>NC_092723.1:115970413-117170413 GCF_047496885.1 Scyliorhinus torazame
TCCCCCACCCCCCCTTTCCCCCACCCCCCCTTTCCCCCACCCCCCCATTCCCCCACCCGCCCCTTTCCCCATGCCCCCCTTTTCCACCCACCCCCCCCTTTCCCCCACCGCCCCCTTTCCCCCACCCCCCCTTTCCCCCACCCCCCTTTCCCCACCCCCCCTTTCCTCACCCCCCCTTTCCCCACCCCCCTTTCCCCACCCCCCCTTTCATCTTCCCCCCACCCCCCTTTCATCTTCCCCCCACCCCCCTTTCATCTTCCCCCCACCCCCCCTTTCATCTTGCCCCCCACCCCCCTTTCATCTTCCCCCCACCCCCCTTTCATCTTCCCCCCACCCCCCTTTCATCTCCCCCCCACCCCCCTTTCATCTTCCCCCCACCTCCCCTTTCATCTTCCCAACCCCCCTTTCCTCTTCCCCTCACCCCCTTTCCTCTTCCCCTCACCCCCTTTCCTCTTTCCCACACCCACCCCTTTCCTCTTTCCCCCACCGCCCCCTTTCCTCTTTCCCCCACCCCCCTTTCCCCTACCCCCCTTTCCCCCACCCCCCTTTCCTCTTTCCCCCACCCCCCTTTCCTCTTTCCCCCACCCCCCTTTCCTCTTTCCCCACCCCCCTTTCCTCTTTCCCCACCCCCCCTTTCCTCTTTCCCCACCCCCCCTTTCCTCTTTCCCCACCCCCCCCCCCTTTCCTCTTTCCCCCACCTTCCTCTTTCCCCCACCCCCCTTTCCTCTTTCCCCCCTTTCCTCTTCGCTTCCCCCCTTTCCTCTTTCCCCCACACCGCCCTTTCCTCTTTCCCCCCACCCCCCCTTTCCTCTTTCCCCACCCCACCTTTCCTCTTTTCCCCCACCCCCCCTTTCCTCTTTCGCCCCACCCCCGCCCTTTCCTCGTTTCCCCCACCCCGCCCTTTCCTCTTTCCCCCACCCCCCCCTTTCCTCTTTCCCCCACCCCCTTTCCTCTTTTCCCCCACCCCCGCCTTTCCTCTTTCCCCCACCCCCCTTCCTCTTTCCCCACCGCCCCTTTCCTCTTTCCCCCACCCCCCCTGTCCTCCGTTCCCCCACCCCCCTTTCCTCTTTCCCCCACCCCCACCTTTCCTCTTTCCCCCACCGCCTTTTCCTCTTTCCCCACCCCCCTTTTCCTCTTTCCCCCACCCCCCTTTTCCTCTTTCCCCCACCCCCCTTTTCCTCTTTCCCCCACCCCCCTTTTCCTCTTTCCCCCACCCTCCCCCCCCTTCCTCTTCTTCCCCACCCCCCCTTTCCCCCACCCCCGCCCCCCCCTTTCCCTCTTTCCCCCACCCCCCCTTTCCTCTTTCCCCCACCCCCCTTTCCTCCTTTCCCCACCCCCTCCATCCCCTCACCCCCCTTTCCCCCACCCCCCCTTTCCACTTTCCCCCCCTTTCCACTTCCCCCCCTTTCCTCTTTCCCCCACCCCCTCTTTCCCCCACCCCCCTTTCCTCTTTCCCCCACCGCCTTTTCCTCTTTCCCCCACCCTCCTTTTCCTCTTTCCCCCACCCCCCTTTTCCTCTTTCCCCCACCCCCCCCTTTCCTCTTTCCCCACCCCCCCTTTCCCCACCCCCCTTTCCTCTTTCCCCACCCCCCTTTCCTCTTTCCCCCACCCTCCTTCCTCTTTCCCCCACCCCCCCTTTACTCTTTCCCCCACCCCCCCTTTCCTCTTTCCCCACCCCCCTTTCCTCTTTCCCCCACCCCCCCTTTCCTCTTTCCCCCACCCCCTTTCCTCTTTCCCCCCCCCTTTCTCTTTCCCCACCTTTCCTCTTTCCCCAACCCCCCTTTCCTCTTTCCCCACCCCCCTTTCCTCTTTCCCCCACCCCCCCCTTTCCTCTTCCCCCCCCCCCTTTCCTCTTTCCCCCCCCCTTTCCTCTTTCCCCACCCCCTATCTCTTTCCCCCACCCCCCTTTCCTCTTTCCCCCACCCCCTTTCCTCTTTCCCCCACCCCCCTTTCCTCTTTCCCCCACCCCCCTTTCCTCTTTCCCCCACTCCCCTTTCCTCTTTACCCCACCCCCCCTTTCTCTTTCCCCCACACCCCCTTCCTCTTTCGCCCACCCCCCTTCCTCTTTCCCCCACCCCCCTTCCTCTTTCCCCACCCCCCCTTCCTCTTTCCCCCACCCCCTTTCCTCTTTCCCCCACCCCCCTTTCCTCTTTCCCCCACCCCCCTTTCCTCTTCCCCCACCCCCCCTTTCCTCTTTCCCCCACCCCCCCTTTCCTCTTTCCCCCACCCCCCTCTTTCCTCTTTCCCCCACCCCCCCTTTCCTCTTTCCCCCACCCTCCCTTTCCTCTTTCCCCCACCCCCTTTCCTCTTTCCCCACCCCCTTTCCTCTTTACCTCACCCCCCCTTTCTCTTTCCCCCACACCCCCTTCCTCTTTCCCCCACCCCCCTTCCTCTTTCCCCCACCCCCCCTTCCTCTTTCCCCCTTCCTCTTTCCCCCACCACCCTTCCTCTTTTCCCCACCCCCTTCCTCTTTCCCCCACCCCCCTTTCCTCTTTCCCCCCTCCCTCCCCCCCCTTTCCTCTTTCCCCACCCCCCTTTCCTCTTTCCCCCACCCCCCCTTTCCTCTTTCCCCACCCCCCCTTTCCTCTTTCCCCCACCCCCTTTCCTCTTTCCCCACCCCCCTTTCCTCTTTCCCCCACCCCCTTAACTCTTTCCCCCACCCCCCCCCTTTCCTCTTTCCCCCACCCCTCTTTCCCCCACCCTCCCTTTCCTCTTTCCCCCACCCCCTTACCTCTTTCCCCACCCCCCTTTCCTCTTACCTCACTTTCCCTTTCCCCCACACCCCCTTCCTCTTTCCCCCACCCCCCTTCCTCTTTCCCCCACCCCCCTTCCTCTTTCCCCCTTCCTCTTTCCCCCACCCACCCTTCCTCTTTTCCCCACCCCCTTCCTCTTTCCCCACCCCCCTTTCCTCTTTCCCCCCACCCCCCCTTTCCTCTTTCCCCCACCCCTTTCCTCTTTCCCCACCCCCCTTTCCTCTTTCCCCCACCCCCCCTTCCTCTTTCCCCCACCCCCCTTCCTCTTTCCCCCACCCCCCTTTCCTCTTTCCCCCACCCCCCCTTTCCTCTTTCCCCCACCAACCCCTTTTCTCTTTCCCCACCCCCCCTTTTCTCTTTCCCCACCCCTCTTTCCCCCAGCCCCCCTTTCCTCTTTCCCCCACCCCCCCTTTCCTCTTTCCCCCACCCCCCCCTTTCCTCTTTTCCCCCACCCCCCCTTTCCTCTTTCCCCCCTTTCCTCTTCCCCCCCTTTCCTCTTTCCCCCACCCCCCTTTCCTCTTTCCCCCCTTTCCTATTTCTCCCCCTTTCCTATTTCTCCCCCTTTCCTCTTTCCCCCCTTTCCTCTTTCCCCCCTTTCCTCTTTCCCCCTTTCCTCTTTCCCCCCTTTTCCTCTTTCCCCCCCCTTTCCTCTTTCCCCCCTTTCCTCTTTACCCCCTTTCCTCTCCCCCCTTTCCTCTTCCCCCTTTCCTCTTACCCCTTTCCTCTTTCCTCTTCCCCTCCCCTTTCCTCTTCCCCCTTTCCACTTTCCCCCCTTTCCTCTTTCCCCCCTTTCCTCTTTTCCCCCCTTTCCTCTTTCCCCCCTTTCCTCTTTCCCCCTTTCCTCTTTCCCCCCTTTCCTCTTTCCCCTTTCCTCCTTCCCCTCCCCTTTCCTCTTTCCCCCTCCCCCTTTCCTCTTCCCCCTCCCCCTTTCCTCTTTCCCCCTCCCCTTTCCTCTTTCCCCCTCCCCCTTTCCTCTTTCCCCCTTTCCTCTTTCCCCCCTCCCCCCTTTCCTCTTTCCCCCCTCCCCCCTTTCCTCTTTCCCCCTCCCCCTTTCCTCTTTCCCCCTCCCCCTTTCCTCTTTCCCCCTCCCCTTTCCTCTTTCCCCCTCCCCCCTTTCCTCTTTCCCCCTCCCCCCTTTCCTCTTTCCCCCTCCCCCCTTTCCTCTTTCCCCCTCCCCTTTTCTCTTTCCCCCTCCCCTTTCCTCTTTCCCCCTCCCCGCTTTCCTTTTCCCCCTCCCCCCTTTCCTCTTTCCCCCTCCCCCTTTCCCCCCCCTTTCCTCTTTCCCCCTCCCCTTTCCACTTGCCCCCTCCCCCTTTCCTCTTTCCCCCTCCCCCTTTCCCCTTTCCTCTTTCCACCTCCCCCTTTCTCTTTCCCCCTCCCCCTTTCCGCTTTCCCCCTCCCCTTTCCTCTTTCCCCCTCCCCTCTTTCCCCCTTTCCTCTTTCCCCCTCCCCCTTTCCTCTTTCCCCCTCCCCCTTTCCTCTTTCCTCTTTCCCCCTCCCCCTTTCCTCTTTCCCCCTCCCCTTTCCTCTTTCCCCCTCCCCTTTCCTCTTTCCCCCTCCCCGCTTTCCTCTTTCCCCTCCCCGCTTTCCTCTTTCCCCCTCCCCCCTTTCCTCTTTCCCCTCCCCCTTTCCTCTTTCCCCCTCCCCCCTTTCCCCCTCCCCCTTTCCTCTTTCCCCCTCCCCCCTTTCTCCTTTCCCCTCCCCCCTTTCCTCTTTCCCCCTCCCCCCTTTCCTCTTTCCCCCTCCCCCCGTTCCTCTTTCCCCCTCCCCCTGTCCTCTTTCCCCCTCCCACTTTCCTCTTTCCCCCTCCCCCTTTCCCCCTTTCCTCTTCCCCCTTTCCTCTTCCCCCTTTCCTCTTCCCCCTTTCCTCTTCCCCCCTTTCCTCTTTCCTCTTTCCCCCTCCCCTCTTTCCCCCTCCCCCTTTCCTCTTTCCCCTTCCCCCTCCCCCCTTTCCCCCTCTCCCCCCCCTTTCCCCCTCTCCCCTTTCCCCCTCCCCCTTTCCCCCTCCCCCCTTTCCCCCTCCCCCCTTTCCCCCTCCCCCTTTCCCCCTCCCCCTTTCCCCCTCCCCCTTTCCCCCTCCCCCTTTCCCCCTCCCCTCTTGCCCCCTCCCCACCCCCTTTCCCCCTCCCCCTTTCCTCCTCCCCCTCCCCCCTTTCCTCTTTCCCCCTCCCCCCTTTCCTCTTTCCCCCTCCCCTTTTCTCTTTCCCCCTCCCCTTTCCTCTTTCCCCCTCCCCGCTTTCCTTTTTCCCCCTCCCCCCTTTCCTCTTTCCCCCTCCCCCCTTTCCCCCCCCTTTCCTCTTTCCCCCTCCCCTTTCCACTTTCCCCCTCCCCCTTTCCTCTTTCCCCCTCCCCCTTTCCCCTTTCCTCTTTCCACCTCCCCCTTTCCTCTTTCCCCCTCCCCCTTTCCGCTTTCCCCCTCCCCTTTCCTCTTTCCCCCTCCCCTCTTTCCCCCTTTCCTCTTTCCCCCTCCCCCTTTCCTCTTTCCCCCTCCCCTTTCCTCTTTCCTCTTTCCCCCTCCCCCTTTCCTCTTTCCCCCTCCCCCTTTCCTCTTTCCCCCTCCCCTTTCCTCTTTCCCCCTCCCCGCTTTCCTCTTTCCCCTCCCCGCTTTCCTCTTTCCCCTCCCCGCTTTCCTCTTTCCCCCTCCCCCCTTTCCTCTTTCCCCCTCCCCCTTTCCTCTTTCCCCCTCCCCCCTTTCCCCCTTTCCTCTTTCCCCCTCCCCCCTTTCTCCTTTCCCCTCCCCCCTTTCCTCTTTCCCCCTCCCCCCTTTCCTCTTTCCCCCTCCCCCCGTTCCTCTTTCCCCTCCCCCTGTCCTCTTTCCCCCTCCCACTTTCCTCTTTCCCCCTCCCCCTTTCCCCCTTTCCTCTTCCCCCTTTCCTCTTCCCCCTTTCCTCTTCCCCCTTTCCTCTTCCCCCTTTCCTCTTTCCTCTTTCCCCCTCCCCTCTTTCCCCCTCCCCCTTTCCTCTTTCCCCTTCCCCCTCCCCCTTTCCCCCTCTCCCCTTTCCCCCTCCCCCCTTTCCCCCTCCCCCCTTTCCCCCTCCCCCCTTTCCCCCTCCCCCTTTCCCCCTCCCCCTTTCCCCCTCCCCCTTTCCCCCTCCCCCTTTCCCCCTCCCCCTTTCCCCCTCCCCCTTTCCCCCTCCCCTCTTGCCCCCTCCCCACCCCCTTTCCCCCTCCCCCTTTCCTCCTCCCCCTTTCCCCCTCCCCCTTTTCCCCCTCCCCCTTTCCCCTCCCCTTTCCCCCTCCCCCTTTCCCCCTCCCCATTTCCCCTCCCCCCTTTCCCCTTCCCCCTTCCCCCTCCCCTTTCCCCCTCCCCCTTTCACCCCCTTCCCCCCACCTTTTCCCCCTCCCCCTTTCCCCCCTCCCTCCCCTTTCCCTCCTCCCCCTCCCTCCCCCTTCCCCTCCCCCCCTAAATGTTAACTACATTTCTTACGACATACGGACTACCAAAAGAAATCCAGTCAGATGAGGGATCCAATTTTTTGTCGAAGTTATTCAAGGAAGTAGTGGATAGTTCAGGAATAAAGCAATTTAACTCAACTGCGTATCATCCGGAATCACAGAGCGTTAGAAAGGTGGCATCAAACTTTGAAGATCCTGTTGAGGGCCAATATTCAAGATTATCCAGAGGATTGGGATAAAGAAATTTCATTTGTACTGTTTACAATTAGGGATGCACCTAAATCAACTAAATTCAGTCCATTCAAAATGACTTTTGGTCATGGAAACAGAGAAAACAGGAGCAGCAGGAGGCCATTCAGCCCTTCAATCCTGCTCCACCTTTCATTGTGATCATGGCTGACCATCCAACTCAGTAACCCTGTTCCTGCTTTCCCCCCATATCTTTTGATACCTCTAGCCCCAAGAGCTGGATCTAAGACCTTCTTGAAAACATGCAATGTTTTGGCCTCAAATACTTTCTGTGGTAACGAATTCCACAGGCTCACCACTCTACCCTGTATTCTCAGACTGTGACCCCTGGTTCGGGACATCTCCACCATCGGGAACATCCTTCTTGCATCTACCCTGTTTAGTCCTGTTAGAAGTTTATAGGTTTCTCATAGAAACAACCTAATCAAGTCAATCTCTCCTCATACATCAGTCCTCCCATCCCAGGAGTCAGTCTGGTTGTTGTACCCTCAATAACGACGCTTAGAGAGTAAACGGTAAAGAAAGCTTTAATAAGCTAAGAACTAGCCTGGTGCCGAGATGGGTGCTAACTGGGTGCCGCCCACAAGGCGGCCCTTTATGTACGACTCCCAGGTGGGTGGAGCCGGAGGCAGAGTCCCCCAGGTTCCAAGCCCGGTCTTAAAAGGGACAACACCTTACATGATGATAAGGGTACAGTAATACAGTAACCATTCATCACACTGGTAAACCTCCGCTGCACTCCCTTTATAGCAAGAACATCCTTCCTCAGATAAGGAGACCAAAATTGTACACAATATTCCAAGTGTGACCTCATAATTGCAGCAATACATTCCTGCTCCTGTACTTGAATCCTTTCACAATGAAGGCCAGGATACCATTTGCCTTCTTTTTTTAAAGAAAATATTTTATTGACGCATTTAATATAACCAACACGCCCCCCCCCCAGTAACAAACTCCAGCCAACATGGCTTACACAGACAGTGCCACCTTCCCCAAGCCCCCTCCGTTGGTTCTTCTGCCCTTACTCACCCCCCCATGCCTCCGCGCCCCCCCCCCTCGCACCCCCCTCCCCCCACTGACACCTTAATTTTTCTCGAAGAAGTTAATGAACAGCTGCCCCTTCCGAGCAAACCCCTGCAACGAACCCCTCAAGGTGAATTTCATTTTCTCGAGCCTGAGAATCCCCCCCTGCCGCTAACCCATTCCCCGACTTCGGGGGCTCCGATCTCTCCATTCTAGTAGGATTCATCTCCGGCCACCAGGAAAGCAAAGGCCAGGACGTTGGCCTCTCTCATCTCCTGGGCTCCCGGGTCTTCCGACACACCAAAGATCGGCACCTCTGGACTCGGCACCACCCTCACTTTGAAGACCTCTGACATGACGTCAGCAAACCCCTGCCAGAAACCCATTGGCCTCGGACATCCCAAAATGGATGGACATTGTTCGCAGGACCCCCCACACAGTGCCCACACCTATTCTCCACCCATTCAAAGAACATGCTCATCTGGGCTACAATCATGTGTGCCCTATGGACCACCTTAAATTGTATCAGGCTGAGCCTGGCACACGATGAGGATGTATTGACTCGCCTCAGGACCTCCTCCTATAATCCAGCCTCCAGCCCCCCACCCAGCTCTTCTTTCCACCTCCTCTTCACCTCCTCTATTGGGGCTCCCTCCCACTCCATCAGTTCCTTATAAATCTCTGAGACCTTCCCCTCCCCCACTCCTGTTCTGGACACCACCTTATCCTGTGGCCCCCGGTGCGGCAGGTGTGGGAAGGTCGAAACCTGCCTCCGCACAAAATCCCTCACTTTTAAATACTGGAACCCATTCCCACCTGGCAACTCAAACTCCTCCTCCAGCTCCTCCAAGCTCGGGAAACCCTCATAAACAGATCTCCAAATCTCTCGTTCCCCTCCCGCTGCCATCTCCGGAACCCCCATCCAGCTCCCCCACCCCTTCCCCTTCCCGGAGCGAACCGATAATTATCACATATCGGTGCCCACACCGATACCCCCTCCAACCCCATATGCCGCCTCCACGGTCCCCACTCCCTCAGGGCTGCTGCCACAACTACCGAGCTTGTTGAGGACCTAGCTGGTGAGAACAGCAGAGGTGCTATTGCCCCTTAACTCGTGTCCCGACATGAGGCCGCCTCCATCCGCTCCCAAACCGAACCCTCCCCCACTACCCACTTCCTGACCATCGCAATATTCGCCGCCCAGTAGTAATTGATAAAATTTGGAACAGCCAGCTCCCCTCCCCCCCCCCCCCCCCCCCCCCCCATGCCCCGCTCCAGCAGCACCTTTTTCACCCGCAGGGTTTTACCCGCCCAAACAAATCCCGAGATCACTGCATTCACCTTTTTAAAGGACGCCTTGGGGATAAAAATTGCAAGGTTCTGGAAAACAAACAAAAACCTCGAGAGGATCATCATTTTATCTATCTGTACCCGCCCGCCAATGACAACGGGAGCACGTCCCACCTCTTAAAGTCCCCCCTCATCTGATCTACCAACCGACTCAAATACAGTTTATGCAGCTGCTCCCACTCACACGCCACCTGGATACCCAAACACCAAAAGCTCCCTCCCACCACCTTGAACGGCATCTCAACCAATCTCTTCTCCTGTCCTCTCGCCTGAATCGCAAAGACCTCACTCTTATCCATATGCAATTTATACCCCGAAAACCGACCAAATTCCTCGAATATCCCCATAATCCCTCCAATCCACCCCAGTGGATCCGATATGGTCAAAGATAGATCGTCCGCGTAAAGCGAGACGCTGTGCTCCACCGACCCCGTACTATCCCCTGCTAGACTCTCGACGTTCTCAGTGCCATTTCTAACGGCTCTATAGCCAACAGTGGGGAAAATGGGCACTCCTGCCTTGTCCCCTGGTGTAACCTGAAATAATCTGATTGCGCCCTGTTCATCCACACACTTGCCACCAGTGCCTGGTATAGCAACCGGACCCAGTCCACAAAGCCTTGCCCAAACCCAAACCGTTCCAGGACCTCCCATAAATATTCATACTCCACCCGATCAAAGGCCTTCTCCGCGTCCATGCCACCACCACCTCAACCTCGCACCCCTCTGGAGGCATCATAATCACATTGAATAACCTCCTAATGTTGGTCGCCAAATGCCTCCCCTATTACCCCTGGGACGCAGTCTTCAATCCTCGTGGCCAGGAACTTAGCCAATAATCTGTCATCTACATTTAACAGGGAGATCGGTCTGCATGACCCACGACTTTCCGGGTCCTTATCTTGCTTTAAAATGAGGGAGATCGATGCCTGTGACAACGTCGGGGAGTGCACTCCCAATTCCTTTGCCTCATTGAAGGCCCTTACCAACAACGGTCCCAACACCCCTGAGAACTTCTTGCAAAATTCCACCGGCTACCCGTCCGGTCCCAGGACCTTACCCGATTTCATCGTCTCCAGCCCCTCCACTACTTCTATCAGCCCAATTGGGGCCCCTAGCCCCTCCACCAGCTCCTCATCCACTATCGGGAACTTCCAGAAACCACCTCATCCCTTCTTCCCGGGCTGGGGGTCCGACTTGTACAATTTACTATCAAAGTCCCGAAACACCCCATTCACCCCCGCCGGGTCCAGGACTGTATTCCCACCTGTGTCCTTCACTTTGCCTCTTGCTTCCTCAACTGGTGCACTAACATCCTGCTCGCTTTCTCCCCATACTCATATACCGCCCCTCTCACCCTTCGCAAATGCCCTACCGCCTTACCGGTAGATAACAGCCCAAATTCCATTTGCAACCTCTACCATTCCTTTAGCAGCTCTTCCTCCGGGGCCTCTGCATATCTCCTGCGGGTGTCGGGAGGGTCGCGGAGTGATCGGTGTTCCCGATCACGGGAGAAGCGCCCAACGGCCACGACCGGCTTTTAAGTTGAGAATGCTGGCCGCGACCAGCCTTTCAATGCAAATGCTGGAGTCTTCCCACCAGAATCGGTGTCAGAGAGCAAGTCACGCGCCCAGCACGGACAGTAACATCATGCGCCCTATACATCCGTGCATTGGCCGCAAAATCATGGAGAAGAGATTCCCCCATTTTGTTGCTACCAGCAATCAAGTAACAGGACTGTGAAAAGCTGAAGATGAGTCATTTTGCAAAAAGGCAGAGAGGGCCAGAGACACAAATAGGCCAGGATCTCACAACTGAATCTGCTGGAGAGAGCTCCTGAGGAGAGTCCACAGCAGGACAAAGCAGTGCTGGTGTGGGCTGTATACAATGCTCAAGGGCCTCTGGTGACAACCCATTAAGAAGAAACTGAAATTGGGAACAAAGCAGTATAAAGGTGATTTTTTTTTGAGGTGTGGCTTTGGTAATTGTGCCAATGCAAATTAGGACGCACCCGTGTTATATGCAGGGACGTACTGGCAAATGAGAATTGGATGCTAATTATATCTTACTTGCAGATATCTTTTAAATTCTAAACAAACAGAACCTCAAATTGCAAGCAAAGGGTGATGATTGCTTTCGGCACTGTGAAGAAATAGATGCTTTCCCAAAGTAATTGAAAATTTGGACAGCATGGTGTTGCAGTGGTTAGCACTGCTGCCTCATGGCGCCGAGGTCCGAGGTTCGATTCCGGCTCTGGGTCACTGTCCATGTGGAGTTTGCACATTCATCTGGTGTTTGCGTGGGTTTTCGCCCCCACAACCCAAAGATGTGCAGGGTAGGTGGATTGGCCATGCTAAATTGCCCCTTAATTGGAAAAAATGAATTGTGTACTCAAAACTTTTTTAAAAAGAAAATTTGGCAAGTGCGAATGCAAAACAGAAATGTTCCTCACACTGCTATGACACATCGAAGAAAACAATGTTAGTAAGAGAACTATCAATCGACTGATGAGCCTTATTCAGGCGCATCTGGCCGTGCTGATCAACAGTTTATGTCGCTACCTTCCGGAGGAGAAGTTTCAGATTTTATAAAAGAAGAGATGGGTGAAAAACGCTTTTGTTTGAGACTCCAGAGTCAATTATTAACTTACAGCTGACTCCAAATGAAGAAACATTTGCGCCTCATCTGTGACAGCACATTAAAAACACGGCACAAGTCCATGAGGTGTCAGCATTCTGGAATAGTGTCTCCGAAGAGTGCTGAATAAAACAAGCATTGTGTTGCTGTTGCCGTTCATTTTTAAAAAAATATTATTATTGGAGTATTTGTAAAATTTTACAACATAAACAGAAAACGAACAATCAGCGTTAAACATTAATAGTGCAAAAATAGATAATTCCCCGAACGGCTCTGTCTTCACAGACCATCGAGAATAACAAAAAACAATCAAACACAACACTTACCCCAGCCCCCGATGCTGCTACTGCGGACATTTTAAATTAAATTTCCCCAAGAAAGTCGACGAACGACTACCACCTCCGGGAGAACCCTAACATTGATCCTCTTAAGGCAAACTTTATTTTCTCGAGACTGAGAAACCCAGCCATGTCACTAACCCAGGTCTCTACACTCAGGGGCTTCAGGTCCCTCCACATTAATACGATCCGTCTCCGTGCTACCACGGAGGCAAAGACCAAGATGTCGGCTTTGCATGACGCCGCCTCCAACCACTCCAATGCCTGACCCCCTCCCCCAATACCCACTTCCTGATCATGGCAATGTTGGCCACCCAATAGTAGTTGCAAAAGTTCGGCAGCGCCAGCCCACCCTCCCCCCGACTGCGTTCTAGCAACACGCTCTTCACTCGCGGGGTCTTGTTCGCCCACACAAATCCCGAGATGATCTTATTAACCCGCTTAAAAAAGGCCTTGGGGATGAAGATGGGAAGGCACTGGAATACAAATAAGAACCTGGGGGGACCGTCATTTTCACGGTCTGTACCCTCCCCGCCAGTGACAGCGGGAGCATGTCCCATCTTTTAAAGTCCCCTTCCATCTGTTCCACCAGCCGGGTCAGATTAAGCTTGTGCAACGAATCCCACTTCCGGGCCACCTGTATTCCCACGTAATGAAAGTTCTTCTCTATCCTCCTCAGTGGCAGCTCCCTCAGTCTCTTCTCCTGACCTTTAGCCTGGATCACAAACAGCTCGCTCTTCCCCACATTCAATTTCTACCCCGAGAAACTGCCAAATTCCCTTAAGATCCGCATGACCTCCCCCATCCCCTCCAGTGGGTCCGAGATATACAGGAGGAGATCATCCGCGTAGAGCGAGACCCAGTGCTCCACCGCCCCCCCCCCCGACCCCCCCCCCCCCCCCCCCCCACCCCACCCCCGCCGGACCAGCCCCTGCCAGTTCCTTGAAGCTCTCAACGCTATGGCCAGCGGCTCAATGGCCAGAGCAAATAATAACAGGGAGAGGGGACACCCTTGCCTTGTACCCCGGTGCAATTTAAAATACTCTGACCTAAGCCGGTTCGTGCGCATGCTTGCCACAGGCGCCTGGTACAGTAATCGCACCCACTGGATAAAGCCCTCACCAAACCCAAACCTATCCAGCGCCTCCCACAGGTACTCCCAGTCGACCCGATCAAAAGCTTTCTCTGCATCCATCGCTGCCACAGCCTCTGCTTCCTCTCCTTCCGAGGGCATCATAACAATATTTAAAAGCCTCCGCACATTGGCATTAAGCTGCCTGCCCTTAACGAATCCAGTCTGGTCTTCCCCGATCACTCCCAGGACACAATCCTCGATCCTAATGGCCAAGATCTTCGCCAATAGCTTGGCATCCACATTTAGCACCGAGATTGGCCTGTAAGGCCCACACAGGGTCCTTCTCCCGCTTAAGAATGAGTGAGATCGAGGCCTGTGACATTGTAGGGGGGAGGATTCCCTTCTCTCTTGCCTCATTAAAGGTCCTCAACAGTAGTGGACTCAACGCCTCTGAGAATTTAAAAGAAAATTCCGCGGAGAAGCCATCTGGCCCCAAAGCTTTGCCCGACTGCATGCCCTCCAGCCCCTTAATAATTTCTTCTATCTCGATCGGCGCCCCCAGCCCCTCCACCAGGTCCTCCTCCACCCTCGGGAACCTCAACTGGTCCAGAAATTGCCTCATCCCTTCTGCACCCGACGGGGTTCTGACTCATATAGTTTGCTGTAGAATTCCTTAAAAACTTAATTCACCCCCTCCGGGTCTGAGACCAAGTTGCCCTCCTTATTCTTTACTCCCACAATCTCCCTGGCCGCCTCTCTCTTCCTAAGCTGGTGCGTCAGCATCCTGCTTACCTTCTCCCCATATTCATACACCGCACCCCTAGCCTTCCTCAACTGTTCTACCGCTTTCCCTGTGGTCAACAATTCAAACTCCACCTGAAGCTTGCGCCGCTCCTTCAGGAGTCCCGCGTCCGGGGCCTCCGCATATTTCCTATCCACCTGGAGTATCTCCTCCACCAGTCTCTCCCTCTCCGCCCTTTCCCTCTTTTCTCTCTGGGACCGGATCAATATAAATTCCCCTTTAATAACTGCCTTCAGGGCTTCCCAGACCGTCACTGCTGATACCTCTCCCATGTCGTTTGTCTCCAAATAGTTCTGGATACTCTTATTCACCCGCCCGCAAACCACCTCATCTGCTAACAACCCCACGTCCAGTCTCCACAGCGGGCGCTGTCCTCTCTCCTCCCCAAGCCACAAATCTACCCAGTGTAGGGCATGGTCCGAAACTGTAATCGCCAAGTATTCCATCCCCGTCACCTTTGGGATCAACGCCCTGCCCAGAACAAAAAAATCAATATGGGAATAGACTTTGTGGACGTGGGAGAAGAAGGAAAACTCCTTTACCCTCGGCCGTGTAAACTTCCAGGGGTCAACGCCCCCCATCTGTTCCATGAAACCCTTCAGCTCCCTTGCTGCTGCCGGACTCTTCCCTGTCCTGGATTTTGAGCGATCCAATTCAGGTTCAATGACTGTATTAAAGTCCCCTTCCATGATCAAGTTGTGTAAGTCAAGGTCTGGGATTTTGCCTAACACACGCCTCATAAAATCCACATCGTCCCAGTTCGGGGCGTAGACATTCACGAGCACCACTCGGACCCCCTCCACCTTCCCACTCACCATGATATACCAACCCCCTTTATCAGCTACTATTCTCCCAGCCTCAAATGCCACTCGCTTGCTGATCAGAATTGCTATCCCCCTGGTCTTGGAGTCCAGCCCTGAGTGGAACACCTGACCCACCCAACCCTTCCTTAATCTCATCTGATCTGTGACCTTCAGATGTGTCTCCTGGAGCATTGCCACGTCTGCCTTTAGTCCCTTTAAATACGCGAACACGCGTGCTCTCTTCACTGGCCCATTCAGACCTCTCACGCTCCAAGTGCTCAGCCTGGATGGGGGGGCTACCAACCTCCTCCCCCCCTGCCGACTAGCCATCACCCTTTCTTGGCCAGCCCCGTGCCCACAACCCCCGCTTCTCCGGGTACCCCCTCAAGCAGCAGCCGCCCCGACCCTCCTTTTATTCCCTGAAGAAAATGTCTCCGTTGCCCGCAGAGCAGCCATCCCCCCCCACCCCCTCTCCCCCAAACACCAGAAACCTAATCCCCCAAATCAAACACCTACTCAACACTAAGTCACCCCCCACCACGCTTCCAAGAGTCAGCTGATCTATGCTGACCCCGATAGCCCCCGCCCCTGGCACCAGTCAGACTATCGCCCTATTGTTCAGACCCCTCTCCCCACATAGAAAAAACCTATTTACAAGATCACATTCCCCAGTAAGTAAACATCAGTTCTCCCAAAGCCATTAGCATAACCATAAAGCCGAACAAACACATTCACTTAAAACAAAACTGAGTCCCCCGAAGGGTAGTGCTAGCTTCAGGCCCCCCCCCCCCTCCCCCGTATCAAGCATCTTCTGAACAAAGCGCCCTCCAACCGTCCCCCCCAACCCACTCTCTCGCCCATGACTAACCACAATCTTGTATTAAAACAGAACACAATTACAATTAAGTGTCTCTTAACTTTTGTCCAACGTCTTCTCTTTAATAAATGTCCAAACATCATCTGGCGACTCGAAATAATAGTGTCGGTCCTTGTGCGTTACCCACAGTTTCGCTGGGCATAACACCCCAAACTTCACCCCCTTCTTAAAGAGGGTCGCCTTTGCCCGGTTGAACCCCGCACGTCTGTTGGCCAGCTCCGCTCCCAGATCCTGATAGATGCACACCTCATTATTCTTCCACTTGCTGCTCCGTTCCTTCTTGGCCCATCGCAGGACGTGCTCCTTGTCTGAAAATCGGTGAAAACGGACCACCATGGTCCTTGGCGGGTCGTTCACCTTGGGTTTCCTTGCGAGGGCTTTGTGAGAGCTCCATCCAGCTCCAGGGGTCGAGGGAAGGCCCCCGCTCCCATCAACGATTCCACCATACTCGGCACATACGCTCCCGCATCTGATCCCTCAATACCTTCAGGAAGGCCAATGATTCTTAAATTCTGTCTCCTGGTTCTGTTCTCCAGCTCCTCCAGCTCCTCCTGTATCTGCTTGTGGCGGTCCTCTAGTACCTCCACCTTATGCTCCAGCACAGTTATCTCGTCCTCTTGGTTGGAGAGTTTTAATTCGATCTCCTGGATCGCTTTCCCCTGGGCTGCTGAGTCGCAACCATTTGGTCGATCGATACCTTCATCAGATCAAGTGTATCCCATTTTAACTCGGCAAAGCAACTCTTAAAAAACTCCATCTGTTGCTCCTTCAGCCAGTGAGCCGCCGCTCCCTGGCCCATGCCGTCTGCCATGCTTCGCCGCACTGCCAGTTCCCCTCGCTTCCCTCTATCAGGACTAATTTGTTTCACACGGCCACTTCTGGTCCAGCTATCCATACACCGGGGGGGGGGGGGGGGGGGGGGGGTGAAATCCTCCTTACTGATGCTAACCCCACCAATTTATTCCATAAAGTCCACAAAAATCCAGGAGAAAATGTCCAAAAGTTCGATTCAGGCGGGAGCTATCGAATGTGCAACCTACTCCTCCATGGCTGCCACCGGAAGTCCTGTTGCCCTTCATGACGATCTACATGTGCGAGATTGGGTTTTCTGTCCTCACAAAGACGATGACAGCACAAAGGAACCGGCTGAACTGTGCACCTGATATGCACATTGCCCTGTCCTTCTGTGGACCTGATTGGAGTGAGATTGTCAGGACTAAGCAGGCTCACCTGTCGCGTTAAAGGTAAGCAAAAATGGTCTGCTGTGCAGGTAAGGCCAGTGTGGGTCGCGACAGTCGGCTGGTGTGGGTCCTGAAGGTCGGCTGGTTGGTAAAAGTGGGTCCCAGGGAAAAAGGTTTGAAAAACACTGCTCAAGACCAAACACAACCTCGATGGACTCTCCTGGAATCTATTTAAGTCACTCGAGTTTCAGATAGCTGACCCGGTGGACTTACACTTTTGACAGCACACCACAGCCACCTTTCAGTATGGGGCCTCTCCATTGGCCGGGACCCAGAGCTGCAGCGTTGTGTGTTTCATTACAAGTTTGCCTTTGAGGAGAGTTTAGAAGATTAAGGGGCAACTTGATCGAAACTTATAAGCTCCTGAGGGATATTAACAGGGTGGATGTGGAGAATATGTTTCCTCTCGTCGTTCCAGGAGGCAAAATATCCGAATTGTGGGGTTGCCAGATGGGATGGAAGGCTCAACTACAGAGTATTTTGCGAAAATGGTGGGCGAGGGTGGACTCACTGAGCTGGACCGAGCCCACTAGACACTCCGACAAAAGCCCTGTCCCAGCGAACTACCGTGAGCAGTAATCATGATGTTTTACAGCCTCCAAGAAAAGGAGCGGGTCCTGAGAGGGGCAAAGGAGTATGGATACTTCAAATGGAAGACCACATCATCAGGATGTGGGAGCGGAGCTCGCACAGAAGCATGAGGCGTTCAACAAGGCCAAAGCCACCTGTATAAAGTGGAGTCCGGTCTGAGGTGGTGTACCTGGCGCAGTTAAGAATGACCTTTGAAGGAAAATATTTATTTTGATGCGCTGGAGGAGGCAGTTTCATTTTGTAATGAAGCACGGGCTGGATGCAGGTTGATTGAGGTTTTTAGATATTGGGGATGGGCATGTTGATGTGTGGAATTGTTGGAGTTGGTTGTTCACATTTGCATTCTTTTGTTCTTGTTTGAGTTGAATGTTTTCCAAGTTGGTCTTGGGTAGGGGGTTTCATTTTATGTTGTTTTTTTTCTCTATTCATCCCAACTGTTGTTAAAATATATAGCTCCCTGTTGGTGTACTTTGTTTTAAGGGATTTTTATACTTTGTGTCTTTTTTCTGTATGCATTTCTCTTCACTCTGGGCGGGAGCTGTCCTGCTAGCCGAAGAGTTAGTTAATAGAAGTGGTGCTGAGGGGCGACTGTAGCTCATTATATTAGTTCTGTTTTAGATAATGAGCTTAGTGTTTTCGTTCTGCTTGGGGTTAGGTTTATCAGAAGTAGGTTTCAATGGTTTATGTTCGCCTGGCTGTTTTCTTTATGCGTATTTGGGTGTAATAGTGTCTGAGGGCAGGGGAGAAGGGGTGGGGGGGGGGCAGGGGTAGTTTACTGATGATGACTGAAGATTTCTCTTTGTTTCATCTTGTTAGTGGATTTGGCGGCCATCTTGGGTGGGCCTGGTTGCTGTACTTTCTATGTAACTGTTGGATAATCCCTCTTGATGGAATTGGCTGACTCTGGATTGAGGAGGGGTGGGAGGCCCCCAAATCGTTTGGTCACCTGGAATGTCAGGGAGTTGAATGGCCCAGTGAAAAGGTCGGGGGTATTTGATCATCTTAAAAGTTTAAATCCCGATGTGGTGTTTCTGCAATAGGCTCATTGCTCATTTGCGGGTCAGAGAGCAGACAAGGTTGCGGAAGGGATGGATGGAACAAGTTTTTCATTAGGGCTTTGAGGATGGGGCCTGGGGTGCGGCAATTTTAATCAGTGCAAGGATTCCATTTTCTGTGGCTAAGATTTTGGCTGACCCCAATAGTAGACGTGTTATTGTCTGTGGGTCTTTGGCGGGCACCTCAGTGGTCCTTGTTAATGTCTATGCTCCAAACGTTGCCGAAACCTTCCCCTTCAGTACCGCGGCCGGACCCATGATATCCTCCGCTTTCCTTCTCTTCTTCTTCCTTTTCATGGGAGGGATCTTTTGACTGCGCCCCTTTTTCTTTTTTGCTTTGGTGGCATCCATCATGCCGCTGGACTGCACTACGGGACTCTTTGTTTATGGATCGTCTGCTGTGCAGGCTGACCCTAGCTCTTCCTCCACAATAGCTGCGTTCGGAGCCCTGGCTGGACCAATGAGCTTTGGTTGATCCATGTTTTTTTAAATAAATTTAGTGCAGCCAATTCATTTTTTCCAATTAAGGGGCAATTTAGCGTGTTCAATCCACCTACCCTGCACATCTTTGGGTTGTGGGGGCGAAACCCACGCAATCACGGGGAGAATGTGCAAACTCCACACGGACAGTAACCCAGAGCCGGGATCGAACTGGGACTTCGGCACCATGAGGCAGCAATGCGAACCACTGTGCCACCATGCTGCCCCAGTTGATCTATGGTTGTGTCCACATGCTGAGTTGCATGCCCATCATCTGGTGAAATATCCAATGTCAGCATACGTTTGGATAATTGCGCGGCCACAGTCAAGTCTGCAACTTCAGGGGCAGTCTGCAAGGCCTCGCTCTCTGGTGTCTGGGTTGGATCAACATCCCCAATGTTGGGTGCTGCTCCATCATTTTGTGTTTGAGCCCCAATTGGTGGCTCATCCTCACTTGATATGATGATGTATTTTGTTGAAGAGCCGATTAGTGGCTTATCCTCATCTGATAGGATATATGTTTCGTGTTTCATTGTAGAACTGCACGTAGATGGATCCATCTGCTCTTCTAGCACGCCTCTCGGTGTAGTGGCCTCGGATATTGGGAAGTCTGTGGAGGGGATGATTCACCATACGCCTCTGGAATCAGTTTCTCCAGAGTGGGGATTGTTTCCTCATTTATCAGTCTGTTCGCAGTTGAGTTGCTGTCAGCTGAGATGTCTGCTACTGCAATCTCACCTTCAGCCTCAGCATATGCCATCTTAGAGCTTTCACACTCATCGTTGTGCTGCGCAGACTGGGCGTCCCTTGTGATCACCTCGTCGCTCCTGCCAAATAAACTGAATAGACGTTCATCGTACCAGCTTACCCGAACAGGCGCCGGAATGTGGCGACTAGGGGCTTCACACAGAAACTTCATACTTGTGACAATAAAAGGTCATTATTATCATTATAGTCTTCCTCTTCTGGCTCATCATCTGATTCTGCACTTTCCTCGTCGTAATCTTTGTCATCATAATTATCATCCTCATAATATCATCATCGTAATGATCATCATCATCCTCGTCTTCTTCTGTGAAGTAAAACCGCGCTTGTGGAATTATGTGTTCATCCAAGATGTGACCAATTTCAAAGTCAGCAGCGAGTCTTGCGACAGAACCTTCGTCCAGCTCTCCACGCTCTGGAACTTCAGGAGGACTAAAGAAATTGAAGAAAGAGCCATTTGGTACAGTTTGCATCACTGTTCCACTAGTGGGCCGACCCTTATGCTTCTGCTTCATTTTAATGGTTTACAAGTTGACGTTTTTTTCTTTCTTCCAGTCGATCCGGCACCCTGTGTAGCCTGTGATTTGAAAGGAGTCTGACCCATCAGGTATGTTTTTGTCAGTATCTCGTTTGTGAAATACTCATTTGGCTCAAACTTGAACTCCAGAGTGAAGCTCAATGGCTGCCCAAAATCTGAAAAATGTAAGTTTACATCTTGTAGATGCTTTAGGATAGGCTCATCATGCTCCTGTATCATTCCACTGAGCAACTCTTATTTTTGAAGACTGTCACCCAAAATCTGGAGTTCCCTTTGACTCCACTATCTCTTCATCTGGTTTGTCTTCCTCCACTTCGACTTTCGCTTGTATCTCATCAGATAACTGCGCCATTATCTCTCGTTGCCAGTCCCAATGATCCTCTGGCGCAGCGCTGTCAACTAGGAATCTACAGCCGCTCAACTAGGTTCAGGGCCTCACATGCATCCGCTCCTAAGATGGACTCGCGTTTCATATCCACAATGTAAAATGGTATGATGCGACTTCTGTTGTGTACCCATGCTTTGAGTTCACATAGACCCAGCGTCGCAATCTCCTTTCCATTGTAGTTTTTCAGCAGTCCCGTTTGATTTAACCCGCAACCCGTGCGAATCAGACAGATTGAGGAGGTTGGCCCTCACTCCCGTGTCGAGCTTGCATTTTATCAATGTGCCATTCAGCATCATTGGAATTGTCCATCTGCCTTCGATGGTCTCAGCTTCATCGTCACTATTGTCACAGCTGGTCAGTAAGATTTCTTCACTTTTCATAGTCGGACTCATAAAAGTGTACAGCATGAAAACAAGCCTTTCGGCCCAACTTGTCCATGCCGACTCATTGTGTCCTTGGCTGGAATCAGATCAATGCAAAACTGTTCTTAAAGGGACATCTCATCAACTGTATTGACAGACCCTGTTTGGTCCACTGTAGGACACAAAAAACATTGCTTCGCAAAATGATTTGTACGCCCACACTTGGAACATACTTTTCCTAATGCTGGACATTGCTGTGGCCCATGACAATTGCCTGGCACAAGATGGCGGACCTGGTCGGCCACTTAAAATGGCCGCCCTAACTGAGACCACATTTTTTTATTGAACTGTGTCACAGTGCTGATGGCGCTGCCGTCTTGTTCTCGATTGACGCCAAAATTTCTTAGGTTGAGCATACTGATCTGATCTGTGCAGCCAGCCCACTTGCATGGCAGATCTTGATAGTATTTTCTAATTTCAGATCTTCTTCCCGTAATAATCTCTCACGTATTTTATAATTCGATATCCCAAATACTACCTGGTCGCGCATCATCGACGACTTCAGAGTACTAAAATTGCAAGACTGCACGTTGAACCGTAAATCGATTACAAAGCTATCAAAAGATTCGCCTGCTTTTTGGGTAAGTGTACGAAATATGTAACATTCAAATGTTTTGTTTTTCTTTGGAGAGCAATGCTTTCCTCTTTGCTGTTGAAGGCAAAGGTATTGTATATTTCTATTGCGTGAGGACCTGCTACTGTGAGCAGCAAAGCAAAATGCCTCTCATCAGGCTGTGCCTGCAGGCCAAGGGCTGCAACATAGAGTCTAAATTGTTGCTTGAACACACGGCAATTTTCATCTACGTTACCCGAGACTTGAAGCTGGTGGGATGCCTTCAAACCTTAATAATAATAATAATAGCTTATTGTCACAAGTAGGCTTCAATGAAGTTACTGTGAACAGTCCCTAGTCACCACATTCCGGCGCCTGTTCGGGCAAGCCGGTATGGGAATTGAACCCGCGCTGCTGGCGTTGTTCTGTATTACAAGCCAGCTACTTCCATCCCAAACTTCACAGTCGTTTATTGTGTTGAGTCACAGAAGGCCGTAATTCACTTGGTTGGCGGAAGAATCTTCCCTTTTCATTCTTCCGCCTATTTCGCCCCATCTTCTCCATTGTTATCTTTTGTTTTAATAAATTTAGAATACCCATTTCATTTTTCCAATTATGGGGCAATTTAGTGCGGCCAATCCTCCTACCCTGCGCATCTTTTGGGTGGTGGGGGCGAAACCCATTCAAACACAGGGAGAATGTGCAAACTCCACACGGACAGTGACCCAGAGCCGGGATTGAACCTGGGACCTCGCCGCCGTGAGGCAGCAGTGCTAACCACTGCGCCACCATGCTGCCTCCATTGTTATCTTTAAGTGTTCTGCACTCCTGGTACTATAACATAGTTCTGCGGTGTAACCGCTGTAAGGATTTACACAGAACATATAGTTGTTTAACTATAAAGATGATTTATTAATAAACATGTGGAAAAGATAACTAAGGACTCAGGGCGAACTTGATTTTCTCCTGACAGAGAAAGCTAGCCATGTCAGATAGCCAGGTCTCTGACTTCGGGGGGTTTGAGTCCCTCCAAGCTAATAATATCCGTCTTCGGGCTATCAGGGAGGCAAAGGCCAGAACATCTGCCTCTTTCTCCTCTTGGATTCCCAAATCTTCCGACACTCCGAAAATCGCCACCTCTGGACTCGGTGCACCCTTGTTTTTAACACCTTGGACATGACATCTGCAAACCCCTGCCAGAATCCCTTGAGCTTTGGGCATGCCCAGAACATCTGAACATGATTCGCTGGTCCTCCTGCATACCTTGCGCACCTGTCTTCTATCCCAAAGAACCTGCTAATCCGGGCCACTGTCATGTGTGCCCGGTGAATGACCTTAAACTGTATCAGGCTGAGCCTGGCACATGTTATGGACCATAAGACATAGGAGCAGAATTAGGCCACTTGGCCCATCGAGTCTGCTCCGCCATTCAATCATGGCTGATATTTTCTCATCCCCATTCTCCTGCCTCCTCCCCATAATCCCTGATCCCCTTATTAATCAAGAACCTATCTATCTCTGTCTTAAAGACACTCAGTGAATTGGCCTCCACAGCTCTCTGCGGCAAAGAGTTCCAAAGATTCACCACCCTCTGGCTGAATAAATTCCTCCTCATCTCTGTTTTAAAGGATTGTCTCTTTAATCTGAGATGGTGTCCTCTGGTTCTAATTTTTCCTACAAGGGGAAACATCCTCTCCACGTCCACTCTATCCAGGCCTCGCAGTATCTTGTACGTTTCAATAAGATCCCCTCTCATCCTTCTAAACTTCAACAGGTACCGACTCAGAGTCCTCAAACGTTTCCCATACGACAAGTTCTTCATTCCAGGGATCATTCTTGTGAACTCCTCTGGACCCTTTCCAAGGCCAGCACATTCTTCCTTAGATACGGGGCCCAAAACTGCTCACAATACTCCAAATGGGGTCTGACCAGAGCCTTATACGGCCTCAGAAGTACATCCCTGGTCTTGTATTCTAGCTCTCTTGACATGAATAATAACATTGCATTTGCCTTCTTAACTGCCAGCTGAACCTGCACATTAACCTTAAGAGAATCGTGAACAAGGACTCCCAAGTCCCTTTGTGCTTCTGCTTTACAAAGAATTTTCCCATTTAGAAAATAGTCTATGCCTAGATTCCTCCTTCTAAAGTGCATAACCTCACACTTTCCCACATTGTATTTCATTTGCCACTTCATTGCCCACTCTCCTAGCTTGTCCAAGTCCTTCTGCAGCCCTTAGGTAGCCGCCATCCCCAACCTCTCTTTTGTCCCCCAGCAAAAGTCCCTCCTCTGTCAGCAGAGCAGTTCCCCTCCTCGCCCCCAATAACAGCACTATACAAACAGCCCCCTTTAACAAGCATAACATCTGCTCACCCCCCACTGCACTTCCATGAGCCAGCCTGCCCAGCTAGCTTGGTAGCCCCCACCCATGGCACCAGACATTTTCCCACCTATTGTTCCCCCCCACCCCCCCGCTCGGACACACATATGCAAAAGAAAACAATCCTAGCCCAGTTGACTGAACGAAACACAAAGAAAAGCAAAAGCCACACATCGAAAATTCACAGCTCCATCCCCCATCAGACAAATGCAAACTTTAACTTACACAAATATGCTGCAGCCCCAGGATCAATACAGAAGGCATTACAGATATAGTCCAAAAACAAACACATTTTTAACGTGAACGCTGCAGCAAAGTTCAAACTCCTCAGTCCACTGCCAGCACTTGCCTTCTGGCGAAGTCCATCGCTTCCTCGGGCAACTCAAAGTAGAAAGTTGCTCCTCATAAGTGACCCAAAGACGGTCCGGATACAGCAGTCCAAACTTCACCTTCTTGAAAAGATCGACTTTACTTGGTTGAATCCCGCTCTTCTCCTGGCAACGTCCGCGTTCAGTTCTTGGTAGATACGCAGGATGCTGTTCTCTCACTTATAGCTCCGTGTCTGCCTGGCCCACCATAAAATATGCTCCTTTTCCAGGTACCTGTGGAATCTCACCACCATCGCCCTCGGGGGGTCACCTACATGCGACTTCCTCGCTAGCGCTCTGTTAGCCCTGACCACCTCCAAGGGTTAGGTGAACGTCCCAACCCCCATTAGCTTCTCGAACATGCCCGCTATATATGCCCCTGCATCCGCTCCTTCGGACCTCTCCAGGAGACCAACGATCCTCAAGTTCTGCCGGTGGGACCTATTCTCTAGATCTTCCACCTTCTCCTTGTGCCTTTTCTGCTGGTCTCTCAGCATCCCCATTTCCACCTCCATTTCTGTTTGGTGTTCCTCCTGCTCAGTCAGTGCCTTCTCCACTTTCTGGATCGCCCGATCTTGAGCATCCAATCTCTGTTCCAGCCGAGCAATCGATTCCCTAATCGGGTCCAAGCATTCCTGTTTGTGCTTGGCGAAGCCCTCTTGTATAAACTGCATCAGCTGCTCCATCGACCGCTGTGTCGCCGAGCCAGGACTCCGGTCATCCGCCATGCTTTCTCCCGCTGCAGCTTCAACCCAGGCCTTCTCTGTTCGCCTATTTCTTCCTTTGCGAGCACTCCTGGTCTGCCTATCCATGCACTGGTGTGGGATTCCTCCTCACAATTACGTCCATCATCAATTTTCCGAGTAAAATCCGAATAAAAATCGGGGAAAAGGTCCAAAGGTTTGACCCGAATGGGAGCCACCAAATATGCGACCTACTCCTTCATGGCCGCCACCGGAAGTAACGCTCCTGTAGCTATTCTAAATGCGACTATCTTCTTGTAAGTTTTACTACCAACTGGCGGGTGTGTTGAGTCACGTGATAGATCTCTATCACCACCCACTGGTTGGAGGTCACATTGCTAACTATACACAGAACTGTGCACAGGCATATCACCACAGCACTCCACTGCCCGCACCACCCCCCACCCCCTGCCCCTCCCCATCGCTGTTACCGCACAATCCTCTGTGACCTCTGCACCTCTCCAATTCTGACATCTTTTGCATGCCCGTTTTAATCGCTACACCATTGGCATCTGTGTCTTCAGTTCCCTTGATCCTAAGCTCTTAAATTCCCTCCCTAAACACTTCAGTCCCTCTGTCCCCTTTTAACACACTTCTTCCAACCTACCACTTTGCCCTCTTTTACTTAACTGTTGTAATATGCCTTTATGTGACTCAATGTTAAACCTTGTTTGATGGTACTTCTTTGAAGCATTTTGGGACGTGTTAAAGGCTCGATATAAATAAGTTGAAAAAATACCCAACAAAATTAATAGGCACAGCTCCAGGGTATCGAAATTCACTGAAAACCAATTAAGTGTTTATTTTATACTTGCAGGAGTTTGGGATCCATTGGACCACTGTTTTTCTATGACAAATGGACCCATTCTCTTCTCGGTAAGAACAGCTTAACCTTTCTATACTGCAAATGCTACAAGTCACTCGATTTAAAATCCGTCCCATAACTTTCATTTCCATGTGGGTTTTGAATCTTGGAAAAGTTTGGAAAAATGATGTCCACACTCAATTTATCTGTTAATGTGACACCTGAGGCAGTTGAAGGCAAAAGAAGTGAAAATACACACAAGACCAGTGTTAGAGGATTGCAGAGCTTTAGGGCGGTTTTAGGGCTGAAAGATATTACACAGATAGAGATACAGAGCAATGAACAAATCTGTTGCGGCATTCCTGGAAGAAGCCATCACCAGGAATTAGAACCTGTGTCCGAGCACTAGGATGCACCACAGTCTGTTTGTTAAACAATCCCATTGATAGTTTCACTGAGATCCCCACCCTTAACTCTTTAAACTATTGTAACTATAGTTTCCTTGAGTTTCCCTTCGTAATATCAGCTGGATTTTAAAAAAAGCCGATATCAGAATGCAGTCTAAAAATGCACAGTATTCTTGACACATTTTCCCCACTTTTTTTCATATGAATTTGACTGTAGCTTTGAATTTTTTTTGACAATCCTTTTTTTTGGTGACGCCAGAATTTATTACCCACCTCTTGTTGCTCTTGATAATGTGGTGGTGAGCCACTCACACTTTTTTAAAAAATCATTAACGGGATGTGGGCATTGCTTGTTAGGTCAGCATTTATTGCCCATCCCTAGTTGCCCTTCAGAAGACAGTGGTGAGTTGCCTTCTTGAACCACTGCAGTCCCTGAGGTGTAGGTACACCCGCTGTGGTGTTAGGGAGGGAGGTTCAGGATTTTGCCCCAGTGACTCAAAATGGCATACCTGAAAGAATCTAAATCCAGCGACTGATACTACTTCCTGATGCTAGCACCAGCTCCCTGCAGTTGAAGGCACCTGAGGATATGCCCTCCAACAAGAGGTCTGGTGCCCCTGACAACCAAGTTGGGCGTCACGGTAGCACAGTGGTTAGCACTATTGCTTCACAGTTCCAGGGTCCCAGGTTCGATTCTCGGCTTGGGTCACTGTCTGTGTGGAGTCTGCATGTTCTCCCTGTGTCTGCCTGGGTTTTCTCCGGGTGCTCTGGTTTCCTCCCACAAGTCCCAAAAGATGTGATGTTAGGTAATTTGGACATTCTGAATTCTCCCTCTGTGTATCCAAACAGGTGTGGGAATGAGGCGATAGGGGCTTTTTACAGTAACTTCATTGCAGTGTTAATATAAACCTACTTGTGACAATAAAAATTATTTGGGGGAGGACGCTCCACAAATACCCCTATCCTCAATGAGGCTAGCTTTTGTTGCTCGTCCCTAATTGCCTTTTCATATAATTTACAGTGCAGAAGGAGGCCACCCGGCCCATCGAGTCTGCACCGGCCCCCGGAAAGAGCACCCCACCCAAGCCCACACCTCCCCCCATCCCCACAACCCAGCAACCCCACCCAACACTAAGGGCAATTTTGGACACTAAGGGCAATTTAGCATGGCCAATGTGCCTAACCTGCACATGTTTGGACTGTGGGAGGAAACCGGAGCACCCGGAGGAAACCCACGCACACACGGGGAGAACATGCAGACTCCACACTGACAGTGACCCAAGCTGGGAATCGAACCTGGGACCCTGGAGCTGTGAAGCAATTGTGCTATCCACTATGCTACCATGCTGCCTTGAGAAGGTGATCTGCCCTCCTGAACGACTGCAATCCATGTGGTGTCGGTATACCTGTAGTGCTGTTAGGAAGGGAGTCCCAGGATATAGACCAATGATAGTTAAGGAACGACAATGAAGTTCCGAGTCATGGTGGTGTGTGGCTTGGAGGAGAACTTGTAGGTGTTGGTGTCCCCATGTGTCTGCTGCCCTTGTCCTTCTAGGTCTTAGAGGTCACAAGTTTGGAAAGATCTGTCAGAGGAGTTTGGGGGGAGTTGCTATAGTGTATCTTGTCCATGGTACACACTGCTGCCACTGTGAGTTGACAGTGGAGGGAGTGAAAGTTTAAGGTGGTGGTTGATCAAGCGGGCTGCTTTGTCCTGGATGGTGTCAAGCTTCTCGAGTGTTGTTGGAGCTGCACTCATCCAGGCAAGTAGAGAGTATTTCATCACATTCCTGACTTGTGCCTTGTAGATCATGGACAAGCTCTGGGTAGTCAAGAGATTAGTTACTTGTGTCATGTGAGAGTGCCTTTAAGAAATGGGTGTTTATAAATGGGTGTATATATAAATATCTGTAGTGTGAGTACCTTTAAGAAATGGGTGTTTATTACTGCAGTGTTGTCAGAGAGAGGATGGAGCTGGGCTGTCTGTCAGCTTTTTACTTTTGTTTTTGAGTAGGCTGCAGGGTGTGTTTTAGTTTCGTTTTCAGTGTTGGAGCTAAAGCCAGACAGAGCAGATGCACTGTTGATCTCTCTGCCATCAAAAGACTATTTCTTGATCATTTGGTGAATTCAGAATTATAAATGTTCTCAGTAGTGAATGTAAACTTAATGTGCTTTTATTGAAAGGTGTTTTTAAGTCTTATGGATGTTAAAAGGAAAGCTTAATGGATTACTTAGTGTTGTAGTCTTTGGGGGTTGTATTTGAATTGATGGTTGCTGAGATGTTCACTGTATGTTTTAAAAAGGTTAACTTGTGTTCATAGAATAAACATTGTTTTGCTTTAAAAAGTTGTGGGTCAGGTGAACTCCATGATGCACTTTGGGGTTCTCTAAACCCTGGCCCATAACACTTGCTTCAGAATTCCAACCTCTGCCTTGTAGCCACGGCATATATATAGCCGATCCAGTTAAATTTCAGGTCACTGGCAATCCCCAGGGTATTGATGGTAGGGGAATTCAACGACAGTAATGCTGGTGAATGTCAAGGCGAGATACTTACTGTTGTTCGAGGTGTTCATGACTGGCATTTGTGAGGCACGAATGTAAATCGCAACTATTCAGCCGAAGCCTTAAAGTTGCCTAGGTCTTACTGCATATGATCATGTGTTGCTTTGTTATCTGAGGAGCCATAAATGTACTATGAAGAAGCATTTAAAAAACTGTGTAAGTACTGGACACAATTCAAATTCCTAAATTCCCCCACTCTCTCCCCAACCCCCACCCTCCCTCCCCATCTCTCTCTCTCTCTTTCTCGCACCAATTCTCAGTGCTGTTCACTCAGTGCCTTATTTCCTCAAATGTTCCTCAACCTACCCCCTCTCCCTTTTGGCTCTCTCCCCACATGTTGCAGCCAAACACCAAAAGATGCCTAGCCTCACACACAGATTGGCTGGCATTTTTCATCTGCCCATAAATTCCCTACAATGCAGAAGGAAGCCAGTCAGCCCATCAATTCTGCACTGCCCCTCCAAAAGAGCTTTCTACTTAGGCCTACTACCCCGCCCGATCCCCATAACCCCACCTAACCAGCACATCTTTGGACATTTAGGGGCAATTTATCATGGCCAATCCACCTAACCTGCACATCTTTGGACTGTTGGAGGAAACCTGAGCACCCAGAGGAAACCCATGTTGACAACGGGAAAACGTGCAAACTCAAGGCCAGCTTTGACAAAGAAGTAATCGAGACTTGAACCCTTAGCTCCCTTCTCTCTCCATAGATGCTGTGAAACCTGCTGAGATTGTCCAGCATTTTCTGTTTTTGACCCAAGGCCAGAATCAACCGCTGTCCATGGCGCTATGAGGCAGCAGTGCTAACCACCATGCTGCCTCTCTCTGCACTTCAACCAAAACCTTTGTGAACTCAGTGAGATACTGGCTCTGATTTGGACTGACAAGAACTGCAGAAGTTCAAGAAGGCAGCTCACCACCACCTTCCCGAGGATAGTGAGGGATGGGTAAAAAATGGTGGCCTAGCTGACGCCCACAACTCATAAAAAAAATACTCTCATTGGATGATGACATCCCTTGATTGATAAAATCTTTCAATTGCTGCCTGCCCCACCTCGGTTTCTATTTGTTTGTTTTTTTCCACATTCTCCATTTTTGGAGGCCTTCTCGCAGACTCCTAAGAGGGCGTTCACCCTGGCTGCAAACTCACACAAGCTGAGGCCTTACAGGAGTCCTTTAAGAGATCACAAACCTTTACTTGTATAAAGGGGCTCTGTTACTTTCTGTAGCTGCAGAGCATCCAAAGTATTCTTATAAAATTTGTCATCAACCCACCTGGGCATCCAGAGCCTGCCACTGCACCTGAAAAGGCCGCTGCTAGAACAGCCTTGCACAGGACCTCTGGTTTAGACTGCAGTTCATAACTGACCTGTGTGTGTTAGATTGGAGAACACCATTGACAACCAGCCAAGCAGAACCTAATTCATGGTCTTCTTCAGGAAGCATTGTCAGTCAATTTCAGTTTGCTTTGCATATACATCATCATGTAGTCATTGGCCTTGAATTTCTTGGGCCCTCACTCTGCTGGTGTACATGTTGTAGAGCACATCCCTTGCTTCCCGATGCCCAAAGCTAGAAAATCCCTCCCAAATTCTGTGGCATCGAGTCATTTGCATCTACTGCCCTATGATTCTTAAGGAAAGTATATCCAGGGGAATATCAGGAATTCCTCTCCTCATCCCCTTGACTACGCCCCCCCCCCCCCCCCCCCCCCCCCCCGCTTGACCTCATGATCTCAGTAGGTAGTGGCGATGGGAGCAGGGTTTTGTGGGTGGAAAATCTACCTACTGCCTCATCCAACCAGAATTTAACGGTTCAACAGAAGCTGAATGCTTGCAGTACTGGGATATAACCCTAATTTGAGGCCATTTGTCAAGGTTAAAAATGATCTCAGCCCATTCCAGTCCTGTATCTCTCGGGATGTTATAACCCCCACAGGACCTATGGGATGACCCGCTTAATCTCCCTTTGAGACCCATGGAGTACAAGCTCCCCTGCTGAGGGGCGGAGGCTCATCAGCAAGTTAGTTAACTCAGTACCATAAAAGCCGGTCCAGGTAGGTGCCGAGCTGAAGAGTACTCCTGTGTGGGACTGGGACTCTTCTTGTCTATACGTTCTTCCAGGAAATAAACCTTGTTTTAACTCTCCTTTCTGGACTCCTCTGTGGCTCCAAATTGGGGACAAAGCAGAGTTGGCAGGTAACCATTTAGAGCATGACCACCTCTCTTCATGGTGGAATAACGTTTGCACCATTTTGTAAATGCTGGTTTTTGACTGGCTTGATGCATTCGATGTGGGTACAGCGGAATGAGTTTCAGTACGCAGAGCATATGTGCTATTTTTTTAACGTGAACTCTTATCGTTGGTGAAGTGTTGGGTACTCTGCTACACAGACGAACCAACACGGTTGCGAATGGTACAACGCAGTTTTATTTCAAACACCTATTTACACTGGTAAACTGTTTACTGAGGTTCGATCATGACCCTTGATTCTGTGGACCTATTTCTAATTCTATCGTGTAGTGGCACTCAGCACATGGTGGATGTCTGAGTGGCTTGTAATGAGCTCTGTGCCCTGAGCCGTCTCCTGCTCGAGTGCCCAGGAAGTGTTGTGTTCCCTGTTTTGTACTGTGTATGCTCTTGCCTGTGATTGGCTGTCGTGTTGTGTGTGTTGATTGGTCCGTTGATCTGTCCATCAGTATGTATGTATGTGCTATGATGTTTACCTGAATATCATGACAGTTGGGGATAATTGTCAGATGGTGAATCTTCTGAGCGCCTGTGGGGCCTCCCATTTCATTGTCATAAAGAGCCCAACATACACCACGGTCCCAGACTCTAAGGCGTTCAAAGATTTAGTGGCACTCGTTGCAAATACTACTCCCCCAAGCAATCGGTTTTTGTACATGAGGCACGATCAATTTGACTGGAGACGAAGTTGAATCCAAACTGAGGCTTTATTAGTATCAGATGTGTGGCCTCCCACAGCAGCTGGAGAAATGGCTGCGAGCTGAAGGCCACGCATATTTATAACCCGCCTCCTGGGTGGAGCTAGCATGCAGGGGCCACAGGTGAACCTGTAGTGCAGGTTCTACCGTACAACCTCTAATATCAGAACACAGTGGGGTCACAGTGAACCACATTCACCCCCTGATAAAATTGAGTCCGGCGGGGGTAGTGGATAACTATATACAATTAGAAATTTTAATATTTACAGAGCAGTAAAAAAATGTCTCCGGTCATCCGGCGGCCGGTCAGAGGCTCAGCCGATCCGGTGCCTTGATGGTTCTTTGAGATCGACAAAGTCGTGACGGTGATGTTGGCGCTGTCGTGTTCGAAGTTGACTCCGGGAGCATGCCGAAATCCTCTTCATCAACGGAGGTGGGCAGGGGGAGGATGGACGGTCCTAGGGGGGGGTGATGGGGACGGCGGGGGAGGGGAGGGTGGCACCGGGGGCGACAGGGGTGGTGTGGGGGTGGAACCTGCTGGTGCCAGGTCACTGAGGGAGACGGTATCCTGGCGGCCGTCGGGGAACGCCACGTAGGCGTACTGTGGGTTTGCGTGGAGCAGGTGCACCCTTTCCACCAACTGGTCCGCCTTGTGGAGCCGCACATGTTTACGGAGAAGCACGGTTCCCGGAGCTCTGAGCCAAGTTGGGAGCGATACCCCGGATGTGGACTTCCTGGGGAAGGCAAAAAGACGTTTATGCGGTGTACTGTTAGTAGCAGTGCAGAGTAATGAGCGAATGGAATGTAGTGCATCAGGGAGGACCTCTTGCCAGCGGGTGGCCAGGAGATTTCTGGACCGCAGGGCCAGCTGGATTGCCCTCCATACCGTCCCATTCGCCCTTTCTACCTGTCCGTTTCCACTGGGGTTGTATCTCGTCGTTCTGCTGGAGACGATACCCCTGCTGAGCAGGAACTGACGTAGCTCATCACTCATGAATGAGGATCCCCTGTCACTGTGGATGTAGGCGGGGAAGCCGAACAGAGTGAAGATAGAATTTAGGGCTTTAATGACGGTGGCAGACGTCATGTCGGGGCATGGGATGGCAAAGGGAAAACGGGAGTATTCATCGATCACACTGAGGAAATATGTGTGTCGATCGGAGGAGGGGAGGGGGCCTTTGAAATCCACGCTGAGACATTCAAAGCGGCGGGAAGCCTTCACCAGGTGTGCGCGGTCTGGCCGGTAGAAGTGAGGTTTGTACTCCGCACAGACCTGGCAGTCCTTGGTGATTGTCCTTACTTCCTCGACGGAGTAGGGCAAATTTTGTGCCTTAATGAAATGGTACAATCGAGTGACCCCTGGGTGACAAAGGCTGTCGTGCAGGGTCCTGAGTCGGTCTACCTGTGCGCTGGCACATGTACCTTGAGATAGGGCATCTGGGGGCTCATTGAGTTTGCCAGGGCGATACTTAATCTCGTAGTTATAGGTGGAGAGCTCGATTCTACACCACAAGATTTTTTCATTTTTGATCTTGCCCCGCTGTGTGTTGTTGAACATGAAGGCTACCGACCGTTGGTCAGTGAGGTGAGTGAATCTCCTGCCGGTCAGGTAATGCCTCCAATGTCACACAGCCTCAACGATAGCCTGGGTCCCTTTTTCGACGGATGAGTGCCGAATTTCAGAGGTATGGAGGGTGCGGGAAAAGAATGCCACGAGCCTGCCTGCCTGGTTGAGGGTGGCGGCAAGGGTGACGTACGACGCGTTGATTTCTACTTGGAAATGAAGTGTTTCGTCTGCAGCGTGCATTCCAGCTTTGGCAATATCAGCTCTGATCCGGGCGAAAGCCTGTTGGGCCTCGGCCGTCAGGGGGAAATGAGTGAACTGTATGAGTGGGCGGGCCTTGTCCGCGTAATATGAGAAGAACCCCAAGCAACGTTTGAGGGCCTTGGGGCAGTGGGGAGAGGGAGCTCCATGAGGGGGCGGATGCGGTCAGGATCGGGCCCCAGAACTCCATTCTAGACCACGTAGCCGAGGATGGCTAAGCGGTTTGTGCGGAACACACATTTGTCCTTGTTATACATGAGGTTGAGGAGAGTGGCGGTGCGGAGAAATGTAGCGAGGTTAGCGTCGTGGTCCTGCTGGTCATGACCGCAGATGGTCACATTGTCTAGGTACGGAAACGTGGCCCGCAAGCCGTACTGGTCGACCATTCGGTCCATCTCCCTTTGGAAGACTGAAACCCTGTTGGTGACGCCGAAGGGGGCCCTAAGGAAGTGATATAGCCGGCCGTCTGCCTCGAAGGTGGTGTCTGGCGGGTTCGATTTACGGATGGGGAGCTGCTGGTAAGTGGATTTCAGGTCCACCGCTGAGAGTACTGTGCAATCTGGTTAACCATGTCAGATATGCGTGGGAGGGGGTACGCGTCGAACTGCGTGTACCTGTTGATGGTCTGGCTGTAGTGCACGACCATTCGGTTTTTCTCCCCAGACTTAACCACTACCACTTGAGCTCTCCAGGGGCTGTTGCTGGCCTCGATGACGCCCTCCCGAAGCAACCGCTGGACCTCGGACCTGATGAACGCCTTATCCTGTGCGCTGTACCGTCTGCTCCTGGTGGCGACGGGTTTGCAATCTGGAGTTAGATTGGCAAAAAGGGGAGGAGGATCGACCTTTAGGGTCGCGAGGCTGCACACAGTGAGGGGTGGTAAGGGTCCACCGAATTTAAGGGTCAGGCTCTGGAGGTTGCACTGGAAGTCCAGGCCGAGGATAAGTGCAGCGCAGAGGTTAGGGAGGACGTAGAGGCGAAAGCCGTAGAACTCTATGCCTTGGACTGTGAGCGTGACCGTGCAGTACCCCCGGATCGCTACGCGATGGGATTCGGAGGCCAGGGAGATACTTTGATTGGTAGGGTGTACCTTAAGGGAGCAGCGCCTTACCGTATTTGGGTGTACAAAGCTCTCGGTGCTCCCGGAGTTCAGTAGGCAGGAGGTCACATGGCCATTGACTTTCATGCTGGTGGATGCGTTGGTCAGATTATGTGTTCGGGACTAGTCGATTGCCATGGAGGTGAGCCGTAGTTGACCGTCGGGTAGTGAGACGGCCGTTGAGTTGAGGTCCTGGAATGCCATTGGTGTCCATGTGCTGCGGGGTGGACAAGATGGCGGCGCCCGGAGATCCTGGGGATTACAAAATGGCGGCGCCCATGGAACGCACGTTGCGGGGTTGTAGCAAGATGGCGGCGCCCATGAAACGCACGTGTTGTGCGGGGGAGAAGATGGCGGCGGCCATTGGTCGCACATGGCCTGGGGAGGAGAGGAGGATGGCGGCGCCCATTGTCCGTGACCGGGGGGGGTGGGGGCGACCACGGCCGCTGAGCGGGCCTGGCACACCGCAGCGACGTGGCCCTTTTTCCCGCAGGCCTTACAAAGGGCAGTGCGGGCCGGGCAGCGTTGGCGGGGGTGTTTTTGCTGGCCGCAAAAATAGCATCGGGGCCCCCCGGAGATCACTGGCTGGCGCGTAGCGCAGGCGTATTGGGTGGGTAGTGCCCCTACTGGGGCGGCTGCATGTGGGGCCCATGAAGCGTAGGAGGGGTGGGCCACGCGGGTGGGGGCGTAGGACTGGATATTGCGCAGGGCGACCGTCATGGAGAGCGCTAGTGTTTTAGTCTCTGCGAGGTCACGCGTGGCCCCTTCTAGGAGCCGCTGCCTGATAACATCAGACCCAATCCCAGTCACAAAAGCGTCCCGCATAAGGAGATCTAAGTGCTCCTTAGCTGTAACGTCCTGGCAGTCACAGTCCCGAACTAGTGGGATCAGGGCCCTCCAGACATTCTCGATTGACTCACCAGGTAGTTTTGGGCAGCACGGTAGCATTGTGGAAAGCACAATTGCTTCACAGCTCCAGGGTCCCAGATTCGATTCCGGCTTGGGTCACTGTCTGTGCGGAGTCTGCACATCCTCCCCGTGTGTGCGTGGGTTTCCTCCGGGTGCTCCGGTTTCCTCCCACAATCCAAAGATGTGCAGGCTAGGTGGATTGGCCATGATAAATTGCCTGTAGTGTCCAAAATTGCCCTTAGTGTTGGGTGGGGTTACTGGGTTATGGGGATAGGGTGGAGGTGTGGACCTTGGGTAGGGTGCTCTTTCCAAGAGCCAGTGCAGACTCGATGGGCTGAATGGCCTGCTTCTGCACTGTAAATCCTATGTAAATTGAACACACGTTGCGAGAGCGTGTCTGGCGAAGAGCGTGTTCGTCTTCTGTTCATTATTTTCTTTGAGTTGAGTCATGGCATCAGCGTAATTGGGCGCATCCTGGATCAGCGGGAAGACTTTGGAGCTGAGTCTGGAGTACAAGATTTGAATCTTCTGAGCCTCTGGAACAGGGGTCGGCGCTGCGTTGATTTAAGCTTCAAAACAAGGTAGCCAGTGCTGGAAGTCCTTTCTGGCGTCGCTTGAGTGTGGATCCAGCTGCAGGTGATCTGGTTTAATCCGGAGGTCCATCTTCTGAATCAGATACTAATAAATTGAGGCACGATCAATTTGACTGGAGACAAAGTTGAATCCAAACTGAGGCTTTATTAGTATCAGATGTGTGGCCTCCCTGGCAAAATGGCTGTGAGCTGGAGGCCACGCATATTTATAACCCGTCTCCTGGGCGGAGCTATCATGCAGGGGCCACAGGTGAGCCTGTAGTGCAGGTTCTACCGTACAACCTCTAATATCAGAACACGGTGGTTTACCACAGTTCAGAGGTACCAATTTAATATGGCTGAGAGGATCACAGGGAAATCCGTTACTGAGTATTTGGCACAATTGTGCAAACTGGCGGAGTTTTGCGACCATCCCTACGCGAGATACTATGGGAACGCTTTGTATGTGGAGTAAATAATGTTGCGACTCAGCGGAAATTGCTGTCTGAGTCGTTGCTGGACTTAAAGAAGGCCGTAGAGATCTCCCTATCATGGGAGAGTGCAGAGAAGGGGGTCCAGTAACTCCGGAGTATACCGGGGGGAGGTCAACTGTGTAGGGTGCCCCCCGATTCGGTGAACAGCATCCTCTAGGACCCCCAGAACCTCACCCTGATCCAAACACTGTCGAGACCAGGCTCGTAGGCTAAGGGCTTCCACAGCCAGGTGGGCCACCTCCCTGAGTCGATGGAGGATGATTCAAAGCAGTGCAGCACTTGCGGCCGGCAAACCGCAGTAATAAGTAAACCACATGTTAGTCAGCAATTCCTGGGCTGAATTCTCTGCCGTTGGGATTCTCCGTTGCGTTGGCAGCCCGGGGGTTTCCCGACAGCGTGGGGCTGCCCCACAATGGCAAACCTCATTGACCAGCCGGCGAAACAGAGAAACCCTAAATCTGGTGCAGCGGGACGGAGAATCCCGCCCCCTATGCCCAGCTCAAAGGCCAGCCCAGAACCAGGACCCTCCACTTAGAACAACCTGATGTTGAGGAGTGTACGCAATTGCAATGCGTTGCCGTGCCATGAGCTGCCCCCATCAGGATTACTGTTCAGGTGAATGGCCACCCGTTAGAGATGGAATTGGACATCGGGGACCACAGTTTCACTAATAGGGGGCGCAATTCTCCGACCCCCCGCCGGATTCCCCCGCCCCGCAAGGGAGAATCCCGGCCATGGAGTCAGACCTTCAAGAGAATCAGGACTGGAGTTCAGTAGTTGGGCTTGCGGGACACCGAGGCGAGGCTAGCAACCTACACAGGGAAACCCCTAACCACAGCGGGCACGACAATGACCCCGGTCATGTATCGGCAGCAGTCCATTAAGCTACCATTAATAATTGTGCGAGTCCCTGGACCGAGTCTCCTGGGCTGTGACTGGCAACAGATCGCCTGGATGGGCACCAGAATCTTGGGGAAGTATCCAGAAGTCTTCCATGAGGGTCTGAGAAAGATTAAGGGGACCATGGACAAGATATATGTGAACCCTGAGGCCCAGCCAATGTACTTGTGTACCTGCCTGGTCCCCGATGCGGTGCTGCTGAAATCGAGGATAAACACAACTGATTGGAAGGCCTCGGTATCATCCACCCAGTGCAGTTTGCGGATTGGGCAGCGCCGGGAGTCCTGGTACTAAAACCTGACAAAAATGTGCGCTTGTGCGGAGATTATAAATTGACCAAAAATGAGTCCTCCCATCTGACAGGTACCTAAGCCCCAGATTTAAGACCCATGCGCAAAGTTGGCTGGTGGTCATTCCTTTTCTAAGCTTGACATGAGCCACGTCTATGTCCAGCTGGAGCTGGATGCCGATTCCAGGCTTTATGCAACCAGAATAGCGACAGGGGCCTCTACGAGTACAGGGGGTCCCCGTTTGGAATATTGTCAGCTTGTGCAATATTTCAGCGCGTTATGGAGGATATCCTGAGAGGGCTACTGCATGTGGCAGTCTACCTGGATGACATCCCAGTCATCGGAGCCACGGAGAAGGAGCACCTGAGCAACCTGGAGGAAGTCCTCCACCAGTTTTCCAAGATGGGCATCTGCCCCAAGAGGGGAAAATGCATTTTCTATCCAAAGGAAGTTACATACTTGGGTTTTTGTCTGGATTGGGATGGACTACACAACTGAGGAGAAGGTGGGGGCTATAAAACAAGCCCCCACACAGGAAAACACGACAGAATTGCAGTCGTTCTTGGGTCTCGTATACTATTACGGGAAATTTATTCCTGGCATTGCGACCACCTCGCCCCACTACACACATAGCTGAAGGGGCACCAAGAATGGTTGTGGAGAGTGCCTCAGGAGGAGGCCTTTGCCAGGGTAAAGCTGCAGCTTATGTCGTTGGGGTTATTGTCGCAGTATGACCCCTCCAAGCCCCTACTGGTGATGTGCGACGCTTTGCCTTACGGAATTGGAGCAGTGCTGTCCCACCGCATGGCTGATGGTAGAGAAAGGCTGATAGCATTCCCGTCACGGACTTTGTCTGCTGCGGAGTGCAATTCCAGCCACATTGAAAAAGAAGGTTTGGCTGTTGTATTTGCGGTGAAGAAATTTCATCAATGCTTGTATGGGCGACTTGCGGAGGCAGCCATGGAGTGAGTGGTCGTACACGGGGTGGCTCCTGCTTGAAGGTTTTGGTTTTGGCCCTTTTCATCCGTGCTTTTGGTAGATTCAGTGGAAAAGTGGAGCGGAGGGGAAGAAGTTCTCCCCTGGATGGGCATGTTTGCGGGCTATCAGACCCGGCTGAAGACAGTGAAAGACCTGGCGAGAGAGTTGGAGGAGACTCGTGGTGCAGCACCAATTATGAAAACGGTGGAGGGGGAAGGATCGGCTTCGAAGGGAAAGCTGCAGATGGAGCAATTGACGCAGAAGCTGAGAGCGGGGTGCCGCTGGGAACGCACAAGTTTCTGGAAAAAGGAAAGATCCTGAGGGTGAAACGAGTGTGTGAATCGGAAGGAAATTGAATCCAGATTTATCAGGCCATTTTGTTGAGCACGAAACTGGGGATACTGGGCCAAGGACGTGCGGGACCCTGGGTAGGGAACGGATTAAAAGGGGGGAAATGTACAAACTGTTAACTGTTCTGTTGGAATGTGGTTTTGCAGTTATTGTTTACGTTTGGAATAAAATATCTTGAAAATAATAAGTGTATGGGTGTCGATTGGCCATTGTGACGGACAATAAAGCATTGGTAGGGCTCTTTAAAAAAGACAAAGCATCCCGCCAATAGCATCTGCCTGGATACAGCGATGAGCCCTGTTGCTAGCAGCCTACAAGTCTGCCTTCGGGCATCGCCCAGGTTTGCAGATTGCAAACGCAGACACATTGAGCAGGTTCCCGCTGCCAACATGCCTTCCATCCCCACCGAGGGCCGGTAAAGTTGTTTCATTGCTTCATTGTCACCTTGCTGGTCACCGCCGCCCAGGACACAAAAGGACCCAGTATTTGGAATGTGTGCCACATCGTCTTGTACGGGGGCTAGCAAGGTAAACTGCCCGAGGATCTACATGCCGTTGACGCTAAGATGCCGGAGCTCAATGTGGAAGACACCATTCTTCTGAGGGGGGCTTGTGTCATGGATCCAAGCCAGAGCAGACAGGCGATTCTCCAGGGCCCGTACAACAGACACCAGGGGTGTTGAAAATGAAGATGCTGGCCAGACTTTATGTGTGGTGGCCAGGCCTGGATGAGGTGATCGAAAGACTAGCCCGACAACGCACCACATGCCAGGAGCAGTGGAAGCTGCCGTCTTCCACCCCACTACTTCCATGGGAATGGCCAGTCGGCGCCTACACGCCGACCTTGCCGGGCCGTTCCAAGGGTCAATATTTTTATTCATGGTGGACACCGACTCCAAGTGGCTGGAAGTCCATTGGATGTCGTCCATCATGTTAGAGGCCATGGTTGAGAAGCTACAGCTCTCTATCAGCACCCACGGCATCCCGGAGATGCTCGTCACACATAATGGCACCACGTCCACCAGTGGGCAGCATGGTAGCACAGTGGTTACCACGGTTGCTCCACAGCGCCAGGGTCCATGGTACGATTCCTGGCTTGGGTCACTGTCAGTGAGGAGTCTGCACTTTCTCCCCGTGTCTGGGTGCGTTTCCTCCGGGTGCTCCGGTTTCCTCCCACAGTCCAAAGATGTGCAGGTTAGGTGGATTAGTCATGCTAAATTGCCTTTAGTGTCCAAAAAGGTTAGGTGGGGTTACTGGGTTACGGGAAGAGGGTGGAGGTGTGGGGCCTAAGTGGGATGTTCTTTACAAGGGCTGGTGCAGACTCGATGAGCCGAATGGCTTCCTTCTGGACTGTAAATTCTATGTTCTATGAAGGCAAACGGGGTGTGGCACATCCGCATGGCGCTGTGTCATCCTTCCTCGAACAGGCTGGCTGAGCGAGCGGTGCAGATCTTCAAGAGAGAGATGAAGAAACAGACCACGGGGTCCTTGGAGACACAACCAGCAAGATTTTTGATTCACTACCGGACCAGTACGTATGCCGCGATCGGCAGAGCATTGGTGGAAATGTTGATGGGTGGGAGATTCAGGATGGTCATCTCGGAAACGACATTTCCGACACGCTATACACCCGCCGACCCAGCCCTGCAGCCACTGGCAGTGCAGTCATGAGCAAGGAGGAGCAGACGCCCTCCTGCTCTCCCCTCTTCAGAGGGATGTATGGAGTTCGACGGGGGGGGAGGGGTGTTATAACCCCCACGAGGCCTGATTCAAACAGATTTAGTAGTATCTTTATAAAGGAATTTGGATTAATACTTGGAAAAAAATAGGCTATGGGAAAGAGACAGTGAAACTAATTGGATAGTTCTGTCAAAGAGACATCACAGGCATGGCTGGCATCTAGTGCTCCACTATTGCGAATACATCATGTGAGATTTCTCAGTCAGTTTTCAGATTAAATCCCATATATTTACTTTAACCATGCATTTCATATTAATGTTTTTATTTTGGAAATTGTTCAGTTCTTATGTTGTTCATATTTAATATTTCTGTCAGAAAATCTCATGTATTGTTCTGAGAATCATTCAAATCTTGAAATCTAAAACACTTCAACCTCCCAGGAGAGAACCTTTTAGAAAAATACGGTTTTCAAAAATGAAAGGAAAGCAGTACATCTGTGGAGTTGAAGAGAAGAAACATTGATTGTCCTATATCTGAAATATGTTTTAAAAAATGACAAATAATGCCACGATAAATTGCAGACCTTTGTGCTCGATGAGCGCAGTATAAAATACAATAATATTACGAGGAAAGAAATGATTGAGTGGTGAATAATTGCACTGTGCAAATTATTCAATAAATAATCTCCACACTACCATCATTGTGAACAGAAGTTGTCTTTTCCACTTCAATCTTATTTTTGAAAAATTGACACCACAATAAAGGCAGGTTATATTTCTTTTTCTCAAGTTATTGAGTTAAGGGGCATTATAAACTGCTTTACATTATATTATTCCGTAATTACTTTTTATGAAGAGGAAAAGATGTAAGATTTATAGTGCCCGATTAAAGATGTGTGAGCTAAGCCAGTCAATTAGTAAGACCTCTCTGTGTATTTGCATTGTATGCGTCAATTGCCCTTTCCAACCATTTTATTCTGTTTGTGTCTTTACGTTTTATTTAAGGAGGGTAGCGCGGTGGTGCAGTGGTTAGCACTGCTGCCTCACGGGTCACTGTCCGTGTGGAGTTTACACGTTCTCTCCGTGTCTGCGTGGGTTTCGCCCCCACAACCCAAAGATGTGCAAGATAGATGGATTGGCCACGCTAAATTGCCCCTTAATTGGAGAAAATGAATTGGGTACTCTAAATTTATTTTTAAAAAAGTTTTATTTAAGGTGGATGTCCCATGAGTCTGTCAGACCTCCGTTCTGGAGCACTTCACTCACTAAAAAGCACACAGAAATGGGTTCAGTTTACAAAACATCCTTTGCCAGACTGACGTTCTAAAGGCACCAGTCCGCCAGATTAGCACAAAGAAAGTTCAGCTTCTGAACTCATGCAGCTGTCAGCAAGGGCGGTGCTGCTACTTTAAAGCTGCGTCACATTCAGGTGTCTGCAACTTTAGAGCGTGACAAAAATGCAACCTTCGCATATCTAGCCACAAAGATATTCCATCACAGTCCATTTCTCCTGGGGGATTGTCTGGCAGTTTCCCGAAATCGAGGGTGAACCACCATACGTTGTCTTGAGCAACCTTGGTGAAATCATTTGCATGCAAGGGCTTGGTGCTCGCCTGTTGCTGTATCCAGAATGCTGGTTCCTGGTTCTTGCCCAGGTTGGTGAAGTTTCTCCCACAGATTGATGTGTGCCTGTGCATGTGTGGCTACTCCAGTCACACAATATAGTTGTTTCAGAGGCTTGGGGCATTATGGGCATCTGATGCCACCATTACAACCTCACTGATTTTACCATTAGAAAGTGCTTCAGCAACATGGAAGAGGTTCAGACAAATGTGATGTGTTGGGTGCTTTGGATCCGTGGAACACAGACAGGCTACCAACACTTAAATTAGAACAACACTATTTTATTAAGCTAGAAACTGTTGAACATACTTTCACTGTGGGTTAACACGATGTCAGATTAAACTAAAGACCTATGCCTGTCTGAACCAGTCTATGCACTCAGCACATGGTGAAGATCTGTGCTGTAAGCTGTAAGCTCTGTCCTTCTGAGAGGCTGCATCCCGAATGAACGGGAACTCTGATGCCCTCTGTCTTTAAAGTGAGTGTGCTCTAACTGGTGATTGGCTGCGGTGTTGTGTGTGTTGATTGGTCTTGCTGTGTGTCCATCAGTGTGTGTCTGCACCATGATATACTGGTGTATATTATGACATCCCCCCTTTTATAGAAAAATGTATGTTTGTGGCAATAAATAATGTGTGGTGAGAATGTTCCTAACTACGTGTGGGGTGCGAAGACATAGTTACAGGATTATGTACATGAGAACTAAGCTATTTACATGGGAAGGTGCCTGGTGCAGAGAAGCAGTATGCAACAAGAGTAACGAGATCAACACTATATACAAACCAGGGAAACGATCAAACAAAGCAACGGAAAAATTCAGAGAGTCCATAAATTCGAAAAGTTCATAAATTTAGTCTCTGAGGTGGGCGACAAATTCTGGTTGACCGCCTCAAGGGTAGGTCGAGAGCCGCCGGTTCAGGAGCAGGCTGGACTGCGTCAAAGTCAGGGGGAGGCAGAGTGACAGGGAGCTCTGTATAGTCCGTGGCAGGGTCAGCAGGAGGGCGAGGTGACACTGGAGGATCACGAGGCGAGCGTGGAACGAGACGAAGGGCTCGTCGATTGCGGCGCAGAATAGAGCCATCCGGTAGACGAACCAGGAACGAGCGGGGGGCCACCTGCCGAAGGACAACAGCGGTTGCAGACCAGCCACCATCCGGAAGATGGACGCGGACGCTGCCACCTGGAGCCAGAGCAGGGAGATCAGCTGCACGGGAGTCATGAGCCGCCTTGTGCAGTGCACGAGACAGCTGCATCCGACAAAGGACCGGAACGTGGTCGAGGTCTGGGACTTGGATGGACGGCACCGTCGTCCTCAGGGTGCGATTCATGAGTAACTGGGCTGGCGACAGGCCAGTGGACAGTTGGGCGGAGCGATAGGCCAGCAAGGCAGGGTGGAAATCGGACCCAGCATCGGCAGCCTTGCATAGGAGCCGTTTGACGATATGTACTCCCTTCTCTGCTTTGCCGTTGGATTGGGGGTACAGGGGACTGGATGTCACATGGGCAAATTTGTACCTCCTGGCAAAGTTGGACCATTCTTGGCTGGTGAAGCAGGGGGCCATTGTCCGACATAACCGTGAGCGGGATGCCGTATCGAGCAAAGGTTTCTTTACATGCACGAATGACTGCAGACGAGGTGAGGTCGTGCAACAGTATCACCTCCGGGTAATTCAAAAAGTAGTCCACGATCAGGACATAGTCTCTACCCAGCGCGTGGAACAGGTCGATACCCACCTTGGTCCATGGTGACGTGACCAACTCATGGGGCTGCAGGGTCTCACGTGGTTGGGCCGGCTGGAAGCGCTGACAAGTGGGGCAGTTGAGCACTGTGTTGGCTATGTCCTCATTAATGCCGGGCCAGTACACAGCCTCTCGGGCCCATCGGTGGCACTATTCCATGCCAAGGTGGCCCTCGTGTAGCTGTTCCAGGACAAGCTGGCGCATGCTATGTAGGATGACAATGCGGTCCAGTCTTAGAAGAACCCTGTCTACTACCGCCAGATCATCTTTGACATTATAGAATTGAGGGCATTGGCCCTTGAGCCACCCGTCCGTTAGGTGGCGCATGACACGCTGTAGCAAGGGGTCAGCCGCCGTCTCGCGGCAAATTTGGACGAGGCGTTCATCCGAGGCAGATAGATTGGAGGCCGCAAATGCCACATGGGCGTCAACCTGGCAGACAAATCCCGCTGGGTCACATGGAGTGTTGACTGACCTGGAGAGAGCATCAGCAATGATGAGGTCCTTGCCTGGGGTGTATACCAGCTGGAAGTCGTATTGCCGGAGGTTGAGAAGAATACGCTGGAGGAGAGGCGTCATGTCGTTCAAGTCTTTCTGTATTATATTGACCAGCGGGCGATGGTCGGTCTCGACGGTGAATTGAGGAAGTCCGTAGACATAATCGTGAAACTTAACAACACCGGTCAGAAGGCCCAAGCACTCCTTTTCTATTTGCACGTAGCACTGCTCTGTGGGGGTCATCGCACATGATGCATATGCAATGGGGGCCCATGATGAGGTCTTATCACGTTGAAGGAGCACTGCCCCAATGCCGGATTGACTGGCATCGGTCGAAATTTTGGTCTCCTTTGCTGGATCAAAGAAGGCTAAGACCGAGGCCGTGGTCCGTTTTGCCTTGAGTTCCCTCCATTCGCGCTCGTGGGCAGGGAGCCATTGGAAGTCTGTCGTCTTCCTGACCAGGTTCCTGAGAGCCGTGGTGTGAGAGGCGAGGTTAGGGATGAGTTTCCCCCAAAAACTGACCATGCCAAGAAATCGGAGGACCACCTTCTTGTCCTCTGGTGTTTTCATAGCTGTGATGGCAGCTACCTTGTCCGCATCCAGCTGCACATCCAATTGGGAGATGTGGTCCCCGAGGAACTTAAGTTCTGTCTGACCAAAAGAGCATTTGGCCCTATTGAGGCGGAGGCCATGCTCATGTATACGTCTGAATACGCGCTGGAGGCGACTAACATGCTCCTGCGGGGCGGTGGACCAGATGATTATGTCATCGACATAGACGCGAACACCTTCAATACCTTCCATCATTTGTTCCATAATCCTATGGAACACTTCTGATGCAGAGATGATCCCAAACGGCATCCTGTTGTAACAATATCTTCCAAAGGGGGTGTTAAACGTGCAGAGTTTCCTGCTGGATTCATTGAGCTGGATTTGCCAGAATCCTTTTGAGGCGTCGAGTTTGGTAAAGAGCTTGGCGCGAGCCATCTCACATGTGAGCTCTTCGTGCTTGGGAATTGGATAGTGCTCTCTCATAATATTGCGATTGAGATCCTTGGGATCAATGCAAAGTCTCAATTCGCCGGAAGGCTTTTTTACACATACCATGGAACTGACCCAGTCGGTCGGTTCCGTGACTTTGGAAATCACTCCTTGGTTCTGGCGGTCCTGCAGCTGCTGCTTGAGGCGGTCCTTAAGGGGTGCTGGGACCCTGCGAGGTGCGTGCACCACAGGCGTGGCATTCGGTTTTAATAAAATCTTGTAGGTGTACGGGAGCGTGCCCAAGCCCTCGAAGATGTTGTGGTACTGGTTGATAATGACGTTGAGCTGCGCCCTGAAGCCAGTGTCCTGAAAGGCAGACGCGTCAGCAGGAGAGAGAGAGTGAACTCTCTGAACTAGGTTCAACAGCTTGCATGCCTGCGCGCCAAACAGAGAGACTTTCGAGGAGCCCACAATTTCAAAGGGAAGGATGGCTTTGCGTGACCTATGTGTCACTTCAAGTTGGCATGAGCCGCTGGCAGCAATGGCATTGCCATTATACTCTAATAGCTGGCAGGCTGATGGCAGGATGGCTGGTTTGACACAAAGGCTTTGGAGGTCAGACCGGGCAATGAGATTGGCGGAGGCACCAGTGTCCAGGTGGAATCGTATTTGGAACCGGTTGACCGTAAGGGTGGCACACTATTCACCGTCCGGAGCGATGCTGTATACTGATAGAGGCTGGATTCTTTGCTTCGGGGACACCCTGTTTCTGGTAATGATACCGACTCGAAAAGGCGCCTACGGGTCCTCGGTGTCAATATCGGGTAGCAGGTCCGAATCGGGCTCAGCGACCGTGGGTTGAATGGCCCGGACAGCCCTGCGAGGCTGGCTGGAGCGACGAGAGATGGCAGGCTGAGCTGATCTGCATAAAGCAGCATAATGGCCAAGTTTGCCACATTGCAGGCATCGTCGGGATTTGGCAGGACATTGCCGCTTTAAATGGGCGGAGCCGCAGTTGCCGCACGTTGTAGCGTCAGTAGGTTCACTTCACCACCGCACATGCGCGGTGTGGTCGTACGTGGTGCACGGCTGCATAGTACGTTCGTCGACGTCCCCTCGTTCAGTGCGCACAAGCGCGGGAGTCTGTGAAAAGCGCGCAAAATGGCCTCATCTAGGCTGAGGCCCTGGAGTTCCTCGATTGCTTGGACCCGTTCTGCCTCGTGGGGACCCTACCGCGACGTTTCAGCCGCTTGGATGTGGGAATACCGACTAGTGGCGTGTTCATGTAGCACGCAGGTCTCAATGGCAATCGCTAGGGTGAGCTGCTTTACTTTGAGGAGCTGCTGGCGTAGGGGGTCCGACTGAACACTGAAAACGATCTGGTCGCATATCGTGGAGTCGGAGGTGGACCCGTAATTACAGGACTGCGCAAGGATGCGGAGGGGGTGAGAAAGGACTGGAAAGGTTCATCCTTACCCTGCAAACGCTGTTGGAATACATAGCGCTCAAAACTTTCATTCACCTCGATGTCGCAGTGACTGTCAAACTTGAGGAGGACCGTCTTGAATTTTGATTTATCTTCACCATCAGCAAAGGTGAGAGATTTGAAAATGTGGACGGCATGGTCCCCGGCCGTGGATAGGAAGAGAGCGATCTTCCTGGTGTCTGAGGCAGCTTCCCGGTCTGTGGCTTCAAGGTAGAGCTGGAATCATTGTTTGAATATCTTCCAGTTGGCCCCTAGGTTGCCGGTGATGCGGAGCGGCGGCGGCGGGCGGGCGCTGTCCATTTTGCAGGATGGCTGTATGCTGGTGGAAGGCAGATCACTTGCAGGTAGGTCTAAGAAGTTCTAACATCCCTCAACTACTGGTGCCATGATGTGTTGGGTGCTTTGGATCCGTGGAACACAGCGAGGCCACCAACACATAAAATAGGACAACACTATTTTATTAAGCTAGAAACTGTTGAACATACTTTCACTGTGGGTTAACACGATGTCAGATTAAACTAAAGACCTATGCTTATCCTAACCAGTCTATGCACTCAGCACATGGTGAAGATCTGTGCTGTCAGCTGTAAGCTCTGTCCTTCTGAGAGGCTGCATCCCGAATGAGCGGGAAAACTGATGCCCTCTGTCTTTATAGTGAGTGCACTCTAACTGGTGATTGGCTGCGGTGTTGTGTGTGTTGATTGGTCTTGCTGTGTGTCAATCAGTGTGTGTGTCTGCATCATGATATACTGGTGTACATTATGACAAAATGTGGGGGATTTAACACACAGTTAAATCACAACCAAATTTTCACTCTGATTATTTCTGACAACTTCCTTGCCCAAAAATATAAAATCAAAATGGTGCAAAGCTCATAAACCACCAATCACAAATTTGCATCATGTACATTGTTAGAGGCCCCCTCTCCTTCCCAGAATTTCATGCCAAACAATCTCTTCCTTGCAGCAGTTGTTAATTTTACCAACACTTCGTACACATTCCCAGACTCACATTTCCACTACAATGGCTCTCCACCATGGCGAAAATATTGACAATGGGCGGAAATTCAAAGTCCCACTCCTGAAAACGCCATTTCTTATTTTCACGGGGGTTTGACTGGAGTCAGGCTGGGGTTTCCGCATTTTCAGTTCATGGAGGCTGTAGGCCACTTAAATTACCGGCTTCCTCCACTGAAGTGGGATTTTGGCCAACCAAGAGTGTGAAACCAAGGGTGTTCAGATTAGACCACGTAAAAGCTAATCTTTACTTGCTGCATTCATTTGGAAAGCACCTTTGGAGAGGTGAGGCACCTTTTGGATATGGTTCTGTGACATCTTTTGGAGAGGCCAGTCACCCTTTGTTATAATTAAGGCACCCATTTGGAGAGGTGAGGCATTCTTTGGGATTGTGGCGTTGAGGGGCTTTTCATTGTAACTTCATGGTTGACGAGGGAAAGGCTGTGGATGTTGTCTACATGGACAGTCACAGTCTCTGACCAGGGGAATTAAAGCACGGCAGAAATTTTCTACAGACTCACCAGGGAGCAGACTACGAGTAGAGAGTATGTGTCTGGCGAAGAGCGTGTTCGTCCGCTGGGCGTAGTTCTCTTTCAGTAGCGCCATGGCTTCATCATAGGTCGCGCGTCCTGGATAAGCGGAAAAACGTTGGAGCTCAGCCGCGAGTAGAGGATCTGGATCTTCTGAGCTTCCGGAATTGGGTCTGGTGCAGACCTGATGTAAGGTTCGAAACAGGCTAGCCAGTGTTGAAAGTCCTTTTTGGCATTGCTTAATTGCGGGTCCAGCTGCAGGCGATCCGGCTTGATGCTGAGGTCCATCTTTCGAAATCTTTAGTGTAATAAATTGAGGCACGATCAATTGCACAAAGACGAGAGTTGAATACAACTGAGGCTTTATTACACTAAGATGTGTGGCCTCCTACAGCAGCTGGCGAAATGGCTGCTGTATGGGGAGCACACATATTTATCCTCCGCCTACGGGGCCGAGCCAGCAGGCAGGGACTACCCCCATACCTGTAGCACAGGGCCTTACCACACATCTCTTAATATATACAACAGTGGTGATTACCACACCCAGCAGCCTCTCCTTCCCCATGGCCCCAGCAGCCTCTCTCTCCCCCATGGCCCCAGCAGCCTTTCCCTCCCCCATGGCCCCAGCAGCCTCTCTCTCCCCCATGGCCCCAGCAGCCTCTCCCTCCCCCATGGCCCCAGCAGCCTTTCCCTCCCCATGGCTCCAGCAGCCTCTCCCTCCCCATGGCCCCAGCAGCCTCTCCCTCCCCCATGGCCCCAGCAGCCTTTCCCTCCCCCATGGCTCCAGCAGCCTCTCCCTCCCCCATGGCCCCAGCAGCCTCTCCCTCCCCATGGCCCCAGCAGCCTCTCCTTCCCCATGGCCCCAGCAGCCTCTCCCTCCCCATGACCCCAGCAGCCTCTCCTTCCAGCCAATGTCCCAGCAGCCTCTCCCTCCCCCATGGCCCCAGCAGCCTTTCCCTCCTCCATGGCCCCGGCAGCCTCTCCTTCCAGCCAATGTCCCAGCAGCCTCTCCTTCCCCATGGCCCCAGCAGCCTCTCCCTCCCCATGGCCCCAGCAGCCTCTCCTTCCCCATGGCCCCAGCAGCCTCTCCTTCCCCATGGCCCCAGCAGCCTCTCCCTCGCCCATGGCCCCAGCAGCCTCTCCTTCCCTTATGGCCCCAGCAGCCTCTCCCTACCCCATGGCACCGGCAGCCTCTCCTTCCAGCCAATGTCCCAGCAGCCTCTCCCTTCCCCATGGCCCCAGCAGCATTTTGTTCCTCCATGGACCCATTAGCCTCTTCTTCTCCCAAGTTCCCTGCCGCATCTCCTTCCTTCATGGTCCCAGCAGCCTCTCCACCCCCCCCCCCCCCGACATTGCCACAGCAGCCTCTCCCTCCCCCATGGCCCCAGCAGAGTCTTCTTCCCCCATGGTCCTAACAGCCTCTCCCCCCCCCCCCCACCCGTGACATTGCCATAGCAGCCTCCCCTTCCCCCATGGTCCCAGCAGTGTGTGCCTTTCTCCCATCCCCCTCCCAAACTTGTCTTTCCCCATCATACTTACCACCGCTAGTGTTCACTGCTGTCCAATTACAGCCTGATTCTCTGCCACAATTGCTGTTGATGTGCCCACTAGTGTAAAGAGGAGAAGACCAGCACATGAAGGAGGTCAAAGTCTGATAACTGCTCAGTATTGGAAATGTTCCTGTCTGCAAGTCTTTCTGCTCCATCTCCTCCCTCTTCCTCAACCAGTTGCTCTGGCACTGGTAGGCCTTCGATCTCCTCTTTGCCCTACTGCATAGCAACCTCACATAGCAACAAAGCTTCACAACAGACAGCAGACAGTAATGATCTTGAATGTATGTCTGTTGATAAGCCATGCTCATCAACTTTTCCTTCAGTCTCCACTGGTATTCCCTATCTGATTTCAGGCAAGATCACTGTTACGAACCCCTGGGCTAGTGTGTGGTCAATTCTAGCCCTACTTGACCCGGAGTCACAACACAATTGAATGAACTAATAATTTTCAGGAAGATACCCAGTCTTTGGCCCTTGGCTGCCCAGTATTGCGGTCATCAGGTTTCTAAATTTAAACGCAATGCTTTTTATTTATAACAAGAACTATAATGAAATATGCAGCAAATACAACTATTATTAACTGATTAACTATTATCTAATTCCTAATCCCTCAACTTAAACCTGCCCCCACCTTCCACAAATACACACAAGGCAGACAAACACAGAGCGATGTAAAAAAATGCTAAGTAAAAGTAAAAGATGAAAGTCTTTGCTTCAAATGGTTGTTTTTAAGCACACTGTCCTTCAAAGCAGGCTTCAGGTCAAGATTTCTGCTTTCCAGTCTCTCATGGTTTTCACTCTAGATTCATTCAGGGATCTGCAGTTTCAGAAATACAGAAACTCACAGCCTTTCTGGAGATAGAGAGAGTGAGAGAGGGAGAGCGGGTCATTCCCCTGAGTGTCAGGTCGCTGAAAATGATTCCACTCAGGTAGGATCCAATCACCACCAGTTACCAAGCAGAAATTGGCCTTTTGGCCAATTCATTGGCCACCAGCCAACCAATCAAACCGAGTCCCACCCCATCTCGTGGGTGCTGAAAGTCTGAATTCTTCTGTCCAAAGCTAGCACAGTGTTCTCTGTTGTAACTTGAATTCCTCATTCTCCCTGCTGCTTGATTTAAAGGTACACCGCCATTAAGCATCCATGGATCAAAAATGATAACGGCAAAAATAAAGAAAGGGGAAATAAAGGAATCGACAGAAAGGACCCTTACAGCGATCTATCCAACGCCATATTGCTTCTAAAATGAGTGTAAAACATTGTAATGTCGTGACTGCACATATCTGATTCAAACTCTTAACTAGGAAAGAGATTCTATGACTTTGCATTCAGTAGATAAAGGCATCTTATTGTTTAGACCAACCAAGAGGATTACAGTTTATTTGTTCCGTAAATACAGTCAGATCCATATAAAGTGGACAAAAAAACAGGAATTTTCCAATCTCATTCACACTGAACTTAGGCTGAAATTTACACTGGTTGATCTTGCCAACTGCAAGCTTACCCCCACCAAATTTACTGCAGAATTATGATTGTCCGCCATTTTATGAATGTCTGGTCAGCTTTTTAATGCAGTGTAGAAAGATCGATTAGTTTTAGGAGTGACCATATAAGAAATAGGACTTGGTTATTTTATAAACAAACTTTATTAAAACAAAAGAAAAGAAAACAATATTTAAACTTTTACTTCATCTCTAACACTAACAAATTATGGTAAGAAGTTTTACAACACCAGGTTAAAGTCCAACAGGTTTGTTTCGATGTCACTAGCTTTCGGAGCGCTGCTCCCTCCTCAGGTGAATGAAGAGGTACGCTCCAGAAACATATATATACCTCTTCATTCACCTGAGGAAGGAGCAGCGCTCCGAAAGCTAGTGACATCGAAACAAACCTGTTAGACTTTAACCTGGTGTTATAAAACTTCTTAATGTGCTCACCCCAGTCCAACGCCGGCACCTCCACATCATGACTAACAAATTATATGCAGTTTCTTAACCTTCCATTAGACAACATTGACACAGAACATGCAGCTCTCATGCCACTTTCGCAGGCAGTCAAAGGCAATACAAGCAATTTTCTTTCTGGTAGAGACCTTTTCCAAAGCCTGCTCAATTTCCACAGCCTTCCCTTGTAATTCTTCCTCTCTCTAAGTACCGACCATCCCCTCAAACAATGCTTCTCCCTTGAGGTGGCAAGACTTGAAACACTTATAGTTATCTTGGCTGATTGCCCATTCCTGTTTATACAAAAGAACAGAGCTATGCAATTCATATGCAACTAGCCTTCCCTTGACGGACATATAGATCATTAGACTCTGTGATGGGATATTGGCTGGTCAAACAAGGTTGTCCCGAATGACAATGGGTCTTGAGTGGATCATCCTGGCTGAACCGGGGCATCCTGTGTATTCCCACTAACGAGGTTAAGTCTGAATGGTGCAGTGGGTAGCACTGCAGCCTCATGTCCCAAGTTCGATCCCAGCTCTGGGTCACTGTCCGTGTGGAGTTTGCACATTCTCCCCTTGTTTGCGTGGGTTTCGCCCTCACAACCCGAAAGATGTGCAGGGTAGGTGGATTGACCGTGATAAATTGCCCATTAAAAAAAAAGTCTGAATGGGACAAGGTAATTCAGGTTGTGGGTGTATCCTCTGACTCTTTTTAACCCCTAAATTGCGTGGTACATCTTGGAGCCAATTTCTTTTAAAAAAAAATTTCAGTACCCAATTCATTTTTTTTCCAATTAAGGGGCAATTTAGCGTGGCCAATCCACCTAGCCTGCACATCTTTGGTTTGTGGGGGCGAAACCCACGCAAACATGGGGAGAATGTGCAAACTAGACATGGACAGTGACCCAGAGCCGGGATCGAACCTGGGACCTCAGGGCTGTGAGGCTGCAGTGCTAACCACTGAGCCACCGTGCTGCACCTTTGGAGCCAATTTCTGAACCCAAGTTCCTAATATCTCCCTATCGTGACAACCCAGAAATGTGAAATGCAAAAAAAAATGCAAATACAGTATCACTAACCCGGGCAAAATTGTGAGTGTAGAAAGGTGTGCTACTCCTTTCAGCCATGGTGCCTCACCCTCAGAACCTACTTCTTCTGCTGATCCTCCTCCTCTACCATTATTAGGGTGAACATTGGGATGTCCACTGGGAAGGCCATTTCAGCAGCATAGTCTTTGTGAATGTATGTGGGAGGATGGGTGCAAGGCCATGAAAATGTTTGTCTTTCTGAGATTGACAACAGTATTGGTTCATTAGTGTACAGGCTTCAATAAGGGAAAAAGTAAGGAAAAAGGGAAAAGAATTGTTATCAAACTGCAACACTCCCAGTTATGCAGATTTGGTCTGTTATGTGCCTAAATCTTCGAGTGTAAATTTATGCCCATTCAGAACCATTGTAGGTTCAGGAAACTCATGCTCTCTCGTTTTTCGTACAGGTCAAGGGCTGGGCCTGGTTAATAAGCTAAGCAGGGGGCTGGATTCTCCGTCCCGCCATGCCACATTTCTGTTTCACCCCACCGGCGGGATGCTTCATAACGTCGGCTGGGCAATGGGGTTTCCCATTGTGGGGCAGCCCCACGCCGTCGGGAAACCCCCAGTCTGCTGGCAAAACGGAGCATCCCACCGGCAGAGAATCCATCCCAGGATTTCTGCAAACATAACTTGGGATCAGCACGAACAACTGAAAGTGTGTGCATGGAGAAGTGAAACCATTGTAAGTCTGCTTGAGATGAGTGCAAGAATTTCCCCAGGAGAAATCAGTGCCAGGTACTTGCCCTTGCATTGATGAGGATGTACGAGGAAACCTCAGGCCAAAGTATATCCAGCAGAGGGCAGTAGAGCCTAGCTGCTGATTGGCTGTTGCGGGGCAAATTTGCATCAGTGCATTGCGGTCACTGCATCCAGAAAGTGCACCTGAGCAAGCCACCCTAGGTGTTCAAGTGAAGGCAAGCATCCAGCAGAGGGCAGTAGAGCCGAGCTGATCATTGGCTGTTGCGGGGAAAGTTTGCATCAGTGCATTGCGGTCACCGTATCTTGAAGGTGGTTTGTGGAGGAGCTGTTGTCAAGTGACAGTTCAACCTGAAACGCTTGTTCAGTATTTCCCTCCCTACCTCCTCCTCTAACCAAAAAAAAAGACAATCACTGTAAGGATCCCAGCCGAGTAAAGATCAAGTGGGAAACTCGAGGGCAGGTAGAAGTAGAAAGAAGTTGGACCGTGACGTCACAGCCTGCAGGTAAGTGATTGGCTGGTGACTGGTAAGTAGTTTTTCTTTTCCCTGAGGTGTTATCATGCGGGACGCAGTGGTTGCTGAGTGAGTGTTTGCTGTGAAGGGGAGTAAATCTTTTTTAAAACTTACTGTTGGGAGGTTCCAGCTGAATCCGGTCGGAGTGAGGACAGAGTGACTGCTGGGTAAGTAGTAAAGATTTAAATTGTTTGCGCAGGCCCATAAAAACTGATTGCTGTTCTTGTGTGGGGTGCAGTGGTTGCTGGTTAAGTGTTTTATTTTTACTTGTATTTAATTTGGGCAGTTTCGAAACCCTAGACACTACACTTGTAGTGTCCCCCACCCTTCCACCTCCTTTTACCTAAGGGGTAGAGTGAATAACAGGTAAGCTCTTTTTTTCTTTTTTTTTATCGAGAGGGGATGGCAGGGAAGGCAGTGCAATGTTCCTCCTGCAGAATGTTTTAGGTGAGGGACACCGTCAGTGTCCCTGCTGATTTCACCTGTGGGAAGTGCACCCATCTCCAGCTCCTCAGAAACCATGTTAGGGAACTGGAGCTGGAGCTGGATGAACTTTGGATCATTCGGGAGGCAGAGGTGGTCATAGATAGTAGCTTCAGGGATGTAGTTACTCCGAAGAATCAAGATAGATGGGTGACGGTGAGAGGGGCTGGGAGGAAGCAGTCAGTGCAGGGTTCCTCTGTGGTTGTTCCCCTCAGTAACAAGTATACCGTTTTGGATACTGTTGAGGGGGACGACCTACCAGGGGTAAGCCACGGTGAACGGATCTCCAGCACTGAGTCCGTCCCTGTGGCTCAGAAGGGAAAGAGGGAGAGCAGGAGAGCAATAGTTATTGGGGATTCGATAGTTAGAGGGACAGATAGACAGTTCTGTGGCAGCGAAAGAGACTCACGGATGGTATGTTGCCTACCGGGTGCCAGGGTCCGTGACGTCTCGGGCCATGTTTTCAGAATCGTCAAAGGGGAGGGGGAGCAGTCACAAGTCGTGGTACACATTGGTACCAACGACATAGGTAAGAGAAGGGACGTGGATTTAAAACAGGAATTTAGGGAGCTAGGGTGGAAGCTGAGAGCCAGGACAAACCATATTGTCATCTCTGGTTTGTTGCCGGTGCCACGTGCTAGTGAGGTGAGGAACAGGGAGAGAGTGTAGATAAACACGTGAATGCAGGGATGGTGTAGGAGGGAGGGTTTCAGGTACGTGGATAATTGGAGCACATTCTGGGGAAGGTGGGACCTGTACAGACAGGACGGTTTGCACCTGAACCAGAGGGGCACCAATATCCTGGGAGGGAAATTTGCTATGGCACTTCGGGGGTTTAAACTCATTTGTCAGGGGGCTGGGAAAACGAGCTGTAGTCCAGAAGCCAGTGTCGAGAGTAGTGAGGTACTGAGGAGGGTATCAAGGTCGCAGGAGTATACCGGCAGACAGAAAGGTGGGTTGAAGTGTGTCTACTTCAATGCAAGGAGCATCCGGAAGAAGGGAGGTGAAGTTGGAGAGTGGATTGGTACTTGGAACTACGATGTTGTGACCATTACGGAGACATGGTTAGAACAGGGACAGGAATGGTTGTTGGAAGTTCAGGGGTATAGATGTTTAAGTCAGAGTAGGGAAGGTGGTAAAAGAGGTGGAGGAGTTGCATTGTTAATCAAGGATAGTTTAACGGCTGCAGAAAGGCAGTTCGAAGGGGATCTGCCTACTGAGGTAATATGGGCGAAGTTAGAAATAGGAAAGGAGCGGTCACGTTGTTAGGAGTTTTCAATAGGCCCCTAAATAGTAATAGAGATGTGGAGGAAGAAATTGCAAAACAGATTATGGATAGGTGTGGAGATCTCAGGGTAGTTGTCATTGGTGACTTTAACTTTCCAAATATTGATTGGATCCTCTATAGGTCGAACAGTTCGGATGGGGCAGTTTTTGTACAGTGTGTGCAGGAGGGTTTCCTGACACAATGGGCGGAATTCTCCACTCCCGTGCCGAAGTGCCAACGCTGTCATGAACGCCGTCGAGGTTCACGACGCTGCGAAACGGCCACTATCCCGACCGATTCAGGGCCCGATAATGGGCTAGGTTCGGGGCCACATCATCTACACGCACCAGGCCTTATCGCCGCGTAAAGGCGGCGCCGCATACATGACGCGGCCGGCGCCACATAACTGGCGTCACCCGCGCATGCGTGGTTGCCGTCCACTCCGAGTCCGCCCCGCAAGAAGATGGCGGACGGATCTTGCGGGTCCGCGGAAGGAAGGAGGTCCTCCTTCAGAGAGGACGGCCTGACGATCGGTGGGCACCGATCGCGGGCCATCCCACATTTGAGGTACCCCCCGGTGCGGGATCCCACCCCCCCCCCCCCGCAGGCCGCCTCCCCCCCCAGCATTCCCGCGCTGTTCCCGACGGCAGCGACCACGTGTGGACGGTGCCGGGGGGAACCCGCCATTTTGGCCTGGCCGGGCCTGAGAATAGCGGGGGTGCCGGAGAATCGCCATTTTGGGTGTCTCCGGCGACTCTCCGGCCTGCGGCCCGCGGAACTCGACGGGGCCGTTCCCGCCGCTTGGGAGAATCGCGGGAGGGCGTCGGACCGGCGTCCCGGGAAATTTTGGCGGCCCAGGCGATTCTCCCAACCGGCGCGGGAGTGGAGAATCGCGCCTAACATGTGGATAGGCCGACAAGAGGGGGACCACATTGGGTTTAGTATTGGGTAATGAACCGGGCCAAGTGTTAAATTTATTTGTGGGAGAGCACTTTGGACATAGTGTCCACAATTTGGTGTCTTTCACTGTTGCAATGGAGAGTGATAGGGCCATACGGCAGGGCAAGGTTTATAATTGGGGGAGGGGTAATTATGATGCGATTAGGCAAGAATTAGGGAGCATAAGATGGGAACAGAAACTGTCACGGAAAGTCACAAATGAAAAGTGGAGCTTGTTCAAGGAACAAATACTGCGCGTCCTTGATAGGCATGTCCCTGTCAGGCAGGGAGGAAATGGCCGTGTGAGGGAACCATGGTTCACAAAAGAGGTTGAATGTCTTGTCAAGAGGAAAAAGGAAGAGTATGCAAGGATGAGAAAACAAGGATCAGTTGGGTCGCTTGAGGGTTACAAGTAGCAAGGAATGAGCTGAAAAAAGGGCTTAGGAGAGCTAGGAGGGGGCATGAGAAGTCCTTGGCGGGTCGGATCAAGGAAAACCCGAAGGCTTTTTACTCTTATGTGAGAAATAAAAGAATGACCAGGGTGAGGGTAGGGCCGGTCAAGGACAGTAGTGGGAACTTGTGCATGGAGTCAGAAGAAATAGGAGAGGCGTTGAATGAATACTTTTCTTCAGTGTTCACAAAGGAGAGCGGCCATGTTTTTGAGGATGAGAGTGTGATTCAGGCGGGTAGACTGGAGGAAATAGATGTTCTGAGGAAGGATGTATTAGCAATTTTGAAAAACCTGAGGGTCGACAAATCCCCTGGGCCAGATGGGATATACCCAACGATTCTTTGGGAGGCAAGGGATGAGATTGCAGAGCCTTTGTCTTTGATCTTTGGGTCCTCACTGTCCACGGGGATAGTGCCAGAGGACTGGAGAGTGGCGAATGTTGTTCCTCTGTTCAAGAAAGGGAATAGGAATGACCCTGGTAATTATAGGCCAGTTAGTCTTACTTCGGTGGTCGGGAAGATAATGGAAAAGGTCCTGAAGAATAGGATTTCTGACCATTTGGAAAGATGCAGCTTAATCCGTGATAGTCAACATGGATTCGTGAAGGGTAGATCTTGCCTCACAAATTTGATTGAATTCTTTGAGGAGGAAACTAAGTGTGTAGATGAAGGTAGAGCAGTTGATGTCGTATACATGGATTTTAGTAAGGCGTTTGATAAAGTTCCCCATGGTCGGCTCATGAAGAAAGTAAGGAGGTGTGGGATAAAGGGAAATTTGGCCAATTGGATAAGTAACTGGCTATCACATAGAAGACAGAGGGTGGTGGTGGATGAAAAATTTTCAGACTGGAGACCAGTTACCAACGGTGTACCACAGGGATCAGTGCTGGGTCCACTGCTATTTGTGATTTTTATCAATGACTTGGAGGAGGGGACTGAAGGATGGGTCAGTAAATTTGCTGATGACACCAAGATTGGTGGAGTAGTGGATAGGGTGGAGGGCTGTTGTAGGCTGCAAAGACACATTGATAGGATGCAGAGCTGGGCCAGAAAATGGCAGATGGAGTTTAACCCTGATATGTGCGAGGTGATTCATTTTGGTAGAAAAAATTTGAATGTGGATTACAGGGTCAAAGGCAGGAATGTGGAGGAACAGAGAGATCTTGGGGTTCATGTCCACAGATCTCTGAAGGTTGCCACTCAAGTGGATAGAGCCGTGAAGAATGCTTATAGTGTGTTAGCGTTTATTAACGGGGGCTTGAGTTTAAGAGCCACGGGGTTATGCTGCAGCTGTACATGACCCTGCTGAGGCCACATTTGGAGTATTGTGTGCAGTTCTGGTCACCTCATTATAGGAAGGATGTGGAAGCATTGGAAAGGGTACAAAGGAGATTTATCAGGATGCTGCCTGGTTTGCAGGATAGGTCTTATGAGGAAAGGTTGAGGGAGCCAGGGCTTTTTTCTTTGGAGCGGAGGAGGATGAGAGGCGACTTAATAGAGGTTTATAAGATAATGAGGTGGATAGAGAGTGGGGACGTTCAGAGACTATTTCCTCGGGTGGATGTAGCTGTTACAAGGGGGCACAACTATAAGATTCAGGGTGGGAGATATAGGAGGGATGTCCGAGGTAGGATCTTTACTCAGAGAGTGGTTAGAGTGTGGAATGGACTGCCTGATGTGATAATGGAGTCGGACACTTTAGGAACTTTCAAACGGTTGTTGGATAGACACGTGGAGCACACCAGAATGACAGGGAGTGGGATAGTTTGATCTTGGTTTCGGACAACGCTCAGCACAACATCGAGGGCCGAAGGGCCTGTTCTGTGTTCTATGTTCTCTGTATATAAAGGATCCCAAAGTGAGAAATGTTCCCAGATTACCATCAACCAGTGCATTCCTTCTGTACATACTTTGGTCTGAAGTTTCAGACTTTTCTGGAATTCCATACAATGTAGATTCGTAAATGACATTTTGAATTAATGGCATTTTTACTTTATTTTCACTGGTGTGAAATGTTTCTATTAGGCACTAGATTTATGCAACTAAATTACATGTCTTATGCATGAATAAAAGACAGATTGGTTTCAGCACAGCGCAATGCCTCATGCACAGCTCATATATTAGTTCATAAAAGTGTCAGAAATTTATAATATGTCAGCGAAGGCCAGAGCTCCAGGACACTGATAAATTATCAGGTACACATTAATAAATATTTGTCTCAGTTAGATTTTCCTTACTGGTTAGGAATCTAAGATATGATTTGTCACCATTTATTCAATAGGGATTTCTTATTATTAAAATTGCAGTTTGGCTAGTTAGCACAAAGCATTAATTTACAATCATACCACTTCTTGGTTATTCTTCCCAGTCCCCTGAATGAACTGAGCCATGACAATGCCCATGCATGTCAGCAGAGATCCAAGGCCTCACTCAAGTAGCCATTCCTTAGGCATGGGCTGAAGTGCCGAATGCTACCTGGCTGTTCCTTATGAAGGAGCATCATAACCCAACCCAGTCCCGGTCTCACACAGCATCTTAAACACTTCCTTATGGTGCGACAAAATAGCAAACAGAAGCACGATTTCTTGTTGCTAAGAGACACTGCTGGCTGAATACACTCAAAGAACAAAGAACAATACAACACAGGAACAGGCCTTTCGGCCCTCCAAGCCTGCGCTGATCACGTGTCCTATCTAGACCAACCGCCTGTATCCTTCTATAGCCTGTCGGTTCATGTGCCTATCCAGGTAAGTCTTAAAGGTCGCTAACGTATCTGCCTCAACCCACCTCTCTTGGTAGTGCATTCCAGGCCACCACCACCCTCTGTGTAAAAAACCTTCCCCGCACATCTCCACTGAACCTTTCCCCTCTCACCTTAAACTTGTGCTCCCTTGTAATTGTCATTTTTGTCCTGGGAAAAAGCCTCCAGCTGTTCACCCTATCTATACCTCTAATATTTTATAAATTTCTGTCAGGTCGCGCCTCAGCCTCTGTCTCTCTTGGGAGAACAATCCCAGTTTATTCAATCTCTCCTCATAGCTAATACCCTCCACACCAGGCAACATCTTGGTCAACATTTTCTGTACTCTCTCCAAAGCCTCCACTTCCTTCTGGTGGTGTGGTGACCAGAATTGGACACAGTATTCCAAATGTGGCCTAACCAACGTTCTATATAACTGTAACATAATTTTCGAGCTTTTATACTCGATACTCCGTCCCATGAAGGCAAGCATGCCATATGCTTTCTTTACCACCATTTCCACCTGTGCTGCCACTTTTAAGGATCTGTGCACCTGCACGCCCAGATTTCTCTGTGTCTCTATGCTCCTGATGGTTCTGCCATTTATTTTATACCTCCCACCTGAATTGGATCTACCAAAATGCATCACCTCGCATTTGTCCGGGTTAAATTCCATCTGCCGTATCTCTGCTCAATTTTGCAGCCTATCCATATCCTGTTGTATTCTCTGACAATCTTCATCATTATCCGCAACTCCTGAAATGCTAGTATCATCCGCAAACTTGCTAATCAGACCCGCTACGTTTTCTTCCAAGTCATTTATATGGATTACAAAGAGCAGAGGTCCCAGAACTGATCCCTGCGGAACACCACTAGTTACAGACCTCCATTCGAAAAAAAACCTTCCACTACCATGGCCAAGCCAGTTCTGGATCCATCCAGCTTGTTCACCCCTGACCCCATGTGATCTAATCTTTTGCACCAGCCTGCCATGTGGGACCTAATCATATGTTTTACTGAAGTCCATGTAGACAACATTCACAGCCCTTCCCTCATCAACCATTTTTGTAACTTCCTCAAAAAGTTCAATCAAATTAGTGAGACATGACCTCCCTCGTACAAAACCATGCTGTCTGTCGCTAATAAGACCATTCACTTCCAAATGTGCATCGACCCTATCTCTAAGAATCTTTTCCAACAATTTCACTATCACTGACGTCAAGATCACTGGTCTATAATTACCCGGATTATCCTTGCAACCCTTCTTAAATAACGGTACAACATTGGCTATCCTCCAATCCTCTGGGATCTCACCTGTGGCTAATTAGGATGCAAAGATTTCTGTCAGAGGCCCAGCTATTTCATCTCTTGTCTCCCTCAGTAATCTGGGATAGATGCCACCTGGCCCTGGGCATTTGTTCTACCTTAATGATTTTTTAACACACCTAACACTTCCTCCCTTGTAATAATGACCTAAAGTGTTTATACATCCCTCTGAGGCACCACCAATCAACGTGTCCCAATCCTTTGCGAGTACCAATGCGAAATACTCATTAAGGACTCGCCTTGGGTTTCCTCCGGGCCGAATGGCCTCCTTCTGCACTGTATGTTCTATGTTCTATGTACTTCCTCTGGTTCGACACATCATTTCCCTCATTTGTCCTTGAAAGGACCAACTCTTTCTCTAGCTACCCTCTTGTTCCTAATATACGTATAAACAGTATACAGTATACATTTCAGGAGTTGCCTTGGGATTTGTCATGATATGCACTCATGCACATAATGAGATACAGACAGGCAGTGACAGACACCCAGTACAGCCAATCAACACACAGGACAGAACACAACCAATCACCAGGCAGAACACTAGAAGGTGGTCTGGCACTATAAAACACACTAGGCATCAACACTCTGCCTCTTTCCTTTGGTAACAACTGTAGTGACAGTCAGGGTGTATATATCAGTTAGCACCTTCTACACGTGGCTCAGAGCTAGTCTGGTCTAGTTAGTTATAGTAAGCACGCTTAGATTAGTAGAGTGTCAAACCCACAGCGAACTGTGTGCACTGCTCAGCAAGTTCAATAAAGCGTATTGAACTAACATCAAAGTTTGGAGTCTACTTTCAAGTACAACTGCATCCAGTTGCAGTCTGTGTTACCCCAGGGTGATTAACACGACAGGATTCTCCTTAGTCCTGTCTGCCAAGGACATTTTGTGACCCGTTTTTGCCCTCCTAACTCCCTGCTTGAGCTCTTTTCTACTTTCCTTGTACTCCTCATGTGCTTTATCTGTTTTTAGTTCCCTGTATCTCACAGAAGCATCTTCTTTCTTTTTGACAAGGTTCTCAATTTCCCTTGTCATCCATGGTTCCCGAATCCTGCCTTTCCTGTCCTTCCTTTTTACCGGCACATGTCTGTCCTGCGCTCCCATCAACTGCTCCTTAAAAGACTCCCACATTCCAAATGTGGATTTACCCTCAAACAGTCTCTCCCAAAACAACAGCCTCCAAATCCTGCCCAATCTGGTTGTAGTTAACCTTCCCCCAATTTAGCACCTTAATCCTAGGACAACACTCGTCCTTTTCCATGAGTATCCGAAAGCTTACAGAATTGTGGTCACTCTTCGCCACATGTTCTCCCACTGCAACTTTGATGACCTGGCCGGGCTCGTTCCCTAGCACTAGGTCCAATATAGCCCCCTCTCTAGTCGGACTATCCACATATTGTTCCAAAAAAACATTCTTGGACACACTTAACAAATTCCTCACCATCCAAACCCTTAGCCCTAAGGGATTTCCAGTCAATATGAGGAAAATTAAAGTCTCCCACTACAACAACCCTATTATTTCTACATCTATCCAGAATCTGCTTACATATCTGTTCTTCAACTTCCTGTGGGCTGTTGGGAGACCTGTAGTACACACCCACCATAGTGACTGCCCCCTTACTGTTTCTGAGCTCTACCCACAGTGCCTCGTTACTTGATTCTACCATGGTGTCCTCTCTCTGTACAGCTGTAATATGTTCTCTAACCAGTATTGCAACTCTCCCACCTCTTTTACCTTCCCCTCCGTCTCGCCTAAAACACCTATATCCTGGAATATTTAGCTGCCAGTCCTGTCCCTTTTTTAACCAAGTCTCCGTTACCGCAACCACATCCAAGTTCCGAGCATGAATCAGGCTTTAAGTTCACCTGTGTGATGAACGGTTACTGCCTTATCATCATGTAAGGTGATGTCCCCTTTAAGACCGGGCTTGTAACCCTGGGGACTCTGCCTCTGGCTCCGCCCATCTGGGAGCCATACATAAGGGCTGCCTCATGGTCTGTAACAGTCAGCTCTCATCTCTAGCTCTGGCATAGTTATTAGTCTAATAAAGCCTTCTTTACAGTTTAATCTCTAAGTGTCATTATTGAGGGTACCTCAATCTGTCTTACCTGTTATACTCCGTGCATTGAAGCAGATACACTCCAGACCTACAGGCCCACTGAGATCGACCTCCCCCAGCCTACCTTTCCACTTAGCCAGCCTGACCCTGGTACCATGCTCATTCCCAGTCTCTACACTTGCTGGCTTACTGTCTTGATTCCCAACCTCCTGCCAAATTAGTTTAAACCCACCTGAACCATACTAGCAAACCTCCCAGCCAGGATATTGGTGGCCCTCACTTCAGGTGTAACCCGTCCTTCTTGTGCCCCACCTTCACTGGAAGACATCCCAGTGATCCAAAAAACTGAAACTCTTCCTTGCTGCACCAGTTCTTTAGCCACGTGTTGAATTGCACTATATCCCTGTTGTGGCTTCCGTGCTGTAGCTTTTTTTGAAATTCTATGGTTTTTCCCCTTGAGGCTGCCTGAGATCAGTTACTTCAGCACAGGCTTGGGATAGAACCAATGTCGTTTCTCATTTGCATGGGTTCGCACCACACTAGGTAATGCATTAGCTCAGCAAATAATCATGGAAAACATGGATCTGGTAATTCATGCCGTTAGCCTGAGGTCTGAGGCTTTGTGATAGTGTGGCTCAAACGCACTTTCAGTGCATCAAGCCTGCACAAGGGTTGACAATGTAACAGGTTAATTGACGCCTCTATTTTATTTAAATTAGGGGGCGGCATTACATTATTTAAAGACCACTATTTTCACAGGATTTGTAAAAACGGTTTTGATGCCGAAAAACAATGATTAGAAAGAAAGGAAGACTTGCATTTATAGCGTGCCTTTCATAAGGGCAACACGGTAGCATTGTGGATAGCACAATTGCTTCACAGCTCCAGGGTCCCAGGTTCGATTCCGGCTTGGGTCACTGTCTGTGCGGAGTCTGCACATCCTCCCCGTGTGTGCGTGGGTTTCCTCCGGGTGCTCCGATTTCCTCCCACAGTCCAAAGATGTGCAGGTTAGGTGGATTGACCATGATAAATTTCCCTTAGTGTCCAAAATTGCCCTTAGTGTTGGGTGGGGTTACTGGGTTATAAGGATAGGATGGAGGTGTTTACCTTGAGTAGGGTGCTCTTTCCAAGAGCCGGTGCAGACTCGATGGGCCAAATCGCCTCCTTCTGCACTGTAAATTCTATGATAACTCAGGATATTCCCCAAAACTCTTTAAAACCGTGAAGTACTCTGTTATAACCTACAAGAGATCTTAGGGTTGGAGCAATCAGTCTCACCGTGAGTCTTGCTGAATACGAGCTCCCCCATTAAGGGGACAGGGAGCCCTCAATCATCCGTGGTTAAGATCTGTATAAAGTCAGCCAGATATGGAACCGACGGAGCAGACTCGGCTAGAATCTGATGTATATTGTCAATATAATTGCTTTGCAATAAACCAATTTTTCTTTTTACTAACACGGTTCGGACTCATTTGTGGTCTACAAAACTGGCGATGAGGATACAATTGGATTACTGTTGACGCTGCTACACCATCAGCTGAACCACCTCCTTTACTCTGCTGGACCAAGGTTGGATTTTTTTTACCGGAAGTGCCTTTGTTTGGAAGATTAGACGTGTTCAATGCAAGACTCGAGGATTGGACACAGTATTCGGAACACATGCGTTACTTTTTCCTTGCCAACAATGTCACATATGATGATCGATAGACAGTAATATTGCTGACTGTCTGTGGAGCACATACTTATGGAGTGATAAAAAGTTTTACATATCCTGCAACTCCGGACAATAACATTTTTTAGCAGTTGGTAACTCTAGTGGCGCAACACTTCAACCCTAAACCGTCCGTAATAGTGCAGAGATGCCATTTTAATACGGCAGAGAGGACCCCTGGAGAGTCCATAACCAAGTGTTTGACAAGGCTACAAAAAATAGCTACATTTTGTGAACATGGAACTTCCCTTTCCGAAATACTGAGCAACCATTTGGTCTGTGGAGTAAATAACATGGCTACTCAAAGGAAGTTACTAGCCGAACTGTCCCTAAACCTTAAACAGGCTGTACAAATTTTGCTTTTCTGCGAAAGCACTGAGACAGGAGTGCAGAAAATCCAGGGATGGAGGTTAACACCCTAGGACATGTTCCCCCCATACCACCCCCCGGTCCCCCCCACCCCTAGGCAAGCAGCAGGTCCCCAGGACTGATACCCCGCTCCGGACCGAGTACCGTAGGGGCCAGATCCGTTGATCAAAGACTGAGTCATCCCGACAGGATATCCCCTTGGAGTCTATAGAGGAAGAGCCAGGCCATCATGGTGCATGTGAATGCAGGGATCGAAGGGAGCGCAAGGCACAGGTCAGCCAGAGATCCAGGCGCCCCAGTCAAGTCAGGCGCCAACCACAGGCTCATATTTTCCACCTGAATCAGCCAGGGCAGGAGTGTATGCAACTGAATTGTTTTACGGCACCCCGACTGACCCCTGTCAAAATAACTGTGCAAGTTAATGGGCATCCATTAGAAATGGAGCGAGACGCAGGAGCTACAGTTTCTGTTACTGGAAAACAGACTTTTGACAGGATAAAATCTGTGGGACACTGAGGCAAATTCGCGATGGATACCCACGAACCGTTAGCCATTGCAGGAACCATTATGACCCCGATGGTTTACGGACAACAGTCGGTGCGCCTCCTGTTAATTATAGTCAAGCAATATGGCCCCAGCCTGAAGGCCGCGATTGGCTGAAGCACCTACGTCTGGACTGACAGCAAATTTTCCAAATGTGATCTGGGAGCTTGTACGAAGTACAAGGAAAATACCGTGAGGTTTTCCAACCCAGACTGGGGGAAATAAAAGGGGTCATGGCAAAAGATTCACGTCAACTCGGACGCACACCCAAGATATTTCAGAGCTTGTCTGATCCCTTAGCGTTGTTAGTGAAAGTTGAGGCCGAACTTAGCCGGCTCGAAGGACTTGGGATCATCAGGCCAGTATGTTTTGCTGATTGGCCGGTGCCAGTGGCCCTGGTGCTCAAATCTGATAAGACAGTCAGATTGTGTGGGGACTACAAGTTAATGGCCAACACGGCCTCCCGGTTAGATCAAAGCCCAAGTCCTGCATCAAGGATCAATACGCAAAATTGGCCAGTGGACACTCAGTACCAAGCGTGATATGACCCATGTGTATTTGCAATTAGAATTGGACTCTGCCTCCCATAAATACATCACTATAAACACCGATAGAGACCTGTATGAGTATACCGCACTACCCGTTGGAATGTCGTTTGCCTGTGCCATATTCCAGGGGATGATGGAAAACATACTGGGCAGCACGGTAGCACAAGTGGATAGCACTGTGGCTTCACAGCGCCAGGGTCCCAGGTTCGATTCCCCGCTGGGTCACTGTCTGTGCGGAGTCTGCACGTTCTCCCCATCCATGTCTGTGTGGGTTTCCTCCGGGTGCTCCAGTTTCCTCCCACAGTCCAAAGACGTGCAGGTTAGGTGGACTGGCCATGATACATTGCCCTTAGTGACCAAAAAGGTTAGAAGGGGTTATTGGGTTACAGGGATAGGGAGGAAGTGAGGGCTTATGTGGGTTGGTGCAGACTCGATGGGCCGAATGGCCTCCTTCTGCACTGTATGTTCTATACTATGAGGGTAGTTGAGAGTGGCAGTATATCTGGATGAAGAGTTGGTCACAGGGAAAACAGGAACATTGACGCAATTCGGGCAAGGTGCTCCGTCTTTTCTCGGAGATGGGTGTTCGCCTGCAGAGAAAAAAGTACTTTTTCATGTGAGGGAAGTGGTATACCTGGGCTACCATGAGGGGTTACACTATTTGTTTAGGTATGGGCTATTCAGCAGGCTCCTATCCCTGAAAACACCATGGCGCTGCGGTCTTTTTTGGGATTGGTGAACTATTATGGAGAGTTCATCCCCGACCTCGGGACATATGAAAATCGCTTATTGTCACAAGTAGGCGTCAAATGAAGTTACTGTGAAAAGCCCACCCCCTCACACCTTCTTTTAAAGAAGGACCAGGAATGGACGTGGAGAAAGCAACAGGAAGCAGTGTTTATGCAAGTTAAATAAAATTGACTTCCTCCGGCTTGTGAACACATTATGATCCCGCCAAACAGCTAATTGTCACGTGTGATGCGTCACCGCACAACATTGGCGCCTTTTTATCACATCGCATGGTAGATGGCAGAGAGAGGCTGATCATTTTCACCGGCCAGACACTGGCCATGGCCGAGCGCAATTATGCGCAAATCGAGAAAGATGGTCTGGTAGTTGTTTTCGCAGTGAGGAAATTCCATCAATATGTGTACGGTCGACATTTCACGATCATCACGGACCGCCAGCCACTGCTCGGTCCTTTTAAAGAAGACAAGGTAGTTCCGCCTATCGCCTTTGCCAGGATCCAGCATTGGGCCCGCCTGCTGGCCGCCTATGTGTACTCAGCTGAGCATTGTCCTGGCACCCAGATCGCAAATGCGGATGCATTAAGCTGACTGCCTTTGCCGACATGCCCTCCTTATCCTCCCAGGATGGATGAGGTCATGGCCACGCTCAACTTTATGGATTCATTGCCTATTTTAGTATCTCAAATCCACGAGTAGACACAGACTGACCCAGTAGATCACGGTAGCACAGTGATTAGAATTGTTGCTTCACAGCGCCAGGGTCCCAGGTTCGATTACCGGCTTGGGTCACTGTCTGTGCGGAGTCTGCACGTTCTCCCCATGTCTGCGAGGGTTTCCTCTGGGTGCTTCGGTTTCCTCTGTCATGTGTGAGTACCTTTAAGAAATGGGTGTTTACTACTGCAGTGATGTCAGAGAGTGGATGGAGATGGGCTGTCTGTCAGCTTTTTACTTTTGTTTTAGGCTGTTTGCTGCAGGGTGTGTTTTAGTTTTGTTTTCAGTGTTGGAGCTGAAGCGAGACAGAGCAGGTGTAATGTTGATCTCTCTGCCATGAAAAGACTATCTCTTGATCATTTGGTGAATTCAGAATTATAAATGTTCTCAGTAGTGAACCTAATGTGCTTCTGTTAAAAGGTGTGTCTTTTGTCTTCTGGATCTTGTTTGGGACGTTATTAAGGATTACTTAGTGTTGTATTCTTTAGGGGTTGTATTTGAATTGATGGTTGCTAAGATGTTCACTGTATGTTTTAAAAAGGTTAACTTGAGTTCATAGAATAAACATTGTTTTGCTTTAAAAAATACTTTTCCATTTCTGCTGTACCACATCTGTAGAGTGGGCCATGTGCTCCCCATACCACAATCTATTAAAAGTTGTGGGTCAGATGAACTCCATGATACACTTTGGGGTTCTCTAAACCCTGGCCCATAACATCTCCCACAAGTCCTGAAAGACGTGCTTGTTAGGTAATTTGGGCATTCTGAATTCTCCCTCCGTGTACCCGAACAGGCGCCGGGATGTGGCGATTAGGGGCTTTTCACAGTAACTTCATTGCAGTGTTAATGTAAGCCTACTTGTGCCAATAAAGATTATTATTATTATCCTTTTGAAAGTTCAGCACATAGTCTTATATGGGGGTCAGCATAAGTGATATCCTGGCAAATTTCAGGCATTCTTGACGAAGATGGACAGAGTGGATAGGCAGAAGCTTTTCCCAGAGTGAAAAAGTCAATTACTAGGTGACATAGGTTTAAGGTGCAAGGGGCAAAGTTTAGAGGAGATGTGCGAGGCAAGTTTTTTACACAGAGCGTGGTGAGTGCCTGGAACTTGCTGCCAGGGCGGTGATGGAAAAGGTATGATAGCGATGTTTAAGAGGCATCTTGATAAATACATGAATAGGATGGAAATGGAGGGGTACTAACCACAGATGTGCAGAAGGTTTTAGTTTAGACAGGTATCATGATCGGTGCAGGCTTGGAGGGACGGAGGGCCTGTTCCTGTGCTGTACTGTTCTTTGTTCTGTGTCTGAGTTTAGCGTGGAAGGTGGCATCCTGTTGTGGGGTACGCACGTCGTTGTCCCTTGCAAGGGCCAGGATCTGATCCTCAAGGATTTGCACAACAGTCACCCAGGGGTGTCAAAAATGAAAATTCTAACATGTAGCTATATTTGGTGGCCTGGACGCTGAGATGGTGGGAGTAGCCCAACAGTGCGGCGTATGTCAGGAGCACCAGAATCCGCCAGCCGTGCCCTTCACCCATGGGAATAGCCAGGGTGACTGTGGGAGCGGTTAGATGCCAACTTTGCCAGCCCGTTTCAAGGCACAATGTTCTTACTCTTGATAGACACCCACGTTAAGTGATAGAATGTCGAAGACCACCTCCAGAGCAACCATTGAGAAAATGCTTTTCTGAAACTTGCGGTAGCGGCCTTGGAGTGAGTGGTCACATATTTGGTGACTCCCGCTTGAGGTGGAATTCTCTGGTCCTTCCCCACCCGATTTGAGGGGCAGTTTGCAGGCCTGGAGGAGCTTGAGACGTAGCAGCTGCCTAACCAAAACAAGTTCAGGTACCTGCAGCTAAGGGACTTTGTTAGAAAAGACGTGCTGCCCTTTCTGGAGCTGCCACCTCCAGTGGTGCAAGACAAGTTGTTGTCCGAGGATGGCATTGGGGAGGGAAGAGTGGCGAATATATATGGAGAGCTGATGGATAGGGAGGGCTCTCCTGTGGAGGAGGGCAGACGTAAGTGGGAGGAAGAATTGGGGTGGAGTTGTGGGCTGGGGTGTGAAGGGTAGCCCTGCGGAGGGTGAATGCTTCCTCGTCATGTGCAAGGTAAAGCCTCATCCAGTTTGAGGTGGTGCACAGAGTCCACATAACGGTATCGAGGATGAGCCAGAGATGAGGAGTTTGGATTGTTAGTTTTGTTACTTATTGCCAAGGTTTGGCTTGTGTATTTTTGTACGTTCTCCCTGTGTCTGCGTGGGTTTCCTCCGAGTGCTCCGGTTTCCTCCCACAAGTCCCGAAAGACGTGCTGTTAGGTGAATTGGACATTCTGAATTCTCCCTCTGTGGACAGGCACCGGAATGTGGCGACTAGGGGCTTTTCACGGTAACTTCATTGCAATGTTAATGTAAGCCTACTTGTGACAATAAAGATTATAAAACATTTTTTTTTTTAAATGCCTTCAATGAAAATATTTCTGAAAAACAAGAAAAATTGCGTTTGTCCTTCAGCATGCATGGTATTCCAGAGGTGTTGGTTACTAACAATGGAATGCTTTTCACAAGTGAGAGTTCTTGGAATTCCTGAAGGCTAATGGGATACGGCCTGGTGGAAAGGACAGTACAAACATTCAAACATGGACTCAAAAAGTAGACTTCGGGGTCGATGAACACAAAACTGGCCAGGTTCTTATTCTGCTATAGAACCACTTCGCATGCTGCTACCAGGGTGGCACTGGCCGAATTTCTCATGGGCCGGAGGCTTCACACCCGTCTTAGTCTGGTTTTCCCTGGTATAGGCGGGCAAGTATGCCACAGCCAAGAATTGCAAGGGCATTGTTCTATTCTACGAAAACCACCCAGACTCTTTGTACCAGGTGACACAGTCTATGTTCAAAACTTTGTAGACAGTACCCAGTGGACCTCTGGGACAATCATCTGCCAGACAGGGCCAGTATCTTATCAAATTCAGGAACAAGGTTGTGTCATGAAAAAGCTCCTTGATTTCATTTGGTCCAGACGACAGAGTTCTATGTAAAGTTCCTCAGTAGAGGAAAGTTACTGTCTAACCAAATCTGATGCCAAAAAGGCTAGAGCATTATGCCAAGGGGGTCAAGATGACAAAATTAGAGCGGTCGTAGATATGGTTTCTGACATGGAAACCCGTCTCCGACAGGGAGCAAGCAGTGCATCTGCCTCAGACTGTGCATCCACAATGACATTCCGATTGGAAGCTGTGTTCACTGTCCTGATATACTCCACCAGATCCAGCACTGTGAGTGGAAGAAGGACAGCCAAAGGCAAAGAAAGTCTTGCGCCCTCCTACTCCACAGTCGGCAGAAGAGTTTTTGTACTTGGGGGAGGGGTGGGGGGGGGGGGGGGGGGCGGCGCGGGGGGGGGGGGGGGGTGAGATGTTATAACCTGCACGAGACCTACGGGATTGGAGCAATCAGTCTCCCCATGGGGCTTGCTGAATAAGAGCTCCCCGCTAAGGGTGCGGGGAGCCCCAGATCATTCATGGTTAAGGTTTGTACAAAGCCGGCCAGGTGTGGAACCGACAGAGCAGACCCGGCTGGGATCTGATGTATGTTGTAAATATAGTTGCTTTGCAATAAACCAAGTTTTACTAACTTAGTTCGGACTCTTTTGTGATCTACTGTGTAATCACTGTTGTAATGTAACCAATCTGTATCCAGTAATCTCCCACATACAGTATATTCTCCCAGGTTATTTTGAAAGGATAAAGGGTGATCTGTATACTAAATGGAAGTTGGGTATTCCAAGGATCCAAATAATAAATAATTGGCCAGCATGGCTGGATAATTGAAAAACAACCTCTCCCCAATTGCAATGAGCAACACTGTCATTTCTGTGCATTTGTGAAACAGACACGGAAAAGTCTAACCAGGGAAGGGACCAGAGAAAGATACAGGCTTAAAAAGCTAGAATGTGAATGAAGTTGATCACCACAAAATTCAGTTGCATTGCATCTGCATTTTTTAGGCACTACGGGTGGCTTTTCAGTGCCAAAATGGCATCCATGTCACCTGCACACTCCTGCTGTGGATTGTACAGGATTTGGATTTAGGTTTATTTTTACATGTACTGAGGTACAGTGAAAAGTATTGTTCTGTGTACAGTCCAGACAGTTCCATATATGAAAAATCATAGGACATACAATAAAGAGACAATGTAAATACATAGACATCGAGTGTAGTGAGTGTAGTACTACTCAGTAGAGAAGATCTGTGGAGACCAAAGAGAAAATGCTGGAAAATCTCAGCAGGTCTGGCAGCATCTGGAGGGAGAGAAAAGAGTTTCAAGTCCAGATGATCCATTGTCAACTTTATTAAGATGTGTGGAGAGATCAGTTCAGTCCACAAGAGGGTCATTCAGGAGTCTGGTAACAGCGGGTTAAGAAGTTGTTTTTGAATCTGTTAGTGCGTGTTCTCAGACTTTTCTATCTCCTGCCAGGTGGAAGAGGTTGGAAGAGAGAAGAATCCAGGTGAAAGAGGTCTTTGATTATGCTGCCCACTTTCCCAAGGCAGTGGGAGGCAGAGTCAAGAGATGGGAGGCAGGTTCGTGTGATGGACTGGGCTGTGTTCATGACTCTGTAGATTCTTACAGTCTCGGACCGAGCAGTTGCCATACCAGACTGTGATGCAGCCAGATAGGGTGCGTTCTATTGTGCATCTGTGAAAATAGCACAGTGGTTAGCACTGTTGCTTCACAGCGGCAGGGACCAGGATTCGATTCCCAGCTTGGGTCACTGTCTGTACGGAGTCTGCACATTCTCCCTGTGTCTGCGTGGGTTTCCCCCGGGTGCTCCGGTTTCCTCCCACAAGTCCCGAAAGACGTGCTCGTTAGGTGGATTGTACATTCTGAATTCTCCCTTCTCCCACGCTATTAGGTTCTCGATCTCCCTCCTGTACCCGAACAGGCGCCGGAATGTGGCGAGTAGGGGATTTTCACAGTAACTTCATTGCAGTGTTAATGTAAGCCTACTTGTGATATAATAAAGATTATTATAATAATTGGGAAGAGTCATAGAATCATAGAATTTACAGTGCAGAAGGAGGCCATTCGGCACTTCGAGTCTGCACCGGCCCTTGGAAAGAGCACCCTACTCAAGTCCACACCTCTACCCTATCCCCGTAACCCCACTTTACCTTTTTGGATACTAAGGGCAATTTAGCATGGCCAATCCACCTAACCCACACATCTTTGGACTTTGGGAGGGAACCGGAGCACCTGGAGGAAACCCATGTAGACTTGGGGAGAAGGTGCAGACTCCGCACAGCTAGTGACCCAAGCCGGGAATCGAACCTGGGACCCTGGAACTGTGAAGCAACTCTGCTAACCACTGTGCTACCGTGCAGCAATATGGACATGCCAAATTTCCTTAGTTTCCTGAGGAAGTATAGGTGCTGTTGTGCTTTCTTGGTCGTAGCGTCGACGTGGGTGGACCAGGACAGATTGTTGGTGGTGTGCACACCTAGGAATTTGAAGCTGTTAATCATCCCCACCTCGGCACCATTGATACAGACAGTGGTGTGGACAGGACTTTGCTTCCTGAAGTCGATGACCAGCTCCTCAGTTTCGCTAACATTGAGGGAGAGATTGCTGTTGTTATACCACGCTACCAGGTTCTCTATCTCCCTCCTGTACTCTGTCTCATTGTTGTTTGAGATCCCCCCACAACGGTCGTGTCACCAACTATTGGATGCCATGTTGGAGAGGTTGTTTGCTTGGATGCAGGGAATGTGCAGAGTTGGCAGATTGTCAGTGTGAACACTCATTTGACTTCAGCAGTGACGTTTTTAATATCGCTGCTCCAATTAGCACCCTCTCCTAAACTCATATACACGGCTAAACATGTTGTTCAGCAGCACTAAGGAATGTCCAGCACTATTTAAGGGATCATCATTCAATTTCAAGTCAGTTGCTCGTTGATTTCTGCGAAGTAAGTAGTAATGTTTGTTGGCTCGTCCAATTGTTGAAGGTCGAAGAAGGCAGTGGTGTGGCATGTGGTGAAGACTTTGGTTCTCACTTCATGGGTTCTGCTCCAGACAATCCAACAATCACCTCTCACCCATTTTATTGAACAAAGCTGTGGTTTCTGCCTGTTTGTGAAACAGGAAATAATAAGGGAGAGAGCCAGACACTGAAAGGAGCAGCTTTTGCAGCAATGCAGGTGCTGAGACAGAAAGGGACCACCAGGCAACACACAGGTGTCATGATATGCAGACACACACATAATGATAGACAGACAAGAAGCTAATGGACACAGAGAACAGGACATGACCAATAAGCAGGCAGGACACTCAGGGGTGGGATCTGACTATAAAAGACACGAGGCACTCACACGTCGCCTCTTTCCACTGATGAACATCTGGAGAGTCAGTCAAGCGTGTTGTTACAATCTCACACCTCCACCACGTGGCTAAGAGCTAGTCTGGTTCAGTCAGACAGAGTAACCACACTTAAGTTAGCAGAGAGTCGAACTCACAGAGAACTGTGCTAACTGTGCTATTAGTTCAATAAACCTGATTGAACTAACTTCAACGTCTGGAGTATCTTTCTGATCTAAGCTGCATCCAGTTGCAGCCAGTGTTAGACCAGTGTACCTAACACGACATGATACCAGGAGACTACTAATTTAAGGTGGCTTACCTCAGTCCGCTCCGTGATGACCAGCAAATGTATCCCAAAACCATGGAGAAGATTCAGGATCCTCACCAGCTCAGGACCTCCAGCAATCTCAGTGCCAACTGGCGGATATTCAAGCAAAAGTTTCTGCTGTACATCGAAGCCTCAGACCTCGAGGATGCGGCTGATGCAAGAAAGATCGCGCTTCTCCTCTCAATAGCGGGTGATCAAGCCATCGAACTCTTCAACTCGTTTAACTTCACCGAACGTCAGGACAAGACAAAGTTTCAGACCATCCTGGACAAGTTCGATAGTCACTGTGAAGTGGACACCAATGAAATCTCGAGCGCTTCATATTCAAACAACGTCTTCAAGGTAAAGATGAATCTTTCAATGCCTTCTTAACTAGCTTCTGCCTGCTAGCGCTGTCCTGCAACTTTGGTGATATTGCTGACTCCATGATCAGAGACCAAATCGTGCTTGGAGTTCACTCTGATCCTCTGAGAGAGCAGCTCTTAAAAATCAAGCATATGACTGTCGTGTTGGGTGTTCCGATGCACAAATGATCCAACACGGCTGTAGAAGGTACAACTCTGTTTTATTGTCTTAACAACGACAACTACTAACTGCTGGCTTGGGTACGTGCTTTACCAGCTAACCTGTGGACCCAGCCCTATCACTATCTTAGTGAGGCACTCAGCACATGGTGTATGTCTGAGTGGCACGCTGTGAGCTCTGTGCTCTGAGCTATCTCCTGGAAGAATGAGTGGGAACTGTGGTGTTCCCTGTTTTATAGTGCGTGTGCTCTCACTGGTGATTGGCTGCGATGTTATGTGTGTGCTGGTTGGTCCAACTGCCTGTCCATCAGTGTGTGTGATTGCACCATGATATGCTGATGTGGATATCATGACATCCCTTTTCACAAAGGATATGCGCCTACATGCTAATAAATAGAAATGTGTACTGAGTGCATCTGAGTATGTGTGTGCAATATTTACAACATGTATATGAGGCTAAACTATATACAGAGGAAGGTGTCAGGTGCAACAGAACAACGAGGTTGTACCAATAACAGAACAAATGCAATCAGCAAACGACGAGAGAAAACTTCTGGAACAATGAACGACAAGAAAAGAAACACGTTAACAGTACTGTAAAACAGTTCAGTGAGTCCAATGTGCTAACAGGCTCATAAGTCAAGTCTCTCAGGTGGGCGACGAATTTTGGTTGACCGTTAGGATGGCACACCCACTCACCGCCCGGATCAATGCTGTGCACTGGCAGCGGCTGGTGCTTCCGACTTGGGGACATCCGGTTCTTGTGGATTACCGCAACGCGGAAGGGCTCCCTGTCTTCGGTATCGCTGGTCTGCATGCTATCATGATATGATTCAGTGTAGAGGGGCTGAATCGCCCGCACGTCCCTGCGAGGCTGACGGAATTGTTGGGAGTTGGCAGGTTGAGCTGCTCAACAACAGGCAGCATAGTGGCCGATCTTGCCACAGCGGAGGCATTGTTGCGCTTTGGCCGGACATTCCCGCTTTAAATGGGCAGAGCCACAGTTGCCGCACGTCGTGACGTCATGGCGTTCGTTGCGCCACTGTGCATGCATGGTGCGGTCCTGCGTGCCTCTGCATCAACTCTGCGTCCCTCTGCGTCAATGTCCCATCTCCTGGCACGTACAAGCGCGGTAGTCCTCGGAAAGCGTGCAAAATGGCCGCCCTCGTTCGGGCCGCGAGCCGGGAGGAACTCGATCGACTGGACCCGCTCCGCCCCGTAGGACCCGTGCCATGCCATTTCGGCCGCCTGGATTTGGGAGTACCGGCTGGTCGCGTTCTCATGGAGGATGCAGGTCTCGATGGCAGTCGCTCGGGTGAGGCGCTTTATTTTTAGGAGCTGCTGGCGTAGGGTGTCCGAGATGACCCCAAAAACTATCTGATCCCGTATCATGGAGTCGGAGGTGGCCTCATAGCCGCAGGACTGCGCAAGGATACGGAGGTGTGTCAAGTAAGATTGGAAAGGCTCATCCTTACCCTGCAGGCGCTGCTGGAAGAGGTACCTCTCGAAGCTCTCATTGACTTCCACGCTGAAGTGTTCCTCGAACTTCAGAAGCACCGTCTTATATTTTGTCTTGTCCTCGCCTTCCACGAATGCCAGCAGTTATAGATTTTGTTGGCGTGTTGCCCCGCCGTGGAGAGAAGGAGGACGATCTTCCTGGTGTCCGATGCATTCTCGCTGCCTGTGGCTTCTAGGAAGAGCTGGAAGCGCTGTTTAAACAGCTTCCAGTTGACGCCAAGATTTCCAGCGATTCGGAGCAGCTGCGGCGGGCTGATGTTTTCCATGGAGCAGGATGGCAGATTTCTGAAAGGGTGCAGGTAGGTCTCACAGTCGCTGGTTAGCATCCACCACTGGTATCATGTTGTGTTGGGTGTTCTGATGCACAAATGATCCAACACGGCTGTAGATGGTACAACTCTGTTTTATTGTCTTAACAATGACAACTACTAACTGCTGGCTTGGGTACGTGCTTCACCAGCTAACCTGTGGACCCAGCCCTATCACTATCTTAGTGAGATACTCAGCACATGGTCTATGTCTGAGTGGCGCGCTGTGAGCTCTGTACTCTGAGCTATCTCCTGGTAGAATGAGCGGGAACTGTGGTGTTCCCTGTTTTATAGTGCGTGTGCTCTCACTGGGGATTGGCTGCGATGTTATGTGTGTGCTGGTTGGCCCAACTGCCTGTCCATCAGTGTGTGTGTGATTGCACCATGATATGCTGATGTGGATATCATGACAATGACCCTGCCAGTCGCGATTGAAACATGTACAGAGCATGAGCACGCAAAAAATCGGTATTCCTAATACAAATCGGCTGAAAATGAGAAACTTGCCTCCCACGAGGCAGGTCATCTCCTGGATGCAACGCCTCAGCATTGAAGACAGCGGCCATCTCGCGCGCTTTTCCCAGGGCCCCACGCATGCGCGATGCGAACAGGATAACAAAGCGGCCGACACCCACACTGCGCAGGTGCAGATGTCTGCCGTCCGCATTGTGCATTTGCGACGACGTACACCGCGTCACGACGCCGACGTCATGACGTGCCCGAACTGTGGCAACGACCACTTAAAGGGACACTGCCCTGCAAGACGCAGACGATGTTTGAACTGCAGGAAGTCTGGACACTATGCAGCCTTGTGCAGGTCTGCACCACCAGTCAGGCTTCAATCCCGCCCATCAAGGCCCTGTCGTTCCCACCACCACCTCTCCGGCGGTCGACCAGGATCAGACGCAAGCCACAGAGACTGGACTTATGAACATTTGTTCTGTTTGCTATGTTCTGTGTTCTCGCATTAGACAGCTGTTTTCACATGTACATATGTTCACATCCACTGCATGTATATATGTTAATATTGGCCTATTCTTGTAAATACATTCACATATGTCATCCAAACATAAAGAAAACGGGAGATGTCATGATATGCAGACACACACATAATGATATACAGACAAGCAGCTAATGGACACAGAGAACAGGACATGACCAATAAGCAGGCAGGACACTCAGGGGTGGGATCTCACTAAAAAAGACATGAGGCACTCACACTCCACCTCTTTCCACTGATGAACATCTAGAGAGTCAGTCAAGCGTGTTGTTACAATCTCACACCTCCACCACGTGGCTAAGAGCTAGTCTGGTTCAGTCAGACAGAGTAACCACACTGAAGTTAGCAGAGAGTCGAACTCGCAGAGAACTGTGCTAACTGTGCTATTAGTTCAATAAACCTGATTGAACTAACTTCAAGGTCTGGAGTATCTTTCTGATCTAAGCTGCATCCAGTTGTAGCCAGTGTTAGACCAGTGTACCTAACATGACAAGGCGCAGTAAAGTTAGAACGCAAGTTAGAATGGGTGCAGTCGTTTGCAGCCCTCTTGACCTGCAGCATTACAGAAAGAACAAGCAGAGGCAACACATGGCAGGACAAGCCTCGCGAAAAGGGAGGAGGAGGAGGAAATGGATAAGGGTCCTCAGCAGGAGATTGTATCCATCCAGTATCTACAGAGAACATTTCTTCCACAGCAACCTCAGCCACGAACAGACTGTGCCATATTTCTGCTTTACTAAGGAGGCGCTCGCTGAAATCTGTCACACATTGCAGGTAGACCTGTAGCCCTGAGGGGCGACATGGTGGCGCAGTGGTTAGCACTGCTGCCTACGCCGCTGAGGAATTGGGTTCAATCCCAGCCCCAGGTCACTGTCTGTGTGGAGTTTGCACGTTCTCCCCGTGTCTGCGTGGGTTTCACCCCCACAACCCAAAGATGTGCAGGTTAAGTGGATTGGCCACGCTAAATTGCCCCTTAATTGGGGAAAAAAAATAATTGGGTACTTAAAATTTATTTAAAAAAAGACCTGTAGCTCTGTGACTTAGTTGGGATTTCAGGTTTTTCCATGGTACGAGGTGCATATGCATCATTTTGAAGATGTCACATGCAAACATACCAATGGACTGCAACCACCAAGGCTTCCATTCAATGTTCAGCTGGTGTGTGACCATACTCAGCAAGTCATGCAGCTGAATGCCTGGTCAGCTTGGTAGCAGTCAAGAAGCTTCTATTCTGTGCCAGTCCGCTGAGCCAGTATCATTTCAGCCACCATGTGAAACCAGAGGATAGTTTACTTGGCAATAAGAACTATCTTTTGACCACCTGGCTCTTGACTCCAGTCTGTAACCCACACACAAGTTGGCAGCATGCACATAACTGGAGCCGTCCTGCCACTGAAATGTCATTGGAGAGACTGTCTGGGTGCTGAACACGTTGCTGCCTGGACCTTTCCAGAATACTCACTGGAGTGCAGCGCATGATTTGCTGCAGTCGGCTGCATGCTGCACAGACTCACTCCCTCATTAGGGTACAGCCCTTGCCACCTTCAGCAAGCAGCTGAGGAGGAAGAGGTAGAGGAGGAAGAAAACTTTACCTGAATGCTCGTAGTATTCGGAATAAGGTAAATGAGTTGATGCCGCAAATCATCGTGAATGACGATGATTTAGTGGCCATTACTGAAACATGGTTAAAGGATGGTCACGACTGGGAGTTAAATATCCGAGGGTATCAAACTATTCGGAAGGACAGAGTCGATGGTAAGGGAGGTGGTGTAGCTCTGTTATTTAAGGATGACATCCGGGCAACAGTAAGGGATGACATCGGTGCTATGGAGAAGAAGGTTGAATCCATTTGGGTGGAAATCAGGAATAGTAAGGCGAAAAAGTCACTGATAGGGGTAGTCTATAGGCCACCAAATAGTAACATTATGGTGGAGCAGGCAATAAACAAAGAAATAACGGATGCATGTAGAAATGGTACAGCAGTTATCATGGGGGATTTTAATCTACATGTCGATTGGTTTAACCAGGTCGGTCAAGGCAGCCTTGAGGAGGAGTTTATAGAATGTATCCGCGATAGTTTCCTAGAACAGTATGTAATGGAACCTACGAGGGAACAAGCGGTCCTAGATCTGGCCCTGTGTAATGAGCCAGGATTGATTCAGGATCTCATAGTTAGGGATACTCTCGGAAGGAGCGATCACAATATGGTGGAATTTAAAATACAGATGGAGGGTGAGAAGGTAAAATCAAGTAGTGTTTTGTGCTTAAACAAAGGAGATGACAATGGGATGAGAGAAGAACTAGCTAAAGTAGACTGGGAGCAAAGACTTTATGGTGAAACAGTTGAGGAACAGTGGAGAACCTTCCAAGAGATTTTTCACAGTACTCAGCAAAGGTTTATACCAACAAAAAGGAAGGACGGTAGAAAGAGGGAAAATCGACCGTGGATATCTAAGGAAATAAGGGAAAGTATCAAAATGAAGGAAAAAGCATACAAAGTAGCAAAGATTAGTGGGAGACTAGAGGACTGGGAAATCTTTAGGGGACAACAGAAGGCTACTAAAAAAGCTACAAAGAAGAGTAAGATAGATTATGAGAGTAAACTTGCTCAGAATATAAAAACAGATAGTAAAAGTTTCTACAAATATATAAAATAAAAAAGAGTGGCTAAGGTAAATATTGGTCCTTTAGAGGATGAGAAGGGAGATTTAATAATGGGAGATGAGGAAATGGCTGAGGAACTGAACAGGTTTTTTGGGTCGGTCTTCACAGTGGAAGACACAAATAACATGCCAGTGACTGATGGAAGTGAGGCTATGACAGGTGAGGACCTTGAGAGGATTGTTATCACCAAGGAGTAGTGATGGGCAAGCTAATGGAGCTAAAGGTAGACAAGTCTCCTGGCCCTGACGGAATGCATCCCAGAGTGCTAAAAGAGATGGCTAGGGAAATTGCAAATGCACTAGTGATAATTTACCAAAATTCACTAGACTCTGGGGTGGTCCCGGCGGATTGGAAATTAGCAAACGTGACACCACTGTTTAAAAAAGGAGGTAGGCAGAAAGCGGGTAATTATAGGCAAGTGAGCTTAACTTCGGTAGTAGGGAAGATGCTGGAATCTATCATCAAGGAAGAAATAGCGAGGCATCTGGATGGAGATTGTCCCATTGGGCAGACGCAGCACGGGTTCATAAAGGGCAGGTTGTGCCTAACTAATTTAGTGGAATTTTTTGAGGACATTACCAATGCGGTAGATAATGGGGAGCCAATGGATGTGGTATATCTGGATTTCCAGAAAGCCTTTGACAAGGTGCCACACAAATGGTTGCTGCATAAGATAAAGATGCATGGCATTAAGGGGAAAGTAGTAGCATGGATAGAGGATTGGTTAATTAATAGAAAGCAAAGAGTGGGGATAAATGGGTGTTTCTCTGGTTGGCAATCAGTAGCTAGTGGTGTCCCTCAGGGATCAGTGTTGGGCACACAATTGTTCACAATTGACATAGATGATTTGGAGTTGGGGACCAAGGGCAATGTGTCCAAGTTTGTAGATGACACTAAGATAAGTTGTAAAGCAAAAAGTGCAGAAGATACTGGAAGTCTGCAGAGGGATTTGGATAGGCTAAGTGAATGGGCTAGGGTCTGGCAGATGGAATACAATGTTGACAAATATGACGTTATCCATTTTGGTAGGAATAACAGCAAAAGGGATTATTATTTAAATGATAAAATATTAAAACATGCTGCTGTGCAGAGAGACCTGGGTGTGCTAGTGCATGAGTCGCAAAATGTTGGTTTACAGGTGCAACAGGTGATTAAGAAGGCAAATGGAATTTTGTCCTTCATTGCTAGAGGGATGGAGTTTAAGACGAGGGAGGTTCTGCTGCAATTGTATAAGGTGTTAGTGAGGCCACACCTGGAGTATTGTGTTCAGTTTTGGTCTCCTTACTTGAGAAAGAACGTACTGGCACTGGAGGGTGTGCAGAGGAGATTCACTAGGTTAATCCCAGAGCTGAAGGGGTTGGATTACGAGGAGAGGTTGAGTAGACTGGGACTGTACTCATTGGAATTTAGAAGGATGAGGGGGGATCTTATAGAAACATATAAAATTATGAAGGGAATAGATAGGATAGATGCGGGCAGGTTGTTTCCACTGGCGGGTGAAAGCAGAACTAGGGGGCATAGCCTCAAAATAAGGGGAAGTAGATTTAGGACTGAGTTTAGGAGGAACTTCTTCACCCAAAGGGTTGTGAATCTGTGGAATTCCTTACCCAGTGAATCAGTAGAGGCTCCTTCATTAAATGTTTTTAAGATAAAGATAGATAGTTTTTTGAAGAATAAAGGGATTAAGGGTTATGGTGTTCGGGTTGGAAAGTGGAGCTGATCCACAAAAGATCAGCCATAATCTCATTGAATGGCGGAGCAGGCTCGAGGGACCAGCTGGCCTACTCCTGCTTCTAGTTCTCATGTTCTTATGTAAAAGAAGGATCAAGAATAAGAAAAGGAGGAGAAGGAGAAAGGGAGGTGGCAAGCAACATATCCACTTTTCTGACCAGCCTGTCTATGATTGGCTCATCCAGCTGTGATACCAGTGAAGGCAACTCCTATTCATCAGCCATTATCCGTCCTACTTCTTATGCTCCCTCTCTTGTTGTTTATTACAACATCTGCTTTACCATAATGCTGAATTAAAAGCTGCCATAAAACAACCATATCAAACCATTTTTATCAGTCAAACCATCCAATATGCCATACAAAAGACAACTAACCATGCTTGCGCATTCTCTTAGTGCCACATGCCTTTGCCTGCCTTTGTACTCCTATACAGTGTAGCATGGTTAGTGGAAGGCTGCTGATTTTCACCAGCAAAGATTGAAGATGGCCATGCGGGACTCCCTCAAGCAGCTCTGGTCCTTGAGGGCCCAGCTTCAGACTGCATCATCTCAGCAAGGGTGGCAGCAGCTCTAGGCTGGCTGACTGACGGGCAACATCAGAGCACTGGAGGATTGGCATTGGTTGGGATTTGGGGGAAGGCGGGGGGAGGGGGGGGGTAGAATGCTGTAATCCTGAGAAAGGGCAAGAGGTTCATTCTCCATGGACCCACTGCCTTTCTCCTGATTGGCACCTCAAAAACTGTAGCAATCTTTTGGAGGACAGATGTTGGACTGCACATTGGCTGTCTCTAAGCTGATAGCAGTGGGTGTGAGACTGAATCATGGTGCTCCTTTATCATCGGTATCATCTTCCTCTTTCACTTCTTGATGTTCCTCCACTGCCTGGCCAAGTTGGATATCTCCTTGGATATCCGCAAAGAGAAAGGCACAAGGGTAAGCTTGCAGTTTGTGGATGGTGGAAAGGAAGAGGTGCATGCTTACACCATCTGCAGCTTGTAAATCAGTCGAGGTTGAGGGATGACGGGGCAGTGGAATGCGAGAAGAAAGAATAGGTATGAGCAGACCGTGACCTTTGATGGTTTCAGCCCTTTTGCTGTCCACGAGCTTAGTCGTGGCCGCTCCAGTACGATGAGCATTGAAGCATTGCCCCCTCCAGTAAGGCAAGGACATGCCCTTGGTAACGGGCTGCTGCCACTGATTTTGCACCATTTGTTCTGCAAATGAGGGACTGTGCCAGTGAGTGTGCTGCAATGTGTATGGGTGATGTGCCTGTGTGGTTGAATAAGCTGGCAGTGTGCCCAAGTTGAAAGATGTCAGCATAAGGCTGGAAGCACGGTTCAATGTGTGAGGGTGAGGTGAAGCTATGAATGTGAAGTATGAGTAATAGTTGTTGGAGATTTTTGGAAGGTGAGTGAAGTGGAGGCGGGGAAATAGTGAACAGTGCAGTGTCTGAGGCTCCAGTTTTATTTGTAAGGATATGTCATTTGAAAATAAATTCACTGACCCTGACCACTTGTGTAAGGTTATTACACTTTCTGTGGCACTGAATTCAGGTACTCAAGGCTACACTGTTGGCAGTGATGATTTTCTACTCCCAGTGGCTTCGCAAAGTCTGTCAGTAGAGTCTCCTGAACCATGAGAATAGAACACCTCTCTTCTTTGATCCATCCCCTGCTCAATGGCCTCGAGTGCTGTGTCAGAGGCCTTGGAGCAAACTCTCTGCCCTATGTGCCGTTATTCAGATCTGTTTCTGCTTGGACCCTCTTCCCCATCCAATTCCAACACATGCTGCAGGCAAAATGTACCTCCTCCTTTAGAGAGGCAGGATCACACAAATTTGTGGCCTCTGCTGAACCATGCAGACACTCAACAGCTGCACACCATAATCGCAGTAATAAGAAATGTATGTGTTTGGATTTTGAAATGTAACCAGTCTGATTGACACATTTGGCTTTCTGTAGTCAAGTGACTATGTCATGAGGCTGCCTCTGGAGGCAGACATTTTAATACTAGTTCAATAAAACCTCTCACTGAGACAAAACACTGATGGAGACTGCTGTCCTTATACATGCTGCCTGAATTGGAAGGAACAAGCCCGTCGCTTGCTATTTGACTGTATCCCATGTTGCCCCAAGTCTATTTAAATCAAGGAAGGCCAAACCCCACATTGCATGCTCATCATTTAGATATTCTTACACAGAGATAAAAGCCCAATGTTCAAAGTCAATCAGTCAGGGTTGATCTGCTTCAGCGAAAGGCCTCGAAAACCTATTACAAACATACAACTTAGTAGCAGGAATAGACCATATTATAAAACTATTGCTGACCAAGCTAATGCGTATCTTGGGATGCAATTCAGCAGCCTAATCGTGCCCGGCTCATTGTTGGGACGGGGCTGTTGAATCTCGTGAGAGGCCTCTCACCCGAATAGCAACGTTCAAAATGCCTTGTGAGATTTAATGATATCTTGCGAAACATCTCTGTTTGGATCTCGCCCTCATTGGGCGTGATACACATCTGCATATTTAAATCAGCCATTAGGCTCATTTAACTATGCGTTTGCAGGATTCCCCTGGTGTTCGGGATCTAAAGGCCGCGTCTGGAAGACCTCACCAGTATGCCGTTTATTGCTGGTTTCCAAATCCCCCAGGTAACAGCACCCAGGCCATGGAGACTCCGGGGTGGTCAGGACAGGGCAGGGTGGCACTCTGGCAGTGCCACCTGAGCACCCTGGCACTGACACCCTGGTACCAGGATGTCAGGGACACTGCCTTGGTGCCAGGTTGGCACTACCAGGGATTGGGCCTGGAGGAGGCCTTACCAGGTAGAGGGGGGTGGGGGGTGGGGGGGGGATGAAGGGGTGTTCTCGGAGGCCTCCCCAAGGTTTGGGGGGGATCAGGAGAGGGTCTGGGGTTGAAAATGGTGGGGAGCTGAAAGGGGGGGGGGGGGGGGTGATGATCAGGGCAGCCTTCCAAAATGGCGCACCAATCTGCGAGGAGCTTTTCTTGCTGGGCTCGCAAGCAGGAAATGACTCAAGTGCTGCAGCCATCGAGAAATACCCCAGTAAACATGCCCAAAACCAGACATAGAATTTTTCCATTTGAATCGCACCTTTGCTCTGTTTCAAGATTCAACATTAAACCAGTTGAGAGGTTGAATAAACTCGGTTTGTTCTCACTGGAACGACGGAGGTTGAGGGGCGACCTGATAGAGGTCTACAAAATTATGAGGGGCATAGACAGGGTGGATAGTCAGAGGTTTTTCCCCAGGGTAGAGGGGTCAATTACTAGGGGGCATAGGTTTAAGATGCGAGGGTAGAGTTTAGAGGAGATATACGAGGCAAGTTTTTAACACGGAGGGTAGTGGGTGCCTGGAACCCGCTGCCGGAGGAGGTGGTGGAAGCAGGGACGATAGGTGACATTTAAGGGGCATCTTGACAAACACATGAATAGGATGGGACTAGAGGGATATGGACCCCGGAAGTGTAGAAGATTTGAGTTTAGCCGGGCAGCATGGTCGGCACGGGCTTGGAGGGCCGAAGGGCCTGTTCCTGTGCTGTACTTTTCTTTGTTCTTTGTTCAGTATTACCCAGCCCGCTCACTCATGGTAAGGCAGTGTGGTTTGTTATTTTTATTATTCACATAGAGGAATTTGCACATGAATGATGTGTATTCTGACTGTAATTATTCCTCAGGATGTTTTATTCCTGTTTATACTGGACGGCACAGTGGTTAGCACTGTTGCTTCACAGCGCCAGGGTCCCAGCTTTAATTCCCGGCTTGGGTCACCTGTCAGTGCGGAGTCTGCACGTTCTCCCCATGTCTGTGTAGGTTTCCTCCGGGTGCTCCAGTTTCCTCCCACAAGTCCCGAAAGATGTGCTTGTTAGGTGCATTCTGAATTCTCCCTCTGTGTACCCGAACAGGCGCCGCAATGTGACGACTAGGGGATTTTCACAGTAACTTCAATGCAGTGTTAATGTGACAATAATAAAGATTATTATTGCACAATATAACACTTTAATAATTTGTCTTTGGCCTCTCAATAAAGTTATTTCAGTCCTCCCAAATGAAATACCAGGCGATGCACACGAGTACTGTCAAAGTATTTAAATTAGCTGACTTATTGCCCTGTAAACTCATGTAAAGTGAGGTGCATGCAATGGCTCCCGATGCAGCTTCACTGGATCTGCAATATGGTTCCCACATGTACACTGCAACACATTTTATTTTCATACCATGACCATGTTCTCCCAGTCATCAAATGTTGGCAAGAGCAACGTATGAAAAATTATTAAAATTTCTATGAATCAAATTCCCGTTGAATGAACACAAAAAACTGCGTAGAGCTCATTACTGCACTATACATTTATTCAGGTAATTGGGGTGCACGGGTATTTACACAATCAGCCAGGTTATACATTGAATTGCACACTCTGTCCTTGACTTGAGGGAGCAAACTTCCTTTCCAACTGTCAGCATTACCATTACAGATGTTTGCTCACTTTACACAGGATGGAAGACAATGCACCTTTGTCATAAGCTGCTCCAAAAAACCATCTCTTAGACATTCCACAAATTCCTTTTCTTGGGATCCACTGCCAACCTGATTTTTCCAGTCCACCTGCATATTGAAGTCCTCCATGATTATTGTAATATTGCCTTTTTTACATGCCTTTTCTATCTCCTGATTTATTTTCTGCCTCACATCCTGACTACTGCTAGGGGGCCTGTACATAACTCCCATCAGGGTCTTTTACCGTTGCGATTCCTCAAATCTCCCCACAGAGATTCTATGCATTCTGATGCTATATTGCTCCTTGCTATCGATTTAACTTCATTCCTTACTAGCAATGCAACCCCGCCCCCTTTGCCCATCTGCCCGTCCTTTTGATAGTTCGCATATCCTTGTATATTTAGATCCCAGCCTTGATCCCTTTGCAGCCATGTCTCTGTGATGCCCACAACATGGGCACAGTGGTTAGCACTGCTGCCTCACAGCTCCAGGGGCCCAGGATCAATTCTGGCCTCGGGTGACTTTCTGTGTGGAGTTTGAACATTCTCCCCGTCTGCATGGATTTCCTCCAGGCGCTCTGGTTTCCTCCCACAGTCCAAAGAGTTAGGTGGATTGGCCATGCTAAATTGTCCTTAGTGTCCAAAAGATTAGATGGGGTTACTCGGTTACAGGGATAGGGTGGAGGCGTGGGCTTAAGTAGGGTGCTCTTTTCAAGGGCTGGTGCAGACTTGTTGGGCCGAATGACCTCCTTCTGTGCTGTAGGGATTCTATGATTCTATTCTATACATCTTTCCTCAAATAAGGGGACCAAAGTAGTACTCCAGGTGTGGGCTCTGGGGGAGGCAGATTCTCAGAGGAATGCAGCAAGAGCAGGGTGGCACCATGAGTGGCTCAGCTGTACGGGAGCGAGAAAAAGAGTGAAAGCAATAGTGATAGGGAATTCTCTCGTAAGGGGAACAGATGGACGTTTCTGGGGCTGCAGACATGACTCCAAGAGAGATGATTCTTCATTTCTGCACGTTTCCAATGATAAATAATTCAATATCCCTTGAAAAGACGGGAAATTTTTGTTCAGCAGATATCACTTCAATGAATGATTGACAGCTGTCAAGGAAGGCACACATAACCCTGAAAGTAAATGAAACAAGTTTAAGATTGATGGAAATCACTTCGGTTCTTTTATTTCATAATTCTACATAAAATTATTGTTCATATAAGGGCAGCACGGTGGTGCAGTGGGTTAGCCCTGCTGCCTCACGGCACAGAGGTCCCCGGTTCGAACCCGGCTCTGGGTCACTGTCCGTGTGGAGTTTGCACATTCTCCCCGTGTTTGCGTGAGTTTCGCCAACCCAAAGATGTGCAGGCTAGGTGGATTGGCCACGCTAAATTGCCCCTTAATTGGAAAAAATGAATTGGATACTCTAAATTTAAAAAAAAAATTATTGTTCATATTATATTTTACGGTTCTTCTTACATTTATAGGCCTTGAACTTCATGGAGGTTTGAAAGGAGCATCGAGTGCATGATTTTCACACTGCGTTGCACCTGGTGCCGATCCCGTTGCGCCGGGTGCATCATGGGAGAGGCCCAAAATGGGCTTTGTGACGGGCTACGAGCTGCGCGCAAGTCACTCGACCCACGCCGCCCAGCACGATCTGGATTATGCCCTCACTTGGCGTGACCCAGATAATAATATTTAAATGATACATTAGTCTCACCTAAATATTCATGGCCGATTTGAGGCTGCCATCTTCCGGTTCCCAAGAGTCACTGGGCGCACTGGCGAGGCCGCACCCGGGTCTCACCCGGGATTAGCACTAGTCTCCACAAGCAGAGACCAGGCTTGATGGCCACTCCGGGAGACCCGGAGGCCATTGAAGCCCCCTGCATGAACGGGGATAAGGCTGGCACATGGGCATCCTGGCAGTGCCTGAGTGCCAGGTTGGTAGTGCCAGGGTGCCAGAATGGCAGTGCTGCAGGGCATCATGAAGGTTCAGATGGTGAAGGGGAGGACATTAAGGTGGGCGAGCCCTTAGTGATCCAATAGCAGGTATGCTCACTTGGCGTGGAGGAAGGCGATGCCCAATGCCCAAAGGATAGATGGGTGTGGGACAGGGTCACTCTCATGTCTAGGTGCTAACTTTTATTGATGGGAGGGAGGTTGTCGCTCGGGAGTCAAGCGTTGGGCATGGGGTGTTGCCCATGTCTGCAAGGGGTTGCATTGCACGTGGGTGGGGGGGGTGGGGCACCGTCAAGCTCACTTTGAGATCAGGGCATCCTTTCAAATTCACACTCTGATCTCTGAGGAGCCTGGCTGGCCAACGGGTTCAGTACCCCACTGCAGAAAGAATTTCTAAGGGCGCGCATCTCCAGTCGTGTTGGGTTCTCGCTTGAGCGCAACGTGGCCGGAGAATGCCGGGAAAGTCCACCAGCGAGCCTCCAGACAGCCTCAACGGCAGCTGGGATTCTCCGACGATCCGCGAGACGCCGGAGTCGGACCCAGCCCCAAATGGGCGGGACCGAATGACGCTCGCAGAAGTAGGTCATAAACCTACTTGCGACCTACCTGCGCAGGAAACAGCGGCCTCCCGCGATTCCTCGGCCTGCCTAGGGAGGCTGCAGCTGGGCGCCGATCAGTGCTGGTCCACACAAATGAAGACCAGGTGGAAAGGCACCCGGGGGGGGTCTCCCAGGCCACCGGAGACCCCAGGGTGGTCAGGGTAAGTGCAGGGTTGCTCCCTGGCCCACCCCCTGGAATGTGGGCACCTTGGCACTGCCCAGCTGACACCTTGGCACTGCTACCCTGGCACTGACAAGGTGACCGGTAGGCAGGGCCAAACCAGCAGGAGCACTGCCTGGGTGCCAGGGTGGCAGTGCAAGTGTGCCCAAGTGCCAGGGTGGCACTGCCAAGGCCAGGCATCAACGGAGGCCATGTCCATGAAATGAGGGTGGAGGGGAGTCAGGTAAGTAGTGACCTCCGGGAGCTTGGGTGGATGATGGGTTAGGTCCTAGAAGGAAGGGGGTGCTATAAGAGGGTTTGGGGGGCCCGAAGAGGGGGGACTCCATAGCTGGGTGTCCTTACTTGGAGGGTGTGGGGTAGTGTCCATGTGCGTGTGTGTGTGTGTGTGTGGGGAGGGGCGGGGGGGGGGGGGGGGTGACATTGGCCATGGGTGAGTGTAAGCTCACTTAGAGATCAGGGCATCCTTTCAAAATGGCGGGCAGATATCTGAGTTCAGCTCCCCAGTGCTAAAAAAGAATTCTAAGTGTGGGCTAAACCGGCGAAAAACTCCCTAGGGCCCCAAAAAGTGACTAAGTGTCATTGAATAGCGGTGGGGAACTCGCCGGCAGAGCCGGCGGGAAACTCCCTGAAAAACCCGCCACAAATTAACTTTGAAATTTTGGGGGAGAATCGGGCCCCAAAGTTCATGTGCGGGATTCTCCGCCGGAGGGATTCTCCGTTTTGCCCGAACCCGGGGGTTTCCTGACGGCGTGGGGCTTCCCCACAATGGGAAACCCCATGGAACAGCCGGCGAAGAAGAATCCTGCCGGTAGGTTGAGGCCGAAATGTGTCAGGGCGGAGAATCCAGCCCAATATACCTTCCACCATCCTACTCATCACATAATACAACAAGAATGGAATCGGTGACTAATCATAACAATCAATTGCGATTAATTAATGTACAACATTCCCAGACATTATGTAAAGAAAATTCCAGTGGTGGAGTCATTGGGAATTATAACTGCAAAGTCAGCAGTTCCTCCCTAAGCACACTGTTCCTACCAGTTAGCACATATTTTTTTATTTAGGCAAAGCATTGAATGATCTGAAACTTTTGTAACTTATTTTGTTTCTATGTTTAGCCCTGATCTCGTCCACAGATGGTTCCAAAGGTGCTTACTGATCCCCATTAGGGATCTTTGAACAGTGACTGAAAGGAGGAGCTCAGAATGCACAGACTCATCGCCTCAGGACACTGCTGGCTATCTGGGCTAGCTCAATACAGACAGAGGAGAAAATCTTTGTGTTCATAGCTCACGGATTTCCCCAGTGATCATTCTGGGTGTTTTTCCATGACTTTAACATCAACGCTTTACCAACAATGAGAATTATTTATATGGGCTGAGATAACTCTCATCCAACCCCGCCAGGAAGTCCGCTGGATGAATGCATTGCCCTGTTTGACCTCCAGTTTGTGCTGGGTTTGCTGATTTCAGTGAAGATTCAACAAAGGTGCTTCAAGTGGCCTCACTGACCCTTGATTCGGTTCGAGAAAAATAGCCCACAGTCCCCAATTCAGGATTGATGTCCTGTGTAATTTGCTATCAATGCGCATGTATGTAGATAACAAGGTCAGATGAAGAGCTGCTGTACTGCATGATAGACCAACCTACAACACCTGCTGGTACTTGGATGGTCAGTTAGGAAGGTTCTAGAGGATGGCTCCAACTAGAGGGTGTTATTGTTAATTGAATTCATTAAGGTTATGTAGATACAGAAGGAAAAAAATGACCAATTGAAACAGATGTATAATTTGAGTCGCAACAAAGTTGCAAAGGAGCCATCCTCAAAGATATACAACTAGCCGGGGAAAAATATTGAAGCAAACAACTAATAGAAAATCACAAAGACAATCGTTTTTGAACGTGCGTTTGCAATTTGGTCAACACAATCAAAAAAGTCAAAGTTACCAGCTGAGATAGAACAAGCATCTGTCTACTCCTCGGTGGCAGATTTGGAAGACACCTGGATGACCTCGACTGTGCTAAAGCTTTTGCTGGCAGAAACTCGGTTCCGGGTTCTGAGTTTGTTCAGCGCACATTCTGCCATCCCAGCTCTCTCCTCGGCATCGTCCAGCTCGTGCACAGTTTTCCTGTATTTTGCCAGGCTCTGGTTAGCCTGTTCTTCCTGTGAAAGGTGAAAGCAAAGCAACAGTGTGAATGGGGTTGTCATCACCAGGTCCTTTCTATTAGGAGCAACAGTAATCAGTCCCCTCAGCTGAATGTTGTAGAAGAGGTCTCCAAATTGGTTGAAATTGAGATGAAAGACTAACATCCCTATTACTAAATGGATAATCTTTCACAATTTACTCCTTTGGCAGCTGAGAAAATAATATGGGGTGTATTCTTTATCCTGTAGATTGAGTAAGGTACTGTATAAAGACAGTTTTTAAAAAATCCAAGACACTGAAAATGGAAATAATATTGTCGCCTTCAATTCTCTGGTGGGATTAGTGAGGTTTGGGGTTGGGGGTGGATGGCTGTTCTTGTAACTCAAGCAAGAGACCAGTGGATCTCCCAGGAAGATGGTGGGCACTTTACTCTGCGTCATTTTCTTGGACGTTCTTCACTGTCCTGTAAAGTGTGGAATTTCCAACCCCAAATCCCACAGGAAGCAAATGACGGCGAGGGCCTCAGATGCCCAAATCTCCTGCTCCAGTTTTTTTTCCTGTAGTTGTGGGTAGGCTAAGCGAGTGGCGAGATGTACTGGCTCTCACAGGGCCGTATGTTGGTGCAGTCTAGGCAGGAAAATGGCCTGAACCAGCAAAATGTAGGCACATAAGTTCCTTTTTCTAAAGGGGAGGATGGGGATTTACTCCAAGGGAAACTTTGGTATGGTCAATGTATACATCATTTGGTATGATAAGCACTGTCGTGTATCCTCCCAACATACCCATCCGCGTAGTGAAGTAAGGAATTTTAGGGTCTCTAACTATTACAACAATCAAGAAAAACAGTTGTCAAACTTAGGCATCGTTGTTTTGATTGGCCATCTTTGATTGACTGTTTCCAATTAAAAATAGGTAATCAGACAGCTTTCTGATTGGATAATTTGAAATTAAGGTTCGTGAGATAGAGGACGAATTCTCCAGCCGTTACAATTCACTTTTTCTGCCGGCAGCGGACCCCCGCCCGCCGGTTTCCCGGCAATGTGGGCTGGCTTCAATGGGAAATCCCATTGGCAAGCGCCAGAGTATAGAATCCCATCGGCAGTGAATGGCGCGCTACCGAGACACACATGGCTTGGGGACCGGAGAATCCTGCCCAGTGCTTTCTATATTCTCAGAATACACTGTATTTTGTTCCAAAGTGTAATTTGTTCGACCGGTATACATGAGCTAATGTTGCCAACCTCAGAAGCCTGCATTTTTACAGCACCTTTAAAGTCGAACAAGGCACAATTGTTGGGCGGGATTCTCCCATCGGGCGGCTAAGTGCCGGTGCCGGCGTAAAAACGGGAGAGTTTTACTCCGGCGTCAGCGCCCGTTCCGAGACCCGATTCTCCGGGCCACAGAGGGGTAGCATGGCACTGGAGCGGCCCACGCCGCTCCAGCTGCCGATCCCAGTGCGAGCCCGGCACCGCGGGGTCCCCGCATGCGCAATTGGCCCGGCACCAACTAGCGCATGCGCAGTGGCCTTCTTCTCCGCGCCGGCCCCAACGCCAAATGGCGCAAGGATACAGGAGCCGGCGCGGAGGAAAGGAGGCCCCTGACAGAGAGGCCGGCCTGCCGATCAGTGGGCCCCGACCGCTGGCCAGGCCACTATGGAGGCCCCCCTGTGGTCGGACCCCCCTCCCCCCCCACAGGCCGCTCCCGAACCCTTCAACGTCGAGGTCCCGCTGCCTCAGAGGATGTTAGAACGGCGCCGGCGGGACTCGGCATTTTGTTGACGGCCGCTCGGCCCATCCGGGCCGGAGAATCAGCACGCCGGCCCGTGCCGGAGAGTCGCCGCATACCCTGACCCGCGCCACACAGACCACGCCGGCTCCAGTGGCGCCGATTCTCCGCTCTGCAGAGAATTGCGTCCCGGCATCGGGGAGGCGTGACGCAATTTGGGCGGCCCGCCGCCGATTCTCCGAGGCAGTGGGGGGTCGGAGAATTCCGCCCCATATGTTCATTCATGAATCGAAGGCAGTTTCTTGGACCATTGTCTGATGGTGCTTCATCCTGAGCGGTTTCCTTGGCAGTTTTTGTGACTGGTGCTTTACCATTGCCTTCCACACTCAGGGGCTGGGCGCGGAGGCAGGTCCCAAGTCTACCTCAGCTGGGTGGGGAATCAAAATAGTGATTTTGGCATTATTCTGAACCACATGCAAACCATCTTGTCCCCATTCCCAGCTAAAGTGATAGAGGTCCAAATGAAAAATATGGATACCAAGCCAAGAAAGGGGCTGTTGGGAAGGGTCATCTATAACATGGGTAAAGAGATGGGTTTTAAATATAGCTTTAGAGGAAAAGAGGGATTTCAAGAGGAATTTCCAGAGCTATCTGTTCATAATAATGACCTCTTCTTTTAATACTTGTTGCAAGGACAATCTTAAACAGTTCACTTACAGATTCCTCAATCTGCCTCTTGTAGCTCTTCAGCTTGTTCTGCAGTTTCTCCACCAGCTCCTGCATGCGTTGGTTAGTCTTGTGATCTTCCTCAGTCTGGAAGATAAGCTCCTTCAGCCTCCGTTCATGCTTGCGCAGACTCTTCACTGTCTCAACGTGGCGTTTCTGCTCAGAGTCCAGCTCAGACTCGAGTTCCTTAATCTAAAGCACAGGAAATAAACACTAAATAAAGTTTCTCACTTGAGAGGCGTAGCGTTGGCTTTCATCAGAATTCAGGATCAGGTGACCAGAAAAAAAAGAAAGGATGGAAGATTTGCATTTATGGAGATCTCGGATGACCTCCAGATGACCTGAATCTCTTTCTGGTCTATAGGAAACATTCCAGCCAGACATGTGACAACCATTTCTAAGGGCCAATAAGATCAAGCATTCCAACAAGCAAGTCAACATTAACTTGCACTAAAGATTCCGGGATGTTTTCAATGCAACGCAAATTTTCCTTTGCTGATGTATATGTTCTCATTAAGTAATGATTTATGAAGGGGCAGCACGGTGGCGCAGTGGGTTAGCCCTGCTGCCTCATGGTGCTGAGGTCCCAGGTTCGATCCCGGCTCTGGGTCACTGTCCGTGTGGAGTTTGCACATTCTCCCCGTGTTTGCGTGGGTTTTGCCCCCACAACCTAAAGATGTGCGGGGTAGGTGGATTGGACACGCTAAATTGCCCCTCAATTGGAAAAAATGAATTGGGTATTCTAAATTTATTTTAAAAAACTAATGATTTATATTTATTCCAGAAGACTACTCATTTCAGTTGAGGATGAAAGATGGCGGACTGGATCAAATCTCACCCCCATTTCTTTTTTTAAAAAAAATCATTTTATAAAGGCATTTGTGACTTTTTAACAACAATTTTGAAAGCAAGCATAACACAGTAAATAACATCCCCCCAATCAACAACTATACCCAGCCAACATGGCTTACACACACAGTTCCCCAGACCCTTCTCCTCCACTTGCAGATCTCACCTAAACTATCTCTCCTTACCCGCCCCCCCTCTCATTCCCTAATCCCCGCCCCTTATTGTATCTGCTAACAGGTTAATTTTCCCCGAAGAAGTCAATAAACGGCTGCCACCTCCGGACGAACCCTAACGTCGATCCTCTCAGGACGAACTTGATTTTCTCAAGCCTGAGAAACCCAGTCATGTCACTAACCCATACCCCCGATTTTGGGGGCTCCGAGTCCCTCCACGCCAATGGGCTACCATGGAGGCAAAGGCCAAAACGCAGCCTCTCTCGCCTCCTGGACTCCAGGGTCTTCCGACACTCCAAAAATTGCCAACTCTGGACTCGGCGCCACCCTTGTTTCTAGTACCGTGGACATGACATCAGCAAATCCCTGCCAGAATCTCCTAAGCTTTGGACATGCCCAGAGCTCACCCCCATTTCTGACATATCCTATTTTTATTGGGTTGGGAGTGGGCTAGGGGTGGGGGAGGGGGGGGCGAGGGGGTGGGGGGGGGGGGGGGGCTGGACAAAGACGGGACATGACTCCCACATGCGGAAATCCTAAACTCAGCAAGGCCATTTTTGCTGCAGTGTGTAAGTTACAAATCTTTGGGAACTTGCAAGGGCGAATCTTTAACGGGGGATAAGGTCTGTACAGCTGTTGTTAGTTAAATGTCCATTCCTTTAAAAATTGAAAAAGATGTCTGTCTGAGGATGTGAAAGTCGAAAAAAATGTGATTTCGCGTTTCAATGGGTGTTTGTTGATATAAATTGTCCTGGTGCACTTCTTCCAGCTAAACACAGGAGACCGAGGGACAGATTACATTTGTTTATTCATGATTCAAGCATTGGGAACCATCCCAGAGAAACCTATGAAGCAGCAATTTCCTCTAATGCATCTCTCAGCTCTAACACAGCTCTCACAGGGAGAGCATTCTAATCCAGCTCTCTCCAACGAGTCACAGATATAGAGCTTGTGCAGTTTGCCAATTCACAGAACGTTGTTTAATTTCCAATCTTGCATTATTTAACCTTTCACCCAAAAGCTTGTCTGTTATGTTCTAGCAAGAGACTGTTCTTCTTACAAGTAAACAATCTTGCTGGCAAGTTCTGCTGATCTTGGGTCTTGTGGTAGAGCACATGTGCTCTTTACTATCATGCAGGTGTATAAGATCTAACCCCCATTTTACATAATCTATTCATTCACCCTAACAAATCATAATGGCTGTTATTCAAGCATTATTAATGGTTGGCTGCTTTCCACAATCGACCATCATCATAGTGGGGGGGGGGGGATTCTAAGTTCACAGTTTTATTGACAGCTTAAACAGGTTATTAGGGGATTAGCCATCTTTGATGTGGGGCTATCAATAAAGGTTGGAGTGTATTTTTTTACATAGTGCACTCTGTAATGGATAGGTAGAACTTTATTTTATTTCATCTCAGTATGGTCCATGAGGTCTGCCATGACGGATACTTGGCAAAGAGGGTGTTCGGGAAAAGGGTGGTGGTTCATGAGTTTGCACTAAGTTAACATAGCAGCTATAAGGAGCCCAGGACAAAGATGGAAGCATGAGTTGGCATGGATGGTGTGAGGGGCCATTGGGAGTGGGCTGGAGTTTCATAAGCTGCCATTTAGGTGCATGAGGAGTGGGTGGGGTTGTGAGGGGTGAGGCATGGAGGGCATAATGTTTGAGAAAACAACTGGGTCCAAATCCCAGAAAACCAAGGCATACATTTTAAGGGGCTGGTTTAGCACAGTGGGCTAAACAGCTGGCTTGTAATGCAGAACAATGCCAGCAGCGCGTGTTCAATTCCCGTACCAGCCACCCCGAACAGGCACTGGAATGCGGTGACTAGGGGCTTTTTACAGTAACTTCATTGAAGCCTACTTGTGACAATAAGCGATTATTATTATTAAACCAACTCCCAGAACAAAAATCTGCTCCTTGGGCACTTTTTCCCAAGATGGGTGGGTAACTGGGTGATTTCCTGACTTGAGCTAATCAACCCGGGATGAAAATCCAGGCCTCTATATTCACATTAATAAATCAATGGACTATGGGTTTATTTGAACCTTTTTCTCCCCTTTAACATCTCAGGTGTTATGATGCAATGAACTAACAGAGTCTAAAGCTGAACTATTTTCCGTGGTAATTCAGTCCACATTAATCCCTACCCTATTGCTCTTCTCACCTTTGTCTCCAGTTTCTGGATGATGCGTCGGCCACCCTTGAGGGCTTGTTGTTCAGCTTCTTCTAGCTTAACCTGCAAATCCTTGATATGAATCTCAAAGTTCTTCTTTATCTTCTCCAAGTGCATGCAATGTTCCTGCTCTTGATGCAGCTCCTCAGTCATACGGGCAGCCTGGTTAAACAAAAGTGAAAATTAAATTGACGTAACTACTTGTGAACAACCTATATTTTACACATATCCTGTTAGAACCAAAATATATCAATAGCTGAGACATCTGCGATTTAAACAACTCAGGAATCGCTCTTTACAAACCATGCAATGAAGGTATCAGCAAAAAGAAATTGACCATTTAGATTCAATATTTTGATCTTTTTAAACATTCAATACGTCATCCTTCAATGCTCCCTAATATCAATTACTAAATAACAATAATAATGACAAAAAAAAATGGTTTACTTTTTAAACTGACCATCAAAGGACTGAAGATGTCTGATTTATGCTTGGACGGAAAGCGAATTTTAATTTGGTTTACTTACAAATGAATTAGCCTAAGTAAAATTATGTCATACGGATAATAGGTGAATGTTTTCTCAGTTAACAAAAGTATCTAAGTTGTGTGGTAGTCCACCAAGATTGAAAACCTACATCACTCATGGCCTTCTTTGCCTTCTCATCGGCAGAACGGTACTCGTGGATCAATTCTTCATGGTCATTTGTGAGGGACTGAAGATCCCCTTCCAGTTTCCGTTTATAAATCAGCAAAGTGCTGCTCTGAAAGGGAAAAAAATAGAAAGTTGGAGCAGCATTTATTCTGTCCAGTTTGATCAGTCAACCACTTTAAATAAACACCTCCCATTCTGGTCAGATCTCTTCCATCTGTTTTACTCACCCATGGTGCTCTATTTTAGCATTTCAACACTAAGGGGCCTTAACTGGAAATTCCAAAAGGCAATCATACCAAATCAGAATAATGCTTCAATTTTCTACAGTGAATTTGATTATAACTTGTGGCCAACTGTGTCCCGCAGGGTCTCTGTTCTTTAAGAACAATACTGAGACGGTTCAAAATCTACTTCATTTCGGACCCAGATAGGCAGAATGGAAAATAAAGTTTGAAAATGATTGGATTCAAACCACTGTAAAGATATTATGATAATACAATGTTGATTTATGACTCAGTTACTTCCGCAAAATGTTCATTCACCCTTTTTAATGTCCTTTCTCTAATAGCTTATGTATATATGGCTCCACTAGTTACCTGCACGTTGAGTTCATTGTACCGTTCAGTAATTTCGACCAACTCCTGTTCTGTGAGCTTGCGGGATCGTTCACTGGATTCCAGAGTGTTGCGATGTTCCTCCAGTTCTGTCTGCAGAAGGCTAATGCGTCGTTCTGACAGGTTGAACTGTTCACGCAGCTCCTCGTGTCGACGCGAATCCTCATCCATTTGTGCTTGTGTGTCCTGAGAGAGCAAGAGGATCATTCTGTCAGCAGTGAAATTGTTGAATGTGAGTTGCTGGCTGACTCTCAGTCAGACAATGGTTCAATTTAAGAATTATTTTCAAATCTTTCCATGGCCTTGCCCCACACTGTTTCTGAAGCCACCTGAATTCCAACAACTCACTGAGGTGCCTGCACTCATCCAATTTTGGGCTCATGCAAAATCTCAAATCTTTTTGCTCTAACTTTATCTGTCTGGGCCCTAAGCTCTGAAATATCATCCCTTTATCTCTCTGTCTGCTTTAGACCCTCCTGACCTGCCCTTATACCTCCTTTGTGGCTCAGGGTTTTTCTTTGATAACGCACCTTTGAAAGGTTTTGGAACTGTTTAGTACTTTAATGATGCTATATAAATGCAGTTTCTGTTGTAAATGCATTAATAATCCTCCCATATTTAAGAAGCCCTTATGTACGTAGGCTTGTATTTATCTTATTCCAGTTATTTGAGTCTTGCTTTTTATTTCCTTAACATGAATCTACCCAACCTTCCTGGCAAGGCGAGATTACAATAATGTTGCAATGAAGCAAAAGGCTTCAACTCCTCTGTACCTTGAGTTGTTGCTGGAGTTTCTTTAGCGTCTTGACCAACTCTGCGTTGTTTTTGTTTGCATGTTCCAGTTGGATCTCCATCTCATTGACATCAGCTTCCATTTTCTTCTTCAGCCTGAGTGCCTCAGCACGGCCCTTGGTCTCAACCTCTAAGCTGGCCTGCAGTGATTCAATGGCACGCTGGTGGTTCTTTCTGTAAATTGACCGGAAAAGGTAGCTTTGGAAACCTTAGCAGTAGTGATCAACAGTGGTGGAATGTCATGGAGATGCCTTTACCCAACAACATGCAACTTCTTTGTTGAAAGAGAAAGTTGATTGTGTTGACAGTACAAGTATTAAAGAGATACCATTGGTTCAATTCTCATTGTAAATGCAGGGAACAATACTTAAATTACAATAATCTAGCTGAAAACAAAATCAGAAGTACCTTTAAAAGGTGTAGAATGAAAGTAATTAAATCACACTTCATACCTTGTGGTTTCAAATTCCTCTTCTTTTTCATGGATTCTCCTCTCGATGTCTGCCTTCACCTGCGCCAATTCCAGTTGAACGCGGACCACCTTGGCCTCCTCTGCCTAAAAGCAAAGACCAACCAAACATTGTCAGCATGGAAATGAAAGTTAAACTGATGAGGCATAAAACAGCCATGACTAGTTTTTATATAGGACTTGTAAAGAAAATTCCCAAAATTCTCCAGGGGTCTCACAAATAGCGGTAAATAAGGGCATTGAGCCACAAGGGCAGAATCCGAGGTGTAATCAACAGTTTGGCCAAAAACATGGGGAGCAATTCAGCTGCCTCCTCGTGCCCGACTTGGTGTCGGGACAAGACTGTTAGATTTACATCGCTCAAAACAACTTGGGAGATTTAATGGAATCTCGCGAGACGTCATGATCTGGATCTCATCCTGACTAGATGGGACCCAGATCAGCATACGTACTGCTCATTTAAAATGAACTACATAAGGGTCGGGATTCTCCCTTACCCGGCGGGGCGGGGGTGCCAGCGGGATGGAGTGGTGGGAACAACTCCGGGGTTGGGCCGTCCCAAAGGTGCAAATTTCTCCGCACCTTTAGGGGCCAAGCCCTCACCTTGATGGGCTAGCTCCACGCCGGAGTGGTTGGCGGGCCGCCAGCCGGCAGGAAAGGCATTTGGCGCCATGCCAGCCGGGGCCGAAAGGACTTCGCCGGCCGGTGGAAATCCACGCATGCATGGGAGCGTCAGCGGCTGCTGGCGTCATCCCCGTGCAAGCGCGGCGGGGGGGGGGGGGGGGGTCTCTTACGCGTCGGCCATGGTGAAGGCTGTGGCCGAGACGGAGGGAAAAGAGTGCCCCCACGGCACAGGCCCACCCGCGGATCGGTGGGCCCGATCGCGGGCCAAGCCACCATGGGGGCACCCCCCAGGGCCAGATCGCCCCGCGCACCCCCCAGGACACCGGAGCCCGCCCACACCGCCTAGCCCTGCCAGTAAGAGAGGTAGTTTGATTCTCGCCGGCGGGACAGGCATTCCAGCAGCGGGACCTCGGCCCACCGCGGGCCGGAGAATTGCCGGGGGGGACCCGCCGACCGGCGCGATTCCCTCCCCCGCCAAATTTCCGGTGCCGGAGAATTTGGCAACCGGCAGGTGCGGGATTCACGCCAGCCCCCGGCGATTCACCGACCCAGCGGTGAATGCAGCAGACAAATGTTTTGGCTATTTTCCAAAATTATATTATTGTGCTGATGCTTCGTGCAATACTAATCACAGTTTTATTATGACGGAAACCTTTGTTTTGATTGACATTCACAGAATCAGATTTCATTACCTCCAGTGAACTTTCAGCCTCTTCCAGAGCTAGCTGCAGTTCATCCCTTTGAACTTCCAGCTTTTTCTTCAGTTTCTGAAGCTCGTGCACACTCTTTCCACCCTCAGTAAGTTGGTCGACCAGTTCTTTAACCTCATCTGAAGATTCACAGAAAATTGCACAGTGAAATGTGTGATCGTTCGCATCAAAACCTCAAGAAGGTAGACGTTTGGAAAATCGTGCATTTGTTGTTCACTGGGCAAACAATGTCACTTCCCCTATTTGTTGCTTTAAAATGAGTGTGGGGAAGGGGCGAAATAATGTGCCTGAAGCGGACAGGCCTTTGAGCACAATGGGCCGATTGGCCTCCTTCTGCGTGAACCGTTATGGGGTAGGTTTTGATTCTGGGCGATAATATAAGATGGGTGACAGCAAATTGGCAGCCTGTATCCACCTCTCCCTATTTTTATTTCCTGTGAAATCAATTCCATTGTGAGGTGGCACATCTTGCATTGTAGCATTGTAAACGCTCGGCACAGTTATAGAATCACTTTCATAACAATGTGACATCTGGTAGATTTGACATTGATATTGTGAACTAAATTACTCGATATGTTGAGGTTCCTTCTACTACTTTCTAATATACCATGACCTTTGGTACAATATTGTTTGTGGTTCTGTCATTACTGCCTAAGATAGCTTCTGCATTGCACCACAGTGACCAGAATGAAAATATTTTAATTACAAAGCTGAGAATTAAAATGGCTATATTTTAGTTAGATGTAATTGCCAATTTATGCATCAAAGTTCACTGTTTGACATAGTCAGGCCATGACAGGATTGAATCGGAAGTGGAAGATCTGGTGGACAAAATGGATTGAGAAATAAATGGCTTGAACAGCTTTTTAGCAATGAACTGAAGATTAACATTTTCAAATAATGCCAGCAAATGTGAAGTATATTGTTTATCTGGAGGGTATAAGGGAAATTATTTTTCTGGATTCTATGTCTACATCCCCACCATGCCAATCCTGCAAAACAAAATTAACTGGCGATGTGATAATGATTGTACTTTTGTATCTGCATTTAATTGTGTGTGTCACTGTAATCGCGCGTGTGTGTGTGTGTCTGTGCTGACACTGTGCCCAGGCATGGGTCAGTTGCAAATCCAATGTAGAATCATAGAATCTTTACAGTGCAGAAGAGGGCCATTCAGTCCATTGAGCCTGCACTGACGCTCCAAAAGAGCTCCCTACCTAGGTCCACTCCCCCACTCTATCTCCATAACCCCACCTAATCTTTGGACACTTTGGGGGGCAATTTGGCATGAACAATCCACTTAACCTGCATTTCTTGGGACTAGTGGGAGGAAGCCGAAACACCCGGAGGAATCCCACACAGACACGGGGAGAAAGGGAAAACTCTACACAGTCAACCATGGTTGGAATCAAATTCGGGTCCCTGGCACTGTCAGACTAACCACTGTGCCACCGTGTTGTCCCTGTAGTTCTGCTTAATTTGCGTTGAGTAGTAAGACGCCTCTAATGTGAGAGTATCAAAATAATCGCTGCTTGTTCTTTGTTGTGAAAAGATTTTATGATGAATGACAGGTTCCCACCTTGTAGATTCTTATTGTCCTTCTTCACAATCTCAAGCTGCTCGATAATCTCTTCATAGACTGTTTTAAGTTTGAAGACTTCTGTCACATAGCTCCTGCACTCTTTCTGTGAGCTGTCAAGTTCAACCTGCAATTCTTCATATTTCTGCTGCCATTCTGACATCATTTTATCGAAGGAGCGTTGTTTTTTGTCCAGAATAGCTGCAGCAGCATTTGCCTGGGAATAGTCAGAAGAGCAGGTGCTTATTACATTCCGCACCAAAAATAACCACTAAAAAAACAGGCCTGTATTTTGTTAGGTTTAAATCTTCTTGGGGTATCTGTGAGCGCAATGGAGGAAATATTAAGGGCGTTGTAAGTTGTCGGGTAAATATTTGAGTGAATGATCCAGGGAGCACTGGTCTTAGGGTTGCAAACTCCAGTTGGGCATATTCCTGGAGGTTTCATCACATGACCTCACAACCTTTTCACTAATTCTTATTCAATATTTTAAAAGTAATGAACAAAAATTAAAAATAGGCATTTAAAAAAAAAATGCCACTGTACTTTTTCACACCAGGGGCGAAATTCTCCGTTATCGGCGGAAACTCCGCCGATCGGCGCAAAAAACGGCGCAAATCCCACTTGCGTCACGTCATAAAAATGGGCCGATAGTCTGCGGCCCGAAATGGGCTAGCAGCGACGTAACGGGATCCGCGCTTGCGCAGTGGTTCACGCCGTGCAGCGTCATACGCGCTGCACGGCGTGACGGCTCATAAGGCCGCGCAGCTCCCCCCCCACCCGACCGGAACAGCCGACCGCAACACCCGACTTGATGGCTGGCCGTCGCTCAGCCCCGAGGTTCGAGTCACGCGATGTGGAGGCGCTCCTGGATGCGGTGGAGCAGAGGAGGGACGCCCTGTATCCCGGGCACGGCCGCAGAGTTGCCCCACGCCACAGCCGGCGTCTGTGGAGGGAGGTGGCAGAGGCCGTCACCGCTGTGGCCCTGACACCACGGACAGGCACCCAGTGCCACAAGAAGGTGAACGACCTCGTCAGAGCAGGCAGGGTGAGCGTCCCCCATATCCCCCATATCCCCTCTCCCCCAAATCCCCCCCTCCCCCATATCCCCCATATCCCCCCTCCCCCATATCCCCCATATTCCCCCCTCCCCCATATCCCCCCCTCCCCCATATCCCCCATATTCCCCCCTCCCCCATATCCCCATATCCCCCCTCCCCCATATCCCCCCTCCCCCATATCCCCCCCTCCCACATATCCACCCTCCCCCATATCCCCCCTCCCCCATATCCCCCATATCCCCCCTCCCCCATATCCCCCCCTCCCCCATATCCCCCCTCCCCCATATCCCCCCTCCCACATATCCCCCATATTCCCCCCTCCCCCATATCCCCCCTCCCCCATATCCCCCCTCCCCCATATCCCCCATATCCCCCCTCCCCCATATCCCCCATATCCCCCCTCCCCCATATCCCCCATATCCCCCCTCCCCCATATCCCCCCTCCCCCATATCCCCAAGTGAATCCAGCCCTAACCTTAACCTCTGCAATGCACGCGCAACCGATGGCGTGCATTCATATACCTGCCTAACACTGTTGCCTTTTACCCCTGCCACCACCCCCCCCCCCCCCCCCCCAGGAGAAGCGCGCACACAACAATAGGGAGCATGTGAGGACTGGAGGAGGGCCCGCTGATGAGAGGCCACTGACCGTACACGAGGAAAGGGCCCTGGAACTGGCTGGCGGACCTGACGACCGGGAGGTTGCTGATGCAGAGGTCGGGGCCCCACGAGCAAGTGAGCCACCAACAGCCCGTCCCCATATCCCCCCTCCCCTATATCCCCCTCTCCCGTATCACCTGATCACTGCCTGATGTCTAACCATGCATGCTTCATTGTGTATCGCAGGACCAAACGTCCAGGCACCCATCCCCGCAGATGCAGACCGCCCGCAGGATGCCCCTCGGAGACCACGGGAGACGGAGAGACCCGAACCCTCCAGCATGCGACGCCCGCAGGATGCCCCTCGGAGACCACGGGAGACGGAGAGACCCGAACCCTCCAGCATGCGACGCCCGCAGGATGCCCCTCGGAGACCACGGGAGACGGAGAGACCCGAACCCTCCAGCATGCGACGCCCGCAGGATGCCCCTCGGAGACCACGGGAGACGGAGAGACCTGGAGCAACAGGGAGACGACACCCCCGTCACGTGCGGGAGCGACCACCCAGCGATGAGGGGGGCAGCCACAGGCCCCCGTCACATCCGAGCCAGGACACCACTACCCAGGACACCACTATCCAGGACACCCCTACCCGGGACACCACTACCCAGGACACCCCTACCCGGGACAGCACTACCCGGGACAGCACTACCCAGGACACCCCTACCCGGGAAGACGAAATACCGGACAGTGACTCAGAGTGGATGGGTGGAGACGAACCCCCACCCCAAAGTGCCATGGACTCAGAGTGGGACGAAGAGCACGACACAACGCCACTGCTGTCACCAACACCCTCCACCATCGCAGAAACACTCACCACGGTTGGGCACTTTAGTGATGAGGCGTCTGGTACACTCACTGGTGCGCACAACACAGCCGTCCCGGTACAGCAGGTGGAGGTAGGAGCAGCAGAGGGACCGGGCGGTCGGAGGGCAGCCCAGGCCAAGCGAACATCTGCCGCCCAGATGGATCCCGGGTTCCTGCAGTTACCACACCCACACATAGATCCGATGCAACCACCGACACGGAGACGAGCGAATAGGGTGACGGGTGGCTTGCGGCGGCTGCGGTCGCAGGTGGAGGAGTCCACCCGCGTCCAGGAGCTGGGAGTGGTCCCGGTCATGCGTGCCACCCAGGCTGACACCGCACGGGTGGCGTCCGCGGTGGAGGCAATGGGTGCGACGGTGTCAGACATGGGGAACGGTTTGCGAGGCCTGGGGCCTTCCGTGCAGGCGGCGTCTGTGGCCCAGGAAATGGCTGCCCTCTCACAGGAGGCCATGAGCCAGTGCCAGCGCCAGATGGCAGAGGCGCTCAACGCCATAGCCCAGTCTCAGCAGGCCATGGCCCAGTCTCAGCAGGCCATAGCCCAGTCTCTGCAGGCCATAGCCCAGTCTCTGCAGGCCATGGCCCAGTCTCTGCAGGCCATGGCCCAGTCTCAGCAGGCCATCGCTGAGGGCATCGGCGCCAGTGGCCATGTGCGAGCTGGCGTCGCACTGTCGCAGACAGGGTTCGACAACCCCCTGGGCTCCATGGCTGCAAACCTGCAGACCCCTGTCGATACCAGCACGGGCCTCCAGGACTGGCAGCGCCAGATGTCGGGGGCGCGTCGGATGGCCAGTCCGTTCGCATCCCCCACCCATGTAGAGGCCTGGGGGCCATCGGGCACCCCGAGGGAGGAGGAGGTGGTGTGGTCCATCCCGGCTCCCTCTGTAGGGGAGGTCCCGGTACACCGCGACACCTCGGACTCCCCCCCTTCCGTCCCAGGTGCATCGGGTGGGCAACGGGCAGGACAGGCTGGCAGCTCGCCATCCCAGTCGCCCGGGCCGCAGCCTGGCCCATCTAGGCCAGGACGCCCCAGGAAACGGCCGCCAAAGGGATCCAGTGTCAGAGGGCAGGAATCACAGGAGTCCACCTCCAGTTCTGCTGTACCGTCTGGGGAACCACGTAGACGTAGTCAAAGGGCCCGTAAGGCCAAACAATTAGACACTGAGTAAGTTGGCACGGGTGCAGGGCACAGATGAGTTTTAGGCGCTAGGGCACGTGCATGAACTCCTTTGGTTATTAAAGTCAATGTTACACCTACCGAAGCTGCCTTTATGCTCTGTCCAAAGTGTGCGGGGGTGTCATGTACGTTGAGCGCAAGTGTGTGTGTGAGGGGTGGTCTTACCTCAGCCCCAGGTGAGTCTGCCCCCTTCCCCCTGGGCCGCCATCAACATCCCCCGGGCAGAGGACGGGACCGTGCGCTGCAGTATCACAGCCGCATGCAGGGATGGTCCGGGTGGATGGTGGTACTGTGGCCATGGGTCAGACATAGTCCAACGATGTAGAGCCAGGAGCTCATCGGAGGCGGGCTGTCATCATTCTCCATGGCCTGCGATAGACACGCGTCCACCCGCAACTGGGTGAGCCCGGCCCGTTGTGCCGCCGGTGGATCGGCAATTGGGAGTGGGGGGGTGGTGTGCATGCGGGTGGGGTGTGTGGGGTTGGGGAGGGGGGTGATGGTGCTGGGTGGATGGATGGGTGGGGGGTGTGGGTGGTCGGCTGTTGTCATGGTGTGCGGTCTGTGGCCATACTACCCGATTCCCACGCCCATCTAGTCAGTGAAGCGGGCGTCTATCAGTCTGTCCCGTGCCCGCTGGGCCAGCCGGTAACGGTGGACAGCCACCCGTCTGTGTCTACCCCGTCTGCCCTGACCATTGCCCCCATCCCCCTCATCTGGGGAGGACTGGGCCTCTTCCTGCTGCTCCTCCACTCCGCCCTCCTCTGCCTGCGGCACATCGCCCCTCTGCTGGGCTATGTTGTGCAGGACGCAGCACACCACAATGATGCGGCCGACCCTATCTGACCGATACTGGAGGGCGCCCCCAGAGAGGTCCAGGCACCTGAAACGCATCTTCAGCACGCCAAAGCACCTCTCGATCACTCCCCTTGTCGCTACATGGGCATCATTGTAGCGGTTCTCCGCCTCATTGCGTGGCCTCCGTATAGGCGTCATCAGCCACGATCGCAATGGGTAGCCCCTGTCGCCCAGCAACCAGCCCCTCAGCCGGGGATGGCGTCCCTCGTACATGCCGGGGATGGATGACCGCGACAACACGAATGAGTCGTGTACACTGCCTGGGTAACGGGCGCAGACGTGCAGGATCATCATGCGGTGGTCGCAGACCACCTGTACGTTCATCGAATAGGTCCCCTTCCTATTAGTGAACACGGCCCTGTTATCTGCAGGTGGCCGCACGGCGACGTGCATCCCATCGATCGCGCCCTGGACCATGGGGAACCCGGCAATGGCAGAGAAGCCCACGGCCCGGGCATCTTGGCTGGCCCGGTCCACGGGGAAGCGGATGTAGCGGTGCGCCATGGCATAAAGGGCATCTGTCACTGCCCGGATGCACCGATGCACCGATGTCTGCGATATGCCGGACAGGTCCCCACTCGGTGCCTGGAATGACCCCGTTGCATAAAAGTTCAGGGCCACCGTAACCTTGACGGACACGGGGAGAGGGTGTCCCCCGCCAGTGCCACGCGGTGACAGGTGTGCCAGCAGGTGGCAGATGTGTGCCACGGTTTCCCGGCTCATCCGGAGTCTCCTCCTGCATTCCCGGTCCGTGAGGTCCTGGTATGACTGCCGGGGCCGGTACACACGGGGCGCCCTCGGGTGCCTCCGTTGCCGTGGGGCCGCGACGTCCTCCTCCCCCTCCTCGTCCTGTCGGTCAGGTGTCCCTCCAGCCTGGGCGGCTGCCGCCTGCCCCTCTGCGGCAGCCTGCGCCGCCTCTCTGGCACGCTCCTCCTCCTCCTCCTCCTCCTCCTCCTCCTCATCCAGGGCAACATAGACATGAGCGGCTGCCACCACGGCGGCCAACATCGCTGGATGATCTGAAAACATGACGACCTGGTGGGGGGGAGGGGAACGACGACATGTCATCATTGCCCATATCCCCTCCTCCCCCCAGCCAGGTGGCATGGACCGCATGGGTCCAACTGTTGGAGGCTGGCACCTGGCCAGGTGGACCAACTCATTTGCCCTCCCATCACCCACCCCGGCACGGACCCCCCCCCGCCCCAACCTCCACCCCAGCACGGACCCCCCCCCCAACCTCCACCCCGGCACGGACCCCCTCCACAACCCCCAACCTCCACCCCGGCACGGACCCCCTCCACAACCCCCAACCTCCACCCCGGCACGGACCCCCTCCACAACCTCCACCCCGGCACGGACCCCCTCCCCAACCCCCAACCTCCACCCCAGCACGGACCCCCCCCCCCCAACCTCCACCCCGGCACGGACCCCCTCCACAACCCCCAACCTCCACCCCGGCACGGACCCCCTCCACAACCCCCAACCTCCACCCCGGCACGGACCCCCTCCACAACCTCCACCCCGGCACGGACCCCCTCCCGGCACTCCCCCGGAGCCCAGCCTACTCTAACCACCCCCCCCCCCCCCCCGCCGCACACACACACAAGCCGAGACACACCTCTTCTCAGGCAATCAGTCTGCGGCCACGCCATTTCCTGCCCAGAGCCAACCCCCCAGGCCGTCACTCACCTCCTCGCTGGTCGGCGTGAGCCTGGAGCACCGGGTCACGCCGATGAAAAGGAGGTTTGATTGACGTCGACGTGAACGGTCATCACGTCGACGGGACTTCGGCCCATCCGGAAGGGAGAATATCGGCAGGCCGAAAATCGGCTGCCTTGCGCAGGCCCGTGACATTCTCCGCGGCAGCGGCGCCATTAACGCCCCGCCGACTTTTCTCCCTTCGGAGACTTCGGCGGGGGCGGGGGCGGGATTCACGGCGGCCAACGGCCATTCTCCGACCCGGCGGGGGGTCGGAGAATGACGCCCCAGGTTCCTTGCAGCACTGTTCTGATGACTAACTATTTATTCCTGGAGACCCCAGGACACCCCCGGAAAGTTGGGAACTCTAACTGGTCTGTGCTTATACTGTTGGAAAGAAGAAAACAATCCCATTTTCAATCTAAGTTTCTTTTTCAGACATGCGCTCACTCTCGTTACCTTTTCCAGCTCAATGGTCAAATCTTCCACCTCTCCTGTAAGTCTCTGTTTAGATTTCTCCAGACTAGCTGCTCGGGCCTGTGCAGCCTCAGCAGCCTCTTCAGCCTCTTGCAGCCTGGCAGCCAGCTTCCTCCTGGACATCAAAAAGTATCATAACAGAAGATGTGACATTCAAGGAGAAGTCAATCAGCACAAAGGTTAAGGTGCTTGCATTACTTCACTATCTGGGGTCCTATGGTATGAAGACACCCAATTCTACCAAGTCTCAAGTCTCATGAAGTGGACAAGAAAGGGAATACTTCAATAGGTTTGCATTTAAATAGCAGCTTACTTAACTATAGGATGTCCCTAAATGCTTTGCAATTGTGATAAACTTCATACCACAGTGGCTACCATACTCAAGGAAATGCAGCAGCCTATTTGCATACAGGAATATCCCTCAAAAAGCAAGGTGATAGTGATCGGGTAATCTGTTTTCTTGTGTTTGTTGAGGGATAAATATTAACCAGGGCATCAGGGAGAACTCCATTGCTCTTTTTGACTGAGGTGCATAGAAATGTCTTCACTCAAAGGGTTGTGAATCGTTGGAATTCTCTACCTCAGAGTGCTGTGGTACTCAGTCCAGGAGAATATTCACGATTGAGATGATTGGATTTTGGGATATGGGGATTGGGCTAAAAGGTTAGTGCAGCAAAAACAGAAAATACTGGACAATCTCAGCAGGTCTGACAGTACCTGGGGCGAGAGAAGGGAGCTAACATTTCAAATCTGGGTGACTCTTCGTCAAAGCTAGAGAGAACTGGAAATAGGATCAGGTTTTTACTGTTGTGTGGGGGTTGTGGGGGAGGGGGTGCGTACCTGGAGCAGTGGGGCTGGATAAAGGGCCAGCGATATGTGGAGATGAACAAAGATGTGGACAAAACAGGAAAAATACCCGACCTGACGATCATACCACGCCCAACTTGGGATTCGCGCAGCCGGTGAGTCTCGCAAGAAGCCTCTCGTGAGACTTATCCGTCTCGTCACGATCTCGCAAGAAGTTGCGATTTGGATCCTGCCCACAATGGGCGGGGCCTGAATTTACATATTCAGATGAGCAGTTAGGCTCACTTGAATGTCTCTACCCACCGCCCGGGATTGAATCCTCTCGCCTCAGAGACCCTGGTTGGGTGCATTTTTGTACTGGTCTCCACAAACGTGGACCAAGTGGAACGACACTTGAGGGGGTATCACAGGGAATCGGAAGCTCCCAGGTGGTCAGCCTCTGGGAAGGGTGGTACCCTGTGACTGCTGATGCCACCTTCGCATTGCCTGGCACACTGGTAGTGCCACCTGGGCATCCTGGAAGTGCCACCCAAGTGCCAGCCTGGCAGTGTCAAAGTGCCTGGGTGGCATCTTGCCCATGCTAGGGATCGGGCCCATGGATGCCCTGCCCTTATGAGGTTGGGTGAGGGGGGTCCAGGGGTCACATTGGGGGTTCAAGAGTTCAGGGCGCCACTTTCAAATCTCTCCCGATCTCTTCCAGCACTGGTGAGCAGAGCTGCTCAGTGCAGGAAACTAAGGTAAGTGCAGCCTCGGCGGGGCCCTCCTTACTCAAGCCCGAGAAAAACCCAGGGCGGGATTCTCTCAGCCCGGGGCCAGGCCGGAGAATCCCCGCGACCGGCGCGAATCGCGCCACGCCTTCCCAACACCGGCATGCGATTCTCTGCCCCACGGAGAATTGGCGCCATTGGCACCGGCGTGGTTGGCTCGGCGCCGGTCGGGGCCCGCTCTACGCAGACGGCCTGCCGATTCTCGGCCCGGGATGGGCTGAGCGGCCGTTGTAAAAACGCAGAGTCCCGTCGGCGCCGTTCACATCTGCTCTCAGCCTGTGGGACCTCGGCGTGGAAGGGTCGGGGGCGGCCTGTAAGGGGGGGGGGGAGGGGGAATCCAACCCCGGGGGGGGGGGGTCCTCCGATGTGGCCTGGCCCGCGATCGTGGCCCACCGATTGGTGGGCCAGCCTCTCTGGCTGGTGGCCTCCTTTCCTCCGCACCGGCCTCTGTAGTCCTGCGCCATGTTGAATCGGGGCCGGCGCATTGAAGGAAGCCACTGTGCATGTGTGCGTTGGTGCCAGTGCCACTGCGCATGCGTGGATCCCGCGGCCCAGTTCGCGCCGGGATCAGCAGCTGGAGCGGCATCAACCGCTCCAGTGACATGCTGGCCCCTTTTGTGGGCCAGAATTAGTTGTTGGGTCGAGCCGTTCACGGCGTCGTAAAATGCAACGACGTTTACGACGGCTTGGACACTCTGCTGCGGGATTAGAGAATCCCGCCCCCAGAGTCCTGTTTATTAGCAGTGTCGTTCTTGATGCTGCAAATGCTGGAGAGTTCCCCGCTAACAAGTAGGCTTACATTAACACTGCAATGAAGTTACTGTGGAAATCCCCGAGTTGCCAAATTCCGCTGTTCAGGTACACTGAGGGAGAATTCAGAATGTTCAATTCATCTAAGAAACAGGCACTATAGAGTGGCGACTAGGGGATTTTCACAGTAACTTCATTGCAGTGTTAATGCAAGCCTACTTGTGACACTAATAAAGATTAGATAAAGATTATTATAAATGCACCCGCAATGGGACTCTGTTTTTCCCATTCAATTGCTCCCAGAGGGATTATAAATGGTGGTGATAATGACTAAGAAGAGTGCTGATAGTAGCACATTAAGAGATCAGAATGTGTTAATGGCAGAACAAGAGGTAAGCAGTGTGTCAGAGGACAAAGGGCAATGTTAATATAGTATATTAATGTAGTAGTTCAGTCATGAATGGCTCATGGGGCCAAATGGCTTACTCCTCCTCCTATTGTGTATGCTCTTATTTAACAGTGAACATGTTCAATGAACTGCCTGGTCATTCATTCAAAATGAAAACAGAAAATGCTGGAAATACTCAGCAGGTAACGCAGCATCTGTGGAGGGAAGCAGAGTTAATGGGTGGAATTCTCTGGCCCTTCCCGTCAGCGGGATTGTCTGCTCCCACTGAAGTTGACCCCCGCCGCGGGTTCCCCCGATGGCGGCACAAACGAGGAGTGCAAATCGCCATCGACTTCACCGGAAGGTCCCACTGGCGGCCGATGGCGGACCTCCTCCACCGCGGGAAATCCTGCAGCAGGTGAGGCTGGAGAATTGCACCCAGTGTTTCAGGTCAATGACTGTTGTCACTCACTTTGTCTCTTCCAGCTCTTCAGTTTTCTGAATGGCATCAGTTTCGTATTTGGTCCTCCACGTTGTCACCTCACTGTTTAGTTTAGAGACAAGTCTCTGCAACTCAGCTTTGCTCTCCTGTTCTTCCTCCAATTGTTCTTTGGTTAAGTCCATGTCATGTTTAGCATTAGCTAGACCCACCATAGCTCCACTCCTAGCCTAAAGTGTGACACATGAGTGTTATTATCTGCCATGCTGCAAAAGATTAACAAAACATACACAGGCTCACTAGCCAAATGCACAGTTCTAACCTGTGTGTGCAAACATTAAAAAAAGGGGATAACTAGGTTGTGAAATTTATTTCAAGGTGATTAGCTTATTTTTGAATCTGCTTTAAATCCACCAATACTGAAGAAAAAAGATCTCCCAAATTTGATGGGGATGGAGAGGATTTTCGTGTTAGCCTAATGCTTTTTAATGTTTTCAAAATTGAATTGAGGTGGGATAATATTTAACGAGTCATTGGAAATAAAAGAGAGAGAGTTATAAAATGGGCTGCAAATTCGCTATTCACCTTGACACTGTGTGACGGTTTAAAACAGATCCACCCAGAGAGAGATGCTTTGTGAAGTTAGCGTGGTCACTGTTAATTTGGTTCTTAATGAATGTAGATCAGATAAAGTAAATCTTTCAAATAAAATACTGTTATTTAGATTGGTAGCTGTCACACATCCCACAGATTTATCTCCAGCAACTTTTACATTGTACTTGAGATCAAGTGTTATTTATTTTTGGCTGTGGTTATTTCTCACCCTTGTCTCCTCTTCCAGTTGCCTCTTCAGGTCTTCAACCTGTGAAGACAGGCTAGTTTTGATCCTGATCAGCTGGTTCAGTTTACTCTGCGCCTCCTCAAATGCACGGCTCAGCTCACTATTCTCAGCTGGTCAAGAAAAAAATTCAGGAATGGTTAGTCAGGAAATTGGTGCTTTTCTCAAGCTTGTTTACCTCATTGTGTCTTCACTGAGACCTTGTGCCTTCATGTGAGGTGTTCAGTGCTGCTTACGAGTAATTTTGAGTCTGCGCTCTTCTGTGGCCAGGACAATTTGGTAAACGAGCCACGCAATCGAGCACAACTTGCGATGTGTCAATGCTGCTGAGCATTCAGCTATGAGAAGCTCGCTCGCAGCATGGAAATCGCAGGAAAAAGAGACATTGACCAGGTTGGAAATTGGCACGGGAAAAAACATAGGTAAACAAAATAGGGAACTAGGCTGTAGAAAATAAAATCATAAATACATTACATTCAAAGCGCTGGAGAATGTACCAGGCCCTACCTGCAAAGAACAGTTTTCAGGATGAATTTCATTTTTTAAAAATGATACTGTTCACATTTCCTGACTGATTTTACCTTAAGGTCAGCAATTTCAGACCAATGCACTACTGCTGGTAAGTAAACCTTGGTTTGTAACAGATACAACTTCTAATTTATCACATGCAGAAAAACAAATTGAGGTAAATTATTTCATGTTTTAAACAGTTTAAAGTGGCATAACAATGAACAAGCTATATATTACCTGACAACCTGGTCTTCACAGTGTTAACTTCAGTCATATTTCTTTCCATTTCGGTATACTTGGCATTGGCCTCTGCTAAGTTGTCTTCCAACTTACGAATATGCATGTCAGCATTCAACTGCAGACAGGAAAAAGGAATGCTTTTATATCACTAAAAATGAGCACAGGTTAAGCTTTCCTTCCATTAACTCAGATGTACCCCACCCAGTTCCTTCTACTGATAATGCAATCCTGCTGAAGTGTGTGATTCGTACCTCTGTTGGTAGCACACTGACCTCTGAATCACAACGTTCTGGGATAAACTCCCATTCCAGGCTTTGAGCTCAAGCATCAAGGCTGACATGAGGGAACACTGCACTGTCTGAGGTGCTGCCTCTTGGGTGAGATGGTAAACCGAGGCCCACCTGCCTGCACGGCTTGATGGAAGAGATCCCAAGGCACCACTTCAAGGAGGAGTGGTGGAGCCATCTCTGACACTGGGTTGCTGGCCAATATTTATCCCTCAATCAGCACCAGAGAAACAGATTATCTGTCCGTGATCACATTGTTGTTTGCGGAAATTTGCTGAGTGCAAATTAGCTGTTAGATTTCCTACATCATAATAGTCACACTTCAAAAGATACTGTATTGGCTTCAAGTGTTTTGAGATGCCTGCTGTTTATGAAAAGCACTGTATAGATCCAAGTTTTTCTTCCAAAGATTCAACAGAAGCACATCATTGACAACTAGTTATTTATAATGATGCCTTCCAGTTTCAGAGGCAATTTTCAACTCTCTCTGGGATGTAGGTTGCAACATTCCTACATTGCAACAATGACTGCACTTTAAAAACTAAAGTACTTAAGTAAAGCACAATTTTTTCCTTTCATGGGAAGGGGGCATCGCCGGCAAAGCGAGCATTTGTTGCCCATCCCTAATTGCCCCTGAACTGAACATTTCGAAGGACTGTTAAGAATCAACCAAATTGCTGTAGGTCTAGAGTCACATGTAGGCCACACCAGGTAAGGATGGCAGATTTCCTTTCTTCTAAATTACATTAATGAATACTGGGTGGTGGACATGGAAATTGTGAGGGTGGCTTGAGGAGCCGGGGCCAAGGTGGGGGCAGATGGAGGAGGCCTCTTGTGAAGGGTTGTGTCTAAGGGCATTGGTAATGGCACTTCCGACCAAGTTCTCAACGAGCCTGGTGGTCATAGAATTTTTACAGTGCAGAAGGAGGCCATTCGGCCCATCGAGTCTGCAACGGCTCTTGGAAAGAGCACCCTACCCAAGGACAACACCTCCACCCTATCCCCACAACCCAGTAACCCCACCCAACACTAAGGGCAATTTTGGAAACTAAGGGCAATTTATCATGGCCAATCCACCTAACCTGCACATCTTTGGACTGTGGGAGGAAACCGGAGCACCCGGAGGAAACCCACGCACACACGGGGAGGATGTGCAGACTCCGCACAGACAGTGACCCAAGCCGGAATCGAACCTGGGACCCTGGAGCTGTGAAGCAATTGTGCTATCCACAATGCTACCGTGATGGCATCTGTAAGAGTCTGGAATCAATTTAGACAGCATTTTAGATTAGGGGCCATGGCATTACTGCCATCAATTTGTGGGAATCATAGGTTTGCGCCGTCGGGGATGGATGCAATGTACAGGATTTGGAGTAGGGAGGAGGTCGAGATGTTTAGAGATTTGTTTATGGAAGGAAGGTTTGCAGGACTAGAGATGGTGGAGAAATTTCAACTCCCAAGGGGAGTGTGTTTGGGTATCTGTAGGTGAAGAGTATTGTTCATAAAGAACTGTCTTCATTCCCCCAGTTGCCGAGGCCTTCATTGATGGACAGGATGCTATCTCGGGATGAGATAGGGGAAGGGAAGATTTCCGATATATATGGGTGGTTGCTGGAGACAGGGAAAGCATTGTTAGAGGAGGTAAAGGGGAAGTGGGAAGAGGAACTGAGCCTGGGGCTGGAGGGTGGGCTGCGGAGTGAGATTTTGCACAGGGTGAAATACACCTCTTCATATGCCAGGCTGAGCCCGAAACAGTTTAAAGTATTCAATAGGGAGCACTTGACTAGAGCACACATGAATGGGTTCTTCTCCGGCATAGAAGACAGGTGTGAGAGTTGTTTGAGGGGGCTGTTGAACCATTCACAAATGTTCTTGCCCTGCCCTAAGCTGGTTGGGTTCTGGGTCTTGTTTTTTGAGACCATGTCGGAGATTGTGGAGGTTAGGCTGCATCCATGTCGATTGGTGGCAATCTTTGGGGTGTTGAACTCGCTGGAGCTTCTTGATGAGACGAAGGCTGATGTCTTTGTCTCTCTGACAGCCTGGAGACAAATCCTGCTAGGATGGAGGTAGTCATTGCCACCTAAGGCCTCGGCATGTTTGGGAGACTTGGTAGGGTTCCTGAGATTGGAGAAGATTAAGTAAGCCTTGAGAGGGTCGGAGGGAGGGTTCTTTTCCAGGTGGAAGCCATTCATCACCTTCTGTAAGGACCTGTTCGTGGCCAGCAGCTGAGTAGGCGAGGGTGGTCGGGCCGAGGGGAGTTAGGAGGTTTCGGGGTTGCTACTTGTACTTTGTTAAAATAAAAATGCGAATAGTCTGAATTATATTGAAACGCCTTTGTGAGAATTTGACAATGTTTGGAGTAAAAATATATGTTAAAAAGAATTACATTAGTGGACCAGATAGGGCCTATATGACAATTGATGAAAGTTTCATGGTCGCCATTACTACAAGTAGCTCTATATTCCAGATTTATATATTGATATCAAATCCCGCCTACCGTGGTGCAGTTTGAATCCATTCCCCCACTGCATTTGTCTGGGCCTCTGGATTACTGGTCCAGTGATTTTACTATTCTGCTGCCACCTCCTCAATAGGACATTGCGATGTCCTGAGGTTGTGGAAGACACTATATAAATGGAAATTATTTTACTCAAAAGTTCTGCCATGACAGTTCAATTAGTATTGTTTGATGTAGGTAAACGTTTGGATCCCAGCCTCGTGGGTTTGTAAACATTAGCACTGAATATATAGAATTTCTATATCCTTGCTTTTGTCACAAATGTATCTGTCACTTCTTTCAACGCTGTCAATTTACAAATCAATTGAAGACTCGACTATGTCAGCTTCCTGTCTACATGCCAGTTAAACACCCTTAAAATGATTGCGAACTCTGTATGTGCTGATGGTGAACAGGTATCTTTCAACAGGTGAGGATTCCGAAAATCTATCCCTCGCCCCTATCATTTGCACTCAGGGCTCCCAGATGAAGTGTAGCCAAGTTTGATGTAGAGTGAGGTTCTGTCTGGAGTCTGAACCGTGCCAATAATGTGTGTCTCCTCCACCTAGTGAGAATACTCCCAGTGCTCCAGAATGATATTCAACATTTTAATATGTTGAGCTTCTCTGAACTTGATTGATAATTTACTGCAAAGTCCCAAATCAGAGGCAGCTTGGCACTGTGGACCTTGAAACAGATCTGAGAAATGTGTTTCTAAGGGGTTTAGCTCAGTTGGCTAGACAGCGGGTTTGCGGTGCAGAGCAAGGCCAACATTGCGGGATCAATTCCTGTACCGGCTGAGGTTATTCATAAAGACCCCGCCTTCTCAACCTTCCCTCTCGCCTGAGGTGTGGTGATCCTCAGGTTAAATCACCACCTGTCAGCTCTCCTCCTCAAAGGGGAAAGCAGCCTATAGTCATCAGGCACTATGGCGAACTTACTTTACTGTACATTTCATCCCGACAGACTGGGACATTCATCTTGCCAGCTTGTGTCAGAATTTGTTTTGTTGCTCATGCTCCATTACCTTGGATTTCTGCAGGGTCTCTGAGTTGCTGCTGAGGTCATCAATCTCAGCTTTCATGACATGCTTGTCCTTCTCAAGTTTGGATTTGACCCTCTGCAAGCTCTCAATCTGCTCGTTCAGCTCAGCCAAGGAGTCCGTGTGCTTCTTCCTCAGTGCAGAGGCCGTGGCCTCAGACTGCAGGGCAGCTTCTTCCAGTTCCCGACGCAGCTTGAGAAGTTCCCCTTCACGTTTCCTGTTTAGCTCAATCTGTAGACATGGAAAGGTGAATGATTTTTAACAGATTTAAATCCAAAATTTCAATCTCATTGCTCGAAAAAGAATTTATTTAATTGGATTTTCTTTTCCTGATTTCTAATAATGAACAAACAGCTTTGTATTTATCAGGAATGTTGTACTTTGCTTTACTGCTTGGATTACAAGCTCAGGTGGCTGGACAGCTGGTTTGTGATGCAAGGTGAGGCTAACAGCATGGGTTCAATTCCCGTACTGGCTGAGGCTAATCATGAAGGCCCCGCCTTCTCAATCTTGCCCCTCGCCTGAGGTGTGGTGATCCTCAGATCAAATCACCACCAGTCAACTCTCCCCCTTAAAGGAGAAAGCAGCCTATGGGCATCTGTGACTATGGCGACTTAATTTTACTTTAAGATTACAGTGAGGACACACACCAAAGAAAGTAATCATCCAGCACAGAATGAGGCCATTCGGCCTATCATATGTGCTGCAGCCCTTGGAATGAGCTACCCAATTAGTCCTATTCATCCTGCTTTTTGCCATGGTCCTGAATTGTTTTCCTTTTCCAGTATTTATCCAATCCCCTTTTGAAAACTATTATTGAATGTTTTCTCCACCCTTTCAGGCATTGCATTCCAAATCCTAATAACTCATTGTGTATAAAAAAAACTTTTCCTCTTCCCCCTTTGGTTCTTTTGTCATATTGGAATATATAGATGAGGTTTAGTGTGACAAACTTGCTGTTGGAAAGCGAAGTTACCTGAGAGACTGTGGCACCACCGGCTTCTTCCAATCGGTCACTGAGCTCCTCTAGATCACGCGAATACTCAGCTCGCTGCTTCTCAACCTACAAGGATTGGAGGTGTACTTTTATTGGTAAAGATGCTCATTGGAAGCTGGTTATTCTACTTACAACAACAATCACATTTATGTAGCGTCTTTGTCATAGTAAAAACATCTTGAGGCGCTTCATGGAAGTGTTATCAGATTGAATTTGACAGGTAAGGTGAGAGTGACTGCCCTTGACATCAAGGCAGCATTTGACCGAGTTTGACATCAAGGAGGCCTAGCAAAACTGGAGTCAATGGGAATCAGGAGGAAAACCTTCCGCTGGTTGGAGTCATACAAAGCACAAAGGAAGATGGTTGTGGTGGATGGAGGTCAATCATCTCAGCTCGAGGACATCACTGCAGGAGTTCATCAGGGAAGGGTCCGAGGCCCAATCATCTTTACTGCTTCATCAATGACCTCCCTTCCATCATATGATCAGAAGTGGGATGCTTGCTGATGACTGCACAATGTTCAGCACCATTCTTGACCACTCAGATACTGAAGCAGTTCATCTCCAAATGCAGCAAGACCAGGACAGTATCCAGGCTTGGGCTGACAAGTGGCAAGTTACATTCACACTACACAATTGCCAGGCAATGACCACCTCTGACAACAGAAGATCTAACCATCACCCCTTGACATTCAATGGCATTATCATCACTGAATCCCCCACTATCAACATCCTGGGGGTTACCATTGACCAGAAACTGAACTGGACTAGCCATATAAATACTGTAGCTACCAGAGCAGGTCAGAAGGTAGGAATCCTGCGGTGAGTAACTCACCTCCTGACCCCACAAAGCCTGTCTATCATCTACAAGGCACAAGTCAGGAGTGTAATGGAATACTCCCCACTTGCATGTATGAGTGTAGCTCCAACAACACTCAAGAAGCTTGACACCATCCAAGACAAAGCAACACACTTGATTTCTCCCCCTTCCAAAAACATTCAATCCTTCCACAACCGACGAACAGTGGCAGCTACAAGATGCAGTGCAGGAAATCACCAAGGCTCCTTAGGCAGCACCTTCCAAACCCACAACCACTATCAAGGATAAGGGCGGCAGATACCTGGGAACCCAACCACCTGTCTTCCCCTCCAAGTCACTCACTATCCTGACTTGAAAATATATTGTCGTTCCTTCACTGTCGCAAGATCAAAATCCTGGAACGCCCTTCCCAACAGCACTCAGGGTGTACCTACACCTCAGGGACTGCAGCGGTTCAAGAAGGCAGCTCACCACCACCTTCTGAAGGGCATCTAGGGATTGGCAATAAATGCTGGACTAACCAGCAATGCCCACATCCCGTAAATGAATAAAAAAAGGTCGGAAAATGAGATAGGCTTTAAGAAGAACTTAAAAGAGGGGGCGTGATAGAGACATGGGGACATATAGGGAAGGAATTCCAAGGATGAGGGTTTAGGCAGCTGAAGACACGTCTGCCAAAGTGCAGAAATTATATTACAGATATGCAATAATCCAGAATTGAAAGAAGGCAGAATTCTCAGTAGATTGCATGGCTGGAGGAGATTACAGAGATGGGGCTGGATGAGGATCAGGAGAGATTTGGAAACATGGCTGAGAATTTTAAAATCGAAGTATTGCCGAACTGGGATCGAAACATGTTTAATTGAATCATCCTAATTCAGTCTCATTTGACTTGCGCTGTATATTTGCTCATTATTTCCAATTCCACTTGTACAGATGTTGCGACCTTTCCTCCTATCACCCTCCCTAATTGAGAATTCCACCTGAAACCCAGAAGAGAACTTTACAGGCTCAGAAATGTTTTGGTCATCAGGTTTGAGTCTTGACCCCATTTACAGTCTTCTGGTTCAATCTTCCGAAAAGTGGCCCAAATAAGAGTACATTTCCAGGATCAACATCCAAATAGACACAGCAGGTGGGTTTAGAAGGAGAGAGGTTGGTTCAGCGTGCCCCATTGTAAGGGCAGTGTTCACAATGTCTGCAGGCTGTGTTACTGAAAGGAATGCCATTCACCTGAGGAAGGAGCAACGCTCCGAAAGCTAGTGACATCGAAACAAACCTGTTGGACTTTAACCTGGTGTTGTAAGACTTCGTACTGAAAGGAATGCAGCAGCAGCAGGAGGACGCATGCAAGGGAGCTGCAGAACAGCAGAAACTGCATCACCCCAGCACCATCGGACAAGACAGTCTTCAAGGGCGTCTCACAGAATGGAAAGCTTCTGCCAGCCAAAGATCTCAACTCTCCCATTTTTTTACAGTTAAAGGTTGGAAAGTCTTGAGGCCCCACAATGGTCAAACCTCCCAATTTTCAGCCACTCTTCTGAGTTACTGACACAGTGTGAGGCCTGTGCTATACTGGGAAAATTGAGGAGTGGGTGACAGGTTGCATTTAATCACCTGGTCATCCGCCATAATTAGCTTGCCGCCAATGTTGCCTATCATTGGATTCAGCACACCCTGGGAACACATCAGCAAATCAGCCAAAACACTGCTTCCCTCCAACCTACCTCCAAAGCTGCCTCCAAGGACCTGTAAAGTCTGCCGTCCCCCAGGGACACCCATCTCCCCACCAACCACTCCGACCTCTAAGTTGTTTCTCTCCTTTTAAACAAGATATTGAAAATGTTTTTGGTCTGTATTCTCTAATTCATGTTTATACGACATTCATCGTCACTCTCTTCTCCACAAACATGCCTCACTCCTCCTTAGCTGCTGTGCCCCCTTTAAGTTTCCTTCCTGCTTCCCAGCCCTTTTGCACTGGCCTCTACTGAGTGCTGTGTCCCTTCCTGCCTCTCCAAATGTTCACAGTCTTCAGTCACAGTTCCTTCCAGAAGCTGCACGCTTTGCTGTTAATGGCAGCCACATTCATTTCTTTAGCTCTTCTTTTTGGGTAAGGCTCCTTCCGCACAACCAAGGGGCTCAACATCCAGGTTCAAATCTTTGCACCCAGCTGCAGTCTTTGTCTTCCCCTTGATCCCCAACACTGCCTGCTGACCCCACTTGGTTCTCCAACATTTTAGTTATGACTTGACTGCAGAGGAGTCATTAAGTATCCCTTACGCATGGACAATAAAGAAAATAATGACACTTTGAAAAAATGTGCTTATCTTTTAACAATAGGTTACCATGGATATCACAGACTGATTACTTCCAGCAAAAGGCACCTGTGTAAATTATGTGTTAGATTTGTTTTACACACCTTCGCTCTCATGGCCCGTTCTCCCTCAAGTTCCTCCTCCAGTTCTTCAATTCGGGACTGAAAATACAAACATGAGCGTTACCATTTAAAACCTCTCACTCAGTTTGCGAAACATGACAACATTACGCTTCTCTCTCCACAGATGTTGTCAGACCTGCTGAGATGGTCCAGCATTTTCTGTTTTTGTCTCAGATTCCAGCATCCGCAGTAATTTGCTTTTATCACAGCACTGCAGTAATGATTTGCCTAAAAACTCTTTGAGTACATGTTAAATCATGGTAAGTCAACACAAAATGATGAAATCTAAAGAGCCTTTAATTTTGAAATCATGTCACCATCAAGGCAGATATATTAAATAATACTAACCTGCAGCAAATAAAGTTACTTTGTTGGACTCAGTGCTCACATTAACAAATTGTATCCAAGGCCATAAAGTAACAGGGAGGGCATATTTGCACAAGAGCTACTTCAAAATATTTCTTCTGAGATTGGTATTAAAAGCAAATCAAAATGATACTTACATTAAGCAGTTACTTTGCAGATAATTATGAGTGTGGAATAAAGAGATTGTTGTGGTTAAATTTATATTTTGCAGGGCAGCACGGTGGTGCAGTGGTTAGCACTGCTACCTCAAGGTGCCGAGGTCCCAGGTTTGATCCAGGCCCTGGGTCACTGTCCGTGTGGAGTTTGCACATTCTCCCCGTGTTTGTGTGGGTTTCGCCCTCACAACCCAAAGATGTGCAGGTTAGGTAGATTGGCCACGCTAAATTGACCCTTAATTGGAAAAATGAATTGGGTACTCTAAATTTAAAAAAAAGGTGTATATTTTTAGTTTGTCATTATTTGAATTCAACAGACATCTGAGATGCGATATCAAACTATAAGGACTAATTTTGGGCCGGTGTGAAACCAACTTTCCATTAGATCCAACGAGTGAGTTTAAATTATAATCCCCCTCCATCCCATGCTGCTTTGAGTGAATCAGCCAATTTAAGAAAAATTTTTCAAGTTCAAACTTCTAAAAGTTTCTTTCCGATGAATATTGCCATAAATAAGAGCATGCTTTGATTGGATTTGCCCCTTAGGCCGTTTGTCTACCTGATGCTCTTTAAGTTTCCTGTGCAGGGTGGAATTCAGCGACTGCTCATCTTCCCATTTGGAGTTCAGACAATTAATCTCCATGTCTCTCCTGTAAAAATGATGAAAGGTGTAAAGTTGCAATGGGGACTGCTGCAGATTAAATAGTCAGGCTCCCGGTCAAAAGCTTAGGAAGGTTCTTTAGTGAAGTTATGATGCCCTGATTGTATTCACACAGCAACAACTGTAAGTTAACAAATAGAGTTATTTAGAACCTTAGAGCAGGATTTTCCCTCTCGACATTTCTGTCATTCTTTAATGCAGCTGGCTGTGTTAAAGACTAGAAACCTCATATCAATTATTAACAGCCATAAATAATACTTATGTATAAGATCAGTCAATAGTTTATAACAAGTTGTTTTATAACTTGATGCTCCCTTTTCAGGTTTGTAAGAATTCATTTTCCTTGTTACCAATTTTTCCAGAGAAGCACATTTTGTACTGTTCCTGCATTATCATTCTGGTCATATATTCACTCATATCGAGTGAGGTGATTTTTGTGTTGTATCGAATCCTCTTTTACAAAGTAGATCTTATTAAGAAAGCGACAATCCAGTGATATCAGCTAACCCTGAATGCAAACTGCATGGTCACAATGACAAAGGAGAAAGAACACAGCTGAGGTAGCGGGAATGTAGTACATGTTAACAACTCTTAATTGTCCCTTTATGATAGTGCATTTGTAACAAATTTTTAAAAACTTATTCAGCACAGTCAGATTTTATTTGTGGCCTAGTAACCTCATGTTGAATAGGGTACATTTGCACATCTTAATTAGCAGAAAGGTCAGCGACCTGGAACATGTTTCACTCTCTGTTACTTGACCGGCAGAGTATTTCCAACATTTTCTGTTTATAGATTCCCAGCATTCACAATATTCTGCTTTTGCTGGAACTAACATCTGGGTACCCGTATCGTAGATAGGAAATATATAAAACACAAACGTCTTGAAATTACACCATTGGAACAATGAATATTCACATAATGTAATTTCAAGGGTTAAGAACGTGTGTGATGCTATTAGAAAAAAATCAGTGTTAGAATTCTTCACTCAGATCGAGGAGGAGATTTCTCAACTTTGTCACTTCTAAATGGTCAACATTATATTTACAGAAAATGCTGCAACAACTTACATTTATGTAATGCCATTGTTATGGGCCAGGGTTTAGAGAACCCCAAAGTGTATCATGGAGTTCACCTGACCCACAACTTTTAATAGATTGTGGTATCGGGAGTACACGGCCCACTCTACAGGTGGGGGTAGAGCAGAAATGGAAAAGTATTTTTTAAAGCAAAACAATGTTTATTCTATGAACTCAAGTTAACCTTTTTAAAACATACAGTGAACATCTAAGCAACCATTAATTCAAATACAACCCCCAAAGAATACAACACTAAGAATTGGCAAGTCATGTTGCAGCTGTATAGAACCTTAGTTAGGCCACACTTGGAGTATAGTGTTCAATTCTGGTCGCCACACTACCAGAAGGATGTGGAGGCTTTAGAGAGGGTGCAGACGAGATTTACCAGGATGTTGCCTGGGATGGAGGGCATTAGCTATGAGGAGCGGTTGAATAAACTTGGTTTGTTCTCACTGGAATGACGGAGGTTGAGGGGCGACCTGATAGAGGTCTACAAAATTATGAGGGGCATAGACAGAGTGGATAGTCAGAGGCTTTTTCCCAGGGTAGATGGGTCAATTACTAGGGGGCAGAGGTTTAAGGTGCGAGGGGCAAGGTTTAGAGGAGATGTACGAGGCAAGTTTTTTTACACAGAGGGTAGTGGGTGCCTGGAACTCGCTGCCGGAGGAGGTGGTGGAAGCAGGGACGATAGTGACATTTAAGGGGCATCTTGACAAATACATGAATAGGATGGGAATAGAGGGATACGGACCCAGGAAGTGTAGAAGATTTTAGTTTAGACGGGCAGCATGGTCGGCACAGGCTTGGAGGGCCGAAGGGCCTGTTCCTGTGCTGTACCTTTCTTTGTTCTTTGTTCATTGTAATCCTTTAAGCTTTCCTTTTAACATCCATAAGACTTAAAACACCTTTTACCACAAGCACATCAGGTTAAAGTCACTAATGTTATTAGTTTTAAATCACCAGGATCGATTTACAGCCTTTAGAATACAGAGAGAGATTCATACACCTTCTGGCTGTGACTGCAGCTATCCAGCTCTGAAAACGAAACTAAAACACACCCTGCAGCAAACAGCCTAAAACGAAAGGAAAAAGCTGACAGACAGCCCAGCTCCACCCACTCTCTGACATCACTGCAGCAGTAAACATATTTCTTAAAGGTACTCTCACTACAGATATTTATATACACACCCATTTATAAACACCCATTTCTTAAAGGTACTCTCATATGACACCATTAATACAGCAAACAAGTCCCATTGCACTTAACAAGAGCATTGTCAATAAAGGTCTGACACTGAGCCACAGCAGGAGATACCACAATATAGAGATGTATATATTGATAGGAAAATAGAAGGTAAACCACTCACTTCTTGAGAATCTCCTCAAGGTCAATCTTTGCCCTTTCCATCTCATTCAGGTTTTCAATTGTCATCTTCAGGTCACCTTCAGCCTTTCGTCGAGCTTTCTCTACCTCAGTCCTAATCTTCTTTTCCTGACTCCAGTTATCTTCCAGCTGTGAGGTGTTTAAACAATGGTCAAGTGTTTGACTCCAATCATTTGACAAGTTGATTATGACCCAAGTTAAAGGAAGGACGATGTATCAACATCACATCAACGTGGTGGGGGTGGAGATCTCCATCCAAGCTTCTGAGAAGCGGGCACAGGTATTTGCCTGGGATGCTGTACATCCAATCTCGAGCAACCAAACACTCGATTTGTGTGGATGTGCTCCAATTACTGAGGTTTCATGTTCCCCCACTCTCAGACATTGAGTGGAAGGAATCCCATCTCCCAGTGCCAAAACCTCTCTGGTTCCTATGAACGAGCCAGAGTTGCTGGCCTAACAACAACAGTGGATTACAGGAGAACTGCCTGTTTTAGCTACGGAAGGCTGATTTGGGTCTAGTCTTTCATCAGTGGGCAATCATTTCAAAGTCACCACAAATCCAAAGAAACCGCAGTTGCCTTCCTCAGGGATGTTCCTATGCTGTTAGTCAAAGGTCAGGATTTCTAAAGTGCTGCCCTGAGCCATGCATCGCTGATCTTTAGATATTCAGTCCACAAAATCATCAGAAATTCCATTCTGTTCTCATTTATATTTCAGATCTACCTTGTTTTAATATTGAGGTTCAGTAAATTTGAAAATATTTATTCATCCTAATGTGGATGGATAATTCCTAAATCAGGTTGCTTGGATATGTATATATCCACATTAATGAGAACATGCATGTAAACGTTATGCACAATCTTTAAGGACCCTTAGCATGCAAATATGTTAGCATGTTGCCAATGAAGACAGAAAGCTTGGACAACCTGGTGCAAGGTAACATTTTTCAAGTGTCCTCAGTTACCTCTTGGATCTGAGAGTTGAGTTTTCCATTGGTCTTGGTGAGGTGATTGACTTTATCTTCCTCAGACTGAAGATCATCCAGTGTTTTCTGGAATAATAGTACAGGACAAAAATATTATTTGTTTGAGAGATGATTCCAGGAACTTTGGTTTTAGTAAGAACTGCAGGTGCATTGCTTTAACTAAGGGTTTTCTTATACTCGTTCAAGGGATATGAGCATCATTGGCTGTGGAAGCATTTATTGCCCATCCCTAATTTCCCTTGACAAGGTAGGGGTGAGCCATCTTCTTGAACTGCTGCAATTCACGTGGTGTAGGTACACCCACAGAGCAGTTAGCTACTGATCATCTTGCCACACAGTAGAATATTTGAATGCTGTTTATTTTTCATTAAAACAAAATTCTACAATAAGCTCACTTATGGTACTGTGGTCAGCATCAACATTCAGTAGATTCAATTATTTAAAAAAAAAATTTAGAGTGCCCAATTCACTCTTTCCAATTAAGGGGAATTTTAGCATGGCCAATCCACCTACCCTGCACATCTTCGGATTGTGGGGGGGCGAAACCCACAGGAACACAGGGAGAATGTGCCAACTCCACATGGACCTTCGATAGCTCAGGTGGTAGAGCGGAGGACTGCAGAGGTTGTTCACAGGAAATTCTTAGGTCGCTGGTTCAATTCCGGCTCGAAGGACACTTTTGTTGGGCAGCACGGTAGCACAAGTGACTAGCACTGTGGCTTCTCAGCACCAGGATCCCAGGTTCAATTCCCCGCTGGGTCACTGTCTGTGCGGAGTCTGCACGTTCTCCCCGTGTCTGCGTGGGTTTCCTCCGGGTGCTCCGGTTTCCTCCCACAGTCCAAAGACATGCAGGTTAGGTGGATTGGCCATGATAAATTGCCCTTAGTGACCAAAAAGGTTAGGAGGGGTCATTGGGTTATGGGGATAGGGTGGAAGTGAGGGCTTAAGTGGGTTGGTGCAGACTCGATGGGCCGAATGGCCTCCTTCTGCACTATATGTTCTATGGACAGTGACCCAAAGCCTGGATTGAACCTTGCTGCCCCAGTAGATTCAATTATGAAAGAATTCCTGTGGCATCATTTCCGTGAAGAGTACTGTCAGTCGCTAAAACCATCTGAGCAGCCATGTGTATACAGTGTGGATACTCTTATAACACATTGAACACCATCCGATTTAAGTTGCTTTAATTCTACCAGTTCAGCAATTGTATGAATCCTGACACCAGGGGCGAAATTCTCCCCCAACGGCGGGATGTCCGCCAACTGGCGCCAAAGACGGCGCCAATCAGACGGGCATCGCGCCGGCCCAAAGGTGCGGAATGCTCCGCATCTTTGGCGGCCTCGCCCCAACATTGAGGGGCTAGGCCGACGCCGGAGGGATTTCCGCCCCGCCAGCTGGCAGAAATGGCGTTTGTTGCCCCGCCAGCTGGCGCGGAAATGCGGCGCATGCGCGGGAGCGTCAGCGGCCGCTGTCAGTTTCCCGGCGCATGCGCGGGAGCGTCAGCGGCCGCTGTCAGTTTCCCGCGCATGCGCAGTGGGGAGAGTCTCTTCCGCCTCCGCCATGGTGGAGGCCGTGGCGGAGGCGGAAGGGAAAGAGTGCCCCCACGGCACAGGCCCGCCCGCGGATCGGTGGGCCCCGATCGCGGGCCAGGCCACCGTGGGGGCACCCCCCGGGGTCAGATCGCCCCGCGATCCCCCCCAGGACCCCGGGGCCCACCCACGCCGCCTGATCCCGCTGGTAAATACCAGGTTTAATTTACGCCGGCGGGACAGGCAATTTCTGGGCGGGACTTCGGCCCATCCGGGCCGGAGAATTGAACGGGGGGTCCGGAGACTTCGGCGGGGGCGGGATTCACGGCGGCCAACGGCCATTCTCCGACCCGGCGGGGGGTCGGAGAATGACGCCCAAGATTTTCACAGACTTTGCACTCAATGGGCTGATGCCACTTAGCTCAACTATATTTAGCCACAACCTTACTGGATAACAGAGCAGTGACAATGAGAGGAAATTTGGAAATAGTTAAAGGTTATTACAGATAGAGCTGGTAATGCAATGGCTCTATAGACTCAAACCAACCTGGTGAAGTTCATCCAATGCTCTTTTCTCCTTTTGTAGCTTAGCAATTGTATCATCTCGTTGATTGAGATCTAGGGTCAGTGAACGCACCTTGTTATCCAGAGCCTAGTGGAATTGAACAAAATAGGTAATGAACGGAAAGTAACATGAGACTCCTCCTCCCCCCCTCCCCCCAGCACGACATGTTGTCATTGGCTAGCGGCAGGATCTCCTGGTTCCGCCGCTGTCAACAGGATTTTCTTTGGGTAGCCCCCGCCCCCCCCATCGCCGGGTAACCCATTGTGTGGGGGCCAACATTGGCAGGATGGGAAGATCCCACTGGCGGGTACGGCAGGGAAATCCCGCCCATTATCTAATAAAAGTGTATGCATGTATGTATTTGAACATGTATGCGATCACATACACTAGCTACTGTTTGAGACTGAGGAGTTTTCTGAGCAGGTGGGGAGGTTTGATCAGGTTCTGTTTTTTTTTTTGGTTGCATAAGAATATAACCCAAGCATGGTCTTTCCTAAATTCTCAGTTGACCTCATTGGGGTCAGAGAATGGCATGGCTCATGTGAGCAGTCTCTGTGACCTCTCCACCACTCATACTGTTTGAATCTGATTAACCAGGGGAGATCATTGATAGTTGTTTTTTCCCCTTCTGCTTGTTTCAATGTTCTCTATTCGGTATCTCTGTGCCAGGTATTGAACTGTTTTGTTTTTGCCCCAGCTCTCTATCTCTCTCTGCATTTAGGAACAACTGTGCCACTCAGTGAGAAAAGATTGTCTTGAGGTATCAGGTGGTGTGGAGCCACTGGTTTGCTGTTGTCCAGTGTCAGAATACTGCCTGTAGGAAGGACAGAATTCCGTGTTACTGAGGAGGATTTCTTCTGTAAAATGGGGAGGAGCGGGTACAATTTTTATCTTGTTACTGCCCACTTGGAATGGCGGTGGAAAGATAAGGAATCCAGGACAAATCAGTTCTGGTGGATTCCTACCTGTTTTGAACCTTGCTCCACCTTCAGATTGGGGTCTGGCTGGGGTCTCAAGCTGCCCAAAGCAGCCCAGCAATTAATTCACCTATGCAGAAAGCGGTGGGGAAAGGCTCTATCTCCTTCACAGGATGTGCTGGATGTCAGTGAGACTTGGAGGTGGATTGTGGGGGAAAAAGGGTCTTGAATGGAGCTGTAAGTAGGAAGGCATTTATATGTCTCCAGATTTTAAGTTTAACTTCCTTTGGGCTTCTTATTGCTTTGCAAGGGAAATAATAAGCAGGTAAGTTTTCAGGGTACCTGCTTTTCTTTCTCAGTTTTTACAAGCGTTGACTCCAGACCTTCGAGATCCAGTTTCAGGTCAGACAGCTCTGTCTCTAGCTTTCTCTTGTTACTTGAGAGACTCATGCTGGAGTTCTCCTCCTCCTCAAGCCGTTCCTTCATATCCGAGATCTGATTTTCATATTCCATCTTGGTCTTCATCAGTTGAGTAAGACGTTCTTCCAGGTCAGTTGTATTTTCTTGTTCCTGTGGATGAGGAAAAGAGAAGTGAAGGTGGCTCCCTGTTGATGATGCTAAAACCATTTGTCTTCAGGTGATAATGTCAAAGAATCACACAGTCCATTGTGTCTTCGAAAGAATTATTCAATTGGACTCAATCCGCTGCTCTTTCCCTGTAGCCTGCAATTTGTTTTCATTTTCAAATACATATCAAATCCTTTTTGAAAGTGATGTTCGAGTCTGTTTCTACTACTTTTTTAGGCATTGCATTCTAGAGCATAACAACTCATTGATTAAAAAAAATTCTTCCCATCTCCTTCATCATAATTCCTTTAAATAAGGAATGTGCTGATGAATGAGACGGTATGGATAGAAGCGTCCATTGAAAAATAGGAGACATGTTTGCGCAATTGTAGTCAATGCGGAGAATTATTGATTTGATCTTTGTGTTAATATTATCTAGTACAATCATTGCTTTTTGAATTAAAGATTTTGCAGTATATGATCATATTTTGTGCACTTTATATCTAAAAGTAAAACAGAATTACACATAGGTGAAGATGACTGACTGAAGAGAATTGTATGCGTAGGTAACCCTGGCTTAGTGGGTACCATTCTTGTCTTTGAGTCAGAAGGTTGTGGTTCTAGATTCACTCAAGAATCCAGAACACAAATCTCGGCCGATACTCTAGTTCAGTACCGAGGGAGTACTACACCTGCAAAGGTGCTGTCATTCAACTAAGGCAACTGTCATAATGAAGTCAATCTCTACACATGAACTAAAGTAGAATTGGCTAAATTAGTTCTGAGTAATTTTGAGTTTGTTATGTCAACATGGTTATGACTTGGTTTACTGTTCGCTGGTTGCAGATTACTTACAGCCTGGACTTGCAGTAAGAGATCATTCTTTTCCTGTGAGAGAGTTGCTGTCTTCTCCTCGAGTTCCTTGAGGCGGTTAAGGAGATCATTGGCCTGTGCCATCGCAGTCCTTAGTTCCTCCTCTTTCTGCTTCATCTCATCTTCCTGACGGGCCACATTCAACAGAGGCTTAACCTACAAAGAACAGGATAGAATCAGCCTGCTATCCAAAACCATAGCTGCCAATGGCAGGAATTTTGGAACAGACAGTAAGAACAACCTGCATTTATGTAGTAATCCAAATGCAGAATGCTGCGGATGCTGGAAATCTGAAATAGAAAATGATTGTAATGTACAACATGCCTGGCAAGCATCTGTGAAGAGAGAAACAGAGTTAATGTTTCATGCTGTGACCTGTCACCTGGGTCTCTCTTCACAAATGCTGACAGATCTGCTGGGTATTCACTGCTTTTAGTTCTGCACTTGCGTCGCGTTTTTAACTTGAAAAACAGGGCAGCACGGTAGCATTGTGGATAGCACAATTGCTTCACAGCTCCAGGGTCCCAGGTTCGATTCTGGCTTGGGTCACTGTCTGTGCGGAGTCTGCACATCCTCCCCGTGTGTGCGTGGGTTTTCTCCGGGTGCTCCGGTTTCCTCCCACAGTCCAAAGATGTGCAGGTTAGGTGGATTGGCCATGCTAAATTGCCCTTAGTTTCCAAAATTGCCCTTAGTGTTGGGTGGGGTTACTGGGTTATGGGGATAGGGTGGAGGTGTTGACCTTGGGTAGGGTGTTCTTTCCAAGACCGGTGCAGACTCGATGGGCCAAATGGCCTCCTTCTGCACTGTAAATTCTGTGATGATAAAGGCTGGGATTCTCCCCTGCCCTCCACAGTGGATGTGGCGGCTGGATCTTATGGTCCCACTGAGGTCTGTGGTCATTCAAATTGCTTACCAGCCCACAGGGCGGCACAGTAGCTCAGTGGTTAGCACTGTTGCTTCACAGTGCATTGGACCTGGGTTTGATTCCGACAACGCAGAATCGCCGAGCAGAAACTTATAGCCAAGTTCCGCACACATGAGTGCGGCCTCAACCGGGACCTGGGATTCATGTCACATTACATTCATCCCCCACCATCTGGCCTGCGAAATCCTACCAACTGTCCTGGCTTGATACAATTCACACCTCTTTAACCTGGGATTACCCCATCTCTGGATCTGTAAAGATTTAATCACCTGCTAATGCTCGCATTCCTAGCATTGTTTGGCATCTTTGAATTTGTCTATATATGTGTTTCTGGATCAGACCTCTTCATTCACCTGAGGAAGGAGCAGCGCTCCGAAAGCTAGTGACATCGAAACAAACCTGTTGGACTTTAACCTGGTGTTGTAAGACTTTGTACTGTAATATAGTTTTATGGGGAATTCTATAGACTTTAACAGGATAGAAATAGGCCATTCAGCTCAACTGGTCGGTTCTGGCATTTTCACTCGACAGCAGCCTTCCCCTCCAGCTTCTTAACGTAACCGTTTCAACATAACCGTTTATTCCTTTGTCCCTCATAGGTTTATCAAGCTTCATCCTTAAAAGGATTTATGTTAAGCATGGGTGATGCATTCCAAATTCTTGTGGAAATTATGCATGTGATAAAAGGTGTTTCACGTCAGAAGACATCAGTACCCAACTGATCCCTCTCTCATCCAACCATAGCCCACATATCCTTCCAGCAAGAATGATTAGTGAGAGTTTGGGAACAGTGCCCTACATCCCTGTCCTAAACCTGAGGCATCCAGACAAATGACAGCATCATTACTCACTTTTTCCGGAGGGAAACTAGGCCCAAACACACTGGGAAGTGAAATTTAGGCCAGGATTTTCGTACCCCGTCACATCGGGAGGGTTCGGCGACAGGAGCGGAAAACATTGCGAGAACTGCAAAGTGTGACGTGATTGCCCCTCTCTCCCCCCCCCCCCCCCCCCAATCAGTGACAGGACGTGTTCCTGATGTTCAATGTCAGGGACATCATTATAATAAGTTAACATATGATAATCAGTCTCTACGCCAGAATGATACACCCTATCCTTGTCGGAACATCCATCCACATTAGCGTGATGGCAGAACAGGGTGAACCATTACTGGCCTCTGAAGGTGTGCACCTCGCGAGCAGACCTCAGAGCGGAGCTCAGAGGTGGATGATCATGCCCAGGTACTATCCGGGCACCTCCTTTGGCACTGTCCAAGTGCTGCCCGGGTACCCCAATACTGTTCGGACACGCCACGGTCACTCCCAGACCGTGCCAAGGGAGTTCCAGAAGGGGGGCGTCATTCTCCGACCCCCCGCCGGGTCGGAGAATGGCTGTTGGCCGCCGTGAATCCCGCCCCCGCCCCCGCCAAAGTCTCCGCTCCCGGAGATTGGGCGGGGGCGGGAATCTAGCCGCGCCGGTTGGCGGGACCCCCCGCTGGATTCTCCGGCCCGTATGGGCCGAAGTCCCGCCCAGGAATTGCCTGTCCCGCCGACGTAAATCAAACCTGGTATTTACCGGTGGGACCAGGCGGCATGGGCGGGCTCCGGGGTCCTGGGGGGGGGGCGCGGGGCGATCTGACCTCGGGGGGTGCCCCCACGGTGGCCTGGCCCGCGATCGGGGCCTCCCGATCCGCGGGCGGGCACTCTTTCCCTTCCGCCTCCGCTACGGCCTCCACCATGGCGGAGGCGGAAGAGACTCTCCCCACTGCGCATGCGCGGGAAACTGACAGCGGCCGCTGACGCTCCCGCGCATGCACTGGGAAACTGACAGCGGCCGCTGACGCTCTCGCGCATGCGCCGCATTTCCGCGCCAGACGGCGGGGCAACAAACGCCATTTCCGCCAGCTGGCGGCGCGGAAATCCCTCCGGCGTCGGCCTAGCCCCTCAATGTTGGGGCTAGGCCGCCAAAGATGCGGAGACTTCCGCACCTTTTTGCCGGCGCGATGCCCATCTGATTGGCGCCGGCTTTGGCGCCAGTCGGCGGGCATCCCGCCGTTGGGGGAGAATTTCGCCCGGGGTGTCTGTGCTTTTCCCGCCCGACATCGGCCTTTGCTGATATCGGGGAATATCCCAACACTAATCTCTATAGCACAGGATAAGAACATCAGAAGTTATCTTTTACATGATACGATATCAGAAAAAAAGCACTCATTGTAATGAATACCTTAGTGTAAAGCTTCCACCAGCCCCAGTAGCGTAGTTGCAGGAATTTGCGGATATTCCGCTGAATAACTATTAGTGCCATTCTGGAGATTAAAGAGTGAAAGAAAGGTACATCTTAGCAGCAGATAAGAACTAGCCTCCTCTTTATTAATTCCAATATCACCTTCTCATCATATTTTATTCAGTCATTACATGACAATCGTTCATGCATCAATCATTCATGTGCTTACCCAAAATGTGGAAATGACTCAGACGCCTTGGTTTCGGGGAGAATTAGGGGGCGCGATTCTCCGAAATAGAGACAGTGATCGCACCGTCGTGAACGCCGTCGCGTTTCACGATGGCGTGAAACGGGTGCGGGGACAACCGATTCCGGCCCCAACAGGGGGCCAGCACGATGCTGGAGTGGTTCACGCCTCTCCAGCCTACCTTCCAACCCGCGCATGCGCAGCTGGGCCGCACCAACCTGCGCATGCGCGGGGGACTTCTTCAGCGTGCCGGCCCCGACGCAACATGGTGTGGGGGTTCAGGGGCCGACCGCGCAACAAAGCAGGCCCGGGGGGGAGAGGCCGGCCCGCCGATCGGTGGGCCCCAATCGCGGGCCAGACCCCATCGGAGGCTCCACCCCCCCGGGGACGGAGTGTGGTTTGCACAGAGTAAATCTCAATGCATAGACACATGCAGAGTTAAGTGTAGAGTTTTAGGGGGGCCTTTAGACATATGGGGCTAGATTCGCCGTCAGCGGGATCCTCCGTTGCAGAGACAGCGCACTCACACCCGTGGCTTTTCCGATGGCGTGGGGACAATGGGGACAATGACCACAATGGGTCAGAGGATCCTGCCGCCAGCGGGGGCGCGTTGCACCAGAAAACAGAGAATCCCGCCCATGGTTTTTAAGCTTTCTACCATTGTGGCTTTCCTCATCTCATATTTGGGTCTGCTGTAGACTGATTGACAGAGATCGAATGCTACGATTTGTTAACAGCTCCATCATCACTAACCATGTGACCACCGGGATGACAGAAAGTCGATTAAATTGTCCTTGCCCTTTTCTTTTCTCTCGCAGTGCCTAAGTACCTATATGTGATTTATTGAAAAATATTCCTTTGGGCGGCACGGTGGCATAGTGGTTAGCACTACTGCTCATGGCACCGAGGACCCGGGTTCGAAATCGGCCCCAGGTCACTGTCTGTGTGGTGGTTTCACATTCTACCCGTGTCTGTGTGGTTTCACCGCCACAACCTCAAGATGTGCAGGGTGGGTGAATTGGCCATGCTAAATTGCCACTTAATTGGAAACGTTTTACAAAAGATTATGCACAACCCATATCATAATTGTCATTTTGTACATAAAGTTTTACTGATTGTGGAGTCTCACCTTCTCTCCAGCATCTTTTTGAATTCTATGCGCATCAGCATTCCACGGGATCGAGACTGAATCATTGACATAATCTTTGCCAGTCGGTCATCACGAAGATCCTCTAGTTTAGCCAGAACACCAGCCCTAAAGAACACCTGCAAAGTACACAAAACAATGTGAACTGTATAACAAACAAGTGGCAGATTTGACCTGTATCTTTATGTAAATCAATAAACTATCAGCATCCCAGCACAGCAGTAAACACAAAGGATCATTGCAACCAGGACTAAAGAAATACATCTTAGATTCCTGTACATTCACATATCTTACTCTTAGACGTGGAGCAGATGCTTCCTCTTGTGGGGCATTCTAGAACGAGAGGTCATATTCATAGGATAAGAGGTAGTAAATTTAAAACGGAGTTGAGGAGAGACTACTCGCAAAAGGTTGTGAATCTGTGGGATTTGTGACCTCAGAGTGCGGTGGATGCTGGGACAGTGAGTAAATTTGAGGAGGAGTTAGACAGATCTTTAATTGGTAATGGGTTGAAGGGTTATGGAGAGCGGGTAGGATGATGGAGTTAAGGTCAGGATGAGATCAGCCATCATCGAATGGGAGAACAGAGTGGGAGGGCCAAATGCCCTAATTCTGCTCCTCTATCTTATGAATTTACTCGGTTTCATTTCTGATGTGAACTTGGAGTAAATCCAGAATTGATCTGGCACAAGGCAACCAAGATTGAATAGAACATAGGAACAGGAGAATACCTTTCAACTCCTCGAACTTGTTCCTCTGTTCAGTTAGATCATTGTTCACCTATATTTTAACTTAAGTTGGTAACCTTAGCTTCCTTACCAAACAAAATTTTCGCCATCTGATTTTTGAAATTTTCAACTGACCCAGCTTCAAACAGGCACTTTTGAGGAGAGATTTCTGGATTTTGACTAACCTTTGCATGAATAAATGTTTCCTGATAATACCCTTGTTCAACCAAGCTCTAATGTTATGATTATGCCTCCTTGTAATTTAGCCTACCCAGCAAAGGAAATTGTTGCATTCTGTCTCCCCTAACAAAACTTGGAAGTATTGTAAACTGGGAGTGTAGAACTTCAAAAGGACAGAAACTAGTTGGTGGAGTGGGCAGATGAAGTGGATGACACTGGTTGCGCTGGGGCGCGCCCATCCCGCTGATGGGTCGACTGAGGCCAGAGGGCACCTAGGGGGCTGTCCTGGGGGAATACCCATATGACCTGTGGCCCTGAGTTCACAGTGGGCAGTCAGTGGCATGCGCAGCTGCATGGCTGCCTTGCAGGCCGCAGCAATGGTGCTCTGGGCCCGTCTACCCCAATCCCACAGCCCACTTCCTGGCCACCTCCCGCGACTCGCCCTGGCCCTGGCAGAAGCCCCCGGCCAGCGGCACAACTGTCAGCAAACTGTGGTGATGTTGGACACTTTCCGTCCCCCCCCACCCCTCGCTCAGCAGCCACGGCGCCGGTTTCACGATTTTTAAAAGTACAAGTGAACCTTGCCGTCGGGAATTCACCCCAGTCGAGGCGGAGAATCACGGAGGCCCCGGAGAATACCGGGTCAGGCCCGTCAATGATATACCAATAGCGTTTACTGTACCTGTGTTCTGGAACACTCTGACACCACTGTCGAGGCGACGGAGAAATACCATTTGGCGTGAAATTGGCACCCGCTACAATTTCGCCGTTGGAACTGATACTCCGCCCAATCGCGTTTCCCGATTCCAGCGTTGGATGACGGAGAATCGTGCCAGAATAAGATAAGAGGTAAAGGGACACAGGAGCAGAGGGACCTGGGAGTCTCTGTGCATAGATTATTGAAGGTGACAGGGCAGGTGGAGGGAGCAGTTATTAAATACATAGTATTCTGGGCTTTATTAATAGGGTTTGAGAGTACAAGAGCAAAGAGGTTACGTTGAATGTATACAAGACACTAGTTAGGACTCAGCTGAAATGTTGCGGGGGGGGGGGGGGGGGGGGAGGATATTCCATTGTCTTGCAACCTCCCAGGAATAGTGGAAGGGACAGAGAATTGAGGGGGGTCTCAAAACGTTTTTTACGCTGATGGATTTTCCCCACTTGATATTCCCAAATCTCCTCCAGTCTTCCTTGCTGTAACCCCCCCCCCCCCACACACACACAGAAGTCTACCCCCCCGTCCCCCCGTCGTCGTCCCCCATCCCCCCCCCCCCCCCCCCCCCCCCCCCCCCCCCCGTCGTCGGCGGTGTTACGTCACGTTGGCAGTTTTTACAACAGGTTTTTTAAAATGGGGAACTGATAAACAGAACCTGTTAGGGGCGCAAAGCTAAGTACAGCCCCCGGGGGGGAGAGGATTATGTATGGGCTGTACCATGGCACTGCCCAGCCACTGCCCTCTGACTGCCCACATACTACCCCCTGGAACTGCCAAGGGACAGTGCCAAGGCAGTGATGAGGGCAGTGATGGCGAGAGGTGCTCTGTGGGGGAGGTGTCAGAGTCTGTGGTGGTGGGGGAGTAGGGGTCTGTGCCTGTGGGGGGATGGATTCTATGAAGGGGGGAGTTCCATGTTGGGGGAGAATTCCATGGTGGTCATGGTCGGTCTGTTTTGGACACAGAGTCAATGTGGATTAAGAAAAAGGTGCTAATGACGGGGGAGTGGATCTCAAGGCTGTTGTGTTTAATTCAAATGTCAGTGTACAACTGAATTAAAAAGTAATGTAACAATATATATCCTTTATCCCAAATGAACCCTCATATCTGCAATAACATGTGTAATTTTAGAATTCAAGAGTTTTCTTGTTTGACCTGATGATGTGTTACCTTTGTGTGTCCAATTTTGTACTCATTTTCTTCGAGGTCAATGGAACCAAGGACCAATTCTGATGCTTTCTTGTTATCAACAAATCCCTTAGGAATGACATTTGGGTTCAAGATGTGGTACCTGAACAAAAACAATTAGTTAAACAATACACATTTTATGCAGGTCTAAAGGTCGCATTAAGTTAGCTTTTTAACTTAAGTTAATTTTCTGTTTTGCAGTGATTAAGCCACAACAATTGATTTTGGAGGCAACAAACATTGTTCTATACGTACTGACCCCATCCCTCACCCTGGTCACTGTCTAAAGTTGAACCAAATTAATCAGGACCCTTGGACGGGATTTTCCCATCTGAAGGCAGAGTGTTGATGCCGTCGTAAAAACTGGAGAGTTTAACGACGGCATCATCGGACCGCTATGTGTAGCGATCCTCTGCCCTACAGGAGATCAGCATGGCACTGGAGCGATATAAGACTTGCACATCCTTTTTTTTAGAAAATGTAATATATTAGAAACACGTATCAAAACAGGTCACAGCGAATAAACATCCCGGGAAACATGCTTCCCAACAATCATCTGTACAGTCTGTACAGATTTTTCCCCTTTTTCACTCACCTCCCCCTTGACGAACAGCCCCTCAAACACGGTCACAAACATCCCCCATCTTTACTCAAACCCCCCCTGAAAAGCCCCTTAATTCATACAGAAACCGCCCCATGTCTCAATCCTCTCCTCCCTGGTCTGCCTCATAAAGTCCCTGGTAGACCCTCATAAACTCCCCGGGGGGGCGGCGTGAATCCCAGCCCGCCGCTCCGACGCCGGCTGCCGTATTCTCTGGCGCCGGTTTTCGGGCGGGGCGGGGTTTATGCCACGCCGGTCGGGGGCCGTTGGCAGCGCCCCCCCCCGGCAATTCTCCGGGCCCCGATTGGCCGAGCGGCCGTCGGTTTCTGGCCAGTCCCGCCGGTGTGAAATGGAGATGGTCCCACATGGTGGGACCTGGCTGGGAGTCCTCAGGGGAGCGCAGGGGGATCCAGCCCCGGGAAGTGGCCGCCACGGTGGCCTGGCCCATGATCGGGGCCCACCGATCTGCTGGGCGGGCCTGTACCGTGGGGGTGCTCCTTCCTTCTGCGCCAGCCATGGCGGAGCCCTACAGAGGCCGACCTGCGCATGTGCAGAAGAACCCCCCTGCGCATGCGCAGGAACATGTGCGGCCGGTCTGCGCATGTGCAGAACCACGCTGGCAGTTCTGCGCATGTGGCAACTCGCGCCGGCCCTTCGCCACGGTTGGCATGGCGCCAACCCCTCCAGCGCCAGCCTAGCCCCCGGAGGTGCGGAGGATTCCGCAACTTCCGGTTGCCCGACGGCGGAGTGGTTCGCGCCGTTCTTGCCGCCGGCGTCGGGCCATCCCGCCAATTGCGGGAGAATCCCACCCCACATCCCCAGCCCCAGTCCCTATCTTCAATATTTCCCTGGACGCAGCCTGTCTCCGCAACTGGAGCGCCAGTATGCGGCTCGCCTTCTCCCATACTCATATTGCACCCCCCCTTGCCCTACGCAGTTGCCCTACCGCCCTTCCTGTTGTCAGCCCCTACAACCTTTTCCTCCTCGCCAATCCCTCCATGGTGGGCACACTCGAATATTCCCTGTCCACCTCCACTATCTCACTCACGAGACGGTCATGTTCTGCCCTCCTTTCCCTATCCACACGAGCCTTAAACAAAATAATTTCATCCCGGACCACTGCCTTCATTGCTTCCCAAAAAATGGCCGCTGACACGTCCCCATTCAACTCCACATACTCTTTAATCGCCGCCAGCACCTTATCGCAAAAACCTCCATCCGCCAACAACCCCGAGTCAAACCTCCACCCCAGCCTCTGCTCTCGTCCTGATCTAAACCAAAACCAAAAAAACATGCTGATTTTCTTTTTTTTAATTTAGAATACCAAATTATTATTTTTTCAATTAAGGGACAATTTGGCTGGCCAATCCATCTGTCTTGCATGCCTTTTTGGTTGTGGGGGTGAGACCCACGCAGACACGGGGAGAATATGCAAACTCCACAGTGACCCCGGGCTGGAATCGAACCCGGGTCCTTGGCGCCACTGTGCTGCCCCTTTCCTGATTTTCTTAACCCTGCCATTGATGGCTATGACTTCATCAAGAGCGCTGGAATTCTCTTCCTAAACCTCTCCACCTCTCTCGCTGTACCTTCAGAAGCCACTTCTTAGACCAAGTTATTTGTCCCCTGTGCTAGGATCCCCTCGTGTGATTTGATGCCAAATTTTGTACTAGATAATGCTCCTGTGAAGGACTTTTAGACATTTTATGACATTTCATAGAAGTTACAGTGAAGAAGGAGGCCATTTGGCCCATCGAGTCTGCACCGGGCCTTGGAAGAGCAGCCCACTTAAGCTCACACCTCCACCCTATCCCCGTAACCCAGTAACCCCACTGTGGTGTTGGGTGCTCTGGTGCACAGATGAGCCAACACAGTTGTATGTGGTACAACTCTATTTTATTTTAACTCTTATAATACAGTTCGTTCTGGATACTCTGCACGTGCTGTCTCCCTGAGTGTGTTTGGTAGCAGATGTGTCCTGGTTCTCCTCTGCAGCTAATACTGACCACCGGGGGTCGTGTCTGTGCTTTTATATCTTTCTGTCATTGGTTGTGGTGTTGTGTGTTCTGATTTGTCTGTTGGTGTGTCTATCATGATGTGTGTGTTTGAATATCATGACATCCCCCCTTTTTACAAAGATATGTGCCTACGTGGTTATAAATATAATTGTGTCGTGAGTGCATCTAAGAGTGTGTGTGTGTGTTGTGTACAGCGTGTGTATATGACGTAACTATTTACATGGGGCGATGTCGGGTGCGTCACACTAACAAGGTTGTACCATAACAAAACTTGGATGCGAGAGAAAAAAAAAACTTGAACATTGGTCCGGTCAGACGATATCTGGAACAATAAACAACAACAGGTTATAATACAGAAGTGTTTGACTTTTTGAACGTATGAACAGCGTTATAAGTCCAGTCTAATGGGTGACCGCCTCAAGAATGGGCAGGTCCTCAAGCCGGTTCAGCTGTGGAGATTTGGGGTCACACTGGTTCACCTTGGACTGTTGGAGGTGATGCTGTTGCCGAAGTCTCTACTTTACCATTTGTTGTACTTCGTGCAGTGCTTGGTTTTTTCATTCGTGCAAATATAACATTCAACATCTTTGTTAGTGGTGCCTTGGCTGTGGTTTGGTTCTGGTGGCGATGGAAGGGGCATGATCCGTGGCATCTCCACGAAGTCATCCTTGGGAACCAGTGGAGGATCCGGCGTGTGCGTACGGTTCAGTTGCGAGCGTGGAAGGCGGCGCAAAGCTCGCTGATTGCGCCTACGCACCAATCCATCCGCCCTGCATGCCAGGAACAAGGTGGAGTCTTTTTTCTTTTTATGTTTGTGGTGGACGGCATCTTGTAGCCGATGGGTCGTTGCCATCGAAGTAGCACCATCACTAATATCATGCAAGGCGATGACTGTGCCAGATGTGGAAGTTGGCCGAGACCGTGCACGCTGGTTCCGGCCACCTGCTGTGCCGGAAGGGCGACTCCGCAGAGAAACGTCGAAGCATGTCGCCTTGGAGAGAGAATTGTTGCTCGCATCAACGTCTGGCGATGGCGCGAATTGGTGTGTCCATCTTGGACCGCCGGTGCTGGTTGCCACTGCCGACCCAGTGGGACTGCCACGCGATCCATTCCCTGTCGCCGTGGCATCCGCCGTCACCCTGAGCGTGCCATCACCGAGGCCGCAACACCGCCCGTCCGGAGCAAGGTCTGGCGTGCGCAAATCAGAGTCGGCGCTTGGCTGCTCCCCATCTGGAGTCCGGTCTGCCTTCCGTCGATGCCCCCCGTCCGGAGTCCCAACAGGTTCACTGGAGGCAGCCGAGATTCCCTGAAGCTGCACTTCTGGAGTCGGAACATGCAGGAATGCACCAACCAGTGGAGAGGCTCGAGCCATCGAGGGTGGAAGCGGTGCGCCGCCACCGCAGTCGTCAGTGGTCCCACCGTGCTCGTCGAGTGCCTCGGTACGCACTAGGCGAGGTCTGTCACCTTGCACCTTTTGCATGGGAAGTGGGATGCTGTCGTCACTCGTCTCACATCCCGTGGATAGATCCTCATTAGCAGCTTGCTGTTCACTAGGGTTGGATAAATTGTCAGAGTTTTCATCTGGTGGTGCACACCATGTCGGTGGACTGTCATTGTCTTGCCGTTGTCCTTCATTTGGGCTTTTCTTCTTTGGAATTTTAAATCTTCCCCCAGACATTGCAGAACCTTGTTTATTACCCCCAAATTCTCCCATATGTATGGTCTCGAATATAGGATCCAATGTTTCTATCGACATTGTACTATTTTCCAAAGAACATTCCGTTTCACTTTTCTTCTCAGGTACCTCATATGTATCTTTGTCTAATGTACATGCCTTCATGGTCTCTGGGTCTGATTTTGCTGGGACTGGCATGGTCACAGTCTCTCTTTTACTGTTCTCAATTGCCCACATCATACTCCCCATACATAACTGCTTAATCACTGGGGTTAGTGTGGTACAATGGATAATCGGGTCGACCTTATCTGCATCTTCACCATTAGTGGAAAGCACACTTGGTTCACTTGAAACTGCTGTGGGTTTTAAATTTGTTATCTGGCTACTCGATGTCGGTGTCCTCAGGATTCTTGCTCCAATGTTCTGCTCATTTATCAGTGGAGTGTGTATAGGTTCAATGCAATTAATGTTCCCCTCAAGGTTTGAAGAGTCATTACTGACTAACTGCTGGTCTCCGAAGTTGGGATTTTGCGGCGTTGTGTTGAAGGGAGACATTTGTCCCTGCTGTAGATATGATTCAGGTTGTGTTATTTCCATTACCTGAGGATCAATGTCTTGTCCATTTTTTCGATCCGTACTAAAACACTGGTTTAGTCTGAGTCTGCTCCTTGCAAGTTAAACATTCAATAAATTTCTTTAGCAAATCCTCAGCATCCTTCTGTGGCCGTGCAGCATTATTAATCTCTGTTCGGCTTTAATGATCCTGAAGGTCAGCGCATAAACCTTTTTTCTTCGGGCTTGGACGAGGCGATTCCTTTGGCTTGTCTTCAGTTGGGCTTGAACAGTCATCAGCGCTGTGCCCTTCATTGTAGCATGAGAGACCTTCATGGTCATGCTGCTGTGTAGTGGAGCATGGTAGGCTGTTATAGCCTTCTTGCTGTTCACGTGAGCATGGCAGACTTGCATCATCTGCCGCTGGTTGGTCAGGAGAGGTTGCTAGACCCTCATGGTCTTGTTCCTGCAAGGACTGCACATTGGAGTCTTGCGTTGCTTCTATCGTGGAGGCTGTCCACGAGCTCTCTGTGGAGGCTTGTGACACTGGAGTCACTTCTTGTTCGTGCAAGGACTGCGCTCTGGAGTCTTGCGTTGCTTCTATCGTGGAGGCTGTCCACGAGCTCTCTGTGGAGGCTTGTGACACTGGAGTCACTTCTTGTTCGTGCAAGGACTGCGCTCTGGAGTCTTGCGTTGCTTCTATCGTGGAGGCTGTCCACGAGCTCTCTGTGGAGGCTTGTGACACTGGAGTCACTTCTTGTCCGTGCAAGGACTGCGCTCTGGAGTCTTGCATTTCTGCAATTGTGGAGTCTGTCCACGAGCTTGCTGTGGAGGCTTGTGACACTGGAGTCACTTCTGGTTCATGCGAGGACTGCGCTCTGGAGTCTTGCATGTCTTCTTTCATAGAGTCGGGAACGTTGAGCGGGACGTGGACCACGCTCTGTGTGGCAGCAGGGCGCTCTCCGTGTGCTTGCACCGCTCCCTGTCTGTTAATGTCAGGCTGCAGCATCATCCGGTACTGATAAGTTGGAACGTCATATCTGCTGGATTGAAGATCCTCAAATCCGAAAAATGAATCCGCATCTGCGTCGGATTCAATGTGGGGGCCGCCAATGTGCAACACGAAAGGTTCGTCCGAGTCATAGTCGTATAGGACCACGGAGCTATCATTGGGCTCGCGAGGTCCGGAAACACTGTAAAGATCGTCATCGAAGTATTCGAGGTCGGAATCATCGGCTTGTGCGTAGGTAACTGCTTGTCGGAGGGTTCTTCGGAGGTCAAATTCATCTCCTGGGTCAATTTGCGGCACTGTGCTGTCATTCCAGGTGAGGGAAGGTTGTTTTACAGCTTTAACAGATTTTTGTTTTTTTGATTTGGGACGTTTCCCTTTTAAATTGGATTTGGGACGTTTCCCCTTTAAATTGGTGCAGTCTGGGGCCTCTGACATCCTGACGCTCGGTATGTAGCACGTAGGAAGCGACTGCGCATGCTCAGATCGCTGTTCTTTTACCGATGGCCGTTTTCTTGACTGCGCATGCGCAGCATCCCGCGCATGCGCAAATGAAACTTCCGGTTCTGCGCACTGCTCGCGCAACTGTGCTAGCGTGATACCTTTAGCAAGATGGCCGCCGACCTCGACCCAGCCCTCTCTCAGGCCCGGGATTTCGGCCTCTGGGAATTCGGGCTCCGGGATCCCGGCCACGAGGTGAGTACTGCAGCTTTTCTTACCTTTACTTGCCGATTGGATTGCGTTTTCTTCACAGTACTTGGAGAATTTGTCCAGGACTGCCTGGTAATCGTACCTTTGCTGCCTCCTGAAGAACCTGAACCTTGTGAATATTTCTCTTGCCCTTGCACCGGCGATGGTGAGGAGAAATTCAATTTTTTCGCTATCATCCAGGTCTTGGAGTTCAGCTGCCACCAGGAACAATTCGAACCATTGCCGGAATCGCCGCCAGTTTTCGCGGAGATCGCCGTAGCACTGGAGCGGCTGCGGAACCGGGAGCTCTATCATTTTGCCTGGGCACTGCTGGTTGTCTCTGTACACTGAGGTATGCCGGCAGGTATCGATCCACTCCTGTACCATGTGGTGTTGGGTGCTCTGGTGCACAGATGAGCCAACACAGTTGTATGTGGTACAACTCTATTTTATTTTAACTCTTATAATACAGTTCGTTCTGGATACTCTGCACGTACTGTCTCCCTGAGTGTGTTTGGTAGCAGATGTGTCCTGGTTCTCCTCTGCAGCTAATACTGACCACCGGGGGTCGTGTCTGTGCTTTTATATCTTTCTGTCATTGGTTGTGGTGTTGTGTGTTCTGATTTGTCTGTTGGTGTGTCTATCATGATGTGTGTGTTTGAATATCATGACACCCACCTAACGTTTTTGGACACTGAGGGCAATTTAGCATGGCCAATCCACCTTACCTGCACATCTTTGGACTGTGGGAGGAAACCCACGCAGACACGGGGGGAACGTGCAGACCCGCATTGACAATGACCCATGCCGGGAATCGGACCGGAGATCCTGGACCTGTGAAGCAACTGTGCTAACCAGTGTGCTACCGTGCTGCCCACTAACATTCGTGGTGTTACATAAATCAATTTGTTGATTCTTATGGTGATAAATGGAAGGCGACAACTTATTTCCAGTGACCCCAATGTTAGATTGTGTCATTATAATGAAAAGCCGAAAAACAAACAGTGCTGGTTGTGTTGTGACTGGATAGAAGTAGGCTGGGATATACTTGCCTCTGTTTGAACTCAGGATACTGCAGTCTATTGGGGAAGCCTTTCCTGCAGATACGGATTCCCTCCAGCACACCATTACAGGCCAACTGGTGAAGAACCAGGCCGGCATCACACACACCTGGAATAAAATTCACACTCTTACATTTAAAAGGGCTCCAATGGAGTTGGGCCAACGTTTAATTTTATTGAATGGATATTATTATCACTCAATCTCAAAATCACAACCTGTCAAATCCCTTCCAATTTGTTTCAATTCTATCAAATTCTTGAGCAACAGCGGGTCTTGGTTTAAATGCAAGCCGCTGCCCAGTTCTTAAAATATTTTCAGAGTGTGGTGAGAATGTGAACGTGCTACCAAAAGGAATAATTGACACAATAGCATAGATGTATTAAAGGGGAAGCTAAATAAGAACACACAGGGGAAAGGAATAGAAGGATACGCTGAGAGGATTAGATGAGGAAAAGCAAGAGGGGGAGAGTAAATTCTGGCATAGAGCATTTGGACTGTTACTGAACTGGACTCACCTGGCTGTTTGTTTTCATTTGGCACGATACAGCGGACAAAGTGGGGAGCTGTGCTGCGCAGTGTGGTCATCAGCTTGTTCAGCTGTTCCTGTAATGTTGAGAAATGGCACAAGAAAAATGGCTGCAATTAAGTGAAATTAGGCAAGGCAAATAAAAAGGGGGGGGGGGGGTGGGGTGGGGGGAGGGGGTGGTGGTCAAAGTTTGGTGCAGGTAAAGAACGGCGCAAAAATAATGACTGACTCGTCCTTGTGTCTGGAAAGGTGAAGGGAAGCAAATGAGAAAAAGGAGAAGGAAGAGATGAGGCGCCGAGCACCAAAATGGGACAAAGGCAAAATAAGACAGAGAGAGGAAGAGAAAATTGCTGTCAGCTGTTTCTGTTGGGGAACACTGTGCAGAACTCTTACCCTGTAGAATGCAGAAACTGTCTGGAAAGATGAGCCTTTCTTCTGCTTCTTACCGCCAGCTGCAAAGTGATGGTTTTGACATATAAACAACTGCATTCGATAAATAAAAAGCTCTCAAGAGTTTTGTGTCGGAGACAGAACTCAATTTTAATGTGTACCTCCATGCCCAAGCACAGGTGGCATATTAGGTGTCATAGTCCATAACATAGAAAGACACGCCAAGCTGGTTTACAAATGTTCAATCAAAAATTCATCAATGTTAAAACATTTACCAAGTTGGCAAAAATCTTTGAGAGAAAATTGTATTTTATCCTTGGTTTCCACCTTCTGCCTTATCTCTTTGTCAAGCTCACGTTACTGATGTCCCTACATTCTGCAGACCTCACCTGGTGCTTCCTCTTCTTTGAAGAGGACAGGCAGCAAAGCCTGAGAAGATTTCTGGAAAAGACCCACCACTGTTTCATTCAAGGGATCCTTGTTCTTCTCCAGCCAACCTTGAGTGCTGTAGCCAACCTGAAGAGGAGAAACAGCAAATGGTATTAACAGCAACAGCACCTTTAATTGGAGCTGTGAGCCTGCAGACAACGACCAACCATGTTGGATGGCAACTGAATGTCCTCAATATGGGGTGCAGGAGATGTTAGTTCCCTGAAATGAGCAGGTGGGCAGAGTGGAAAGATGGGTGGCTGAAAATCCAGAAGAAAGATGAACATAAGAATTGGGAACAGGAATAGGCCATTTGGGCCGTTTGAGCCTGGTCTGTCATTCACTAAGATCATGGCTGATCGGATTTTGACCTCAACTCCACATTCTCTCCTGCCACCACTACCCTTTGACTCTGTTAGTCAAGGATTTATCTATTTCCACCTTAAAAATATTCAATAACCAAGACTCCATTGCTCCTGGGATTTTTCAACCCGTCATGGTGGGATCTGCCGCTGGGAATCCAGTGGACCAACCAAAAGTTCATTGCCATCTGGCAGGACAAAGCCAGCATCAGTCCAGGCCAGGAAATCCTGCCCCTCATCTGCACCTTGGGCCTCATCATGGCTCGGGGCAGGGTTTGAATGGCCCTTGTGGTTCGAAGCTGGGAGGGATGAGGGAACCTTGGGACAAGGGAAATACCAATGTTTTTTAATTGGGCGGGGGTGGAGTAATCCTGTTCCTCCTGGTGTACAATGGCCTTCAGATTCGAGAACAGCAACTTAAATCATTATAAACCCCCATCAATATTGTGAATCCACTAATTATGTTAAATGAGACCACAAATATGTTTCGAGTTAATATTAACTAAAATAGAACTTGTTTGTGCACAATATTCTGATACTGATAATATGTTTTATTGTTCTTTGATCTTTAGGGTTTTGGCAAAGGTTGGTATGACCAGTACAGGCTTGGAGGGCCGAAGAGCCTGTTCCTGTGCTGTATTGTTCTCTGCTCTTTGAACACATAGGAATGAATGTTAATTTGCAAGGGTAATGTGTGATCACACTTGGATTTATCATCACAAATGATTTCTTGTGTCAGCGTTAGAGAATGTGCAATCCGGCACAAGGTTTTGCTGTGGAATATTCTTTAATCAGCTCTTGTGAGGTTTAACAGGTTGAGAACAATATCTGGGTTTATTGAAAGCCTGAATGTGGCAGACTTGATTTACCATGCATTAAATGGCCAGTTAGTCATACACTGGTGTAACTGAGGGGGTGGGTGTAATTGGTCCGTGGCCGTTACATGCAATGGGTTGCCGCTGTATCAGCATGCTCGATTTAAACCGTGCCCAATTTTCTTTACCAATTTATTTCAGAGTGGATTTGCCATTAGCCTGTTTGGAGCTATTAGTGTTAACCAATTTAACTGCATCCCTCACCCCCACCTGCCCAACACCCACTGCCACCAAGACATTTTTTGGAATGTTAGAGTGGTGCACTTTTCCAGAAGCAGCGAATGTTTACCGTGCCAGCATAGTGGACAAGCTCAAAGGTAGCTTGCGATTTGCCTTTCGGTTTCAGGAAATTATTGGACTTCCCCAAATGGTTGTCAAACAACGCAGCCTTGAATGTTGCATCAGTGGCCTTGGGGAACACGCACTGCTCTTCCAGGATGGAGAAGATGCCCATGGGCTGGAAACAAACAGCAAGAAGAATAGTCACTGTAATAAATCACAACTGTACCATTTCTACCAATTAAAACATATTTGTGAAAGCTGCAATGTAAAGATTGTTTATGCCACCTGAACCAAATTCTAAATAGACGTGGACTAAAGACATAGAACTGTCTTTAATTCGATGCTAATTGGAACGTTTATTCAGAGAGGTGAAGTTGATGTGGGATTTGGAAGATGGAAAACACCACGATCGTGCAGAAAGGAATGCCCATCTGGTGACGATGCGCAATGTTGGCACAGCTAGCTTTGCATTGCGTCTGATTGTTCAATACTCAGAATGTGTGATGTTGGCACTGGGAGCTGAAATGCGTTCATTCGATGGCAATGCAGTGCCTTACCTTGGCAAGTGCAAAATTCACAAATAAGAGTCATGGACATCCTGGGCTTGACCATTCAGCCCCTTGCATCTCTCATTATCCAGCTGGAATCTCTAGCCCGTCAACTTGGTTCTTCCTCTCCAAAGTTTTACTCTTTTGTTTCAGCCCTCCAGCACCAAACAACAATAAATTGTGTTGAGATTGCTCCTTTTACACAATGAAACTTCCTGAAGCACTTCAGAGGAGCCTCATAAAGCAAACTATGACAGTGGTTCACACCAGGAGATTTAACAACAAATTCACATGATCTTTCTTTTGAGATGTGCTTGTGTAACTTTTCTTGACAAAATTACCTTCTCCAGCAGCTCAATGCAGGCTTGCAGATCCATGCCAAAGTCAATAAACTCCCAGTGAATCCCTTCTTTTTTATATTCTTCCTGTTCCAGGACGAACATGTGGTGATTGAAAAACTGTTGCAGCTTCTCATTGGTGAAGTTGATGCAAAGTTGCTCAAAGCTATTGAACTGCAAAATGATAAGAATAGCAGAGAATAAGACTGAAGTTCTTTTTCTATCTATACCCTCGACCACTAATTCACTGAAAAATTAATTGATAATACTCATTACCTTTATATCTATAACGAACAGCCCATTTATTTAGAATGTAAACTTTACATCCAATTTTTTTTTTAATCGTCTTTTCGTTGTCGATCCACTCATCCTCTCAAAGCCCCAATTTTTAAATACACTTTTTCATCCACAAGGCTGTATTAGATTGCATAAACTTTCCAGCAACAGGCCATTTGGCTCTTGTAATCTATGACAGTGTTTATGCTTCACATGAGCCTCCTCCCACTTCATTTTACTCTCTCAAAATATCCTTTTATTTATTTCTCCCTGGCATATTTTTCTAGCTGCCCCTTAAGTGCATCTATGCCAATGGTGGGCAACCTCCAGCCCAGGAGCTATATGCGGCCAATCGGGGTTCTGAGTGTGGCCCACGAGACATTTTGTTGACTGTTGCCCGTGCGCAGGGTTGCCACATTCCGCTGGTTTCCATCCGCGTAGATTTTTTCCTACCTGTACGATTAAAATTAAATGCACGTAAAGTAAGGGTGCATGAAGTGAGATATGTGCTGATTACTCACAACATTGACTGTGAGAGCCGTACACTTCTTCTGCATCCAATCAAAGCGTAAACATTTATTTTGTTTTTGCCACATGAGGTTGATGATAGTTCTATTAATATATGAATGATTAAGCATTTTGTATAATTTCTTGGGAAACATTCAGTGTGTATTAAATGTATTTAATCTTATTCTAGGGTCATGGTTAGTGAACAGGCCCAAATTCAATCTTGCGGCCTGTGGTAGTCACCGCTAACTGTATATTGGATGTAGTACCTGTATATTAGATGTAGTACGGTAAGGCTCCTGTACTCGAGGTACATGGGTAAATCCCTGCCTGCTGGCTCCGCCCAGTAGGCGGCGTATAAATGTGTGTGCTCACCGGAGCTGTTCCCATTCTGGCAGCAGCTACAGGAGGCCACACATCTGTGCTCAATAACGCCTCGATTATTCACCGAGATTACTCTCGTCTTTGTAGTAATTGATAGTGCATCATGGCCCACTGAGATGAAAGAGGGCCACCCATGCAGCCCACTCACTAGCTGTGGTTGCCCATCACTGATCTATGCCATTCACTTCAACCAGTTCATGTGGTAACAGGTTCCAAATTCTAACCATTCCCTAAGTAATCCGATTTTAATTCTCTCTTTAATATATTTGTGACTGTCGTATGTATAAGTCCACTTGTTTTGGACTCTGCACAAGCGGAAACGTCATCCCTCTTATCTACGCTATTGAACCCCAATCTATCATCCTGGGCTCTGGGTCATAACCATTTCATACATGACTGGCTGCAATGCTACACTTGCTGCAAGGAAACATTCTTTTATTTATTTGTGTTGCAAAAGGTGCTCTGAACTCACCGGAATTGCGACTTTTCAATGTGTCTCAATATCAGCACAGATTGACATCTGGGACGGGATTCTCCAACCCCCCCCCGGCAGGTCGGAGAATCCCCGGGGGGCGGCGTGAATCCCGCCCCGCTGCCGTATTCTCTGGCGCCGGTTTTCGGGTGGGGGCGGAATTCATGCCACGCCGGTCTGGGGCCGTTGGCACCAGCCCCCCCCCACCCCCCACCCCCCGGCAATTCTCCGGGCCCCAACGGGTGGAGCGGCCGCCTGTTTTGACCAGTCCCGCCGGCGTGGATTGGACATGGTCCCAGGCGGCGGGACCTGGCAGATATGTTTGCTGGTGCGGTCCTCGGGGGGGGGGGTGCGGGGGGATCTGACCCTGGGGGGGCCACAGTGGCCTGGCCCGCGATTGGGGCCACCGATCTGTGGGCGGGCCTGTGCCGTGGGGGCACTTCTTCCTTCCCTGCTGGCCCCTGTGTAGGGGTCCGCCATGGCTGGCGCGGAGAAGACACCCTCCTGAGCATGCGCCAGAATACGCCGGCCGGTCTGCGCATACGCGGAACCACGCCGGTGTTTCTGCGCATGCGCTAACTCGTGCCGGCCCTTCGCCGCCGGCTGGCGCGACGCAACCCCTCCGCCACCAGCCTAGTCCCGGAAGTGCAGAGAATTCCGCTACTTCCGGTCGGCCCGATGCCAGAGTGGTTCGCGCCGTTCTTGGCGCTGGCGGTGGGCCAATTCACCGATTGCGGTGAATCCCGCCCCTGGTCTAACTCCAAGTGACAATAAATATAACTTGCATTCTTTATTTCTGATCCATTCCTTATTCTTGCATAGCAGGGTTATGCTTTTCAAAACATTGGGGACTCATTTAGATTTTTTGAGTGATAGTGTAAAACACAGTTTCAGAAAAGCAAAATACTGTGGATGCTGGAAATCTGAAACATAAACAGAAAATGCTGAAAAAACTCAGCAGGCCTGGCAGCATCTGTGGAGAGACAAGAGTCTGAAGAAGAGTCATACAGCCTCGCAACAGTAACCAGGGGCAAAATTCTCCCCCAAAGGCGCGATGTCCGCCGACTGGCGCCAAAGACGGCGCCAACCAGATGGGCATCGCGCCGGCCCAAAGGTGCGGAATGCTCCGCATCTTTGGCGGCCTAGCCCCAACATTGAGGGGCAAGGCCGACGCCGGAGGGACTTCCGCCCCTCCAGCTGGCGGAAATGGCGTTTGTTGCCCCGCCAGCTGGCGCGGAAATGCGGCGCATGCGCGGGAGCGTCAGCGGCCGCTCTCAGTTTCCCAGCGCATGCGCGGGAGCGTCAGCGGCCGCTCTCAGTTTCCCGCGCATGCGCAGTGGGGAGAGTCTCTTCCGCCTCCGCCATGGTGGAGGCCGTAGCGGAGGCGGAAGGGAAAGAGTGCCCCCACGGCACAGGCCCGCCCGCGGATCGGTGGGCCCCGATCGCGGGCCAGGCCACCGTGGGGGCACCCCCCGGGGTCAGATCGCCCCGTGCCCCCCCCCCAGGACCCCGGAGCCCGCCCACGCCGCCTGGTCCCGCCGGTAAATACCAGGTTTGATTTACGCCGGCGGGACAGGCAATTTCTGGGCGGGACTTCGGCCCACCCGGGCCGGAGAATCCAGCGGGGGGTCCCGCCAACCGGCGCGGCCCGATTCCCACCCCCGCCCAATCTCCGGGAGCGGAGACTTCGGCGGGGGCGGGGGCGGGATTCACGGCGGCCAACGGCCATTCTCCGACCCGGCGGGGGGGTCGGAGAATGACGCCCCAGGTTTCTGTCTCCACAGATGCTGCCAGAGCTGTTGAGTTATTTCAGCATTTTCTATTTTTATTTATATAAGCAATGTCAACTTCCTATTTTACAGCTCCCTGATTTTCACTAAGGAGTGGCTGATCTAATATCATTTGTTTTACAGTCAAAATTTATCTTCATGGGGGAGAAGATTTCATTTTGTTATGTACAATTTTTCTGCTTTAGTAATTAGCAGGGACAAAGAAGTATTGTTTCCTTTTTTGATAGCTTGAGTTTTAAAGTTCCTGCATGATGGGGACACTTTACCTCAAAGATCTCAAAGCCAGCAATGTCCAACACGCCTATGAAGTACTGACGCTGCAACTTGGTGTCCAAGGTCTTGTTGATTCTTAGAACCATCCACTTGAACATTTTGTCATAAACAGACTTTGCCAGGGCTCCAATTGCATTGTAGCACTGAAAAAGATAAAATTCCCTTCATCAATATAATTTTTGTCGATAATGTCAGATGGCTGCTATCAGTTTGTATAATATGGGAATGGAATAGCTTTGAATGTGGGCAGCACTGTGGTGTCATGGTTAGCATTGTTGCCTAACAGCGCGGAAGTCCCAGGTTCGATCCCGGCCCTGGGCCACTGTCCATGTGGAGTTTGCACATTCTTCCCGTGTTTGCATGGGTTTCGCCCCCACACCCCAAAGATGTGCTGGGTAGGTGGATTGGCCACGCTAAATTGCTCCTTAATTGGAAAAAAATGAATTGGGTACGTAGTTTTTTTAAAAAAAGGAATAGCTTTTAATTTATGTTGGAGTGGAATCACTCTGTGGGATGGGGCACTGATGGGAGCAGGTAAGCGCAAGAAATAGATTCACATATTGAAGTTCAGACGAATTTTAGCTCCATGACCTCATTCACGCAAGCAAGATTGTAATGCTGGCCGGCAGTGAGCTTTGCGGATGAGCAGTGGGAGAGACCACATCCAGAGTGAGATACAACCAGAGTGAGTGTGGTTATTGGGAAACTTGAAACAGAGTGGGAATTAGGTGCAGAGCGGGAAGAGGTGCTGTTTGCATTTTCTCCTTGCTTTGTTCCTTTTTAAATTCTCAGTGAGTGGTCTTGTCCAGCTGCAGTAGTTCAGGCTACAAGTGAGAAAGCTGGTTGGTAAGTAGTGAGTAAGGTCGGTAAGTCTTTACTACTTTTATCACTTATCCTGCGGAGATTTAAAAAGAGCGGGAGCCGAGAGTCCGAGCGGAGGTTTAAAAAGAGTGGAGGCTGAGAGTTAGAGTGGAGATTTAAAAAGAGCGGGAGCTGAGATTCCGAGCGGAGATTTAAAAAGAGCAGGAGTTGAGAGTCAGAGCGGAGATTTAAAAAGAACGGGAGTTGAGAGTCAGAGTGGAGATTTTAAAAGAGCGGGATATCTCTGGGCAACAGGCTGAGTTTGAAAAACGATCCAGGAGTGACATCATAGAAAAATGGTAAGTTAATTGGCTGGGAAATAACTGCTCATTTGTATTACCTATTCTAAATTGCTTCAGATTAAAGGTAAAAAGAGAAATATTTTACAGATTAGAGAGTCTAAAAACTAGCTGGAAATTTAAAAAAAACTATGTGTTGTACCTGTATGATGTGGGAAGACTATGAGTGATGTAGGTAGAGAAATCCAGGAAGGGTGGGTTGCAAGAGCCTCAGCCCTCGTCCAACAGGTTCGAGATTCTTGCTCCCTGTGTGGATGAGAGCGGGGTCTGAGGGAGGATGAGCAAACTGACCACAGCACCATGGTCCAGGGAGCCATTCAAGTGGGGGCCGAGAAAGGAAATGTAGTCACACTGGGGAATAGCAGAGTTAGGGGCAAGGACACTATTCTCTGTGACCAGGATCGAGAGTCCCGAAAGTTGTGTTGCCTTCCTGGTGCTGGGGTTCGGGATATCTCATATGGGCTGCAGAGGAGCTTGGAGTGGGAGGGTAAAGATCCAGTGGTCATGGTCCACTTTGGTACCAACGACATAGGTAGAACAAGGAGAGAGGTCCTGCTGAAGGAATATGAGCAGCCAGGGGCTAAATTAAAAAGCAGAACCAAAAAGATAATAATCTCCGGACTACTACCTGAACCACATGTTAATTGGCTCAGGGTCAATAAGATTAAAGAGGTAAATGCGAGGTTCTAAGATTGGTGTGGGTGAAATGGGTTCAAGTTCATGGGACATTAGCACCAATACTGGGGAAGGATGGGGCGATCTTCACCTGAATCATGCTGTGACCAGAGTCCTGGCGAATCGCACAACTAAGGCTGTAGAAAGGGCTTGAAACGAAATAGTGGGGGGTAGGTTCAGTTGTATGGATAATTAGGAAAAAGGGGGGCAGTCAACGCAGGACTGAGGGTGCTGTACCTAAATGCGCGCAGTATACGAAACAAGGTAAATGAACTTGTAGCACACATTGATATTAACAGGTACGATGTGGGCATCACAGAGACGTGGCTGCTAGGGAATCAGGGCTGAGATCATATCCAAGGATATGTGACCTATCGCAAGGACAGGCAGATGTGCAGAGGGGGCGGAGTTGCATTGTTAGTAAGGCATGAAATTAGATAGATTGCAAGAAGTGATATCGGGTCGGAAGGCCTCAAAACTGTCTGGGTGGAATTAACGAATCGCAAAGGAAAAAAAACCCCGATGGGCTCCCAAGGAGTTGTCAGAATGTGGGGCAGAAAATAAATCAGGAGTTAGGAAAGCATATATGAAAGGCAATATTACATAATCATGGGGGACTTAAATAAGCAGGTGTACTGGGAAAATAAAGATGGTAGCGGATCCCAAGAAAATAAATCTGTGGAATGTCTAGAGATGGTTTTTTGAAGCAGCTTGTGACAGTGCCCACTAGGGAACAGGCAATTCTGGAGTTGGTGATGTGTAATGAGGCAGACTTGATTAGAGAACTTAAGGTGAAGGAACCCTTCAGGCCAGTGACCACAATATGACAGAATTTACCTGCAGCTTGGGAGGGAGAAGCTGGAATCAGATAGAACGATATTATGATTGAATAAAGGTAACTACAAAGACATGAGGGAGAAGCTGGCAAGAGTTGATTGGAAGGGGAGCCTAGCAGGGAAGATGGTGGAACAGCAATGGCAGGAGTTTTTGGGGGTTATTCAGGAAGCACAACAGAAATTCATCCCAAGGAGAAGGAAACATGCTGAGGGGAGGCCAAAGCAACTGTGGAAGTTAAATTTGCGCCCAGTGTGTATTTCTTGGTTTATTTTGGGCTAAATTAGCTTAGCTTCGATGGGGAAGCAATATGCTCACACAATAGGTCTCAATGACCCTGACCTGAAAAGGGATAAAGTAGCTTGATGCCCAGTCTTGCCAGTTGTGAGGACACAAGCTGTGATAAGACCATAAGACATAGGAACAGAATTAGACCATTCAGCCCATCGAGTCTGCTCCGCCATTCAATCATGGCTGATGTGTTTCTCATCTCCATTCTCCTCCCCATAAATAACAGTCATATCGCCTGCGAGTGGGCTGAGCAGAAAAAGTATTTCTTCTCATTGTGACCCTCCTGGTCCAGAGCATTTGAAAGTATGGCTGCTGTGTGGGTTCCCCAGTGGCTCAGCTGGTGAGGCCTTCATGCAACTGACCATTGTGGAACAAATGATCCCGGGGTTCATTTCCCAGACTGTCCTGAAATCCTCAATTTTTGAAAAGGTTGTTCCAGTTTGGTTCATCACGTTTGGGGCGAAGAAAGGGAAAATCCGCTATGGTTCCTGCTCCTGGTTGACCTCCAGTGACACCTGCTGGCAAGTGGATACCTATGAACTCTGGGCGAGGGCAGGCCAGACTTGTTTCCTATGCTCCCTGTGGCCAAATACTTGGCTCACACTTACAGCCTTGGCTCACACAGGAAGAACAGTCATTCTATCATCAAAGTGCTGGAGAGTGCTTAGGGTCTGTAAACTGTAACACAACAGGAGTTAAAATGCTTCGGAGAGGAGGACATGGGAAAGTGGGCCCTAAGTAAACTAAACGTGGATGGAAGTTGATTGCAGTTAATTTCATATTTTTTTAATGGATAGTTCTTCTAAATAGCAAAAGAGATTGAATAATATCGAGATGAAAGTGAAATTAAATATTAATGCTTACCTGATCCATAGTCTGGCTCTTCTGCACAAATTCATTGCCGACCTTTACTCTTGGCCTGGTGATGCCCTTCTGTAACTCGCCCGAATTGATAGTCATCAAGTGGGCGACCTTGTCAGCCACTGGAAAGAGGAGAAGTTGGATTGAGAACTCCATGATAAAGAGTTATAAATACTAGAAGCAGTAAAGCTTTATTTGTATGGTTTGAATTAGCAACAGTGCGCACTTCCATATTTAAGCTATTTTGATGCCACGGGCGAAATTCTCCCCCAACGGCGGGATGCCCGCCGACTGGCGCCAAAGCCGGCGCAAATCAGACGGGCATCGCGCCGGCAAAAAGGTGCGGAAGTCTCCGCATCTTTGGCGGCCTAGCCCCAACATTGAGGGGCTAGGCCGACGCCGGAGGGATTTCCGCCCCGCCAGCTGGCGGAAATGGCGTTTGTTGCCCCGCCAGCTGGCGCGGAAATGCGGCGCATGCGCGGGAGCGTCAGCGGCCGCTGTCAGTTTCCCCGCGCATGCGCGGGAGCGTCAGCGGCCGCCGAAAGTTTCCCGCGCATGCGCAGTGGGGAGAGTCTCTTCTGCCTCCGCCATGGTGGAGGCCGTAGCGGAGGCGGAAGGGAAAGAGTGCCCCCACGGCACAGGCCCGCACGCGGATCGGTGGGCCCCGATCGCGGGCCAGGCCACCGTGGGGGCACCCCCCGGGGTCAGATCGCCCCGCGCCCCCCCCCAGGACCCCGGAGCCCGCCCACGCTGCCTGGTCCCGCCGGTAAATACCAGGTTTGATTTACGTCGGCGGGACAGGCAATTCCTGGGCGGGACTTCGGCCCATCCGGGCCGGAGAATCCAGCGGGGGGTCCCGCCAACCGGCGCGGCTGGATTCCCGCCCCCGCCCAATCTCCGGGAGCGGAGACTTCGGCGGGGGCGGGGGCGGGATTCACGGCGGCCAACGGCCATTCTCCGACCCGGCGGGGGGTCGGAGAATGACGCCCCACATCTCTGTGTTCAGACGGATAAAGTGAGCCCTGAAGGCGATGTTCACACGTTACTATTTGCTGTGTAGCTTTGTGTCAGGCTTGAAGCAACGGCCACGTACCCAATGGGACACATCAAAAAGAACCTCTATTAACAGATAATAATGATTCATTCAGAACTGGGACTGGATAAATCACGGCCGGGATTCTCCGACTCCGCGCCGGGTCGGAGAATCCCTGGGGGGGGATGCGAGAATCGCGCCCCGCCGCCGGCTTCCCAATTCTCCCCCACCGGTTCTCGGGCGCCCGCGGGATTCCCGCTGCGCCAGTCAGGGGCCGTTGAAAGCGCCCCCCCCCCGGCGATTCTCCGGGCCCCGACCGGCCAAGTGGCCACCGAGTTCGGCCGAGTCCCGCCGACGTGGGTTACTCAGGTCCCATACGGCGGGACCTGCAAGGTGTGTCTGCGGGGGCCGTCCTGGAAGGGGGGGGGGGGATCCGACGCCAGGGGGGAGGCCCCCCCGGTGGCCTGGTCCGTGATCGGGGCCTACCGATTTGCGGGCGGGCTGGTTCCGTGGGGGCCTATGTTCCTCCGCGCCAGGTCCCTGTTGGCCTCCGCCATATTCCCCGATGGCAAACGCGGAGAATGGAATCCCCGCGCATGCATGGAATCACGCCGGCCGTTCCACGCATGCGCGAACTCGTGCTGCTGTTCCGTGCCGGCTGGAGCTATGGGGAGCACTCCGGTACCGACCTAGCCCCCTAGGAAGGGGAGCATTCCCCATTATCAGGGACCATTGACGCCGGAGTGGTTGCCGCCACTTTTCAAGCCGGCGTGGGGACATAACCCCATTATTGGAGAATCCCTCCCCATGTGTCAGCTGTATATGACAGCAAACTGTATAAAAACTGTATTAACCAACGAGGTTGCAGAGAAGCTGGAGTAAATTTAACTTCAGGTCATGGTGTAATATTGAATCACAAATCCATTTTATGGCATGTATTGTGGCACAGTGGGTCGTGTCTCTACCACTAGGCTAGACACTCTGGGTTCAAGTCCCACTTCAGGACATGTTTTTTTTCAATGTCACTGTTCAGCTTGTTAGAATGAATGAATTGCAATAACTCAGTCTTTTTATTCTACATTTGATGCTTCCTCCGTTATACCGCGCGTGATTGGAAATTTGAAACTGAAATTAGGAAATATACCTTCAGGAGTGTCAACTTCTGCCTGTTCCTCTCTAGGTTTCTGTTTGAACTTCATGTTACCAAAATGCATAATTGCCCCGGTCAATTTGTAGATACCGAGCTTTTCGTCAGCGGTGAAGCCCAGTACATCAAAGGCAACCTAGTGATTAAACATTCATTGTGGTTTTACTTAATTATCTTATGTGTTGTTTAAAGAAAAGAAAGAAGTCTCGAAACAAATCAAAATTCTGTTCTCAAGTGTATGCTCTCCTGCGCTGATTCCATTCTGGTTCCAGCTGCAGGAGGCACAACATCTTGTGCAATAAAGCCTCGATTGTTTCACCATTCCCGTCTCGTGGTAATTGACGGTATACCAAGTTGTGACCTTCAGAAGTTTTAGACCTAAAATCTGAGCTAAAATGATTCATACTTTGCCAAGTTAAAATGGACTCGAGCAATGGAGTCTTAATTATGAAACCTAATCCTTGCCCAGTTTCTTCTCTGGCTCTCATTAAATTTGTAGGGCAAGCTCTCAGTGAGCTCTTTGCTACCAAGAGGAAGCCGGGCCCACAGTTGAGTAAGGTATGATACAGCCACATTCCTTTGTAGCATTGGGAAAGGGAGTGACATTCTTCAAAGGAGACATAGATCGGCAAGGACTGCAGCAATCTAGGCATCGGAAATGACAACAGAACACAGGAGACGTCGGCGAAAGTGACGTAACGGAAAGCCAAAGTTGTGATGTGAGTGGGTGAACCAAAAGACAGGGCCTGTGACCCTGAGTGAGAGGAAATGAATGCCTCCACTAAATTCCATTGTTGAATCTGAATAATTCCCCTGCCAGTTGCTCTTGGGGGATGGAAATCCAGGGCGCACCACAGTTCAGCCAATCACCAGCAATTCAATCCAACTCTAATTAATAACATTAGTTAATCACTGTACGGACATTCGGCCTGACACAACCAAATCTCTTGACTCATCAGTGGCCTTTCCTCCAGCTCTGCAGCCCGAGTGGGCAATGCTTCAACTGATTGGAGCACTGATCATATGGTCTGTCGACCATGCCGATATTTCCATCAGTTGGCTCCAGCAACGCCGTGTCAGGATTTTCTGTGGCTGGGGGAGTAGGTTCTTGACGTAGGGAGGGTCAAGTGGAATCTGGACATAGGCTGTGATTTGCTGGCAGACGGTCCCTGACATAGGGAATGTCAGGCCGTACCCTAGCCCAGATTGCGATTAGCTGGTGGATGGCCATGATCGCCGTTGCCGGGATCTGATGTGTTCCCAGAATGCTTTAATAGGGCTCTGGGAGATTGAGGCCGATTCCAGTGGACTCCCGGTGGCCATTCCAGAAGGATTGGCAACCCTAATGGCACATCTAGCCCTGTCGACCTGCAAAGTCCTTACCACATCTGGGAACTTGTGCCAAAATTCGGCGAGCTGTTGAGCTACAGCCTGACGTAGACATACTTATGGCAACTCACCAAGGCTACTTTGACAGCATCTTCAAAACCCTCTGACCTCTATCACCTTGAAGGACGAGGGCAGCAGATGCATGAGCACACTACCAGCTGCAAGATCCCTTCCAAGTCACTCACCATCCTGTCTTGGAAACATATCACCGTTCCTTCACTATCGCTAGGTTTAAATCCTGGAACTCTCTCCCTAACAGCACTGCGGGTGTACCTACACCACATGGCTGCAGCGGTTCAAGAAGGCAGCTCACCACTATCTTCTCAAGGGCAGTTAGGGATGGGCAATAAATTCTGGCCTCGCCAATGATGTCCACATCCTATGAAGACTGAAGGTGTCAGAATTTATCTAGGACGTCACACCTCAGTATGGAGGCTGAGGAGTCCACTCCAAGCCATCACTAGCGACTTGGTTAATTGCCACCATTGCTGGGCCCGGAGCTGCTGCTCTGCACTGGGAGGACCGGGAGTTGCTGCTCTGCACTGGGAGGACCATTGGACCTGCACTGGGAGGATCTGGGAGCTGGTGCTCTGCACTGGGAGGTCCGGGAGTTGCTGCTCTGCACTGGAAAGACCCGAGAGTTGCTGCTCTGCACTGGGAGGACCATTGGAACTGCACTGGGAGGACCCTGGGGCTGCTGCTCTGCATAGGGAGGACCTGGGAGTCGCTGCTCTGCACTGGGAGGACCTGGGAACTGCACCGGGAGGACCCGGCAGCAGCTCCGAGGTCTTCCCAGCGCAGAGCAGCAGCTCGCGGGTCCATCCACTGCAAGGCAACAGTTGTGGGAAAGGAAGCCGTGCCTTTTTAACGGTACCAGCTGCCATAAAGCGGTGAATTTAACCATCCACTTTGAGAAGCCAGTGACTGAGGTGTTAGGGTGGTTGGGAGGCATGGATGCAGGTGGTTGGGTGGTCAGGGGAGGGAGGGGATTGGTTCAGAGGGATTGGATGTGGGCGTTGGGTGGTCAGGTGATTAGGAGGTCATTGGGTAGTCAGGGTGGGGGTCAGGTAGTTGGGAGGTCATTGATTAGTCAGGTTGAGTGGTCAGACAGGAGTTGAGTAGTCAGGGAGTCACGATGTTGAGGGGGCTGGGTGTGGGGGTTGGGTGGTTGGGGGAACTGAGTGGTCAGATGGAGGTGGTTCAGGTGGTTGGGGTAATGGGGGGGTCAAGTGGTCAGGTGATTGGAGTTCGGGAGGATAGCTGACTGGTCAGAAGAGTTGTCCAGTGGGGAGGGAGGAAGTTGGGAGGGTATTTGGGTTCAGGGATGTAGCTGGGGTGTTTGGAAGATCGTCAGGGGGCTCAGAATGGTAGTTGGAGGGTGTGGAGGTGTTCGAAAGGTGTTGGGTGGCCAAGGGATGGGTAGATGATTGGGGGGGGGTGGGGTGTTGTCAGGGAGCTCAGTAGATGAGTTACCCAGGGGTTAGAATTTGTCTAATTCTAACTTTTCCTCAGTAACTATTTGGAGCTACCCGAAGTCTGGGTGGGATTCTCCGGCCGCGCCCACATGGCGACCCGAAATTCCTGCCCGAGGTCAATGGACCTCGACATGGTCTGCGTTCCACCCGTAACGAACTTGTGGCGGACGGGGCGAGAAAATCCAGGGGCGGGATTCTCCGACCCCCGCTGGATCGGAGAATCGCCGGGAGGCGACGTGAATCCCGACCCGCCGCTCCGACGCCGGCTGCCGAATTCTCCGTCGCCGGTTTTTAGGCGGGGGCGGGGATCGCGCTGCGCCGGTCGGGGGCCGTTGGCAGTGGCCCCCCTGGCGATTCGATGGGCCGAGCGGCCGCCCGTTTTCGGCCAGTTCCGCTAGTGTGGGTTAGGCCAGGTCTGTATCAGCCGGACCTGGCACTGAGGGCGGCCTGCGGAGTCCTCGGAGGGGGCGCGGGGGGACCCGGCCCTGGGTGGGGGGCCCCCACGGTGGCCTGGCCCACGATCGGGGCCAACCGATCTGCAGGCGGGCCTGTGCTGTTGTGGCACTCGTTCCCTCCGCGCCGGCCTGTGTAAAGCTCCAACATGGCCGGCGTGGAGATGAAACCTCCAGTGCATGCGCAGGAAACACGCCAGCGGTTCTGGGAACACGCTGGCGCTCCTGCGCATGCGCCAACTTGCGCCAGCCGGCAGGAGGCCCTTCGGCGCCAGTTGGCGCGGCGCCAACCACTCCAGCGCCGGCCTAGCCCCCGAAGGTGCGAGGGATTCCGCACCTTCCGGGTGGCCCGATGCTGGAGTGGTTCACGCCACTCCTTGGCGCCTGTACAGCCTGCCCGTCGAATACCGGAGAAGCCCGGCCCAGATCTCTGCCTTTAAATGGGAGTTTCAGATGGATCCCAGGCAAGGTAATTACCCATTGAAAGTTTAAACGTCCTGGGAAATTTCTGTGCTGTCCCCCCTGAACCACAGATGTGTAAAGTGCAACCCACCTTTATTCCCCCCACTGGCGAAAGTAGTGGGTGCTGGGTTCAGGGGTGGGAATTCTGGGGCATCATTCTCCGCCGGCGGGAGTCTCCGTTTTGCCGGCGCCTGGGGGTTTCCCGACGGCGTGGGGCTGCCCCACAATGGGAAACCCCATCGACCAGCCGGTGTTACGGAGACTCCCGCCGGCCGGTCGGAGCAGAAATGTGGCGGGGCGGGTAGGAGAATTTCGCCCCTGAAATCAGGGACGGGATTCTCCGACCCACCCCGCCGGGTCGGAGAATCACCGGGGGGCGGCGCAAATCCCGCCCGCCGCCGGCTGCCGTATTCTCAGGCGCCGGTCTTTGGGCGGGGGCAGGGATCACGTCGTGCCGGTCGGGGGCCGTTGGCAGCGCCCCCCCCCCGGCAATTCACCGGGCTCCGATGGGCCGAGCGGCCGTCGGTTTCTCGCCAGTCCCGTCGGCGTGGATTGGACAATTCCCACATGGCAGGACCTGGCTGGTAGGCCGGCTGATGCGGTCCTCGGGGGGGCGCTGGGGGGATCCGGCCCCGGGGGCCCACCGATCTGCGGGCGGGCCTGTGCCATGGGGGCACTCTTTCCTTCTGCGCCAGCCACTGTAGGGCTCCGCCATGGCCGGCGCGGAGCAGACACCCCCCTGCGAATGCGCTAGAATACGCCGGCCGGTCTGCGCATGTGCGGAACCATGCCGGCAATTCTGCGCATGCGCTAACTCGCGTCGGCCCTCTGGCGCTTGTTGGCATGGCACCAACCCCTCCGGCGTCGGCCTAGCCCCCGGAAGTGTGGAGGATTCTGCAACTTCTGGTCGACCCGATGCTGGAGTGGTTCGCGCTGCTTTTTACGCTGCCATCAGGCCATTGCGGGGATTCGGGAGAATCCCGACCCAGGGCTCTGGTGCCATTTTGAATAAATCAGAGATCCTTTCTATCTCTGCAAAAATTCCAGCCAATGTAAGTGCAATGGGATGTTGGAGTACATTAAGCAAATATATAAATGCAATATTGTTGTAACATCGGATCAACTGTCATCCGTTCACAAATGTTTTTTTTAAATTTAGAGTAGTCAATTTCTTTTTCTTTTCCAATTAAGGGGCAATTTAGCGAGGCCAATCCACCTAACCAGCGCATCTTTCGGTTGTGGGGGTGAAACCCACGGAGAATGTGCAAACTCCACACAGCCAATGACCCAGGGCTGGAATTCTAGCCCGGGTCCTCAGTTCCGCAGTCCACTAATGTTATTGATAAATGACAGCAAAAGTATAAATTGGAGAAACCACCTATTTAGAACACAATGCAGCTATGTTATTGGTGAATGTTCTGCATTGCTTTTGTCCACAAGTACAGTTACTGCATCACCGAATGTCATTCGAGCGGCACGGTAGCACTGTGGTTAGCACTGCGGCCTCACAGCACCAGGGACCCGGGTTCGATGCTGGCCTTGGGTGACTGTTCGGAGTTTTGTTTGCAGATTCTTCCTGTGTCTGCAGGGGTTTCCTCCGGGTGCTCCGGTTTCTTCCCGCAGTCAAAAGATGTGCAGGTTAGGTGGATTGGCCATGATCAATTCGCGGGGTTGCGGGGACAGGGTGAGGGAGTGGGCCAAGGTAGAGTGCTCTTTTGGATGGTCAGTGCAGAATGGCCTCCTGCACTGTAGACATTGTGTGGATCAGATTCAGCAAGTGGGACTTGTGACTTTGAAAATGCTGACTGCTTCTATGGCCTCGTAATGTTTCGATGAACACTGCCAACATTTCCTGTGAAATACTTGTGTATTTTCTCCAATTAACAACAATTAATTTGAGGTAAAGTTTTCCACAAAGGGGAATCGCCCTTGTTTTAAGTTAATGTTAAAATACTTACATCAGTGAGTTCCAACTCTTCACCATCATCCATATGGTCTACTTTGATGACACCTTGACATACCCAGAAGTATTGATTCGGATCATTCACCAATAACAGCGCTTCTGATGAGGAAAACAAGAAAACTGTGAACTCCTCATCTCCATCTCCTTTAATCTTTACAATTAATGCTTAAGGATACCTCTTTATCTCCAACTAATGAAAAAGAAAGAAGAGAAGACTTGCATTTATGCAACACCTTTCACAACTTCAGAATACTATAAAGTTCTCCCTGCATTTGTGTGGGTTTCCTCCGGGTGCTCCAGTTTCCTCCCACAAGTCCCGAAAGACGTGCTGTTAGGTAATTTGGACATTCTGAATTCTCCCTCCGTGTACCCGAACAGGCGCTGGAATGTGGCAACTAGGGGCTTTTCACAGTAACTTCATTACAGTGTTAATATAAGCCCACTTGTGACAATAAAGATTATTATTATTAAGTACTTTACAGCCTTTACACCCAATGAAGTCGTCTTGAAATGTGATCACTGTTTTAATGTGGGAATTGTAGCAACTAATATTCTCACAGCAAGGTCTTACAAATATCAATGTGATAATGACCAGATAATCTATTCTAGTGTGCTGGTTTCGGGATGAATGTTGGCCAGGTCACCAGCCTTCCCTAAATGGAGCAATTGGATCTTTTATCTCCACCTGAGAGGATAGGCGGGAACTCGGTTTCGCACCTAATCCATAAGGTGGCACCTCTGACAATGCAGCCCTCCCTCAGCACCGCACTGAACTGTCAGCCCAGATCATGTACAAATAGTTTGCTAATGGGGTTTGAACCTCCAACCTAGAAGGGAGAGTGCCTCTCAATAAGCCACTGCGGTGAAGGAAACAAACTTTTTGGTGGTCCCTATACAAACCTGCAACAGGAAGTACATTAGTAACAATGCTAGCCGAATAATTATCAATTATCCTTCAACTGAGTAAGGCTCACCCTTCATTCATCAATGGTTGGGGCACCGCTAGAGTCTTGTGTTTAATTCTGGGCAGCACACTTTAGAAAGGACGTGAAGTTTTGGAGAGGGTTCAGAGGAGATTCACCGGAACACAACCAGGGATGGAATTCACTACCCCAGAGTAGGTGGATTCCAGGACATGAAGTAAATTTAAGGAAGAGATAGACAGATTTTTAATTCGCAATGGGTTGAAGGGTTATGGAGGACAGGCAGGAAAGTGGATTTGAGGCTGAGAGGAGATCAGCCATGATCGTATTGTATGGGGACGCAGGCTCGAGAGGCTGAATTACCTGCTCATAAATCTAATGAGGGGCTCCCGTTAAGTGGAGAGGATAGAACATCTGGAATTATTCTCCGATGATTAGAGAAGAATGAGGGAGCTGTAATGTGGGGCGGGATTCTCCGCGAACCGGCGGGTGGGCCACTCTGGCGCCGAGGAGTGGCGTGAACCACTCCGGCGTCGGGCCGCCCCGAAGGTTCGGAATCCTCCGCACCTTCAGGGGCTAGGCAGGCGCCGGAGTGGTTTGCGCCCCGCCGGCCGGCGCAGAACGGGCTTGGCGCCACGCCAACCGGCACCGAAGGGCCTCCGCCGGCCGGCACGAGTTGGCGCATGCACTGGAGTGCCCGCGTGTGCTGGTGTCATCCCAGCGCATGCGCAGGGGGGTCCATTTCCACGCCGGCCATCGCGGACTGTTAAAGCGGCTGGCGCGGAGGAAAAGAGTGCCCCCACGGCACAGGCCCGCCCGCGGATGGGTGGGCCCCGTTCGCGGGCCAGGCCACCATGGGGGCACTCCCCGGGGCCAGATCCCCCCGTGTCCCCTCGAGGACCCCGGACGCCGCCCTCAGAGCCTGGCCCCGCCGGTAAGAACCTGTCATAACATACGCCGGCGGGACCGGCCGGAATGGGCGACCACTCGGCCCATCGCGGGCCGGAGAATCGCCGGGGGGCCGCTGCCAGTGGCCGCCGACCGGCGCGGCACAATTCCTGCCCCGCCAAATCCCCGGCGCTGGAGAATTCGGCAGCCGGCGGGGGCGGGATTCACGCCGCCCCCCCCCGGCGATTCTCAGACCCGACAGGGGATCGGAGAATCCTGCCCATGGTGTTCAAAATTATGAGCGATTTTGATGGAATTGGTAAGAAGAAACTGTTTCCACTTGTGGGTGGGTCAGGAACCAGAGGAGACAGATTTAAGATGATTGGCATAAAACACCGGGGAGGGATGGAGGTGGGGGACAAAAAGAGAAGTGAGTTGTTATGCTCCTAAATGCGTTGCCTGGAAGGGTGATGGGAACAGATTCAGTGGCACCCAGCTGGTGGCCTCCCCACTCTGCAGGGGTTTAGCAGCCTGGTAAAATGGTCATTTCAATATTTAAATTGGCAGCTGGGAAGCCGGTCCCATCATTGGTTCAGATGCTCTAATGGCCCCATTGCATCATTAGCTCCCTGTAAATTTACCAGCCCTCCCATGCCATGATCCCACCTCCCAGAGGCTGGTGAAGCTCTCGCCAGTGCATGGCAGGGAGTGTATTCCATTACCTCCCTCAGGGTAACTATTGAATTAATAGGGAGGCTTGCAAAAGTGCTGGGCATTGGGTAGACTTGTGCCATTGGTCGGTTCTTTTTGAATCATAAAATCTAATATTTGCCCAATATATTTGAACATAGAGATTTTGTACAGTGGATAGTGCAATGATATAATTCCCTCATGCTTACATGTGCTTATTACTCATAATGGCCCATCTGCTGGCTTTACAAAGCAAGAAGAGCCAAATAATCTCAGACAAGCAGCCAAAGAGGAACAGTCAGCAGAACATGAATCACCAGACACAACACGTGCCTCAGTTAGGACCAGGTGAGAGGGGTGAACTGGCGCCCCAGTATTCACCACCCTCGGATTGGTCAGAACAAAGATGTTGTTTCTTTCTCATGAGGTTATGCCTTTTCAGAATCATAGAATGTCTCCAGTCAGAAGGAGCCCATTCGGCCCATCGAGTCTGCACCCCCTCTGAAAGAGCACCCTACCTAGGCCCATTCCCCCGCCCTATCCCTATAGCCCTGAACACTAAGGGGCAATTTAATGTGGCAATTCATCTAACCTGCACATGTTTGGACTGCGGGAGGAAACTGGAGCACCCGGAGGAAACCCACGCATACATGGGGAGGTCATACAAACTCCACACGGACAATCACCTGAGGCCGAAATTGAACCCCAGTCCCTGGCACTATGAGGCAGCAGTGCTGACCACTGTGCCACTGTACTGCCCATATCGGAACGTATTTATCTATGTTGTGAGCAGTAAGGAGCCAATCAAGCTAGCTTTTCTTGAATCAAAGAAACAGCAAGTTTATTAACCACTAAACACGAGAAAAATAATAAAAATATGGTGTTGAGCAGTCATTTGGGCACACACACATATACACATACACACATGTATTACACACACACAGGCACTCATATACATACACACTCATATACATACATAGACACATATATACACACACACTCATACATACATACACACACATATACATACACACATACATACAAACACGCACACTCATACATACACACACTCATACATACACACACTCACACATACACACACTCATACATACACACACTCATACATACATACATACAAACTCATATGCAAACACGCACACTCATACATGCATGCACACTCATAAACATACACACATTTACTCATATACATACACATACACACACTAATATACATACACACATATATATACTTGCACACACTCATATACACTCATATACGTACACACAAACACTCATATGCATACATACACACACATTCACATACAAACTAGTGGAGGTTGAATCCAATAAAAAGATGTCAAAGAACATACAATTAATTGTCTTTGAGACGTAAATTTGAAATGCTACAGCAGATTTAGGCTAGCTGGTTTATTGGATGCAATCAGATATAGAAGATGTAGCAAGTATTACAGGGGACGGGATTCTCTGAACCTCCGCGCCGGAACCGTGCCCGGCACGGGGGTGGAGAATAGCCGTTCACGCCGGAAATCCGGCGCGGCGGCACTTCCGTGATTTTCCGCGGACCCGCCAGTCACGCGTGGAAGAGGCACCAGTGGCGATTCTTTGCGGTCGACTGGCCGAACACCTGCCGGCGTGGTTTACATCTGGTACCACACAGCGGGAGCTCGGACCTGTGGCCGCGGTGGCGGTCCCAGGGTGAATCTGACTCCGGGGGGTGGGGGCCCTCAGCGATGACCAGGCCCGCAATCGGGGGCCACCGATCGGCGGGCCATTGCGATCTGTGGGGGACCTACCTTACTCTGTGTGGGCCCGCTGTGTGGCTCCTCCATGTCGGCGGCGCCCGCGCCGAGGTCGGCCGCCGTGCGCATGTGCGGACACGCTTGCGGCCGCCGTGCACATGTGCGGCCGCGCGGTCTGGACAGCAGGGCCCCGCCAGCAGCCAGAGTTGTGGGATGCAAGCCGGGGTCCTGTTAGCCTCCTGGAAAACGGAGAATCACCCCGGACGTCCGGAGTGATTCTCACCCGTTTTTCGGCGGGTGTGGGGCCTTAGCCCCCAAAAGGGAGAAACCCGGCCAAGATGTTTGTTCACTGGTAGGTTTCCGAGGTAGCGTGGCCCCTTTAAATGGGCAGGGATCACAGACCACGTGACTGGCTCAGGGTGCTGTAGACTAAAGACCTGTTGTATGATGTTCTGTGCCTGTTTCCATTCAGCCCATCGAGTCTGCACCGACCCTCTGAAAGAGTACTCTATCTAGGCCCACTCCCCTGCTCTATCCTCATAACCCCACCTAACCTGCACATCTTTAGACTGTGGGAGGAAACCGGAGCACCCAGAGGAAACCCACGCAGACACATGGATAACGTGCAAACTCCACACAGACCGGGGCCCAAAGCCGGAATTGAAGCCGGGTCCCTGGCGCTGTGAGGTAGCAGTGCTAACCACTGTGCCAGGCTTTGCCAGCTTGCTGAGCACTGAGTTTGGGACCGCGCTCAGCAACATGTTGTGCGACCGGCTGGTTTGTGGGATCAATAACCTCAATATCCAGAAGAAACGTCAGCGAGAGACCACAATTATGTTGGAAAAAGCAATCAAGGTAGCTCAGTGCACCAAAAAAAGGCACCACTGAGCTTCAAAGCATGGCTGAAGGGGAGTATGGGGCGATATGCAGCAGGATCAACGGGCACTGCTCCAAGTCAGACACAGCCCTTGGGACAGGACGGGAGCTCAAGGAGCTGGAAGGAATCAGGGCATCAAACTGAATGCGAGGTGGACGTTGCAGGGGGCCCATACCTAGGAGACCTGCCATGTTCAGGATGTTGTGTGCTTCCATTGCAACCAATTCCTTAAGAGTAAATCAGGTTAAAGTCCAACAGCTTTGTTTCGAATCACTAGCTTTCGGAGCGCTGCTCCTTCCTCAGGAGCAACGCTCCGAAAGCTAGTGTTTGAAACAAACCTGTTGGACTTTAACCTGGTGTTGTAAGACTTCTTACTGTGCTCACCCTAGTCCAACGCCGGCATCTCTACATTAAGAGTAAATGGCAGACCCCTTAAAATGGAAGTCATCTCCGGGGCTTTGGTGACAGTAGGGAGTGAACAGACCTTCCAATGTCTACATGCAGGAACACAGTCTTTAAGCTTAACGAGTATTACAGCCAAACGTTCGACATACATAGGGGAGATTTTGAAGATCCTCAGAACAGCCAGTACCCTAGCGGCCTACAAAGGGCAGTTAGCCAATCTGTCTTTGGTAGTCATTCAAGGACATCGACCCAGTCTATTGGGAAGAGACTGGTTGTAGAATATTAGGTTCGACTGGCTGGAGATCTCAAAATATCTGCGCGTCCTCCAAGATGTCTTGAGGAAATATGAAGACGTCTTCCAAGAATTAAGTGTTGAAAAGCCAAGATATATGTCAATCCAGATTTGACACCCAAGTTCATTAGAGCCACGCCAGTGCCATACGCATTGCCCCAGAAGGTTGAAGCAAAGCTCAAGAAATTGAACGAGCTGGATATAATCAAGCCAGTTCAGTTTTCAGAGTGGGTGGCGTGATAATTCCTGTCCTTAAAATCTGATCAGTCAATAAGGATTTGTGGGGCCTAAAGGATGATCATAAACCAGGTTGCCCAGGTCGATTGGTATCCGATGCCCCGAATTGAAGACATCTATGCCAAGCTGGCGGGGGTCCTTATGAAAGGGGCTTTGTGATGCTGTGGTCCACCTAAGATACGATAAATGTACCTTCCAGGCCTCTGACGTTACATACCTAGGATTATGCGCCAATGCAACAGGGTTGCACTCTTTGGAAGAAAAGGTCACTGCCATACGAGATATTGCTGCACTCAAAAATGCCAACGGGTGTAAGTCCTTCCTTGGTTTGGTCAATTACTGTGGAAGGTTTATTTTAAATCTAGCCACAACATAGGCCCCATTGCATTTACTATAAGGAAGAATAAACAGTGGCAATGGAGGGATCATCAAAAAGAAATCTTACAAGTTGTGAAGCAAGCATTGCAGTCATCCTTGGTGCATTTTGATCCAGGAAAACCAATAGTGCTGACGTGTGACACACCCTACAAAATGGGAGATGGTTCGGACCGTCCTATTGCCTTTGTCTCATGGACCCTTTCAGAAGCAGAACAATATTAGGAGCAGATTCAGAAGAAGGGCTTAGCGGGTTATATTTGGTGTGAAGAAATTCCACCAGTATGTATATGGTTGACAGTTCAACATCATGACTGACAACAAGCCATTGTTGGTCCTGTTAAGGGAAGATAAGCCAGTACTGCCCATAGCCTCAACAAGGGTGCAGTATTTTGCCCTGCTGTCGGCGGCTTACAACTATGCTTTTCAGCACCAGCCTGGAACACAAGTTGATAATGTGGATGCGTTAAGCCGCCTGCCCCTACCCAAGAGCACTCCCCCACCATCAGTACCCCAGGAGATTATTCTAGCACTAAACTTCCGAGACACTCTGCCAGTGTCTGCAGGGCTGGACCCAAAGAAACCCTTTATTCTTTCAAAGGTCAAACAAATGTTACAGTCTGGCTGGCGATACGAGAAGTCTGAACTGTTCAGGACCTTCTTCACTCGTCACGATTTTAAATTTAGAGTACCCAATTTTTTTCCAATTAAGGGGCAGTTTAGTGTGGCCCACCTACCTGATCAGCCAATAAGCATTTGTGGGGACTAAAGGATGATCAACCACACAACTTTTTGGGTTGTGAGGGTGAAACCCACGCAGACACGGGAAGAACGTGCAAACTCGACACAGACAGTAACCTGGGGTCGGGATCGAATCCGGGTCCTCAGAGCCATAGGCAGCAGGGTTAACCACTGCGCCATTAGTTGACATAGTGGGCAGTATGGTGGCGCAGTGGTTAGCACCGCTGCCTCACGGCGTCGAGGTCCCAGGTTCAATCCCGGCCCTGGGTCACCGTCCGTGTGGAGTTTGCACATTCTCCCCGTGTTTGCGTGGGTTTTGCCCCCACAACCCAAAGATGTGCAGGGTAGGTGGATTGGCCACGCTAAATTGCTCCTTAATTGGAATAGACAAATTGGGTACTTTAAATTTATTTTTAAAAATGTTAGTTGACATGTGAAGATGGCGTGATTCTCTGGGGATCATGGGTGGTCTGCCCACCTCTGGCGAGGAGGCCTGTCCTTCAAGAGTTACATAGCGCACACTCAGGACAGACAAAGATGAAGCTGTTGGCACGGAGTTACATCTAGTGGCCAGGAATAGGCCATTGAAGAGCTCGTACAATAATGCCACCCTTGTGAAAAATCCAACGCCTTCTGCCACACTTGACCCTCAGAAATGGCCAGATCGCCTGTGGACCAAGGTCTACGTGGATTATGAGGGCCCATTTTTGGGCAAGATGTTTTGTGTGCCATTAGACGGCCACTCTAAGTAATTATCAGTCCAGGGGATAGGGACCTCTAACTCAGCAATCACAATAGAGGCTTTACGCCTTGCGTTTGCCATTCATGGGTTTCCCGAGACATTTGTTTTGGACAATGGCACCCCCTTCACCGGTAATGATTTCCAGCTTTTTGAATGGCATACGACACAGGAGAGACATCGCCTATCACCCAGCGTCGGACTGTTTGGCTAAGCAAGCCAACAAACTTTCAAGAACACTATGAAAAAGCAGTCAGATAAACCATTTAGCCAGAAGTTGCCTAATTTTCTGATGTTGTACAACTCAACCATAGGGGTCACTCCAGCTGAGTTGGCACACTGGGCTAAATCGCTGGCTTTTAAAGCAGACCAAGGCAGGCCAGCAGAACGGTTCAATTCCCGTACCAGCCCCCCCGAACAGGCGCCGGAATGTGGCGACGAGGGGCTTTTCACAGTAACTTCATTGAAGCCTACTCGTGACAATAAGCGATTTTCATTTCATTTCATTTCATGGGTCGTCGGTTGAGAGACCTTGTATTGCCAAATTTGGCAGGGAGGGTGGAGGCATGTCAGGCCTCCCAGAAGAGTCAGCGGTAACAGGAGAGAGAACACAGGTCTTTCCGGATGGGAGACCCGGTTTTGGTATGACATTTCACTGCATATTAACCTTGGTTAGAAGGACGGGTTGTGGTCCAGCCAGGCCCGCTATCTTATGTGGTTGATGTTAATGGGAAGACCGTTGAAAAGCACCTCGACCACTTGAGGAGTCGAGGGGAGGTGACACCCGCCAGGGTGGAGTCAACAAGTTGAGTCAGCACCATGAATACTCCTGTAACTCGGTCCAGTCAAAGGGAGCCAGGGACACCCACACCTGTTCAACCAACTGCGTCTGTTGAGGCCGGTGAGACTAGTTCACCTATTGTTGACGTGGCAGTGCCTGGGGTAGCATCGGTTGTGGACCACCAAATCCCCCAAAGGAGTGCCGAGTCTGTGGCTGGGCTTCGGAGGTCTGGGAGAAAGCGGAAGGCTCTGAACTGACTAACGCTTTGATGGACTATCTTTTCTCAGTTGTCCCTGTTAACAATTTTGACTTTTGTACATATTTATGAGGAAGCATTTTAAGGGACTTAAGAGGGGAGACATTGGTAGTGTGGCCCCTTTAAGGGGCTCCACTGACCATGTGACTGGCTCGAGGCCAATTGCGCAGGAGCACCAAAGACCAGCCAATGGGGCATTTGAGCAAGGCTCTGGGAGAAGGACACAGGCAATGTGGACCAGGGAGCTGAAGAGTAAAGACCTCTGTATATTGTTCTGTGCCTGTTATCGTACTGACTTTGCCTTTCATCAATAAACCCCTTTTGTCTCGAGTCCATCAGTTTCTGATAGAATTGGCTTCTCGAACCAGGCAACATACTCATTCCAAAGGAGAGGGAGGGAGAGAGAACAGTCCTCAGCCTGTTTCCTCTGCTAAAGACATTCTTGACACCATCTGTGTCATTTGCAATCACTCTATAGTGGATGGGCAGCCATGTCTTGAAATTACTTAACCCATTTTGTATTCCCAATTGGCTGGCGCTGAAGTTAATGTGAATCCCGACCCGCCCGAAAAACATTGCGGGAGAATACGGCAGCTGGTGTCGGGGCGTAGAGGCGGGATTCCCGCCGCTCCCCGGGGATTCTCCGGCCTGGTGGTGGGTCGGAGAATCCCGCCCTTGGTCTTTTCCGCCAGGAAAACTGGCGTCAAAAGGCCACAGATTTACCGTCTTGCAGGGGGCTAGCAGGCAGCTGTCGTGGAGCTCGCAGCTCCAGCTGCCGATACGGCCCCTCCGCACTTCCGGGTCAGAGGTCACGCATGCGCAGCCTCCAGTGGCCATGCCATGCTCCATGGTGGACTCAGCACTCGGATCTGGACCACCAAAATAGTGCCCCCGATCAGCCGCTCGCCCGACCCGCACACATAGCCCCCAGTCCCGAATGAGACCCCCCCCTACCTTCCGATCGGCCTTCCCCCGACTGTGGCGGCCACGGATTGAATACCCAGCCGCCTCGTGAGTTTCCCGAACGGCAGGACCACATTAGAAACACGCCATCGGGCATTCGGCCAGTCAGAGATGGAGAATAGCGGGGCGGGCCTCAGGCAATGGCCTGAGGCAGTGGATACTTGGCGGGAGTACGCCGCTTTTGGGGGGGGGCGGAGAATAGCAGAATCGGTGCCGGTCCCGATTTCGTGCGGGAAAACGGATTCTCCACGCCGTCGCCGAACACGATTTCAGCATCGGGTGCTGAGAATCCAGCCACATATTTTCAAAAATAAAGAGGCACAGACACAATATAACAATGTACACGAAGAAGCACATGGAAAATAGGAGACAATGGGGAGAAGAAGGGCGGTCAATGAGGTGTGAGCAGATGTGGGACTGATCCAGCATCTTGCTTGCCCCATCTAATTTGAGTCAGGATACAGATATTAACGGATCTGGTGCGGGATTCTCCTCTACCTGGCGGGGCTGTACCGGCGCCGAGGAGTAGCGTGAAGAACTCCGGCATCGGGCCGGCTGGATGGTGTGGAATCCTCCGCACCTTCAGGGGCTAGGCCGGCGGGGTTGCTCCGAGCCAGCCGGCCATGGCGGAGGTTGACAGCAGCCGGCATGGAGGGAAAGAGTGCCACCACGGCACAGGCCCACCCGCGGATCGGTGGGCCCCGATTGTGGTCCAGGCCACCGTGGGGGCAGCCCCGGGGCCAGATCCCCCCCGCGCCCCCTGAGGACTCTGCAGGCTGCCCGCAGAGCCAGGTCCCGCTGGTACGGACCTAGTTTAATTTACGCCGGTGGGACCGGACGAAAACGGGCGGCCGGTCGGCCCATCGTGGGGCGGAGAATCGCCAAGGGGGCCACTGCCAATGGCCCCCGACCGCAGTGACGCGATTCCCGGCCCCGCCGAAAAAACGGCGCCGGAGAATTTGGCAGCATCCGTTGGAGCGGCGGGGCGGGATTCACGCCGCCCCCGGTGATTCTCCGACCCGGCGGGAGGGTCGGAGAATCCCGCCCCAGATTTCCAACTCTTGGTCCATATAGAATTATAACTTTGCTTTGTAATCTACACACATTGACAGACCCACACCAAACACGCACAAACACTATACACACATACACCCACACAAACAATCACTATACACACACACCCACACAAACAATCACTATACACACACACACCCACACAAACAATCACTATACACACACACACCCACATAAACAATCACTATACACACAAACACACGCACACACATCCCCACACACACAAACAAACCACACACACCACACTCACAAACACCAAACACACATGTGGGCGGGATTCTCCGACCCCCCGCCGGAGATTTGGCGGGGGCAGGAATCGCGGCGCAGCGGTCAGCGGGACCCCCCCCCCCCCCGGCGATTCTCCGACCCGCGATGGGCCGAAGTCTCGCTCGTTCTATGCAGGTCCCGCCGGCGTAAATTGGAGTAGGTCCCTTACCAGCGGGACCTGGCGGCGTGGGCAGGCTCCGGGGTCCTGGGGGGGGGCGTGGGCGATCTGGCCCTGGTGGGTGCCCCCACGGTGCCCTGGCCCGCGATCGGGGGCCCACCGCTCCACGGGCAGGCCTGCGCCGTGGGGGCACTCTATTCATACGCGCCGGCCGTGTAAGCCTCCGTGATGTCCGATGCGTAGGTGAACCCCCCCCTGCGCATGCACGGGGATGACGTCAGCAGCCGCTGACGCTCCCGCGCATATGCGGACCTGCGCCGGCCGGCGGAGTCCCTTTGGCCCCGGCTGCCGTGGCGCCAAAGGACTTCCACGCCGGCCGGAGGGGCGCCAACCACTCCGGGGCGGGCCTAGCCCCTGAAGGTGCGGAGGATTCCGTACCTTTGAGGCGACCCGACGCCGGTGTGGTTCACACCACTCGGTCCCGCCAGGACCCTCCCGCCCCGCTGGGTACAGGAGAATCCCACCCACAGATACCAAACACACACACACACCAGTTGAAGGTGAATTCAAGATATTGAACCAAACAGTCATGAGCATTTTCAGTTAGCTTGCTAACGAAACACTTCTGAAGTCCAGGAGCGAGGCATTCAGAAAACTCCTAGGGGTTCTTTGTGTTCTGGGCAGACATCTCGATGGAAATAGCAGCATCCGTGGGAAAACACATAGCAACCTGACCTTCATGTCAGCTACACCTCACAGCACTGAATTAGTGGGTGCAGGTGTGTTTCCTAAAGAAATTAACCAACAGAAACTCCAGTAAATCCATTGAATCGATGCGCGTTCAAGTAAGTCAAGGTCTAAATAATGAGCCTTTAACCTAATGTTTTCTTTGGCTAATTTTTGCCTAATTCTATTCCCCTGAAGCTCCTGGCATAAATTTAATGTATTAAAGGCATTTTAAACAAGCTGTTATTGTTCCAATATCCCTCTCCTGCAGCCGATTGCTTAGATTGTCATGTGAGAGTACCTTTAAGAAATGGGTGTTTTTTATAGAATAACTATAGTGGGTGTACCTTTAAGAAATGGGTGTTTATTACTGCAGTGATGTCAGAGTGTGGGTGGAGCTGGGCTGTCTGTCAGCTTTTAGTTTCACTTTGAGAAAAAGCTTGGGTGTGTCTGTGTTTTTTTGGTTTCATTTCAGTGTTGGAGCTGCAGCCAGCCAGAGAAGGTGTAATGTTGTTCTCTCTGCCATGTAAAGACTATCTCTTGATCATTTGGTGAATTCAGAGTGATAACTGTTCTCAGTAGTGAATTTAGACCTGATGTGCTTCTGTTAAAAGGTTTCTTTTATGTCATATGGATGTTAAAAGGAAAGTAAGGATTACTTAGTGTTGCATTCTTTGGGGGTTGTATTTGAATTGATGGTTGCTAAGGTGTTCACTGTATGCTTTAAAAAGATTAACTTGAGTTCATAGAATAAACATTGTTTTGCTTTAAAAAGTACTGTTAGATATCTGCTGCACCACGCCTGTAGAGTGGGCCGTGTGCTCCCCATACCACAATGTAGTAAAAGTTGTGGGTCAGGTGAACTCTATGATACACTTTGGGGTTCTCTATACTCTGGCCCATAGTAAGATTTACACTGGTATTTCCACAGATTGGGGAACATTGAGGAATGAGTCACGTGAAGGAAGTTCACAATGCAAGTGAACCAATGAAATGCATTAAACAAATACTAACGGTGGGATTTCCCCACTGCGCCCCCACCTCCCGCAGCATGTTTTCTGGCGGTGCAGGCACCTCACCATTTGCTGGCAGAGGGATCTTCCGGCCCCGCCAATGTCAATGATGTTTTGTGTTGTTCGGCGGATGCACTGCGAGGGATCGCCGTCGGCGGGACAAAGAGACCGTGCCGGTGGAAAGGGCAGAGAAATTCAGCCCTGTATGGAAGCAACTGAATCCAAACATAATAAGGCAGACAGCATCCTAGCCTTTGCTAATTAGGGGTGCAAAGTATAAAAGCAATGACGTTTTGTTAAATTTGCAAAAACCATTGGTTTGGCCCCAACTGGAGTTTTACATCCAGTTCCAAGGGCCACACCGGGAAAGATGTGTCGGCACTAGAACGAGTGCAGAAAAGAATTGACAGGATTGCTTCCGGGGATGTGGAACTTATACTACGTAGATAGATTGACGGAGTTAGGACTGTTTTCCTTGGAGAAAAGGAGGTTTGATAGAGGCATTCAAAATCATGAGGGTTCCAGACATAGGAGATAGGGAGAAATGTCCCTTTGGTGGAAGGATCAAGAACCAGAGGGCACAGGTTTAAGGTAATTAGGAGGTCTTCCAGTTGTGGCATGTAGGTGGAGCTCGCATGTTTGGTGGCTCCTGCCAGAGTCGTCATTTTTAGGCCCTTTACACCCAGTTTGGGGGAGAATTCTTTGGTGGGAAACCATGGGAAGGTCTGAGACATTTATAGAATGTCAAAAACCGGAAAAATATTTACGGTAATTGGCAAAGGAAGCAATGGCGACCTGAGGAAAAATCTTCTGAAGCAGCGTGTGGTTAGGATCCGGAATACACTGCCTAAGAGTATGATGGAGGCAGATTCAGTAAAGGCTTCCAAGATGGAATTGGATTGTTATTTGAAAAGGAAGAATGTGCAAGACCATGGAGAGAAGGCAGGGGAGTGGCACTATGCAGAGAGCTCTTACAGAGAACTAGTACGGACACGATGGGCCGAATGGCCTCCTTCCATACCGTAACAATTCTGTGACAAAATGATTACATTTTGTATATATAATGCAAAGAAAATATCAGTTGTCCACCTGCCTGCGTGCATCTTTTTATTTACATCACTGCCGATTTGTTTCAACTGTGACTACCAACACAAAATATTTTATAACAATGCTTATTTAAATGTCTCAGCAGCTTAAAAGCAAACATATTTGCTTCATAACCCAAAGTTTGCCACCTTAAGTCTGATGAAACCCTAAGACAAATATAAACAGTCACCTGTTGTATCAGGACGTTAGGTGGGTTCTGGTCTTTTATGTAGGATAAGTTGACACTATGGGTGGAATTCTCCCATCAGGGACTAAGTCTCGCGGCGGGGATGGGGGTGGAGAGCAGAGAGACACCGTGGCATATCTTCCATCCCTGGTGAAATTAATTATGTGTCCTGGGGTTTTGCACCATCATCTGTGGTGGGGCAGGTTTGATGGTGCGTGTTCCACCATCATACCTGGATGCCATGTTTAAAAGCCACCTGCCATGACTGACCCACCATTGAAGAAATAAGATGGGTCTCTGGAACACGCTGAAGCTGGAAGATGGACCTCCTCGAAGACATTGATGCTGGAAGATCAGCCTGATAGATGCTCTTTCCACCCACTGCTGTGATGTTCCAGGGTTCAGGGTCTTTGACAGAATCCACCTTGAATTACGGAGGCAGACCCAGGCCTTCTTCAGGTAAGTCTCCATTGGTCAGATGTGTTTTGGACTGCAGTGTTTTACTGCTGGCATTGTGAAGAATTAGACGGGCGTGGGGGTGGGGGGGGGGGGGGGGGGGGGGGGGGATTTTGGTTGGATCTTCATTTTGATGCCAATCGGTTACACACCGGCCTTCAGCTTAATTCTTGATCTGCCTAGGCAGGCACCATCCGAAGATCCCGCTGTAAATTTACGCTGGTGTGAAAGTGATTTTTAGGCCTCCACTCCTGCCTACGATTGAACCCGCCGGTGGGAGAATGAGAGAGTTCCATCCTATGGCTGGGATTTTGGAACCCGTCACTGGCGGGACGGAAGCCTCAATGAATCAACTGAAGGTCTATTGACTTTTGGCGGGAATATCCATTCCCACCAGGGACAGGAATGGAAAATTCCGGCTGATTTCTCATGCTTGGCTCCAGTTTTTGAAAAATGGTATAATGGGTGCAATCCAATTGCTATGCTGCACCTCAAAGTCAGCTCACTGCGGTGCAGCGTGGCCAATAAAAGTAGGGATCTACCCAGCTCGAAAGATCTAAAGTGACCTTGTACGACATGGCAATGTAAATACCACCCATTGTTGGAGGGATCACATTTTGGCAAATCAGTGTATTAAAGTGAGACAGCTAGTCTCACTTGAATTTGCACATTCCCGAGAGAGGCTTTGGGATTCATCTCCTTCGCCTTGGAGACCTTGGGCGAGCGCAGTTCAATATTAGTCTCCACAAACAGGAACCAGATGGAACAACATTCATGGGGGTCTCCCAGAGGATCAGAGGCCACCAGCTGCATGCTCTTGGGCAGAGTGGTGCCCAGGAACTGGTGTCACCTGGGCACCTTGGCAGTGCCAGCCGGGCACCCTGGCAGTGTCAGAGGGCAACCTGGCAGTGCCAATTGGATGCCAGCCTGTCACTGCCAAGGTGCCAAGGTGGCATTGCCAGCTGGCATGGGCACTGCCAGGGTGGCAGGCCAGCACTGCCAAGGTGTGCCAGCTGGCATTTTTTTGCATGCACGCGATCGGGCCGGGGTGCCCTGCGTGGGTGTTGGGGGTGCTGGGGAAGCGGGGGGGGGATTGCAGAGGGGGGAGTGCCGGGGGGGGGGGGTGCGGGCATAATCCGTTCGGGCTGGGGGGGGGTCAGGGGCAACTTTGGGTGCCTTGGAGATTAGGATGCCATTTAAAAATGATATCCCTACCTCTCGCTGCACTGGGGAGTTCCGGTGAGTGGAGCTCCTCAGTGTACAGAACGGGGCTATGTGTGGCCTCAACTGCTCGTTCCCCAGTGAGGCCCATTATACAATGCAAGTCACGTTGTATAGCCATGTGTTCCTTGGCGCTGCAAGCGCCGAGTAGCACGCGACTAAACGCGCTCGCTGTGGGACTTTGTTCCCAATTAGTTGAATCACGCCCACTGTTAATAGTGTTAAGAGGTTTACACAGCTTTGACTGCCCCTTCACTTAGCTGGAAGAGACAAATAGATGAGTGTTGATATAATAAAAGTTAGTTCACCTGGATTTTTACTTTAGAACCACAAAACTACAACTCACGATCTTAAGAAAACTATGTGGGGTATTTCCGATTGACCAGATGGTCTATTCCTAGTGTCTCATTTCTGTATTTTCATTGATAAACTATGCTTATGGTCAAATGCAGCACGGTAGCTTGGGTCACTGTCTGTGCGGAGTCTGCACGTCTCCCTGTGTCTGCGTGAGTTTCCTCCGGGTGCTCCAGTTTCCTCCCACAAGTCCCAAAAGACGTGCTGTTAGGTGAATTGGACATTCTGAATTCTCCCTCTGTGTATCCAGCCGGAATGTGGTGACTAGGGGCTTTTCACAGTAACTTCATTGCAGTGTTAATGTAAACCTACTTGTGACAACAATAAAAGATTATTATTATTATTAAAATGCTTACCTAATAATGGTCCGATCTTTCCTGACAGGATCTGGTAGAAGATGTGGTAGCCCCTCTCAGCTGATTGTTGTGAGATGACACGTGATTTTTCTAGCAAATCTAAATGAACAGATATGTTGCGAATGTGAAAATAATCCTATCTTTAACTACCAACCACAGCATCAAATGAAAAAGAATACTAAAAACCAGATGCTTACAGCTCTCAATATCAGCACCAGCCAGTTTACCAGATGGACCAAAGTGAATTCGGATGAATTTACCCTTGAGGGAATTGCAAAACAAAATTAAATTGAATTTAGTTACCCATTACCATCAGCATTAATCTTCAGTCTTAAATAGGTCATGATATACATACAAAGAGGAGGAATAATTTGATAATCTAGCTTTCACTAAAGTTTCCCCCGCCATCTGGTTAGTTAGGGATCGCACCAATTGCAGAGGTTGTCAGCCGAGATATGTCTGAAGAATGAAACCTTCTGCCATTGGCTCATGAGGTGGGAAAGGCTTCAGCCTGTCCTCCGCTTACTTTCACGGACTACATCAGTACAAAGTGGATGTTAATCTACCTGTGAGGAATATCGGCACACTGGTTGCAACTTAATCCAACCAGAGGATCACAGATTGGTTCAGACAATTGGGTGGCGAGAAATCTATCAGTACAAATGCTTAAACTTATGGAAAATGCTAACACTGTTACAGTTGTGTAACTCTGGCCTCATCACTTTATTTGCAGGGAGCAAAATACTGCAGGGACTGGGAATCTGAAAAGCAAAAATAAAGCTGAAAATACTCAGAATGCCAGGTAGCATTGCTTGAGAAGGAGCAAAGTCAGCCAGTTGAGGTTTCAGGTCCAAAACCCTTTCTTAGGATCTGCTGAGCTTTTCTAGCTTTTTCCTGCACTGTTCCATTTCTGCTTTACATTAAAAATTGACTTGTGACCCATCCCATCAAATTTTGATCAGGCAAAAAAGGTGGAATTCAAGGAAGATGCAGAGTAAGATGGATGCCACTGGGCCCATTGAGCTGGGTCGGTTTTATGAGCGAGTTAATCAATCGGCTCCACTCCCCTGTTCTTTCCCCACAGCCTGCACATGAAGTATTTACCCAATTGCCTGTTGTAAGTTATTGTTGAATCTGTTTCCACTGCCCTTTCACGCAGTGCATTCCATATCACAACATGCCACAAAGATCCATTTCCCCTCTTTGTTTCTATGGTTCCTTTGCTAATTATTTTAAATTGGTATCTGCTGGTTGCTTGCCTTCTTGCCATGGAAACAGTTTCTCCTTATTTACTCTGTCAAATTTTCTCATAGTTTTGCAAATCTCCATTAAATCTATGGAATAAAACGTCCAACTTAATTTGTTCCTGATATTGGGCAGGAAATATAGATGACCTTTTATTTGTTCATGGGATCTGGGGACCCCAGGCAAGGCCGCATGTACTGCCCATCCCTAATGTGGCCATTAGAAAGTTGTGGTGAGCCGGCTTCTGGAATACAACTGAGTGACTTGCTCGGTCACTTCAGAGAGTAGTTCAGAGTCAACTACAATGCTGTGGTACAGCAGCCACATGTAAGGCAGACTCTGTAAGATTTCCTTCCCTAAAGGACTTTAGATGGGTTTTAATGACAAGATAGTGGTCGCCATTACTTATACTAACTTTATATTTAAATTTCAACTGTAATTGAATTTAAACTCATGTCTCCAGGTCGTTAGCCCAGGCCTCTGAATTAATAGTCTTATAACATAATCACTGTGCTAATGTACCCTCACCGCGAGCCTACCAACACCTTAGCAAAAGTTATTCATAAGTTTCAGAGCAGTTGATCGTAGACTGGTCTCAAATAAAGGACAAAACGTATAATTATGCAACAGCAGGATCCCTTATTTAGTAAAACATACACAAAGGGAAGGGAAGAAAGAAATGGACTTACAAAGCGGGAGGAGTTGTTGTTTCTGGTTGTTTTCGCGTTGCCAAAAGCCTCCAGCACAGGATTAGCCTGGATGATTTGATCTTCCAGGGAGCCCTATACAAAGGAAAAGAGAAAGGGAAACTGAAACTTAAGATATCAGTTCAACACCTTTTTCTGCATGAAGGATTTATTTTATTAATTTTCAGAGAAGTCTATTGCACTGAACTCATTCCAGGCATAACATCAAAAAGCCATGATGTGGAGATGCCGGTGTTGGACTGGGGTGAGCACAGTAAGAAGCCTTACAACACCAGGTTAAAGTCCAACAGGTTTGTTTCAAATCACTAGCTTTCGGAGCACTGCTCCTTCACCTGAGGACGAAGCAGTGCTCCGAAAGCTAGTGATTTGAAACAAACCTGATGGACTTTAACCTGGTGTTGTAAGACTTCTTACTATGATCAAAAAGTCAAGCCAGGATTGGCGACCCTTTGTTCCAAATTTACTTCACAATTTTCAGATCTAAGTACATAGAAATAGTAACCATTGTATTAATGTAACAGTGATATAAATGTTAACATTTTGGAAAGTTTGGCATTCCCTTGTTCCTCCCTTGTTGCTGTGAGACAGTGGTCATAAACCTCCCTGAAAAGACGCAAAATACAATTGTGCAGTGAGATTTGGAATTCTCAAATATCTTGGTCCAAACTACTGTGTTACCAGTTCATGACATCACCATGCCGATCACTGATCTACAAGTAAAGCAAATCTTTGAACGTGCAGTTAGCTGATGCAAAATTTTGATTTATTTATGTTCATATGAAGTCAGGTTTAATTTTAAAAAATATATATTTTTATTCTCCTTTTTCACATTTTCTCCCAAATTTGCACCCACCAAGAATAAGCAATAATGAATATAATGTCTATCCCCATATCAACAACAACAATCCCATCCTCCCACCAACCCCCAAGCAACTGCCCGCATGTTAACATAAACAAATAACAAAAAGGAATCCGGAATCACCTATAGGCACCATTAATACATATAGTCTCCCTCCCCTCAACCCTCCCGACCGCCCCCCACTAATGTTCGATGTTATCCAATTCTTGAAAGTGCATAATGAATAACGCCCAGCAATTGTAGAACCCCTTCATCCTTCCCCTCAATTCAAACTTAACCTTCTCAAGAGTCAAGAATTCCAACAGGTCCCTCCGCCTCGCCAAGGCACAGGGTGGAGAGGTTGCTCTCCATCCCAACAGGATCCGCCTTCGGGCAATCAACGAGGTGAAGGCTACAGCATCTGCCTCCGCACTGGTTTCCAACTCCGGCTGGTCCGACACGCCGAATATGGCCTCCCGAGGACCCGGGTCCAGTTTCACTTGCACCACTTTAGAGATTACCCTAAAAACCTCCTTCCAGTAATCCTCTAGCTTTGGACAGGGCCAAAACATATGAATGTGATTTGAGGGGCAAAGTCAGATTTAATATAAAGATTTTTGTGATTGAGGTATGATGGAGTCTGCTGGTGTCACGATACGTTCGGATGATTCAAGCCCGTTTACAAAGCTTGGTCTATCTTTCAGTTGAGTTAAGTGTCTCAAGCAAATTTGAAGTTTATTGTAAGAATGTTTTTGGAAGCAAAGCATTTGAAGCTTAAGAGGATAAATGATCGAAGGAAAGAACATAGACATGTGTTTAAATTGCCTTGTCCAATGCTGTTTAGGAATCTAAAAGCCGTGGCTATTGTGCCTCAATAGATGTTACACTGTTGTTTGGGAGGTTGCTTAAACTCAAGTATAATTAACTTTATTTTCCAGAAAAATAAAAGAAAACACATTGGCTGGTTCTTGGAAGGTCTACATTGAATGTAAAAATCATCCAACAATAAACATGTTAAACTGAACACACATACTGTTGGTTGTCAAATTACCGTTATCATGAACATCTTGATTCTTTTAATACATGTTAACCCTATGGAACACATCCTGCAAGCACCATGGACCTCTGACAATCTTACAAGTGTGAAAATATTCTCCACTGCTCTCATATCATGCAATGATAAGGCACAGAAAGAGGCAATTGGCGTATTGTGCCTGAACTGGGTCTTTAAAAGACGTGTCCAATTAATCTCACACCCTGCACTTTCTCCATTATCTTGCCATTTATTTTTGTCCCTTCAACTATTTACCTAGTTCCTTTTTGACATTATTGTTGAATCTGCTTGCATCACTCTTTCAGGCAGTGCATTTCAGAGCATAATAACTTTATTTTTTTCCCCCTTCACACCACCAATCTTTTGCCAATTGCATTAAATCTCTATCCTCTGGTTCCTGACCTTTCCGCCATTAGAAACAGTTTCTTGTCATCTACCTAATTAAAGCCATTCCAGTCTTTTCATAGAGATCATAGAATTTACAGTGCAGAAGGAGGCCATTTGGCCAATCGAGTCTGCACCGGCTCTTGGAAAGAGCACCCCACTTACGCCCACACCTCCACCCTATCCCCGTAACCCAGAAACCCCACTTAACCTAAGGGCAATTTAGCATGGCCAATCCACCTAACCCTGCACATCTTTGGACTGTGGGAGGAAACAGGAGCACCCAGGGGAAACCCACGCGCACGCGGGGAGAATGTGCAGACTCCGCACAGACAGTGACCCAAGCCAGGAATCGAACCTGGGACCCTGGAGCAGTGAAGCAACTGTGCTAACTACTATGCTACCGTGCTGCCCTATCTTCATTATACTTTCATTATCTTCTCTGCTCTAAGGAGGCAACTCCTTTACTCTCTAAACATAACTGAGGGTCTGCTGGTACCATTCTAGTAAATCTTCTCTACACCCTTATGAAGGCCTAGATATTATTCTTAAATTGTTGTGCCCAGAATTGAACACAATGGGCACGATTCACCCAAATGGGAACAAAACCCCATAGCGGTGCATTTAGCATTTAAATGGCAACCCGATCTCCGAGGCCCTCATAGTGATCCCCGACCTAAACGCATTATGGGAGGCCATACTAGCTGTCTCGCTCTAAGATGCAGATTTGCCAAAAAGTGATTCTGCCCACAATGGGTGGGATTTACATCGCGTTGCGAGGCAGGTAGGTCCCGGGACTGGGGTCTCCCGACTTTCATCGTTCATGCTGCGCCGCAACAAACTGCTTTTCCGACGCTGCGTGTCCATTGGATCACATCCATTATGCTAGACAAGGCCTAAGGTTCAGCATGACTTCCTTTTTCTATGCTCTATGCCTCTGTGAATAATGTCATGGATCCCATATGTTCTTTTAACAACCTGCTCAACTAATAATAATAATCTTTAGTCCCACCACTTTCAATGATTTGTGTACAACATCTCTATGTCCCTGAATCCTTTAAAATTGTACCATTTATTCTTTACTTATTCTTCCTACCAAAATGTATCACTTCACAATTCTGTCAAATTGTAATCTTACCTTTGTATCACCTTCAGCTATCTTTAGGCCGCCCATATTGGCAAAATACTGAATAACCTTTTTAGTGTTTTCAGTTTTCCCGGCACCGGATTCTCCGCTATGTGTGGAAAAGGCACATTTTCAAATTGTTACTGATATATTTGAATTGATCCCAAACCATCATTTTCAGACATTTGAAACCCCAAATTGCCTTGCAACATAGAACTGGATGAACTTTTGTGATCAGTTTTAGACCAAGACAAGTTGAAACTCAAAAGTACAACAGAAATAATTTTCTCTCATATACACATTTGTACCTGATCTGTACACTCGACAATAACAGCAGTTGAGTTCTGCAGCTAAATCTTTACCCCAACTGTGCCAGAGAGTCTGGATGGTAGCAAGGACAGATCAGTTCCAATCCTGCTTATGGGGCATTCCACAGAGCCTGTTCCCACCTCTTGCAACAAAGAAGCTCCAGGGGAAATGAGGTCAGTGATGAATCTTCTCTCTTCCTCCTGTACCCACAGGCTGCAGTGTGACCAGTTACAGCCCATTCAGACATGATGGTAGGGTGGTTGGTGGTTCATAGCCATCTGGGACTGAACACAAGAATTAGGAGTAAGAGTAGGCCATTAGGCCCCTCGAGCCTGTTCCATCATATGACAAGATCTTGGCCTCAACTCCGTATTCCTGTCTGTCTCCATAACTGTTGACTCCCTTGTGAAGGCAGATGTTCTCGCCTCTGCCTCGTTAATAGCCCAGTGGTGAGTTCTGCTTGCGGTGGGGATCTCCTACTTCACCCGGTGCCTCGGTCCGGTTGGGTGACCTCATGGAATTTGTACATCTGGAGAAGGTCAAGTACACCGCCAGGGGGTCGGTTGAGGGTTTTTACCTGAGGTGGCAGCCATTCATTTCCCACATTAAAGAATTTGCCACCACAGCTGTTGGGGGAAGGGGGGGGATGGGTGGGGCTGGTTCTTGTTTTGGAAAAGTGTGTTTCTTTCTTCGGCAGTATTTATATGGTTGGTTGTATTTTTCTAATATTCCATTATGTAACGTCAGCTGTTTGTGTTGATATTGTGTTATTATCGTAGATCATAGAATTTACAGTGCAGAAGGAGGCCATTTGGCCCATCGAGTCTGCACCGGCTCTTGGAAAGAGCACCCTACTTAAGCCCACACCTCCACCTTATCCCTTATCTCTGTAACCCAGTAACCCCACCGAACATTTTTGGACACGAAGGGCAATTTATCATGGCCAATCCACCTAACCTGCATTTCTTTGGACTGTGGGAGGAAACCAAAGCACCTGGAGGAAACCCACGCAGACACGGGAAGGATGTGCAGACTCTGCACAGATAGTGACCCAGCTGGGAATCGAACCTGGGACCCTGGAGCTGTGAAGCAACTGTGCTAACAACTGTGCTACCGTGCTGCCCGTTATGTTTGCTTTCAATGGAAAATATTTAATTAAAATATTTTTAGGAAACCAAATATGGTTGTATACAGTGACAACATTATTCTCTTCCAGAATGGAGATGATTGGGTAATTTCCCATCAATTGGAGCCTGCACTGCTGTGTGTGATTTTACTCACGTAATGTGTGTGTAACGATCCTCCACTGACTGCACTCTGCTGGAGAAATCACCCTATTTTTATTGGGAGACATTACCATGTTCTGTATTTTCTGGTTCATCGTGCCTCTTTGTAAATAGATTGTCTGCTGATTGCCCTTTAGTGGCCTGTTTAACTAGACTGCTGAGTAAATGGACTCTGCTTGTTATACCATAGACAGCTGTGAGCCCTGCTGTTAATCCAGTTTGTGACATAATATAACTTTTTGCATAATGGTTTCATAGACACTGAACAAATACGGCCAAAGAACAAGGAGCCAAAACACCAAGCAGCCTGTCAGTGGAAGCACGCCCGTAACTGTCACTCAGGCAATAATGTAGAATGTGTCACAATTTCTGTGGGATAGGGTCATCTGCACATTTAGGTTGACAGCACAGAGAGGCCCTGTCGTAAGCAGTGAAGTGAGAATTATTTCCTCTTTATCCAAAGGATAGTCTCCCCTTGAGACCCATCGCCTTTTTTCTGAAGCATTTAAGGGCAAGTATTAGGCCCAAAACACAATTTATGACTGCTTTCAGCAAGCACGGGTTCCCCTCGGCCTATCAGATGGTTTTCTGAGAATATTTATCTGGGGGATCCTGCAAACCCTCCAGAAATATCCTTCTGAATAGAGATGGTGTTGGTCAACGATCCATGTGTTGCCCGTCCACCTCCCCCACCAGAGTTTCCAAGACTCCTTTCCATAAGGGGAAATCCTATTTCAACTGTTATAACCCTCAAGGAGGTCACGGGGTATGGCCTATCGGGTTCCCCGTGACCTCAGCTGAGTATGAACTTCCCCATTAAAGGGGCAGACTTCCCCTTAACAAGGAAAGCCTGTTGGGTACAAAACCCCCCCCGCCTAAATGTAAGTCGGGGTGCGAGAACCTTGTTTTGCCTCCAAACATCTGTTTCCTTGTGGTCACTCTGCTCAGATCCAACAGGAACTAAGTACATTCCACCTTGTGTTCCACTCAACGTCTGACAGTTACAAGCACCCAGGTTCAGGATGTAAATTCAGGCCTGTAGTATTTAACATCAGAGTGATTCTCGAGACTATTCAACAGTGCAGTCTTGTCAGTGTCCTCCATAAATCAAAAGCAGACATAAAAACATATCATTTGATTAACTGTGACGATGTTCATGGAGATTTACTTGTGTGTTCATACAATTGTAATCATCCATACTGTTTTTCGTACAGTTTTAATTATCCCCAACAGTGAATAAAAACTGTAACAGGTTCATCTAAATAGTTACTTACGTGATGAGCATCGATTGGTTTTCACGCTCTGCCAAAAAAATTAAATACAAACAAAATTATTGGAAGGCCCTCTCAATTATGAGAGAGTGCTCTAGTGGATTATAAGAATGATTTTACAATGGTTGAAGATTACAGGACTAAATCAGTGATGGTGTGCCGCTCACTTTGAGCACCATTCTCATACTCCTTTGATGAATGAAAACAAGTTGCTATGCAAATGTTACCAGCATCACAGAGGAAAACAAAACTCCATTTGATATTCCTTTCCTGTAAATCATATATTTATGCTTTAGTTTGCACCAAGTTTTAAACAACAATCCTGAATCCTCTAAAAAAAGAACCCAGCAAACATTGAATCAATTATGATTGGGTGGGTAACTGTAAGATGCCATGGACTTGGTCTACATCAGTCTAGCATCAACTCTATGCAGCACCATAGTGAATGGCTGGGGATGGAGCCCCACAGCGCCACTTATGAACTGAGATGTTTGAAGATCTTCAATTTAAAAACCGACAGGAGGTCCAAAGAATTTCTCTGTGGTTAAGTATCCAAAAGTGATAAAATGTACCTGCAGGGTTTTCTTCCCCTTTATCCGAAATGCCATGTTTAAATTTGTAATTCTTTTTTAAAAAAATTTAAATTTAGAGTACCCAATTATTTTTTTCTCCAATTAAGGGGCAATTTAGTATGGCCAATCCACCTTACCTGCACATCTTTGGACTGTGGGAGGAAATAGGAGCACCCGGAGGAAACCCACGCAAACACAAGGAGAACGTGCAGACTCTGCACAGACAGTGACCCAATGTTGTGGGGGTGAAACCTACGCAGACACGGGGAGAATGTGCAAACGCCACACGGACAGTGACCCAGGGCCGGGATTTTAACCCGGGTCCTCAGCGCCATAGTCCCAGTACTAACCACTGAGCCACTGTGCTGCCCCCACCTCATGCGGAGAAAAGCCCTTCCTGTCGCCGTCTACCCTTTTGCCCAGAGGTTCTCTGGAGGACGGTGTCATATTGTGGGGAGCTCGAGTGGTAATCCCACTGCAGGATCAGGAGTCCCTGCTAAAGGACTTACACAGTGGGCACCCGGGCGCCTCGAAGACGAAGATGTTGGCCCGTAGTTATGTCTGGTGGCCCGGCATTGATGGGAACATTGAGAGGGTGGTGCGAAGCTGCCCAGCATGCGAGGAGCATCAGAAGCTCCCGCCGGCAGCCTTCCTTTATCCATGGGAATGGCCAGTGCGCCCTTGGGTTCGACTACATGCGGACTTTGCAGGGCCTTTCATGGGGTCCATGTTCCTCATCATCGTGGATACGCACGCAAAGTAGCTAGAGGTGTACAGGATAGCCTCGACAACCTCCAGGGCCACGGTGAAAAGGCTCCGGTGCTTGTCTAGCACCCATGGGATCCCTGAGGTCCTGGTAATGGATAATGGGATGCTCTTTACTGGTGAAGGGTTTGCCACATTTACAAAGCAAAATGGCATCCGGCATATTAGACCCGCCCCGCATCATCCCTCCTCCAACCACCTGGCAGGTAAAGGCGGTCCAGACTTTGAAAAGGGCCATAAAAAAACAAACCTTGGGTTTCATGGACAAGTGACAGGTGTGGTTCTATTTTAACTACAGCACAGCGTCCCGCGTGACGATGGGGATCGCCATTGCAGAACTGATGATAGACCGGCAACTTAGAACCCAGTTGAGTCTCACATTTCCGCACCTTGGCAGGAAAGTGGAGGTGAGACTTCCGGTTGCGGCTATGCGGAGCTCAGTCGCACATTCGGCGGCTCCCGCAAAAACGGACTTTTGGGCTCTTTTCAGGGCCCCCAACGGCACTTTTTCAACGTTTCCCGGTGTGGGAAGGAGATTACAACAATTCCCCGATAGTATATGGCTTTTACCAGGAGCGGGGCAAAGGAGATGGAGAATCGGTCGAGGTGGAAGAATCTGCGGATTCTGGGCCTCCCGGAGGGGCTGGAAGGGCCGGATGTGGGGGCCTATGTGGTCACCATGTTGAACTCGCTAATGGGAGTGGGGTCCTTCAAGGGGCCCCTGGAGCTGGAAGGGGCCCATAGAGTGTTGGCGAGGAGGCCCAAGGCTAACGAGCCTCCGCGGGCGGTGCTGGTGCGGTTTCATCGGTTCACTGATCAGGAGTGTGTGCTCAGGTGGGCCAAGAAGGAGAGGAGCAGCAGGTGGGAGAATGCGGAGGTTCGAATATACCAGGACTGGAGTGCGGAGGTGGCGAAGAGGAGGGCCGGGTACAATTGAGCGAAGGCGGTGCTGCACAGGAAGGGGGTGAAGTTTGGCATGTTGCAGCCGACGCGACTGTGGGTCACCTACAAGGACTGGCACCATTATTCTGAGTCTCCGGAGGAGGCGTGGGCCTTTGTTCAGGCCGAGAAACTGGACGCAGATTGAGGGTCGGGATGGGCGTTTGGGGACTGCGGTTGATATGTTACTTTTTGAGGGGGGGGTCCTTTGCTCTTGGTTTCTTTTTCTTTGTGTTTTTCTCTTTCTGGTCGGTGAGGATGGTTAGGGCGGGTTGGGCACTGTTCTGGTTGTGTTGGTCGGGGGGCTCTTGGAGGGGGGTAAGCAAATGGAACTGGGGTGGATGGCCGGCGGTGAGATGGGGCCCCGCGGGGGAGGGGGAGGCCCGAGTCGGGGGTGAGGGGACTGGGCCTGTAAAAGGAGCTGCGTCAGAGGTGGCAGGGCCGGGTAGGTGGAAAGCACGGGCTTTTTCCCGCGCTGAAGACTGGAGGGGGCGGGGCCAGGGCGGGGAAGCGAGAGTTGTTTCCCGCGCTTAGGATGGAAGGGGGAGAGCCTGTGGATGGGGAATGGAAGAGGAGGGTGTACCACAGAATGGGAGGAGTCGAAGGAGAGGCGGGAGTGGCCGGGGTCAGCAGGAGTCCGCTGTCTTGCGGAAGTGCAATGGGGGGAGTAAATCATCTAGGATGGGTCCTAGCCCGGTGTGGGGGGTTGGGTGGGGGGGAATCGAGTTGCTGCTGCTTTGATCAAGGGGGAGCTGGAGCGAGTGGGGGGGGTCGAGACGGGGCTCTGCCGCCGTGGGGAACGGGCCGGGCGTGGGGTGCGGGCGTGGGGTGCGGGCGCGTGGCTGGCCGAAGAGGGGTTATGGCTAGTCGGGGGGGACCCGCCCCCTGGTCCAGCTGATAACCTGGAATGTAAGGGGACTGAATGGGCCGGTCAAACGGGCCCGCTTGTTCGCGCACCTGAAGGGGCTCAAGGCGGATGTGGTTATGCTCCAGGAGACACACCTGAAGGTGGCAGACCAGGTAAGATTGAGGAAAGGGTGGGAAGGTCAGGTGTTTCATTCGGGGCTGGGTGACAAAAATCGAGGGGTGGCGATCTTGGTGGGAAAGAAGGTGGCATTCGAGGCGTCGAGCATTGTGGCAGACAATGGCGGTAGGTACGTAACGGTAAGTGGTAAGCTGCAGGGAGAGAGGGTGATACTGGTCAATGTGTATGCCCCGAATTGGGACGATGCGGGTTTTATGTGGCGCATGTTGGGTCGGATCCCAGACTTGGAAGTGGGGGGCCTGATAATGGGGGGAGACTTTAACATGGTGCTGGATCCGGCACTGGATCGCTCTAGGTATAGGACGGGTAGGAAGCCGGCGGCGGCTAGAGTGCTGACGGGGTTTATGGACCAAATGGGAGGGGTGGACCCTTGGAGATTTGCAAGGCCGGGGGCTAGGGAATTTTCATTCTTCTCACATGCCCATAAGGCTTATTCCCGAATCAACTTTTTTATTTTGAGCAGGGCGCTGATAGCGAGAGTAGAGGATACCGAGTATTCGGCAATAGCCATTTCGGACCACGCCCCGCATTGGGTGGTCTTAGAGCTGGGGGAGGAGAGGGACCAGCGCCCATTGTGGCGCTTGGAGGTGGGGCTATTGGCGGACGAGTAGGTGAGCGAGCGGGTCCGAGGAAGTATAGAGAGGTTCCTGGAGGCCAACGATAACGGGGAGGTCCGAGTGATGATGGTATGGGAGGCGCTGAAGGCGGTGGTTAGGGGAGAGCTGATCTCCATTGGGGCCCACAAGGAGAGGAGGGAGCAGAGGGAGAGGGAGAGGCTGGTGGGGGAGATGGTGAGGGTAGACAGGAGGTATGCAGAGGTGCCCGAGGAAGGATTGTTGAGGAAGAGGTGCAGCCTCCAGGCCGAATTCGACCTGGTGACCACCAAGAAGGCGGAGGTGCAGTGAAGGAAGGCCCAGGGGGCGGTCTACGAGTATGGGGAAAAGGTAAGCCGGATGCTGGCGCATCAGCTTCGGAAGCGGGACGCAGCGAGGGAGATCGGGGGAGTTAAGGACAGGGGAGGGAGTGTGGTGCGGAGTGGGGTTGGCATTAATGGGGTCTTCAGGGACTTTTATGAGGAATTGTACCGGTCTGAGCCCCCTCGGGAGGAGGGAGGGATGGGCCGCTTCCTGGACCAATTGAGGTTTCCGAAGGTGGAAGAGGGACTGGTGGCGGGACTGGGGGCCCCGATTGGGCTGGAGGAGCTGACCAAAGGGATAGGAAGCATGCAGGCGGGGAAGGCACCGGGGCCGGACAGTTCCCCCGTCGAATTCTACAAAAAATATATGGACCTGTTGGGCCTGTTGCTAGTTAGGACCTTCAATGAGGCAAGGGAGGGTGGGTGCTTTGCCCCCGACGATGTCCAGGGCACTGATCTCCTTGATCCTGAAGCGGGACAAGAATCCCCTGCAGTGTGGGTCTTAAAGACCGATTTCGTTGCTAAATGTAGATGCCAAGGTGCTGGCGAAGGCCTTAGCCATGAGGATTGAGGGTTGTGTGCCGCAGATCATCCACGAAGACCAGACGGGGTTCATGAAGGGGAGGCAGTTGAACGCGAATGTGCGGAGGCTTTTGAACGTTATCATGATGCCGGCGAGGGAGGGGGAGGTGGAGATAGTGGTGGCGATGGACGCTGAGAAGGCCTTCGATAGGGTAGAGTGGGGGTACCTGTGGGAGGTGCTGAAGAGGTTTGGGTTTGGGGAGGGGTTTGTCAGGTGGGTCAGGCTGTTGTATGAGGTCCCGATGGCGAGTGTGGCCACAAACAGGAGGAGGTCCGAGTACTTTCGGTTGCACCGAGGGACGAGGCAGGGGTGTCACTTGTCCCCCCTGCTCTTCGCACTGGCGATTGAACCCCTGGCTATGGCACTGAGGGAGTCGAGGAACTGGAGGGGGTTGGTGCGGGGTGGGGAGGAGCATAGGGTGTCGCTCTATGCGGACGACTTGCTACTATGTGTGGCGGACCCGGTGGGAGGTATACCGGAGGTAATGAGGATCCTCAGGGAATTCAGGGATTTCTCGGGGTACAAGCTCAACATGGGGAAGAGCGAGCTGTTCGCGGTTCACCCAGGGGACCAGGAGAGGGGGATTGGCGAGCTCCCACTAAAAAGGGCGGAGAGGAGCTTCAGGTATTTGGGGGTCCAGGTGGCCAGGAGCTGGGGGGGCCCTGCATAGGCTTAATTTCACAAGGCTGGTGGAGCAAATGGAGGAGGAGTTCAAGAGGTGGGACGTGTTGCCGCTGTCCTTGGCGGGTAGGGTGCAGTCAGTCAAAATGACGGTGCTCCCAAGGTTTCTGTTCCTGTTCCATTGCCTCCCCATGTTTATCACGAAGGCCTTCTTTAGGCGGGTCAACAGGAGTATAATGGGGTTTGTGTGGGTGCGAGGGACTCCGAGGGTGAGAAGGGTGTTCCTGGAGCGGAGTAGAGATGGGGGGGTGCTGGCGCTGCCCAACCTCTGTGGGTACTACTGGGCCGCCAATGCGATGATGGTGCGCAAGTGGGTGATGGAGGGGGAGGGGGCTGCATGGAAGAGGCTGGAGACAGCATCTTGTGTGAGTACACGTCTGGGGGCGCTGGCAACGGCACCGCTGCCGCTCCCTCCAAGGAGGTGTACCACAAGCCCGGTGGTGGCGGCTGCCCTCAAAAAGTGGGGGCAGTGGAGACGGCACAGGGGGGAAATTGGGGCCTCGGTGTGGACCCCAATACGGGGGAACCACCGGTTCGTCCCAGGGAGAACAGATGGAGGGTTTTCGGGGTGGCACAGGGCAGGGATACGAAGTTTAGGGGACCTGTTTGTGGACGGGAAGATCGCGAGCCTGGGTGAGCTGGAGGAGAAGTACGGGCTCCCCCCGGGGAACACCTTCAGGTACTTACAGGTAAGGGCGTTTGCCAGGCGGCAGGTGGTGGAATTCCCGCGGCTAGTGCCACAGACAGTACAGGACAGGGTGCTCTCGGGGGGGGGTGGGTGGGAGTGGGGAAGATCTCAGAAACTTACCAGGTGATGCAGGAGGAGGCCTCGGTGGTGGAGGTGAAAGGTAAGTGGGAGGAGGAGTTGGGAGAGGAAATTGAGGAAGGTACGTGGGCAGATGCCCTAGGGAGGGTGAACTCTTCCTCATCGTGCACGAGGCTCAACCTCATACAGTTTAAGGTTCTGCACAGGGCACACATGACCGGGACAAGGATGAGCTGGTATTTTGGGGGTGAGGGCAAGTTTGTTAGGTGCTCAGAGAGCCCAGCAAACCACACCCATATGTTCTGGGCATGACCAGCGCTGGGGGAATTTTGGAAGGGCGCAGCGAGGACGGTGTCGAGGGTGGTAGGATCCAGGGTCAAATCGGGCTGGGGGCTCGCAATATTTGGGGTCGCAGAGGAGCCGGGAGTGCAGGAGGCGAAAGAGGTCGGTATTCTGGCCTTTGCGTCCCTGGTAGCCCGGCGAAGGATTCTTCTTCAGTGGAAGGATGCGAGGCCCCCAAGCGTGGAATCCTGGATCAATGATATGGCGGGGTTTATTAAATTGGAGAGGGTGAAATTCGCCTTGAGAGGGTCGGTACAAGGGTTCTTTAGGCGGCGGCAACCGTTCTTAGACTTCCTGGCAGAACGGTAGACATTGGTCAATGGCAGCAGCAACTCGGGGCGGGGGGGGGGGTTTACTTTATTTTTGTTTTTCTTATTTACACTGGAGGGTCTGAGGGGGTGTATATACCTGTTATGTTAAGTCGGGGTGTTAATGTTAATTTATTATTTATGTACGGGGAGGGGGGGATGGTGGGTTGCTTTTCTAGAATGTTTTGTACTTAACCCTGTTGGGTTCCTTTTTCATTTTGTTATTGATATTTTATGAAAACCTTAATAAAAATTATTTTTTTTAAAAAAGGAAAGTGGAGGTGCAGCTGGACATGTAAAAGTGGCATCATGACAGGATGGCGCCAGGGCAGCAATTTCACTCCAGGGACACGGTCTCGGCCCATACAATATTCTGCTCAAGGAGACGGGGCACTTTGGCTCCCAGGTGTCGTGCTGGAGAGAACAGGATCGGTCTCATACAAAGTTCGGATTCAGGGTAGACTTCAGCAGAAGCATTTGGACCACCTGAAGAAGCAGGAGCCTGCGCTACACAACACCAAATCTGCAGCATTGACTTCTCCTCCATGCTAGGAAATGCCCCTCAGCCTGGGGACACAACCGTCAAGATCCCAGCGCCCGGCCCAGCAGGAAGAGGATGACTGCAGCTCGGAAATGGACACGGAAGTGTCCGTGCCTATGGATGACATTGAGTTCCCGACAATAGCGCTTCGGAGGTCGGCCAGAAAATGGCGGTCGATGAGCCGATACACATCGCCCAACTCAGAGTCGCTGCAAGCAGAACAGCCTCGGGCAAAACAGCACAGAAGGCCCCCACCGTTGGCGGCTGAAGGGGAACTTTTGGACTTTGGGGGAGAGGGGTGTTATGACCCCCACGAGGGCCATGGGGAAACCATTGTTCATCACCCCATGGGGCTCATGGAGTACGAACTTCCCAGATATGATGCAGAGGCCACCCAGCTGAAGCTTGTTACAGACTTACATAAAAGCCGGACTAAAGCAGGGCCTGGTGTGGTTAGTGTTACGTTCTGGTGCTTGGCTGATCGGAATAAGTGCACTAGAGTACGTCTAGTTCGTGACTAGTTAAAGTTTTATTGTTCAACAATAACGTGGGTTACATAACCGTAAGAATATTATCAAAAGCTACTAACTATTATAAATTATCCAAGAGCTACTACAAATTGTGACTATCCACTATGAAGACTATCTCTCGACTGTTCTCTACTACCACCTGGTGGTTGGAGGTTATATCAAATACCCTATACATGATTGCTTATGCATATCATCATAGTTAGTTCTCCAGCAAGGTTTGGAGTGGGAGTGAGTTCCTGCCTTGAGCAGAATATTGCATATAGTTTAATAAATCTCTGTTCTACTACCAATGGTTTCCTCAAGTTACTGAAACCCTAATTGCCTTAACTAGGCCGTTTCAGAGTTAACTGCTTTGCTGTGGGTCACATGTAGGCCAACCAGATAAGGATAGCAGATTGTAATAAACCAGATGGTTTAATAATCAATTACAATGAGAGTTGCCACAGTTACCATTACTCTGACTAACTTTATATTTTTAGATTCCAACAGCTGTAGTGGGATTTGAACCCAAATCCCCAAATCATTAGCCTCAGCCTCATAACTGTTAGTTCTGTGACAATACCACTGCACCACCATCTCCACTGGTAGAAAAAGTGGGAAATATGCTGAAGCAGAGGAATAAAGAAAGGAGCGACTTAAAAGGGAAATGGTTGAATGCGACAAAGATTTGCTGTGATGTCTGGTGCATAACTAAATATGTACTGTATTAAGTTCAAAGTGCGATGAGCAGCATCTGCATTAAGGAAAACCTATTTAAAACACATTCTACCATGCAAGCAGAGCAAAAGATTGTCTGCATATAGCACACCACAATTCCCATCCAGAATAGAGATGATCTCCCACCAATCACACCTGGAGACCGTTCTGTAAGTGGTGCAAATACTCAAGTATTTTCAACTTGTTTCAAAATCACTGAAAAAAAAATCTCTTGACTGATTTCTTACCTACGAGCATGTCATGGTAGGCATTGTCTGAGATTGAGAAAAGGTGAGGAGGCATCTCATTGCGTTTTTTGCCCTTGTACATATTAGCCACTCTGCTTCCATAGATAGGCAGCCACTTGTATGGATTCACTGTTACACAGAACAACCCAGAATAGGTCTACAAAAAAAGAAAGATAACCAAAATAAATGTTACAATTATAAAGCGGTTACATGCTATTAATTTGATGAGTTCCGCAGCAGCATGAATGACAAAGAGGCACCACTGAACTGAAGTTACTTGCCAACTACAGCGCCTTTCACGATCTTAAGACATCCCAAAGTACTTTACAGCCAATGAAGTATGGTTTCTATAGTAATGCGACCAATTCACACACAGGAAAGGTCCTATGAATGCTAATGGGACAATGACAAGGTATACTGGTATTTTGTTTCAGGGATAAATCTTAATAATAATAATAATAATAATAATCTTTATTGTCACAAGTAGGCTTACATTGTAATTAAGTTACTGTGAGAAGCCCCTAATCGCTATGTTCAGCACCTGTTCGGGTACACGGAGGGAGAATTCAGAATGTCCAATTCACCTAACAGAACATCTTTTGGGTCTAGTGGGAGGAAACTGGAGCACCCGGAGAAAACTCACCCAGACTCAGGGAGAATGGGCAGACACCATACAGATAGTGACCCAGCAGGGAATCGAACCTGTGACCTTGGTGCTGTGAAGCCACAATGCTAACCACTGTGCTACCATTCTTGACCAGGGCACCAGGGACCACTTAACAGCTTTTCCTCTAAATCGTGCCATGAGGTCATTTATGTCTACCTGAGTCCTTGGTTTAACAGACCCACTGAAAGATAGCACTTCTGACAGTGTAGTGCTCCTTCAGTCCTCTAGATTCTGTATTCACGTTTCTGAGAGTGTTGCCTACGAAACCTGCTTTGTAGTTTCTTCTGCACACTGCCATATCTGGTTCTGCACCTATTATTATGGATTGGGACATCTTCTCTGGAGAATGTACTGTGGAGAGCGCTAATACCTCTGCTACTATCTCTGATATTGATTTGGCATAATGCTCAGAAACCTCACTTGTTTCAACACTTCAAAAAAACAATTTCTGCATGTTTCATAAAATCTATCCAAGATCCATCACTTTTTAATGTTTGATTTGTCTCGTCCTGGCCTCAGAATCTCCTCCAACCTTTGCAGCTTCATCATATTGAAAACACTTCACTTCAAATTATTCCAAGAATGGAATATATTCCCTAAACTGGGGAAGTTCCTTTCCCTCTTACAACTTTGGATATGACGTAAATACACCTCTGACCTCTCTCCCTTCACATACCCTTTCTCACTTGCAGTGATGGTTAATATCTCGAGAATTTCCCTTGTCTCTTCTAAACTTTAAGTATGCCTTCTAACAGGCGAAGGCGGGCGACAGCCTTACAATGTTAAAATCGCTCACTACACAGTCCTCGACTTTACCTCAACCTTTCCCAGTCCTTGAAAATTTTGGAACTCCATTAGCCTCTCATTACCTTTTGTATATCTTGCAAATGTGAGATAAATACAAGGGGCGCGATTCCGAGAGGCCGCGCCGGTTGGGAGAATCGCCGGCCGCGCCATTATATCGCACGACGCCGATCCAACGCTGTCCCGCCATTCTCCCAACCGGCGAGAACAGCCCCGTCGAGTTCTGCGCCGCGCCAGCCGGAGAATCGCCCAAGACATTCACAACGGCGATTCCTCGGTACCCCCGCTATTCTCCAGCCCGGATAGGCCGAGCGGCCGCTCCGACACAACAGGTTCCCGCCGGCGCCGTCCACACCTGGTCGCTGCCGGTGGGAACTGTGCGGGAACGCTGGGGGGGGGGGCGGCCTGTTGGGGGGGAGGGGGTTCCTTCACTGGGGGGGGGCCTCCGATGGGGTCTGGCCTGCGATCGGGGCCCACCGATCGGCGGGCCGACCTCTCTAAAGGAGGACCTCCTTTCCTCCGCCGCCCCGCAAGATCCATCTGCCATCTTCTTGTGGGGCGGCCTCGGGGAGGACGGCAACCGCGCATGCGCAGGTGACTTCATTTACGTGACGCCGGCCACGTCATTTACGTGGCGCAGCTATTTACGTGGCGCCAAGGCCCAGCGCACGTAAAATACGTGACCCCGCTCCTAGCCCCCCGGGGGCGGGAGAATAGGGGGCTGGGAGCGGGCTCCGACGCCGGAGTGAAACACTCTGGTTTTCACTCCGGCGTCGGGACTTTGTCTCCCTTTGGGAGAATCGCACCCAAGATCTTCCTTTCTTTCCTTTCCCTGCCAACTGTCCCCACCCCTTCCTTCTACTTCCTTTTCCATCATTCTGTTCCCTTCCTTTCTTCCCTTCCTTTCTCCTCTTCATTCATTTCCCTGCCTTTCTCCCCTTTCCCCTTCCTCCCCTTCCCCCTTCCTCCCCTTTCCCCTTCCTCCCCTTCCTCCTTCCCCCCTCTCTTCCCCTTTCCCCTCCCCTATCCCATCACTCCACTTTCCCTCCCTCCCTTCCTTCCTGCCCCCTTGACTAAATGAGGGAATTGGCCCATCACACCGGTTTCTTTCAATTTTAACAAAAATAGAAAGGCACAAATCAATAATCCTGTGTGACATACATAGATCCGCATTTTGACGTAGCGATCACGCAGATTCACAAGAACGCTGGCCTCATTTAGAAAGGTCAGGTTGGCCATGTCCGTGGCTTGGTAAAACTTTGGTGGATTCATTTGGTTAACATCATCCTTCTTAATTGTCACAGTCTGAAAAAAACACATCAAAGCTAGTACAGACTTTAAATGCAATGTGTAATTTATATTATTGTATTCTGGAGTAACACATAACCATTTTTGTGAGGACCAAGAAGAATCCAGCACGAGTTTGTGGAGTCAAACAGAAAGTAACTTTATTTACAACAATACGTATATAGCAGCAGTACTTCACCACTGTTTCCTTCACTAGCCGGTACCACACTGGCCAGCTCTATTTGTACAGGTGCAACTGCTAATTATTGTCCTGCCCCCCCCCCCCCCCCCCCCCCCCCTCCTCATTGGGGATGCTCATACTCCTTAAAATACAACAACAACATCATGGGATAACCAATTGTCCCCAGCCAATAGGATTCAGGCAGGTTATAACAACCATCAATTAAATGATGAGGATTGACCTTGGGCAGGAATTTCGAGTCGGCGGGTGGGCGTGGCCAAAGAATCCCGCCATAAGTGTTGACGGCAGGGCTGAATTGCGTGCGGTTCACATTGACGTTGGGGGCGCTATTCGGTAAGAGAGTCAGGACATGCAAATAGGCCAGCACTCGGCCGGTGCAAATTGAGAGCAATTCCTGGCCCACCAGGCGTTCTAACCACTGGGGTCAGAGTTAGCGCTAAAGAGCCTGGCAGCTGGAGCTTTTTTTAAGCGCTCCACTTACCACACACTCACTGCAGCCACCAAGATGGCTCACAGAAGACCTGCAACCCCCCCCCCCCGGAGTTAGGGAGTCCAAGGTGGGCCCACAGCTCCATGCCAGGAGGAATGGAAGGATACCCTCTTCCCCAGATGGGCTGCAGACCTAAGCCTGCCCTCCTGTACACCGTCTGGGTGGTGGTGGCAGAGACAGTCAGCGCTGCCAGTCTCACCAGGAGGTGACAGCCGGTGATCCGGAGAGTTGGGAGTCACGAGTGAGGCCTCCACCCTGAGAGGGGCAGAGAACCAGGAAGAGTTCAAAAGGCCACAGTTCAGGTGTCCTCTGGATGGGGTGAGATTTGCTGATCCCCTCCTTACTCTGAAGTGGGGCAGTGCTTCTGAGGAGTGCCAACGCCTGGTGAGCTTGGCTACATCCATCCCCTTGATGATACAGCTGGGGCATCAGTGTGCCCAGAAGGGTGGCCTGGGTGGGCTCCCAGATGACTGGAAGCCTTCTGAGCATTCAAAGGATACAGGCAACACTCAGCAGTGTGAGCAGCCAGAAGCTTGTAAGATGCACCAATGGGGTGCATTTAAAAATGGCGGTCTGAGCCAGGTCACCCCAGTCCTGAGGGAGACACCAAGTCGCTACTGCCTCTTGTCCGGGCAGCCACCCCCCAGCAAGCCCCACAGTTTTCAATGTTTTTTTAGTGTTTTTTTAGCTTCTCAGTCCCCCTCCGCAGCCATGGCATCAAGTCCTTTAAGAGAGCGTGGGGAAAAGTTTAGAACTGATGTGTGAGGCAGGCTTTTTACACAGAGGATGGTAAATGTATGGAACGCGCTGCATGGGGAGGTGGTGAGAGCAGGTACGATAGCGGCATTTAAGGAGCATCTAGACAAATATATGAATAGGGTGGGAATGGAAGGATACGGACTCCGTAAGTGCATACGGTTTTAGTTTAGGCAGATACCATGGTCGGCGCAGGCTTGGAGGGCCGAAGGGCTTGTTCCTGTGCTGTATTGTTATTTGTTCTTTGTTGGTCCTGTTTGTAAATACCTGCCGTAACTCGCGCCCACGTGAATTTGGCCTGAGAGGGGCAGAGCACCATGGAAGCACAGAGCATACTGAGATAACCTGGTAAGTACATTTAAATGAATGCAAATGCCAGTTTTGCATGGTTGCTCTGGCACGGGGCACAAGTTGTTTTCGTCGCCAGGGAGGGACCGGAGCATGCCGCCCAATCGGCTCCGGACATGAACTTCAATTTTTGCCGGATGCCCGATTCTCCACCTGATCATGATTCGCGTTTCCGGTGTCGCAAGGCAGAGAATCCAGCCCAAAACTGTAAATTGCATAACTTGCCCTCATATCCAAGATATTTATTTTAATTACATAACATCATATACAAATGGAACAACCAAATTCGCAATGATCAGCTTGAAGCTTTGGGTTTTATCATGTGGCTTCAATGGAAGTCGGAATACGTATCCTAATTTTTTGAAACGCTAAGTGTTTTAACTATCCCTGTTACTTTCTTTGGTCTCATTTTTCACAGATTCATAGATTCGTTAGAGCACAGAAGGAGGTCATTCGGCCCACAGTGTCTGCACTAGCTCTCCAAATGTACAGTTCACCTGTGATATGGTACGAATTAAGTAATGGCATGATGGGAAAACTGGTCAATGGGAAGACTTGTCAAAAGGTTTGATACAATACAAGAAAGACTGAAACTACTCATTCCAGCTCACCAGGCCCAGGTAAAGAATGCTGCCCTAACCATTTTCAGACTAATATGGCTGTAGGCCAACTCTGCATAACTTGAAGTCTGAAAAGATCAGCGAAGGTCAAGCCATTCCAAAACACCGGACCTCGGCAACTCCTGATAAAACTAACTCGTCATAACCCAGGGCCGTAGGAATTTAAAACAAAGATAAGTTCAGGAAGAAACAAGTCTATTCTGACCTTTCAATGTTCCCTCCGAGGACTAAATAATGGTATGAGTGATATGACCAAACATGGTCTGGTCTTTGCTTCCGTTTGTATTTCCGATCAAACTCCTGACCATACTGTTGTCACATAATCTTGATAAAGATAATGTATAAATATTGAGCTAATTCTCCGCGAAAGCGCGGAACTTGTGACAGACTGAGCAGTTTTGTTGACTGCTCTCTGACTTCAAGTTTCAGCCATTACTGCATGCAGTTGTTTTAGAAAATAAAGCTTGTTATCCTGTCTTAACGAGTGTGTTGTATCTTTCTACTACAGAAGCGGGAAAATATTGACTTTGACACACCCAGTGACTCGTTCTTGCCTTCTCCCAGTAACCCTGCAGATTCTCCTACTTGCCATTCAATGTTTTAATATATCTTTGTGACTGTGCTTTATTTTGTAAATGAGGACATGCTTATAATATATCTGCATGTCCACAGTACCTGATCCTCACCATAAAGATCAGGAAGAAGTAGAACAGATGAGAGAGGCCATTTGGATCATATAGCTCATCTTTCCAAGAAAAAAATAATAGACCGAAGGATTGGGAACAATTTAAAATTCAGCAAAGACGAACCAAGGGATTGATTAAGAAGGGGAAAATACTAACAAGAGATTTCCGGTACTTAGGGATTCAGAGAGCCAGGAGTTGGGGAACCTTACATAGGCTTAATCTAACACGATTGGCGGAACAGATGGAGGAGGATTTTAAGAGATGGGACATGGTGCCCCTGTCACTGGTGGGTAGGGTGCAGGCGGTCAAAATGGTAGTCCTCCCGAGATTCCTTTTTGTGTTCCAGTGCCTCCCGGTGATGGTCACGAAGGCTTTTTTCAAGAAAATCGAGAAAAGTGTCATGAGTTTTGTGTGGGCTGGGAAGACCCCGAGAGTGAGGAGGGGTTTTTTGCAGCGTAGCAGGGATAGGGGGGGACTGGCACTACCGAGCTTAAGTGAGTACTACTGGGCCGCCAATATCTCAATGGTGTGTAAGTGGATGGGAGAAGGGGAGGGAGCGGCGTGGAAGAGATTGGAGATGGCATCCTGCAAAGGAACCAGCCTACAAGCACTGGTGACAATGCCGTTGCCGTTCTCCCCGAAGAAATACACCACAAGTCCAGTGTTGGTGGCAACACTGAAAATTTGGGGGCAGTGGAGACGGCATAGGGGAAGGACGGGAGCCTCGGTGCGGTCCCCGATAGGAAATAACCATAGGTTTGTCCCGGGGAGAATAGATGGGGGATTTGGAGCATGGCAGAGAGCTGGGATTGTGCAACTGAGAGATCTGTTCTCAGACGGGACGTTTGCGAGTCTGGGAATGCTGACGGAAAAATACGGGTTGCCCCAAGGGAATGCATTTCGGTACATGCAACTGAGGGCTTTTGCGAGGCAACAGGTGAGGGAATTCCCGCAGCTCCCGACGCAGGAGATTCAGGATAGAGTGATCTCAGGGACATGGGTGGGAGATGGTAGGGTGTCGGATATATACAGGGAAATGAGGGACGAGGGGGAGATCATGGTGGATGAGCCGGGAGTGCAGGAGGCGAGAGAGGCTGATGTTTTGGCCTTTGCGTCCCTAGTAGCCCGGCGAAGGATATTGCTTATGTGGAAGGAAGCCAAACCCCCGAGCGTGGAGACCTGGATAAATGACATGGCAGGGTTTATAAAACTAGAACGGATAAAGTTTGCACTAAGGGGTTCGCCTCAAGGGTTCACCAGGCGGTGGCAACCGTTCATTAACTACCTCGCAGAACGATAAAGGAAATGGGAAGGTAACAGCAGCAACCCAGGGGGGAGGGGGGGGTGGGGGGGGGGGGGGGGTGGGGGGAGGGCCCGGGTGGGTCCTCAGGGGTGTTTTTGTATAGATATTTGTACTTGGGTATGTATATTGGATTGTTTGATTTTATTATCTGGGAGAGTTATTATTTTTGTTATGGCAGTTGCCATTTAGTTTATATATTATTTATTTGTTTGTTAAAAACGGTCACTGTTATTTATATTGTTTTATTGTTGTAAAAAGGGAAAAACCTTTGTACTGTTTTGTTTGGCCGAAAAATTTGAATAAAATATATATATTTTTTAAAAAGAAGGGGAAAATACAATATGAAAGTAAGCTAGAGAGGAACATAAAAACTGACTGTAAACGTTTCTATAGGTATGTAAAGAGAAAAAGATTCACACAAATGAATGTAGGTCCCTTAGAGAAATGGTTTTGAGGAAATTAATGGGATTGAAGGCAGATAAATCTCCAGAGCCTGATAATCTTCATCGCAGAGTACTTAAGGAAGTGGCCCTCAAAATAGTAGATCCATTGGTGGCCATTTTCCAAAATTCTTTGGACTCTGGAATGGTTCCCACAAATTGGAGGGTAGCTAATATAAGCCCGTTATTCAAAAAGGAAGGTAGAGAGAAAACAGGGAACTATAGACGAGTGACCCTAACTTTGGTAGTAGGGAAGTTGTTGGAATGCATTAACAAGGATTTCATATAACAGCATTTGGAAAGCAGTGGTATAATGAGACAAAGTCAGCATGCATTTACGAAAGGGAAATTATGCTTGACAAATCTGCTGAATACTTTCAAGATGTAACTTGTAGAGTTGACCAGGGTGGATGTGATTTATTGTGACTTTCAGAAGACTTTCGACAAGGTCTCACACAGTAGATTATTATGTTAAGTTAAAGCGCATGGGATTGCAGATAGTGTCTTGGATAGAAATCTGGTTAGCAGATAGGAAGCAAAATGTTGGAATAAATGGGTCCTTTTCTGAATGGCAGGCAGTCACTAGTGGGGTTCTGCAGGGATTTGTGCTAGGATCCCAACTGTTCACATTATAAATTAATGATTTGGATGAGGGATCTTAATGTATTATCTCCAAATTTACAGATGATACAAAGTTGAGTAGGAGGTTGAGCTGTGAGGAGGATGCAGAGATGCTTCAGAGTGATTTGGATAGGCTGACTGAGTGGGCATATGCTGGCAGATGCAGTATAATGTGGATAAATCTGAGGTTATCCACTCCGGTGGCAAAAATAGGAAGGTAGATTATTATTTGAATGAGTGTGAATTGAGAGAGGTGGATAGTCAGCAAGACCTTGGTGTCTTTGTGCATCAGTCATGCAAGTACAGCAGGCAGTAAAGAAGGCAAATGGTATGTTGGCCTTCATAGTGAGAGGAATTGTGTACAGGAATAAGATTGTTTCACTGAAATTGTATAGGGCATTGGTGAGGCCACACCTGGAGTATTGAGTGCAGTTTTGGTGTCCTTATCTGAGGAAGGATGTTATTGCTATGGAAGGAGTGCAGCAAATACTTACCAGGCTGATTCCTGAGATGGCAGGACTGTCATATGAGGAGAGACTAAGCCGGTTATGAGTATATTCATTGGAGTTTAGAAGAGTGAGAGGGGATCTCATAGAAACTTATAAAATTCTAACAGGATTAGACAGGGTAGATTCAGAAAGAGTGTCCCCAATGGTGGGGGAGTCTAGAACTAGGGTGTAATATCTGGCACGGGACCTATGGAGTGGGAATGCTTGTCTTCCCCGTGCTCCTTGCAGAGTATGGGCACTCCCTAGGGGCGAGGTATCTCAATTACCCAGTGTATAATGTTGGCCAATCAGTCACCGACCTAGCAGGAACTCAGGAGGGGTCTACCGGAAAGTGTATATATTTGTAATTTGTAAATAAAACGTTGTTCTTATTTTTATGCGGTGTGCACTCCTTGTGCTTATTAAATAGGGGTCATAGTTTGAAGATAAGAGGTGAGGAGAAATTCCTTCACCCAGAGAGTGGTGAATCTGTGGAATTCACTACCACAAAAACATGTTATTTCAAGAAGGATTTAGATATAGCTCTTGGGGCTAAAGTGGTCAAGAGATATGGGGGGAAGGCAAGATCAGGGTATTGAATTTGATGATCAGCCATGATCATAATGAATGACACAGCAGGCTTGAAGGGCCGATTTGCCTACCCCTGCTTCTATTTTCTATGTGTGTTTCTATGTATGTACCTATGCTTCTTCCATCCACTTCCTTCAGTTTGTGCAACTCCCTCTTGAGTGATTCCAGACCTTTTGCCTCCACCACATTATCCAGAAAGCCATTTGTGACATTGACTACAATGTACCAGGAAGTGACTCCTGACATCTGTCTGCAATGTTTTCCAAATATTAGTTTGTACCTATGTCCTCTTGTCTGACAAGTAAAGCTTAACTTAGATCCGTACTGTGGGCTAAGCCTTACTATTCCCACTAGTGCCTAATACACCTCCAGACAGTTCCCTCTAACACACCTCCTCTCAAGGTTGAAGAGCCCATGTTCTCTGGTATCGTTCTATGTTCTATGTTCTATAACTTATTGATATGGTTGATTGACTGGAGGTCACATAGCATCTGAATGGAAATTCTACTCAACATTTGCAATGACACGGATCCCGATATGTTGAAGCTAATTCCAAGTATATAATTCATGATATTAGCATCAGCTACTGAAGGTCAAATTCAGGTAAATATCAGAACTCCTCCAACCTCCAATTATCAAAGCAAATGAAGCGTGCGCTGAAATTCTCCATTTAGCAAAAGATGCATTAATATTATAAAAATGTGACAAATAGGTGTTGTCCTTTATTTCCCTCAATGGAACCCTATGAGATACATTTTACATACTTGATTCTTGGCAGTCTTCACAGTGACTTGGTCTCCTTGCTCAGACTGGATCTCTCCTTCAACAAAACCATCTTTTAGATCCTTGACCCAGCAGGACTTCTTAATGTCGTAGGGCTTGCTCATAAAATCCAGTTTCTCCTTTTCAGTGGGAGCCAGAAAAGGCATGGGATCGACATCATCTCCACACTCTCCTTTGCCAACCATCTTGAATTTGAATTGATTGCAGAGAACTAACTCAAGGAGAACAGAGAACTCCCTCTGAAGGTGCAAAACAAAAGCAAAACAACCTAGAAATGGAAAACTAGTTCAGTGATTTTTGTTTGTTATTTCTGCAAACCCACTTAAAGTGTCCTAAAATGCACCATCCTGATATCCCACTGTGATTCCTGGATACATCCATCTGTCACCACTGTTGCTGGCCTTACCCAATTTATAGGGCCGGGGGAGCTCACGTAAGGCCCGATTTTCAAGGTGTCGGGGCACATTCAGAGGCGTTTACAAATGGCAGCAGAGACCCAGGTGCAGAATTCCCACCTCCATTTCCAAAATTTTCCATTTTTGATGGTGGGGGAAAGAGATGGATTGTGAATCACACAGGAAGAAATCCAAATTCAGCAAAGCCATTTGAACTTATCACTGAGTTCGAACAGACCCAATTTTCATTGTTCCAAACGCCCTAACCTACAGTCACTAATTTATGGAGGATACATAAACGGTCTTGAAGGGTGGATGAGATCTGTTTAAGTCTCTTAACCTTAAACTCTTTAAATCCCCAGCCCTTTAAAATTAAAAGAAACAGCCTGGAGCTGTCAGCGCAACAGAAACAGGCACTTGCTGCTGGAAGAGGCTGTTAATTGTCCATTTAAATGGCTCAATTGGCCTTTGGGTGGAAAGATGTCCTTTACCTTCCCCGATGCTGGTAAAATGGCATGGTGAAAGAAAGACAATGAGCATTCCACTCTTCACAATCCCTCGCAATTTTATGGGACTCACCGTCTCCTAGCTTATCACGATAGGTAAAATTAAGCCACAAGTGTCCCCCACCACAATCTTGTCTCAGCGTATCTCAGTCATCTTATCCAACAACACATTTATATACACAACTCTACGTTTTCTTATTTACCTGCTCCCTAAGACCCACAATCAACGTTCCTTCTTTATGTCTTGTCTTTTGTAATTGCTCTGTACATCTCCCCATTTGCCAACTTGCGCACTCCATTCAAAACTTCGCTAAAACCTTTGCCTTCAACTATGCTTTTACCCTTCCTCCCAACGTCCTCTTTTCCTTTAGTTTTTCCCTCACTTTTATCTATCGTGACAAGTGTCCTAAGCTTTCTTTGTGTATGTGGACATTGCTTTAGAAATGTTAACTGATTTTCAATTGTGAAAAATACCACCAAATTCATTGACAAAATAAATATGAATAACATATAATTTAAAATGAACTGACATTTATAGCCAGTAGATTAAAGAATCATGGTTGTTCAGCATGAGATGAAATTAACTATTTGAAGACTTCAAGAAGAAAATACCTTCTGCTGAAATTGCAAAGTAAAGCACAATTCAAGTAACTGATCTTTTTAAACAATACCTCAAAAGATACAAACAAAAAACGTAAAGAACATCTTAACTTCTGTTTAGGATTGCAGTTTGCTTTTGGTATGAAATGATTTAATATATATGCATTCACCGAGTAAACATCGTAAGATAAAATACCACAGCATCATCGAATCTTACAGCTCAGACTGGCCATTCAGTCCAACACGCTTGTTCGGATTCTTTGAAAGAGCTATTCCATTAGATGCATTCACATACTCTTTCCCCATAGAACATAAGAACATAGAATAAGTAATAAGAACTCGGAGCAGGAGTGGAGCACCTCAAGCTCACACCACCATTCAGTACGATCATGGTTGATCTCATCTCAACCTCAACTCCACTTTCCTCCACTTTCCTGACTGTTCTCCATAACCATTGAACCCGTTACTAATTTAAAATCTGTCTTTCTCCTCAAAATTACTCAGTGTCTCAGAATCCACTGCACTCTGAGGTAGGGAATTACACAGATTCACACCCCTTTGAGAGAAGTAATTTCTCCTCATCTCTGCTTTAAACTGACTACCCCTTATCCTAACGATATGGTGCGCTCTCACCAACACCTTGTACAGCCCTGTAATGTTCTCCGGTCAAGAATTTATCGAGTTGCTCTTTGAATGATATTATCAAATCTGCTTCCACTATCCTTTCAGGCAGCGCTTTCCAGAACACAACAAGTTGCTGTATTTGAAAGGTAGCTTCTCCTCTAATTCTTTTGCTATCTAAGCAGGACGGTAGCACAAGTGGATAGCACTGTAGCTTCACAGCGCCAGGGTTCCAGGTTTGATTCCCCGCTGGATCACTGTGTAGAGTCTGCACATTCTCCCTGTGTCTGCATGGGTTTCCTCCGGGTTTTCTGGTTTCCTCCCACAGTCCAAAGACGTGCAGGTTAGGTGGATTGGCCTTAGTGCCCCAAAAGGTTAGGAGGGGCTACGGGGATAGGGTGGAAGTGAGTGCTTAAGTGGGTCGGTGCAGACTTGATGGGCTGAATGGCCTACTTCGGCACTGTATGTTCTAAGAGTTTATAAAGCACATTTATTTTTCAAAAAACATGCCTTTTGGCAAAGTAGTTAAAATGGCAAATATAACTTGAGAATAAACACAACTTCACGTCATAGTAAGATTTGTTGATAAATTGAGTGGGCAATTGAATGCACTAACCAACACAAAAAAAATATTACCACCGAAACACTTACCAGAGACAGAGCAGCGGCTGCTGTGCCGTCTTCTTGGAATTTGCCTTTTATACTTCACGTAATCTCCTGAGTAAGCAAAAACCATGAAGAAGTATTTACAGAAAAAAATCATTAGATCTCCTTCATTGGGCATTCATTGGCTGCTCCTGATCCCCAGTGTATGGCGCAGTAAATAGCTTGTTTCTAGGGAATTCTAGAGTCCAATTTATGTCCGTATACGGGACAGGGAACAGGTGCAATGTTGTAACTTGGAAACTGTACAGCGCTCATTATACAGGAGATTGAGTTGCAGCATTGCTTAAGGGAAACATTAGTAAAACTGCTATTTAAAAGAAATTAAAACATTAATTTAATCCATGAGATGCTTTTTGTAAGAAGAAAATGTTTTTTTTGAAATCATTAACTTTCCAAGGCAGCAAGTCACACTTGTTATTGTTTAGTATTTTTTAAAATTTGAATGGACTCTATGGTGAGTTCCATGTTCCAGATGTTCTTTATTCACACTGGAACTATAAGGAAAGGAAATTATACTCTACAATCAAAAGTAATGAGAAATTCTTGCATTGAGGGCACAAGGACCTTGTTTCAATAATCCAGATGTTTCCTTTTGCAGCTCAGCGTAAGATATTCAAGTTATGAAAGTCTAGGAGTTTTCTTTCTATTCTTTGGGGTGTGGCCGTCACTGGCTAGGGCAGCATTTATTCCTCATCCCTTCAGAAGGTGGTGGTGAGCTGCCTTATTGAACCCCTGCAGGACATGTAGTGTAGGTACACCCATTGTGCTGTTAGGAAGGGAGTTGCAGGATTATGACCTAGCTGGATCCAATTTAGAACCTCGGGGGGGGGGGGGGGGGGGGGGGGGTGGGGGGGGGGGGGGGGGGGTGGTGGAGGTGGTGATGGGACAGAAAGAGTGAAGAAGCCAGATTTTCTTCTGGAACGAATGGGAGTGGTATCACTGTCATTAATCAGCCTTGACTACCCAATTCTACTTTCTTGGATCAAATTACCCCAGTATCATTATGCATATTACTGCAGTGCAGAAGTATGAGGTTATTGGTTGTACCGACATAATTAGGAGTGAACACTATAACCCCAGTAGTGCTCCATTGTCTGAAGCTTACTGTTTGTGTGTATAGAGGGTAGATAAAGATAAGGTTAAGTCGCCATAGTCCCAGATGACCATATGCTGCTTTCCTCTTTGAGGAAGAGAGCTAACTGGTGATGATTTAACTTGAAGATCACCACACCTCAGGCAAGGTTGTGAAGGTGGTGCCTGCATGAATAACCTCAGCTAATACAGGAATTAAACCTGTGTTGCTGGCCTTGCTCTGCATTATGAACCAGCAGTCCAGCCAAGTGAGCTAAACCCACCTTGGTATAGTGAATAGGCTAATTCCAACAACCCTCAATTACGCAAGTGTGACTCTTTGAATAGTAAACCTGCTTCCTCTTGGATCCATAAATGGGCAGAATTTTCCATTCTGGAGACTAAGTCTGATGGCAGGAAAGTCGCCGTGATTCCCACAAGGCGGCGGGACTGTTGAACACCCGCGATCTTCTGTTGGTCTGCTTATTAATCAAGCATTCGCAAGGAGCTCGATGAATCTTGTGATGGCATGTCCAACCTTACCTCATGGGGTTGAAGGTCCTGGTGCCATATTTAAAGAGTACCCAGAAAGACACTCACTTTATGCAGACCAGGAGCTCCAGTGTCCTTGCAGCCATGGCTCATACTGGAGAAGCTGGCAGATGTGAGAAACCACATTTAGGGACATACAAGTGCACCTTCGCCATTGCCTTTAATTTATCTCCAGATAAGAGTGCTGTTGGCAATACATCCATGGTAGGCCAATTCTCGCAATTGCAGTGATCCATGTTCGCCAACATCGTGGCTCACCTGGGGCATCGCTGCCTCTTGCTGCTCAAGCCCTGGCTCCTCTTGGCCTTGTGCCAACCTGCAATGGGCCATCCTTCTCCTCCTCTGGGTGAGAACCATTACCAAGGCAGCTAGGGTCCGGGTACGGTCCCGGCCCAACCTCACTGACTGTGTGGAGCTTTCACATTCTCCCCATGTCTGCATGGGTCTCACCCCCACAACCCAAAGATGTGCAGAGTAGGTGGATTGGCCACGCTAAATTGCCCCTTAATTGGAAAGGTAAACACAATGCAGCACGGTAGCATTGTGGATAGCACAAATGCTTCACAGCTCCAGGGTCCCAGGTTCGACTCCGGCATGGGTCACTGTCTGTGCGGAGTCTGCACATCCTCCCCGTGTGTGCGTGGGTTTCCTCCGGGTGCTCCGGTTTCCTCCCACAGTCCAAAGATGTGCGGGTTAGGTGGATTGGCCATGATAAATTGCCCATAGTGTCCAAAATTGCCCTTAGTGTAGGGTGGGGTTACTGGGTTATGGGGATAGGGTGGAGGTGTGGACCTTGGGTAGGGTGCTCTTTCCAAGAGCCGGTGCAGACACGATGGGCCGAATGGCCTCCTTCTGCACTGTAAATACTATAAATACTATGAATACTATGATAAATAAATAAAAAGAGCGGGAGCTGAGAGGGACACCACTGGGCAGCGGGCTGACTTTGAAAAACAATCCACGAGTTGATCTCTGTGACCAGGATCGAGAGTCCCAAAGGTTTTGTTGACTACCTGGTGCTAGGGCTCGGGATACCACGGGAATATAGAAAGTTCATTGGTTGGCAAGTTACTGCTTATTTGCAGTATCTATTCTAAATTGCTTTCAGATTAAAGATAAAAAGAAATATTATACAGATTAGAAGGACTAAAAATCAGCTAGAAATTTAAACAAAGACAAATTAAAAACTAATTAAATAAAATTAATTAAAAAACGAATTAAAGGGCAGCACGGTAGCACAGTGGTTAGCACTGTTGCTTCACAGTTCCAGAGTCCCAGGTTCGATCCCTGCTTGGGTCACTGTCTGTGCGGAGTCTGCACGTTCTCCCTGTGTCTGCGTGGGTTTCCTCTGGGTGCTCCGGTTTCCTCCCACAAGTCCTGAAAGACGTGCTGTTAGGTGAATTGGACATTCTAAATTCTCCCTCTGTGTACCCAAGTGTGGTGACTAGGGGATTTTCACAATAATTTCATTGCAGTGTTAATGTAAACCTACATTTGACAATAATAAAGACTATTAGTATTATAAAATTGAGATGCAGGGCCAGGTGATACCTGCATGATGTGGGAGCTGATGGACTCCATTGTGATTCCTAATGAACACATCTGTAGTAGGTGTTGGTTACTTGAGGAACTTCAGCTCAGAGTTGCTGAACTGGAATCTGAGTTTTGGATGCTGTAACACATCAGGGAGGGTGAAAGCTACCTGGACACTCTGTTTCAACAGGCAGTCACACCACACTCACTGACTACCTGAATCCAGCTGGTGGTCAGGGATAGGGGGATGTGACTATGAGTGAGGTAGTAGAGGGATCTAGGAGGTAGGGTTGCAAGAACCGCAGTCCTTGTCCTTGTCCAACAACTTTGAGATTCTTGCTCCCTGTGTGGATGAGAATGGGGACTGTGGGAGGATGAACAAACTGACCATAGCACCATGATACAGGGCACCATTCAAGTGGGGGGAGAGAAAAGAAATGTAGTCATAATCGGGATAGTATAGTTAGGGCCATTGACACTCTGTAACCAGTATCGAGAGTCCCAAAGTTTGTGTTGCCTACCTGGTGCTATGGTTCGGAATATTATACCTGGCCTATCCAGGAACTTGGAGTGGGAGGGTAAAGATTCAGTTGTCGTGGTCCATGTAGGTACCAAAGACTTAGTTGGAACAAGGATAGAGATTCTGGTGAAGGAACCTAAGGTGAAGGGGCTAAATTAAAAAGCCGCACAAAAAAGGTAATAATCTTCAGATTACTAACTGAGCCACGAGCTAATTGGCACAGGACCAATAAGAGTTAAATGCATGGCTCAGAGGTTGGTGTGGGAGAAATGGGTTGGAGTGACATTGGCACCAACACTGGGGAATGATCGAGCTGTTCCGATGGGACAGCCTTCACCTGAATCAGAGTTATGGCAAGTCACATAACTAGGGTTGTAGATAGGGCTTTAAATTAAATAATGGGGGGAGGGTTCAGTTGTATAGAAAATTAGAAGACCAAAGTTAAAGGAGAAGGTACGAGTTCAGGTTAATGATGAGGTGGATTGTTGCCAGGAAGCAAAAGGAAGGGACAGAACGTGTGAAAGCAATATTGTACCAAGGAATTAGACAGGAGAATGGAAATGTGGGGCAGTACGGTGGTGCAGTGGTGTTAGTCTTGGCGGTAAAGTGGTGCAGTGGTTATCACTGCTGCCCCACGATGCCAAGGACCCAGGCTCGATTCCGGCCTGAGTCACTGTCTGTGTGGAGTTTGCACATTCTCCCCGTGATTGAGTTGGCCTCATCCCCACAACTCAAAGATGTGCAGGGTAAGTGGATTGGCCATGTTAAATTGCCCCTTAATTGGAAAAAATGAATTGGGTACGTTAAATTAAAAAGAAGAGTAGGGAAATATAATAATAGAAGAAACTGAAAGGCTTTGTGTCTGAATGCATGGAGCATTCAGAACAAAATTAATGAGTTAACAGGGCAAATAGAGACAAATGGGTATGATTTGGTGGCAATTACTGAGACATGGTTATAAGGAGACCAGATCTGGGAACTGAACATCCACGAGTACTCAGTATTTTAGAAGGATAGACAGAAAGGTAAAAGAGTTGTTGTAGCTTTGCTTGTGAAGGAAGGGATCAGTGCTGTCGAGATAAATGATATAGGCACTGGGATCAAATCGTGGAATCTGTCTGGGTAGAAATAAGACACAGAAAAGTAGATGTACAGTGGGCACAGTATAAGCCAGGAAATATGGGGAGCTTGTAAGAAAGATACGACAATAATCATGAGTGATTTTAATTTGCACATAGACTGGATTGATGTCATTGGCAAGGGTAGCCTTGATGTAGAGTTCATTGAATGTATGAGAGATTGTTTCTTGGAGCAATATGTTGTGGAACCAACCAGGGAGCAAGTTATTCTGGATTTGGTATTTTGCAATGAGGAAGATAATTAATGATCTCATAGTTAAGGCTCCTCTAGGGAAGAGTGATCATAGCATGATGGAATTCAAAATACAGTTTGAAGACAAAAACCTGGAGTCCCACACTAGCATTCTGGAGTTAAACAAAGGTAATTACGTTGACGTGAGGACAGATTTGGCCCTATGGACTGGGCAGGAAAACTAAAAGGCAGGACAGTTGATGAGCAGTGGCAGTTATTCAAGGAGATATTCAATTTATCCAAACTAAAATATATTCCAGAGAGGGAGAAAGATTGTAACGGGGGGAAAGCATCCACGGCTGAGCAAGGAAGTTAAAATAACATGAAGGCCAAAGCTAAGGCATACCATAATGCAAAGGCCAGTGGCAGGCTGGAAGATGGGCAAACTTTTAAAGATCTATAGAAGGTTACTAAAAAAGTGCAAAGATAAATTATGAAAGAAAGCTAGTGCAAAAATATAAAAAAAGGATAGCAAAAGCTTCTATAAGTATATCAGAGGAAAAGAGTAGCTAAAATGAATGTTGGTCCCTTGATGGATGAGACTGGGGAGTTAATAGTAGGGAATACTGCAATGACATTGATGCAAAATCAATATTTTGCCTCAGTTTTCATAGTGGAGGACACTAGTGCCATTACAATAGCAACAGGTAACATTGGGATAATAGAAAGGGATAAACTCAGAAAATTCATCATCACCAGGGAACAAGTACCAAAAATATTATTGAGATTGAAGGAAGACAAGTCCCAGCGCCTGATGACCTACAACCTAGAGTCGTAAAGGAAGTGACAGCAGAGATAATAGATCCATTGCTTCTCATATTCCAAAATTCACTGGATGTGGGAAAGGTTCCAATGGATTGGATAAATGCTAATGTAATGCCCTTATTCAAAAAGCGAGGGAGGCAGAAAGTAGGAAATAATAAATGAGTTAGTTTACCATCAATCATTGGGAAATTGTTAGAATGCATTATTGAGGAAGTAATAACAGGGTACTTAGAAAGTCAAAACACAATCCATTAGAGTCAGCATGGTTTTATGAAGGGTGAATCGTGTTTGACTAATTTGTTAGACTTCAAGCCAAGTCGATACTGGGCATCCTGTAGATGTAGTATATCTGATGTAGTATATATAGGTGAACTGTTAATTCGATAGATAGATAGATTGATAGATATATAGATAGATAGATTGATACATAGATAGATAAACAGATCGATAGTAATATAGATACATATTTATATAGATAGTGTTATAACCTGCCTACTTACCATTGGCTGGGGACTAATGACAATCCCACAATCCTGTGGGAGTATGAGCTTCCCCAATGAGGGGGGCGGAGAAACCATTAGTAAACTCCTAGTATAAATAAAGCTGGCCAGTTTAGGAACCAGCAGGCAGGAGTGTGCAGTAAGGGAAGTTGCTGCTGCTGTTATATATATATGTTATTGTAAATAAATGTTATTACTTTGTATCCTTAAAACTCGTGCTGGATTCTTCGTGGCCCTCACAAAAGATTGATAGTTAGATAGATAGAAATATAGACAGATAAATAGATTGTTAAATTGATAGAAAGATAGATAGATAGATTGATAGATAGACAGATAGATAGATAGATTAGAGAAGGTAATGATAAGGTGCCACACAGATGGTTCAACACAAATTAAGATAACATGGGATTAGGGGTAATTTATTAGTTTGGATAAAACACTGGCTAACCTACAGAAGGCAGAGAGTCGGGATAAATGGGTCTTTCTCTGGTTGGTAAGATGTAACTAGTCGGGTACCACAGGGTTTGGTCGTCTGGCTCCAACTAGTTACAATCTATATTAATGACTTGGAGTTCGGGATAGAAGGTAGTATAGCCAAATTTGCAGATGACACTAAAATAGGTAGGATCGTAAGTTGCAATGAGAAAATAAAACATTTACAAATGGATATGGATCATTAGGTGAACGGGCCAAAATTTGGCAGATGGAGTTTAACATGGATATGTGTGAGGTTACCTATTTTGGTCGGAAATATGGAAAGGCAACTTATTATCTAAATGGAGAGAAACTTCAGAGTGCTTTGGTACAGAGGGACCTGGGTGTCCTCGTGCCTGAATCTCTGAAAACTAGTACACATGTACAGTGGATAATAAAGAATGCAAATGGAATTTTGGCCTTTATAGCTAAAGGAATAGACTATTAAAGTAGGGAAGTGTTGCTGCAGCTGTACAAAGCATTGGCGAGACCACACCTGGAGTAGTATGTACAGTTTTGCTCCCCTTATTTGAGGAGGGATGTAGTTGCATTAGACGCAGTTCAGAGGAGAGATGAGGAGTTTGTCTTCTGGAAAGAGATTGAGTAGTTTAAGCCTAAACACTCTCAAGTTGAGAGGAGATCTAATTGAGGTATATAAGACGATAAAAGGTATGCAGGAGTGTGCAGGGGCGGGGGAGGGCAGCTGAGGACTCCCTTCCAGGTGAATTGAAGCTCTGGGGGAGTCCGGGGTCACATGAGAGGGCAAGAGATCGGGCGCCATTTTTAAATGACATCCCGATCTGTACTGAGGAATTACTGCCGAGTGGTGCTCCTTAGTGCAGAAAACAGGACTAAGTGCGGCCATGTCGGGAAGTTCCCCACTGAGGCCCTGAATCTACCCGAATGGGAACACAGTCCTGTTTGATAGCGTGGGGTTTCTTGCTGCTCCAAGCAATGGAAAACACCTGGCTAAACAAGCTCGTCATGGGACTCTGTTCCCATTCGGGTAGATCGCACTCAGTGGCATTTGTGAAAGAGTATTACAGCCCCAGACCCTCGAGCATATTGTAATGGCACAACTTCAAGGAGCGCCAATTTCTGCATTTGTAGCAAGACTATGTCAGATATCTGAGCACTGTGAATTTGCCTCTTTATTAAGTGACATGTTGGCGATGGTTTGCTTTGTGGCATTAGCAATCTCAGTGTCCAAAGGAAACTCTCAGCAGAAACAAAAATATTCCTGGATAAAGTGGTAGAGATAGCTCAAGCCATCAAATGTGCCGAAACAGGCGATGCTGAGCTATAATGTGTGCAGGAAGGCGAGGTGAATCAACTCTGGAGTGGAATGGCTGCTAGGTGAGGACTCCAAGTGGCAAGCACAGAGGAACAAAGATCCAAGAACAAAATTGTGGACCGAAGCATAAGAAAAGAATGGGCCATCAGCCCAGGAGTGTGATGAGTGTTGCAGACGTGGGGGAGATCGTCGTCAGGATCAGTGCCACTGCAAAGATTTTATTTGCTTCAATTGTAACAGGAAGGGTCACATTCAAGGGCAGTGCTAAGACAGACGGGATGCATCCAGTTTTTCACTCTGACTCCAGTGCAAAAATAGAATGAGATTCTGAGAAAGAATCTGAAATTTATAAGTTAAAGATGGCGAAGTTGAACAGAAGGCTTCTATTGATAAAGAATTATGGTGAATGAACAACCATTGAATATGGAGGCTGACACAGGAGCTTCTGCCACGGTGGTGGGTGAACAGATCTCCAAGTACCTATGAGGAGGAGCCCAACCCAAGGTTCAGCAGGACAGTAGCTACGTTAGCAATTTATTTGGGGAAACCCTAAGGTTATTCGGTCCCACAATTGGACTGGTGTCATATCAACACCTATCTGCTCAATTACCCATGGTTGCTGTGGAAGATCAGAAGTCAAGCATCAAGGATCGGAATTGGTTGTGACAGAGAAAGCTAAATTAACTGGAAAATTTAAAAATAACTTTTCAAGGGATTCAGTGCAAGTATAAAGACTGGATAAGATTTTCACAGTAACATCATTGCAGTGTTAATGTAATCCTACTTGTGACATAATAAAGATTATTATTACAAGGGGTCAAGGTCAAAATCTATATGAACCCCCCCCCCCCCCAGTACATACCAACATTCTTCAGGGCTTGGCCCATTCCATATGCTCTATATCAGAAAGTCGAGGCCAAATTGAAACGTTTGGACGAATTAGGAATCATAAGGCCTGTACAGTTCTCTGAATGGGCCCCTATTGATCCTGTGGTAAAATCTGATTGCACCGTCAGGATCTGCAGAGATTGCAAACTCGCCATAAACTAAGTGGCCAAACTTGACAAAATCCTATCCGGAAGATTGGAGATCTTTACGTAAAGCTGGCGGAGGGGCCTCACATATACAAAGCTCAACTTGAGCCATGCTTACTTACAACTTGAGATAGACAGATGCCAGAAAATATGCAACAATCAACACATACAAGGGACTGTTCCAGTATACAATGTTTCCCTTTGGCATATTGTCTGCATGCGCTATCTTCCAATGAACGATGGAGAATTTGTTGCAAGGAATTCCAAAAGTTGTGGTGTACTTGGATGACGAGGACTTCAGAGGAAGAACATCTGGCCAGCTTGGAGGAAGTCCTTAAGAGGTTTAGAGATGTAGGTATAAGACTGAAAAGGGAAAAATGCACCTTTCAAGCCAACGAATTTACTTATTTGGGGTTCAAAGTTTTTTTTTAAATGCATTTTTATTAAACATTTTTTAATGAATACAAAATAATAAAACAAAACAAAGAACCAAAAAACAGCAGCCTCCCCCAACAGCTGATGGTGACTAGCCCTTTAATGAACAGAATAAAAGGCCGCCATTTTAATAAAATCCTTCCATTGCACCCCTTAACGTATACTTAATTTTCTCAAAATGCAAAATCTCTCTCAGGCCCCCCAGGCACACTGAGGCATTGGGTGGAGAAGCTGATCTCCTCCCTAACAGAACCCCCTGCAAGCTATCAGCGAGGCGAATGCTAAGACACCCATTCCCGTTCCCATCTGCAGCTCTGGCCAGTCCGACACCTCAAATATGGCCACTAGGGGACTGAGCTCCAATTCCACCCGTGTAATCACTGACATGGTGCTGAAGAAGGAGACTCAAAATCTCGCCAGCTCAGGACATTCTCAGAATATATGTACATGGCTTGCCGGGCCCCTCCCACAACGCTCACACTTAACTTCCACCCCCTCAAATAAGTAACTCATCCTAGTCCCAGTCCTACTTAAGTGCGCCCGGTGCACCACCTTAACCTCTATCAACCCCAGTCTCGCACATGACAAAGTGGGCTCAAAGTTGATGCTAAAGGCCTATGCCTCTTAGAAGATAAGGTGAAAGCAATCAAATGGGTTTCTGCAATGAAAAACGTCGCAGAATTAAAATCATTTCTGGGTACAGTCGGTTTATATCAAACTTAGCAACAACATTGGCTCCCTTGCACCATCTCCTAAAAAAATCAGCGCTGGTACTGGAAAGACCTGCATAAACAGGCCTTCAAAAACGTCAAACTCGTCCACTTTGACCCAGACAAACAGATAATCTTAACATGTGATGCTTCACCCTATGGGGCAGGAGCCGCCCTATCACACAGAATGGAAGATGACCCAGCGCTTTCACTTCCCGGATGTAAACCAATGCAGAAAGAAGATATTTGCAAATTGAAAAGGACGACCAGGCAGTGATGTCTGGTGTGAAGAAATTTCACCAATTTGTTTATAGTCACCGTTTTACCATCATTACTGATCACAAACCGCAAGGATAAGCCGATCCACCCATTGCTTCGACTAGCATGCAGAGAGGACTCTGCTTTTGGCTGCCGATGTTATGTTTATCAACATTGGCCAGGGATTCAGATTCCCAATTCTGACGTTCGGAGTTGATTTCCGCTCCCTCAGAGTGTGGCTTCGCCCCTGGTTCCATAGGAAATTGCCCTAGCTTTAAATTTCTTGGATACCTTGCCCATATGATCATCAGATCATATTAAGAATTGGACTCAATTGGATCTACAGGGAGAACAAAATTTTCACAGTTATCCTGACATTAGGAAATTGATTTTTACCTCCCGCCAAATTGCACTGCTGGTGGGAGTGTGGAAACGTCTGTATCGTTACAGCCTTTTAGACCCATTGCATTATTTACGTCATTGTTCAGTCCTGATTTAGAAGTAAAACTCTGTCGACACAGGCATCATATTTTAAAATAGATATTTACTGAAAAGAATGGCTCACAAACATTGCAGGGAAATACTTGAGATTTTGCTGTTCATTTAGCGGACTGCGTGTTATTTGATTTTGCCTCAGTTGGCTCAGATCAAGGGTCGTATCACTGATGAAAGAACAATTTCAGCAAAATAGCAAACATTTTTAAAGGAAGACACTGTGAATATTTTAGAGGTCAACAGTTTAAAACAGGCCAGAATCCATAGATTTTGGAAAACAAGCTGAATTTTCCAATGATTTACCTTCCAAATCAATGTCAAATCAATTCTGTCAAAACAGAGCTCTTTTCCATAAACGTAAATGGGAATTTGTGGCAGTCAAAGCATTTATGATCATGGCAATTAGTAAATGGGTACATTCAACACTATTAGCATTGAAAACATTCCAATTTATTTGTCCATGAGTAAATTAGTGCATTCCCTAATGAGAAGGGAATGCACTTGTGAGGCCTCCCATTGGAAAGTTAATCAAATAAAAATATAACATAATGAAATCTAACCAGTGAAGAACTTATACTCTTTAGGGAATTGGCACAGGTTGCATGTCAGAAATAGAGGAAACATTCCAGCGTCTGCGTGGGAGAGGCCGAGCGCCAATCAGTCCGTGATCTAACCGGCCTGCTCCCATTGGCGGGTTCCAGCCTAGACATGGCAAGACTCCAATTGTCGCCAGTTAAGGGCAATCCCCATCTCTATAATGAGATGGATGCCCTATCTAACAGCCTCCCGGGAATTTACCAGCTCCCGACCGAGCAAGATGTCACACAGGTGCCATTTAGCACTTGTCCGCACAAACTTGGACCAGGCGTAACAGCACTTTGGGGGGGGGGGGGGGGGGTCTCCCAGGCCATTGGAGACCCCTGGGTGGTCAGGACAGGGAAGCACCCTGGATCTCCCTCTGGCATCCAGGTACCTTGGCAATGCCAGGGTGGCAGTGCCAATGGCCGGGGTCCTGAAGGGGACTAATCCCATAAAAATGGAGATGAGGGGGGTATGAAGGGTGGGAAGAGTGAAGGGTGGGTATGAAAGGGCCTCCTAAAGGGTGGGTGTTCTGAAAGGGGGGGGGGAGGGGAAACTGAAAGGGGGATGGGGAAGCCTAAAAAGGATGGGCCCATAGCAGGGTGTCTTCATTTGGGGGAGGTAATACCCATATATGTGGGGGTGACATTGCCCATGTGTGGGGGGTTGTGCGGGAACCCTCAAGCTCATTTAGAGTTTGGGGCACCCTTTTAAAATGGCAGTCCGATATCTGAGGAGCCGGTCTTACCAGCGAGTTCACTGTTAAGAAAATCTCTAAATGTGGGTTAATACCGGTGTGAATCTCCCTGAAAGAGCCGCTGGGAAACACTCCGCCAAACCCGCCCGAAATTACACTTAGGTCATTATCTACCAGCTGCATTGTGCTCAAGTGACAGCGCGGCATGGTCAGTAGATGCCGGGAAAGGCCCCCGGGCCGACATCATTGACATGATAGCGGCAGCATCACAGAAACAAAGGTAATGCCATGAACAAGTCATGTGTTTATATTTAGGGCGCAATTCTCAGGACAATTTTCTATGTGTGGTAGTGATGCACTATCAATTACCACAAAGACGAGAGTAGTGGAATAATCGAGGCTTTATTGAGCAAAGAAGTTGTGCCTCCTGTAGCTGGAACCAGAATGGCTGCAGCACCGGTGAGCACACACATTTATACGCCGCCTACTGGGTGGAACCAGCAGGCAGGGATTTACCCATGTACCTCTACTATACGGGCCTTACCATAATACATGTAATACTACTAGTGGTGACTACCACATTCACCCCCTGTTAAAAAAAAGAGTCCAGCGGGGGTCTCAGTCCTGGTGGTGATGTGGGCGCTGACTTGGTCACCTGTGACTCCGTGAGCGTGTTGTCCTCATCTTCGTCGCCCCTGACTGGCACCAGTGGGAGGACGGATCGTACTGGGGCGGGGTCAGCGGTGAGGTTCGCTGGAGGGTGGGTGAGTGGCGCAGGGGTGAATGAGGCAGCCCGGGGGGAGGGTCAGGTCGGGGCCGTGGATAGGGATCCAGCGGGTGCCAGGTCTCGGAGGGAGACTGTGTCCTGGCGCCCGTCGGGTGTGCCACATAGGCGTACTGCGGATTCGCGTTGTAGGAGGTGGACTCTTTCGACCAAGGGGTCCGACTTATGGGTCCGCACATGCTTGCGAAGGAGGACGGGTCCAGGAACTGTCAGCCATGTTGGGAGCAAGACCCCGGAGGTGGACTTCCTGGGGAAGGCAAACACACGCTCGTGAGGGGTCTCATTAGTCGCGGTGCAGAGGAGCGATCGAATGGAGTGGAGCGCGTCGGGGAGGACCTCCTGCCAGCGGGAGACCAGGAGATGTTTAGACCACAGGGCCAGCAGGACGGCCTTCCAGACCGTCCCGTTCTCCCTCTCCATCTGCCAGTTTCCCCGGGGGTTGTAGCTGGTTGTCCTGCTCGAGGCATTGCCCTTGCTGAGCAGGAACTGACGCAGCTCATCGCTCATGAAGGAGGATCCCCGATCACTGTGGATGTAGGTGGGGAAACCGAACAGAGTGAAGATGCCGTGGAGGGCTTTAATGACCGTGGCAGAAGTCATATCAGTGGTTTCACAGGTCGGCGCAACATCGAGGGCCGAAGGGCCTGTACTGCGCTGTAATGTTCTATGTTCTATGTTCTATATCAGGGCATGGAATGACGAAAGGGAACCGGGAGTACTCATCAATCACGTTCAGAAAGTATGCGTTGCGGTCGGTGGAGGGGAGGGATCCTTTGAAGTCCATGCTGAGGCGCTCAAAGGGGTGGGAGGCCTTCACCAGGTGCGCTCGATCTGGCCGGTAGAAGTGTGGCTTGCACTCTGCACAGTCCTGGCAGTCTCTGGTGACGGTCCTGATCTCCTCAATGGAGTAGGACTAGTTGCGGGCCTTGATGAAATGGAAGAACCGGGTGACCCCCGGGTGGCAGAAGTCGGTCCACTTGTGCGCTGGCACATGTACCGCAGGATAGGGCGTTAGGAGGCTCGTTGAGCTTCCCCGGCCGGTACAAAATCTCGTAATTGTAGGTGGAGAGCTCGATCCTCCACCTCAAGATCTTGTCGTTTTTGATCTTGCCCCGCTGTGTGTTATTGAACATGAAGGCAACTGACCGTTGGTCAGTGAGGAGAGTGAATGCCTCCAATGTCTCACAGCTTCCACAATGGCTTGGGCCTCCTTTTCGACAGAGGAGTGCTAAATTTCGGAAGCATGGAGGGTGCGGGAGAAGAAGGCCACGATCCTGCCCGCCTGGTTGCGGGTGGCGGCCAAAGCTACATCCGATGCATCGCTCTCGACCTGAAAGGGGAGGGACTCATCGACCGCGTGCATCGTGGCCTTGGCGATGTCTGCCTTGATACGGTTGAAGGCCTGGCGGGCCTCAGCCATCAGGGGAAAAACTGTGGACTGAATGAGTGGGCGGGTCTTGTCCGCATAATTAGGGACATCCTGGGCATAGGAGAAAAACCCCAGGCATCATTTCAGGGCCTTGGGGCAGTGGGGGAATGGGAGTTCCATGAGGGGGCGCATGCGGTCGGGGTCGGGCCCTAGAACTCCATTTTCCACGACATAGTCAAGGATGGCCAAGCAGTTGGTGCGGAACATGCATTTTTCCTTATTGTATGTGAGGTTAAGGAGTTTGGCGGTCTGGAGGAATACTTGGAGGTTTGCGTTGTGGTCCTGCTGATCGTGGCCGCAGATGGTGATGTTATCTAGGTACGGGAAGGTGGCCTGCAGTCTGTACCGGTCAACCATTCGGTCCATCTCTCGCTGGAAGACCGAGACTCCATTAGTGATGCCGAAGGGAACCCTAAGGAAGTGATAGAGGCGGCCATCTGCTTCGAATGCAGTGTATTGGCGGTCCTCCGGGCGAATGGGGAGCTGGTGGTAGGCGGACTTCAGTCCACTGTGGAAAAGACCCGATACTGCGCAATCTGATTGACCATGTCAGATATGTGTGGGAGGGGGTACGCATCGAGCTGTGTGTACCGATTGATGGTCTGACTCTAGTCAATGACCATCCTGTGCTTCTCCCCAGTCTTTACTACTACCACTTGGGCACACCAGGGGCTGTTGCTGGCCTCAGTGACCCCTTCCCGCAGAAGCCGTTGGACCTCCGACCTCATGAAGGTCCTGTCCTGGGCACTGTACCATCTGCTCTTGGTGGCGACGGGTTTGCAATCCGGGTGAGGTTAACAAACAGGGAAGGTGGATCGGCCTTAAGGGTCGTGAGACTGCATACGGTGAGGGGGAGTAGGGGTCCGCCGAATTTTAAGGTTAAGCTTTGGAGGTGGCACTGGAAGTCCAGGTCGAGTAACAGGGCAGCGTAGAGGTGGGGGAGGACGTAGAGCCGGAAGTTGCTAAACTCTACGCCTAGGACGGTGAGGGTCACGATACAGTACCCCCGGATTTCCACGGAATGGGATCCGGAGGCCAGGGAGATTTTCTGGGTGAGGGGGTATACCAGGAGGGAGCAGTGCCTTACCGTAGTGGGGTTGATGAAGCTCTCTGTGCTCCCGGAGTCAAAAAAGCAGGTCGTTCGTGCCCATCGATCTTCACCGTCGTTGTTTCGGTCGCAACGTTGCGGGACCGGGACTGATCCAGGGTGATCGAGGCGAGCTGCGGCAGATGCTGGGAGGCCCCGGCTGGTCAGCGGTGGTGGAGGTAACGGCCGGCGATGAACGGCCAGACGAGCAGGGGTCCTGAGGCGCCATCCAAAATGGTGCCGAAGATGGCGGCGGCCACAGGGCGCACATGGCGGGCGGCATCAAAGATGGCGGTGCCCACGAGCCGCACGTGGCTTGCGGTGAAGAAGATGACGCCGCCCACGGGCTGCACGTGGCTTGCGAAGAGGAAAATGGCGGCACCCCTAGGTCGCACATGGGGGTGTAGGAACGCCTTGCGTGGAAACATCGGCGACCGACCGGGCCTCGCAAACAGAAACAAAGTGTCCCTTCTTCCCACACCCTTTGCAGGTTGCGCTCCGCACCGGGCAGCGCTGCCTGGGGTGTTTGTTCTGCCCGCAAAAATAGCACTTGGGCCCCCCAGGGTTGGCTGGCTGCCGCGCGGCGCAGGCTTGCGGTGAGCTGGAGTCGGCAGCTGGTGGGGCCCACGATGCCCACGAGGGTGCCGCGCGGTCGGTGGTCTATGACTGGACATTACGGGAGACCACTTCTAATGAGTTAGCGAGCTGCCTAGTTTCTGCAAGATCAAGCGTACCCCCTTCCAGTAGCTGCTGGCGGACGTACGCAGACTTCATGCTCGTAACTTAAGCATCTCAAATTAAATGTTCTGTGTGCCGAAACTGCCTGGCAATCACAGTTCCTACCTAGGATGTGCAGGGCACGCCAGAAATCGTCCAGAGACTCCCCGGGGAGTTGCTGTCTCGTGGCCAGGAGGTGCCTGGCGCATACTTGATTGACTGGTCGAACATAATGTCCCTTCAGGAGTTGCATCGCTTCGGAGTAAGTGGGCGCATCCCGGATGAGAGGAAAAATGTCAGGGCTCACCCGTGAATAGAGGACTTGGAGCTTCTGCGAGTCCGAGGGTTCCTCAGCGGATGTTCGGCGGTAGCTTTCGAAGCAGACTAGCCGGTGGTCAAAGGCGGACGTAGTGTTGGCTGCTTGAGGGCTCAGCTGCAGGCGATCAGGCTTGATGCGGAGATCCATCGTTTAAAAAAATCTTTGCTCAATAAATTGATGCACTATCAATTACCACAAAGACGCGAGTAGTGGAATAATCGAGGCTTTATTGAGCAAAGATGTTGTGCCTCCTGTAGCTGGAACCAGAATGGCTGCAGCACCGGCGAGCACACACATTTATACGCCGCCTACTGGGCGGAGCCAGCAGGCAGGGATTTACCCATGTACCTCTACCAGGTCTCGGAGGGAGACTGTGTCCTGGCGCCCGTCGGGTGTGCCACATAGGCGTACTGCGGATTCGCGTTGTAGGAGGTGGACTCTTTCGACCAAGGGGTCCGACTTATGGGTCCGCACATGCTTGCGAAGGAGGACGGGTCCAGGAACTGTCAGCCATGTTGGGAGCAAGACCCCGGAGGTGGACTTCCTGGGGAAGGCAAACACACGCTCGTGAGGGGTCTCATTAGTCGCGGTGCAGAGGAGCGATCGAATGGAGTGGAGCGCGTCGGGGAGGACCTCCTGCCAGCGGGAGACCAGGAGATGTTTAGACCACAGGGCCAGCAGGACGGCCTTCCAGACCGTCCCGTTCTCCCTCTCCATCTGCCAGTTTCCCCGGGGGTTGTAGCTGGTTGTCCTGCTCGAGGCATTGCCCTTGCTGAGCAGGAACTGACGCAGCTCATCGCTCATGAAGGAGGATCCCCGATCACTGTGGATGTAGGTGGGGAAACCGAACAGAGTGAAGATGCCGTGGAGGGCTTTAATGACCGTGGCAGAAGTCATATCAGTGGTTTCACAGGTCGGCGCAACATCGAGGGCCGAAGGGCCTGTACTGCGCTGTAATGTTCTATGTTCTATGTTCTATATCAGGGCATGGAATGACGAAAGGGAACCGGGAGTACTCATCAATCACGTTCAGAAAGTATGCGTTGCGGTCGGTGGAGGGGAGGGATCCTTTGAAGTCCATGCTGAGGCGCTCAAAGGGGTGGGAGGCCTTCACCAGGTGCGCTCGATCTGGCCGGTAGAAGTGTGGCTTGCACTCTGCACAGTCCTGGCAGTCTCTGGTGACGGTCCTGATCTCCTCAATGGAGTAGGACTAGTTGCGGGCCTTGATGAAATGGAAGAACCGGGTGACCCCCGGGTGGCAGAAGTCGGTCCACTTGTGCGCTGGCACATGTACCGCAGGATAGGGCGTTAGGAGGCTCGTTGAGCTTCCCCGGCCGGTACAAAATCTCGTAATTGTAGGTGGAGAGCTCGATCCTCCACCTCAAGATCTTGTCGTTTTTGATCTTGCCCCGCTGTGTGTTATTGAACATGAAGGCAACTGACCGTTGGTCAGTGAGGAGAGTGAATGCCTCCAATGTCTCACAGCTTCCACAATGGCTTGGGCCTCCTTTTCGACAGAGGAGTGCTAAATTTCGGAAGCATGGAGGGTGCGGGAGAAGAAGGCCACGATCCTGCCCGCCTGGTTGCGGGTGGCGGCCAAAGCTACATCCGATGCATCGCTCTCGACCTGAAAGGGGAGGGACTCATCGACCGCGTGCATCGTGGCCTTGGCGATGTCTGCCTTGATACGGTTGAAGGCCTGGCGGGCCTCAGCCATCAGGGGAAAAACTGTGGACTGAATGAGTGGGCGGGTCTTGTCCGCATAATTAGGGACATCCTGGGCATAGGAGAAAAACCCCAGGCATCATTTCAGGGCCTTGGGGCAGTGGGGGAATGGGAGTTCCATGAGGGGGCGCATGCGGTCGGGGTCGGGCCCTAGAACTCCATTTTCCACGACATAGTCAAGGATGGCCAAGCAGTTGGTGCGGAACATGCATTTTTCCTTATTGTATGTGAGGTTAAGGAGTTTGGCGGTCTGGAGGAATACTTGGAGGTTTGCGTTGTGGTCCTGCTGATCGTGGCCGCAGATGGTGATGTTATCTAGGTACGGGAAGGTGGCCTGCAGTCTGTACCGGTCAACCATTCGGTCCATCTCTCGCTGGAAGACCGAGACTCCATTAGTGATGCCGAAGGGAACCCTAAGGAAGTGATAGAGGCGGCCATCTGCTTCGAATGCAGTGTATTGGCGGTCCTCCGGGCGAATGGGGAGCTGGTGGTAGGCGGACTTCAGTCCACTGTGGAAAAGACCCGATACTGCGCAATCTGATTGACCATGTCAGATATGTGTGGGAGGGGGTACGCATCGAGCTGTGTGTACCGATTGATGGTCTGACTCTAGTCAATGACCATCCTGTGCTTCTCCCCAGTCTTTACTACTACCACTTGGGCACACCAGGGGCTGTTGCTGGCCTCAGTGACCCCTTCCCGCAGAAGCCGTTGGACCTCCGACCTCATGAAGGTCCTGTCCTGGGCACTGTACCATCTGCTCTTGGTGGCGACGGGTTTGCAATCCGGGTGAGGTTAACAAACAGGGAAGGTGGATCGGCCTTAAGGGTCGTGAGGCTGCATACGGTGAGGGGGAGTAGGGGTCCGCCGAATTTTAAGGTTAAGCTTTGGAGGTGGCACTGGAAGTCCAGGTCGAGTAACAGGGCAGCGTAGAGGTGGGGGAGGACGTAGAGCCGGAAGTTGCTAAACTCTACGCCTAGGACGGTGAGGGTCACGATACAGTACCCCCGGATTTCCACGGAATGGGATCCGGAGGCCAGGGAGATTTTCTGGGTGAGGGGGTATACCAGGAGGGAGCAGTGCCTTACCGTAGTGGGGTTGATGAAGCTCTCTGTGCTCCCGGAGTCAAAAAAGCAGGTCGTTCGTGCCCATCGATCTTCACCGTCGTTGTTTCGGTCGCAACGTTGCGGGACCGGGACTGATCCAGGGTGATCGAGGCGAGCTGCGGCAGATGCTGGGAGGCCCCGGCTGGTCAGCGGTGGTGGAGGTAACGGCCGGCGATGAACGGCCAGACGAGCAGGGGTCCTGAGGCGCCATCCAAAATGGTGCCGAAGATGGCGGCGGCCACAGGGCGCACATGGCGGGCGGCATCAAAGATGGCGGTGCCCACGAGCCGCACGTGGCTTGCGGTGAAGAAGATGACGCCGCCCACGGGCTGCACGTGGCTTGCGAAGAGGAAAATGGCGGCACCCCTAGGTCGCACATGGGGGTGTAGGAACGCCTTGCGTGGAAACATCGGCGACCGACCGGGCCTCGCAAACAGAAACAAAGTGTCCCTTCTTCCCACACCCTTTGCAGGTTGCGCTCCGCACCGGGCAGCGCTGCCTGGGGTGTTTGTTCTGCCCGCAAAAATAGCACTTGGGCCCCCCAGGGTTGGCTGGCTGCCGCGCGGCGCAGGCTTGCGGTGAGCTGGAGTCGGCAGCTGGTGGGGCCCACGATGCCCACGAGGGTGCCGCGCGGTCGGTGGTCTATGACTGGACATTACGGGAGACCACTTCTAATGAGTTAGCGAGCTGCCTAGTTTCTGCAAGATCAAGCGTACCCCCTTCCAGTAGCTGCTGGCGGACGTACGCAGACTTCATGCTCGTAACTTAAGCATCTCAAATTAAATGTTCTGTGTGCCGAAACTGCCTGGCAATCACAGTTCCTACCTAGGATGTGCAGGGCACGCCAGAAATCGTCCAGAGACTCCCCGGGGAGTTGCTGTCTCGTGGCCAGGAGGTGCCTGGCGCATACTTGATTGACTGGTCGAACATAATGTCCCTTCAGGAGTTGCATCGCTTCGGAGTAAGTGGGCGCATCCCGGATGAGAGGAAAAATGTCAGGGCTCACCCGTGAATAGAGGACTTGGAGCTTCTGCGAGTCCGAGGGTTCCTCAGCGGATGTTCGGCGGTAGCTTTCGAAGCAGACTAGCCGGTGGTCAAAGGCGGACGTAGTGTTGGCTGCTTGAGGGCTCAGCTGCAGGCGATCAGGCTTGATGCGGAGATCCATCGTTTAAAAAAATCTTTGCTCAATAAATTGATGCACTATCAATTACCACAAAGACGCGAGTAGTGGAATAATCGAGGCTTTATTGAGCAAAGATGTTGTGCCTCCTGTAGCTGGAACCAGAATGGCTGCAGCACCGGCGAGCACACACATTTATACGCCGCCTACTGGGCGGAGCCAGCAGGCAGGGATTTACCCATGTACCTCTACTATACAGACCTTACCGTAATACATGTAATACTACTAGCGGTGACTATCACAGGTAGCGAACGGGAATTACCGCGAGCTTCCCGAGGCTCGGTCCAGCGACACCGGCAAAGCAACTCAATGGTAATTGGTCCACTTAACGAGGCCTCACACACTTCTCATCATAAATGAAGGCTCGCCAGCTGATTCGCTGGGACTGTGCTTGCCAGCCCCCAGCTCACAAGGGGGAGCTGCACTTGCTTAGCCAACCCCAGCCAACCCACAATAATGGCGCTGAGGAGACGAGCCTCAGGATTCGGAGATGCTGACCTGGGGAGGCTGAAAGATGCTGTGGAGGCCAGGAGGGATTTTATGATCCCCTGAGGGTCTGGAGAGTCAGCCACAGGGCAGCCTGTGCTACCTGGGATGAGATAGCGGCAGCTGTCAGCTCGGCTGACCAGGAGGACTGGCCTCCAGTGCCTGAAGAAGGTCAATGACCTATACCGGGCAGCACGTGTGAGTAGACACCAACGCTCACCCCACCAAGGGAGCATCCACCCCCCAACTCTTCATGCAATCCCCAGCCCTGCCTTCACCCCCCCTTCAACCCCTCCAACCCTTCCTTCACACACCCTTCTCCAACCATAGTGAACCAGGCGAGTGCTAACGATGCCCTCTCTGTGTCTCCTCAGGAAAAGCTCCCCCATAACCGACCCTCTGGCCGTGGACATGTCCCCGGAGCTCTGACCATCCCCTGGTGTCCGGATGTTGTAATGTTCAGACACAGTGTCCAGGCATCAAGGTTTGATTGGGATGTTGGGCAATGGCTCCCATGCCACATGGCCTACCCACCCACCGGAATCCACTTGGGTTGTGTGAAGTGCTCACTTAACCACGATTGCCAATACCCTCTTCGCAATAGCCTTCAGCCACGCAGCCAGAGGCCTCAGCAGTCGGTGAGGCTTACGAGTGGTAATTGGGTAAGACGGGCAGGGACAGGGCTTGCCCCTGGAATGGGTACACACCATCAGTTGGCATGGTGGTGCCGTGACTGGTTGCTCCCCGGTTGCCCACCCAATGCACGCCCGGCATGTCAGCCCACCCTTGCGAATGGTCCCCACCCCCAGCCGAGGGTGTCCCAGCACCCACCGAGTGCTGGGGTGGCAAACCAGGCACCCCTGAACTCGTTGCCTGTGAGCAAAGATGGCTACTCACCTCCTTGGCTCCCCACAGAAGCCCTTCCGCCAGGTTCATGTTTTTCAAAAGGAGTACTAATCGGTGCCAGCGTGACCACTTGCTGGGGAGGCCGCTGAACAACAGGAGGCTGTTGGATATGGGATAGCTCTCGTTAATTGTATGGAAATTGGGCTTAAGTGATGATAATTGGTTTCTCGCCACGTTACTGCCAGATCCTGATTTTGCCAATGGGAGCGGGCCGGTTGCATCACAAACTGTTTGCCGCCCGTCACGGATCTCGTTTTTGGCCTCCCCCGCTATTCACCGGCCTCATTACACTTGTGCGAGAGCGCATCGAGGCCAGAGAATCATGCCCATAGTCTCTGTTGGCTTGAAAATCATCTTTAAAAAAAAAAAAATTTAAAGTACCCAATTATTTATTCCAATTAAGGGGCAATTTAGTGTGGCCAATCCACCTACCCTGCACAACTTTGGGTCATGGGAGTGAGATCCACACAAACACAGGGAGAATGTGCAAACTCCACAGAGACAGTGACCTGGGAACGGGATCGAACCCGGGTCCTCGGCACCGTGAGGCAGCAGTGTAACCACTGCGCCACCGTGCCATCCCTGACTTGAAAATCATCTTTGATAAATTTAACAAGTTGATCTCTGAACAAGCTGGTTCCAAACAGAACTTTATCATCTACATGGCAGCATATTGGTCAGGGTGACTACAGATGGAGAAATATTCTAACTAATTTCCTACATCAAATCAGTGAACAAGGTTGTATTCTTGTCCCAGGCCATCCCAACATTTCTTTGAATCCATAGAATCCGTACAGTACAGAAAGAGGCCATTTGGCCCATCGAGACTGCACCGACCCTCCAAAAGAACACCTTACCTAGGTCCACTCCCCCGGCCTATCCTTGTAACCCCACCTAACCTGCACATCTTTGGATTGTGGGAGGAAACCAGAGCACCCGGAGGAAAACCACACAGACACGGGGGAGAAGGTGCAAACTCCACACAGTCACCCAAGGCTGGAATCAAACCCGTATCCCTGGCGCTGTGAGGCAGCAGTGCTTACCATTGTGCCACCTTGCCGCCATTTTTGAATCGATGGCAAACTTTTCAAATGAAGACACCAAGCAACGATGAAAATCGCTGGGGAAACCAAGCATGAGTTGCTCTTTTCTGATAACTTGGTTGTTTCAATAGCCCCATTTACAAACCATCAGAGAACATTGGCTGCAACATGGAACAACTTAAGCTGAGAAAAAAAGACTCAGGCTCCAATCTGCATTAGGATCTCATTGGAGAAACATGTACGCCACGCAGAAGTACCAGCTAACGTATCCACCAGAACCCAGACTCGGCTGCTATTGTGCAGACTTGCATCCCGCTTTATTGCGTGAAACAATGATAATGCAGTGCCACTAATGACTCGTTTGTAATTGACAGAAGAATGCATTATGCACCGATTCCCGAATTGTTTCTGTCAATATTTTCCAAATTTTCATGTGTGATAAGTTTCAAACTTTCCTCAGATTCTCCTTCCAGCAAAACACTTAACAGAAAAAATAGACACTGTTGGGCTGCAAGAAATAACCGCAGAACACATACTTCATTCTGCAATTAAATACTTTGCAAGATTAAAATCATATTCAGCATTAACCAAGCAAGATCATTGGTCTCTTTACTACCCCCTAAAAGGACATGAAGCATAGCATAGAATTCCCAAGAAACAGGCTGTTAATTGATTCCCCCCTAGGGTTTAAACAACTTCTGAAGTTGTTTACCAAATCTTTTTTTAACAGTTGCTTCTTGCCCATGAGAATGGGTAATGTATAAAAAGGGATTACAGACAGCAGCATATGTTTCAATTGCTGATGGGGGTGCGGTGGTGGGTGAGATGGTGGTGTAATGTCACTGGATTAGGAATCTGATGGCTAACGTTCTGACGGCATGGTTCAATCCCACAGTGGCAGTTTTTTAAATTCAATTTGTAAATTAATCAGTTCCCTTCAATAATAAATCAGGAATTGAGAGCGCATCTCAGTATCGGTGACCCTGGAAATCATCACTGGTCTTAAAAACTCATCTGGCTCACTCACGTCCTTTAAGGGAGGATTTCTGCCGTCCTTACCCAGTCAGACCTCCATGCCTGTCGACCGATCCCACAGCAATGTGGTTAACTCTGAAATGGCCTAGCAAGTGACTCAATTGTGGCAATTAGGGATGAACAACAAATGCTGGCCTTGCCAGTGATGTCCACATTCTATGAAAGAATGAAAAAAGGCTATTTGAAGTTTCTGCATTCATTTTATGTTTATCCCAGTGTAAACTAACAATTTGAAGCATTTGGTGGTAGCTCCATAATCTGCGAATCAAAGGAACGTTCTGTTGGGTTAGTGAGATTTTAAATGCTGGGTGAATGTCAAATGTACATCAGAATTATTCAATCTTGTCTTGATATTCTGTCACGTGTTTGTGGATTGTGTCTAAGAGTCACATATTACCAACCTGTGAAGGTGGCAGGACTAACTGATGAGGCAGTTAACATAGAACATAGAACATAGAACAATACAGCGCAGTACAGGCCCTTCGGCCCACGATGTTGCGCCGAAACAAAAGCCATCTAACCTACACTATGCCATTATCATCCATATGTTTATCCAATAAACTTTTAAATGCCCTCAATGTTGGCGAGTTCACTACTGTAGCAGGTAGGGCATTCCACGGCCTCACTACTCTTTGCGTAAAGAACCTACCTCTGACCTCTGTCCTATATCTATTACCCCTCAGTTTAAAGTTATGTCCCCTCGTGCCAGCCATATCCATCCGCGGGAGAAGGCTCTCACTGTCCACCCTATCCAACCCCCTGATCATTTTGTATGCCTCTATTAAGTCTCCTCTTAACCTTCTTCTCTCCAACGAAAACAACCTCAAGTCCATCAGCCTTTCCTCATAAGATTTTCCCTCCATACCAGGCAACATCCTGGTAAATCTCCTCTGCACCCGCTCCAAAGCCTCCACGTCCTTCCTATAATGCGGTGACCAGAACTGTACGCAATACTCCAAATGCGGCCGTACCAGAGTTCTCTACAGCTGCAACATGACCTCCCGACTCCGGAACTCAATCCCTCTACCAATAAAGGCCAACACTCCATAGGCCTTCTTCACAACCCTATCAACCTGGGTGGCAACTTTCAGGGATCTATGTACATGGGCACCTAGATCCCTCTGCTCATCCACACTTTCAAGAACTTTACCATTAGCCAAATATTCCGCATTCCTGTTATTCCTTCCAAAGTGAATCACCTCACACTTCTCTACATTAAACTCCATTTGCCACCTCTCAGCCCAGCTCTGCAGCTTATCTATATCCCTCTGTAACCTGCTACATCCTTCCACACTATCGACAACACCACCGACTTTAGTATCGTCTGCAAATTTACTCACCCACCCTTCTGCGCCTTCCTCTAGGTCATTGATAAAAATGACAAACAGCAACGGCCCCAGAACAGATCCTTGTGGTACTCCACTTGTGACTGTACTCCATTCTGAACATTTCCCATCAACCACCACCCTCTGTCTTTTTTCAGCTAGCCAATTTCTGATCCACATCTCTAAATCACCCTCAATCCCCAGCCTCCGTATTTTTTGCAATAGCCTACCGTGGGGAACCTTATCAAACACTTTGCTGAAATCCATATACACCACATCAACTGCTCTACCCTCGTCTACCTGTTCAGTCACCTTCTCAAAGAACTCAATAAGGTTTGTGAGGCATGACCTACCCTTCACAAAGCCATGCTGACTATCCCTGATCATATTATTCCTATCTAGATGATTATAAATCTTGTCTCTTATAATCCCCTCCAAGACTTTACCCACTACAGACGTGAGGCTCACCGGTCTATAGTTGCCGGGGTTGTCTCTGCTCCCCTTTTTGAACAAAGGGACCACATTTGCTGTCCGCCAGTCCTCTGGCACTATTCCTGTAGCCAATGATGACATAAAAATCAAAGCCAAAGGTCCAGCAATCTCTTCCCTGGCCTCCCAGAGAATCTAGGATAAATCCCATCAGGTCCCGGGGACTTATCTATTTTCAGCCTGTCCAGAATTGCCAACACCTCTTCCCTACGTACCTCAATGCCATCTATTCTATTAGCCTGGGGCTCAGCATTCTCCTCCACAACATTATCTTTTTCCTGAGTGAATACTGACGAAAAATATTCATTTAGTATCTCGCCTATCTCTTCAGACTCCACACACAATTTCCCATCCCTGTCCTTGACTGGTCCTACTCTTTCCCTAGTCATTCGCTTATTCCTGACATACCTATAGAAAGCTTTTGGGTTTTCCTTGATCCTTCCTGCCAAATACTTCTCATGTCCCCTCCTTGCTCGTCTTAGCTCTCTCTTTAGATCCTTCCTCGCTACCTTGTAACTATCCATCGCCCCAACCGAAACTTCACACTTCATCTTCACATAGGCCTCCTTCTTCCTCTTAACAAGAGATTCCACTTCCTTGGTAAACCACGGTTCCCTCGCTCGACGCCTTCCTCCCTGTCTGACCGGTACATACTTATCAAGAACACGCAGTAGTTGATCCTTGAACAAGCCCCACTTATCCAGTGTGCCCAACACTTGCAGCCTACTTCTCCACCTTATCCCCCCCAAGTCATGTCTAATGGCATCATAATTGCCCTTCCCCCAGCTATAACTCTTGCCCTGCGGTGTATACTTATCCCTTTCCATCATTAACGTAAACGTCACCGAATTGTGGTCACTGTCCCCAAAGTGCTCTCCTACCTCCAAATCCAACACCTGGCCTGGTTCATTACCCAAAACCAAATCCAACGTGGCCTCGCCTCTTGTTGGCCTGTCAACATATTGTTTCAGGAAACCCTCCTGCACACACTGTACAAAAAACGACCCATCTATTGTACTCAAACTATATTTTTTCCAGTCAATATTTGGAAAGTTAAAGTCTCCCATAATAACTACCCTGTTACTTTCGCTCATATCCAGAATCATCTTCGCCATCCTTTCCTCTACATCCCTAGAACTATTAGGAGGCCTATAAAAAACTCCCAACAGGGTGACCTCTCCTTTCCTGTTTCTAACTTCAGCCCATACTACCTCGGAAGAAGAGTCCCCATCTAGCATCCTCTCCGCCACCGTAATACTGCTCTTGACTAGCAGCGCCACACCTCCCCCTCTTTTGCCTCCTTCTCTGAGCTTACTAAAACACCTAAACCCCGGAACCTGCAACATCCATTCCTGTGCCTGCTCTATCCATGTCTCCGAAATGGCCACAACATCGAAGTCCCAGGAACCAACCCATGCTGCCAGTTCCCCTACCTTGTTTCGTATACTCCTGGCATTGAAGTAGACACACTTCAAACCACCTACCTGAACACTGGCCCCCTCCTGCGACGTCAAATCTGTGCTCCTGACCTCTATACTCTCATTCTCCCTTACCCTAAAACTACAATCCAGGTTCCCATGCCCCTGCTGCATTAGTTTAAACCCCCCCAAAGAGCACTAACAAATCTCCCCCTCAGGATATTTGTGCCCCTCAGGTTCAGATGTAGACCATCCTGTCTGTAGAGGTCCCACCTTCCCCAGAAAGAGCCCCAGTTATCCAGAAATCTGAATCCCTCCCGCCTGCACCATCCCTGTAGCCACGTGTTTAAATGCTCTCTCTCCCTATTCCTCATCTCACTATCACGTGGCACGGGCAACAACCCAGAGATAACAACTCTGTTTGTTCTAGTTCTGAGCTTCCATCCTAGCTCCCTGAAAGCCTGCCTGACATCCTTGTCCCCTTTCCTACCTATGTCGTTAGTGCCAATGTGGACCACGACTTGGGGCTGCTCCCCCTCCCCCCTAAGGACCCGGAAAACACGATCCGAGACATCACGTACCCTTGCACCTGGGAGGCAACATACCAAACGTGAGTCTCTCACGCTCCCACAAAATCTCCTATCTGTGCCCCTGACTATAGAGTCCCCAATTACTAATGCTCTGCTCCTCTCCCCCCTTCCCTTCTGAGCAACAGGGACAGACTCCGTGCCAGAGGCCCGTACCCCATGGCTTACCCCTGGTAAGTCCCCCCCCCCACAAGTATCCAAAGCGGTATACTTGTTTCTCAGGGGAACGACCGCAGGGGATCCCTGCACTGACTACTTTTTCCCAGTCCCTCTTACAGTTACCCATCTATCTCCAATCTTTGGTGTAACTAATTCCCTGAAGCTGCTATCTATGACCCCTTCTGCCTCCCGAATGATCCGAAGTTCTTCCAACTCCAGCTCCAGTTCCCTAACTCGGTCTTGGAGGAGCTGGAGATGGCAGCACTTCCTGCAGGTAAAATCAGCAGGGACACTAACTGCATCCCTCACCTCAAACATCCTGCAGGAGGAACATTGCACTCCCTTCCCTGCCATTCCTCTAACTTTTTCCAAGATCTGGCTAACAACTAAATTAAATTTTTATAAAAAATAATAATAATATAATAAAATATGGTGCTTACCTCAGACCAATGGGTTTTATTATTAGGTTAGAGGAGGAGGGCGGGTGGGAGACACTACACGTGTAGTGTCTCGGGTTTCCTCTCCACCAGAATTTATTGGTGAGGGTCTTCCCAGACGTCCGCGGATCGACTTCCTGTTCCCGCCTAAAAAACTAATTTAAAAAAAAGAAAAATTCTCAGCTCCTGCTGAAATTGACTAACCAGCCAGCTCCACTCCCGCCGAAATCGACTGGCCTGCCCCTGCAAAGACAAGTGCTTTTAAAGGACAGACTTACCTCCCAGCAACCACTTCCGCAATGCTCCCGCTGAAACTGACTCACCAGCTGTTCTCACGCCGAAATCGACTGGCCTGCCCCTGCAAAGACAAGTGCTTTTAAAGGACAGACTTACCTCCCAGCAACCACTTCCGCAATGCTCCCGCTGAAACTGACTCACCAGCTGTTCTCACGCCGAAATCGACTGGCCTGCCCCTGCAAAGACAAGTGCATTTAAAGGACAGACTTACCACCCAGCAACCACTTCCGCAATGTTCCCGCTGAAACTGACTCACCAGCTGTTCTCACGCCGAAATCGAAAGAAAAGCCAATGGGTCTGAATCTTGCACTCGTTGAATGTGCGTAAGCGGAAGGCTTGGAAACGGGTTTGATATGCGCTTCTGGCCGTGATCGGCTCCCAAAAGTGATTTCATGCTGGCTGGCCATTGAATGAGCAGCCAGCATACATTGCGCGCTGAGAAAGGCTCAGCACTGCTGGGGTTAGCTGGGGGAGGGCAGGCACCAAGTAAAGTGGGGGTGTAGATTGGCACTTCAAACAAGCTCCCCGAAGACAGCTGCAGACCTGTAAAAGTTAAATAAGATCATAAAAATGTGCCATACAGCACCTTCAAGCACCTGACAGCAGAACTCGAAAAACCTATGTGACATTATGGGAATTTTTCAGAATACAAAGGGTTAATGTCATATCATAATTAATCACTAGATGGAGCTAGATACAGAACTATATAAAGCGCTGACTCACAGGCTTCTGGGAGAAAGCTGGAGAGGGGAACAGAGGAGCAATGAGAGAAATCAGAGTACAGTTATAGAGTGTAGAAACTAGTGTTAGTAGAGTGTAGATTGTAGATTACTAGATTATTGTTTATTATAGGAGTAAGTGGTCGAGCTTTAATAAGCAGTGTAAATAAATGTTAGCTTTGTTAATGAACTTAGCTTCTGTGGTCTTTATGAACACTACAACACCCATCCTAATATCAGAATCACAAAGAACACCACAGACTAAGCCGCCAGACATATTTTTTAATGATATTTTACCCCGGACATTTCAACCTGTATATAATTTTCACAGGAGTACTGAGACGGTCTAACCATAAAGGTTTATTGAGTCAAAGAAAACGAAGACCGCAATGCGGCATGCAGCACATCATTCCCGGCCGGGACTATCGATCAGCATGCTTTCAATCCTGGACGGATTTAAGCCTGGTTCACGGGTCCCAGCCGCCTGGCATCCGCCCCTCAGTGGGGGAGCTCGGATTCCATGAGCCCCACAAGGAGTTCAATTGGATCGTCCCCGGGGGCCTTATGAGGGTTATTTGATCGCCCTGGATCGAGGCTGAAGCAAAAACGTGAAGGTCGCCCAGCTGATTCGCCTGTCCGTAAACTGTAAAGTGGACGGGCCACGTAAAATCACTTTCAAGTGACTCTTTATTGAGCTTAATTACCCACTTAATTGTCAGTGGGCGTGCTTTCGACTGCCATGCGCACCCACTGAGCGAAATATGGTGCAAATAGGGACTTCCAGTGGCAACATGTATGAGCAGGTCATGCATTAAGTAGCTCCCGCCAGTGTACTTGTTTTCTGGCCCTTTTTGCCTGATTCCCAGGGTTCTCTGGTGGACAATCTCTTCCGATAAGAAAGTAGATGGGTCCGAGTGTGGAAGTATGTCAAAGAAGACCACAACAAGGAAGTATGCAGCTGACACTGCTGCCTCATGGCGCCGACAACCCAGGTTCTATGCCGGCCCCGGATCACTGTCCGTGTGGAGTTTGCACATTCTCCCCATGATTGCGTGGGTCTCACTCCCACAACCCAAAAATGTGCAGGGTGGGTGGAATGGCCACACTAAATTGTCCCTTAATTGGAAAAAAAATTGGGTACACTAAATTTACATTAAGAAAAAGATGTATGCAGCTGGAAATTCTTCAATGACTCAGATGCTTTGCGTCGAGCCTCAGCAGAGAAGATGGCGGGTCAGGCAATCGGGGCCACCCTGATCACGGCAGATATGCTAACTGGGGTACTGGCCATCGTGTTCAAAAACAATTTGAGAAGCATTTTGAGATGCAATGCAGAATGATGTTCGAAACTTTACGTAAGTTAATTGAGGAGGACCTGGGTCCTGTTCGTGAGACGTTGGAGAGGACTTTGAAGGTTGTAAAGGAACATGGCGAGCTGTTGAAAGTGGTGGCTTTGTCGAGTCAAAGTGATCAAATTGCCTCGTTGGAGGCTGAGATCTTGGTGGCGGCGGAAAAGAACAAGAATCTGAGGGCAAACGTTGGAGAATCGGTCGAGGAGACATAACCTCAGGGTCGTTGGAGTACCGGAGGGCAGGGAGGGCCTGAATCCAACTGCATATTTTATGCAGATGTTTGGTTAGTTGGTAGGGGTGGGGGTACTGGCGTCCCCTGCAGAGTTTGACAGGGTCCATTGAACATTCCGGAGAAGCCTTGGCCGAATGAGCCACCACAAGCTGTAATAGCCAGATTCCACAGCTTCCAGGAGAAGGCGCGGGCCCTGAAGTGTGCCAAGGGGAATTGTGACCTGAGATGGGAAGGAAGCAATGTTAGAATATACCAGGATGTCTGCGCGGTCTTTAATAAGGCCAAAGTGACTTTGTACAAGAGTGGAGTGAGGTTTGGAGTGGTGTACCCTGCGAGGCTGCATGTTACCTTCGGCTCAAAGGGCCATTATTTCGATACTTCGAAGGATGCAGAAGATTTTGTTGCAGCGCATGGACTGGGTCGAGTTAAACCTACTCTGAGTGGGCTTGTTATGGTTCTTTACGGGAGGGGGTTTGGGGGAATTTTGTATTCTGTATTTTGTATGTACTTGTTGTTATTTCTTTGTTTTTGGGTTGGATAGGGTTGTTATGTACAAGTTGTATGGTAGGGGGTGGGAGGATATCTGTCTTGTGGGATATTGTTTAACCCAATATTTCTCTTATATTCGGAAATATATGGCTCCCCGAGGGAAGGTACTTTTGGGAGGGGTGCTGTATCTTTGTTATGTTTCAGTAGCCGGGACGGGTAGAGCCACCCTTTTCTCTTTTTTGGCCCTAAAGAAGGGCCACCTCGCTGGCATTAAAGTTTTAGCTAGAAAACGGGAGTGAAGTGAGAGGAGAGGCTGCGGCCTATTGGACTGGTTTTAGTGGTTCAGCCGAGCACTTTTGTTTGGTTGGGGGCTGGGGTTGGTTAGGAGGGGGTACTGTTCTTTGGAATGTGATCAATATGGATGTTTGGGTGGGATTTGGTTTGGGGGGGTGGAGGAGGAGGGTTAGTTTTCTGAAGCCGATCATGGGATTGTCTTATTTATTGCTTGGGATGGTTTGGTGGCCATCTTGAATGGGCCTTGGGCCTACATCCTCTGGACAGGCGAGTGATCACCCTTTACGATGGAAATGGCTGACTCCAGGTTGTGAGGGTGGGAGGTGCCCGATGAGGCACGATCAATTGGACAAAGACAATAGTTGAATCCAACTGAGGCTTTATTGCTATCAGATGTGTGGCCTCCCACAGCAGCTGGCGAAATGGCTGCTGGCTGGAGGACACGCATATTTATACAGGCAGGGACTACCGGTGAACCTGTAGTACAGGTCCTACCGTACATCACTTAATACAGGTGCAACAGTGGTTTACCAGATTTACCCCCTGTTAAAAATTGAGTCCGGCGGGGGTGGTGGATAACTATATACAACAATGAGTTAATATTTACAAGATTTGAGCAAACAAATATCCTTTGATGTCCGGTGGACCGGTTAGAGGTTTAGCCGGTCCTGGGCCTGATGTTTCTCTGGGAGCGACGCAGTGGTGTCGGCGATGTTGGTGCTGATCTGGTCGATGGTGACTCCGGGAGCGTGCCGAAATCCTCTTCATCGTCAGCCGTGGGCAGGGTGGGGACAGATGGTCCTGGGGGGGGGTGCTGTTGGGAGCGATGGGAGAGGGGAGGGTGGCGCCAGGGGCGGAGGGTGTGTGGGGGTGGAACCTGCTGGTGCCAGGTCCCTGAGGGAGACAGTATCCTGGCGGCCGTCGGGGAACGCCACGTAGGCATACTTGGGGTTTGCATGGAGCAAGTGTACCCTCTCCACCAATGGGTCCACCTTGTGTAGTCGGACACTCTTATGGAGAAGCACGGTTCCCGGACCTGCGAGCCAAGTCGGGAGCGACACCCCGGATGTGGACTTCCTGGGGAAGGCAAAAAGACGTTCATGGTGTGTACTGTTCGTGCAGTGCAGAGTAATGAGCGAATGGAGTGGAGTGCATCAGGGAGGACCACTTGCTAGCGGGAGGCCGGGAGGTGTCACATAGGGCCAGCTGGACGGCCCTCCATACAGTCCCATTCTCCCTTTCTACCTGTCCGTTTCCCCGAGGGTTATAGCTTGTCGTTCTGCTGGAGGCGATACCCCTGCTGAGCAGAAACTGACGCAGCTCATCACTCATGAATGAGGATCCCCTGTCACTGTGGATGTAGGCGGGGAAACCGAACAGAGTGAAGATTGTGTTGAGGGCTTTAATGACGGTGGCAGACATCATGTCGGGGCATGGGATGGCGAAGGGGAATCTGGAGTATTCGTCGATCACACTGAGAAGATATGTGTGACGGTCGGTGGAGGGGAGGGGGCCTTTGAAGTCCACGCTGAGGCATTCAAAGGGGCGGGAGGCCTTCACCAGGCGCGCGCAGTCCGGCCGGTAGAAGTGCGGCTTGCACTCCGCACAGACCTGGCAGTCCCTGGTGATTGTCCTTACTTCCTCGACGGAGTAGGGCAGATTTTGTGCCTTAATGAAGTGGTACAACCATGTGACTCCTGGGTGACAAAGGCTGTCGTGCAGGGCCCGGAGTTGGTCTACCTGTGCGCTGGCACATATACCTCGTGGTAGGGCGTGGAGGTTCGTTGAGTTTGCCGGGGCGATACATAATCTCGTAATTATAGGTGGAGAGCTCGATTCTCCACCACAAGATTTTATCATTTTTGATCTTGCCCCACTGTGTGTTGTTGAACATGAAGGCTACTGACCGTTGATTAGTGAGGAGAGTGAATCTCCTGCCGGCTAGGTAATGCCTCCAATGCCGCACAGCTTCAACGATAGCCTGGGCCTCCTTTTCGACAGATGAGTGCCAAATTTCTGAGGCATGAAGGGTGTGGGAAAAGAATGCCACGGGTCTGCCTGCCTGATTGAGGGTGGCGGCAAGGGCGACGTCTGATGCGTTGCTTTCTACTTGGAAGGGTAGTGTCTCATCTACAGCGTGCATTGTGGCCTTGGCACTATCAGCTCTGATCCGGGCGAATCCTGTTGGGCCTTGGCCGTCAGGGGAAACTGGGTGGACTACTTGTCCGCATAGTTTGGGACCCACTGAGCATAATACGAAAAGAACCCCAGGCAGATTTGAGGGCCTTGGGGCAGTGGGGGAGGGGGAGCTCCATGAGGGGGCGCATGCAGTCAGATCGGGCCCCAGAACTCCGTTCTGGACCACAAAGCTGAGGATGGCTAAGCGGTTCGTGCTGACCACACACTTCTCCTTGTTGTAAGTGAGGTTTAGGAGAGTAGCGGTGTGGAGAAATTTAGCACGGTTGGCGTCGTGGTCCTGCTGATCATGGCCGCAGATGGTGACGTTGTCAAGGTACGGAAACATGGCCCGCAAGCCGTACCGGTCGACCATTCGATCCACCTTCCTTTGGAAGACCGAGACCCCGTTTGTGACGCCGAAGGAGACCCTAAGGAAGTGGTATAGGCAGCCGTCTGCCTCGAAGGCAGTGTATGGACGGTCTGATTTACGGATGGGGAGCTGGTGTTAGGCGGATTTCAGGTCTACCGTTGAGAAGCCCCAGTACTGCGCAATCTGGTTAACCATGTCAGATATGCGTGGGAGGAGGTACGCGTCGAGCTGCGTGTACCGGTTGATGGTCTGGCTGTAGTCCACGACCATTCGGTGTTTCTCCCCAGTTTTAACGACTACCACTTGAGCTCTCCAGGGGCTGTTGCTGGCCTCGATGATGCCTTCCTGAAGCAGCCGCTGGACTTCGGCCTGATGAAGGTCCTGTCCTGGGTGCTGTACCGTCTGTTCCTGGTGGCGATGGGTTTGCAATCTGGAGTTAGATTGGCAAAGAGGGAAGGTGGGTCGACCTTTAGGGTCGCAAGGCTGCACACAGTAAGGGGTGGTAAGGGCCCGCCGAATTTCAGAGTTAGGCTCTGGAGGTTGCACTGGAAGACCAGGCCGAGGATTAGTGCAGCGCAGAAGCTAGGGAGGACGTAGAGGCAGAAGACGCTGAATTCTACGCCCTGGACCATGAGCGTGACCGTACAGTACCCCCGGATCGCTACGCAATGGGATCCGGAGGCCAGGGAGATTTTTTGGTTGGTGGGTGTATCGTGAGGGAGCAGCCCCTTACCGTATCCAGGTGTATGAAGCTTTTGGTGCTCCTGGAGTCCAGCAGGCAGGAGGTTACATGTCCGTCGACTTTCACGCTGGTGGATGCGTTGGTCAGGTTATGCGGACGAGACTGGTCGATTGACATGGAGGCGAGTCTTGGTTGGTCGTCGGGTAATGGGGCAGCTGGTGAGCCCGGGTCCTGGAACGCTGGTGGTGCCCATGTGCTGAGGGGTAGACAAGATGGCGGCACCCGAAGATCTTGAGGGTTACAAAATGGCGGCACCCATGGAACGCACGTTGCGGGGGTGGAACAAGATGGCGGCGCCCATGGAACGCACGTGTTGCGCAGAGGGGAAGATGGCGGCGCCCACTGGCCACACGTAGTCTGGGATGGGGGATGGCGGCGTCCATTGTCCGTGACCGAGGGGGGTGGGGGCAATAGCGGCTACTGCGCGGGCCTGGCACACCACGGTGAAGTGGCCCTTCTTCCCGCAGGCTTTACAAAGGGGAGCGCGGGCCGGGCAGCGTTAGCAGGGGTGCTTCTGTTGGCCGCAAAAATAGCATTGGGGGCCCCCCGGGGTTCGCTGGCTGGCATGCAGCGCAGGCATATTGGGTGGGCAGTGCCCCCGCTGGGGCGGCTGTCTGTGGGGTCCACGAAGCATAGGAGGGGTGGGCCGCGTGTCTGGGGGTGTAGGACTGGACGTTGCGCAGGGCGACCGTCATGGAGAGCGCTAGCGTTTTAGTCTCTGTGTGGTCGCGCATGGCCCCTTCTAGGAGTCGCTGGCGTATGAGATCTGACCCAATTCCAGTCACAAAAGCGTCACGCATAAGGAGGTCTGAGTGTTCCGTGGCTGTAACGGCCTGACAGTCACAGCCCCGGACTAGTGGGATTAGAGCCCGCCAGGAGTCTTCTATGGACTCACCAGGGAGTTGAGAGCGAGTGGCGAATGCGTGCCTGCCGAAGAGCGTGTTCGTTTTCTGTGCGTAGTTGTCCTTGAGTAGAGTCATGGCTTCAGCGTAGTTCAGCGCGTCCTGGATTAACGGAAAGACTTTGGAGCTCAACCTGGAATATAAAATCTGAATCTTCTGAGCCTCCGGAACAGGGGTTGGTGCCACGTTGATATACGCTTCGAAGCAAGCTAGCCAGTGCTGGAAGTCCTTTCTGGCGTCGCTTGAGTGCGGATCCAGCTGCAGGCGATCTGGTTTGATACGGAGGTCCATCCTTAGAAACTGATAGCAATAAATTGATGCACGATCAATTGGACAAGGACGATAGTTGAATCCAACTGAGGCTTTATTGCTATCAGATGTGTGGCCTCCCACAGCAGCTAGCGAAATGGCTGCTGGCTGGAGGACACGCATATTTATACAGGCAGGGTCTACCGGCGAACCTGTAGTACAGGTCCTACCGTACATCACCTAATGCAGGTGCAACAGTGGTTTACCACACCAGATTCGGTTGGCCATCTGGAATTTAAGGGGATTGGGGGGAGAGTTTTCTCTCACCTAAAGAATCTGAGGGCTCATGTGGTGTTTTTGCAAGAGACCCATTTGGGGGTGGGGATCAGACCAGATTGTGGAAGCGGTGGGTGAGCCAAGTCTTTTTCTTGGACTGCCACGGTAAATCTTGGGGTGGGGGTGGTGGTAATTTTATTCAGTGCTATAACCTCCCCGGATTCTATTGGCTGGGGACAATTGGTTACCCCATGAACTTTTATAGGGGCCAATCAAGTAAATGTACTAACAGAAACAAACTTAGGGACAAATTAAAAGGGGGCACTCCTGGTAAGGGCACTGCCCAAACAAAACAAAGAGCAACGGAAACTTGTCAAACATCAAATCAAAATGTTATTAAAAGGGTCGATAAGGCACTCTAACCTCTGTGGTGCCCACTGGGTGCGGGAGTTGGTTACCCCATGACTGTTGAGGAATATTAGCTCCCCTAATGAGGGGGGGGGGGGGGGGGGCGGGACAATCGTTCACCTTTCAGTTGTATAAATAGAGCTGGCTAGTGTGGTACCAGCTAAAGAGGGAGAACCAGTAGTAGACAACTAGTGCTTTATAAATATTGTTGTAAATAGAAGTTACTTTCTGGTTGACTGTACAAACTCATCCTGGACTCTTCGTGGTCCTCACAACAATCAACAAACGGGTTAGTTTTTTGGCAAACAAGATAGTGGCGGACACATATGGTAGGTAAGTGATGGTAAGGTTGGTGATATTAGTTAACATATATGCCTGGAGGCGGACCGCAGGTACTCGTGCACCCCTCCCCTGGAGCTCCTGGCAAGCAGGAAACACTGCAGACACAGTTTGATCTGTTGTCTATGGGGAAGGTGGTGAGACGGTTACAGCGTTCAAAGGGGATCTTTTATGAGTATTTTTGGGGAGGCCAGCCGTCTGTTAGCTCATCAGCTGAGGCAGCAGGTGACTTCCCGGGAGACTATTCAGGTTCGAGGTTCGAGTGGGAGTTTGGTTTCCGCCCCAGAAAAGGTTAATGTGGCATTTGAGACTTTTTATAAGAATCTTAATAAATTGGAGTCCTCGGTCAGGGGGTGGGGGAACGTGTTGACTTTTTTAGGTGGGCTGGAGTTTCCGGTGGTGGGGATGAGAGAAGGGAAGAATTGGAGGCCCCTTTAGGTCCTGAGGAGATTTTAACTGGTATTGGACAGATGCAAACTAGTGAAGCGCTTGGGACTGATGGGTTTCCAATCGAATTCGATTTGGTCTTCAATTCGGTTTGCAGATCAGTTGGTTCCGTTGTTGGTAGACATGTTCAACGACTCTGTCCCAAGGGTCCCTGCCTGCTATGCTCTCGCAAGCCTCCATTTCACTACTGTTGAAAAAGGATAAGGATAAGTGTGGGCCATACCGGCCTATCTCGCTGCTTAACGTGGATGCCAAGGAATTGGCTAAGGTATTGGCAGTAAGGCTGGAGCCCTGTCTTCCCGAGGCGATTGTGGAGGGTCAAGGACTGGCAATTGTTGGCCAATATCTGGAGGCTGTTGAATGTTGTTCTCCCCGCACCACACCCCCCCCCCCCCCATTTGTCCGAGGAGCCTGTGCCGGAGGTGATAGTGCCTTTAGATGCTGAGTAGGCATTCGACAGGTACTTGTTCGAAGGCCTGAAGCAGTACAGTCTTGGGTCAAAATTGATTTCATGAGTATGGTTGTCCCCTTGGCTAGTGTCTGTACTAATACCTTGAGCTTGCGATACTTTCATTTGAAAAGGGGGACGGGGCAGGGGTGTCCGATGTCTCCCCTCTGCGTTAGTGATTGAGCCCTTAGCCATAGCTTTGAGGGCTTCGAGTATATGGAGGGATAAAGAAGGGAGGAGGGGAGCACAGATGCTGATGATCGACTGTTTTATGTCACGGACCCGGCCAGCTCTAGCTTTTGGGAGTTCCGGTGGCCCATGATTGGGCCCAGTTGCAGAAATTGAATTTAGCACATCTGGCGGACATGGACCTGATCTACAAAAATGGGACAACTTTCCTCTGTCCTTGGCGGGCAGAGTCCATTCTATCAAAATGAATATACTTCCTAGGTTTTTGTTGGGTGGGGGGGTGGGGGGGGGGGGGGCACGGTGGCACAGTGGTTAACACTGCTGCTTCACTGCACTAAGGACCCGGTTTCGATCCCGACCCCTGGTCACTGTCTGTAACATAGAACATACAGTGCAGAAGGAGGCCTTTCGGCCCATCGAGTCTGCACCGACCCACTTAAGTCCTCACTTCCACCCTATCCCCATAACCCAGTAACCCCACCTAATCTTTTTGGTCACTGAGGGTAATTTATCATGGCCAATCCACCTAACCTGCACGTCTTTGGACTGTGGGAGGAAACCAGAGCACCCGGAGGAAATCCACGCAGACACGGGGAGAACGTGCAGATTCCGTGACCCAGCGGGGAATTGAACCTGGGACCCTGGTGCTGTGAAGCCACAGTGCTATCCACTTGTGCTACCATGCTGCTCAAGTTTCCACATTCTCCCCATGTCTGTGTGGGTCTCACCCCCACAACACAGAAAGATGTGCAAGGTAGGTGGATTGGCCACGGTAAATTGCCCCCTTAATTGAGAGAGAAAATAGTTGTGTACTCTAAATTTTAAAATAAATTTTGAGGTTTTTGTTTTTATTTCAATGTTTTCCTATTTTCCCTCCTAAAGCTTTTTATGGGAGAGTCTATAGGTTGAGTTCATCTTTTGTATGGGTGGGCAAGACTCCGAGGATTCGTAGAGTGGTTCTTCAAAGGGATAGGCAGTCGGGGAGCATAGCATTGCCGGATTTGCTTCATTATTATTGGGTGGCAAATTCTGAGAAGATGCTGGAGTGGTGCAAGACCCAGAATCTGTATGGGGGAAGATAGAGGTCATGTGGGGGGTCTAGCCTGGGTCCCGTTGGTGATGGCCTCGCTTCCGTTTTCTCCGGCTAGGTACTCCTCGAACCCGGTAGTTACTTTGAGGATATGGGGACAATTCAGGCAGCATTTTAAGCTTGGAGCCATGCTAAGGCTGGCCCCTATCAGTGCCAATCATTTATTTGAGCCGTCGAGATTGGACGCAATGTTGAGGGTGTGGGGAGGAAAGGGGCTGGAGAGATTCGAAGATCCGTTTAGCGAGGGGCTGCTGACCAGCTGAGAGGAATTGACGGTGAAGTTTGAGCTGAGGGGGATGAATTCATCAAGGAATTTTGTGCGAGTGGCCTTCCCAACATTTCCTGGGGCATCGTCGGCATCTCTGTTGGAAAGGATACTTTCACTAGCAGGGATGGAAGAAGGGAGCCCGTTTGGCAAATTTTGTCTGAGGACTCTGGTTTGGTGCATAGAGTGAAGGCGAAGTGGGAGAGGAAGCTGCGGCCTACAGTAGATGATGAGGTGTGGAGTGAGGCCTTTTGCAGGGTGGGCTCCACGTCTTCATGTGCCTTGCTTAGTCTAATCCAGCTTCAGATGGTGAATAGGGCACCTGACCAAAACTAGGATGAGTGTTATATTTCTGGAGGTACAAGACAGGTACGAGCGGTGTTCCGGGGTGCCAGTCAATCACACACACATGTTCTGGTCTTGCCCCAAATTGGTAAGCTTTTGGGTCTCCTTCTTTAGCACCATGTCGGCGATTCTGAATATTTAGCTGGAGCCTTGTCCTTGGTGGCCATTTTTGGGGTGTCAGACTTGCCAGGGCTGCAGATGGGAGTGAAGGCAGATGTCCTTGCCTTCGGCTTGATGATTGCCTGGAGGTGGGTTCCGCTGGGGTGGAAATCCGCTTCTCCGCCAAGCGCCTCGGTATGGTTGGGGGACCGAATGGAATTCTTGTACTTGGAGAAATTCAAGTACACAGTCAGGGGGTCATTTGACGTGTGCTACTGGAGATGGCAGCCATTCATTACCTACTTTAAGGAATTAATCATTGTCAGTTGCTGGGGACCGGGGTTGTTTTGTTTGTTTTGTATCTTGGCGGATAGAGTGGGTATGGTTGGTTGAGGTTTTTGGTATGTGGGTTTTGTGTATCATCTACTGTGGAGAATATGGGGTTTGTTGTAAACTCTTTGTAAAAATGGAAAATCTTCAATAAAGATTCTTTTTTCGAAAGGAATGTGGTACAAGTGGGCGCTGACATTGAGACGCACATCCAAAGCTTTCTCATGCGATTTCACACACTTCAAAGATTTCATTCTTTTGAACTGGGTTAGTTTAATTTTCTTTGCAGGACCAGTGATAAAAGAAAGGGGACTGGATTCGCCGCTGTCGGGATTCTCTGTTTCGCCGGTAGCCCGGGGATTGCCCGACGATGTGGGGCTGCCCACAATGGGAAACCTCATTGGCCAACTGGAGAGACGGAGAATCCTGAGGGCACGCTGTACCATGGCGGGGCAGAGAATCCGGCCCAAAATTCTCAGGTCCCCCAGTGTATCTCGGCTGCGCGCCATTTGCCGAGGGCAGAGATCTATCTTCCCACCGCTTGTCAATGGGGTTTCCCATTGAAACCACCCCACGCTGCGCCAAACCCATTGGGGGCTAGGGCCGCCAGCGGGAAAAATTAATCCCGATGACTGGAAAATTCCAACCAATGTGTTTGAATTCAGGGTATTATTTAAATTACCAGAGGTTTAATATTTTTGTCATGATTTTAAAGTAATTCCCATTGCTATTGCTTGGCTCCTGAGGAATGTACATATTAGAAATATGCGCGGCTCTGGAGAATACTTGGTGGCATAGCGGTTGCATGGGTGTGGCGTGGGTGGTCTAAGGAGGCATGGGGTGACATGGTTGATTTGAGGGACCATGGGATGGCATGGTGTTAGTTGAGGGGAGAGGAGGTTGAAGGTTGAGGATTAAATGATGTTTGGAGCTGGGTTGCTGTGTTGGCTAGCCCGTCCACCATTTTCATTGTGACAAAGAGGCTGCACCAACATGTCTATTAATCTGGATCAAAATGAGCAAAGATTGAGGGAATAAAATGATGGAGACAAACAGGGAAACCATAAGGAGCAACCATTTTACACAAAGAATTAACAGAGGGTGCAAGGCAGCTGCAAAAGTCCAAATTATAAAAAGAAAAATGTTCAGCAATAATCGCAGGCTAGTGGAGATTGCCGAATATATTCTGAACAGTGTGGCTAAATAGTGAGTGCGATCTGATTCTTAATATTCTTTCTGTTTGTGGTAGGCAAGGATCAGAAACTTGAAACAATATATTTGGCAGTAGGGCCTGCTTGGATTGGTTTGACTTGGCGGATTAATTTTGGGTTGCAGCAGGACCAATAATCATAGAATTTACAGTGCAGAAGGAAGCCTATCAAGTCTGCAACGGCCCTTACAAAGAGTACCTCACTGAAGCCCACGTATCTACTTATCGCCGTAACCCAATGATCCCACTTAACATTTTTTGGACACTAAGGGCAATTTAGCATGGCCAATCCACCTAACCCGCACATCGTTGGACTGTGGGAGGAAACCGGAGCACCCAGAGGAAACCCACGCACACACGGGGAGAACGTGCAGACTCCACACAGTGACCCAGCCAGGAATCGAATCTGGGACCCTGGACTCTGAAGCAACCGTGCTAACCACTATGTTACCATGTTGCCCAATAATGTTGAAGGTCATACCCAAATGACCTGAAAATTTCATTAAATTTAAGGTGAGCTCTATGATATTGTTCATGAATAGAAGCTTTTAAAATATGTCTGTCTGATCCATTATTAGGTTTCTCGGATTGATGGCATGGTGGCACAGTGGTTAGCACTGCTGACTCACAGCTCCAGGGACCCGGGTGCAATTCCAGCCTTGGGTGACTGTCTGCGTGGAGTTTGCATGTTCTCCCCGTGTCTGCGTGGGTTTCCTCCGGGTGCTCCGGTTTCCTCCCACAGTCCAAAGATGTGCAGATTAGGTGGATTGGCCACCCTAAAATTACCATTAGTATCCAAAGATGTGCAGGCTAGGTGGGATTGCGGGGTTAGGGTGGGGGACTGGGTCTAGGTAGAATGCTCTTTCAGAGGCTCGGTGCACTCAATGGACCTAATGGCCTACTTCTGCACTGTAGGGAATCTAATGGATTCTATGGAGTTTGGGTCTCCAGGAATTGAAGATTGTCTGAGGAAAATTCCTGCCAGCAAAATTGGAGAAATTTCATGGAGCCATTAAATAGATTGTGGGCTGGCGGGATCTTCACTATACTCTCCGTCGAGGGTCGGAAAGCCCCGCCCTGTGTTTTTTTTTCCATTTTCTTAGAATAGTTCTGTTTATCATGAGCACGAATGTTCCGCCTTTTGCGTTTGGAATGGGGGGGTTGGCAAAGATATGGGGTACGATTCTCTGCTCCCGTGACTAAGTGCCCACGCCGTCGTGAACGGCGTCGAGGTTCACGATGGCGCGAAATGGCCCCGATCTCGACCGAATCAGGGCCCGAAAATGGGCTAGGTTCGGGGCCGTGAGAAACTCGGGGGGTGTGTCGCAAAAGCAGCGTCGTCAGCACGCGCTGGGCATTGGCGCCGCATAAAAGGCGTAACTGGCATCACCCACGTGTCGGCTGGCGCCGGCCAACCCGTGCATGCGTGGTTGCCATCCTCCCCGAGGCCGCCCCGCAAGAACATGTCGGATGGATCTTGTGGGGCGCGGAGGAAAGGAGGTCCTCCTTCAGAGAGGCCGGCCCGCCGATCGGTGGGCACCGATCACGGGCCAGACCCTAATTGAGGCCCCCCCCCGGTGCAGGAACCCCCCTCCCCCCCCCACTGTCCGTCCCCCCAATGTTCCCGCGCTGTTCCCGCTGACAGCGACCAGGTGTGGACGGCGCCAGTGGGAACCCGTCATATCAGCCCATCCGGGCCGGAGAATTGCGGGGATAGCAGAGAATCGCCATTTTGGGTGTCTCAGGCGATTCTCCGGCCTGCGCCGCGCAGAACACGACGGGGCCGTTCTCGCCGCTTGGGTGAATCGTGGGAGGGCGTCGAACCGGCGTTGTGTGGAAAAATGGCGCATCAGGCGATTTTCCCAACCGGCGCGGGAGCGGAGAATCGCGCCAAGGTAGTCTTAGTTCTGGATGTTCTGGGGTTAGAAGCAGAGTTCAGCATCACTCTGTGTGTTGTGGTTGCACAACATGAAGTCCAGTCCGAGGGAGCAGTTGGATGGGGCACAGAATCGCAGACTAAGATGCAAAGTTGCCTGTCATAACCCCTGCAAAGCCTATGGGGAAACCATTATCATTTTCGCTGTGTGGAGTACAAACTTCCCAGGCAGGGGCAGGGATACAGCTGAGGCTCATTAAACTGATCATAAAGGCTGGCCTGAGCAGGGACCGACATGTTGGTTGTCCCAACGGGGACTGTGAGTGTGGATAGGTACTGCTGGGGTAACCTTTGTTGAAAGAAAAATAATTTTTTTCCTTCCTACTGTTGGCTTTCTTGGTAATTAAACTGACAACGAGGAAAAAAGAGACTCCAGACTCACTTTTCAAAATACCCAGTGTTGCTAACTTTTGGTTGGTTCAATTGGCTCTGTTTTACAACCTTTCCTCTAGAGTCGCCAGGTATCTTTATGATACCGCCACGAGGTTCAAGTTCAAGTAATGATCAATAACTCAACACACCAATTAGTAAGATTCAAATCAAAACACATTTATTATACACAGTAAATCACTACTCATGCATAAATTCTACTTTCTAGGCTATTTCTATCACTAACAGGCCTATACTTAGCTTCGGACTGGCCCACCAGGTCAGGGGAACAAATGGCCTTTTGTTCAGGTCCTGAGTCTGTGGGATTCAAAAGCTGGTATGGACTGGTAGCTAGGAGCGCCTATCTCGTAACGAGCGAGAACTTGAAACTTACGTGCTTGGAAGCAACAAGACAGGTCAATGTCAAGGGTTGGTTCAAGTTGCTCAGTGACCCTGCCAAAGAAGGACGATTTGAACTTGGGGGCTTTACTTTATAGCCCCCAAGGGCTTCCCACCCTTCGGGGCGGACCCCATATCTGGTTCCAAGTGATTGGACTACTTTCCGATCACTTGCATTGATTTCTCCAATGCTGGAGCGGTTCCCTGACCGCTAGCTGGTCCCTAAATGTTCGTTGGCCTTCCTTTGTCTTGGCTCCTGCTGGCGCCGAGGAGTCTGGCTTGGCTTTATTTACCTTAACTGTTGCCATTGTGCCTGGGAATCGCACATTACTATGTAGATGGCTGCTGGTTTCAGTGCCGATTGGTTGTTTTGCAGGTTCCAATATACATGATTCCTGCACTTGCTAGCCTTTGCCTGTGTTGGCTGAATTTCCCTTCAGCCTTTGCGGTTCTCCATTTTAAGCCGGGAAGTGGCCAACTCAGGTGGCTACACCAGCCACTCCAGGTGTCTACTGTACAGAAACATGGGGATATAAGGTTTTAAAATACTGCTGTTGGGTAAGCTAGAGGCATTCGACATGGGCTGGAAGATTGGGGCCAATACCCAGAATGTACAAGGTCAGGCCAAAGGTCTGTTGGGGGAAGACCATCAAAAGGTGATCCTCCTGACCGGCTGAGGGGCCCTGACCTTTGGAATAGCTGCACCGGACTCCAAATCATTTGATGAGTTGGTTGCACTAGTGACTGAACACTATGATCCGAAAGTTTCCATTATAATGCAACGTTATACGTTCAACACGGCTGTGCAATATCCGGGTGAGTTGGTCACTAACGTTTTGACCTGCCTTAAGCGTGGTGAGTTAGGGACATCCCTCTCGGTAGTGTTGAAGAATAGACTTGTTTGTGGAATAAATAACATGGCCACACAAAGGAAGCTATTGGCAGAGCCCAGGTTAGACTTGAAATGGGCCATTGAGCTTTCACTATCCAGCAAAAGTACAGAGAAAGGAGTACAGGAGCTTCTGGAGTCCATGGACTTTGGGGTCCATAGCTTGACTCGCCCTCCATATTGAACTCCCGCAACATCAAAGGGCACTGCCAGAATGGCCAGATCACCTCCAAAGAGACAATCTGCAGTCAGGCCCAGTACTCAGGAGCCACTGCGGACCTGCAGGATACCTCCCCTGAGGACGAAGGGGAGGACTAACCAGATGTGTGGACGGAGAACACATGGTGATCAGACCTGCCAGAACCGCGGAGAGAACGCCACCCATGGCAGGTCACCACATGCCAGGCCTTGTACGTGGCCCCACCAGAAGAAGACTGTATGAAGCAACTGAACGGCATCATGACCCCGAAGGTGGCGCCCATCCGGGCCACATTGCAAGTGAACGGGCATCCTCTGGTGATGGAGATGGACACGGGAGCTGCTGGCTCCATTGTGCGCCCATAAACCTTTCACCGGCTTCGTACAGGGATCTTAGCACTAACACCGCGGGAAACAAAAGCCAAGTTGGCAACCTACACAGGCGAACTGCTGAGCATCGTGGGGACCACTATGGCCCCAGTGACACATAGACAGCAAAAGGTCAGGTTTCCCTTAGTCACGGTGCAGGAACCGGGACCCACTCTGCTGGGATGTGACTGATTAAAATTACTCCTTATTGAATGGCAGTAAATTTTCCAGATGGGCACTGGAAACTTTTATGAAGCCCTGGGCAAAATCCCCACAGTATTCCGGGAGAGTCTGGGCAGGATAAAGGGGGCCAAGGCTCATATCTATGTGGACCCAGAGGCTCAACCCAGATATTATCGGGCAAGGCCTGTTCCCTACGCCTTACCCTATGCCTTGCCAATGTTGATGCAGAGCTGCAGCACCTAAAGGACCTGGGAATCATACGCCCAGCACAGTTTGCAGAATGGGCCACACCCATAGTACCAGTTAAGAAACCAGACCAGTCTGTCCAACTCTGCGGAGATTACAATCTCACGGTGAACAAGGCTTCATGTCTGGACCATTACCCAATGCCCAGGGTGGAAGATTTATATGTGAAACTGGCAAGACTGAGAAGCTGGGGCCTTCATGAATAACTTCAGCCATTATGGGAATTGAACCCACACAGTTGGCTTTGCTCCGTGTCACAAACCAGCCGTCCAGCCAACTGAGATTAGTGTGAAAAATTAAAGCACTTGGAATTGAAGGTAAGCTACGGGCATGGATTGAAAATTGGTTAGCCGACAGGAAACAGAAAGTAAGAATTAATGGGCCTTTTTCAAAGTGGCAGACGGTGATTAATGTGGTCTTGAAGGGATCAGTACTTGGGCCCCAGTAATTCACAATATACATGAATGATTTGGATGAGAGAACCAAATGTAATATTCCAAGTTTCTGAGGACATGAATTGTGGTTGGAATGTGATTGATGAGGAAGATGTTAAGGGGCTTCAAGGTTTTTTGGACAAGTTAAGTGTTATGGTGGCCATGAAGAACATGGGGAAATATCAATAGATCTCCCTGTGAGTTTCGTGGAATATGAATTCCCCTATTAAGCGGGCGGTAGCTTGCTCAATAGGAAATGTTTGACAGGAACTTGAAAGCCACTGTTCCAACCTGGACCGGCATCTCGATAGGTCCCCGGGCTTGTCGCATATATTGTAAGCTGCGGTAGCTGCCTTTTTCGTTACTTCAATAAAGGGATTTGATGTTAGAAGACTGGCCTTGGCAAAGTTATGATATTGGCGACAAGGAGTAAAAACAAGTTTTTACGAGTAACCTTCAGGGTTGAAAATGAGCGGTTTCTCCGGGAAGAAAAATAAATGCCTCTCTTCAGTAAACTCAAACCTTATGATGTTAGCAGAGAATACACAGAGCACAAGCGTTACTTCTTCCGGGCTAATAATATTGCGAGAGATGAGAAGCAAAAAGTCATTCTGCTGACAGCATGCGGGGCCCTGGCATTTAGCGTGATATAACGCCTGACCTATCCAGATGCCCCTGGCTCGAAAACCTTTGACGAGCTCGCAGAGCTAGCATGAAATAACATGACCCGATCCCCTCACTCATCCTCCGGAAATACTGCTTTAACACGGCAGGGCGAACGCTGGAGGAACCTGTCATTGAATTTTGACCCGATTGAGGAAACTGTAGAACATTGTGAATTTGGCCTATCCCTAATCAAAGTGTTATAGAAAATAGAACATAGAAAATACAGCACAGAACAGGCCCTTCGGCCCACGATGTTGTGCCGAACCTTTGTCCTAGATTAATCATAGATTATCATTGAATTTACAGTGCAGAAGGAGGCCATTCAGCCCTTTGAGTCTGCACCGGCTCCTGGAAAGAGCACCCTACCCAAACTCAACACCTCCACCCAACACCAAGGGCAATTTTGGACATTAAGGGCAATTTATCATTGGCCAATTCATCTAACCTGCACATCTTTGGACTGTGGGAGGAAACCGGAGCACCCGGAGGAAACCCACGCAGACACGGGGAGGACGTGCAGACTCCGCACAGACAGTGACCCAAGCCGGAATCGAACCTGGGACCCTGGAGCTGTGAAGCATTGTGCTATCCACAATGCTACCGTGCTGCCCTTAAGAACAAATAAATCTACACTATATAATTTTACCGTAATCCATGTACCTATCCAATAGCTGCTTGAAGGTCCCTAATGTTTCCGACTCAACTACTTCCACAGGCAGTGCATTCCATGCCCCCACTACTCTCTGGGTAAAGAACCTACCTCTGATATCCCTCCTATATCTTCCACCTTTCACCTTAAATTTATGTCCCCTTGTAATGGTTTGTTCCACCCGGGGAAAAAGTCTCTGACTGTCTACTCTATCTATTCCCCTGATCATTTTATAAACCTCTATCAAGTCGCCCCTCATCCTTCTCCGTTCTAATGAGAAAAGGCCTAACACCCTCAACCTTTCCTCGTAAGACCTACTCTCCATTCCAGGCAACATCCTGGTAAATCTTCTTTGCACCTTTTCCAAAGCTTCCACATCCTTCCTAAAATGAGGCGACCAGAACTGTACACAGTACTCCAAATGTGGCCTTACCAAAGTTTTGTACAGCTGCATCATCACCTCATGGCTCTTAAATTCAATCCCTCTGTTAATGAACGCGAGCACACCATAGGCCTTCTTCACAGCTCTATCCACTTGAGTGGCAACTTTCAAAGATGTATGAACATAGACCCCAAGATCTCTCTGCTCCTCCACATTGCCAAGAACTCTACCGTTAACCCTGTATTCCGCATTCATATTTGTCCTTCCAAAATGGACAACCTCACACTTTTCAGGGTTAAACTCCATCTGCCACTTCTCAGCCCAGCTCTGCATCCTATCTATGTCTCTTTGCAGCCGACAACAGCCCTCCTTACTATCCACAACTCCACCAATCTTCGTATCGTCTGCAAATTTACTGACCCACCCTTCAACTCCCTCATCCAAGTCATTAATGAAAATCACAAACAGCAGAGGACCCAGGACTGATCCCTGCGGTACGCCACTGGTAACTGGGATCCAGGCTGAATATTTACCATCCACCACCACTCTCTGACTTCTATCGGTTAGCCAGTTCGTTATCCAACTGGCCAAATTTCCCACTATCCCATGCCTCCTTACTTTCTGCATAAGCCTACCATGGGGAACCTTATCAAATGCCTTACTAAAGTCCATGTACACTACATCCACTGCTTTACCTTCATCCACATGCTTGGTCACCTCCTCAAAGAATTCAATAAGACTTGTAAGGCAAGCCCAACCCCTCACAAATCCGTGCTGACTATCCCTAATCAAGCAGTGTCTTTCCAGATGCTCAGAAATCCTATCCTTCAGTACCCTTTCCATTACTTTGCCTACCACCGAAGTAAGACTAACTGGCCTGTAATTCCCAGGGTTATCCCTAGTCCCTTTTTTGAACAGGGGCACGACATTTGCCACTCTCCAATCCCCTGGTACCACCCTTGTTGACAGTGAGGACGAAAAGATCATTGCCAACGGCTCTGCAATTTCATCTCATGTTAAGCTTGTACAAGACAATAGTTAGGCCTATTCTGGAGTACTACATCCAGTTCTGGGCACCATACTTGAGGATGGATCTGAAGGCATTGGAGAGTATATAGAGGAGATTTACAAGAATGATTCCGGAGTTAAAGAACTATCACTAGAAGGGTAGTTTGGAGAGGTTGGGACTGTTTTCCTTGTAGAAAAGAAGGCCGAGAGGAGACTTGATGGGGATACTCAAGATCCTGAGGGGCATGGACAGAGGAAAGAGTGAGAAAATGTTCCCTCTCAAGAAGGCACCAAGAACTAGAGGGAATAGATTCAAAATAATTGACAAAGGGTATAAAAATGACACGAGGGGGGAAAAAAATCATCCAGAGGTTAGTTGGATTCTAAAATTAATTTTACAAAAGGGTGGTGGAGCCAAGTTTGATCAGGGTATTCAAAAGAGGATTTGATTGTGATTTTAAAAGAAAGAATGTGTACTGTAAAGATTCTGTGATTCTATGACTGGAGACACTGAAGGTGAAACTCTTTGGAATTCAAATGGTCGATGCCATCCTGCCTCACAACATTCGATTAATTAGTGTTATGAGGGAGCTGTCCTATGAGGGGGGATGAAGTAGAGTCAGTCTGTATTCTCTGGAATTTAGTATCTCATTGAAACATATCAAATTCTGAAGGCTTTGGCAGGGTAAGTGCTGAGTGGCTGTTACCCTTGACTGGAGCGTGAGATGAGATATTTTTCACTCAATGTGTTATTAATCTTTGAAATTCTCTATCCCAGAGGTCTGTGGATGTTCAGTCAATGTGTATATATGAGAGAAACACATATCCACATGTCCTCCTCCTCCTATTTCTTGTATTTTTTGTCAAGTTGTGAGGGGAAAGAGATAATGGGCGGAATTCTTCCGCCCCACCCATGGTGTGTTTGCTGGCGGGTAGAGATCCGTTACAATTCTTTCAATGGCGGGTTAATATTGGTCATCATGCTTGCAGGTGGCACAAACACCATTGGCATTCATTTGCATCTCATGAATTCTCATTATAATAATAATTATCTTCATTATTGTCACAAGTAGGCTTACATTAACACTGCAATCAAGTTACTGTGAAAAGCCCCGAGTCACTACACTCTGGCAGCTGTTCAGGCACACAAAGGGAGAATTCAGAATGCCCGAATTACCTAACAAGCATGGGACTTGTGGGAGGAAACCGGAGCACCCGGAGGAAACCCACGCAGACACAGGGAGACTCCGCACAGACGGTGACCCAAGCCGGGAATCGAACCTGGGACCCTGGAACTGTGAAGCAACAGTGCTAACCACTGTGCTACCATGCCCACTGGTGTCCTGTCTGGTCTTCCAGTCTGACGTCACACCAACGGGAAATTACAATAGCATCAAACCCGATCGCTAAAGAATGGCTTGAACAAGGTGACCCCCAGTTCGCCGGAGACTTCAAGGCGAGTGCAATAACTTTCTGTTACAGTGCTGCACTGCTCCTGATATGCTGTTCACCACTCTGATGGGGCAGAGCAGTTCCTGCCCGCATCTCCATGCCGAACAAGTCTTCATGTTCAGCACCGTGCTGCTGGACCCATGGAACTGTGTCACCAACTTAGTTCATCACTGCGCCCAAGGTTGGGGAGTACAGGGGTCCCCTTCCCACCTAGTGACACAAGCGGTGTCTATCTGGGGAGTACTGTGCCGTGGGACCCATGCAGGTCCAGAACAAAGGCCCGAAGTTCGACTGTGGCTGGTGTGTGAGTTGTGGGATGAATGGTGGCGGCCTGATGAAGACAAGGGGGGCAAAATGGAAGGAGGGCTGTGCAAGGAAGGGGGGTGTAGGACGAGGGCCCATGTTGACAGACAAGGGGGCAAAGAGGTGGATGAAGAAGGTGAACAATGGAAGGCAGAGGGAAAACCGAGGAGAGGGAAGCTGGACCCCGATGAGCCGGCATGAAAACCTTACAAACAACAGGGTCAAAGGGACGCCACATCGTTTACTGCAAAGGGTTGGATGAAGACTCCAGTTGTCTAAGTGGGCCATTGGCACCTCACAGGTAATGGACTTAGCAGGGCTGAATTGAGAAACAGACTTCTTCTTGAGATAGCTAGCATTTTCCCTCTGGGTTGCTGATACCTGTACGGTCTGGAGAAGACAGGTGGGCTGAAGAGAATGAGATGAGTGTGCTGGGCTGACATTTAATTATATTGTGTCGGGGCCTTTGGACCCGGCAGCTGAGGGCAGGCAAACAAATCAGCTGTGTGCCCGCCAGGAGATCCGAAGGGTAACTGGCCTCTGAGAATCCAAACATTTAGCGCGGGAACCCGCCATTCTGGCAATGGGACAGCTATCGCCAGAGCTGACCACCACCGCACTTAGTCTCAAAATAGGAGAATTCCACCCAAACCTGCCTGTCCCTGGCCCCTCCCCAAGACAATCCAGGTATTGGAATCTTAGTGCGACTGGATTTTGGCTCAATTTACACTTCTGAAAATCTCTGCCTGCCTGAAATAGGGTTGAGTTAATGTTTTTGACAGATCTAAAACATTTTCAGTCCCTCATAAACAAATAATGTTCACTTCCAAAAACATTATAGAATCAATGAATTTATAGTGCAAAAGGAGGCCATTCGGCCCATTGAGTCTGCACCGGCTCTTGGAAAGCCCACTTAAGCCCACACATCCACCCTATCCCCGCAACCCAGCAACCCCACCCAACCTAAGAGCAATTTAGCATGGCCAATCCACCTAACCTGCACATCTTTGGACTGTGGGAGGAAACCGGAGTGCCAGGAGGAAACTCACGCAGACACGGGGAGAATGTGCAGACTCCGCACAGTCAGTGACCCAAGCCAGGAATTGAATCTGGGTCCCTGGAGCTGTGAAGCAACTATGCTAACCACTGTGCTACCATGCCGCCCTATGAAAGGAGGGCTTAGCAAGGTTGGGGGGAGGGTGGGAGGGAATATGAACTGATCATGTGTATTCAGTTAGCAGTGTTTGTCACCTGTAATTTTTTATTGTGCAACTTAAATTGCAAATGACACCCTCCAAAGAAAATAATATTATCACTTCATTAGCTGCTTATCATCAATATAATCATAAGTTCAAATGCTCTTTATTTTGCAGTGTCGCAAATTATGGCACATAACTTGCAGTATCAGTAATTTTCTCTGTAAACGTGACATTAGAGTAGCATGCAATCATGGGAACAAGGTACTGTTTGAAAAGGGTTTGACAGAAACTTGACAGCTGATCATGTTCGACTGGCAGAGATTTCAAATGTCAGTCGAGCTTCAGTATGGCATTCTATACATACCCCGCTCAGCTGGGCAGTGCTTGATGGTGACTTTGTGTAAACACAATTAAAATGCTTTGTTTTCTCGGCAATGCTTTCCGTCGTTGCATAAAAATACCACAGCAGTAAAAAGAATTGTCAAGAGAAGTGGATTGATCGGCATTTATTTCCTGCTGTCAGGATCATAGACATCTTTCAATACTTGGGAGTGTACAAACAGATGCAATACTCCCACTTACTTCTCTGGTAGGTCTTCTTGAGAAACAGACAAATCCTCAGAGAGCTAGTGATCTGCACATAAAGTGCATATCCACTGTATTTTTAGAAACATTACCCACTTGCATTTGAATCCATTCAGTTCTAATTGACGATCTTCACGTATATAAATAAATCTCGTCCTTTGCCTGAACCAGGATATTCTTCATCAAAGTGACAACTTGTTAAATGGGAGCATTGACACTCAGCAAAAGAAGTTAACATTATTCATGTTATGCTGAAGCTTTAGAATTTACTTTGGTAGCTCTTAGTAGACACAACGTATGTTATTTCTGCAAATGTCTTAGGCTCCCTTGCCAAAGTAAAATGGGAAATACAGCAAGGGAATCCTAAAGCCACAGTGTGTGAGTGCTGCAATGCGGTGCCACACAGTGATAAGATATGGTTGCATCTCTGATTTTCCATGGAGTGAGTAACCCAATCTCACAGCAAGGAATAATGGCAGGATAGACCTTTGGGTAAAGCTGACCTGGGGATCAATTCTGTTACCTGTCTTCTCACTAAATAATAAACCAATCACTTGAAAAATGAAAGAGAGAAAAATACAAAATAATTTTCCCAAGAAAATGATTGAAGTGGTTCAGACATATAATAGATGCTCTATACATCTCTACAGTTAGGTTTTATTTGAAATATTTTGTGTCTTGAAAAAAAGGTCTATTTGAAATAATTTTCCATCTTATCCACAATACACAATTCCTCATCTGGGAGGGTTGATCAATTATCAGCTCCCAGGCATATGTAAATGCTGGGCAAAATTCTCCATTTGGGGGACTAAGTGTTGATGTTGGGACTGTGTGAGGTTCGCATTCCCATTGGTATTCTGAGCAACTACCGGCCCAGCAGGTGTTCCAACCGCTGTGGCCAGAGTTAGCGCCAAAGAGCCTGGCAGCTGGAGCTGTTTTCAAGCACTCCACTTACCACATACTCACTGCAGCCACCAAGATGGCTCAGAGATGACCTGCCCCCTAGGTCAAGAGTCCAAAGTGGACCCACAGCTCAATGCCAGTGAGGCGCGTGGGAACACCCCCTTCCCCAGCCTGAGGCTCACGCGTGCCCTCCTGAACACTGCCTGGGAGGTGGTAGCAGAGATGGTCAGCACCAGGAAGAGACAGCTGATGATCCGGAGAGGTGGGGTCACGGGTGACTTCACTTCCCTGAGAGGGACAGAGAACCAGGGAGGGTTTCGTAGTCCATGGGGCAGGTGCCCTCTGGTTGGGGTGAGCTCTGCTGATCCCCTGCTTCCTCTGAAATGGGACAGCACTTCTGAGGAGAGCCAACACCTAGTGGGCTCCTGATTGAACTTGACCCTTGATGATACAACTGGGGTATGAGGTTGTCTAGAAGCCTGGGTGTGCTCCCAGATGACAAGAAGCTTTCTCAACATTGAAAGGACACAGGCAGCACTCAGCAGTATGAGCAGCCAGGAGCATGTAAGATTGACCAAAGGGGTGTGTTTAAAAGACAGACTGCAGCAATGGCGGTCTGAGCCAAGGAACCCTGATCCCTAGGGGCCACCTCAAGTCCATGGACTTGGCACTAAGTCACTATCTGCTACTTCCCCTGCCACGCCCCAGCAAGCCCAAAGGTTTTCAATGGTTGTTCATTGTTTTTTTAGCTTCCTGCTCCCTCTCTGCAGCTGAGGCACCCTGTCCACGTTTGTAAATACTTGTAGTAATTCACGCCCGCGAGACCTCCGCTGGAGTGGTGCTTCGCGGAAGGGCGGAACATACTGGGTCCAATCTGCAAATCACATTTAAAAGCATGCAAACGCCTGTTTTGCATTCCGCCGCTGGCATGGGGCACAAACGTAATTATTGCCACCAGTGAGGGACTGGAGCATGGCGCCCAAATCAGCGCCAGGCACGAACCTCAATTTGTGCCGGAAGCCTGATTCTCCACCCGATCGCAGTTCGCATTTACAGGGTTGCGAAGTGGAAAATTTCACCCGCTGTTTTTGTGGACATCCTAAAGCACTGCACGGGTTACCAAATATAGTCATTGTTGCAATGGCGTGATAACATGGCAATATATTTGCATAGGAGGTCCCAGAAACACAAATCAGATTTGTTGCTAGAGTGATGTTGACAAATAGGAGAACTCTCTTGTTCTTTATTCATTTGTGCCACTGGAACACCAATATCTAGCAGCTAAATGGGGCCTTTCTTTTCTTTTTCAACATTTCAAGTTCATTCTAGAAGCACTTAAGACTTTGAATAAATTAATAAAGAGAATTGTGGAAAATATATGCTTCTTCTGAATGTTTTTATTTTGAAACCTGTGCACTGCTTGTTTTACATAATACTCAACACATGGCTGAGAAGGAGGAGGGGGGTCACATTTTTGACCTAGGTCTGTCTGGATGGGTTTGTTATGCATAACTGCCCTCTTTATTGAGTTTCAGACAATTCAACTATATTTTAAGATTCCACAGGCTGGTCCTGAAGGTTAGCCTGTTCTCAAATGTGACATGTTCAGAAGTCATGTGACTAAATGGTGCATGATTTTGTGTCACGTGATCAGGTAACATGTGGTCAATTGCAATGTCTCCAACCTGAAAAATGCATGTTGTGATCCTGGGGTGCCAATGGGACTGCTGAAGTTCCCCACTCTCTCTCTCTATCCCAACCACAACTTGCAATTGCTGGAAAGAAATAGCTGGTTGACAATTGAAAATTGCCCCCACCAACCCACTTCCTTGGCGTAGGTTTTACATTTCCCCTTCCCATAAATGGCATGAAGAGGCCAGCTGATCAGGCACTAAAAACACAATGGGCAGATTATTGGAAACACGGTATTTTTAAAATAGGTAAACGGTTGGAATTTTTTTTTTAAATTGCAACGTTTTTATAATGCAGAACGAGGTTCCATTTTTTTGCATGCAAAAGTAGTGTGAAGTACTGACAATGTGAAAATCGACAGTATTAAACTCACAGATTGTCATTTGTGAGATTAAGTTCATTTGTGAGATTAAGTTCATTAAAAAAGTAACTACAATGCATTAAAATAGCTTTATTTTAGAAATATCCAGCAATAAAAAACTATCCACCCGTTGAAAATGAGTTCTTCCCAATTTCCGTGAATGGCAACATACTGGGCGGAGCTTATTACTACCTGTCCAACCAGCTAAGAGTGGAAATGACATCTTTCAGCAACAGTACCGTGACCCGGGAAATTTAAAGCGCACGGAGAGCCGAGTTTTCGTTTAAACACTGAATGGTTGTGCTGGAAGAGGTTGGTTCGTGAATGACTGTAGGTAGGTTTGTACGAGGCGGCGTTGTATGAATTTGTTGCATTGATCTTACGGAGAGGTGTAAACGCCTAGCAGCGCCACTTGTTTGAAATGTGGAAGCTTAGTTGTATTTACAATTTACTTTGCAAGTTTCCATACAATTTTCGACAACGTAACTAACTCCTTATTGCTTTTACTCACGGAAGGGAACACAGATGAAGTGTTCATTGAAGGAAGAGTCATACCGAAGGTGTTAATTTGTCTCTTACAGACATTGATGGATAATGGAGTGTTTCCAAATTTTCCCTTCATTTAATTGTCCAGGTGGTGTATGGCGCAGAATTAATGTGCGGATAATATACTATATATAGCTATTCTCTCCAGGGTGCAAATGTTTTTTTTCTACTTTTTTTGAAAGAGGTTGTACTAAGATATGGGAGCTCGTTGCTTCAGTGTTTATTAATGTGAAGGTATCTTCTATTGAGACAACGTATTCCCTCAGTCCACACCTTCCCCACCCCATCCTGTAACAACCCCCCAAGCTCTTGAGACACCCATTGGAACAGCTTAACCTGCATTTGGTCACATTGTGAATGAAATTTATTGTGGTAATATGCAGCATGCTGTAGCTGTGAGTGATATAATCACTGGTGACATTGACTTTAAGGATTTTATCCTAGAGAATAAAAGGGGTGGCAAGGTAGCACAGTTGTTTCACAGCTCCAAGGTCCCAGGTTCAATTCCAGGCTTGGGTCATTAACTGTGCGGAGTCTGCACATTCTCCCTGTGTCTGCGTGTGTTTCCTCCCACAGTCCAAAGATGTGCAGGTTAGATGGATTGGCCATGTTAAATTGCACTCGGGTGAGGTGGGGTTACTGGTTTACGGGGATAGGTGGGCTTAAGTGAGATGCTCTTTCCAAGAGCTGGTGCAGACTCGATGGGCTGAATGGTCTCCTTCTGCACTGTAAAGTCTGAAAAGAGTACAAGGGAGCTAAACTGCTCTTTCCAGGGGCTGATGCAGACTGAATGGGCCGAATGGCCTCCTCCTGCACTGTAGGGATTATATGAAATCCGAATTGGGTTACTTTCCAAGTTGCAGTCATGTTGGTTGGTTGTTGGTTTGGGAGGGGGTTATGTTTACGTTTGTATTTGTTGTTATAAAATCATAAATGCCTTGATAAAATGTTTTTTTTAAAAAAAACGTTGCAAGTTGGAGCTCTGGTAGAATAGTAGAATCCCTACAGTGCAGAAGGAGGTCATTCGGTCCATTGACTCTACACCGGCATTAGAAAGAGCAGCCTGCTTAAGCCCACACCTCCACCCTATACTTGTAACTAGGGGCAATTTAGTCTGGCCAATCCACCTAACCTGCACATCTTTGGATGTGGGAGGAAACCGGAGCCACGCAGACACAGCGAAAGTGCAAACTCCAGAGTCACCCAAGGCTGGAATTGAGCCTGGGTCCTTGGAGCTGTGAAACAGCAGTGCTAACAACTGTGTCACTCTACCGCCCTCTGTCAGAGGGGGTTCAGTCCCACTCTAGAAACGTGAGCTGAAACTATGGTGTAATACTGAGGGAGTGCCACGCTGTTAGAGGCTTGGTTTTTTGGATGAGTTGTCAAACAGCGGTCCTGTCAGGTGAACATGACAGAGGAGCAGGTGCCTTTGCTAATAGTCAATCAACATCACAAAATAAAATCCAGTCATTATCACCTTATAGTTTGTGGAGCTTGCTGTGTTCGGAGGGGTTGCCACGTTTCCCACACTGCAAGAGTACTTCAAAAAATATCTGCTTGGCTGTAAAGTGTTTTGGAATGTCTGGTGGTAATGAAGGTGCTATATAAATGCAAGTCTAGGACATTGACCTCATTAAAAGCCGAAAAAAATGGGAGATAGTTTTAAGTGTGGACAAAATCAAGCTAATGAACCCATTGATAAAAGCAAATGACTGTAGATGTTTGAATCTGAAACAAAACCGCTTTATTTTTGCTAACCACTACACCACCATGCTGCCCTATCAAAGCTAGAGAATTGAAAATGGGGTCAGATTTAAGCTAGGTGGAGATTGACAGGCGTCATGGACAGAAACAATGTAAATTGGGATGTTTTAAGTATTAAGAAAGGTGCTGATAGTGGCACAGAAAGTGATTAGAATGTGTGAATGGCTGCTGGCCCCTATCCAGCCCCCCCCCCCCCCCCCCCGCCACAACAGTATGAATCTGACCCTATTTCCTGTTCTCTACGGCTTTGACAGACATCCAGACCAGAAACAGTAGCTCTCTTCTCTCCTCTCTCTCCAGTTCGACCTGTTGAGATTGTCCAGTATTTTCTGTTTTTGTAATTAACCCATAGGCATGATTTGACTCATGGCATGTATGTTGGACTGTAAATTAAGCATTATGTATAACTGTTTAGATATGTTTTAGAATTTAGTTAAAAAGGCATTTGTAAGACATTCAATCTGTGTGCTGGGTATATTCTCTGGAATGAAACTTGATGAATGGTGTTTCAGAAAGTGTTGATATCTGGAGTTAATTAAATGTTGCAAACTTGGCTTACAAGAGATATCCTCTCTGTTGGGTAGAGACCATGATGAGGCAAATTCTTCATGGCATATAGAGTGTTTCTGATGGAGTAAAATGAGTTTCCTCCGGGTGCTCCGGTTTCCTCCCACAGTCCAAAGATGTGCAGGTTAGGTGGATTGGCCATGATAAATTGTCCTGAGTGTTGGGTGGAGGTGTTGACCTTGGGTAGGGTGCTCGTTCCAAGAGCTGATGCAGACTCAGTGGGCCGAATGGCCTCCTTCTGCACTGTAAATTCAATGATAATCTATGATCAATCTAGGACAAAGGTTCGGCACAACATTGTGGGTCGAAGGGCCTGTTCTGTGCTGTATTGTTCTATGTTTTTCTAACCCCCCCACCCCCCACCCCCGGGCCAATGGGCTGTTTTTGTTAAAACGTCGATGTTGTGTAAAATGGGAGTTCTGTCATAGCACTGGATATTTGTGCACATTCCACCAAAAATGTAATTTCCTTTATAGGTTGGCCAAAAAAAAACGATGACCTGGAGCATGGTGACCAGCCGGCACCTCCTCCATCCCTTCAACCTGGAGCATGGTGACCAGCCTGCTCCTCCTCCATCCCTTCAACCTGGAGCATGGTGACCAGCCGGCTCCTCCTCCATCCCTTCAACCTGGAGCATGGTGACCAGCCGGCTCCTCCTCCATCCCTTCAACCTGGAGCATGGTGACCAGCCGGCACCTCCTCCATCCCTTCAACCTGGAGCATGGTGACCAGCCGGCACCTCCTCCATCCCTTCAACCTGGAGCATGGTGACCAGCCTGCTCCTCCTCCATCCCTTCAACCTGGAGCATGGTGACCAGCCTGCTCCTCCTCCATCCCTTCAACCTGGAGCATGGTGACCAGCCTGCACCTCCTCCATCCCTTCAACCTGGAGCATGGTGACCAGCCTGCACCTCCTCCGTCCCTTCAACCTGGAGCATGGTGACCAGCCGGCACCTCCTCCATCCCTTCAACCTGGAGCATGGTGACCAGCCTGCACCTCCTCCATCCCTTCAACCTGGAGCATGGTGACCAGCCTGCACCTCCTCCATCCCTTCAACCTGGAGCATGGTGACCAGCCTGCACCTCCTCCATCCCTTCAACCTGGAGCATGGTGACCAGCCGGCACCTCCTCCATCCCTTCAACCTGGAGCATGGTGACCAGCCTGCACCTCCTCCGTCCCTTCAACCTGGAGCATGGTGACCAGCCTGCACCTCCTCCATCCCTTCAACCTGGAGCACGGTGACCAGCCTGCACCTCCTCCATCCCTTCAACCTGGAGCATGGTGACCAGCCTGCACCTCCTCCATCCCTTCAACCTGGAGCATGGTGACCAGCCTGCACCTCCTCCATCCCTTCAACCTGGAGCATGGTGACCAGCCTGCACCTCCTCCATCCCTTCAACCTGGAGCACGGTGACCAGCCTGCACCTCCTCCATCCCTTCAACCTGGAGCATGGTGACCAGCCTGCACCTCCTCCATCCCTTCAACCATGTTGTGGAAGGAGAAAGCTGAAGGATTATATAAATAAAAGTGCTGCAGATGGGTCACAGCATCTGTAGAGAAAGGGGAGAAGTTTGAGCATTTTGTTATAACACTTTGAAATATTCCATTTTTGGTTCCATGGCAGTTGGTAGCTTCTATTATTGGAATCCATAAAACCCACAAACTAGCTAATCAGCTGAGCAAATTCTTACTAAACATGTAAGGTTACAGCCCCAACCAATATCCCGCCAAACTTCTAATCAGATTAACTGGCCTTTTTTTAGCTCCCTGCCCTTGCGGCGACTTTTCACTGTACCTCCTAATATCTGACTGCTTTTAACAGTAGAATTATTTCATAAAGTGTAAAGCAATGGTCATTGTCCCTTCAGCAAATGTATATCCTGTGGGGAAACAATGGGAGAATATATTTAAATCAAGATAATTTAATTGTTTTGGGTTTAAATCCAAATTTGCAATTGTGATGCATCATTCAGTCGATACTTGTGTCACCGTAGTAACTTTGCTCCACCAGTTGGTACAAAGAATGAAATTTTATTTATACAACATGCTTTATACAGAGCAGTACAGCCTTGTTGCTGTCAGTGTCTCCTGGATCAAACAGGCCAAAGCCTGCGCTCTGCTCAAAGATTCTGCGTGCTAGGTACCAACTGGATGAGTTGGTCACATGAACCTTTCGAAGATCACCCCTTAAAAGGGGTCAGCTACTACATCTGCCCCCTGCCCCACCCCCTCAACCCAAGTTCCTTAATATTGTGATGAATATATATAATTGTTATATTTTATTTGTTACAGTAATGTTGTTTTAAAAATCTTGATTTAAAATATATATACAGGCAGTACGTCTGCTAAAGCTATGATTTAAGGAGCTGTAAATGTGGTAATTGTTGATTTTAACCATTTACTTGTTTACATATAGATGGCTAATGGAGTATTGTTTTAGATGGCTAATGGAGTATTGCTCATGTTTAGGAGGTTCCCTGGGGTGTAGATCATTTGAGCGATTTGTATTTAGTCCTAGCTAAGCGGGTGTGAAATCTGTCCAATTCAGATACTTCAACCAGCTCCGTAATCAAAGTTTACCCAGGTATCTTTCTTTATGAGAACAAAGTTTGGACACATATAATGCAACGCACTTTATTAAATATAGTTAATCTGTACATTACCCACTGCATTTACAAGAAACGCCCACGATTCGACTATACTACCTGCAAAAGTGGTTTTGTATGCTGTAGATCCAATCTCCGAGTCCCTCTGGTTCCTCTTTGCTGTTGCTTGCTTGCTTCTGGTCAAGGTCACCTCACACACCGAGTCTTTGCTGGTGTCTATGAGAGTGCCTACCTTTAACCCCCTCTCTCCCTGCCTTTCCAGAAACTTCTCTGGCTACCGGCCAATGAGGTGTCGGGAGGGGTCCCAGCAGCCAGTTGTCCAGTTGATAACCGTTTGATGGGCCACCTGAGCCTGACCCAGGTGTCCCATCTCTGCTGGTATGGGCTGCACATGACCTGTTCCCATATAAGGCAACAGTAGATACTCTGTGACGGAATGTGGGCCATAGACAATAGACCTGTGCATTTCAATGGGGTATGATGATCTCCTGCTGGGTCTCCATGTGATGAGCTTTGGTGGGTGATTAAATGTGACAGACCGTGACATGTTCTGGCAGTTTGTCTGTTGGTTGTGTATTTGACTTTGGCCAGGTCTGGATTCCACCAGCCTTCCTGAGGTTTGACTGCAGTATGATTTAAAAATGCCCAATTCTTTAATTTAGGATATCCAATTTAATTGGCCTTAAAACTTGGCCCTGATATTATCTCACCGGTCATAGGACATCTTCGTGGCAGGAGACTGGAGAATACCTTGTGCTTGGGATACAGATGATGTAATTAATGGGATGAGCCAGGTCTGTTTGCAATTTTGCCATAGGATTTAAAATTAAACAGCAAAAGTGTTTGGCAAGACAATTTCCGGGTTGTTTCTGGAAGGGTGTATACAAATGTCTGCAAAGAGAAGCGAGGTACCCTGATAACTTTATTTAAATGCTCAATTAGAATATGCAGTGGCAGGTATAGCTAGTGTTGTTAATGTGGTTAATTCAGCATTTAAATTAAAGGGTGTTTTTTGTTTACCATAAAAGATACCTATTGATCAGTGTTATGACCTATGTGGTTTAGTAATCTTTCCTCCGTCTTAAAATGGCAACTTGTTAGGATTTTCATAGGGGATCATAACAGTATACAGAATTATAGTTGTACAGTTTCCCCATAATCAGTCCATCAAAACCTCCCCTCTAGTGGCTTCCGTTTCCTCATAGAGTGGCGCAACGTGACTTAAGAGGTATGCTTCTGTTGGGTATTTTGTGCAGAAACTGTCACACTAAGTCTCTCTCTCTCCTGGAACTGAGGCTTCAACCTCCTCTTTCAATTGGAACAATGCTCTCACCTGTCACAGGCTGATTGAAAATTTCACTCCTTGGGCAGCCAACAACACTTCCAGCTGGTAACAAAGAATCTGGTTGTAACATTGGCTTCTGGGGCAACTGATGATCCACATGTTTCCTCGAAATCCTGTATTGTACATTCACCTCATAAGATAACAGTCCTGACTTGACCCAGTGTCATGGGTGTGTCCCTTTAAGAAATGTTTTTGTCTTATCACATGGCTTCAGTTATGTCATTGTGTGAGTGGAGCTGGGCTGTGACTCTTGAGGTTTTTACTTTCGCTTTCAGTTTTGACTGCTGTGGACTACAGACAGAAAAAATGTGTTTTGGCCTGTCTCTTTGTATTTTCATTTTAAAGAGTTGTTCCAGAAAAAAAACTATTGATTATAGCCACCTGCTTTGTAACTTAAAATATATAGTTTGCTTTCCGGAAGGGTCCAAACCTGCTGGTGAGATAGGGTCAGAATCTCAGGAAAAGCCAATCTTATTCAAGTGAGAATGTAAAGTGCTGGTCCACGTCCTTGAAAAGAGGTTTTTGGTTTATGGGATTTTGTTTTTGAATTGGAGCAGTTAAGGGGGGATTCATTAAGTGTTATACATTGGTTACGGTAGCTGTGGGGTGTCCTAATGTTTGTGCTGTTTGTTTATATAGATATGTTAACGAAGTTTGTGGAATAAAGCTTATTTTGATTAAAGTGCCGAAGAAGACTGTTGAATCACACCTGAAGGGAAGGCTCTTGTGCTCATAGCCAAATTCAACATAAAGGTTGTAGGTCAGATGGACTTCATAATATACTTTGGAGTTTCTAAACCCTGGTCCATAACCAGTACAAACAACAAATGTTTATTTAACAAAACATGCTATTTTCAGAGTAGTACAGTCTTGATGCTGTCAGTCTGCCTCCTGGATCGATCTGGTGATTCCGTGCACTGGGTACTGATTGGGTGAGCGGGTCACATGAGTCTTCAGAAGATAGCCCCTACAGCTACTACAGTCACGAAGAAAAAGAATGTGCTTACATTATTAAACATGACCAATACATTGGGTGATTTAAGGATGTGGTTTTTTTTCTGTAGATGTTTTTTATTTCAATTAGGTGCAGCTATTTCCTCACTTTATCTACAATTGAGAAATTTAGGAATAGGGTAGGGATAAATAAGTAAATATATTTTAGAACATGTTGCTTCGTATTATTTCATATCGGGTTGCTGAAAAGGTTTTCACTAACTTGCCTTTCCTTGTAGTGGTTGCTTGGCTCAGTTGGTGTTTTCACCTTGCATTAGTAACAATATTTTGAGCTGTCATTTCAACCTGCTATTCCTTGAAAGTTGTTGCTTGGCTAATTGTTTACTGCTCTTCAAAATAACAGTTGAAAGTTCTTAAACTTAATGAGCATTGCTGTACATAATTGAACTCAAATTGCACTCTTTTTAAAAAAAAATTCAGACAGACAAGATGTCGACCGCTGGTGAAATGGAGCACGACAGGATGAAAAAATTCAAGAATCGAGGCAAAAATGTAGAGGTACTTGGGTTGGTTCTTGCGTAGTATAGCTAATGAGAGAAAAATATGTTTCAATTTTCTACTCCTCATTTGACATTAGTTCAAATTACTCCGGGAAACAAGTTTGTCCAATATAATGAGTAACTTCTGGACATGCCACCCAAGTGGCATTTGTCCACTCGACAAACGCAATGGTTACAGCCAACAGTTTACATCAAAAGCTGTGCCTGCAGGTTCCAGTTTTAATACTTTTACATACTTGTAACCTTGCCCCAGCAGTTTTCATTGCTGCTTTAAATATTCTAGTAATACCGAGGAGGAGCAACTGCCAAACGCTTCATTCTGGAAGATTCTCTTGGTGAAAGGAGATATGGATAATGGTACCGCATCCAGTGACATTGTTCAGGGCAAATATATATTTTCTGTTTGGGGTGTATCGTAGGATTGGGAATATATTTTTCCCCAACACAAGTGAGGAAAGCACCAGAAGTGACTGTGATAAACAACAAAGCTAATTTTGGTTTGGGTGGTGATGGTAGAAATCTGCATAGGCAGTGCTCTCCAAAGCATCAAGCAGAAGTGTAAGATAAGACTGGGCTTTGATATCCTTTCTGCACTGGTCTACCAGGGTTTCCCAGATATTTTTTGTTAGATTGGAAGATTGTAGAGATGCTGAAACTATGTTGTAAAGAGAAGCGAACTAGCTAACTTTTTGGGTTTAATATCTTAATCTAGGTGGAGATCTGAAGAAATATTGAAGTGGTTGGTGTTGTCCTTTGCATTCTTTCAGGACTGCATCTATTCACTTGTGGAAAAAACTATTGCAATTAAGGGTTTTATTGTGGATGGTTGTATTGATTTTAATCTTGTTGCTTATTGTTTGGTCATATTTTACATCAGCTGCCATGTCCAAACCACTGTCGTAGTACTGGTGCTTAACCAGTCACGCCACTCCTCTGGGACATGGGTGCCTCTTTGAATACCTTCACCCTGTAAAAGCTTTGTTCTAATTTGAAATGTTTTTGCCCATTGCCCGAGATCCACCTCCAAAGCATTGAAGCAGTGACTTGTGCTCTGATTTTAATCTCCATCCCAGTTCCCCTTGACCTCCGTCCTCTGAATTTGCCACTCTTTCTTCCCCCCCCCCCCCCCCCCCCCCACCCTCCCATCCCGAACCATTTCCTCCACAGATACTACATCTCCACTCCTATTCTGACAACTTTCCTCCCAGCCAGGCTCTTAGTTTCTTCCCAAACTCCTCTGCTTCACATAACTCTGATTCTTTAGATCCTCTTTTTCCAAACTCATCCATTTGACCTTTTTGTTCATCCTCCTGATATCCCCTTTACTTATTTTTATTAGCAACTTTTTCTTACAATGAAGATGCAACAATGTAATTCCTTTTTCAATCGGTAAATAAAGATTTTGGCGGTTTCCTGCAAATAGCTAATATTATGCCTATATTAAGAAGGGAGGTGGAACACATCCAGGGAATAAAAGGCCAGTGAACCTAACATTGGAGGTAGGAAAAAGAATCACCCCACCTAAAGGAGAAAGTAGAAAAACATTTTGAAGACCAAAATTATAATAAAGACCCAGCTCTTGCTCAACTGATCTTATTGATTTATTTGAATGTGTCATGAGAATGTTGCTTTAAGAAATGGCTAGCTGCTCATGTTACTGCAGTGATGTCAGAGTGTGGGTGGAGCTCTGGTTCTGCTTTTTAGTTTCACTTTGAGAAAAGCTTGGGTGTGTCTCTGTCTTTTTGTTTTTGTTTTTCAGTGTGTTGCAGCTGAAGTCAGCCAAAGCAGCTGTAATGTTGTTCTCTCTGCCATGAAGGACTATCTCTTAATCATTTGGTGAATTCAGAATTATAAATGTTTTCAGTATTGAATGTAAACTGTGGTGTGCTTCTGTTTAAAGGTTTGTTAAGTCTTTTGGGTGTAAAAGGACAGCATACAGGTTACTTAGTGTTGTATTCTTTGGGGGGAGTATTTGATTTACTGGTTGCTAAGATATTCACTGTTTGTTTTAAAAAGGTTAACTTGAGTTCATATCATAGAATAAACATTGTTTTGTTTAAAAAAAATAAAAAATAAAAACAAAATAAAAAACTTTTCCATTTCTGCTGTACCACACTTGTAGAGTAGACCGTGTGCTCTCCATACCAAAATCTATTAAAAGTTGTGGGTCAGGTGAACTCATGATACACTTTGGGATTCTCTAAACCCTGACCCATAACAATTGGGGGCTCGAGGGGGATCTCGAGGGGGATAAAAGTCTATCTATTGGATTGGCTTAGTGAACTTAAAGACAGTGAGGGGTGAGCATATTGCGGTTGCTTTTCAGGTGTGGTATTTTAGTTTAAGTAGGGAGTGTGTTGTGGACAATGGCTCTTTCAGAGGCTCTGAAGTTTTTGGGGGTGGGGACGGTCACACACAGTACCTTACGGACAGAGACTAAAAGCAGACTGTTAGATTTGGCAAAAACATTGCAGTTAACATTACCTGACAAAATGCGAGATGATGAGGTAATTATGGCAGTGGTTAAGCATTTAAAGTTGCCCGAGATACAGTTTGACTCATTGGAAATGGAAAAAATTCAGTTACAACTCAAACAAATGGAACATGAGAAAGAATTAAAGCAGCTTGAAAAACGAAACCAAAAAGACAGACACACCCAAGCTTTTCTCAAAATGAAACTAAAAAGCAGAACCAGAGCTCAGCTCCACCCACACTCTGATATCACTGCAGTAACATGAGCAGTTAACCATTTCTTAAAGTGACATTCTCATTACATATGTAACCAAAAATATTTGAGGTGCAATGGATCTGATCTATATACAGAAGGCCTTCAATAAGGTAGCACATAATAAACAAATGAATGAGGTCTGTGTATAGCACTGTTACTGGGTTAGCCATCTTGAGGTCTGGACTAATGCCCCAGAGGCATACGTTCAAATCCTCTGGCAGCTAGGGAAATTTAAATAGGAATTAATAAATTATTAATAATCAGTAAACGACTAAACCAACTGTCCTTCAGGGGAAGGGAATTTGCAATCCTTGTCTGATCTGGCCTACATATGACTCCAGACTCAAAGGAATGTTGTCATCTCAATTGCCCTCATAAATGCCCAAGCAAGCTACTCTGTTTTGGTGGTTTACCAAGTTCATGCTCCAGGACGATTGGGGGAGTGGGGATTAAATGCTGGTTTTGCCGTCAATGCACATCTCTCTCAAGAGTGCATTAGAGTCGGGGGCAAGTAGCAGAATAAATAGCTAATTGTCGTCAAGACCAAAAGAGCATCAGAATAAAGGTGTGGTGGGGCCATTATTTCTCATCTGATTTGGATGTTGGGATCAAAATCAAAATTTTAGTGCCTAATTTTTTTTTTCCAATTAAGGGGTAATTTAGCGTGGCCAATCCACCTACCCTGCACATCTTTGGGGTTGTGGGGGTGAGACCCACGCAGACATGGGGAGAATGTGCAAATTCCTCAAGGGCAGGGATCGAACCCGGATCCTCGGTGCCGTGAGGCAGCAGTGCTAACCACTGCACCACCCTCCAGTTTCTAAATTTGAAGGTGGCCCCAAATCTGGAGGCGAGCTGGGGTCTAGTTTGTACTAAGGAGGACTGCAACAAATTACAAGATTGAACTTGCAGCTTGAAAAGTGGAGCAGTAAACATGGATCAAACTGGATTAGAGCACACTTGGCCAACTGTGTACAATTCTGGTTGCCATACCATGGTATAGGAGAAGATGCAGGAATCATCATGGAACTGAAATTATGCCTAAATCGGGAAAGGAGGGTGAACTGGCTGCGTTTCCTTTTTTTAGAGTATGTGGAGTGACTTGTTAGAATATTTTATTAAGTAGAGATAGAAAAGATTGTGTTTCCACTTGTGTGGAAGAACATGACCCGTGTCTTCAGAACTTAAATGGGGAATTCAGAAGAAACCTTTAGCATGAAAAGTTGAGAATGTGAAATTCTCTGCTACAGGTTCAATTACCACCAGGAGTGGTTGAGATGAATAGCATAGATACTGTACATTTTAAGAAGGGAGGTTAAATTAGTATATTCGGAAGAAGGGAGTTGTGTTGAGATTTAAGGCATGATTCTCCGACCGCATCCACCCGACGACGAAGAATTCCACCTGAGGTCAATAGAGTTCTCCATTAGATGCGGCTCGCCCGTGGCGTTCTTGCGGCGGGCGGGAGAATCCGGCCCTTGGTCTTTAAGAAGGCTTGAGTGGAACATACACGTGGAGTGATTGGTCTGAATCATGTTCCGAATCCTGGTGCATATTCATTCTATCTCTAAATCCTATATTTGGCGTAGACGCTCTCATTAAAATAGCATATTTTACTAGCTTTTCAACTGACCGTAATGGTGTATGTCTTAGTAGCTTTCTACTGGGAGACATAGTGGTATTGTTGCTGGACTAGTAATCCGGGGGCTCAGGTTTGAATCCCACCATGGTGAAATTTGAACTCGCAAATTTGGAATTAAAGTCTAAACATGACCATTGTCGCTTGCCATAAAAACCCACCTGGTTCACTCATGACATTTGGGGAAGGAAATTTGCCATCGTTACCCAATCTGGTCACAGGTGATTCCAGATGAATGTAATTGACTCTTCAATCCACCCTGAAATGGCCTGACCAGGCTCGGCGTAAGGGCAATTAAGGATTGCCAATAAATGCTGTGACACTCTCATCCCATGTAAGAATAAACAAAAAATAACTCTGAACAATTATTAAAACCATTTTGTGTTGAATGCATAGAATTGCTGACCAGATTAGAAAGCAGTAGAACATTTTGCTTTTTGTTTTTGTTGAGAGTTTTGAATTTTGGAAACTTTTTAAAAAACTTTTTTTGTTGCTTAAAACAGATACTGAGGAGGCAGCGAATTGATGTTTCTATTGAATTACGAAAAGCCAAAAGGGATGAACAGATCTTGAAGAGAAGGAATATAAGCAGTTTCCCAGATGGCGAACCTTCATTACAAAAGCTTGCTGGAATGAATGTATGTATAACATTCCCATCTGGTGATGCCTGTGCCCAGCAACAAATCACCAGTTGAAATTAACCATTGTCTGATTATTCCTAGGTTGTTTATGAAATTAACATCTATTGTACCTTTTGCCAAGTCTGATTCTTAAATCTCCTCCAAGTAGAGAGTATGACTTGTAGTCAAATATCATTCAGCACCTTGGGATAGCCCAGCTAAGACTAACCTTTATTCTGTGTCCACCTACCACAGCATGGCATAATGAGCTTTTGGCCCAATGTTTTGATTTCTAATCAGCTGCCTGTATTTTCTTTTTAAATGTATATGTTGCCACAGTCCCAGAGGACTATAGGCTGCTTGCTCTCCCCTTTTGAGGGCTGACTGGTGGGGGATAAACTGGAGGGTCACCACACCTTGGGCAAAGGACAAGGCTGAGAATGCGGGGCCTTTATGAATAACCTCGGCAGGTACAGGAATTGAACCAGAGCTGTTGACGTCGCTTCGCATCACGAACCATCTGTCTAGCCAACTGAACTAACCACACCGGTTAATAATGTACAAAAAGAAAATAAATCTACCGATGTAAGGTTAAAAAGTCATATGAATGCAGCTGATTTGTACCATTTCAGATGTTGATTGGACATCTAGTAAATTGATTTCTAGAATGGACTAATTACCAAATGAGGTTTCTATCTTGATGGACGTCCGGTGGTGGATATGAAGGAGTAAGTCGCACACATGGTGGCTCCCGCTCTGGTTGGACGTTTGGACCTTTTCCCCCCCGATCTTTCAACGGACTTGAATTGTAGAACGGATGTCAGTGACAATTCTCTACTGAATTCCCACTTCAGTGAATGGAGAAAAGAACTAGAAGTGTTCGTAAGGGCAGAAATAAGAAGACAGAGAAGACTTGTGCTGTACTTGCAACAGGGGACAGCATAGCGGAGGAGCGAACCTCTGGCTTGTCGACCCAGCAGTCTATGGAGCAGCTGATGCAAGTCATCCAGGAGGGCTTTGCTACGCAGAAACGGGACTGCTTGGACCCGATAAAAGCATTGATTGAGCGGCTGAAGCTCTGGTTGAACGCCCAGAATCGGGCGATCCAGAAGGTGGAGAAGGCACTGGCTGAGCAGGAGCAGCATCAGACCGTGCTGGAGTGGGATGCTGAGGGACCAGCAAAAGAAACTTCTGGAGAAGGTGGAGGACCTAGAGAATAGGTCCCGCCGGCAGAACCTAAGAATTGTCGGGCTCCCGGAGGGGTCCGAAGGAATGGACGCTGGGGCATACGTCGCAGGCATGTTTGAGAAGCTGCTGGGGGATGGGGCATTCTCCCGGCCCTTGGATGTGGATAGGGCTCACAGAGCATCTGCAAAGAAGCCGCGAATAGGAGATCCCCTGAGGGCTATGGTGGTGAGATTCCACAGGTTCTCGCATAAGGAGCGTATTCTGCAGTGGGCCAAGCAGACACAGCTGTAAGTGGGACAACAGCACCCTGCGGGTTTATGAAGACCTGAGCATGCAGGTGACCAGGAGGAGAGCAGGCTTCAATCAGATCAGGGTAATTCTTTTCCAAGAAAAAGGTGATGTTTGGACTGTTATACCCAGCCCGTCTCTGGGTCACGCATGAGGATCAGCACTTTTACTTAGAGTCGCCTGAGGATGAGTTGGACTTTGCAAGAAAGAAAGGGCTGACGAAGGACAGAACTTTTGAACTTGGCTGCAACGTTAGTGTTTCTGTTTTCTTTGTTTTGTTTCTCTGTTTTTGTAAAACGTTTCTCGTTTTGCTTGGAACCAGCAGTAGAGCTGGGTGAGTTTATATTTGCACTGTTGGGGGATGGAGGTGTGCTAGTTTTGATCTTGGTGTTTTTCAGTTGGGCAATTGTGTGGGATTGTTTGATGTTGGAGTTGTTTGCATGAATGGGTGGGGAGGGAACAATAGGTGGGAGTGGGGAGGGAACAATAGGTGGGAGATTGTTACCATCTGGGGATGGGGGCCACCAAGCTAGCTGGGTGAGCTAGCTCTCGGAAGTGCAGTGGGGGGTGTGCATATGTTTGGTTTAGGAAAGGGATTGGGTTTCAGGGTGCTGCTAGGGGGGTGGTGAATGTTCTGCTGGCGAGGGAGGGACATGGGCTGAGGGACAGAGGAGGTCGGGGGTGGGGGCTGCCTGGGGATGGACCGGTGGAAGCGCGGATCACTGGCTGGTGGCGGGCCTAAAAAAGGGGTGACGGATGGGAGGGGGCAGCAATGAGTTCCGCCAACTAGGCTGATCACCTGGAATGTTAGAGGGTTAAATGGGCTGGTCAAAAGGGCACGTGTGTTTGCACATCTCAGGGGATTTACGGCGGACGTGGTGATGTTGCAGGAGACGCACCGAAAGGTAACTGACCAGGTTAGACTGAGGAAAGGCTGGGTCAGTCAGATGTTTCACTCTGGACGAGACTCAAAGGCTAGAGAGGTCGCGATCCTGATCAATAAGCGGGTGGTGTTTGAGGCGGGTAGAATAGTCTCAGACGTGGGCGGTCGGTATATTATGGTCAATGGGAAACTGGAGGGGGTGCAGGTGGTGTCAGTGAATGTATATGCGCCAAATTGGGATGATCTGGAATTTATAAAGAGGATGCTATGGAAGATACCGGACCTGGACTCGCACTGGTTGATCATGGGAGGGGACTTCAATACAGTTATGGACCTGGGTTTAGACCGGTCAAGCTCAAACAGGCAGGGTGCCAAGGAACAAAGAGGGTTCATGGAGCTGATATGGGGGGGGGGGGGGGGTGGTGTCCAGAGGTGATGGTCTTCGGGGTGTCAGAAGATCCAGGAGGAGAAAGAGGCAGATGTTCTGGCCTTTGCTTCCCGGGTAGCCTGGAGACTGATACTATTGGCATGGAGGGACCCAAAACCCCCGAAGTCGGAGACCTGGCTATCGGACATGGCTAGCTTTCTCTAGGTTTCATGTATCTTGTTTATTTTGTTGCTGTTTCTATACCAAAAATACCTCAAAAAATGTATCTTAATAAACGTTGCTCTTTCCTCCCTGCAGGACCATGCAATGACCATAGAAGAGATTGTGAAGGGAATAAACAGCCCTGACTCATTGCTGCAGCTTCAAGCTACAAATGGAGCTAGGTAGAGGCGCTGTTGCTTCATCTCACTGCACATAACATTTTCTAGCCCCAGTTAGAAGATTGGCGAAGTGCTTTGTCATGCATATAGGTCACATTTTTCTTGTAAGTCTGGGGATATGTAAAGTCCCGCGTTTCAGACACCATCAGTGAAAAATAAATTCTAATCTTTGATTGCAATACTTCGGGCACTTGCAACTTAAGAGCTAATATTTAACTCCCAGGGTGCATTGAGGTTGTTATGTGGGGTAATTGTCTTCTGTATCTTTTTAAGTCTGTCTGCACCCCATGCCCTACCAAGAAAATTCCACATCTGCTGAAAACCCTCCACATTTAAAATTGCAAATCCAATTAAATATGATAATTTTACTTTCCTTTCTTTTAAAACCCTGTGACCATCTATTCGGCCAAATTTAACTAAGAACAAGATGAGCCTTTAGATGGGAAATGTTGGTGTTAGTAGTAGATTAAGCACCCTGCTTTTTGGTTTCATGTATGTATATGAATCTTGTGTGTTTTGAAAAATGTGAGTACCAATTAATTTTTTCCAATAAAGGGGCAATTTAGTGTGGCCAATCCACCTAACCCGCACATCATAGAATTTACAGTACAGAAGGAGGCCATTCAGCCCATAGTCTGCACCAGCCCTTGGAAATAGCACCCTACTTAAGCCATGCCTCCACCCTATCTCCATAACCCAGAAACCCAACCTCTCCTTTGGGCAATTTAGCATAGCCAATCCACCTAACCTGCACATCTTTGAACCGTGGGAGGAAACTGGTGCACCCAGAGAAAACACACGCAGACACTGGGAGAAAGTGCAACCTCCACACCGACAGTCACCCGAATTTGGAACTGAACCTGGCACCCTGTGAGACAGCACTGCTCACCACTGTGCTATCCTGCCGACCGAATCTCTGTATTCTATCCCAATATTGTGCTTTTGCCATCTCCACCCACCAATCCCGTGCATCCCCTGCACAGTGTTATGTTATCCACTGTACATTGATCAAATGTCTACATTTGTATTATTATTCTTGCACTTAACTGCTCAGGTGCATTTTACACTGAACCACTGCATCCAACAGACTATGGTCCCATTCGAACTTGGGTCTTGGAGAAAGACTGTTGCCTAATCCTTACCCTTTACGCTGTGTGATGTAGGGAGAAATTACTAATCTGAGGGAACTTGCTCATCATTTTCCTCTTGATAGGAAACTTCTGTCACGGGCATGGAAACCGCCACTGGATGAGATTATTGAAGCCGGTCTAATTAAGAGGTTTGTTGAATTCCTTGGGCGAGATGATGATGCTGCACTGCAGTTTGAGTCAGCCTGGGCACTGACAAACATTTCTTCTGGAACATCAGCACAAACTGAGGCAGTGGTGGAAGGAGGTGCAATTCCAGCACTTGTAAATCTCCTTTCTTCTCCATACATGTACATCAGTGAGCAAGCTGTGTGGGCCTTGGGTAACATTGCAGGTATGACGGCACCAATTTTGTGATGGAGTTTATTTGTTAATTAACTTTACTGTGTACTAAACCATAAACCAATGGCAGTAACTTTTTAAAACTCTTGCAGGTGATGGCCCTCTCTATCGTGATGCAGTAATTGAATGCTCTACTGTCCCCTCACTTCTGGGATTGGTACAACCTGACGTCCCTGTAAGTCCAAATGGTCGTCAGTGGGCTGAGTGATTTGCTTCAATTTAGTCTGCCTAACAGAATGCTATGCTCCAATGAGTTGAATTTGGGTGGTTCTAATGGCCATTTAAATTAAATGAGTTCTAATAACCAGTGCACTATTTGTGATAAGGCAAGGTTCCCTTCCTGCTCCTTTCTCCACTTCTCCCCTGTCCAGCCTTGGGTGACACAGCCGAAGGCTTCATTGGGATGATGAATAAAGAGAGGGAGATTGTGCAAACATGGAATTTGTCAATTCTTGTTTCATATTAAATCCAAGTAATGCCAGTGGTGTCCTCTAGTTGGAAAGCTGTAGGTTCAGGCACTGCTCCAGGATTACAGCTTTGGCACACATCAGTATGCAGCATTCAAGGGCTGCTACATTGTTGTAGATATACTTTGATGAAACAGTGAGGTCACCATCAGTGAGAGATCCATTGCCACTTTTGGGCAGGATTAGTTTCCTGCCATTCTGGTAAAGAGCCATCCCTCGACTAACAATACCACATAGCAGCTTAATTAATCATTCCTTGAGTCTGTCCAAGTGCAGCAAGGCCTGGACAACATCTTGGCTTGGGCCGGTAAGTGGCAAGTAACTCACGTGGTAAGTGGCAAGTAAGTGTTCGGCAATGATCATCTCCAACAAAAGAGAAGCTAATCATCTCCCTTGACATTCAATAGTGTTACCATCGCTGAATCCCCACAATCCATCTCCTGGGGGTTACCATTGACCAGAAACTGAACTGCACCTGACATAAATACTGAGGCCATGAAAAACAGTCAGAAACGGGGAATTCCATGGGCAGTAACTCATTTCCTGATGTTCCAATGTCTGTCCACTATCGACCAAGCACAAGTCAGGAGTTTTGTTGGAGCTACACACATCCAGGCAGGTGGAGAAAATTCCATCACACAAGTTTAATATTACCAAGACAAAGTAGGCTGCTTGATTGGCATCCCTGACCGTACCTTCATTCACTCCCTCCACTTGACTCACTGGCAACAGTGTGTCCTGTTAAATGATGTGCTGCATCAACTTGCCAAGGGTCCTTCTGCAGTACCCTGCAACCTCTATAATCTGGAAGGACCAGGGCACCAGATGATATGGGGACACCGCCACCTGCACGTTCCCCTCCAAGCCCCACAACCATTCTGACTTCAAGCTATATTGCCATTCGTCCATGTTCTTTGGGTGTACCAACATCGACTACAGCATTTCACAAATGTACCCCATCACCACTTTCTCAAGGGCATGAAATAGCCTAACCAGTGCCATCCACATCCTGTGAAAGAATAAATTTAAAACCTAAAATAATTTCATTCCCAGTGATTTGTGTGAAGTTATCTGGCATGTTTATTAACTAAATAGGTGACCTATATATTGTAAAGTGAGATTCTCAGTGGTCCTAATTCTCTTCTTGCAAATAGGTAGTCTGCAAGTCTAATTCTACTTTAGCATCCAGCTTTGCTTCAGGATTTGGCAGAAACTTTCACTTTACTAATTCCCTCTTTCCCCTTCTCACTGTACTAATGTTGTTCAGTTTTACTTCAATTCTAGATTGGCTTCTTGCGCAATATCACGTGGACTATATCAAACATATGTCGCAACAAGAATCCACATCCGCCTCTCCAAACAGTTCAACAGATCCTTCCTACGCTGATTCAGTTGCTTCATTATGAGGATGAAACCCTTCTCTCTGATGCTTGTTGGGCAGTATCATACCTGACAGATGGCCCGAATGATCGGATTGAGGAGGTGGTTCGCACTGGTGTTTTGCCAAGGCTTGTGCAGTTAATGTTGAAGGATAAGCTGGCTCTGTTGGTGAGTAATCTGACACAAGTAGAGCTCTACCCTATTTCTCAAGCTTTTCGGATGACTTTATGCAGGACTGTGATGAGAGAAAATGATTTGCTTGCTGGTCTCAAAAATTGATTTTGTGTGGTTGGGGGGTGAGGTGGGAAAAGAGGCGAGAAATCTGTTTAATCATTAATGGCTTTGTGGCCTGCAAGTAGCATGACAAACGGCAACTTCCAATGTATGTGTCTTTGAATTGACAACTATTTCTTCAGGGCTCTTTTGGTCTGGGATATTCAGTCGGCTATTGCTTTTTGTTTTAACTACATCTTGCTGATTGGGGCAGAATGCTTGAACAAAGGACCACCAAGTTATGATCAACTAAGCGCTCAATGCCCTTCCAGGATAATTTCAAAATCCATGTCAAGGTTGGATAATTTCAAAATCCATGTCCAGGCTGGATATGTGTACTGCATATGCTTTTTTTTTTTTTGTACAATCTGTCAGCAAATTCATTGCTTGGTTTTTAACCTTTGCTTTACATGGTTTGATCAGCTATTTGGAAAAGTAGTACATGCCTTTCTTCTTGTCAGAGTAATTGCTAATCCTGTTGTTTACTTCATGTGTTCAGTGCCTATAACGATGCCAGTTCTTTGGAAAACTGGGTTGAGAGCTGTGGAATTATTTTCTTCCCCTCTAATTTCTAAGGAATAACACAAATAAAACTAATTGATGCACTGCAGCCTCCAGCACTGTCAGCATGTTTTGTGCTGTCATAATGCTTTGAGGCTTTGCTTATTCTATAAATTAGTTGGAGATTTAACCCCATCTTTCTGGTGTGTTGCCATGAGGAAGCACATACGCTGACAGGGAGAGACCCCCCCCCACCCTGATACTAGCCAGTGTGGGCTGAAAATGAGGAGCATACAAACATTTTTCACCCATATATTAGACTAATCACATTGACCTGTTAGGCCTTTGCAGGGCACAAGCCTGGGTAAGATGTATGGAGACGCTGGGCTGCCCAAAGCTGCAGAGAAACTTTGAGGGGGTTTTGGCCTCAGACACTCATTGTACTATTGTTTGGGTATGCCTTATGAGCCAAACTCCACTATGGGCAAATAGCTCTACTGTCTGTGGATAAGCTGAAGTCTAGGGGAGTAAATCCTGGCAAAAGAAAATAGAGAGGACTCCAAGGTTGATAGCTCAATGTCTGATGTCTGGCCCAAAAAAAAAAAAAAATCTGGTGTCAGACAGTCCTTTGGATCCCTTTGGATGTAACTGGAGAGGTCATGAGGTGGACCCTCTTGTTTGGGAAGCCTTTTTTCCCTGATCAAGACATTGTAGTTTTATTGCAGAGTATTAGCCTGACAGTGGAGATGGCAATTATGAATGGTAAGCCCATGTGTTCCAGTGGTCCGCCATCGCCCACTTCAGTCAGGCAGCTGCCCTGACTTGTATGGCGATGAGCTGCCACAGTCTACAGTGTTAGTCATGGGGGCAATGGGGCAACTCCCCCACAGGCCAGACCTGAGGAGAATGGGTGGGCAACCAACCAAAAAGAACAGGCTGTCTGGTGGCATGGTAGCAGTGGTTAGCACCATTGCTTCACCGCGCCCGGGTCCCAGGTTCGATTCCTGGCTTGGGTCACTGTCGTGCAGATTAGTGTGGATTTGCTCTGGTTTCCTCCCACAAGTCCCAAAAGATGTGCTTGTTAGATGAATTAGACATTCTGAATTCTCCTTCAGCGTACCTAAACTGGTGACTGGGGGATTTTCACAGTAGCTTCATTGCACTGTTAATGCAAATGCAAGCCTACTTGTGCCCAAAAAGATTATTATTATAGATAACCAGTTCGGAACACATATATGGAAGTGTGACGAAGGCTAGGCAAGCGGCAGCGTGGTCTTGGTGCATCTGGGAGCAGCAGCCAGTTACTCTGGTAGGGGAAAGGTGCAGCTGAAGTCCAATGGATTCATGGCTGATGAGAAAATGGTTGGTCAAAATGTGAGGCATCATCAAATGAAACTCAACACCACAATAGTAAGCATAAAGTATGGAGAACATACAGCAGTAAATACTTCGAACTGGGATTTACTTGGGATTGGCAGCGGAGGCCTTGTATTGGGGAGTTCTGCTCATAGCGAAGAGGGAAGCTTCACACAATTGGGGAGGAGTTGATATTGCCAGCAGATATGGAACTGAGAGAAGGCCTGCAGGCAAATTAACATAATTTCCTTGTTGGATAACAGAATTCACGAGATGGGAATGATCAGCTAAAGCGCGAAGACCAGAAAGTTGGTGTCGATTTTTATGTATTTGAACTGAATGAATCACTGGACATTGCACCTGCTCACTTGTGTAGAGTATTAACACAATGGAGAGATCCATGAGGGCTTTGTTGTAAAATTGTCGCTCAACTGCAAAGGCCAACACTGGGGTTGTTGTGTGGGTAAGAGCAGTGGCTCCACTGCACCATCCATAGGGAGGCTTGGCCACAAAGAAAATACATGCTGAGCTCATGACCATTTTGGAAGAAAGGGTTCATGGATCATAGAATTTACAGTGCAGGAGGAGGCCATTCAGCCCTTCGAGTCTGCACCGGCCCTTGGAAAGAGCACCCTGCCCAAGATTCCACCCTATTCCCGTAACCTGACTTAACCTTTTGGACACTTGAGGGGTAATTTAGCGTGGCCAATCCATCTAATCTGCACATCTTTGGACTGTGGGAGGAAACCGGAGCACACTGGGCGAAAGTTACCCACAGAACCAGTCACCCAAGGCCAGAATTGAACCTGGAGCTGAGAGGCAGCAGTGCTGACCACTGTGCCACCATACCACCCCACAAAAAGCAATTCCTGGAGTTAATTTTATCAAGGGCCATCCACTGAATTTGTGAATATTTGCTGCTCTGTGACCAGATGGGCAGTGATCATCAACTAGCTACTTCACATGAGTTATCCCGAGGAAAGGTACACTCGCGTCTGTCTGAAGTGAATTCTTTTATTTGATTCAAAGTTTGAACTCTCAATATTTTGGTGATTTTTTTTTTTTTTTTTTTTTTTCTTTTTTTTTTCCAGTGGCTTGCCAGATGACACACACCTGGCAGATATTTTCAGTCACCTTAAGCTTGCCGCATTGAAAAGCAGATATCTGAATAAACCTAACATTGAACCAGATCTGCGAAAGAACAACTTCTTGCTAAGGGGCAAGTGTTGGCTTTTTCCACTGGTAATCCTATTTCCGATAAATGTGCTGTGATTGAGTGCAATGCATTTGAGTGTGCATCATAAACTATTAGAAATAGTTTCCATAAAGGAACAAATTGGGAACCACTGCACTTTGACAAGCTGAGCTCCACATCAGCCATTGCTGCCATGGGGTTTATGACCCCAAAATCTCATCTCGTGATGCCACTAGGGGTCCTGACCCATACAGAAGCCCTGGCTTCGACCAATGGCCATTGAGATTGGGGACGCCCATTTAAGACTGACGAGGAGGCATTTCTTCTCGGGAGGGTAGTAAATCTGCAGCATTCTGGCTGGGTCATTAAGTATGTTCCAGACTGAGAGATACAGATTTTTCATCAGCAAGGGAATCCAGGGTTTTGGAAAGTGGAGTTGAGGATTGAAGATTATCACATCAGTCATGATTTCATTGAATGGCAGAGCAGACTTGGTGCACTGAATGGCCTATTTCTGGTGGCTTGGTAGCACAATGGTTAGCACTGTGGCTTCACGGCTCCAGGGTCCCAGGTTAGATTCCTGGCTTGGGCCACTGTGCGGAGCCTGCATTTTCTCCCCGTGTCTGTGTGGGTTTTCTCCGGGTGCTCAGGTTTCCTCCCGCAGTCTAAAGACGTGCAGGTTAGGTGTATTGGCCATGCTAAATTGTCCTTGGTGTCCAAAAAGGTTAGGAGGGGTTACTGGGTTATGGGAATAGAGTGAGGGTGTGGGAATAGAGTGGGGGTGTGGGCTTAAGTGGGGTGGTCTTTCCAAGGGTTGGTGCAGACTCTATGGGCCAAATGGCCTCCTTATGCACTTGTGGCCTATGGAATGATTTCATGCTCCCAGTATACAACTTTATTTGTTTGTGTACTGAGTACAGGCAACCAGTGAGCAATTATTTGGCATGTTGCTGCAAGCTGCACCTGACTCAACCTGCATTTAATCCCTGGCTTTACCAAGTTGAACAGAAATTTTCACCTGCCAGCAGGGCTGAAGGAGTAGAAAGGAGATTAATTCTGTGCCCATACCAATCCTGGCAGAAGGTTGGCCTCCACTCTGATTTTTTATTTTTTATTTCTCTCTAGCAGAAACTTCCATTTGTTCTGGTCTCAATGTAAAAAAAACAAAAATCAATTTGGTTCTGCAATCAACCCTGCATATGGCTCAGAACCACAAAGTGGTGCAGTCACTAGAAATCAATCTCCAGTGACCTGACAATTTCTCTGCGTAGCCTTGCAACAATCACCAATGGTGGATGATTTAATCTGAAGCCTTTTTCTACAACTGTTTTTGTTCCTTTTATTATAGACGCCTGCCCTCCGTGCTGTCGGAAACATTGTGACTGGAACTGATAGCCAAACAGAGGCTGCACTTGAAGCAGGGGTTCTCTCCGTTCTCCCGAAACTTTTGAAACATCACAAGAGCTGCATACGGAAGGAAGCTGCTTGGACCATTTCCAATATTGCTGCTGGACCTACAATGCAGATTCAACAGCTGATTACTTGTGGAGTAATAGCTCCCCTTATTGAACTTCTGGAAACTGTAAGTACTTGATTACCATCGAATAACAGTAGGTTTAACATGCAGGTTTGAGTGGACTTCAGTAGATTATACTGCACTTAATGTACATCTTGAGAGGGAGGTGTCATTTTTTGTCATATCCAGGAAATCATGCCTATGTTATGCATTGCAGTCTTGATGAGGCCTTTGACAAAGTAATTTGGTTAAAGTGGAATTTTAGCAGTCCAGAATCCTTTCCAGCTCCTGAATGTATTAAATGTGTTTTTTTGCTATTGATTTGATTGAGTCTATGTAGGAAATGCTGGCAAGACCTTTTTGTCCCATTCTACCCTGAAGGTGATGAACTGCTAAATGTTGTGGTCTTGATGCTTCCAGTGTCCTTGGGTAGAAAGCTCAAGGATTTTGACCCAGTAACAAGGGGTGTGGGGGAAAGGAGAAAGAAAGTGGCATTATTCCAAGTCGTGATGTTCTGCAACTGGTCCTATGTCCTTCCAAGGTTCTTAGTACTTAAGAGGTGTTGTTAAAAGCCTTGGTAATTTGATGTTGTGCATCTTGTATGTGCAGTGACTGTTTGAGGTAGTGGGTAGAATGTCAATCAAGTGGGCTGCTTTTGTCCTGGCATTAGAGGGAATGTTCTGCCCCAGGGTGGTGGTGGTGGTGGATTTGGTGATGGTAATGCTGATAAATGTCAAAGGGAAGTGGTTAGATTCTCCTTGGAGATAGTTATTACCTGGCACTTGTGGGGCACAAATTGCTCATCACTTGTCTGTCCAGGGCTTGTTGCACGTGGGCACGCACTGCTTCACTGTGAGGTATTGAGAGAATGGAATTAGAATATTGTAGGTGACTGCTTATTTTAATCAAAACCACCTACAGTGGATTATGATGATTTTCTCTTGTATACATGGTGTTAAAAAGTTATGAACCTCTTCATCGCAGACTGACCTTGGTTGAACTAATTACAGCGCCATACTTGATGGTACCAGGCTTAGTTGCACAAGGAAAGATTTGGTTCTGTTTTTAATTACTCAACATTTTTGTGTAATATTTGTCTTCCAGGGTGAATTTAAAGTTCAAAAAGAAGCTGTTTGGGCGACAACAAATTACACGAATGGTGGTACAGTTGACCAGGTTGTTCACTTGGTGCAATGTGGAGTGCTGGGACCTCTCCTTAATCTACTAAGTAACACAGATGCCAAACTTATTCTCGTGACCCTGGAATCCCTGTCCAATATCTTCCTAGTAAGTTAGCTGGACCCTTAAACAAGCATTTAAATTTGGAGATTTTGTGAAGGCAGAGGTACAAAATGATTACTTGGCACCTCTCCTCACTGTGGGGAGAGAATTCTGTGAATGTTGAAGCTCTGAAACAAAAAAGAAGGCAGCAGTGATATTGGTATTCATGCTGGCAGAATTCACAAGTGGATAAGTCACCTGAACCAGATGAGAAGCCTCCTAGGCTGCTGAAGGAAGCAAGGGTGAAAACCGCTCGAGGCTCTCGCCACAATTTTCCGATCCTCCTTTGATAAGGAAGTGGTGCTGGACAATTGCAGAAGTTGTATCCCGTTCCAAAAAGGGAGAGGGGTGGAAACCAGCAAATACAGGAACATCTACCCGATATCAATGGTGGGGGGGAAACTTTTGGAGATGACGGAGGAAACGTTAATTGGCATTTGGAATAATGGGGGTTGTAATAGGTGAAAGTCAGCAAGTTTGTTCGAGGCAAATTTGCGTTGGATTGACTTGCATGTTTGAAATAAGTGAAGGTTGATAAAGATAGTATGGTTGGTTGATATTTAGTATACTTTGTTTCAATAAAATACCACCAGCTTGTTCATGAAAACTCTGAATAATAATGTGATTAAAGGGACGCTGCAGCTTGGATACAAAAATGGCTAAGAAAGAAAACCGAGAATGGTGGTGTCTAACTTTTTTTTCCCAGACTGGAAGTAAATATACAGTAGTGATCCCCAGGCCTCCGTATTAATACACACACAACTCCCGATCTTCTTCTGGTATATTACTGACCTGGACTTGAACCGAAGTTTGAGTCAGAGCTCGGAAGTGTAGTAACCAATAAACAAACAGGCTGCAGAAGGACATTGACAGACTGGTGAGATGTGCAGGCACATAACAGGACATCTAATAGAGGTGCAGGAAGTTGCTGAGCAGGTTGATGAACCTCCTCGGCCTTCAGTGGAGTTGATGAAGTGGCAGTGTTTCTCCAGGGGGAAAAAACAGACCTATTCCCCAGCTGTTACTTTATTCTGTGGAAATTGGGCCTCAGAGCAGTCCCTTGGGTCACGCACACCAACAAACAAGTGAGGACTTGAAAGGGGCCTTGCAGATGTCATCTGCCCAAGCTTTATGGCAGCCACTTGCTGCCTAGGAGCTTGTGGCCCTGTGACCCACAATGCACAGCCTGACCAGATTGGTGGAAGTGAGTGTGAGCCACTTTCATCAACTATTTGGGTTTAGTGCCTCCTTTAACAGGGAAGAACACGCCAAGGTACTTTAAAGGTGAAATGCTAACGAAATTTGACACAGCCACATATTAGCAAGTGTGATCAAAAGCTTCAGAGGTGAGTAACATTTGTCTTGAAAGGAAGAAAGATATTTGAAGAGGGGGGAAAAAAGTGAAGAGATAGAAGTTCTGGCACACGGGATTTATGGGTAATCTCTCTGAGAAGTGGAGATGCTGGCGTTGGACTGGGGTGAGCACAGTAAGACGTCTTACAACACCAGGTTAAAGTCCAACAGTTTTGTTTCAAACACTAGCTTTTGGAGCACTTCTCCTTCCTCAGGTGAATGAAGAGGTATGTTCCAGAAACATATATATGGACAATGTCAAAGATGCAAGACCATGCTTAGAATGCGAGCATTTGCAGCTAATTAAGTGTTTACATATCCAGAGATAGGGGTAACCCCAGGGTAAAGAGGTGTGAATTGTCTCAAGCCAGGACAGTTGGTAGGATTTTGCAAGCCCAGGCCAGATGGTGGGAGGGGCGAATGTAATGCGACATGGATCCCAGGTCCCGGTTGAGGCCGCACTCATGTATGCAGAACTTGGCTATATGTTTCTGCTCGGTGACTCTCTGCCGTCGCGCGTCCTGAAGACCGCCTTGGAGAACGCTTACCCGGAGATGAGGGGCTGAATGCCCTTGACTGCTGAGGTGTTCCCCGACTGGAAGGTAACATTCCTGCCTGGTGATTGTCGCGCGATGTCCGTTCATTCATTGTCGCAGCGTCTGCATGGTCTCACCAACGTACCACGCTTTGAGACATCCTTTCCTGCAGCGTATGAGGTAGACGACGTTGGCCAAGTCGCACGTGTATGTACCCCGTACCTGGTGGGTGGTGTTCTCGCGTGTAATGGTGGTATCCATGTCTATGATCTGGCACGTCTTGTTGAGATTGCCATAGCAAGGTTGTGTGGTGTCGTGGGCACTGTTCTGAAGACAGGGCAGTTTGCTGCAAACAATGGTTTGTTTGAGGTTGCGCAGTTGTTTGAAGGCAAGTAGTGAGAGTGTGGGAATGACCTTGGCAAGATGTTCCATCTTCATCAATGACGTGTTGAAGGCTGCGAAGATGTCGTAGTTTCTCCGCTCCGGGAAAGTACTGGACGACGAAGGGTACTCTGTCGGTTGTGTCCTGTGTTTGTCTTCTGAGGAGGTTGGTGCGGTTTGTTTGCTGTGGCGTGTTGGAACTGTCGATCGATGAGTCGAGCGCCATATTTCGTTCGTATGAGGGCATCTTTCAGTGTCTGCAGATGTCTGTTACGCTCCTCGTCTGAGCAGATCCTGTGTATACGGAGAGCTTGTCCATGTCAATAGGGGATGGCTTCTTTAATGTGTTTTGGGTGGAAGCTGGAGAAGTGGAGCATCGTGAGGTTATCCGTGGGCTTGCGGTAAAGCGAAGTGCTGAGGTGACCGTCCTTGATGGAGATGAGTGTGTCCAAGAATGCAACTGATTTTGGAGAGTAGTCCATGGTGAGTCTGATGGTGGGATGGAACTTATTGATGTCATTGTGCAGTCATTTCAGCGATTCCTTGCCGTGGGTCCAAAGGAAAAAAAATGTAATCTATGTATCTGGTGTATAATGTCAGTTGAAGGTCCTGTGCGGTGAGGCGGATCTGACCAAGGAACACATCTGCCAACTCAACAGACTGATTAAGACCTAGGATCCAGACTTTCAGAGCACCCTACGTGCTCTCCTCCCACGTACTCCCCGCATTGGAGATCTATACTGCCTCCCGAAAATACATAAGGCCAACACACCAGGCCGCCCTATCGTTTCAGGCAATGGGACCCTGTGTGAGAACCTCTCTGGCTACATCGAGGGCATCTTGAAACCCATCGTACAAGGTACACCCAGCTTCTGTCGCGACACGACGGACTTCCGACAGAAACTCAGCACCCATTGACCAGTTGAACCAGGAACATTCCTCGTCACAATGGACGTCTCGGCACTCTACACCAGCATCCCCCATGATGACGGCATTGCTGCAACAGCCTCAGTACTCAACACCGCCAATCTCCAGACGCAATTCTGCAACTCATCCGCTTCATTCTGGATCACAACGTCTTCGCCTTCGACAACAAGTTCTTCATCCAGACGCACGGAACAGCCATGGGGACCAAATTCGCACCTCAATAATGCCAACATCTTCATGCACAAGTTTGAACAGGACCTCCTCACCGCACAGGACCTTCAACCGACATTATACACCAGATACATCGATTACATTTTTTTCCTTTGGACCCATGGCGAAGAATCACTGAACTGACTACACAATGACATCAATAATTTCCATCCCACCATCAGACTCACCATGGACTACTCTCCAAAATCAGTTGCATTCTTGGACACACATCTCCATCAAGGACAGTCACCTCAGCACTTCGCTTTACCGCAAGCCCACGGATAACCTCGCGATGCTCCACTTCTTCTCCAGCTTCCACCCTAAACACATTAAAGAAGCCATCCCCTATGGACAAGCCCTCCGTATACACAGGATCTGCTCAGATGCGGAGGAGCGTAACAGACATCCACAGACACCGATAGATGCCCTTGTATGAATGGGATATGGCGCTCGACAGTTCCAACGCGCCACAGCAAAAAACTGCACCGACCACCTCAAGACAAACACTGGACACAACCGACAGAGTACCCTTTGTCGTCCAGTACTTTCCCGGAGCGGAGAAACTACGATATCTTCTTCGCAGCCTTCAACACGTCATTGATGATGATGAACATCTTGCCAAGATCATCCCCACACCCCCACTACTTGCCTTCAAACAATCGCGCAACCTCAAACAAACCATTGTTTGCAGCAAACTACCCAGTCTTCAGAACAGTGACCACGACACCACACAACCCTGCCATGGCAATCTCTGGCCAGATCATCGACATGGATACCACCATTATACATGAGAACACCACCCACCAGGTATGTGGTACATACACGTGTGACTCGGCCAACGTTGTCTACCTCATACTTCCATCGCAGACGCTGCGCCGACGAATGAACAGATATCGCGTGACAATCGGCAGGCAGGAATGTTTCCTTCCAGTCGGGGAACACTTCAGCAGTCAGGGGCATACAGCCTCTGATTTCTGGGTAAGCATTTTCCAAGGCGGTCTTCAGGACGCGCGATGGCGCAGAGTCGCCGAGCAGAAACTTATAGCCAAGTTCCGCACACGAGTGCAGCCTCAACCGGGACCTTGGATTCATGTCGCATTACATTCATCCCCCACCATCTGGCCTGGGCTTGCAAAATCCTACCAACTGTCCTGGCTTGAGAGAATTCACACCTCTTTAACCTTGGGGGGGCGGGGGTACCCCTATCTCTGGATATGTAAAGACTTAATTACCTACAAATGCTTGCGTTCTAAGCATTGTCTTGCATCTTTGAATTTGTCTATGTTTCTGGAACATACCTCTTCATTCACCTGAGGAAGGAGCAGTGCTCCGTAAGCTAGTGTTTGAAACAAACCTGTTGGACTTTAACCTGGTGTTGTAAGACTTCTCTCTGAGAAGAGGCAGTGCAAATGCAATTGACCAAAAGGGTCTCCTGTGCTGCATCATTTGATGATTGTGATCCTATAATTTGGGCTTTGCTCTCTTGCAGAAGTACAGCTTTGTTGCAGGGCATGCACCCTCGCTTAACTGTAAGAGTCCACAATAGGAGTAAAACGGTAGATTAAAACCAACTAGGGTTGTATTCCCTGGAATTTAGAATGTTGACTAATATTTTGATCAAAGCTCAAGCCATTAAGGGGAAACTGTTTCTATTAGTTGGAGTCCAGCACTTGTGGGACTTGGATCCAAGAATGAGAACCAGCTAGTGAAATCATCATTTCTTCACACTCCGTTTGGGACTCTGTTGGACTAATTGTTGTGATACAAGGCTAAGGTGGGTTGGATGACCGATTTTTCCACCTTTTTCATTGAATGGTGGAACAAGCTTGAGGCTAAATGGCTTATTCTCATTCCGTGTCCTCTGTCTGACAGCAATTTTTCTACTAACGGGGGTTGTTTGAGCAAGAAAAAGACATGCAAAATGCATGATTACATTCTCAAACCAACTTCTAATTACTGGTGACTCTGTTGAATTACATAGCCTCACTACAGACCAGCTTACAGATTATATTTTTAAGAAAATGAATTACTGGAGGAACAAGCACTCTCCAATCTTAACTTGCAATGTACTTTTTGTTGCTGACAGTCTTGAATTCTGACCTTTTATTCTTGAAACTTGGGTTGTGAATCAACCCAAACAAAGGGAATCTGATGATTCCAACATAAATTTTCATTGTTAGTAGCAACTTTCCACTTGCCTTGCAAGATGCCAAGAGTTAATGCTATCCTTGCTTTCATTCTTTTCATGAAAGGCTGGAGAACAGTTGGGTGAGACGGATAAACTATGTCTATTGATAGAGGAATTTAATGGCCTGGAGAAAATTGAGGCTCTTCAATTTCATCCAAATTCCACTGTGTACGAAACCGCATTAAAGCTAATTGAGAAGTACTTCCTTGATGAGGTAGGTGCAAAAACGGTAACCTGACTGAATATTCTAGCAGTAAATTGTGTTGCTGTTGATGCAAATTCTTCCTGTGATTTCTTTTTTGTTTTCCAATTTGTGGGGGCTTTTGCTGCACGTATTTGCTGACCATTCTTTCATGCTTCCACTGGAGGTAGGCTGGAACTGACACATGCCTGCAGTTTGTAACAAAGGTGTGGCCATCTGGCCTTGCCCACAGTAAGATTCCTGCTATTGGAAGTAACTAGAAAGGAACAGAGGTGCTCAATTATTTCTGCCTTTCTACTCTCAATGCTTTCAACAATCACTTGTACAGCTCATTGGATATTTCTTTCTCTCTATCTTTTTTAGTCTGAGGGTGAATAGTTCATTACTAGGATTTTGGAAATGAATGGCCCATGTTTTTGAGGTGGGATAGCTTCTCTGCTCATTCTGGTTAGACCAATGTTGTGGTAGTGGAGGAGGAGGGAGCAATGCAAGGGAATATACACCAATGCATTTAAATCTGAAGCCCTTCTCTCTTCCAGGAGGAGGAAGTTACAAACCTACAAGCTGAAGTGGCAAATGGAGAACCTTCATTTTGAAGTACATCCTACTGAAAATACATTTAGCTTTTGAAGAAAAATTGTTAAGCTTATCCTTGTCCGTGCAATAATTTATAATCCATGTTTAACTCTATTCCAAGTACTTTCAGAAATAAATCACTTTTTTTGCAAAAACTTTGAAGCCTGTCATTGAACTCTTTGAAAAAAGCTATCAAAAAGCTTTGAAAAAAGGGTCTGGTTTAGCACACTCGGCTAAATCGCTGGCTTTGAAAGCAGACCAAGGCAGGCCAGCAGCACTGTTCGATTCCCGTACCAGCCTCCCTGAACAGGTGCCGGAATGTGGCGACTAGGGGCTTTTCACAGTAACTTCATTGAAGCCTACTTGTGACAATAAGCGATTTTCATTTCATTTCATTTCATCAGGAAATTGCTGGAATAGTTAAGGAGGTTATAGTGAGGCAAATTTCAGAGCAATCAGGCAGAATGGGAAAGAGAAATTGTGTTTGACTAAATGCTTATTACTTAAAGAGCTCAATAGATGTGGATAAGGGGAAACCTGTTGATCTGCTGTACTCTTCTTTCCAGAAAACCTCTGACACTGCAAACATTACTACACAAAGTATGAGCTCATGGTGTCGGGGGTAACATTAGCATGGATAGAGGATTGGTTAGCTAGTTGGGACCAGTGAAGGCATGGGTTGGAAAAATGTAATGAGTCACAGGGATTAGTGCTGGGGCCTCCACTATTTATGTCAATGACATGGATGAAGGGTCTGAAGATATGATTGCTAAATTTGCTGATTACAAAGATAGGCAAGTAATTTGTGTAAGAGGACATGAGGGGGGGGGCGATTCTCCGAGCCCCGCGCCGGAGAATCCGGCCAACCGCGCCCCGACGCCAGCGCGCGATTCTCCGAGGTGCGGAGAATCGACGGGCGCAGCGTTAGCCGCGGGCCGCTGGAATCAGCGGGACTGCCGATTCTCCAGGCCCGGAAGGGTTGAGCGGCAGACACGAGAGAGTCCCGCCGGAGCCGTTCACCCCTGGTCGCTGCCGGCGGGAACTCTGCGGGAACGCTCGGGGGGGGGGGGGGGGGGGGGGAGGGGGGGCTCTCTCACCGGGGGGGGGGCTCCGATGGTGTCTGGCCCGCGATCGGGGCCCACCGATCGGCAGGCCAGCCCCTCTTCTCTCTCTCTCTCTCTTTCTCTCTCCTCTTTCCCCCCCCCCCCTCCCCCACCCCGGGCCTACTTTCCGGCGCGGCTGGCCCCTGAACACCAACCCCATGTTGGGTCGGGGCCGGCGCGTGTAAGGAGATCCCCGCACATGCGTGGGTTGGCGCGGCGCCCATTTGCCGCCGCGTAAGGAGGCTGGAGCGGCGTGAACCGTTCCAGCGCCGTGCTGGCCCCCTGTGGGGGCCAGAATAGGTCGTGCCGGGCCCTGTTCACGCCTCCATGAAACACGATGCCGCGAACACTTGGACGCCATAATCGGAGAATCGCACCCGAGGACTCTGTGAAGGAACACTGATGGTGTTCAGTGAGTAGGCAAACATTTAACGCATGGTATAATGTGAGAAAATCTGAACTTGTCCACATTGGCAGAAATAGAGAAGCAACATATCAAAATGGAGAGATGGGGTGGCACGGCAGCACAGTGGCTAGCACTGCTGTCTCGTTGTGCCAGGGTACTGGGTTCGATTCTGACCTCTGAGTGACTGTTATTGTGGAGTTTTCACCTTCTCCCTGTCTCTGCATGGGTTTCCTCTCTCAGTCCAAAGATGTGCAGGTTAGGTGGATTGGCTATGCTAAATTGGCCCTAGCTGGGGTTGTGGGATAGTGTGGGGTTTGGGCCCAGGTAGGGTGCTGTTTCAGATGGCCACTGCAGACTTGGTGGGCTGAATGGTCTCTGCACTGTAGGGATTTTATGAACTCTACATACAGATGAATTTGTGTGTCTTGGTTCATGAATCACAATGTTAGTATGCAGCTACAGCATAGATCAGGAAGGGAAATGGAATGTTGGCATTCATTTCGAGGCAAATATAATATCAAATATCAAAACTAGGAGTTTTTTGTTTGGTTGAGACATTTAGATGTGTACTGGCCTTCTCATTTGGAGGAAATTTATTAGAAGCAGTTCAGATCATGTCCATTTATTGTGCACTGGGTGGGAGTGGGATGGAGTAGGAAAGGTTTAGCATGTTGGGCCTATATCCATTGTATAAATATAATAATCATATTCCATCTAGCACTTCACCCTTGTTTAATTAACTGCCAAGACTAGTTACGATAGTTGCTGTAGTACAAAGGTCAAGTCTTGTTTCTATAATGGAAGAAAAACTATTTAAAGTGGCTGCAGAATAGACGCAGGCACTAATTTTTCCCCTTGGCGCTCTGTTATGAACAGCAATTAATTTGATATTTTTGGGATAAAGCTTGATGCAGGAGTCCAATGCAATTTGTTCTTTATTAGTGGTGTTGCAAGCTTTTTCTTCACAATTGTTAATTGTTAACAGAATGAACGTGCTTTCTTGTTGCCCATGATTAGTCGGTTTTGTCTGGAAAGAGTCTGCCTTTTACTCTTCATTCAGCAGCAAGCTTTTGTGGGTTTAAAAATTAAAGGTTAGTTATTCTCACACACTTGTCCTGACTTAAATGCAACATCTCACATACTTTTTCTCAAAAGATCGGATACAGATGAGAGGTTGTGTGGTTTTACAGATTACAAATGTCTTCGTGTCTGGTTTATGGTCTCCTGCAACACGGGCCTGTGGTTTCTTGGGATTATGCTCAAATTGAAGTGAGGGTCCTGGAAAGCACAGTAGACTGCGGTTTATTGTGGTCTAATTTCTAGAGGTTGGTTCTACGGGTGAACAAAGAATGGGTTACATACTCCAGCTGCAAAACATCAGGCAGCAAGTTTCTAAGTCTGCTTCACAGGCTGGCTTTGATGGAATTGCCTGCAAACCACCCCAGGCTGATCTTTTTCAACATACAAACGACAACATTGTTGCCTTCATGTCGGCTTTTCCACGCATTTTTTTTCTGAAGTGTTTATTGTTCAAATAAGGTGGAGAATATTCATGTTGATTACACCTCCTGTGTTGTGGGTTAACACCTCCTGAGGGTGTGAGACATTCGCCATGATACAATGGGGCATTCGCTTCCCATCTGCCACCACTTGAGTTTCGATCTTTCCCATTGCAGTATGAAATGTGGAGGCAGGTGTGGAAATTCTGTTGTCCTTTTTTGGTCCATCCTTAAAGATGAGTGAATTCACCAGATGGCTGCAGAACAAATTTTGGCTTGTTCTGGATAAAGAGATCAAAATCATACTGAAACTTGAAATATACTTTTTTGCAATTTATTTATTCTGCAACTGGACCATACTGTTTAAATATCCCATTGTTCGGTCTACAGGCCCAGTATATCAATATCTCTCTCCACCTTGGCACAACTGGCTCCTCGTGTTTAAATCTTCCAAATTCCAGTCTGGTTCCATTTTGTTGGAACGTTTTCCCTTTCCATTGAACATAATTGCACTCCAAAGGTGTTTGATGGAACAATTGGCTCATTGACTGGATCCATTCCATTATTTATAATTGTCTAGCTGTGCCTAATGAACAAACCAGTTGAGGAAGCTAACCTGCAACCCATCTGGTTTGCTATAGGGAAGGAAATCTGCCATCCTTGCCTAGTCTGGCCTCCAGGACCCCCACCCTTCACCCCTTTGCAGTGCCACCCTGGCATCTGGGCACGCAGCAATGTCCCTCTGAAATAGCTGAGCAAACTACAGTTCAAGGGCTTTTGGGATGGGCATTATAATTGCTGGCCCAGCCCACATCCCCTGAATGAATATAAAAACAACTAATCATTCTCCATTTATGCCCTTTCTCTCCCAATCAATGAGTGAGTAATTCAAATATTGTAGAACAACCATTTTGCTATTTCCATTCCTCTCCCTGAACCCTTTGAGTAAAGATGTCTCGGCACAACAGGTATTCCCCCCTCCTTCAACATTATCATGCCTCTTTCTTTCTTACCTCTTTGGTTCCCTCTCAAAGATATAGCAATTCAATTTTGCCATCCTTTCTGATTCATGTTTCAACCAAGTCAGTACTGAGATCTATATCTGTATTGGATTTGGTGCTAATTTCTCACTGAGCATTGCAATGCACATTTATTTTCCTTTTCTTCAGATGTAACACCACTTCTCATTATATTGTGACCTTTATTGTCACAAGTAGGCTTACGTTAACACTGCAATGAAGTTACTGTGAAAAGCCCCCAGTCTCCACATTCCGGCGCCTGTTCGGGTACACAAAGGGAGAATTCAGAATGTCCAAATTACCTAACAGCACATCTTCAGGACTTGGGGGAACCCAGAGGAAACCCACGCTGACAAAGTGTGCAGACTCCACACAGACAGTGACCCAAGCTGGGAATTGAACATGGGACCCTGAAGTAACAGTGCTAGCCACTGTGCTACCGTGCTGCCCACTTCTTCCGACACTTGTTCCTGTTTCTCTGGTTTTTTTCCACCTAGTAACAAGTCAATTTGAATTCTGTCCGTATGTTTCAGCATCCATCATAGGAATGGTAACCACTTCAGACCAAGAACATGATCCTCCATTTTGACAGCACCATCTGAAACTTGTTTTGCAAATCTTGCCCTTGTTCAGCTATGAACACCTTATGATCTCTTACCTTTGTGAAATTATTAGCAACTTCTGTCGTCTTTAACACTCCCTTTGTGTCCATGACATCTTTGCCAGTCTCACCTGAGCTCTCGCCTATCCCTGACCTTCTATTCTGCTCTGGCTTCTGAACAACCTCCTACCCCCTGGACTATATAATCCATGTCTCTACCTCCCTTCAGCTCTAAAGAAGAGTCACAATGGATTTGAAACATTAGCTCTAGGCACAATCTAATGGAAAGGTAATTTGTGGCAGGTTTTTCTGGGGCTTTCTCCCTGGCTCTCCTGAGTTCCCCACCCACTATCTAAGCACACTTAGTCATGTTTTGGGGTCCTTGGGATTTTCTCACTGGGCTAGCCCATACTTAGAATTATTTTCATCACTGGGGAGCTGAACTCATGGGCCAGACCGGCTCCTGAGGTCGGTCCACTATTTTGAAAGGGTGCTCTGATCTCTTAAGTGAGCTTGAAGTGCCGCCGCCCCCCCCCCCCCCCCCCAAACCACCCACGGGCAATGTTGTCCCCCTCCCTGCTATGGGGCAGCTGAGGGGCCCTCTTTTTCAGTCTTTCCCAGCCCCCTTTCCAGGACACCTACCCTTCACCCCTCCTGCCTTCCAAGGCCACTTCATACCTGCCCTGCACGCCACCAGCCTTCATGCCCCTCTCTACCCCCTCATGGGCATGGCCCCTCTTGGGCTCTGATGCTTGGCAGTGCCACCCTGGCAGTGCTGCTGACTTTGCAGTGCCATCCAGCACTTGAGTGCCGGGGGCGCCCCCCCCCCCCCCCCCCCCCCCAGGTGCTGTTCTGCTAGTAGATATCAGGAGCCTGATCGATACTAGGTGAGCAAGTCTAAGCAGGTTTTAAACCTACTTAGGTGTGCAAGGCTTGGTCCCTGTGGGCACGTTTTCAAGAGAGCGTGACTATTTCTTCTCAAAACCAACCCTTCCTCTGTCTGTACATTGTAGGACTGAGGTGATACTTCCAAGTACAATGACTTTTCTGGACCAATTGCCTGAATCTTCTATGCTCACAATGTCATTACAAGTGTCATATAACTGCTCTTGTTTTGCTTTACTGTTTTGCATTTCCTGCAGTAACACTGTATTCTCCTCCTTTGTCAAGTGTGGTACGCAACCTTCTATTCAGGAATAATTTTGCTGGCGATCTACCATGTGACAATGGTCACACTCTAACTCAATAGTGCAAGATATGGATCAGATTGGCTGTCCATTGCCGTCTGTCATGGGAGTGAAGGTTTTTTGCCTAATGACATGGCGTCTTATGACATGGCTTCAGTGATGTTGTTTTTGTGGGAGCCGTGGCTGAGAGTTTTACTTTCGCTTTCACATTTGACTGCTGTGGACTCCGAGAACAGAAGTGTTTTGGCCTATCTCTCTAGTTTCATTTTAAATATCTGTTCCAGTAAAAATCACTTCGGTGGTGGCTTTTTAGATCTAGTTTGCTTTCCAGAAGGGTTTAAACCTACTGGTGAGACGGGGTCAGAATCTCAGGAAAAGCCAGTCCTATTTCAGTGAGAATGCAGAGGTGCTGGGTCACACCCTTGAAAAGGGTTTTTGGTTTATGGGATTTTGTTTTTTGAATTGGAACAGTTAAGGGGGAATTCATTAAGTGTTCTACATAGATTAACATAGCTGTGGGGTGTCTGTTTGTAATTTATAACATTTCTAGCTGTGTGTTTATATAAATGTTAATTAAGTTCTTAGAATAAAGCTTATTTTTGAAGTGATTAGGAAGAATGTTGAATAACATCTGAAGGGTAGGCTCTTGTGCTCACCCTAGCCAAATTCAACAAAGTTAGTTGAACTCTAATATACTTTGGAGTTTCTAAATCCTGGCCCATAATACTTCAACAATTGTTTAACAATATGTACACCTTTTTGGGCTTTGCTGTTGGCTTGTGGGTGAAACAGATTTGATGTGATTGAAATCATTCATGATTGCAAAGTGTTGACACACTTTACAGCTAAAATAAGAACCATTGTCACTCACGACAACTTGAGGAATTCGGTGTCTCGCAAAAATTGACTTGATATGCAGTATTACACTGCTTGCCGTTCTGCTTGACAGTGGAGCCATTTTGGGATAGTTTGAAAAATGGTCTATGATTAAATCTTTCCCTCGTAGGTGAAAGAGATCCATAGCTACTTTCTGCCATGGTGTCGTAGGTAAATCAGATATTTGCATAGGTTCTCTTGTTTGCTTGCAACGATGCATCTGGCATGTGTCATAACAACTGACCATCTTGTCAATATCCTGGTTTATACCTGGCCAGTAAACAGTCACGAGCTCTACGTTTACACTTCTCTGTCCCGAGATGTCCATTCACGTATGCATACATTGAGCTCTGGGCCAGTGTGAGTTGATGTTCCTCATTACCTCTTGAACAGTTTGATCCTTCCTGGTCTCTTGGATCTCGCGTAGTTTCGTATCTGATACTGGTAGTAGTGTGAAAATAAGGCTACATGTAGAACCACGCCTTCAAAAATTCCGTGACTAATATTTTGTATCTGCGCTCTCGACAATGCATCTGATAAAAACAACTTTGCCTGGCGTGCAGATGAGATTGAAGTCATAGTGTTGTAACTTCATCATCGACCTCAATGTGGCCTTTGAATGCGAGGAGACATTTGGTTGTAATTCTTTGTGATAACCAAAGGGCGATGATCTGTCTCAACAGTGAAAGGTGGAAGCCTGTACACGTAGCCGTGGAATTTCTCCAAACCTACAAATAAACCAAGGTATTCTTTTTCGATTTGAGAGACCTCTGCTCTGTTGGCATCATGGATCATGATGCATATGTGACTGCTTTCTAATCGTCATGTTCGAGTTGCAGAAGTACTGCTCCGAGACCATCTTTGGTCGTGTCTGTTGAATCATTAATCTGCTTAGATGGGTCAAAAAATGTGAGAACTGGCGTTGTGGTTAGTGAAGTCTTGAGCTTTTTCCACTCTTGCTCATGTCGCTCAGTCCAAGTCAAATCCATTGTCTTGTGCAGGAGATCATGTAGATGTGGTGCTTTTGCTGACCGGTATTGAATGAATTTCCCTATAAAACTGATCATGCCCATCACTCTTAAGATGGCTTTCTTGTGTGGTTTGGGCATGTTGAGAATTGCTTGGATTTTGTCCTTGTCAGGTTCAATGCCATACGATGAAAGTTTGTCACCTAGGAATGTGACGTCAATTACTTCAAATTGGCACTTTTTGCTTGCTGAACTTCAGCACGTTTCTCCTGATGCCCATTAGAACTTAAGCAATCTCTTATTGTGCTCTTCTGTGATTGAGTCCCAAATGATATCATCCATGTACACCTTGATTGCCTTTGATTATGTGCTCCATAGCACAGTGAAAAATGTCTGATGCTGAAATTATGCCAAACGGCATTCCCAGAAAGCAATACCTTCCAAATAGCGTATTAAAAGTGCAGTACTTTGTTCCTCTAGCTTTAGCCGCCAGAAACATGGAGCTGCAACAAGCTTCGTAAAGAATTGTGCACCAGCCATCTCGGATGTCATTTCCTCACACTTTGGTATTCTCTTTTGATATTATCATTAAAATCTTGTACGAATATCGCCATTCTTTTTTCTTTACACACACCATGGAATTTACCCAGTCGTTAGGTTCTTCTATCTTTCGGATTGTCATCTGTCTAGCTCCTTTTTGAGGCTATCCTGAAGAGGTGCAGGTACTCTTCTTGGTGTATGTATCACAGGTTTTATCTTGTGTTGATCCAATCCTTTGTGGATGCTATACCAATTGCACTAGACCTAATTCTTCACCGGACTGATCCCCTAATAATGAATCCATGCCCTCCGATACAATAAAGAATGGGACGGAATAACTGTGTTCTTCACCACCACACTCTGGTCACATGCACCATAACATTTAATGCTTGAATTATTATAATCTGAGATATTTTGTGATTTCTTCCATTGGGCTGAATTTTTAGATTTTTAAAAATCGGTCATGGCGAATCTGATTGATCTCCTGAATTTATTGCAGTAAGAAACAGATTAAATTATTGTTTCAACACATGCCAGATGCTGTCCACATTACCATGAAATCTGAGACTCATTGGTGGCTTCAACGACTCCCATGTGGTCTGCAGTCTGCAAAACCTTCAATTTCTGTGGACCTCATGGCAGGCTGATGGTGTTTTCTGCGTTTAATACTATCCAGCTCTGGCACTGTGTAATGTTCTTGTCGATGGCCTGATTATTTTACAAGAACACTTGTAGCTAAAGTTATAACTGGTTTATTCACATTAACTGTGGGTCAAATATATACAAAACAACAGATGAATAGCAGTATGAACAGGCAGAAACCATTATCTCTCTCGGCTCCCTAGACAGTCTGAGGTCACCTGACTCTAACATTCACTTCTGTACGAATGAGACTCCTTGTGATCAGTCGGTGAATTACAACACAACTATGTAATTATCATAGAATTTACAGGGCAGAAGGAGGCCATTCGGCCCATCGAGTCTGCACAGTCTCTTGGAAAGAGCACCCTACCCAAGCCCACACTTTGACCTTATCCCCATAACCCAGTAACCCCATCCAACACTGAGGGCAATTTATCATGGCCAATCCACCTAACCTGCAGATCTTCGGACTGTGGGAGGAAACCGGACCACCCGGAGGAAACCCACGCACACACTGGGAGGACGTGCAGATTCTGCACAGACAGTGACCCAAGCTGGAATCGAACCTGGGACCCTGGAGCTGTGAAGCAATTGTGCTATCCACTATGCTACTGTTTGTTGGCTAAATATTGGTCAAAATGATCAAAAGAACTTTGCTTTGAAATAGTACCTTGAGATCTTTTGTGGCCATTTCAGGGTCTTGGTTTAACATCTCCAACAAAAGATTGCACCTCTGACAGTGTAGCACTAATCCCGTGTGGCATTGGAGTGAAAGAAGTATCTTGTTCTTCACACAACTTTGAAATGTCTATTTCCTCTTTAAATTTCTTATCACTATGGGCGTTTATAATAATCTGACCTGATTCTTGGAAATTTCAATTTCTTTCCTCTTTTGGGAGTTACAGACTGATCTGCTCCCTGTGTTCAATGAAGATCCAAGTGCTGTTTTGATTTGAACAGAACAGCCCATCTCTTTCATTTCCTGCAAACAAATCCAGGAATCCCCTTTTTTGTTTTTTGAATCTCTGGTCCAAGGGCAAAAAAGAAACACATTGGCAAAACCACACCGCCTTCCTCCAGTTTTAATTATTTGCCTCTGGCCTGTAACTGAAACATGTATCTAGCATCTCCGCATGCAATTTTACAAGAATTTAACTTGTTGACTTTTAAACGCTTATGCCATTAAAACCGCTACTAACCCAAGAACAGAACAGTTTGCATTATATCAGCACCTTCCATGTAATAATCTTTATTGTCACAAGTAGGCTTGCATTAACACTGCAATGAAGTTACTGTGAAAATCCCCTAGTCCCCATATTCTGGCGCCTGTTCGGGTACACAGAGGGACAATTCAGAATGTCTAAGTTACCTAATAGCACTTCTTTCGGGACTTGTGGGAGGAAACCGGAGCACCCGGAGGAAACCCACGCAGACACTAGGAGGACGTGCAGACTCCGCACAGACAGTCACCCAAGCCGGAATCGAACCTGGGACCCTGGCGCTGTGAAGCCATAATACTAACCACTATGCTACCGTGCTGCCCTTGGGAACCGTCTTGAGACACTTCACAGATGTGCGAGGAAAACAGATACTGGAAGGAGAGATTCGAAATGGAGAGCAAAAGTTTGGTCTAAGTTTCGTAGAATTGAGCCTTGAGAGAAATGGAGATGTTGTGGGGATGGAGTTTCACAGAACGAGATAAAGTGCACGATGCATCATGTATAAAAGTTGAAATATTTTAACATGTCAATGTTGCGTGAATTGATGATATTGAGCACGTTTGGAAATGAACGTGTGTCAGGCCAACAGCTGTTGAAGTTGCAGCTGTGCCTTGCCTTGGGAAAGATCTTCCAAATAAACTATTTCCCTCAAAACCAATCCTGGAAAACTTAATAAATCACATTGTTGTCAAGGAGAACAGTTGTTTAATTTGAGGCATAAAGGGAAGTGATTTTAAATAGTTGTTCATGGATCCTGGGGCGTGTTTAGATTTTTAAACTGCATTTAGGACCTAAATTCATGGGCGATGAGTAATAAAAAGCTGACTGAAGTACTATGCAGTACTCGCCTAACGATTAAAATAAAACATGATACCTACTATTCGGCATTACTGCCTTTTCATTCTTGTGAATGAAATTTGAGATTAAGACACCTGAAATGGAAATGAGTGATAGTTTCTTGGAGTTGGTGGTATGCTTCAGGTGGTGAGTGTAACAGGAGCTACAGAAAAAATAGATTGGCTTGTATCTCACGATTATTTGAAAGAATGCAAAAAAGACAATAGCCTGACAATATTTGTATTCCCTTTTCCCAATCCGATGCTATATTTGGTACTTGTGGTAGTGCCAAATGCCCCATCCTCATCCATTCTGCCGATGAGAGACTAGGCTTGCAAAACACCTTCCTGCCCCTGTTAGCCCACCCACCACTGTTCACTTGGGTTCTGTCAGCTGCTCAACAATCACTGCCCTTTGCAATTAATTCCGGTAGCCCTGTGAATAAGGCCCTTCGACCATTGCTTTGGGATATTGTGGTTTTGTCTGCAACTTGGCTCGTTGGTGACTGTGGATGCTGGACCAAACAAAATGTTTAAGCCTGAGATTGCTTTTTGTTAGATAAATCTATACACCAAAAAGGCAGGTAAATGGAGTTGAGATTTGATCTGATACAGTGGAGGGGATGAAAGTTCCCAGCACAGCACTCCTGCACAGAAGTATAGATTGTTTGCAATGTACTGTATGCATAGAATAATGTGGAATTGTAGCATATTGAGGTTCAAATATGTTTGCAAGGTTAAACGAGCACAATTATAGTATACCAGAAAAATCAGTGTTTGGTTTTGTTGGTGCCATGGAAACTGCAGGTGAAACTGAAGAGCGAAATAGTAAATTGGCATTGAGTAGAAAGAACAAGAATGAACAGTAGCTTGAACACTATCATAGATTAATTTTCATTGTATTGTAACATTATATCATTATTGTTAAACTCTACATGCTTCATGCTATAATGGCATTGGTGTACCATGGCAGTTTGAGGGAATTATAATAATCATGTGTGAAAGATCAGTAATATATCAATGGGGCACATTATCAATGCGGGGAATGTTACCGCATTCTAATCTGACTTTAAGATGATTGTACAGCATAACACAATAACTACCTGGGGATATTCAAGGCTGTAATTTATATGTGGGGTACAACAAGCTTGTGTTTCAGTTCTGTTAACTTGTTTGCAGTACTTTTCTTTTGCATATAGTGTATGGGCTGAATCAGTTACATGGATTTTCTTTCAACAGGCTCTCATTTGATCATTCATAGCAGTATTTTGTGTTTCAGAAAATATGTAGGAAATCACTCAGAAATTGCTAATTCATTCTGGTGTTAAAATAACTGATTGCACAGATTTACACAATCTCCACCAAAAATGTGTCTCAATGAAATGTTTTAATTGTCACATTCATCCAAGTATCTTTAGCAGATTTTAAGTATTTTGGAAATTTTCTGGTATCTTTTGATTTACCAAATCACACACAATCAAAGCTATGGCTGACCATTTTGAATGCAAGTGGTATGAAGGTCTCCCTCATTTGAAAAGAGAAGAAAACCCCATTATTAAGTAGAGCTGGAACATTCACTCTGTTTCTCTCTCCACAGATGCTGCCTGACCTGCTGAGTATTTCCAGCATTTTCTGTCTTTGTTCCAGATTTACAGTATGTTCCTTTTGCCTGAGCTTGAACCATCATTGGTAGAAGTTGCTTTTGTACTAGACCCCCTGAGTGATCTTGTGCGACGGCAATGCATTCCTCATACTTACCATATGCAAAAACTACATGAGGAAAAACTGAGCAATAGTTTTATTTAGTTAAAATAAAATACTTTTCTCCTTTTCTACTCCCCTGATTTCTTGCTTGGTGTTGACTGTGATTTGGTTCTACAGGTACCTTGGTTCTACAGGTACCTTATGTCCTTTGGACCATGTTCACAAGGTCATTCTGCACCAGTGACCTTACATTGAGTGTATTAAGAAATTGATGTGGCATGGTAGCACAGTGGTTAGCACTGCTGCCTCACAGCTCCAGGGTCCTAGGTTTGATTCCCGCTTGGGTCACTGTCTGTGGAGTTTGCACTTTCTTCCCGTGTCTGGGTGGGTTTCCTCCGAGTGCTCCGGTTTCCTCCCACTGTCCAAAGATGTGCAGGTTAGGTGGGTTGGCCATGCTAAATTGCACCTTGGTGTCCAAAAGATTACGTGCCGTTACTGGGTTACAGGGATTCAGTGGAGACGTGGGCTTAAGTAGGGTGCTCTTTCCAAGGGCTGGTGCAGACTCGATGGGCTGAATGGCCTCCTGCACTGCAGATTCTATGAAGCCTGCAATATTTCTATGTTATGCCATTTTTATATGACTTCAATAATTAGAGCAAAATAGCTTCTGAGTAGAGATGTATTTGAATGATTGTCACTGTGCCAGCAGAATGGCCACATAATGCATCTCTCCTGATATGGCTCCATTTCAGTGTGTTTTTAAGTTGTGCGTCCCAGAGATTTGAAGTTGGCGACGATTCCAAAATTGTCAGATTACAGAACAATGACCTTCGGAACCTCTCCTCCAACGAGTGCAAATTTTCCCATGCATGTACCAATACTGGATGACCCAATTGCATCAAAGTGCACTTCTTTAAGCAGTCTGTAACCTATGACACACTACATGTCAGTCCTGTTCCTACAATCCTACAGGACTAGAAATGTAGCTAGAATGTGGGACTCACCACCGTAATGAATAGTTAAAGTGACCAGCAGAGACACATTTAAGAGGAAGCTAGACAAACATAAGGATCAAAGGAATAAGAGGATATGTTGAGTGGGTTGATGAAGAAGGTTGGTAGAAAGTTTGGTGTGGAGCATAAATACCCAACATAGACCTTAGAATGTACACTGCACTAATTCTATGTGCTTGATGTTTGTGTCAGCCCCCATTTACGTATTAACAGTATAGGTCATTCAGGCCAACTTGTTGATGTTGGTGTTTATGCTCTATGTAATCCTCCTCTTCCCCCACCCTTTAATTAACCACATAATTATAAACTGTGTATTCCTTGTCATAATATACACCAGTATATCATGGTGTAGACACACACTGATGGACACACAGCAAGACCAATCAACACACACAACACCGCAGCCAATCACCAGTTAGAGCACCCTCACTATAAAGACAGAGGGCATCAGTTTTCCCGCTCATTCGGGATGCAGCCTCTCGGAAGGACCGAGCTCACAGCACAGATCTTCACCATGTGCTGAGTGCATAGACTGGTTAGGATAGGCATAGGTCTTTAGTTTAATCTAACATCGTGATAATCCACAGTGAAAGTATGTTCAACAGTTTCTAGCTTAATAAAATAGTGTTGTACTATTACAAGTGTTGGTAGCCTGTCTATGTGACTGTTAAGGTAAACGCAATCTCCACAGATCCAGAGTACCCAACACATCATTCCTTTCTCCCTCATGTTAGGCTAGCTTCACCTTGAAAACATCTGTGTTGTTTGTCTTTTTAAAAAAGTATTTTTATTCTCTTTTTTTCACATTTTCTCCCAAATTTACACCCACCAACAATAAACAATCAGTAACAAATATGTCAATCCCCATATCAATAACAACAATCCCATCATCCCACCAAACCCCAAACATTAGCCTGCATGTTCACACAAACAAATGACAAAAAGGAATTGGGGATCACCCATAGTCGCCATTAACCCACACAGCCCCCCCCCCTCCCCCCAACCCTCCCACCCACACGCCCCAACAAATGTTCGATGTTATCCAGTTCTTGAAAGTGCGTAATGAATAATGCCCATGAATTGTAGAACCCCTCCATCCTTCCCCTCAGTTCAAACTTAAACCTTCTCAAGAGTCAAGAATTCCAACAGGTCTCCCTGCCATGCCAGGGCACAGGGTGGAGAGGTTGCTCTCCAACCTATCAGGATCTGCCTTTGGGCGATCAACAAGGCGAAGGCTACAGTATCTGCCTCTGCACCCGTTTCCAACCCTGGCTTGTCCGACACCCTGAATATGGCCTCCCGGGGCCCGGGTCCAGTTTCACGTGCACCACTTCAGAAATTACCCTAAAAACCTCCTTCCAGTAATCGTCTAGCTTTGGATAGGACCAAAACATATGAATGTGATTAGCCCCCCCCCCCCCCCCCCCGCCCCGGCAACGTTCACGCACACCTTCCACTCCTTCAAAGAATCGGCCCCTCCTCGCCCTCGTGAGGTGTGCTCTGTATACCACCTTCAGCTGTATCAGCTATCCTCGTGCACGAGGTGGAGGCATTCACTCTCCGGAGCACCTCACACCAGAACCCCTCCTCCATACCCTCTCCCAACTCTTCCTCCCACTTTGCTTTGATCCCTTCCAGTGGTGCCTTCTCCTCTTCCAAAATAGTCCCGTAAACCGCTGACACTACCCCCTTCTCCAGTCCCCCTGTCGTCAGCACCTCCTTCAACGTGGAGGCCGGCTCCACCAGGAAGCTCTATCTCCTTTCTGGCAAAATCTCGACCCTGCAAGTATCTAAACACTTCTCCCTGCTCCAGCCCATACTTCGCTTCCAGCTCCCTCAATCCTGCAGACCGACCCCTAAGAAATAAATCTTTTAGTGTCTTAATCCCCTTCTCCTCCTATTTCCGAAAATTTCCATCCCACTTCCCTGGCTCAAATCTGTGGTTTCCCCCGAATCGGCATTTCCCTTGACCCTATCCACAACCCAAAGTGTTGGCGAAACTGCCTCCAGATTTTCAATGAAGCTATTATTACTGGACTCCGATAATTTCCCCGGAGCAATCGGGAGCAGCGCTGTTGCTAGTGCTTTCAGTCGCGACCCCCTGCACAAACTCTCCTCCGTTCTGACCGACTGAGAATCAATCCCTCTGACCCAGCTCCGCATCTTCTCCACATTTGCCGCCCAGTAGTAGTACAACAGGTTCGGGAGACCCAAACCCCCTGCCTGCCTTCCCCTCTGTAGCAGCACCTTTCTAACTCTGGCCACCTTCCCTCTCCATATGAACAAAGTAATCCTTCCCTCAATCTCTCTGAAAAAAGCCTTTGGCAGGAAAATCATCAGGCATTGAAAAATAAACAGAAATCGTGGCAACACGTTCATTTTAACCGCTTGTACCCGGCCTGTCAGTGACAGGGGGAGACCATCCCACCTTGCCTGACCAGCTTTCGCTCTCCCCACCAAACTAGAAATGTTGTCCCTGCCCTACGGAATGGCAGCCCCTGCCCGCAAGCCCGGCCGAGACACCACAAAATACTCACTCTTGTCTAGATTTAGTTTGTACCCCGAGAAAGACCCAAACACTCGAAGCAGCTACAATATTCCCCCTATCGACACACTCTGTTCCGACACGTATAACAGCAAGTCATCGGCATATAAGGACACCCTGTGCTCTACCCCCCCCCTGCACTATTCCTTTCCATACCCCCAAAGGCTCAATCGCGAGTGCAAACAGCAGGGGGGACATAGGACATCCTTGCCTAGTCCCACGGTGGAGAGAAAAGTATCTCGAGTTGATGGTGTTTGAGTCATGATATGGGGACACACACACACAATGATATACAGACAAGCATCTGATGGACACAGAGAACAGGACATGACCATTAAGCAGGCAGGACACTTATCGGGGGGGGGGGGGGGGAGGAGGAACCAGAAGGACTCTCAGGGTTGTTAATATATACTGTATAATATGTATAGGTCGTTGCGAAAGATAATTATATATTGGACTGTTAAATTATATTTTTGGAGAGTGTTACTTGTGATAAGGCAGTTGCCAATTAGGGTTAGTTTTAATTTTTGTTATTTATTATTTATTCATTTTTTGTTTATAAAATAGGTCATTGGTATTTGTGTTTTTATAATATTGTGTAAAGGATGCACAATGTACTGTGTTGGTTGACCAAAAATTTTCAATAAAATATTTAATAAAAAAAAAAAAAAAAGAAACCCAATTGGAAAAGTGAAAGAAACCACACGTGTAAGACCAGTATCGATCAAACCTCCAAGATTCGGAAGTGTGTAGTAATTTGCATGCATACTAACAGGGATACAAGGTAAACTCGTTAGATTTTGTTGCATGAAACTTTCAGGAGTTGTGTGAACCGGAAAATAGCTTAAGCCGTACCCGCTGTTTGCATCACCGCTTTATTCCCCCCCTGTCCCAAATTCACGGTAGAGATACAGAGACATAATCGTAGAAATGGCAATGAAGGCAATGGAACGCCTTATGTACCCACAGGAACCTGAGGTCACAGCGGCCAATAGAGCAGAGCAGTCCCCATATGGGAAGAGGAAATTAGGAAGTACCTAAAGGGGAAAGGATGGCCCCTATGGTCTGAGTTTTGTGCAAATGAAGAGACCGGTCCTGGTAGTTACAGGACAAACTTGGTGGGATAACCTGACCGAGATCCATAAAGAGTTTAGGTAGAGTTCGCACGCCGATGGCAATCGTGTCCTGTTTTGCACAATTGCGAGGCTCAGAGAAGGTCGTGAGGACGCTCCGCAGACAGCTTGTACAGAAAGAAGAGTAATGAGGGAAACGTTAGTGAATGCGAAAAAGTAAATGAGCAACTCCGAGAGCAGCTAGCAGCGAAGGACAAGGAGATGGCTGATGTCAAATGGGTACACCAATCTTGTCTCGCTCATTTAAGCAGCTTTCAGACACAATATGATAAGGCCTACCAAGACACGCAACGCGCAGTTTTGGTAAGGGAAGAAACGGAACACCAAGTAGAGCAATTAAAGAAGCAATACAAGGACTTAAAAGCAACCCTACGAGCACGCCACAGTTCCACCATGGAACAAATTGCAATCACTGCTCTCAGTTCAGAATGGTGTCAGAGATCCCTTTGGACCAAATTTAGACCAGGAAGATGGCCCCGAATGGCAGGAACCTAGTGAAATTGTCCATCGATACGTAAATGGAACAGAGATTCAGAATAGAGCCCCCCAGGCCCCGAAAAGTAAAGCACCCGCACCACCGACTGCACAGGCAGCACCCAACCCTATGAATCCAGTCACCACACAGCGCAGAGTACCGACAGAAGACCAACCCGATTTTGTGTACACCACCCCACTAACCATCACCCAGTTAAGGGATGCCCGTGATAAAATAGAAACCTTTCACCCCACATCAGACCCACACCATTACTTTGAGCGAGTTTGACAACAGACAGTCATGTACGGTCTGGACGAGCTGGAAGAAGTGAAACTCATAGTAATGAGCCTTGACCCATCCGTTAGTTCAGCCCTTCCCGACCCACAAAATGTAGGAGGAGGTCGCCTCCAGGATATGAAAACAGCTATCCTAGATGCAATTGGCTATAATAGAGTCCCTGTTGAAGGACTCAACCGATGTAGGCATATGGAAGGAGAGCATCCAACACCATTTGCTGGACGCCGCTGGAATCACGTCACAGCAGTATTTGGAGATTTAGCCCACGCCCATTTAACTGCAGACAATACGGCCAAATGGAACTGGTATTTTAGTCTACAATGCACAGATGCAGGACAAAAAGCATGTGCAAATTATGACCCCTCAGACCCTGCACACAATGTAGTGTGGGTTCTGAAGAGACTCTCTAAAGCTTGGGAACAATCCCTACATAAAAAGGCAGAGCAGGAGAAGGTAGAAGCAAACATGAATCCAGGAAGGACACATCAAGACTCCGCATGGGTAAATGAAGGTAGAAATAACACGGAGCACCCTAAAATGCAGGGATGCTACAATTGTGGACAGAAGGGACATTACGCCCGAGAATGCAATGCCTCCCCCGAACCCGCAACAGAATCAGCACACAAATGCCCCACATAGGAACAATGCCAGGCCTATCCACAGCATGATTGCCCGTTCAGATAATCTGGCCATGAATGGCACAGATTGATGGTGTTCGGACTCCCCAACTTGGGTCTGCGACACGCTCTGGGACAAGTCCGGAAGACCAGTAGCCACAGGCACCCCGTAGAGTTCCTTTGGGACACAGGAGGGTCCCGAACCACGTTAACCTCCTCCACAATGTACCAGTGAGATATATGGCCCACGACAGACACTATCACTCGTCGTGGATTTACAGGACACCTCCAGCAGGGACACATTACGGCCCCTGTGGATATTCAGATCGGTTTTGTGAAGGGTAGGTTGTGCCTCACAAACTTTATTGAGTTCTTTGAGAAGGTGACCAAACAGGTGGATGAGGGTAAAGCAGTTGATGTGGTGTATATGGATTTCAATAAAGTGTTTGATAAGGTTCCCCACGGTAGGCTACTGCAGAAAATACGGAGGCATGGGATTCAGGGTGATTTACCAGTTTGGATCAGAAATTGGCTAGCTGGAAGAAGACAAAGGGTGGTGGTTGATGGGAAATGTTCAGACTGGAGTCCAGTTACTAGTGGTGTACCACAAGGATCTGTTTTGGGGCCACTGCTGTTTGTCATTTTTATAAATGACCTGGAGGAGGGCGTAGAAGGATGGGTGAGTAAATTTGCAGATGACACTAAAGTTGGTGGAGTTGTGGACAGTGCGGAAGGATGTTACAAGTTACAGAGGGACATAGATGAGCTGCAGGGCTGGGCTGAGAGGTGGCAAATGGAGTTTAATGCAGAAAAGTGTGAGGTGATTCATTTTGGAAGGAATAACAGGAAGACCGAGTACTTGGCTAATGGTAAGATTCTTGGCAGTGTGGATGAGCAGAGAGATCTCTGTGTCCATGTACATAGATCCCTGAAAGTTGCCACCCAGGTTGAGAGGGTTGTTAAGAAGACGTACGGTGTGTTAGCTTTTATTGGTAGAGGGATTGACCGTTGGTCAGTGAGGAGAGTGAATCTCCTGCCGGCCAGGTAATGTCGCCAATGTTGCACAGCTTCCACACTGGCTTGGGCTTCCTTTTCGACAAGCAGTGCCGAATTTCGGAGACATGAAGGGTGCGGGAAAAGAAAGCCACGGGCCTGCCCGCCTGGTTGAGGGTGGTGGCCAGAGCCACGTCCGATGCATCGCTCTCCACCTGGAAGGGGAGGGACTCGTCGACCGCGTGCATCGTGGCTTTGGCGATGTCCGCCTTGATGTAGTCGAAGGCCCAGCGGGCCTCAGTTGTCAGGGGAAAAACTGTGGAATTGATGAGTGGGCGGGCCTTGTCCGCATAATTGGGGACCCATTGGGCGTAATATGAGTAAAAGCCCCAGGCATCGTTTCAGGGCCTTGGGGCAGTGGGGGAGGGAGAGTTCCAGGAGGGGGCGCATGCGGTCGGGGTCTGGCCCTAGGACTCCATTTTCCACAACGTAGCCAAGAATGGCTAAGCGGTTGGTGCGGAAAACACATTTCTCCTTACTGTATGTGAGGTTAAGGAGTTTGGCGGTATGGAGGAATTTTTGGAGGTTTGCGTCGTGATCCTGCTGATCATGGCCGCAGATGGTGACGTTATCTGCGTACGGGAAGGTGGCCCGCAGCCCGTACTGGTCAATCATTCGGTCCATCTCTCGCTAGAAGACCGAGACCCCATTGGTGACGCCGAAGGGAACTCTAAGGAAGTGGTAGAGGCGGCCATCTGCTTCGAATGCAGTGTATTGGCGGTCCTCCGGGCAGATGGGGAGCTGGCGGTAGGCGGACTTCAAGTCAACTGTGGAGAAGACTCAATACTGCGCAATCTGATTGACCATGTCAGATATGCGTGGGAGAGGGTACGCATCGAGATGAATGTACCGATTGATGGTCTGACTGTAGTCGATGACCATCCTGTGCTTCTCCCCAGTCTTCACTACCATCACTTGAGCTCTCCAGGGGCTGTTAATGGCCTCCATGATCCCCTCCCGCAGAAGCCGTTGGACATCTGACTTGATGAAGGTCCTGTCCTGCGCACTGTACCATCTGCTCCTCGTGGCGACGGGCTTACAGTCCGGGGTGAGGTTTGCGAACAGTGAAGGCGACTCGACCTTCAGGGTCGTGAGGCCCCAAACGGGGTAGGGGTCCGCAGGGGTCAGGCAGGGGTCCGCCGAATTTCAGAGTAAAGCTTTGGAGGTGACATTGAAAATCGAGACCTAGTAACAGGGCAGCGCAGAGATGGGGGAGGACGTAGAGCCTGAAGTCGCTATACTCTACGCCCTGAATGGTGAGGGTCACGACGCAGTACCCCCGGATTTGCACGGAACGGGATCCGGAGGCCAGGGAGATTTTCTGGGTGACTGGGAGTACCGGGAGGGAGCAGCGTCTTACCGTAGCAGGGTGGATGAAACTCTCAGTGCTCCCGGAGTCATCTCGTGCCCGTTGATCTTGACCGTCGTCGAAGCGATCGCGAGGTTGCGGGGCCGAGACTGATCAAGGGTGATGCAAGCGGGCTGCGGAAGATGTTGGGAGGTCCCAGGCTGATCAGCGGTGGTGGAGGTATCGGCGGGCCGCGAACGGCCAGGCGAGCAGGGGTCCTGAAGTGCGATCCAAGATGGCGGTGCCCACGGGGCGCACATGGCGGGGCGACGTCAAAGATGGCGGCGCCCACGGGCCGCACTTGGTTTGTGGTGGAGAAGATGCCGGTGCCCCTGGATCACAGGTGGGGGGTGAAGTGATGTTGGGCCTGGAAACAGCGGCCACCGACCAGGCCTGGCAAAAGGAAACAAAGTGGCCCTTCTTCCCACACCCGTTGCAGGTCGCGCTCCGTGCCGGGCAGCGCTGCCTGGGATGTTTGCTCTGGCCACAAAAGTAACATTTGGGCCCTCCGGAGTTGGCTGGCTGCCGTGCGGCGCAGGCTTGCGGTGTAATCGAGTCGGCCGCTGGTGGGGCCCACGATGCCCACGAGGGTGCTGTGCTGTCGGAGGTGTAGGCCTCCAGATTACAGGAGGCCACTTCTAGGAAGTTAGCAAGCTGCACAGTCTCTGCAAGGTCGAGCGTACCCCCTTCCAATAGCCGCTGGTGAAGGTAAGTAGACTTGATGCCCGTGCCATAAGCGTCTCTGATTAATAGTTCGGTGTGTTGGACTGCCGAAACTGCCTGGCAGTTACAGTTCCTACCGCGTATCCGGAGAGCCCGCAAAAAATCGTCCTGAGACTCCCCCGGGAGTTGCCGTCAAGTGGCCAGGAGGTGCCTGGCGTACACTTGAATCACCGACTTGATGCACTGTCCCTTTAGTAGCGCCATCGCTTCTGTGTAGGTGGGCGCGTCCCGGATGAGAGGAAAAACGTGTGGGTTCACCCGTGAGTAGAGGATCTGGAGCTTCTGCGGGTCTGAGAGTTCTTCAGTGGATGCTCTGAGGTATCCTTCGAAGCAGGCTAGCCAGTGCTCTAAGGTGGCAGTGGCTTCGGCTGCGTGAGGGTTCAGCTCCAGGCGATCAGGCTTGATTAAGACGTTCATCTCGCAGAAAATTGATGTACCATCAATGACCACGAGACGAGAATGGTGAAACAATTGAGGCTTTATTGTACTAGATGTTGAGCCTCCTGCAGCTGGAACCAGAATGGGAGCAGCGCAGGAGAGCAGACACTTTTATACGCCGCCTGCTGGGAGGAGCCAGCAGGCTGGGATTATTGTGGTACCTGTAATACAGTGGCAGTACCGTAATGCGCGTAGTGTGTGACCAGTGGTGTTTACCACACCCAGTACCCGCGGTCCAGGTCTCACAGACCAATATTCAAGATTTGGCACAGGCACAAAAGGAAGACGACACGCTTAAGGAAATTTTCAAAGGAGACTTCCCAGCTCCCTATGATCGGTTCAAAGACACTTTAATGGTACACGACGGAATCATATTAAAGAATGGTATTTATGTGGCCCCCACCCAGGACAGGAACCAGATTATTTGTCAATTCCATGACGGACACGGACATCAAAGGATAGAATCTACCCTTGTCCACCTCAGACCTCTCTGCTGGTGGCCCGATTTAAAAACTGATGTAACCTACTACCTTGAAAATTGTTTAATTTACGCCCAGCAACAGCAAAAATTCTAACCCAGCAAATATTTACTAGGTGGGGACTCCCCCGTAGTATTGAGTCGGACCATGGTTCGTGATGGACCCACAGTCCAGCGGCGTTGTGGAACGCATGAACTGAACCCTAAAAACAACACTTAGGAAGATGGTGCAACACCATAACACGATATGGGACACAGTTCTCCCATTTGCACTGATGTTTATTAGAAACACGGTGTCGAGTTCAACAGGCTACACCCCCCACACCCTCATGACCGGACGACCCATGAAGGGTATTGAGTATTTATTTGGACTTGATTTGGCCAGTCCCACAGTCACCACCCTTACCCATGAAAAAGCGGTCCAACAAATAATGGAAAATATTAAAGCAGCACAGCTCACTGCAACTGTTCGACCAGGCGCTAGGAAAAAGCAGAGTAAGGCCTGCTTTGATAAAACGGTACATCCGGTCGAGTATACAGTCTGACAGCAAGTCATGGTCTCCCTGTGCAATCCTAGTTCATTCCTCTTCCCCAAATTTGCAGGACCCTACTCTATTTCTGATAAAGTAAGCCTCTCAGTATATAAAATTATGTATTCAAACGGAAAATCAGGATGGTTTCATATAAACCAACTTAAGGTTGATGGAACTCAGTGCAGCCATTCGCACCACATTTCACTGGCAATAGCAGACAACAACAACCCGCCCACTGGCAACCTAATCCACCCCTCTCCCAGCCAGGACAGCACGTCCACAGACACGACTTTGACTCCTTCCCCAGAGATGAGTTTCTGCCTCGCACTTGATTCGGCCGCTAGCGATAGCGACAGCGAAAACACAACGGATGTACTTGAAATCCCCGACCAATGGCAAAACAGACCACTCCCAGTCACTACAGCCCCAGTGACACCGACCACGATATGTTCGGCCCCTCAGAGACAATGTATTTGCCACTACCAGAACCTGACCCACCACCCGACGATAGCGATCACCCCCTTGCCGCTACCGCCCTACAGGATAAGAAACAATGGCACCGCGATAACTCCGCTTTCTTTCTTTAATTTTTTTTTAATGTTGAATGTTTCTCTCTTGTATGACTTTGTGTGTCGATCTCCTTGATGCACTCATAACTACTCTTTTGATGCCACATGGTAGTTAAAGGAACAAGTTTGTCGGAAGTCCATAGATATTCAAATTCTTTCCGTTCTTGTAAGGTCACCCAGGCAGTGGAGTATCGGCACTGATCCCCGCCCTGCCTGAGGACCCCCTATGTATTTGGTCAACCAAGCATGGGTAGTGGAGCAACGGCACTGATCACCGCCCTACCCGGGGATTCTACCCATTCTTTTCGGTCGCTAACCCCCAACTGCTATTTACATGTTCAAACACTTGGTTGAAACAAATTTGCTGCTAGGAAAAACTACCTTAACATTGGACGTAGAAATTGTTCGCCCACTCAGCGCATCGAACACAGGCTGCGAGATTGCTCGCACTGTGACACAATTTCTTTCTCGGATGTCTCGTCTCCCAAATGGTTGGTTAAAAATAAAATGAGGGAGTCACATATGGTGACAATTCTAAACGGGAAATTGATGTTAAGGAGAAACAGACAGACAAACGAGATATTAAACAACAATATAGTAACAGATATTATGCTTGTACCCCCAGGAATATACGAGTATACCAGGAGACAGAGGAAGACAAAGACAAAATGAAGACGGACCTGATGACCTGCATCATGATCATCGTTGGATCACTACAGTTGCGCGTGTTATCAGCCCCTATATCCTTCACCACACAGGCCCTAAATATGACCACCCAACACGATACTGTAGCCATGTAAAATGGCTGCGTTCCGATTAATCTGGCCAAAACCCAGTTTAAAATGGCTAACCCGAAAGACTGCTGGGAAAAGCAGCCTAGAAGACACAAGCAGGCAGCTGCAGACAGGTTCGCATATTCAGCTCTGGGAACGTAGCCCAGATCGATACTCAGGGCTATCAACAGCCCTTCAACCCAGTTATCCGCAGTTTCATTCAGGACTGTTTACACCTAATCTACTCAGACATCCACAGTTAAATCGGCTATCCCCGGGAACAATTGCAACATATTAGCAATTGAATACCAGGCCAGACCTGTCGGCGCCTGCAGTGGCCGAAACAAAGACAGGTGAGCGACCAACCCCCGATCGAGGAATCGCCTCACCATTGGACTCATCGACCCCAGAGCCTGGGGACAGAATCCAATCACTTGGGACTCAGGGTCAAGGGCCGCCCCGGGAGGCGGGAAGCCCCTGGGCCCTATAAAAGTGAAGGTCCAAGTTCAGATCTCTCTCTCTCTCTCATCTTCGCCTGCTTGAGACCTTCGGAAGACTAGCCACTGGTAGCAGTAAGTGTGAATCCAACGATCGCTATCCGGTAGAGACACCTAGCCACCGACCTGTAGCAGCCTTTTGAATCCCGCGGGCCAGATTTGATTGGACAAGCCATTTGTTTCCCTAACCTGGTGGGCTCTTCCTAAGTTAAGTATTGGCCAGTAGTTTTGTTATATAGAAAGTAGTATTAGGTAATTAATATTGCTTGTTGTATATAATAAATGACCGTTGTTTTAATCCTTACTAAGCGGTGTGCTGTGTTATTAATCATAACCTAAACTTGAACCACGTGGCGGTATTATAAAGATACCTGGCGACTCATGAGCAAAGGTGACCTAAACAGAGCAAATAGTCTAAAGCTAGAAAGAGCAACAATACCCCTAGCCCGGACACTACACCACACATAGAAACAGCCACTGATACCCCGACCATGGTGCGAAAACATCATAAAGTGGTATTCCCTTTCTTACACGGTAGAAGCCCTATTGATTATAGCAATACTTTAAGTGTCTGGACGACACTGCAGACTTCGGAAATGGCAAAGGAGAGCCTCCCGCCCCCCAATATACACAGTCCGAGCCCCTTTTCTCGGACTTCAACAGACTCCACACTCTTTCTGAACCCTTTTCTTCCTAATAGATTCTGCGGTTTTCAAGTCAAATTACTTTCTCTGTAAATGGCATAAGTGTTAAATAGAAATGTGATGCTGTTTATTTTGTACTGTAATATAAGTTCTTTTGGTTATTAGCTAGCAGCACAAATGTTGTTTAGGCAAGGACAGTTAGAGGTTCCCCATTGTGTAAAGAAGTTGAAATGTATGATTGAATGTTATAGTGCCCCCTTAGAATTTTTATAGATGTGTGATGTATTGAAAACTTAGATAAATGTTCCAAGCCAGAGGACAAAGTAGTATAGAACCTGTCCTTGATTAAGGGTACCCGGCATATCAGAGAACAGAAGAAGATTCAGTAGTGTGATCCACCACGCTTCGCGTTTAGGATCAAGAGGACGGACTGTAACCATCTGGGATGGCCACTTACAACAAGAAACATGGACGTTCGCAAAGCCTATAGGGAAATATGGACAATGTAAGATTGAGGCAGGCACAGAGCCTGAATGTATATTCATGAGCAGAGAATCCAGACAGTATCGAAACCCCTAGCCGATTTGCATTCTATGGACCTATTTCCCTCAGACAAAGGACTGGTACTCAGGTATCCGATACAATTCCAGACACATCGGCGCCACTCCCTTCACCCAGGAAGCCTAAACGGCCAAGGTGAATGACCGCTCAGGACACGCCCAGCCATCAAGTTACCTGCCCCTTTATTGGCTCCGATCAAAGGCAGTGACAGAGAACTGCCCAATTAATTGTGTCCAAACCTAAGGACTGCCCAAAAGAGCGCGAAACCCCCAAGGATAAAGAGAGACACTGCCATGTGTTCGATCTCTTTTGGACCTGGCGCTCCAGCAACGTCCATCTCCAACTGTAGCACCACGACCAGAAGCAAGTCCAAGTTCAACGCTCGCCACCAGACGGATGAGCCTCGCTGAACCGCAGTTACTTCTCCAGACCCAGCAGATCCAGATTTGAACAAAGGCCACTGTTCCTCTGACCTAAGCCGGGTGCCTGAAGTTAAGTACAGGTTGTCATAGTTGTTACGTGTAGTTTAGCTCGTAGTGTTTATGTTGCATGTATAAGTTAATCTTGTGCGTAAATAAAGTATGATTGAACTTGAACTAACTAACTGGTTGTTGGGTCTTTGATCAATATCTGGTTGAACCTTGTGGTGGTATCATTTGATACCTGGCGACTCTGAAAGCAATATAATATCAATATCTAGATAAAAGAAGGGCAACCTTATTGACTGCCATATTTATAGCGAGTAAATATACTCCACCCTCGCTCGCCTCGTAGGCCCATCAAATCCTGCTAACCAGGCTCCAATGTCCGCAGTCCTCCTCTCACCTCACCTCCGTTCACTAGCCGACTTTAGTTAGCTAGCACGGGTGGCTCCCCCCCACCAAGGTATACAGTCCCCTCCCTCCCAGTCCCAGAGAAAGAAAAAACAAAAATAACAATCCAACCCATACAATTCACTAAAATAAGATATAACCGTCACATAACCGTCACAACACAGAATGCCAATCAACCCAACCAATAACTTGAAGTCTGTAACAATGTGAAGAGAAGTAAATTACGATACACATCAGTAAAAAGAAAGTTATAGCATTTATACATTTTCCAGCTCCCCAATCACAGTCCACAGTCTCTTTTCCAGCTCCACTCCTTGTGTCTGTCCCAAGCCTTCTGCCCTCACGAACGCCTCAGCCACCACTGCTGTCTCGAAATAAAAGTCTTTGGCATCATACGTCACTCTCAGCTTCACCGGGTATACCATACCAAATCGCACCCCCTTTTTGTATAGTGCCGCCTTCACTCACCCGAACGCTGCTCGTCTTTTTCCCAACTCCACCGACAAGTCCTGGTAGATCCGAACTCCAGCACCATCCCACTGCACCTCGCGCTTCTGCTTCACCCAGCTTAACACCTCCTCCTTCATGCAGTACTTATGGAAGCAGATAATTGTCGTGTTGGGTGCTCTGCTATACAGACGAACCAACACGGTTGCGGAAGGTACAACTCAGTTTTATTACTAACAATATTAACATTTGGAAACTGGTTACTGTGGTTCGTTCATTACCCTCTAACCTGTGGACCCAGCCCTAACACTATCTTGGAGAGGCACTCAGCACATGGTGAATGTCTGAGTGGCTTGCTGTGAGCTCTCTGCCCTGAGCTGTCTCCTGCTGGAATGAATCGGAAGTGTCGTGTTCCCCGTTTTATAGTGTGTCTGCTCTTGCTTGTGATTGGCTGTGATCTTGCGTGTGTATTGATTGGTCCATTGATCTGTCCATCAGTGTGTATGTGTGTTTGCAACATGATGTTTATCTGAATATCATGACATCCCCCCCCCTTTTTTTATAAGAATATGTGCCTATGTGGTAATAAATATCGATGTGTACTGAGTGCAGCTGAATGTGTGTGTGTGCAATATCTACAACATGTACATGAGGCTAAACTATATACATAGGAAGGTGTCAGGTGCAACATAACAACGAGGTTGTACCATCAACAAAACAAGTGTAAACATCAAGCATCAAAACGAACTCCTGTAACGACAAAAGAGAAACTCATTAACATAGTGGCATAAAACTTTTAGTGAGTCCAATGTTCAAACAGGCTCATAAGTCCAACCTAGTAGATGGGCGATGAATTCGGGTTGACTGCCTCAAGGGTGGGTCAGGAACCACCGACTGAGGAATGGGCCTGGCTACAGGCAGTAGAGGAATGGGCATGGTGGCAGGAAGCTCCACAAATTCGACATCAGGAGCAACAGGAGGGTGTGGCACCGGCGCATGATCACGTAGCGAGCGCGGAAGCAGCCGAAGAGCCCGGCGATTGCGCCGGCGAATGGAGCCATCAGGCATGCGAACCAGGAACGAGCGGGGAGCCACGCGTTGGAGAATTTCGGCAGTTGCCGACCAGCCACCCTCTGGTAGGTGGATGCGGTGACGTTGTCTCCAGGCGCCAAGGCAGGAAGATCAGTTGCCCGAGTGTTGTGTGCCACCTTCTGCTGAGCACGCTGCTGTCGCACCCTTTGCAGTACTGGAGCATGGTCGAGTGTAGGGACAAGAATGGATGGCACAGAGGTCCTGAGAGCACGACCCATCAACAGCTCGGCTGGTGAGAGGCCAGTGGCTAGTGGGGCCGAGCGATAGGCCAGCAGGACTAAGCAGAAATCCGATCCAGCATCAGCAGCCTTGCAGAGGAGCCGCTTGACGATATGAACACCCTTTTCCGCCTTGCCATTTGACTGGGGATGCAGAGGGCTGGACGTCACGTGTGTGAAGCCATACGAAGCAGCAAAAGAAGACCATTCTTGGCTTGCAAAACAGGGCCCATTGTCCGACATGACAGTAATCGGAATGCCATGTCGAGCGAAGGTGTCTTTGCATGCCCTTATGACAGCGGACGATGTTAAATCGTGCAGGCGTATGACCTCTGGATAATTTGAAAGGTAATCTGTGATGATTACGTAGTCCCTGACAAGCACATGAAGGAGGTCCACACCCACCTTCGCCCAGGGGGACATCACCAACTCATGGGGCTGAAGCGTCTCGGGGTTGCGCCGGCTGAAACCTTTGGCAGGTGGGGCAGTTGAGCACCATGTTGGCAATGTCATCGCTGATGCACGGCCAGTATACAGCTTCTCGGGCCCTCCGTCTTCACTTCTCAACCCCGAGATGGCCTTCGTGCAGTTGTTCGAGGACCAGACTGTGCATGTTGTGTGGAATCACAATCCGGTCCAGCTTTAGAAGGACACCGTCAATGACGGCCAAGTCGTCCCGGACATTGTAGAATTGTGGGCACTGTCCTTTGAGCCACCCTCCCGTCATGTGGTGCATCACACGTTGTAGAAGGAGGTCAGCCGCAGTCTCCCGGTGAATACGGGCCAGACTTGAATCGTCAGCTGGCAGATTGGCCGATGCGAAGGCCACATGCGCTTCGACTTGACAGACGAACCCCTCCGAATCGGGCGGTGTGCTTACTGCTCTGGATAGGGCATCCGCAATGATGAGGTCCTTACCTGGGGTGTAGACCAGTTGGAAGTCGTACCTCCGGAGCTTGAGCAGGATGCGCTGGAGGCGAGGGGTCATCTCGTTCAGGTCTTTATGTATGATGCTGACCAGGGGACGATGGTCAGTTTCCACGGTAAACTGGGGGAGACCATACACGTAATCATGGACCTTATCTATTCTGGTCAACAAACCCAGGCACTCCTCCTTGATCTGCGCATAGCGCTGTTCTGTGGGGGTCATGGCCCGCGAGGCAGAGGCGACCGGGGCCCATGATGCAGTGTCGTCCCGTTACAGGAGTACCGCCCCAATGCCGGACTGGCTGGCATCAGTCGAGATCTTCGTATCCCGAGAGGTGTCGAAGAACGCCAATACCGGGGCTGTGGTGAGCTTAATTTTTGAGCTCCTCCCATTCCTTCTGGTGTGCGGGCAGCCACTGGAACTCCGTGGGACTTCTTAACTAGGTGGCGAAGAGCCGTTGTGTGGGAGGCAAGGTTGGGAATGAACTTCCCCAGGAAGTTGACCATGCCTAGAAAGCGTAGCACTGCTTTCTTGTCTGCCGGCTGCGACATGGCTGTAATGGCGCTCACTTTGCATCCGGACGCACTCCTGACCGGGATATGTGGTCCCCCAGAAACTTTAGCTCAGGTTGGCCAAAGGAGCACTTTGCTCGGTTGAGGTGCAGGCCGTTTTCCTGTATCCGCGCGAAGACATGCTAGAGACGACTGATGTGCTCCTGTGGTGTGGTGGACCAGATGATGAAGTCGTCAACATAGATGCGCACCCCTACGATGCCCTCCATCACCTGTTCCATGATTCTGTGGAATACCTCGGATGCCGAGATGATGCCAAACGGCATTCTGTTATAGCAGAACCTGCCGAAAGGAGTGTTGAAGGTGCACAGCTTTCGGCTGGACTGATCCAGTTGGATCTGCCAAAAACCCTTTGAGGCATCAAGCTTTGTGAAAATTTTAGCCCGGGCCATTTCGCTCGTGATCTCCTCACGTTTGGGTATGGGGTAGTGTTCCCTGATGATGTTGTTGTTCAGGTCTTTCAGGTCGATGCAGATCCGGAGTTCGCCAGAGGGCTTTTTGACGCACACCATGGAGCTGACCCATGGCGTGGGCTCCGTGACCCGGGATAGCACTCCTTGGTCCTGGAAATCCTGCAGCTGCTGCTTGAGGCGGTCTTTGAGTGGTGCTGGGACTCTACGAGGTGCGTGAATGACCGCGGTGGCATCCGGTTTGAGCCGTATTCTGTAGGTACAGGGCAGTGTGCCCATGCCTTCGAATGCCTCCTGGTTGTGGGCGAGGAGTGAGTGGAGCTGTGCCCTAAATTCAGCATCCGGGAAGTCTGACGTGACTTCTGGAGACAGAGCGTGTACCCGCTGAACGAGGTGGAGAACCTTGCACGCCTGTGCGCCTAGCAGGGAGTCCTTTGATGAACCAACAATCTCGAAGGACAGTGTGGCCTTGTACGCATTGTGCGTCACCTGGAGCTGGCAGGATCCCATGGCCGGGATAACGTTTCCGTTATAGTCGACCATCTTACAACGGGATGGCCGAATTGGTGGTCTGACCTTCAAGGCGTAGAAGGCTGACCATGCTATCAGGTTAGCGGAGGCACCAGTGTCCAGACGGAATGTGATTGGTGATCGGTTGACCGTTAGGGTGGGACACCATTCATCATCCGGATTGACACTGTTCACTGGCATCGGCTGGTGGGTCCTGCTTGGAGACATCCGGTTCCTGTCAATGACCGCAACACGGAAGGCTTCCCAGTCGTCTGTATCGCCGGTCTGTATATCGTCCGGGTATGATTCAGAGTATGGAGGCTGAATGGTCCGCACGCCCCTGCGAGGGTGTTGGAATTGGGGAGCGTTGGCAGATGGAGCTGCTCGGCAGCAGACAGCATAGTGGCCCATCTTGCCACAGCGGAGGCATTGTCGGTTCTTTGCTGGACATTGCCGCTTTAAATGTGCGGATCCAAAGTTGTCGCACATCGTGACGTCATGGCGTTCGTTGCGTCATCACGCATGCGCAGTTCGATCCTGCGTGGTCCATGCGCGTCACGTCCCTCTGCGTCGACGTCTCTTTTGGCGCGTACAAACGCGGGAGGCCGCGAAAAGCGCGTGAAATGGCCGCCCTCGTCCGGGCCATGGACCGGGAGGAACTCGATGGACTGGACCCGCTCGGCCTCGTAGGACCCCTGCCATGCCGATTCGGCCGCTTGGAATTGGGAGTAGCGGCTGGTCGCGTTTTCATGGAGGACGCAGGCTTCGATGGCGGTGGCTAGGGTGAGACTGTTTATCTTGAGGAGCTGCTGGCGTAGGGCGTCTGAGGTGACCCCAAAAACTATCTGGTCCCGAATCATGGAATCGGAGGTGGCCTCGTAACCGCAGGACTGCGCGAGTATACGGAGGTGTGTTAGGAAAGATTGAAAAGGCTCATCCTTACCCTGCAGGCGCTGCTGGAAGAGGTTCCTCTCTCAACTCTCATTTGCCTCGACGCTGAAGTGTTGCTCGAGTTTGAGAAGGACCGTCTTGTACTTCGTCTTGTCCTCACCTTCCGCGAACACCAGGGAGTTGTAGATGTGGATGGCGTGTTGCCCTGCCGTGGAGAGGAGGAGGGCGATTCTCTTGGTGTCCGAAGCATTCTCCCTTTCTGTGGCTTCTAGGACGAACTGGAAGCGCTGTTTGAACAACTTCCAGTTAACGCCGAGGTTTTCAGCGATTTGCAGCGGCTACGGCGGGCTGATGGTGTCCATGGCGCAGGATGGCGGATGCCTGAGGATGCGTAGGTAGATCTCACAGGTACTGGGTTCCAATCCTGGTACTATGTCGTGTTGGGTGCTCTGCTACACAGACGAACCAACACGGTTGCGGAAGGTACAACTCAGTTTTATTACTAACAATATTAACATTTGGAAACTGGTTACTGTGGTTCGTTCATTACCCTCTACCCTGTGGACCCAGCCCTAACACTATCTTGGAGAGACACTCAGCACATGGTGAATGTCTGAGTGGCTTGCTGTGAGCTCTCTGCCCTGAGCTGTCTCCTGCTGGAATGAATCGGAAGTGTCGTTTTCCCCGTTTTATAGTGTGTCTGCTCTTGCTTGTGATTGGCTGTGATGTTGTGTGTGTGTATTGATTGGTCCATTGATCTGTCCATCAGTGTGTATGTGTGTTTGCACCATGATGTTTATCTGAATATCATGACAATAATTACTGCTCTTGGCAGCTCATTCACTTTGGGCCTTAATGACCGATGAGCTCGGTCCAGCTCGTACCGTGAGGGGTTCTTGCTCTCCCCCATCAACTCCGCTAATTTCTTAGCGAAGTACTCTGTTGGCCTTGGGCCCTCTGTCCCTTTGGGCAAGCTCACAATTCTCAGATTGTGCCGCCTCAAGCGGTTCTCCAAGTCCTCGAGCTTTGCTCGGAGTCCTCTGTTGACCTCCACCACCCTCCGCAGCTCGTCCCCCGTCGAGGTGAACTGGTCTCTGTGCTGCGACATGGCCTCCTCCACTTCCTTCATCTTCTCGCCCTGCTCTCTCACCTTGGCTGATGTCTTTGCCATAGCTACCCTCACCGGGGCGATTGACTCCTCCACCAATGACTTCAATGCGACCGCCATCTCCTTCGTCAAAGCCTCCATGTGCCTAACAAACTGCTTTTCCAGCTCCACCGCCATCACCTCGGTCATCTTCTCCACCGTAAGTAGTGCGACCCCACCATGCAGTCCGGCATCCCCAATCCAGTCAGCACTTTTGCTGGTCCTGTCATTCAACGGCGAGCCCGTGTTTCCTCCCTTTGACGCTGCTTTTCACATCCTTTAACGACTTATTTTTTCCTTTTTATTTCACCCTTCTTTCCTTCTTCAATTTTTTTTTTATTATATAGAAAAACAAAAAATTCTTCCTTCAAAGAAAGAAAAAAAACTTTCAAGTTTCTTTAAACCTTTTTTGTTTTCCTCCAGAATTTCCCTGAGACCGGACTTCAGTTTTCTTACAACATTCTAGGCGGGAGCCACCCGATGTGGGGCATCTCACCTACATCATGCTCTGGCTTCGGGCCTGCTGCCTCGACCTCCGTTTGGCTCCGCCCCTGCTGCTCCGACCTCCGCGCTGGGCCCGACGCCTCAGCACCAGCCGCCCGACACCCGTGTGGGGTTCCTCGCCAGTTTTCAAACTGGCCCCGCTTGATGCCCAGGACGGCCCCAACGGCCGACAATAATCGGGGAGGAAAGCGAAAAATCAGGGAAGCCCCCGAAAGCGCCGCAAATAGTGGCCACCGGCGGGAGCTCCACTCGATGCGGCCGACCCGCTCGCAAATGCCACCAGAAGCCCCCCATGTTGTTTGTCTTAAGTAGGTTTTCTGGTAGTGGGTTCTGCATTCTAACCACTCTCAGTGTAATTAAGTTTCTCTCATTTTGGATTTACTAGTTATTATCTTAATGGTTCCTGGTTCTGGACTTGCTCGCAAGCATAAATGCCTTCTCTACTTCTACCCTATCAAACGTGTTCATTCATGAAGACCCGTTAGGCCACCTCCTCCGTATTCTGCTCTCAAAGAATTTTGGCAAAACATGGCTACAACACGGTAGAAGTTAGCATTCTGTTTGAGAGTGAGAAACTTGGGTCAGAAACAACTGTGCATAACATAAATAAGGGTAATCAGAAAGAAATGAGGGCAGAGTTGCCGGGAGTGGATTAGGAAAGGATTTTAGCAGAAAAGACGGTTGATCAGCAATGGCAGACGTTTATGAAAATAGTTCATGACTCCCATTAAAGATATATCCCAGTGAGGAAGAAGGATTCCAGGAAATTAACCAAGAAAGTTAAGGATAGTAAACTGAAGGAAAAACATACAATGTGTCAAAGATTAATGGATTGGGAAAGTTTTAAAAACCAACAAAAGGCAACCACAAACCAATAAAAGAGGACCAAAAAAAATAAAGACTGAGAAGATAAACTATGAAGGTAAACTAGCAAGTGATATAAGAGCTTCTTTAAATATGTAAAAAGGAAGAGAGAGGCCAAAGTGAACATGAGACTGGACAAATAGTAATGGGGAACAAGAAATGGCAAAGGAGTTAAATAAATACTTGTGTCAGCCTTCACGGTGGAAGGCATTGACATTCCAAAAGTACTAAATAATCAGGGGGCAAATCGGTGGGCAGGGGAGGAAGCAAATACAGTAACTATCACTAGAGTAAAAGTATTAGGAAAACTAATGGGCGAAAGGCCGATAAGTCCCTGGGACCTGATGGGGTGCATCCTAGGATATTAAAGGATTAGCTATAGAGATGTTGGGTGCACTGGTGGTATTCTACCAAGTATCCTTAACTTTTGGAAAAGTCCCCGGGGATTGGAAAACAGCCACTATAACATGCTTATTCAAAAAGGAGGGTGACAAAAAACAGGTAACTATAGGCCAGTTAACTAAACATCCATCAGTGGGAAAGTGTTAAGAGTCCATTATAAAGGTTATAATAGAAGAGCATTAAGAACTATGTAATATAATTAAGCAGAGTTAGCATTGCCTCACAAAGGGGAACTCTTTGAGGTGGAAATGAGCAGGATAGATAAAGGGGAACCAGTAGATGTAATATACAGGATTTCCAAGAAGTGTTTGATAAGTTACTGCATTATTTTTAATATTTAATAAATATTTAATAAAATAAGAGCCCATGGTGTTGGGGGTGGTATATTAGCATGAATAAACGATTGGCTAACTGATAGAAGACAGAGAATTGGGATAAGGGGGGAGTTTTCGGGATGGCAGCCTGTAACTGCAACACGGTAGCATTGTGGATAGCACAATTGCTTCACAGCTCCAGGGTCCCAGGTTCGATTCCGGCTTGGGTCACTGTCTGTGCGGAGTCTGCACATCCTCCTCGTGTATGCTCCGGTTTCCTCCCACAGTCCAAAGATGTGCAGGTTAGGTGGATTGGCCATGCTAAATTGCCCTTGGTGTACAAAATTGCCCTTAGTGTTGGGTGGGGTTGCGGGGATAGGGTGGAGGTGTGGACCTTGGGTAGGGTGCTCGTTCCAAGTGCCGGTGCAGACTCGATGGGCCGAATGGCCTCCTTCTGCACTTAAATTCTATGAAATCTAAAAAACTCGTGGAGTGTAACAGGGATCAGTTCAGGGTCCACAATTATTATTTTTTCAAAAAGTATTTTTATTAAGGTTTTGCAGAATTTTTCATAATAAAACAGTAGTAACAATAATAACAAAACAAACTAGAATGAACATTAACATAGTGCAAAAAGAGAATATACAACAACAATTAAATAGACATTACCCCACGCAATTCAGTCTTCCCACACCATCCCAATGAAGCACCACCCCCCCACCCCCCCCCCGACCCTACGGATTGCTGCTGCTGCTGACAATTTACTTTTCCCCGAGAAAGTGGACGAACGGCTGCCACCTCCGAGAGAACCCTAGCGTAGACCCTATTAAGGCAAACTTTATGTTCTCGAGACTGAGAAACCCAGCCGTGTCGTTAACCCAAGTCTCTACACTCGGGGGCTTCGAGTCCCTCCACATTGATAAAATCAATCTCCGGGCTACTAGGGAGGCAAAGGCCAAGACGTTGGCCTCTTTCGCCCCCTGAACTCCCGGGTCTTCTGACACTTCAAAGATCGCTATCTCTGGACTCTGCACCACCTGTGTGTTAAGCACCTTGGCCATTGCCCTCACGAACCCTTGCCAGAACTCTCTAAGCTCCGGGCATGCCCAAAACATGTGGACATGGTTTGCAGGGCTGCCCTTGCACCTCATACAACTGTCTTCTACCCCAAAAAACTTGCTCATTCTCGCTGCTGTCATGTGTGCCCGGTGGACCACCTTAAATTGAATTAGACTGAGCCTGGCACATGATGAGGAGGAATTTACCCTGCCCAGGACCTCTGCCCACAGACCCGCTTCCAACTCCTCACCTAGCTCCTCCTACCACTTGCCCTTGAGCTCCTCCACCGGGGTTCCCTCCGCCTCCTGTAGTTCCTGGTAGATATCCAACACCTTCCCCTCCCCCACCCAGATGCCGGAGACAACCGTATCCTCCGTGGTGGCAGTGTCAGAAAGGCCACTACCTGTTTTTTCAGGAAGGCTATTACTTGCAGATATTTAAAGGCGTTTCCTGGCGGCAGATTAAATTTGTCCTCTAGCGCCTTCAAACTGGGAAAGTTTCCATCTATGAACAGATCTCCCATCCTTCTGATGCCCGCCCTCTTCCAGCTCTGGAACCCACCATCCATTCTACCCGGGACAAACCTCCTCCACTGTCCCCAGATCCGCAGTGTCGCCACCACCACCGAACTTGTGGAGTAACGGGTCAGTGAGAACGGCAAAGGAGCCGTTATCAAAGCTCCCAGACTAGTATCTTTACATGACGCCGCCTCCAGCTGCTCCCACGCTGCGCCCCCCCCCCCCCATTGCCCACTTCCTAATCATAGCTATATAGGCCACCCAGTAGTCGTTGCGAAAGTTCAGCAGCGCCAACCACCCCCCCCCGACTGCGCTCCAACAGCGATCTCCTTACTCGCAGGGTCTTATTCACCCACACAAAGCCTGAAATGATCCTACTCACCCGCTTAAAAAAGGCCTTAGGGATGAAGATGGGGAGGCACTGAAAGACAAACAAAAATCTGGGGAGGACAGTCATTTTAGGGTCCACAATTATTTACAATATATATTAATGCTTTGGGCGGAAGTGAATGTACTTTTGCCAAGTCTATGGAAGACACAATGATAGCTGGGAAGGCAAGTGGTGAGGATGACAGAGTCTACAGCGGGATGTAGAGTGGGCAAAAAACTTGGCAGATGAAATATAATGTAGAAAAGTGTTAAGTTGTGCACTTTGGTAGGCAGACTAAAGGAGCTGAATATTATTTAAATGCAGAAAGCTGCAACACAGGGATTTGGGATCCTGCGTATGTATCACAAAAAACTAGTATCCAAGTTCAGCAAGTATAAGGAAGGCAAATAGAATGTTGGCCTTTAGTTCAAAGGGAATGGATTATGAAAATAGTGAAGACTTGTTAAAACTATACAAGGCACCAGTTAGACCACACCTGGAATATTGTAAATAGTTTTTGTCCCCTTATCTAAGGAAAGGTATACTGGCATTGGAGGAAGTCCAGAGAAGGTTCACTCGGTTGAGCCTGGGTATGGAGGGATTTTCTTATGAGGAGAGGTTGAGTAGGTTGGGCCTGTACTCAATGGAGTTTAGAAGAATGAAGGCAACCTTATTGAGACAAACAGGATTTTCAGGGGGCTTCACAGATGTTGAGAGGTTGTTTCCCCTTGTGGGAGAATCTTGGACCAGAGGGCATAATTCCAAAGTAAGGGGTTACCCATTTAAGATGGAGATGAGGAGAAATTTCTTCTCTCACTGGGTAGTGAATCTGTGGAATTCTTTACCGCAGAGGGCTGTCGAAGTTGGATCGTTAGGTATTTTCAAGGTTGAAATAGACAGATTTTTAATCAGTAAGGGGATCAAGGGTTATGGGGATAAGGCGGGAAAGTGGAGTTGAGGATTATTGTATCAGATCAGCCAGGATCTATTCATTGAATGGTGGAGCAGACTCGATGGACCGAATGGCCTACTTCTGCTCCTACGTCTTATGGTCCTATGGTCAAAGTGTGTCATGAACAATGAAAATTACCCCACCACCTCAGTATTACTGTTGGATGCATTAAAGTAAAAGGATACAATCCCTTGGATACTGGTCAAATTGGTTCCTGAACCTATTTGTGTCCTTCATTCTAAGAACCTTTAACAGGATTTTGGTGATATGCACTCTAGGTAGGACCCACTGACTGACTATTTTAATGCATTGGTTTATCTTTTAAATACATATTTTAATTCAAGTTAAATTACTGTGATGGGTCATTTTCTTTCTTTTGTTGCTTTCTCATTTATATGTAATTTCTTAAGGTACAACCAATGTACCCAAAATGAATTTCCATACGGACAATAAAGTGAAATTGAATGTTCCAGAGAAAAAATCCCCAAACTATTCCAATTTTTCCTCATGGTTATAACCTCTCAATTCTGGTATCATTTTGTAAATCTTTTCTGCATTTTTTCCAGGGTAGTGAATCTGTGGAATTCTTTACCGCCTCGCTATCCCTTTTATAACATGAAGACCAGGTCTGTTCAGAGCACTCCAAATGTAATTAAGGTTCTCTACATATTTAACACCACCTCTCTGCTTTTCAATTCTATCCCTCTGGAAATGAATCCCAGTGCGGTGTTTGCTTTTTAAAAAATGGTCTTATTAACCTGCATCATATTTTTAGCAATCTGAAAAGTGTTAAAAGCATGTGCGTTTGTAAATTAAAGGAAGTAGATAAATTCATTCAAATTGACCCTTGTGGCAGGATCATCTTGAAAGGGAGATTACATTAGTGGTATGAAAATTTTATTTTGGCATAAAAGCAATGTTCTTTACCCTTGCTTTAGTGTCAAGCTGCAATGTCAGCTCTTAATTTTGTTTCAGAATCTTCAACAGGCATTTTGGTTCTATGTGCTGGGCAAGAATATCACCACACTTGGGTACATTGTATTGGAATGGATATGAAAGACTTCATGTTAAACGTCCAGCAGATAATTCATATCAGCAAGAAATACTTTAAACTCTTGTGGATTGATTTAAACTTTGTCTTCTAAATCTGTATGCCATCAGAGTGGCTTTCTACATCTGTGTAATTAGATTTGCAGAAATTTTATCCTGAATCAATGATATAACAGGATGGTATTTACTGGCTTTTACAGTGGACAAGAAAATGTGATGGTATCCCCAGTGGGTTCCACAAATGAAAAGGCAACTTAGTCTCATGAGCTGCTCTGCCATTCATGCCGTTCAAAGCTCATTGGAAACTCAACTCTGCTTATAGATATTATTTTTTTTGCTATGAATACAAATTGAAACTGCTGGGAGATTTACAAATCATAACAAAATCATTTGTCACTCTTTTTAAAAAAAAAAATCATTTGTGACGATGTCATTTGTCCACCAGAGGTCACTAATCGACAACTGGGAATAGCAATCCTCAGATTTTCTCTCCTTCCTATTGCCCTGCCTTTATTTTCCATTTCGCGCACATATCCACTTCCCTTTTGAAAGTTACGATTGAATCTTCTTCCATCACCCTTTCAGGCAGTGCAATACAGGTCATAACAACTCTCCGCGTGAAAGTTTTTTTGTCATGTTGCCTCCGGTTCTTTTGTCAATTTCCTTAAATCTTATTCAAAATTATGAGGAATTTTGACAATCTCGGTAAAATCTTCCCATAAATTCTTGGGTTCAATGAGAATAATCCCAGTTTCCCACATATCTCCACTGAAATCTCATATATCCCCGGTACATTTCTACTGAATCTTCTTTGTACCCTCGCAAACGTCTTTGATCTGTGCTGAGTCGGCGAGGTAGGAAGAGGACTAATCCCAGAACTTTAATTGCACAAACCCCTATTTGGATATTCTCTAGTGACATGCAACGTACGATTTTGGACCAGGTTTTGGTTGTACTGATCAATGTGCCATGTGTTCAGTCTCTGAATTTTTTCCAGTTGCAAATCTATCCACAATGCCAGTTTCAGGAATCTTTATATGTAACTCTGTCCCAGTTAATTTAGTTTTTGGCACGGGGCATGGGAATCATTGAGTGAGAATAGTCAAAATGTGTCAGTCACGTTTGATACACAGCATAGCCCCAAAAAGGTCAGGGCTGTCAAATGTTTGAGAATGGTGAAACCAACTTATTTTTGTTTGTCAGGCAGCCATTTGGCACATGGGCAATCGTATCACAACACTGAAGAGAATGCCACAGAGTTGAAGGTTTTGTTTGCCTGATTTGGCAAGCCCCAGGGATGGTTTGAACTTCCCCAACTTAAACCACAAATGTTCTTGAACACAGCCCATATTGGTACTCTGTTGTTGAGCAAGTGTGTGTTGTCTTTTGGATGAGACATTAAAGGGAATCATATCTGTTCTTTCAGATGGCAGTAAAATTCCTTCTGACACGATTCAAAGAAGTGCATTTATTAGTCACCGAACAACTAAAAATAGGTTATCTGATCGGCACCATATTGCTATATGTGGGGCCTTGCTATGCACCGCGGTGTCAGCGGTGTCATTTCCTGCATGACAACAGTGAATAAACTTTCAAAGAATTGTAGTTGCTGAATCACAACATGCAGTCATCTGAAATTACTGTGTGCCTTTGTGATCTGATAGTATGGCCCAAATATTTTTTTAAAAATCCTGGTGCATCTTATGGTCTGGAAAATATGGTAAGTAATTGGCTGTAAAGCATTTTGGAATGACTGGAAGTTGTGAAAGGTGCTGTATGAAAACAAATACAGTGCAGGAGGCAATTTGGCCCATCGAGTCTGCACAGTCCTCTGAAAGAGCACCCTAAACAGGTTTCCACCCTATCCCTGCAACCTTATTACCCCACCTAACCCATACATCCCTGGCCACTAAGGGGCAATTTTATCATGGCTACTCTACCTAATCTGCACATTTTAGGACTGTGGGAGAAAACTGGGGGACCGGGAGGAAACCCACTGTGGTGGTATGTATTAGGGGTATTACGGTACCCTGTGATGCCGAGAGGCTATTGGTGGATAGACGCTGGGTCCCGGTTGGATCAGCCGCCTACTGGCTCCACCCAGTAAGGCGGAGTATAAGAGCCCGGCTTCTCCCAGCAGCCGCATTCTGTAATTGTGCAGCTGGGGAACAAGTCTGCGTAATAAAGCCATCGATTGACTTCATCTCTTCTCGTCTCGTGAGTGATTGATCGTGCTACAATTTATTACAAAGACTTAAAGGACATGGTGCTCCGAATCACTCTGGAGTGTCTGCGAATCAGCCCCACAGGCGGCAAACTCAGCGGCCACTTTTAAACACTGGCTAGCATTTAAGGATACCTCCGAACAGCCACCTGCGTGACTACAGAAGACCAGAAAATGCAAGTCCTGCATTCCAGGGTGAGCCCGGAAATCTACACTCTCATAGAGGACACGGAGGATTTCCAGTCGGCGCTCGCCATGCTGATGGGAATCTATGTTCGGCCCGTCAACCAGGTCTACGCACGCCACCAGCTCACGACGAGACGGCAGATCCCCAGGGAATCGCTGGACGAATTCTACAGTGCACTGTTGATACTGGGGAGAAACTGCAACTGCCCATCGGTTTCGGCTAATGAGCATACGGAACTACTAGTTTGGGATGCCTTCGTAGCAGGTATGGTCCCGTCCCAAATTCGTCAGCGATTGCTGGAGAGAGACGCACGAGGCCTCAAGGAGGCACGGGCCCTCGCGTTCTCGCTCGATGTGGTGTCACAGAACGCCTGTGCCTACGTCCCCGACTGCGCGGCTGCCCCTTGGGCACCGTGGACCCCCGCCACGACTGACCCCCCGGCACCCCCCCTCTCCCCCCCCCCCCCCCCCCCCGCAGGCCTGTGCTGCCAGAGCGCAGCCCACCCGGGGGGGGGGGGGCCCCCGCTGCTACTTTTGTGGGCAAACGAAACACAGCCGGCTGCGCTGCCCGGCCCTCTCAGCACTCTGCAAATGGTGCGGCAAAAAAGGGCACTTTGTAGCGGTGTACCAGGCCCGGGGGGTCGCCGCAATCTACTGGGGAGAACCAGGACCCCAAACTCAACCCCCCAACGATCCATGTGCCGCCTTTTTGAGTCCCGGACTCCATACGCCCCCGACCGCACGGCTGCCCCTTGGGCACCGTGGACAACCGCCACGACAGACCCCCCGGCACCCCCCCCAACAATCCATGTGTGGCCAACGGGCGCCGCCATCTTGGGTCCTGGACTCCATGTGGGAGGGAGGGGCGCCGCCATCTCGAGTCCCGGACTCCATGCGGAAAGGATGGGCGCCGCCATTTTGTACTCCCGGCCACATGCGATAAATGGGCGGCGCTATCTTGTCCATGGATGCCGCCATCTTGGCTGACGGCCAAGGACCCCGGAATGGACGACTTCACGGGGCCTGAAGAAAACGCCCCGATGCAGCAACAGCGACTGGCTTCAGTGACCCAGGACCAGTCGCGGCCCCGAACGCTCCAAACGGCAACAACGACGGTACTCTTCAACGGGTATGAGACGCACTGCCTGATCGACTCTGGGAGCACGGAGAGTTTTATACACCCCGATACGGTAAGACGCTGTTCTCTTCCGATCCACCCGAGTAATCAAAAAATCTTCCTGGCAGGATCCCATTCCATAGAGATCAAAGGGTTCTGCATCGCGAACCTCATGGTGCAGGGGCGGGAGTTCAAGAACTACCGGCTTTACGTCCTCCTCCACCTCTGCGCTGCCACACTCCTGGGGTTGGATTTTCAGTGCAACCTCCAGAGTTTAACATTCCAATTCGGCAGCCCTATACCCCCACTCACTATCTGCAGCCTTGCGACCCTCTAGGTCGTCCCGCCTTCCCTGTTTGCGAACCTCACCCGTTTGCGAACCATACCCTGGATTGCAAACCCGTTGCCACGAGGAGCAGACGGTACAGCGCCCAGAACCAAACCGGTCGGAAGTCCAGCGGCTGCTGCGGGAAGGCATAATCCAGGCCAGCAATAGTCCCTAGAGAGCTCAGATGGTAGTTGTAAAGACCAGGGAGAAGCAGAGAATGGTCATAGACTATAGTCAGACCATCAATAGGTACACACAGCTGGATGCGTACCCTCTCCCCCGCATATCTGACATGGTCAATCGGATTGCACAGTACAAGGTCTTTTCCACGGCGGACCTTAAGTCCGCATATCACCAGCTCCCCATCCGCCCGAGCGACCGCAAATACACTGCTTTTGAAGCAGATGGGCGGCTCTATAATTTCTTAAGGGTTCCATTCGGCATCACTAACGGAATCTCGATCTTCCAACGGGAGATGGACCGAATGGTTGACCGGTACAGTTTGCGGGCTATATTCCCGTACCTCGATAACATCACCATCTGCGGCCACGATCAGCAGGACCACGACGCTAACCTCCGAAAATTCCTCCAGACAGCAAACGTCCTGAATCTCACATACAAAAGGGAAAAATTCATGTTTAGCATCGACCGTCTAGCCATCCTTGGCTACGTAGTGCGAAATGGAGTTATAGGCCCCGATCCTGAACGCATGCGCCCCCCTATGGAGTTCCCCCGCCCTCACTGTTCCAAGGCCCTGAAACGCTGTCTTGTCTTTTTCTCTTATTACGCCCAGTGGGTCCCCCACCATGTGGACAAGGCCCGTCCGCTAATCCAGTCCACGGTCTTTCCCCTGTCAACAGAGGCCCGCCAGGCCTTCAGCCACATCAAAGCGGATATTGCAAAGGCCACGATGCACGTGATAGACGAATCCCTCCCCTTCCAAGTCGAGAGCGACGCGTCCGACGTGGCTCTGGCGGCCACCCTCAACCAAGCGGGCAGACCCGTGGCCTTTTTTTCCACGCACCCTCCACGCTTCAGAAATCTGCCACTCCTCATTGGAAAAGAAGGCCCATGCCATAGTGGAAGCTGTGCGACATTGGAGGCATTACCTGGCCGGTAGGAGATTCACTCTCCTCACTGACCAACGGTTGGTTGCCTTCATGTTCGATAATGCACAGCGGGGCAAGATCAAGAACGACAAGATCTTGCAGTGGAGGATAGAACTCTCCACCTACAACTATGAGATCTTGTAATGTCCCGGAAAGCTGAATGAGCCTTCCGATGCCCTATCCCGCGGCACATGTGCCAATGCACAAGTGGACCGTCTCCAAACCCTCCACGAGGACCTCTGCCACCCGGGGGGGGGGTCACTCGGTTCTATCACTTCGTAAAGACCTGCAACCTGCCCTACTCCATCGAGGAGGTCAGGCCAGCCACCAGGAACTGCCAAATCTGCGCAGAGTGCAAGCCACACTTCTTCAGGCCAGATAAAGCGCACCTGATAAAGGCTTCCCGTCCCTTTGAGCGCCTCAGTCTGGACTTCAAAGGCCCCCTCCCCTCCACCGACCGCAACACGTACTTCCTGAACGTGATTGACGAGTACTCCCGGTTCCCTTTCGCCATCCCCTGCCCCGACATGACCGCGGCCACGGTCATTAAAGCCCTCTGCACCATCTTTACACTGTTCGGTTGCCCCGCCTACACACATAGCGATAGGGGGTCCTCCTTCATGAGCGATGAACTGCGTCAATTCCTGCTCAACAAAGGCATTGCCTCGAGCAGGACGACCAGTTATAACCGCCGGGGGAACGGTCAGGTAGAGAGGGAGAACGGAACGGTCTGGAAGACCGTCCTGCTGGCCCTACGGTCCAGACGTTTCCCAGTTTCCCGCTGGCAGGAAGTCCTCCCAGACGCCACTCCATCCGCTCGCTGCTTTGTCCAACAATGAATCAGACACCTCACGAACGTCTCCTGGTCTTCCCTAGGAAGTCCTCCTCCGGAACATCACTTCCGACCTGGCTGGCAGCCCCGGGACCCATCCTGCTCCGAAAACATGTGCGGATGCACAAACCGGACCCGTTGGTCGAGAGGGTTCATCTCCTCCACGCGAACCCTCAATACACCTACGTGGTGTACCCCAACGGCCTACAGGACATGGTCTCCTTGCGGGACCTGGCGCCCCCTCCGGAGCTCCACACCCCCCCCCAACACCAATCACCCCCTCCCTCCCACCGGCGCACCCCACAGCCGCCCCCTTCCTGGGTGGATCAGTCCTCCCCCAGTCGCGACTAGGGGTAGTGGAGCAGGAAGAGGCGTCACTACGCTCCAAGAGACTATGTTGTGCCTGAGCCAGCGCCTGCATCACCACCGGGGCTGAGACGATCGGCGAGGATGACCAGGGCACCCATTCGACTCATCGAATCAGTATAACAAAGCAAGAAATGCCTCTGTAAATAATTCAGTTGCCCAGTAAAAGTGGCATTGTAAATAGGACTAGTAGTTTTATATTGGAGCATAGCCCCCGTGTTAGCGGCATCCTAGGTACCGACTCTGTAAACCCCTACCATCATACGGCCCACTACCCTCGCCGGGTTCTTTTTTAACAAGGGGTGAATGTGGTGGTATGTATTAGGGGTATTACGGTACCCTGTGATGCCGAGAGGCTATTGGTGGATAGACACTGGGTCCCGATTGGATCAGCCGCCTACTGGCTCCACCCGGTAAGTCGGAGTATAAGGGCCCGGGTTCTCCCAGCAGCCGCATTCTGTAACTGTGCTGCTGGGGAACAAGTCTGTGTAATAAAGCCATCGATTGACTCCATCTCGTCTCGTGAGTGATTGATTGTGCTACACCCACATAGACATGAGAGAAGGCTGGAATTGAGTCTGGGTCCCTGGCACAATGAGACAGCAATGCTAACCACTGTACTGTCCCTAAAGATCAATTGTGAAAGTGGGAACGTTAGGGGAGAGAGGTCTTGTGATGAAACCTTTCACAGAATTGTTGTTGTGCAGGGGGCCAGTTGGGCCATCGTGTCTGCACCGGTTCTCCAAACTAGCATTATGGCTTTGTGCCATTCCCCTGCCTCTTCACCGTACCTCTGCACATTGTTTCTATTGAAGTCACGACCTCTTGAATGCCTCTATTGAGCCTGCCTCCACCACGCTTCCAGTCAGTGCATTCCAGACCTCAACCACGCTGTGTGGAAAAATATTTTTCTCACATCGCGTTTGCTTCTTTTGCAAATCACTTTAAATCTGTGCCCTCTCGTCCCAGAAGGGGGAAAAAAACAGTAGAACGGGGAAATAAGAATTCTGTTCCAGATTATTTTCTGGGGCGGAGTGGGGAAGGGGCGATTAAACCTTTCTGCAATTTACCGCCAACCATACAGAGGCCCTGGGGGAATGTGACTGCCTACATCCCTGATGGGCTCTCGTCCACTGTCACCTTAGACTTGAGGCCTGCCACAACTTGTGGGCTCTGCAGGCACTGGGACATTGGAAATATTTTTTATTTAAATCTTATTTATGATGCGGTCCATATTCTCATTAGTCGTCTCCCTCTGATAAAAGGGCACTTTGACTTGACAACTCCCTCTATGATTCGTCAGGAAAGGGTGAGAGCCAGGCTAAGTGAGAGTTTTTAAGGTGGGCCGTTGCCAAGTGTAAAAAGGGTAAATGTTTTGGGCTCTCTCTGAGCTTCAGGCTGAACCACAACGACGCGGCCATCCGGGTAACGCTGGGAAGGGGAGTCCGCGCGTATGCACGGCGGCGTCAGGCCCGCGCGCCACCGCTGTGCGCGGGTCTCCTGACGTCAGCGCGCCGCCGCGGCTCTCTGCGGGTGCGCGCGCTGCTGCTGCTGCCGCCGCCGCCGTCAGTTGTGTCTCGTGCGAACGCTGGATGGTGTCGGGGGGCCCCCGGGAGTGCGTTTAGCCCGCTTTATTAATTACTTACTTCCTAAAAGAAAGCGAAAGAAATCCAACTCTCTCTCTGTGAATATATATTTTTACGACTAGCGTGCAGGAAAGGACCAACCTGCTGTGAAAAAGGGGATTTTTTCTAAGTAATGTCGAATCCCGGAGCTCGACGGAACGGGTCAAGCATTAAAATCCGGCTGACAGGTAAAAGAAGTTCAGTTCGGGCAAATGTTTGAGATAATTTCGGCTGCGAACAGAGCCGCGGAGGTTGGCGACACCGGGGCGGAGGTGGAGAAGGAACAGGGACTTTGTGAAAGCGGCGCCCTGGTTGTTTGTTTGAGTTGCTCGGTGCCGGGTTGGCGGCGGCGGCTTCTCCCTCAGCCCAGACAAGGGGACCCGAGCCACTGGCGGCGCATGCGCGCTGGCCACTTCCTGTCAGTCAGCCATTGATGGGGGTGGAAATGTCCATCTCGCTCAAGGCTGGCTCATCGTTTACAATATGCACACAAAACCAACTGCACCGCGATTGGGAAATGTGCAGCCTTGTTCCTCTTGTTGCGCAACCGCGTTTTTAACCTCCAGTGTGTGTGGGAAATGAGATTTGGAGAACTTAAAGGGCACCCAGTGTTTCCCCCCCCCCTTTTCTAGATGTAAACTTGCACTTCAAACTGTCAAATGTATTGAGGCTTAAAGTACAGTCCTTTTTATTTTTATTGGTTTAATTTTATAGATTTTCTGTTTCATGGTAAGATAGCAAGCAAGTAAAATGTTTAACCAGCAGACTTTTAAAGTCCGTGGCATTCATTTCACACACTAGAATTAATATCGATAATACAAATTGGGTGCCGAAGCATGCAATTTGTCTCCTCGCGCATGGTCTGCCATTCAACAAGATCATGGTCAATTTGATTCTGGCCTTAACTCCACATTCAGCCTACCTCACCACAAGCTTTTACTCCCTCGTTAGTCAAGAATCTATCTACAACTGCCTTAAAACAATTAATTGACCCTGCATCCAGCATTCTCTGGGCGAAGAGAGTTCGAAAGATTCATGAACTGCAGAAAAAAATTCTTCTCATCTGTCTTAAATGGGAGATCCCTTTTTTTAAACTGTCCCCTAGTTCTAGTCTCTCCACAAGGGGAAACATTTTTTCAGCATTCTCTGTCAAGTTCCCTCAGGTTCGTATATGTTTCAATAAGATCACTTCTCAAGCTTCTTGATACCAACAGATATAGGCCCAGCCTAACTGATCTTTCCTTGTAAGATAACACCCCCATCCCAGTTCTCAGTCAAGTGAACCCTCTCTGAACTGCTTCTGATGCATTTATATCCTTCCTTTTATCAGGAGTACAAAAATGTTCACGGTACTCTTGATGTGGTCTCGCCAATGCCAGTACAACTATAGCAAAACATCCCCACCTTTATATTTAATTCCCCTTGCAACAAATGACAACATTCCATTTGCTTTCCTAATCGTTTGCCTGATTTGTGTACCAGGACACCCAGATTCCTCTGTACCTAAAGTTCTGCAGTCTCTCCATTTAAATAATATGCTGCTTTTCTATTATATGCCATCTGCCAAACATTTGCTTAACCCACCTGTGTCCCTTTGCAGACTCTTTACGTCCTCTTCACAGTTTATTTTCCTACCAATCTTTGTGACATCAGCAAATTTAGCAACATACATTTAGTCCCTTCATCCAAGACATTGATATAAATTGTAAATAGTTGATGTCCCAGAACTGATTCTGTGGCACTCCACTTTGTACATCTTACCAAACTGGAAAATAGCTATTTATGTCCTATATCTGGGTCCTGTTGCCTAATCCATCCCCTATCCATGCTAATCTATAACCCCCTGCACCATGTATTTTTATTTTATGTAGTAATCTTTAATGTGGGACCTTGTCAAATGTCCACTGAAAATCTAAGTAGAGAACATCCTCAGGTTTCCCTTTATCCACGTTCCTTGTTATTTTCTCAAAGAACTCCAATAAATTAGTCAAACCTGATTTCCCTTTCAGAAAACCACGTTGACTCTGCTTGATTACTTTTAGAGTTTCTAAGTGCCCCATTATAACCTTGATAATCGATTCCAACAATTTCCCTACAACAGATGTTCAGCCAACTGACCTGTAGTTTCCTGCTTTCTGCCTCCCTCTTTAATAGAGGATTCACATTCACTATTTTCCAATTTGATGGGACCTTTCCAGAAACTAGGGAATTTTGGAAAATTAAAACCAGTGCATTTATCTCAGCAGCCATTTTTAAGATCCTAGCATGAAGGCAGTCAGGGCAGCACGGTAGCACAAGTGGATAGCACTGTGGCTTCACAGCGCCAGGGTCCCAGGTTCGATTCCCGGCTGGGCCACTCTCTGTGCGGAGTTTGCATGTTCTCCCGTGTCTGCGTGGGTTTCCTCCGGGTGCTCCGGTTTCCACCCACAGTCCAAAATCGTGCAGGTTAGGTGGATTGGCCATGCAAAATTGCCCTTAGTGACCAAAAAAAGTTAGGCGGGGTTATTGGGTTATGGGGATGGGGTGGAGGTGAGGTTTAAATGAGTCGGTGCAGACTCGATGGGCCAAATGGCCTCCTTCTGCACAGTATGTTCTACCTGGGGACTTATTAGCTTTTTAATTCTAATAATTTTCTCAGTACTGTTTCACTGGTGATTCCCTCCCTTTTACCTCCTGGTTTATAATTATTTCTGGAATGTTTTTTGTATCCTCTGAAGTGCAGACATGCAAAATACCTGTTCACTTCATCTGCCATTTCCTATTTTTCCATTATTAATTTCCCATTCTCACTTTCCAGAGGACTAACACTCACTTTACTTTTTTTTTCTTTTTAAAATTCCTGAAGAAACTCTATCTGTTTTCATATTTCTAGCTAGTTTTTTTTCATACTATCCTCCTTATTCATCTTTTGTAATTTTTGAATTTCATTTCCTGTCAAATCTTCTGACCTGCCACTCATCTTTGCAGAATTATAGATTTTTGTCATTTTGATGCCATCTTTAACTTCCTTAGCTAGCCACGCCAATGCACCTTTCCCCTACAGTCTTTCTTTCTCACTGGAATGTATCTATTCTGAGTATTCTGAAATATCTCCTTAAATGTCTGCCACTGCATCTCTGCTGACCTATCCCTTAACCTAATTTCCCAGTTCACTTTCGCCAACTCTGTCTTCATGCCCTCTTAATTGCTCTTATTTAAGTTTAAAACACGAGTCTTGGATCCACTCTTCTCAAACTGAATGTGAAAGTCAGTAATATTTCACTGCTACCAAGGGGGCTTCACTAGGAGGCCATTAATTAACTCTGTCTCATTACATAGTACGATATATAGTATTACCTGCTCTCTGGTTGGTGCTAAGACATGCTATTCGAGGAAACTGTCCTGAAAATAATATGAACTCTTCATCCAGGCTACCTTTGCCAATCTGATTTGACCAATCTATATGTAGATTGAAATTGTCCATGAGTATCACTGCATCCTACTCAAAAGCCCCCATTATATCTTCCTGCATACCCTGTCCTACAGCGTGACTGCTGTGAGAGGACCTATAAACCGCACTCACAAGTGACTGATCTTTACTCGTTCCCATCTTTACCCAAACTGATTCTACATCTTGATCTCCAGAACTCAGGTCATCTATCTCTATTGTATCAATGTCATCCTTAATTAACAGAACTACGCTACCACCTTTCCTACTTTCCTGTCCTTCCTAAATGCCACGTACCTTTAATATTGAGGCCCCAGTCTTTTCATCCTGTAGCCATGTTTCTGTAATGGCCATCGGATCATACATATTTACATATTTATTTATATTTGCGCTGTCAATTCATCTATTTTGTCATAAATGCTACATGCGTTGCGATAGAGCCTTTAGTTCTGTCATTTTACTTTTTTGTGTACCTCTAGCCTTATCTGTTGATGTACTCTTAGGTTTGTACCCCCGTGTCGTCTTTCCATGCTCTGGTCATCATTTCCCTTATCCAACCTTGCTCTTTTGCTTTGTCCTCACTACTTAATTTATCACATCCCAGACTTGATCTCTTGACCTCACTGTTTAATTTGAATCTCAACCACCCTAGTTATATGACTCGCTAGGACACTCGTGCCAGCACAGTTCAAATCCCCATGAATCGCAACCAATTCTCCCATGCCATTCTTTGAGCCATAAATTTGACACTCTAATCTGATTTACACTGTGCTAATTTTCCCGTGGCTCGGGTAGTAATCCAGTGATTATGATCTTTGAGATTCTGCCTTTTAATTTAGCCCCTAGCTGCTCATATTCCCCCACAAGAATCTCTCTTTCCTAGTTCCGCCTATGCCGGCGGTACCTATGTGGACCACCACCACTGGAACCTCCCCCTCCCCACTGCAAGCTCCTCTTGCAGATGTTCTGGACCCTGGCACTGGACAGACAATACCGCCATCTGGACTCGCACTCTCAGTCTCCGAGAAATGTCTATCCTCCAGACAATACTGTCACCAAGCTTGAATGACTTGTATCATGGTGCCATGGTCAGTTTGCTCAACCATCCTGCAGCAACCACTGTTTTCCATACAGACTGCAAGGACCTCAAACCTAATGAAGAATTGTCAAGGCTGAGGCTCCTCCACTTCTAACTTATTGGTCCTCATACCTGCCATATTCGCAGTCGCGCCTCCTGAACCTAACCATTGACCAAATCATACGACTCTATCGAAGCGGTGTGACTGCCTCATGGTACATCGTGTCGAGATAACCTTCCCCCTCCTGACGCATCACCTTGTCAACAACTCCGCCTCAAACTCAGTGATTCTAAGCTCAAGCCACAGATACTTATTGCAAATGAGATTGCCCTGGTTAACCCTGATGTCCAGGAACTTCCACATTCTGTGGTTGCAACACATCTTGCCCTGCCATCTTTGTTATGTGTTAATTAATTTATCTTAATTTATAATTAATTAACATTGCTACTCCCAATAACCTTTACTATTGCCATTAAACCTTACTGCAACTAATAAAACTTCACAATTTCTAATGAATTTTGAAGATAAATGAGCCAAATATTCACCAGTCAATCACATGTTTTCTGTGATATCACAATCAATAATTGTAATGACCAGTGACTCGGATGAAATATACACTGGATTGTAGGAGATGCAAGCGGTGACTGTCTCTAAAATTTGTGTTTCTCAACACCTGTCAAATAAATTTTCCTGTTTTCAACAAGTCTAGGATAAAATCATTGTTTGTGTTAGAACATAGAACATTTCAGCGCAGTACAGGCCCTTCGGCCTTCGATGTTGCGCCGACCTGTGAAACCACTCTAAAGCCCATCTACACTATTCCCTTATCGTCCATATGTCTATCCAATCTCCATTTGAATACCCTTAGTGTTGGCGAGTCCACTACTGGTGCCGGCAGGGCATTCCACGCCCTTACTACTCTCTGAGTAAAGAACCTACCTTTGACATCTGTCTTATATCTATCTCCCCTCAATTTAAAGCCATATCCCCTCATGCTAGACATCACCATCTGAGGGAAAAGGCTCTCACTGTCCACCCTATCCAATCCTCTGATCATCTTGTATGCCTCAATTAAGTCACCTCTTAACCTTCTTCTCTCTACCGTAAACAGCCTCAAGTCACTCAGCCATTCCTCATAAGGTCTTCCCTCCATACCAGGCAACATTCTGGTAAATCTCCTCTGCACCCGTTCCAATGCTTCCACATCCTTCCGATAATGTGGCGACCAGAATTGCACGCAATACTCCAAATGCGGCCGCAGCAGAGTTTTGTACAGCTACAACATGACCTCATGGCTCCAAAACTCAATCCCTCTACCAATAAAAGCTAACACACCGTACGCCTCCTTAACAACCCTCTCAACCTGGGTGGCAACTTTCAGGGATCTATGTACATGGATACCGAGATCTCTGCTCATCCACACTGCCAAGAATTTTACCATTAGCCCAGTACTCTGTCTTCCTGTTATTCATTCCAAAATGAATCACCTCACACTTTTCTGCATTAAACTCCATTTGCCACCTCTCAGCCCAGCGCTGCAGCTTATCTATGTCCCTCTGTAACTTGTAACATCCTTCCGCACTGTCCACAACTCCACCAACTTTAGTGTCATCTGCAAATTTACTCACCCATCCTTCTACGCCCTCCTCTAGGTCATTTATAAAAATGACGAACAGCAGTGGCCCCAAAACAGATCCTTGTGGTACACCACTAGTAACTGGACTCCAGTCTGAACATTTCCCATCAACCACCACCCTTTGTCTTCTTTCGCTCGCCAATTTCTGATCCAAACTGCTAAATCACCCTGAATCCCATGCCTCCGTATTTTCTGCAGTAGCCTACCGTGGGGAACCTTCTCAAACGCTTTACTGAAATCCAGATACACCACATCAACTGCTTTACTGAAATCCACCTGTTTGGTCACCTTCTCAAAGAACTCAACAAGGTTTGTGAGGTACGACCTACCCTTCACAAAACCGTGTTGACTATCTCTAATCAAATTATTCCTTTCCAGATGATTATTCATCCTATCTCTTATAAACCTTTCCAAGATTTTGCCCACAACAGAAGTAAGGCTCACTGGTCTATAGTTACCGGGGTTGTCTCTGCTTCCCTTCTTGAACAAGGGGACAACATTTGCTATCCTCCAGTCTTCTGGCACTATTCCTGTAGACAAAGATGACTTAAAGATCAAAGCCAAAGGCTCAGCAATCTCCTCCCTAGCTTCCCAGAGAATCCTAGGATAAATCCCATCTGGCCCAGGGGCCTTATCTTTTTCACACTTCCCAGAATTGCTATCACCTCCTCCTTATGAACCTCAAGCCCTTCTAGTCTAGTAGCCTGAATCTCAGTATTCTCCTCGATAACATTGTCTTTTTCCTGTGTGAATACTGACGAAAAATATTCATTTAGCACCTCTCCTATCTCCTCGGACTCCAAGCACAACTTCCCACTACTGTCCTTGACTGGCCCTACTCTTACCCTAGTCATTCTTTTATTCCTGACATATCTATAGAAAGCTTTAGGGTTATCCTTGATCCTACCTGCCAAAGACTTCTCATGTCCCCTCCAGGCTCTTCTTAGCTCTCTCTTTAGGTCCTTCCTAGCTAACTTGTAACTCTCGAGCGCCCTAACTGAACCTTCATGTCTCATCTTTACATAAGCCTCCTTCTTCCTCTTGACAAGTGTTTCGACTGCTTTAGTAAACCACGGTTCCCTTGCTCGACCACTTCCTCCCTGCCTGACAGGTACATACTTATCAAGGACACGCAGTAGCTGTTCCTTGAACAAGCTCCACATTTCCATTCTGCCCATCCCCTGAAGTTTTCCTCTCCACCCGATGCATCCTCAGTCTTGCCTCATCGCATCATAATTGCCTTTCCCCCAGATATAACTCGTGCCCTGCGGTATATACCTATCCTTTTCCATCACTAAAGTAAACGTAATTGAATTGTGGTCACTGTCACCAAAGTGCTCACCTACCTCCAAATCTAACACCTGTCCTGGTTCATTACCCAGTACCAAATCCAATATGGCCTTGCCTCCCGTTGGCCTATCTACATACTGTGTCAGGGAACCCTCCTGCACACATTGGACAAAAACGGACCCATCTAAAGTACTCGAACTATAGCGTTTCCAGTCAATATTTGGAAAGTTAAAGTCCCCCATAACAACTACCTTGTTGTTTTCGCTCCTATCCAGAATCATCTTTGCAATCCTGTCCTCTACATCTCTGGAACTTTTCAGAGGCCTATAGAAAACCCCTAACAGGGTGACCTCTCCTTTCCTGTTTCTAACCTCAGCCCATACTACCTCAGTAGACGAGTCCTCATCAAACGTCCTTTCTACCACCGTAATATTGTCCGTGACTAACAATGCCACCCCTCCCCCTCTTTTACCACATTCCCTGAGCTTACTGAAATATCTAAACCCCGGCACCTGCAACAACCATTTCTGTCCCTGCTCTATCCATGTCTCCGAAATGGCCACAACATCGAAGTCCCAGGTACCAACCCATGCCGCAAGTTCACCCACCTTATTCCGGATGCTCCTGTCATTGAAGAAGACACACTTTAAACCATCTTCCTGCCTGCCGGTACACTCCTGCAACTTTGAAACCTTACTCATGACCTCACTACTCTCAACCTCCTGTATACTGGAGCTACAATTCAGGTTCCCAAGCCCCTGCTGAACTATTTTAAACCCTCCCGAAGAGCATTAGCAAATTTCCCCCCCCCAGGATATTGGTTGTCAGCTCTTTTCTAATTTTTTTTAGGTAATATTGCTAACCTTTTACTTAAATGTCAGCGCTAAATGTATTATGTGGGACTACATGAACTCTGAAGCTTTTTGTGTTTATGTTGACTTGTTAATACATTTAAGCTATATTTACTGTTTTGGACAAAATCTGATTGCTATGGCAGGAGATAAACAATTAAGTCTTACAAGTAAGGATTTCTGCTTCAACTTTGACTTTCACTCCTTTTGGTTCAGTGAAGTTGAATTCATCAGCATTTTCTGATTTGATCGAACTTCTCAATTCTTGTTATAAAGCTTTTTGATGTTTTGTTTTAGCTAACACTATAATTTAGTTTAATTTGCAAAAGATAACATCGTATTCCAAAGCAAATTGCATGCCATGTATTGTCCATTCCTCAAAAGAAATTACATATAGAAGATCAAAGTGAACATCGCACCTGCTGTCAGTTAATTTTCAAGTTGTCTGCCACAGATCTTACTTTCTATTTCCTCATTGTTTTATTTTGGTAATTTGAATCTTTTAATTAAAAAAAATAATAATGTTTTGCAGAAGAAAAGCTATTTCTGTTGAACTTAATAACCATCATCAGATGGCATCCCTGTTCATATCTTATTTCATGCCATACTTATTTGTTTTTGGACTGTAACCCATCCCAAATTGCCCTGATAACGTGATAGACCATCTTGAGTCAACTTAGCCCCTGTGGTAACGTTGGCCAGTTCATGCAACTTGTAGATTGTAGCTGCAATAGGACCATGGATACTGAGTTCAAATGCAAAGGTGCTAATCAAATGAACTTCTTTATTCTGGATGGTGTCAAACTTCTCAAGTACTGCTGAGGTTGTATTTATCCAGTGCGTGGTGAGTACTCCCATATGTTTCTCACGTGAATCTTGTAAATGGTGGGAAGACTTTGAAAAGTCATAAGTTTAGCTATTCATCCTCGTCAAGGATGATGCCTATAGGATTTTGATGATGTGTGCCATGGCCATGATCATGCTGTTCAAAGTGAGGACAGATTGGTGGACTTTTACTTAGTCTCAGTGAGTAATCACAAAGCTATGGGACAGAGATCTGACTATTTAATTCCTGAATTCTCATCCTCCAAATAGTTCCCAATGCCTGCATCAACACGGGATAACTTTGGTTTATCAATGTGTACTTTGTCAGTTTCTCACATCTTCACACTCAACCTACATTGGATATACAGTACAGAAACAGGCCATTCGACCCAACTAGTCTACTCCAGTGTTTATGCTTCATTCAACCGTGCATACCGTGGGGCAGCACGGTAGCTTTGTGGATAGCACAATTGCTTCACAGCTCCAGGGTCCCAGGTTCGATTCCGGCTTGGGTCACTGTCTGTGCGGAGTCTGCACATCCTCCCCGTGTGTGCGTGGGTTTCCTCCGGGTGCTCCGGTTTCCTCCCACAGTCCAAAGATGTGCAGGTTAGGTGGATTGGCCATGATAAATTGCCCTTGGTGTCCAAAATTGCCCTTAGTGTTGGGGATAGGGTGGAGGTGTTGACCTTGGGTAGGGTGCTCTTTCCAAGAGCCGGTGCAGACTCGATGGGCCGAATGGCCTCCTTCTGCACTGTAAATTCTATGACTAAGCCTCCTTCCATCTTTTTTTGTAAATCCATCAATGCAAATCTCTATTCTCTTCTACATTCCATTGCATATGTGTTGTATTTCTTGGGTTAAGAAATGCTCATTTGTGGGTTAGAAACTTTCCTTTCACTGCTGGGACCAGGGTTGAATTATTATTCAAGCCAGTATGATAGAGTTCTGATCTGCAGTTAAAATGACTCTATATAAAATCAGCTTTGCTTTGGCCCTAACCTCTTGAATTTCTGTCATTCTTCCACTCTTTCTTTCTTTAAATCTACCTCATTGGAAAAGTATTTGGTCAGCAGACCTGATTTCACTCTGGGTTGGCACCAAATTTTCTTTTATAACACCGTAAGGTGCCTTGAAATCTTTTAAAGATACTTTACAAATGTAATTCTATAATCAGAAATGAATCTTGCATGCTTCGTTGAGTTTTGTCTGCAGGTGAAGCTTTCTCTTTTCAGCCTTGCGATTGGCCTCTGTTAGACCTACAAAGGCCCACTTATTGCGTCCTTCCATCTTCCGTCTGTAATACCTGACCTCACGATCCACTCACATCTTGCAACAACAACACTATTTTCAGACTCAACCTTACATGGCATATGTGGCACATAAACAGGCCGTTCGGTCCAATCAGTCCCAGCTGCTCCCCTCCACAACAAAAACAAAATTCTGTACATTCTCCGTATGTCTGACCGTATCTGTGGAGAGAACGGAGCTAACGTTTCGAGTCTGGTTGACTTTTTGCCAAAGCGAGCTCCCCTCAAGCCTGCTCTCCCTTTTCCTCATCTAAATCTATTAATTGGAACCCTCTGTTCCTTCTTCCTCAAGGTTGTCTGCCTTCCCCTTGAATGTGTCTATGCTACTCGCTTTAACCACTCCCTGTTATAGCTAGTTTCACTTTCTCACTACTCCTTTGAATAAAGAAGCTTGTTCTGAATTCCCTGTTGAAATTCTCGGTGACTATCTTGTATTGATGGTCTCTAGTTATGCTTTTCCACCAAGGGGACACATTCTCTGTCTACCCACTCTATCAAAACCGTTCGAAGCTTTAAAGACCATTATTAACTCACCTCCTAACCCTTCTTTTTTCAAGAGAAAAGAGACTCAGTCTGCCAATCATTTCCTGATTATATGTACCCACACATTACTGGTATTATCCATGTAAAACCTCTCTGCACCCTCTCCAATGCATCTCTATCCTTTTTATAATATGGCGAACAGAACTGCGTGCTGATTATTTGGCCCAACCAATGATCAATATAGATTTTGCAGAACTTCTGTACTTTCAATTCTGTAACTCTAGAAATAAAGCCGAGTGCTTGGTTTGCGTGTGTTATGGCCTTGCTAAACCTGTGGTGCAACTTTTAGCGATTGTTTTTTTTGTACTCCAAGATCCCTTTGTTCCGCCAGACAACTTAGACTTGAACTTTCCAAGTAATCATAGAATCATAGAATTTACAGTGCAGAAGGAGGCCATTCGGCCCATCGAGTCTGCACTGGCGCTTGGAAAGAGCACTCCACTTAGGCCCACCCTATCCCAGGAACCCCATCCAATCTTTTTGGACACTAAGGACAATTTATCATGGCCAATCCACTTAACCTGCACACCGTTGGACTGTGGGAGGAAACCGGAGCACGCGGAGGAAACTCACGCAGACACGGGGAGAACGTGCAGGCTCTGCACAGACAGTGACCCAAGCTGGGAATCGAACCTGGGACCCTGGAGCTGTGAAGCAACTGTGCTAACCACTGTGCTACTGCGCTGCTGGTAATATGTGACCTCTCTTCTTCCCATCAAAATCACCACCTCACATTATCTGCACTTAACTTCATTTGCCAATTATTTGCCCATTCTACAAATATAATAATAACCTCCCCTAATTGATCGCAGTCATCCTCCGTATTGAGCCCATCACCACCAATATGTGTTATCCATACATGTAGAAATTTGTGGCCTTTGATTCCAACGTCCAAATTGTTGAGGTAAATTGTGAACACCAGTGGCCCCCAACAAAGATCCTTGTGGAGCACTACTTTGCAGTGTTAATGTAAGCCTACTTGTTGCACTCATAAAGATTGTTATTGTTACTTCCTACCCGCCACTCACATGTACTATCATTGATTCCTACTCCCTGCTTTCTGTCTTGAAGCCATCGAGCAACCTATTTTGCTACCTACCCCTTGACTCCATATCCTCTGATCTTACTCATTAGTCTATTATGGAGCACGTTATAGGCTTTTTGTAAATCTAGATAAATTATGTTGACTGCTTCAGCATTGTCAACTCCATATGACTGCCTCAAATTCGATAAGGTTGATCAAACGGAATTTTCTCTTTTGAAATCCATGCTGCTGAGTAAATATTTTATTTATCTGGATGTTCTTTTATTCTTTTCTTTAGTAAGGGTTCAATTATTTTCCCTACCATAATGTTGATCAGTGGTCTATAATCCTTGGGTATGTTCCATCTTGATCTTAAATACAGGAATTACATTAGGTTTTTGCCAATTGTCTGGCATCGTATTTCTGAAGAATTAGAAACATGTGGAGCATTGCTTCTGCTGTTCCTTTCCTGGATTATCTGAAAATGCATGGATGCAATCCATTCAGCCCAGTGACGACTTCAACTTTGAGTGTTTAGTTTGTTCAACACATCACTTTTTTATTTTAAATGCATTCATCTCATTGGTTATCTCGTTATTCAATGTCATATCTAGTTCCTGGTAAATACCGAAATGAAATTCCTGTACAGCCTCCTCAAACAGGCGCCGGAATGTGCCGACTAGGGGCTTTTCACAGTAACTTCATTGAAACCCACTTGTGACAATAAGCGATTATTATTATCATGCACTGTCTGCATCTATGTATTTACTGTAGTGTTCAATTGATCCATTGAGTCTCTCTTACTCGTGTTTAGTTTGGGCTATTCAGTAAGACCATAAGACATAGGAACAGAAGTAAGCCTTTCGAGTCTGCTGTGCCATTCAATGCGATCATGATTGATCTGATATGATAATCCTGAACTCCACTTTCCTGCCATATTTCTCCCCCCAATATCATATGAGGAGAGACTAAATTGATTAGGATTATATTCATTAGAGTTTAGAAGAGTCAGGGAGGGGATCCCATGGACACATAAAATTCTAACAGTATTAGACCGGGTAGATTAAGAAAGAATGTTCCCGATGGTGGGGGGGTCTAGTAATAAGGGTCATAGTTTGAGGATAAGGGGTAAACCTTTTAGGACTGAGGTGAGGAGAATTTCTCCACCCAGAGAGTGGTGAATCTGTGGAATTCACTGCCACAAAAGGTAGCTGAGGAGAAAACATTGTGATATTTCAAGATTGTATTAGATATAGCTTGTGGTGCAAAAGGGATCAAAGGATATAAGGACAAATACCTTCCTGTACCATCCCGATTCCGGCGGGACATGGCCAGTAGATAGTGTCCATTGTGATAAGCCACAATAAGATGATGTAGTTAATACAAGGAGCTAGGGTCTGAAGCAATCAGATGTTGAGTTTCAGTTTGGAGTTCTGTTAAAAATATATGAACAAACCAGCAGCTTCTCAAAACAGTGAGTTATCGATTTTCCTGTGAACAGGACAGGAGCTTTTTACCAAAGGCTTGCAGGTTAAACAGTAGTCTGAGACAGTAAAGAAGCTGCAGGCTGTTTCTTGACCAGTTTTCTCTCTCTCCCTCTCTCCCATCAGTCATTTAAAATGAAATCTGTGTTTGCTAACTGTATTTAAAAGGGATTTTGACCTGAGATGGGCTTTGCTTGATTGCAGATAAAAGCTGGCAGATAGGAGTGTTTTGTTTAATTGTTAAAAATTGCTTCCCTGATAATTGTAAACTAAACTATTTTCTTGCATGTTGTTTAAGTTTGAGTAATACTGTGTTAGTAATAAAGTTTGTTTTAATATAACATATCCCAATTTGTGCATGGAGTCATTCCTGGAGCATAGTATCCTTTCCTCACAAATTAAATAGAATATTGGGGTTTCTGTCCATTATCCTTGCAACTATTGGGATCTGGTTCGGAATCGTACTATCAGCCATGAACATTCTTAATGATCCAGCCTCTACAGCCTTTTTGGTGGAAAATATTTTTCCTGCTGTCTTGTTGAACACATTTTAAATGTTCCACTTCATCGTTTGCCAATATTCTTGCCCACTTTATTTTCATGTATATTTCAGATCTGTAAACTGAGATTTCACGGCAATAATAATTGACATTTTTATTTTGAAAACCTCATCACAGGCATTTCATTGGTTTATGATCTTCTATAAGTGAAAAATTGTGCAAATTTAACTAATGCTCTTTTATGGTCCAGCTGATGCTGCTCATGGACTTAGGTTTTGCTTATCCATATCTCGAGAATCACGGTGGTTTCTGCACTGGGCATCCAACCTTCAGCTTGTTTGGATACTGGTAGGGAGCTTTGACTATTGTGCTGTTCAGATTAACGTGGTCAGCAAGTTCCAGGCCATGACCACTCACTGTGTAGAAAGGCTTTTCCTCACATTCCCTCAGCATCTCTTTCCCAGAATCTTATATCTGTGTCCTCTTGTCCCTGTACCATCAGCTAATGGGTAGCGCTTTTCATTGTCTACCTTATCTAAGCCCGTCTTAATCTTGTATGCATTTATCAAATCTCTCCTTTGCTTCAAGGGAAACATGCCCAGCCTTTCTCACCTAACCTTTCTGACCTGACCTGACTGCAGGGGCTGGTTTAGCACATTGGGCTAAATCGTTGGCTTGTAATGCGGAACACAGCCAGCAGCGCAGGTTCAATTCCCGTACCAGCCTCCCCGAACAGGCGTCGGAATGTGGCCACTAGGGGCTTTTCACAGTAACTTCATTGAAGCCTACTTGTGACAATAAGTGATTATTATTGTAACTTCAATCTTCCCACACCTGGAACCATTCTGGTGAGTTTCCTCTGGCTCCATATTGTTTGCATTCTCAGCAGTCGGAAATTTTTAATTGATTTTCGCTCTCTTCTCTCAAATTGTAAATTGCACTTTCTGCTCGAACTTGCAAAAGCAGGTTATTTTTATTTGTTTCACATCTGAACAAAAAGTTCTGGGTTCAATCCTTTCGATGTTAAATTTGAATAGACTTGCATCTAATTCAGAGAAAAAAGTTGAGTGAGAGTCTCACCTTTAATCAAATGGTTGAAAATCATGTTTCTGTTAGTTTTTTAAAGTTGATTTAAGAATATTAATCTCATTTAGTTTCTGACTGTTACTGTGAAGGAACACAACGTGATTCTGAGTGAATACTGTATTAATGAGCTACATCAGCCTCTCAATTCCCACTGCGGTACAGCACTAAGCTATATGGAATATTGTATAAGGTATTCTCCATTATGTTTACTGACTATTGTTTGAGCAGTAGTTGATAACATTTGGTCTTGACATAGTGGGTTAGGGAAGAGAAATATGCTTGGCCACGTGTTCTTTCTCCCAAGTGCTGTCCCCTGAAACAATGCATTGTGAATGCTGGGTGGAAATGGATGTGTTTAACGATGATGCTTAATAACAGTATTCATCATCTAGGCTGATGTGCGAATGGTATTTGAATGGAGTAGTGTAGGACTGCCAGAGCTGATAGAATTCCAGAAAGAATTGAGAAGGAGAAAAGAACTTGGTGAAGTAAGAAGAGATGCGCTACATTATACTCCTACATGCCAGTTTGTCAGTGCTCAACAAAATTAAGGATGCAAGTAGTTTACATGTTTTAATTTTCTTCTCCCAACCCCATTCTAAATGAGCTGCTGATATGGAGATGAATTTTTTTTTTGGTTTATAAATTTAGAGTACCGAATTCATTTTTTCTAATTAAGGGTCAATTTAACGTAGCCAATCCACCTAGATTGCACATCTTTTGGGTTGTGGGGACGAAACCCTCACAAACACGGGGAGAATGTGCAAACACCACACGGAAAATGATCCAGAGCCGGGATCGAACCTGGGACCTCGGCGCCGTGGTGGAGATGAATTTTAATGAATCCATTTTCACATTTGTTGGAATCAACTGTATTACAATATTGGGAGCTTTTTCATCAGGATGGTATAGTTTTAAAGAAGTTAAATTGCACAGCACTTCCAGTACTTTTTGTTAATTGTATATTTACCCGTCTTGCCATTGTTTACAAAAGTTAGATCAGGGCTTTGCTGTCTTCTGCCAAAACTGCCCACTATTTCAGGAACATCTTAGAATGCAAAGATAAAACACCCAACTTTTTGCAACCATCTCTATAAATTCCTCTTTCATGCACGCCCCTACTATCCTTGCCTCCAGTGATGTGCAAGAAGCTCATGGGCTTCTTTGTTAATAAGATTGGGATTATCTATTCAGCTGCCTCTGTTTCCCTTCCTTCTCTTGCTCACTAAAACCAAACTTATTCCAAGATAGTCAGAGCTGGCTTAGGGGATAGTAGTGATCTTGGTGAGAGCTCCTTTGTTTTTGAAAACTATGATGTGGAGATGCCGGCGTTGGACTGGGGTGAGCACAGTAAGAAGTCTTACAACACAATGTTAAAGTCCAACAGGTTTGTTTCGAATCACTAGCTTTTGGAGCACTGCTCCTTCCTCAGGTGAAGAAGCAGTGCTCCGAAAGCCAGTGATTTGAAACAAACCTGTTGGACTTTAACCTGGTGTTGTAAGACTTCTTACTTTTGAAAACTATGACACCCATCTCTCATTCCTTCATAAGATCACTGAACTGGTTTGTGCTGCTGTCACCTGAGAATTCCTTGCAATGTTTTCTCTTCCTACGCCTGCACTATTGCCTATGGGATCTTTGGACATTCTATCCTTGGTTTGTCATCTACATGTTTTACAAATACAACATCAGTCTCCGTATGTACGCTGATGGTGCAGAACCTTGACTCCACCATCCCTTCTCTCAAGCCCTGCAAGCTGTCAAACTGCTTGTCTAATATCCAGGGAACTCTGAATTTGTTTGTCCTATTCTCCCCCCCCCCCCCCCCCCCCCCAATGGGAATGTAGCTCAGCTGTACCCAAGTTATCTCCTTTTAAAAGGCACCCTATTGTTCTATAATAGTTTTACCTGCTAATCGAGACCTGGGACAGATCTTATCTCGTCCCACTGAAATTGGTCCTCCTCGGGTCTAGTAATTTTACTTTAGATTGCTCCTTGTCCTTTTCCCTGGATAACCTAAACTGTATGATACTATGATCACTGTTCCCTAAATGTTCCCCAACTGGTGCATGAAACGTTTAACCTAATTCTCCAGAACCAAGTCCAGCAAGGCCTCCTTCCTCATTGGACCGGAAACATACTGATCAAGAAAATTCTCTTGAACACACTTCAGAAACGCTTTTCCTTTCTCTGTGTTCTTTAAATTATTACTGTCACAGTCTACATTAATATAATTGAAGTATATGAATAGATTTGAATGTTGTAGCAGGCTCAGTATGCCAAATGGTCTAATCCTGCTCCTGTGTTCCTAAAATTAAGTGAAAATGAAGAACATCAAATGTTTGCATCACTATGACTACAATGATGATGTTGCACCTAGTTAATGTGTTATTGGTTTCTAACATTTCTGGTGTTATTGGGGCTGTTTAGCACAGGGCTAAATCGCTGGCTTTGAAAGCAGGCCAAGGCAGGCCAGCAGCACGGTTCAATTCCCGTAACAGCCTCCCCGAACAAGCGCCGGAATGTGGCGACTAGGGGCTTTTCACAGTAACTTCATTGAAGTCTACTTGTGACAAGCGATTTCATTTAATTTCATAAACTAATGTTGGGCTTATTCATTTGTGTCCTAATTTTGAATTTATCAGAATTTGTTAGATTGCTGCTATAATTTCTCCAGTGCTTGAAAAATTTTAAATGCTTTATTCTTACTGTCTAGCCTCTAAAATTACTACAATTGATAATATGAAGGCAATGAAAATATGGATTTGGAATTAGCAGAATGGAAAAATGCAAACTTCCTTGAAGTGCTGCTTCAAAGGGTGGAATTCAATGGAAAAATTTCCAAGTTCATTTGTAGCGGGTTTTCCAGGGATTTTCCCGCCGGCTCTACCACCAAGTTCCCCACCGCTATCCAATGACACTTAGTCACTTTTTTGGGCCCTGGGGAGTTTCTCACTGGTTTAGGCCACACTTGGAATTTTTTTTAGCACTGGGAAGCTGAACTCTGAGATCAGGCCATGATTTTGAAAGGGTGCCCCGATCTCTAAGTGAGCTTGTGGGTCCCCCACAATCCTCACTCATGGACAATGTCACCCCCACACACATAGGCACTTAACCCACTCCCCCTTCCCCAAGTGAGGACACCCTGCTATGGGGTCCCTGGAGGTCTCCCCTCTTCAGGCCCCCCCTTTTCCAGGACCCCCACCCAGAGGCCCCTACTTATCTGCCATGCACCCCCACCATTCAACCCCCCCACCCTCCTTTCATGGCAGAGCCACCCATGGCCCCTGACCCTTGGCAGTGCCACCCGGGCACCCTTGCACTGGCACCCAGGCAATCCTCCTGTCAACTTGGCAGTTCCATCCAAACATCTTGGGAGTACCAGGATGGCAGTGCACATAGCTGGGCAGTGCAAAGGTGCCCACATTCCAGGGGAAAGGCCAGGGAGCCATACTGCACTGACCCTGACTACCTAGGCCCAGGAAACGCCCCGGATGCCGTTTTTGTGGACCAGTACTCAACAGCGCCCAGCTGTGTCCTCGCTGGGGAGGCTGATAGATCCTGGGAGGCTGGTAGATCCTGGGTAAGCTCGCCGAAGTCGTGCCATTTGGTCGTGCCCCTTTTGGGCTTGATTCTGACTCCGAAGCCTCATGGAACTTGGGTAGATCCCGCAGGGCATGAAGGCTGCCGGGAAACCCGCAGGAGGCCTCTTCCGGCATCCACTGGCTGCACCGCTCTCGAGCAAGTGTGCAATGCGGCCGGTGGATCGTTCCCAAAAGTAATACAATTAATTTTTGGTTCGTGCTTACTGAAGATTTATTTTATGTTGAAAAATGTATAAATCTTCCCCAGATAGCAAAATGATTGTGTTTTAAGAATTTTCATTCTCAATTGTTAGCAGAAAATGGTAACCTGATTTTGTTCGGAGCTTTAATTTTGAGATTAAATTTTCCTTTCCTTTGTTCTATTTGCTTTGTATTACTAAATAAGCAAGCACAAACATAATAGACAAAAAAAATACAGGCTGGTATAATTTGAAAATCTAGCCTTCCATTGGAATGTTTTAGGTTGACTGACCCAGATTAGTTTGAGTAATTTCACTGAAACCTGATTCTGCAGTAAAGTCAAGGTAAAGTTGCTATCGTCCCAGATGCCAAAGGCTGCTTTCCCCTTTTGAGGGCGAGAGATGATTGGTGGTGATTTAACCTGAGGATCACCACACTTCAGTCCAGGAGCAAGGTTGAGAAGGCAAACCTTCACGAATAACATTCTACAATACCTTCTACTTCTATCTTCTACTGTTTCTACAGTAGCAGTTATTCAAATACTGCACGGGAATTACATTCATTGAGGAACTAATAGTGCAGATGACTTATGCTGCTACATAAATTTGTGCCTTCCGTTAACATCTAAATTAGGGTTCCGTTTGAATAAATTTAGTCAAGTGGCTCATCAAACTTCCCTTTCTTAAAATGTGGTGTTACCCATTACAAATGGGTGCAGACAATTTTATTAATGACTTTTACGGTGCATTTTTATTTATACAAGGCAGGGACTACTGAGGTGGCATGCTGCCTAGTTTCCGATGGCTTGCCTATTGGCCATTCTCCAAACTTAATGTGCCACCCTACATAAGCACTGAACTAAAAGCACTGAATTATACCAACCACAATAATACCAGGCTGGGTTACTGATCCATGCCGAGTTAGCTTCATCCGAAGTTAGAGGCTAAAATTGTCCTCATGGAGACATGAAATCTACAGAAAAGCTATGTTTTCCATTCTTGCCCACTGATTTTAATACCTGCTGAAAACTGGTTGATTGTGCCAATGATGCTCATTTTTGATCCTTTCAGTGCAATGCTAGATGCCAAACAACTGATCCTTTTTTTTTTTGCTGAGTGATTGATTCTACCACCTGACTTTTCTGAACTGCTTCAATGGAGGTGTTATCTCTCTCCCCTTCTCTGGCATATTGTTGTTCAAGTACCTCATCCCTCTTATTTCTTGTCTTCTTAATTCACTGCCCTCCAGCCCTCCCTAAATCTCTGTCTCTACATCTAACTTCTACCAGTATTCATCCCCTATTCCTGGTCATCTCCCATAACCTGTCTACTCCCAAGTTCTCAATTTCTGATGAGGCCATCCATACCACTTACTTACATTGCTCATGACCCCATTCTCTTCCCTCTTTTTGCTTCTGTGTCTGAGCTGAATAAAATTCCCAAGTCACTTCCAACTTTACAGTCAGGGTCCCATTTGCATGACTTTGGCTCTCCATTTGCTATTATACTTCTGGAGCTGTTGGCTTGCTTAACAACTGTCTCCTTCATCTTTACTGCTCTTTTTCCCAGCTAAACTTTGATTATTTCCCACTGGGCTGGTGCGATGTTAGTCCTTCGTCTCTTTCAAACTTGAGATACAGGCTTGATCTTATCTGATGCATAACTGGTTTGGCCAGCCATCACAGGATGTGCCTTCAAGTCTCACTTTCATCTTTCAGGCAGTCAGGATCATCCTGGAGAACAAAGATAAGCGTGTCTCCTTAAAACATTCTCCATGGCCCGTGCTCTTACCCTCATGCTTCCATTCTTATTAATCCAATCATAGCCAGAACATCTACAACAATAAGCTTCTCATTTGGCCCTGACACTGTCACTTCTGGAGTCCCCTAAAGATTCACCTTTTATCCTTCCAGTTCATCTACATGTGCAATGCCAACATCTGCAAACATGGTGTCAGCTTCTAGGTTGTCCACAGGCAGCTGTACCTTCTCATCACTCTTTCTCAAATCCCCCATCCCCTTCACACTCTTTCTTGTCAGCCATCCAGTCTTGTTTGAACTGCTTTTCTTCATCAATGCTTTCGGGAGACCAACACCATGTCTTTTGTCCCTGACGTAAATTCAGTACCTGTGCCACTGATCCTGTTCACTATCGCGACCACTTATATTTGATATCCCATATCTTCATGATCATAAGTACTACCCATTCTAATCCAGTGGTCACAGCCATAGTCCTCTCTCATCAGCACTCGCCCCTCCCCATTTCTATCCTCCTCCCTGACCCCATCTACCCCTTGTCTTGTTCCCAACTGCCCTCCCACTTCACTCTCACCTCTTTTTTATTCCCAGTTTTGATTTGGTTAGAATATAGAACATACAGTGCAGAAGGAGGCCATTTGGCCCATCGAGTCTGCACTGACCCACTTAAACCGTCACTTCCACCGTAACCCAATAAACCCTCCTAACTCTTTTGGTCACTAAGGGCAATTTATCATGGCCAATCCACCTAACCTGCGCATCTTTGGACTGTGGGAGGAAACCGGAGCATCTGGAGGAAACTCGCGCAGACATGGGGAGAATGTGCAGACTCTGCACAGACAGTGACCCAGCGGGGAATCGAACCTGGGACCCTGGCGCTGTGAAGCCACAGTGCTATCCACTTGTGCTGCTGCCCAAGGTTGTCTCCTTGCTTCTTAGCTCTGTTTGACATGAACAATTCTGTGGTCGTGGCTTTGTGTGTAATGCAGTAGTATGTCAGAAATATAATGAAACTTAATGTTGGAAATGATGCAGTTATACAAATAGGATGGGTTAGTGCTTTGGGCTCTTGAGTGTTCAAAATGTTCTTTGGCATATTTTCAGAGTGCAAAGAAAGCTAAAAATGACAGAAAATTATGCCGTTTATCTCCCATCTGATTTTAGTTTCCCTTGTGTAAAGGCTATTATGATCCAGCTGTGCAGGAATATAGGTGAAATGGTTCATCATTCTTTAAAATCAGTGACGTTACCAACAATGTACTTTATCCATTTGTAACTTCTGAATCTCTGGTCTTTGAGATATGCATTGGGAATTCACCTTGGTACCAATTAAAAATATTTTGCCACTGATTTGTTTTTTTTACTAGTTCACAAGATCTGAAATGGTCAAAGGTGCTTCTGACATTTGCTATTTGAAGACTGAGTACAGATATGCTTTTCATAGAAAGAAGATAAACTAGCAGCTGTAGCTATAGTAAGACAGCAATTGATGTAGTGGCACTGCATCTTAGCATGGGATTTTCCACGCAACCTGCCGCGAGTTTTATTGGCTAGCGGCGGGATTTTCTGGTCCTGCTGTTGACAACAGGGTTTCGCGTTGAATGCACCCCTCGCCACTTGGAAACCCGTAGTGTGGGCCAGCTGCCGGCAGGATCGGAAGATTCCACTGGCATGAATGGCTGGAAAATTCTGGCCTATACTTTAAAAATATTAATTTGAAGGGAACAGCCATGTTTTTCCTGATTTGATTTTTGTTAACCGTTTTAAGAAATATTGTGTGTTTAATGTAATCTGATTTGGCACAAAAAAAAATGACAGGAATTATATTGCAGGTTTGGAGCTGTTTTGCAGGTGGGATTTTGCCTTGAACAAATGGAACTTATAAAAATAAAATTAACAACTTTGGAAGTACAGATAAGATAAATTAACATTTTAGGTGCAGGCCATTTGCAACTTTATGATTTTGTCATTTTAAATTTTATTGCACCTTAAATCCTGTTGTTGTGCATTTTACTTTGGATAAATGCAGAACACGGGGGAAGTCAACCATCAGACATTTTTCTACAGTGATGCACTTGACTAAATAATACTTAGTAATTCAATATCTGAATGGATATTCATCATACTTTTGAGTATAAATCCTTGTATTGTCATGAGAATTTCGCTTTAAGAAATATTTGGCTGCTCATATTACTGCAGTGATGTCAGTGTGGGTGGAGCTGGGCTGTCCTATCAGCTTTTTACTTTTGTTTTTGAGCAGGCTGCAGGGTGTGTTTTAGATTAGTTTTCAGATCTGGATAGCTGCAGTCACAGCCAGAAGGTGTATGTGTTTCTCTCTGTAATCTAAAGACTGTAAATCGATCCTGGTGATTTAAAACTAAGAACAGTAATGACTTTAACCTAATTTGCTTCCGTTAAAAGGTGTTTCTTCTGTTTCCTGGATGTTGTTTGGGAAGTCATTAAGCATTACTTAGTGTTGTATTCTTTGGGGGTTGTATTTGAATTAATGGTTGCTAAGATGCTCACTATGTTTTAAAAAGGTTAACTTGAGTTCATAGAATAAACATTCTTTTGTTTAAAAAAAATACTTTCCATTTCTGCTGTACCACTCCTGTAGAGTGGGCTGTGTGCTCCCCATACCACAATCTATTAAAAGTTGTGGGTCAGGTGAACTCCATGATACCTTTGGGGTTCTCTAAACCCTGGCCCATAACAAATTGGGGGCTCGTCCGGGATAAAAATCTATATTGGATTGGCTTAGCGAACCTAAAGACAGTGAGGGGTGAGCATATTGTAGTTGCTTTTCAGGTGTGGTATTCTAAGTTTAAGTGGGGAGCGTGTTGTGGACAATGGCTCTGTCAGAGGCTCTGAAGTTTTTGGGGGTGGAGACGGTCACAAGCAGTACCTTACGGACAGAGACTAAAAGCAGACTGTTAGATTTGGCAAAAACATTGCAGTTAACATTACCTGACAAAATGCGAAAAGATGAGGTAATTATGGCGGTGGCTAAGCATTTAAAGTTGCCTGAGATACTGTCTGACTCATTAGAAGTCGCATAGATCCAGTTGCAGATTAAGCAACTTGAACATGAAAAAGAATTAAAGCAGCTTCAATTTGCAATGAGAGAAAAAAAAGCGAGAGGGAGATACAGATCAGGGAATAAGAAAAGGAGAGAGAAGAAAGAAACAAAGAAAGAATAGCCCTAGCAGAACAAAAGGAAAGATAGAGAGGAAAGGGGAGAGGAGAGTTTGAACTTCAGAAAATGGCTATGAAACATGACAGTCAGTTAAAATTGGTAGACGTAAAGGGAAACGTACAGTTGGAGGATAGTGATGAGGAGAGTGAGAAAGAGCGTCATAGTAGAATGCTTGGTGGGGATCTATTTAAATATGTCCAAGAATTGCCAAGGTTTGACGAGAAGGAAGTTGAAGCCTTTTTCATTTCATTTGAGAAGGTAGCTAAACAAATGAAATGGCCACAGGACATGTGGGTATTACTGATTCAAACAAAGCTGATTGGTAGGGCTAGTGAAGTGTTTGCATCACTACCGGAGGAGGTATCTGGGATGTATCAGGAGGTGAAAAAATCCATCTTGGGTGCATATGAACCAGTGCCTGAAGCCTACAGACAAAGGTTTAGAAATTTAAGGAAAGAATTTGGTCAAACACATGGAGTTTGAAAGGCTCACACAGAGTAATTTTGATAGGTGGATAAGGGCTTTGAAAATAGACCAAATGTATGAAGCTCTCAGAGAAATTATACTTTTGGAGGAGTTTAAAAATTCAAATCCTGATATAGTGAGAACTCATGTGGAAGAACAGAGTGTTAAAACTGTTAGATTAGCAGTGGAAATGGCAGATGATTATGAATTAGTTCATAAATCAAAGATTGGTTTCTGACATCAGTTTCAGCCGGTGAGGGATAAAAACTGGGGACATGAGAAATACTCAAGTGGGAAAAGTAAAGGTGATCTGATGGGAGACAATAAGGAGAGTGTACCTCAGATTAAAAAAGAAATCCAGGAGGGTGGAAAAGAAATGAAAAATTTCAAATGTTTTCACTGTAATAAACTAGGCCATGTAAAGTCACAGTGTTGGTGGTTGAAGAAAAGCACTGGGAAGAGTGATGTGGTAAAACAGGATAAGACAGTGGGGTTTGTTAAAGTGGTAAAGGAAAGCCCAAGTGAAGCGAAGGAGGTGCAAAAGATTGTACAGCCTGATCAAGAGGTGATTGATAAGGTGCCAGATGTCTTTAAAGAATTTACTTGTGTGGGTAAAGTTTACTCATGTGTATCTGGAGGAGCAGGTAAAGAAGTCACAATTTTAAGAGATACGGGAGCTAGTCAATCTTTAATCGTAAGAGATGCGGAGTTATGTAGTTTGGGAAGAATATTGCCAGAAAAGGTGGTGATATGTGGAATTCAGGGTGAGAGGAGTAGTGTTCCATTATATAAGGTAAGGTTGGAAAGTCCAGTGAAGAGTGGTCGTAGGAGTAATAGAGAAACTATCTTGTCCAGGAATACAGTTTATCTTGGTTAATGATATAGCTGGATCGCAGGTGGGAGTGATGCCTACTGTGGTTGATAAGCCAGTGGAAAATCAGACAACTAAAGGGTTGAAGGACGAATATCCTGGGATTTTACCAGATTGTGTCGTAACAAGGTCGCAACATCACAGGTTAAGACAAGAGGAGAAATCAAAGAGGGAAGATGAAGTGGAAGTGCAATTAACAGAAATGATTTCTGATCAGATGGTTGAACAAGAACCAGGTGGTGGATGAGGCGGATATTTTTACTTCAGGAAAATTGGCGGAGTTACAACAAAAGGATATCGAACGGATGTATCAGAAAGCATACACGGAAGAGGAATCTGAGTGTATACCAGAGTGTTATTACTGTAAAAGTAATGTCTTGATGAGAAAATGGAGACCTTTACATATGCAGGCGGATGAAAAGTGGGCAGAAGTTCATCAAGTAATATTGCCGGTAGGGTATAGAAAGGAGGTGTTACGAGTTGCACATGAGGTACCAGTGGGAGGTCATTTGGGAATAAGGAAAACTCGAGCTAAAATCCAGAAACATTTTTATTGGCCTGGACTACATAAAGATGTAGTTAAATTTTGTCAATCATGTCAAGTGATGGGGAAACCTCAAGCAATGATAAAACCAGCGCCCTTAATACCCATTCCAGCATTTGAGGAACCGTTTACAGGGGTCCTAATTGATTGTGTAGGACCGCTTCCTAAAATGAAAAGTGTGAATCAATATCTTTTGACTATAATGGATGTGTCTACTAGGTTTCCAGAGGCCGTTCCAGTATGTAATATTACAGCTAAAAAGATTGTGGAGGAGTTACTTAAATTGTTTACTAGATATGGACTACCCACAGAAATACAATCGGATCAAGGATCAAATTATACCTCTAGGTTAATCAAAGAAGTTGTGGATAGCTTAGGAATGAAACTATTTAAATCAACTGTGTACCATCCAGAAAACAGGGAGCGTTATAAAGGTGGCATCAGACATTAAAGACAACGTTGAGGGCTTATTGTCACGATTATCCAGAAGATTGGGATAAAGGAATTCCATTTGTACTGTTTGCAATTAGGGATGCACCTAATGAGTCAACCAAATTTAGTCCTTTTGAACTAATTTTTGGTCATGAGGTAAGAGGACCACTTAAATTGATTAAGGAAAAATTGGTGAGTGAGAAATCTGAAATTACATTATTGGATTACGTGTCAAATTTTAGGGAACGATTAAATAGAGCAGGTGAATTGGCTAGACAACATTTAAAAGTTGCACAAAATGTGATGAAACGGGTAGCAGACAAGAAATCCAAAGTTCGTAGTTTTGCCAGTGGAGATAAAGTTTTAGTATTGTTACCAGTGGTAGGTGAACCTTTAAAAGCTAGGTTTTGTGGACTTTATCAGATTGAAAGGAAATTCAGTGAGGTGAATTATGTGGTAATAACACTAGACAGAAGGATGACTCACCGAGTGTGTCATGTGACTATGCTTAAAAGGTACTTTGAAAGGGAAGGAGAGAAAAAGGTTTTAATGATTCTAATTCAAAGTGACGAACCAAATCCAGATGACTGTGAATTTGACATGCATCAAATTAAATTGGAAAATGAGGATGTTCTTAAAAATTGTGATAAATTGTTGAGTTACCTTCCAGAGGAAAAACGAACTGACCTGAAAGAGTTATTGATATCACATGGGCAAGTTTGTAGAGATAAATTAGGAAGTACTAAAATGGCTATACATGATGTAGATGTGGGAAATGCTGTTCCAATCAAACAACATCCATATAGACTTAACCCTTTAAAATTGGCACAGGTTAACAAAGAGATTGAGAGTATGCTTAAAAATAATTGAAGTGGGTTGCAGCCAACGGAGCTCACCCACAGTGATGGTAGCAAAACCAGACGGTACCCAACAGTTGTGTGTGGACTACAGAAAGGTTAATGCAGTTACAAGAACGGACTCTTATCCTATCCCACGTTTGGAGGATTGCATTGAGAAAGTGGGACAATCCGTGTTTATTTCCAAACTGGATTTACTTAAAGGTTACTGGCAGGTACCTTTATCCGAAGGGGCGAAGGGGATTTCAGCTTTTGTGACTCCAGATGGTATATACCAATTCAAAGTTATGCCATTTGGCATGAAAAACGCCCCAGCCACATTTCAATGGTTAACTAACAAAGTTGTTTCAGGATTACCCAATTGTGCGGTATAAATCGACGATCTGATAATTTTCAGCCCGACATGGAAAGAACAGTTAAAACATCTGATAGAGTTATTCGATCGACTTCAGGAGGTGGGTTTGGTGATAAACCTAGCCAAAAGTGAATTTGGAAAAGCCCAAGTCACACTCCTTGAGGAGTTTCCGATACCCTCGAGACGAAGGGAAATAATGCGATTTCTTGGCACGAGTGGATTTGATCGAATATTTGTGCAAAGGTTTTGTTACATGATTGCTCCACTGAAGGAATTGCTGAATAAACATCAAAAATTTCAATGGACAGCGGAGTTTCAACAGGCATTTGACTGCCTGAAAGCTGTGACAACCAATGCTCCTGTGTTGCAAGGGACTCTGTGATCAGATTTAACTAAAGTATCTAACTTTAAAGAGAAATGCCGAGGCGTAGAGCAATGGACGGACCGTGCAGAGACCTTCTTGTTCAAAGAGACTGTCAATCGAGAAAGATTTCAGTTGGAAGAAGAACGAAAAAAAAATTGGACTACATTATTATACCTGTTTGTGTGTGTTTTTAAAAAAAGCGAAAATGTATATTTACTGTGTGCATTTCTTAAAGAATGGTGAAAAATGAAACCATCTTTAAGTTGATAGTTTATTTTAATTTCTTGGGGGAAGGTGTCATGCGAATGTCGCTTTAAGAAATGTTTGGCTGCTCATATTACTGCAGTGATGTCAGAGTGTGGGTGGAGCTGCGCTGTCCTATCAGCTTTTTACTTTTGTTTTTGATCAGGCTACAGGGTGTGTTTTAGTTTCGTTTTCAGATCTGGATAGCTGCAGTCACAGCCAGAAGATGTATGGGTTTCTGTGATCTAAAGACTGTAAATCGATCCTGGTGATTTAAAACTAAGAACAGTAATGATTTTAACATAATTTGCTTCCGTTAGAAGGTGTTTCTTCTGTCTCCTGGATGTTGTTTGGGAAGTTATTAAGCATTACTTAGTTGTATTCTTTGGGGGTTGTATTTGAATTAGTGGTTGCTAAGATGTTCACTATGTTTTATAAAGGTTAACTTGAGTTCATAGAATAAACATTGTTTTGCTTTAAAAAATACTTTTCCATTTCTGCTGAACCACACCTGCAGAGTGGGCCGTGTGCTCCCCATACCATAATCTATTAAAAGTTGTGGGTCAGGTGAACTCCATGATACACTTTGGGGTTCTCTAAACCCTGGCCCATAACAGTATGAATAACAGTGTGATGGTAGATTAACTTTATGCGATGTGTAATGATGTCCTCAACATTTGCTTCATCTAACTTGGTTGCTTTAATAAAGGTTATATCACTTAGACAATTTTAGTTAAACAAAGAGAGTAGTACCAGTACAATTTTGTCATCGAGTTGTACAACACAGAAAAGACCAATCGGCCCATCGTGTCTGCACCGTTCAAAAATAACCACCTATTTTAATCCCATTTTCCAGCAATTTGCCCATAGCCTTGTATATCTTGGGATCTCAATTGCCCATCTAAATCCTATTTAAATGTAATGAGGGTCTCTGCCTCCACCGCCCTTTTAGGCAGCGAGTTCCAAACTCCCACCAGCAGCTGGGTAAAAAAGTTTTTCCTCACATCCCTCTAAACCTCCTGCCCCTTACCTTAAATCTATGGCCCTTGATCATTGATCCCTCCACGAAGAGGAAATGTTTCTTCCTGTCTACTCTATCTATGCTCTTCATAATTTTATACATCTCAATTATGTCTAAAGCAAAAGACTGCATCCTGTTTGCTTAGGAAATGCGCTTCCCTGATTCCTATTGTCGTGTTGTAATCATGTACACATTCTCTGGTCAACCTTGCAAAGTTACTGCGTACAACTGTAACTGCTAGCAGCTTTGATAAATTCAATGATGCAGTGCACACATTTATAGTATGTGTACAATCAGTAGTGATGGTTCACTGATGGTCGATTATTTTTGAACCTAACAGTAGGGTGGCATGGTAGCACAGTGGTTAGCACTGCGGCTTCATAGCACCAGGGTCCCAAGTTCGATTCCTGGCTGGGTCACTGTCTGTGCGGAGTCTGCACGTTCTACCCGTGTCTGCGTGGGTTTCCTCCGGGTGCTCCGGTTTCCTCCCACTAGTCCCGAAAGATGTGCTATTAGCTAATTTGGACATTCTGAATTCTCCCTCTGTGGAGTAATAGTCATTATTCCATGTGACTGCTCTGTTCTTATATCCTTTTATTCTCTTTTCCAACCATCTAACTAACCTGTTGATAAATGTTGTAATGATCTCTGCTTCAATCATGAACTCCAATTGTGCATTCCACAGCCCCTCTGTCCTCTGCTTAAAAAAGTGTCTGTTCTGCTGCTCTCTGTCCTAAATGATTTGCAGCTAATCTTCTAGATCCCTCAATCATGGAAATACACTATTTCTATCTATTACATAGTATTTACAACACAGAAAAAGCCTAACAGATCCATGCTGCTGTTTAGGCTTCGCACCGGCGCCCTCCTACACTCCTTAATTTAACCGTGCCATTTTATCCTTTTGTTCCTTTCTCTCTCATGCGTTTATCTAGCTTCCCCTAAAATTCATCTATGCTGGCCACAATTACTCCTTGTGGTAGGTAATATGTCCCACTTTTTTTCACAATGTCGAGATGCCGGCGTTGGACTGGGGTGAGCACAGTAAGAAGTCTTGCAACACCAGGTTTGTTTTAAATCACTAGCTTTCGGAGCACCGTTCCCGAGCTCTTCACCTGAGGAAGGAGCAGTGCTCTGAAAGCTTGTGATTTGAAACAAACCTGTTGGATTTTAACCTGGTGTTGTAAGACTTCTTACTTTCTTTCACAAATTAGACATAGTTTTTGCTATTGGACCATCGGAATTGGATGGATTTCAGTCCAGGTTCCAGCTGTGAAAGACCAGTTTCTAACCCACAGACTAGCCTTTTATTATATAACAAGGAAGTACCACTATGTATCAGTCACTGTACAGTGTATCCTTTTATGTTCCTCATAGGTTTGAGTATCTCCTAAAATCCTGCAAATGTCTCTGTTTTCACATTGACGGCCCAAATTCTTTGAATTGCATTTTTTCATACCAGGCAGCATTCATGTGAATCTGTATTGTATTCTGCTTATTGCCTCAACAATCTTCCTATAGTGTGCTCAAATCGACATACATTCCCAAACTTGGCATCATAAAGGTTTTATATAAATTTACCATCACAGCTCAATGTTTATACTCTATACCTGTTGCCACACAAGCATTAATGTATTCAATTATTATTTTTATAGCTGTATACATTTTAGGTGCTGGTTTTAATGTTTTCTGAACCCAATATGCCCAATCCTCTGCTCTTCCATATCATCTAGCATCCCCCATTCAAAGTATAATTACTTAAAACAAAAAAAAAATGTATCGCCCCACATTTGTTGGCATTGATATCAATATCCTCTTTGCAACCTCCATTGGTCTTCATTTAATTACCAAGCATAACATTTTGCTATTGCCTGCAAACTTGGGTACCACTATGTGCTAAACATATGTTTCAAATCACTGATGAACAAAAGTGATCCCAGAACAGATTCTCTTCTTGGTCACTACTATTGTATTTAATCCAAGAAATGTAGCATAATTGCTCTGTTTCTTCTCTTTTAACTAGATTTTTATTCAAATTTGCTACCCTCTCTCTAATTTCATGGCCCTTAATTGTTTCTAGTCTCCCATGTGGTACCTTATCAGAGGTTTTTTTAAAGTTCATGTGTAGCAAATCCACTGGATTTGTCTGTCGCCCAGAAAAGAATCCTTTCTGTGGCCCCTTTGCCACTTTGTTGCAGCTTTGTAGTGCACATTGCTTCATACATTTCCACCTTGTGTCTTTATTTCTTACCTTTCCCAATGTGTCTAAAACAGCTGATACTTTATAGGAGAATTGAGTCTTTCCAAATCAGACTTGTGGAGTTTTTACAGGATAGAAAAAGGCCCTTGAGCCCATCGTGTCTGTGCCAGCCATCAAGCACCTATCTACTCTCATCCCATTTTCCAGCACTTGGCCCATAGTCTTGTATGCTATGGCATATCAAGTGCTTATCTAACTACTTCCTAAATGATATGAGGGTTCCCACCTGTACCACCCGTTCAGGCAGCGAGATCCAGGTTCCAACCACTCTCTGGGTGAAAAGATTTGTGTCTGATTTCCTCTAAACCTCCTGCCACTTATCTTTAATCTATGCCCCCAGGTTATTGACCCCTCCGTTAAGGGGAAAAGTTCCTTCCTATCCACTCTGTCTATGCCCCATATAATTTTATACACCTCAATTCGGCACCCCCTTTTCACAGCAAATCTTGTGTAAGATACCCCAAAAGGCCAACAATAGTTTATTTCTGTGTCTTCAAGAACCATAGTCACTATTGAAAATGACAACCCTTTAACAGTGTCATGCTTATGTCTGGTCTGTGAGTCTATGTATTTTGACTTCATACATGCCAAGTCGTGCATAATCATAGATTATCATAGAATTTGTGACAGATGCAGCAAAAACTTTGCTGTATCGTTGCTGCCACAGTGCCATCAATCTACCTTGATTTGGCACTGTATTGTTCACATTCTGAGAAAAGCTATGGAAAGGAAGGAGCACCAATGTATTGTTCTCCTTGAAACCAAGAATGAAAATGGGTCAATGGTAAACGTTTCATGAAATTCTTCGAAAGTGCTGTGAATTTTACAGGGTAATTATACTACCAGAGAAAATGAAAAAAGTCTTGCATTTATATACAGTAATGTTTCACCGTTCACTGGGGATACATTCCAGCGAAATCTCACACAAGGCACAATCGCAAACGGCGAACAAACTTTACGATGGGAGTCAATGAGGTAGGCTCCAGCCATCCTAAAGTTTGACATGTATAAAGGATCGAAGGCAATAAAAACTCTTAATAAATTAAAAGGGAAATTTGGTGTAGAAATTGTTTAATAAAACAATAAAGCAAGAACTGTGATCAGGAATTAAATCGCAACAGGGTGCACCCAGGTGCAAACTATAATAGACAACATACATGTAGTCAGTTTTTAAAACATAATTGGGCATTTTTTCTTTCTTTTTGGCATTTTCTAAAGTTGGTTTCTTCTTTTTATTTTTAAAATCATGGATAAGTAAACATTTGGGCCTGCAATGGGCAGTCTGGTGTTCAAAGACTTTTTTGTGGATAAGCAAATTCGTGAAAGAGGAAGTCACCAATAGCAGAACTTTACTGTAGTGCATTTCATGACCACAATGCACTTTACAGACAGTGGCTTACTTTTTTTTGATGTGTAGCAGCAGTTGTAACATAAGAAGCATGGAAGTGAATTTGCGCGTAGTAGTTCCCACAAACAGCAATTTGACGATGACTAAATAATCTTTTTTTCTGATATTGATTGGGGGGATAAAAAAGATAACTGTTACCAGGAATATCTGTGATAACTCCTTGTTCTGTGGGATGTAGAGTTAGGAGTTGTATGTTTATAATGTCTTACATTGTGAATAAATCTAAAACTTATAAAAGATTGACTTCTTGTTTCCTCCTTCACCAACTGCCTGTAAGAAGTTAACAGATGACACCTCTGACAGTGTGGCACTTCCTCAGTACTGCACTGGATTTTCAGCCTAAATATGCTCAAGTCCTGGAGCGGGCCACAAACCCACACTTTATGATTCAGAAGTGAGAGTGCTGCTAATTAAGCCATAGCTAAGAACAAGACATTTTATGCACATTTATAATACCTGATATCACAGCTTTGTCAAATACAAGGTTCAACTCCAGTCCATTTAAAAAAAAAAGGAACAATTCAACGCGTTACTCAGTCAGTTACTCTGTTAAATGCTTACTGTTTATGCTTTTTTAGATGCTGGCAGGTTTAATTTCTTTCTCAATTGGTTTTGTTAGCAACACTTTGGCAGATGTTCTTCATAATAATAGGTTAAGTGAATTGGACATTCTGAATTCTCCCTCGGAATGTGGCGAATAGGGGCTTTTCACAGTAACTTCATTGCAGTGTTAATGTCAGCCTACTTGTGACAAAGATTATTATTATTTTCCTACTCCATTGCTTTTGTTAGCAACACTTTGGGAGTTATGTTATTCATGTGAGTGGCTTCATGTTTTCAACTCTGTGAAGTCTCACGCCATACTCTTAGTTTACTGGAGCTGAAGTAAGAACTACCTGAAACTAAGACTAGAGCATATTGGCTGCATAATTATTGGAATAGACTAAGATTATATTGAACCTAGCCATAATAGCTATCCATCTAATTACAGAACAAAATTAAATTCCAAAGCTTCTGGACAACTGTATGTTATTGATAGAGTGAAGTAAGAGTAATGTTGGAGCAGAAAACTGAACTACAAGCATTAGCCTCATCTTTTCTCTTTCGTGGAGGTCTAGTAGCCAAGAGACCAAGGCTCTCCAGTTATCTTCATGACATTTCTAAAAAAGGTTCTGGATGCCATTAGAGATATGGGGTTGCCTGCTTAATATTAATTAACTTGGCAGTATGAACAGAGTACTACCTGGAGCGAAAAAAGAAAAATTTTATAGCAGTTTTTGTGATCTCAGGAAGTCCAAAAATATTTTATTGTTAGTCAAGTGCTTTTGAATGTAATCACTGTTCTAGTCCAAAAGGGAGGGAAAGAGAATTGGTGGCATCCAATCTGAAATGCAGCGTTCGCTATAATATGGCTGTTGTGTATTATTTTAATCTTGCAAAATATATTGAAGATAATCAATCAATTTTATTTTACAAATTGGCATTCCACGTTAACATTGTTTACTTCCAAATAATTTTTTGAGGCGGGAGGCTAAATTATGTTAAGAATAACCTGGGATATCTTTTTTCTTTGTCTTTGATCCTCTTTCTGCTCTGCCACCTCAGGGAAATACTTGGTCTCTACTCAAGAATGTCTATTGAAGATACATTCAAGCTTAGAATTCACTTTGTACAACATATAATTTTGATTGTGAATCACTGAACATTTAGTAATTTAATTTTCCCGCTTGGTACTAACTGTTGGAATGTATTTTGGAAATTTCTAATCAAAGGATTATTCTACAAATTGGTTAGTAATTAGATTTGTTTTCTTTAGAAACAGTGTACCTTCAAAGACTGACCATGCAAAAGTTTATTGTATGTGGAATTTCCTCTTTATTAGTTGTTAGAGCATGATACAGTCAAACTTTCAATGAAATGCCCTAATGTGTTATTTTTTGAGCTTCTAAAAATAATGCATCTGCTGGTGTGCACACATTTAATCTGAAATCAATAAAAGAAAAATCGAATTCATTAGTTAGCCTGGAGCAAGTTTCCAGTTTTGGAGAGTGCAATTTCTCGCACTTCTAATTCTTGCATGTTTCTTTGCCTTCTTGCTGTATCTAACCTATGTAGTGCATTATAGCTATTCCATATGCTACAAAGTAACTCTTAATGTGTATCAAAGGTCAGGCATTTTTTGCTTGGGGAGCTGCTTTTCCTATTCTCTATCTCTGCTCTCATTTTCAAGGTATTTCTGCTAGGTTATATCATTGCCTCATGAGGTCACAGCATTTTATTCTTTCAAAAAAAGATGATGGTGAGCTCTGTTTCCTCTTGGTGGCTGCATGGGGTGGCGATGGCACAGTGGTATTGTCACTGGACTAGTAATCCAGAGACCCGGTTCAAATCACACCAGATTTGGTGAAACTCGAATTCAATAAAAATTAGGAATTAAAAGTCTGGTGATGACCATGAAACCATTGTTGATTGTCGTAAACCCATCTAGTTCACTAATGCCCTTCAGGGAAAGAAATCTGCCATCCTTACCTGGCCTGGCCTATATGTGACTCCAAACCCATAGCAATGTGGTTGACTCTTAACTACCCCTCGAGGGCAATTAGGGATGGGCAATAAATGCTGACATAGCCTGCAATGTCCATGTCCTATGAATAAATTTAAAAAAGTTGTGCCTTTCAATATGGACAGTGAGTTCTCTAAACCAAACTGAGAAAAGCAGTAATTCATTTTCACTGCCATTGGAGCACTGTCGCAAATTATGTTAATGAATCTTCATTGGCATTCAGTCAACCCAGTGATTGTTAAATAATTTTTTTAATTAAAGGTTTTCATAAAATATCAATAACAAAATGAGAAAGAAAAAAGAACCCAACAGGGTTAAGTACAAAACACAATCTAAAAAAGCAACCTCCCAAACCTCTCTCCCCCCCCCCCCCCCCCCCCCCCCCCCCCCCCGGGTGCCTAAAAATAATAAATTAACATTAACACCCCGACTTAAGACAACAGGTGTATACACCCCCTCAGACCCTTCCAGTGTAAATAACATACACAAAAATAAAGTAACCCCCCCCCCCCCCCCCCCGAGCTGCTGCTGCCATTGACCAATGTCTATCGTTCTGCCAGGAAGTCTAAGAATGGTTGCCACCGCCTAAAGAACCCTTGTACCGACCCTCTCAAGGCGAATTTCACCTTCTCCAATTTAATGAACCCTGCCATATCGCTGATCCAGGATTCCACGCTTGGGGGCCTCGTATCTTTCCACTGAAGGAGAATCCTTCACCGGGCTACCAGGGACGCAAAGGCCAGAATTCCAGCCTCTTTCGCCGCCTGCACTCCCGGCTCCTCTGCCACCCCAAATATTGCGAGCCCCCAGCCCGGTTTGACCCTGGATCCTACCACCCTCGACACCGTCCTCGCTACGCCCTTCCAAAATTCCTCCAGCACTGGGCATGCCCAGAACATATGGGTGTGATTTGCTGGGCTCCCTGAGCACCTAACACACCTGTCCTCACCCCCAAAGAACCTGCTCATCCTTGTCCCGGTCATGTGTGCCCTGTGCAGCACCTTAAACTGTATGAGGCTGAGCCTCGCGCACGAAGAGGAAGAGTTCACCCTCCCTAGGGCATCTGCCCACGTCCCCTCTTCGATCTCCTCGCCCAACTCCTCCTCCCACTTACCTTTCAACTCCACCACCGAGGCCTCCTCCTCCTCCTGCATCACCTGGTAAGTTTCCGAGATCTTCCCCACCCCCACCCACCCCCCCGAGAGCACCCTGTCCTGTACTGTGTGTGGCAGTAGCCGTGGGAATTCCACCACCTGCCGTCTGGCAACAACCCAGTGATTGTTGGGCTGCTGGGTGAATTATCTAAAATGATTTGTGCAGAATCTTGTACCTTAAACAAAAAACAAACTAGAAATGTAGATTACATGACTGCGCATGCACAGTAATTTATTATTTTGAGACTACATGGTGTTGATGTGAAATGTTATGGCCTGAATTGTATTGATGACAGTTATTTGTTATGCATTAGCATCTGATAAAACACAAAATAGTGAATGTTTTGGACAGACCACTAGAAATTCTTACCCAGAACTGGGAGTCCAAAGTAAGCAAGTCCCTTTATTGCAAAAACAGAAAATGCTGGAAAATCTCAGCAGATCTGATTGCATCTGTGGAGAGAGAACAGAACTAACGTTTCAGTCTGGATGAATCTTTATTATAATCTTTATTATTGTCACAAGTAGGCTTACATTAATAGTGCAATGAGGTTACTGTGAAAATCCCCTAGCCGTCACACTCCAGCGCCTGTTCGGGTACACCGGGAGAATTCAGAATGTCCAATTCACCTAACAGTACGGTTTCAGGACTTATGGGTAGAAACCGGAGCACCCGGAGGAAACCCACGAAGACACGGGGAGAACGTGCAGACTCCGCACAGACAGTGACCCAACCTGGGACCCTGGCACTGTGAAGCAACAGTGCTAACTCAGAGCTCTGACAAAGAGTCACCCAGACTTGAAACATTAGCTCTGCTGCCTCGCTCCACAGATGTTGTCAGACCTGCTGAAATTTTCCTCATTTTCTGTTTTTGCTTCGGGTTCCAACATCCGCAGTAATTTGCCTTTATCTCAAGTCCCTTTATAAGACTGACTAATATAAAAAGGGAAGAAAAGAACATGTATAAGTTACTGGTTTAATATGTCTGTATGGGTTTTCCCTGGGTGCTCCGTTTCCTCCCACAAGTCCCGAAAGTAGTGCTGTTAGATAATTTGGACATTCTGAATTCTCCCTCCGTGGACCCGAACAGGCACTGGCTGGAAAGTGACGACTAGGGGCTTTTCACTAACTTAATTGCAGTGTTAATGTAAGCCTCCTTGTGACAAGACATTGTTATTACTATTGATACTGGTAAATAGAAGACCAATGAATACATTTAATAGCTTGAACATGGATGGAAAAAAAAAAGCAATGGGAATATAAATATATGTTAGAAACATAAATTATCTTCGTTAACTGCAAAAATATGTGGTGACAAAAGAGTCGAGATTATAAAAGAGCTTGAGTGAAATTTGGGGGAAACTGACATGAAAACAATGAAGATGGCTGAGATCCAAAAAGAAAGAACAATCTGGCTTTATGTAGTGCCTTTCATATCACAGAACATCACAAAGCACTTTGAAGCCAGTGAAGTACAGCAAGCTCCCACAAACATCAATGTGATGATGTGTTGTTCGTTGAGGGATAACTATTGACCAAGATCAGGTTATCGGGGAAACCTTCCCTGTGATCTTTTACATCCACCTGAAAGTATAGTTCCATGGATCTTTTACATCCACTTGAAAGATTACCGTCTTGTCCCCAAGCACAGGACATCCGTCAATGCAGTACTCCCTCAGCAATGCACACCGGCGGTGTGTCAACCTTCATTATTCTGCTCAAATCCTGCAGTGGGACTTTAATGCACAGATTTCTGACCTGGAGGTGAAAGTGTTACTTACTGTGCCATGGCTGTCAGCTGGTTGCTGAAATCAATGTTCAGGCCAAAACGTCTGCAGAAGAAAAATGAAATGTTGCTCTTGAAGCTTCTGTTGAGCTTGACCTGTAACAATGTTGTAACAAAGATGGTAAGATAGGATTAAGAGGTTGAAATAATGCTACTGAACATTTTGGTAGCTAGCCAAATTATACTGCCAAGATCATAGATGAAAAAGGCCATTCATCCATCCAGAGGGCTTCACAGCCCCCTGCCCTGCCTCACCCTTTTGCAACACACAATTGTTCCTTCTGCAGCTTTCGCTTCCATTACAAGTGAACACTGATTTTATGGAGACTATCAGTCCTTATCAATGTCTCCTTGTTGTCACAAAGCACGTTGATGCTATCTGCAAGGGTATCTCAATTTGGAACACATGTCCGTGGGGGTGTATTTAATTTTGGTGTGAGGAGACAAATAGAATCCCTACAGTGCAGAAGGAGCCAATTTGGCCCATCGATTCTGCACCGATCCTCCGAAGGAGCACCCAGGTTCAGGCCCCTGCCCTATCCCCATAACTCCATCCAATCTTTATGGACACTAAAGGACAATTTAGCTTGGTCAATCCACCTAACCTGCACATCTTTGGACTGTGAAAGGAGACCGGAGGTAACCCACGCAGGCACTGGGAGAACATACAAACTCCACACAGTCACCCAAGGTCGGATTGAACCCATGTCTCGGATGCTGTGATGTAGATGTGCTAGCCACTGTGCCGCCCTAAAGTGAAACCCCAGTGAGAATAAACAGCCCAGTCGTCGAGTAACAATTATTAAAGACTATTGAAGTAAAAAAACATACACACAAACAGGACTACTCTATTCTCATGCAATTAAAATGTATGTATTGCTAAACACACACACCATTTATATATAACGTACCCCTTATTCCAAAGTATATCTACGATACCTGAACTCCGTAAGACTTCTCTTCCCCAAACAACGCCAAAATTAAATAACCAGCTTATAGTTCCCACACAATATGGGGATGATACTCAGTCGGGAAATAACTTTTCCAGGTTCAACAAAGATATTTAAAACTGCCGTTACAAAGGTTTATTGCACTGCCTTGGCTCTAAGACACACTTGTTTCATGTAAACTTGACCTCTAGGCTGCTAGCTGAAAAGCTTTTCCCTTCAGGTTCATTGGCTGGAAACTGGCTTGTCTATTTTCTGAAAATGCTTGATGTTAGTTGCTTCCCTGGCTTCTGATCGTCAGGCCAGTTAAACCGTTATCCCTCTGTGATTATTCCTTCTGTGCATTCGGCTGCCTGCCCTTTTCAACTGCCTAGACTATGCATTAACATATGTATATGTCATTGACCTTTCCAATCGTCTGTAAGCTGTTTTTCTTATAAGCCATTCACACCTGATTATTATCTAAACAACCTTTTAATCTCGCATCAATGAGGTCTTTTCAATACTATCTACTGCTGTCTCAAGGCAGATTTCTACCTGTTACTGGACATCTTGAATCCTATTATGTCTTCACTTTGTTTTACTGCTGTTGCTAGGCAGATTCATGATACTGTACTCTTGCAATTTGTTCTAGTTTGACCCTTTCTGTCTCCTTAGCTATCTTGTATACCTCCACAGGCTCACCTGTCTGATGAATGACTCCCTTCTGAACTGAAAAGCCCAAGTTTGACATATCTTTTCTGTATAATTCTGACCTTTCACACTAGGCTTAGCCTTGTATCTTTTTCTGTACTACCTCTATTTCTTGGGATATTTTCCATGTGTCTTTCAGTATGGCCACACTAGAGCACTGTACAGTTTGAATACAATTTCTCAGTTGCGGTGTACTGTTTTGATACAACCAAATATTTTATTTAATTTGTCGATTGCTACTCCGTACTTTTCAAACCATTTCTCAATGTGAACCCATTTTAATGCCTCAGATTATATGTGGCCCCCTAAATCATAGAATCCCAACAGTGCAGAAGGAGGCCGTTTGGTCCATTGAGTCTGCCTTCAAATGAGCACTCCACCCATGCCCACTCCCCCTATCGCAGAAGAAAATCTGGGAGTATGAAGGTTGTGGAGCAGTGAGAGGGTCTGGGGAGACTAGCTTTTGACCGGGGGATGTTGGGAACTAGAGCTGATGAAAAGTCAGGGTTCTAAAAAAAAAACTCTCACTTTTGCAAACTCTTTTTGCAACTGCAGTTGGGCCTCAGAGTACGGTTGAGCTGTTAGAAATCAATCATTGCTGATTGTTGAGACCCAAAATCACGTCTTGCTACCCCACTGGGAGTGACAACCCACCATTTGGGAAGCCCTACATTAGTTGCATCTATAAAATTTATCTACTAAAATTCAGAAGGTTTTTTTTTCTGGCTTTAACTTAGGCTACTTCTTTCCTTCCTATATGTAATATTTGCCATTCTCTGGAATAAATTCAATCTGCTATTGTTTTGCCCGCGCACACTTATTTTAACTGATTCTATAATTTGTGAACAGTTTCCTTTGATTCCTCTACCCTCCCCCCAGCCCCATGCAATTTGGTTTGTCAGCAAATCTAACCATATTTCCCTTGGGTTTCTGAGTCCAGGATAATGTTTAAAAGGATTATAGGCTCCAAAACCAAGCTGTTTAGCGCCTGGATGAAGCCTTATAAAAGCATTATCCACATAACTGAGAATTTTGTATATGTAATGCAAAAAATATGATGCTTCACTTTTAGTGGAAGCAAAAGGGATAACCAAGTACATACAACTTGAGAGTTTGTACTTTGAATGACACCAAAACTTAGTTTTTACTGCCACACAATACTTCTATGACCTGCAGATCTGTCATAGGAATCTGGGTATTAAATTGAGATTTTTCATTACTGTCAACTGCTGGTCGGGTAGTAAGATAATCAGATAATAAAATCTGATTTATTTTTTCAGCTATTTTCTGATGTCAAAAATAATTGCAAGATATGTCAATGCTGACACCAACCCCAGTTTATATACACACAATCAAATATCCATTTTAAATCCATACTTAATTATTGCCCTTGCATTTTAAGTGTAATTATGCATTTTCCTTTCTTTAATCTCGTGATTGTATGAGTGTTGGAAATATAACATTACTTTTGATCGATGGAATATAGAAGGTAATTGACTCCTTATGCAAAACCAGTGGAACTTGTTTGCTAGGTGATCGGGATTATTTTGTGTTTTGAATAGATTCACATTTTATGCACACTGCCAATGTGTATTTCTGAGATAATAACCCCCCCCTAATTTATTTAATGATATAATCTCCTCAGGTAAGTCAGGTCTTAGTTTCATCTCCATGGCTGCTAGTGACAACATTAGATTGTTCCAGCGTTATATATTTTGGGCAGGCCAACGTGATTGTCTAGAATGTAGAGGGCTTATGTCAGAGTGTTAGCAACCTGATTGTTGTCTGAAAACAAGCTGCGATGCTGAAGATTTTATGCTAGTAATACAAAACCACTAGATTTTACAGGATAATATTTCACAATGTTAGTTCTCCTGTCTTCTAAAAGCATGCAGTGACGAGTATTATTTTACATCAGTTTAAATCAATTGGTCTTTTAAGTATATCTTGGTTTACTTGAAGCATTACACATTTCTCATTAACATATTTTAAATGCTGTTTGAAATATATCACTTAATTTTCTCACCATTTGATATTTTTGTCCAATGTAGGAAAATACTGCAATGGGGAATTTGCATACTACTACCAAAAGGTTGCTTTGAAATGTATTTGAAATGGGATGGTATTTGGCTAAATATTTGTGTTTTTCAAGGAGTTTTAATGGTGATTATGAAACTTGAACTTTTTGTGTTGGCTTGCAATCTCATTAAACATTTTAGTAAACATTCATCTGCATTATTGTTCTTTGGACAATTAAAGTTATGTGTCATACTTTTTTTTACATACTTGTATTTCCTTGGAGAGCACAAAGTACAACTGCAGTTATAGTATAGTGGATTGGGTTTGATTAGATTATACATTCAGGCCGATGAAGATTAAGTTTATTGTCATTTACATTTGATTATCATTTACATTTACTTGTTCATCGTATTTGAGTATCGCTGGCAAGACCAACATTTGTTGCTCATCCCTCGTTGCCCTGGAGAAGACCGTGATGGGCCACTGCCTTCATCCTCTGCATTCTATCTGGTGTGGGTACAATCAAAGTGCTGTTATGTTAATGGTGACTATGGGTGATTCCTGATTCCTTTTTTATTTGATGTTTGTGTTGACTTGGGGGTGGGTGGGAGGTTGGAATTGTTGTCGTTGATAAGGGGATTGACATTGTATTTGTTACCGTTGATTGTTGGAGGGTCTAAATTTTGAAGAAAATGTGAAAAAGGAAGAGAATAAAAATTATTTTAAGAAAGAATGGAATTTTAGGTTTATGATACAACCATAACTGAACGGCATCAAGTCAGGGTGATGTGTGGCTTGGAAGGGAACTTGCAGGTGGTGAAGTAGCCATGCGTCTGATGCCCTTGTTCTTCGAGGTGAAAGAGGTCACATATAGAGGACAGTATTGGGAGGAGTGACCACCACACAGCTTTATGGAGAGGATGTTGCACCTTTGCTGAGGATGCCTTCCATCATGTGTGACACTACCTCCATGTTAAATGGGACAGAATCACAACAGATGGAACGGCTCAAAACTGGGCACCCATGAGACACTATGTGCCAGCAGTAGCAGCAGCATTGTTTTCAACCATAATCTTATCTTGTGACCCAGTATATCTCTTACTCTACCATTATCTTTTTTTTTAAATAATATTTTATTGAAAATTTTTGGTCAACCAACACAGTACATTGTGCATCCTTTACACAACATTGTAACAATACAGATAATAATGACCTTTTTTAAATTTAAACAAAAACAACAACAAATAAATAAATATTAAATAACAAAAAATAAAAACTAGCCCTAATTGGCAACTGCCTTGTCTCAGGCCACCCCCCCCCCCCATCCCCCCCCCCCCCCCCCCAAGTCCTGGGCCGCTGCTGCTGCCTTCTTTGTTCTCCCCTATCTATCTTTCCGCAAGATATTCGACGAACGGTTGCCACCGCCTAGTAAACCCTTGAGCCGACCCCCTTAGGACGAACTTAATCCGCTCTAACTTTATGAACGCTGCCATATCATTTATCCAGGTCTCCACCCCCGGGGGCTTGGCTTGTTTCCACATTAGCAATATTCTGCGCCGGGCTACTAGGGACGCAAAGGCCAAAACATCGGCCTCTTTCGCCTCCTGCACTCCCGGCTCTTGTGCAACTCCAAATATAGCCAACCCCCAGCTTGGTTCGACCCGGACTCCTACTACTTTCGAAAGCACCTTTGTCACCCCCATCCAAAACCCCTGTAGTGCCGGGCATGACCAAAACATATGGGTATGATTCGCTGGGCTTCTCGAGCACCTCGCACACCTATCCTCCACCCCAAAAAATTTACTGAGCCGTGTTCCAGTCATATGTGCCCTGTGTAATACCTTAAACTGAATCAGGCTAAGCCTGGCGCACGAGGACGACGAGTTTACCCTGTTTAGGGCATCTGCCCACATCCCCTCCTCAATCTCCTCCCCTAGCTCTTCTTCCCATTTCCCTTTTAGTTCGTCCATCATAGTCTCCCCTTCGTCTCTCATTTCCCTATATATATCCGACACCTTACCGTCCCCCACCCATTTCTTTGAGATGACTCTGTCCTGCACCTCTTGTGTCGGGAGCTGCGGGAATTCCCTCACCTGCTGCCTCGCAAAAGCCCTCAATTGCATGTACCTGAATGCATTCCCTTGGGGCAACCCATATTTCTCGGTCAGCGCTCCCAGACTCGCAAACTTCCCATCCACAAATAGATCTTTCAATTGCGTTATACCTGCTCTTTGCCACATTCCATATCCCCCATCCATTCCCCCCGGGGCAAACCTATGGTTGTTTCTTATCGGGGACCCCCCCAGTGCTCCGGTCTTTCCCCTATGTCGTCTCCACTGTCCCCAAATCTTCAGTGTAGCTACCACCACTGGACTCGTGGTATAGTTCCTTGGTGAGAACGGCAATGGGGCTGTCACCATAGCCTGCAGGCTGGTCCCCCTACAGGACGCCCTCTCTAATCTCTTCCACGCCGCTCCTTTCTCCTCTCCCATCCACTTACTCACCATTGAAATATTAGCGGCCCAATAATACTCACTTAGGCTCGGTAGTGCCAGCCCCCCCCTATCCCTACTACGCTGTAAGAATCCCTTCCTCACTCTCGGAGTCTTCCCGGCCCAAACAAAACCCATGATACTCTTTTCTATCCTTTTGAAAAAAGCCTTCGTGATCACCACCGGGAGACACTGAAACACAAAAAGGAATCTCGGGAGGACCACCATCTTAACCGCCTGCACCCTCCCTGCCATTGACAATGCTACCATATCCCATCTCTTGAAATCTTCCTCCATCTGTTCCACCAACCGCGTCAAATTTAGCCTGTGCAATGTGCCCCAATTCTTAGCTATCTGGATCCCCAGGTAACGAAAGTCTCTTGTTACCTTCCTCAACGGTAGGTCTTCTATTTCTCTACTCTGCTCCCCTGGATGCACCACAAACAGCTCACTCTTTCCCATGTTCAATTTATACCCTGAAAAATCCCCAAACTCCCCAAGTATCCGCATTATTTCTGGCATCCCCTCCGCTGGATCCGCCACATATAGTAGCAGATCATCCGCATATAAAGATACCCGGTGTTCTTCTCCTCCCCTAAGTATTCCCCTCCATCCCTTGGAACCTCTCAGCGCTATCGCCAGGGGCTCAATCGCCAGTGCAAACAGTAATGGGGACAGAGGACATCCCTGCCTTGTCCCTCTATGGAGCCGAAAATATGCCGATCCCCGTCCATTCGTGACCACACTCGCCACTGGGGCCCTATACAACAGCTGCACCCATCTAACATACCCCTCTCCGAACCCAAATCTCCTCAACACCTCCCATAGATAATCCCACTCCACTCTATCAAATGCTTTCTCGGCATCCATCGCCACTACTATCTCCGTTTTACCCTCTGGTGGGGCCATCATCATTACCCCTAACAACCTCCGTATGTTCGTGTTCAGCTGTCTCCCCTTCACAAACCCAGTTTGGTCCTCATGAACCACCCCCGGGACACATTCCTCTATTCTCATTGCCATTACCTTGGCCAAGACCTTGGCATCTACATTGAGGAGGGAGATTGGTCTGTAGGACCCGCATTGTAGCGGATCCTTTTCCTTCTTTAAAAGAAGCGATATCGTTGCTTCTGATATAGTCGGGGGCAGTTGTCCCCTTTCCTTTGCCTCGTTGAAGGTCCTCGTCAGTAGCGGGGCGAGCAAGTCCAAATATTTTCTGTAAAATTCAACTGGGAATCCGTCCGGTCCCGGGGCCTTTCCCGTCTGCATGTTCCTAATTCCTTTCACCACTTCTTCTACCGTGATCTGTGCTCCCAATCCCATCCTTTCCTGCTCTTCCACCTTGGGAATTTCCAGCCGATCCAAAAACTCCATCATTCTCTCCCTCCCATCCGGGGGTTGAGCTTCATACAATTTTTTATAAAATGTCTTAAACACTTTATTCACTCTCTCCGCTCCCCGCTCCGTCTCTCCATCTTCGTCTCTCACCCCCCCTATTTCCCTCGCTGCTCCCCTTTTCCTCAATTGGTGTGCCAGCAATCTGCTCGCCTTCTCTCCATATTCATACTGTACACCCTGCGCCTTCCTCCATTGTGCCTCTGCAGTGCCTGTGGTCAGCAAGTCAAATTCCACATGCAGCCTTTGCCTTTCCCTATACAGTCCCTCCTCCGGTGCTTCCACATACTGTCTGTCCACCCTCAAAAGTTCTTGCAACAACCGCTCCCGTTCCTTACTCTCCTGCTTCCCTTTATGTGTCCTTATTGATATCAGCTCCCCCCTAACCACCGCCTTCAACGCCTCCCAGACCACTCCCACCTGAACCTCCCCATTGTCATTGAGTTCCAAGTACTTTTCAATGCATCCCCTCACCCTTAAGCACACCCCCTCATCCGCCATTAGTCCCATATCCATTCTCCAGGGTGGACGCCCTCTTGTTTCCTCCCCTATCTCCAAGTCTACCCAGTGTGGGGCATGATCCGAAATGGCTATAGCCGTATATTCCGTTCCCCTCACCCTCGGGATCAATGCCCTACCCAACACAAAAAAGTCTATGCGTGAATAGACTTTATGGACATAGGAGAAAAACGAGAACTCCTTACTCCTCGGTCTACTGAATCTCCACGGGTCCACCCCTCCCATCTGCTCCATAAAATCCTTAAGCACCTTGGCTGCTGCCGGCCTCCTACCAGTCCTGGACTTCGACCTATCCAGCCTTGGTTCCAACACCGTGTTAAAGTCTCCCCCCATTATCAGCTTTCCGGTCTCTAGGTCTGGGATGCGTCCTAGCATTCGCCTCATAAAATTGGCATCGTCCCAATTCGGGGCATACACGTTTACCAACACCACCATCTCTCCCTGTAATTTGCCACTCACCATCACGTATCTGCCCCCGTTATCCGCCACTATAGTCTTTGCCTCGAACATTACCCGCTTCCCCACTAATATAGCCACCCCCCTGTTTTTCGCATCCAGCCCCGAATGGAACACCTGCCCTACCCATCCTTTGCGCAACCTAACCTGATCTATCAGTTTCAGGTGCGTTTCCTGTAACATGACCACATCTGCTTTAAGTTTCTTAAGGTGTGCGAGTACTCGTGCCCTCTTTATCGGCCCGTTAAGCCCCCTCACGTTCCACGTGATCAGCCGAGTTGGGGGGCTTCCCCCCCCCCCCCTTGCCGGTTAGCCATCATCTTTTTCCAGCTTCTCGCCCAGTTCCCACGCGGCTGTATTTCTCCCAGACGGTGCCCCCCCGCCCATCCTTTCCCGCACCCACTCCCCCCTTTCCCCAGCAGCAGCAACCCAGTAATTCCCCCCTCCCCCCCCCCCCCCCCCCCCCGCTAGACCCCCCGCTAGCGTAATTACTCCCCCCATGTTGCTCCCAGAAGTCAGCAAACTCTGGCTGACCTCGGCTTCCCCCCGTGATCACGGCTCGCCCCGTGCGGCGCCCCCTCCTTCCTGCTTCTCTATTCCCGCCATAATTATCATAGCGCGGGAACCAAGCCCGCGCCTCTCCCTCGGCCCCGCCTCCCATGGCCAACGCCCCATCTCCTCTCCCTCCCACCTCCCCCCATCACCACCTGTGGGAGAAAGAAAAGTTACCATACCGCAGGATTAATCATACAATCCCTCTTCGCCCCCCCCCCCCCCCACTCGTCCCACCACTTTGTCCAAACGTTCATTTTCGTAGTCCAATCATTCCAATTTTTCTTCTACAATAAAAGTCCACGCTTCATCCGCCGTCTCAAAGTAGTGGTGCCTCCCTTGATATGTGACCCACAGTCTTGCCGGTTGCAGCATTCCAAACTTTATCTTTTTTTTGTGAAGTACCGCTTTGGCCCGATTAAAGCTCGCCCTCCTTCTCGCCACCTCCGCACTCCAATCTTGATAGACGCGGATCACCGCGTTCTCCCATTTACTACACCGAGTTTTCTTCGCCCATCTAAGGACCATTTCTCTATCCTTAAAACGGAGAAATCTCACCACTATGGCTCTGGGAGCTTCTCCTGCTCTCGATCCTCGCACCATAACTCGGTATGCTCCCTCCACCTCCAACGGACCCGTCGGGGCCTCCACTCCCATTAACGAGTGCAGCATCGTGCTCACATATGCCCCGACGTCCGCCCCCTCCACACCTTCAGGAAGGCCAAGAATCCTCAAGTTGTTCCTCCTTGCGTTATTTTCCAGTGCCTCCAACCTCTCCACAGATCGTTTCTGGTGTGCCTCCTGTATCTCCGACTTCACCACCAGGCCCTGTATGTCGTTTTCATTCTCTGCTGCTTTCGCCTTCATGACCCGAAGCTCCTGCTCCTGGGTCTTTTGTTCCTCTTTCAGCCCTTCAATCGCCTGTAATATCGGGGCCAACAACTCTTTCTTCATTTCCTTTTTTATCTCCTCCACGCAGCGTTTCAAAAACTCTTGTTGTTCAGGGCCCCATATGAAACTGCCACCTTCCGACGCCATCTTGGTTTCTGCTTGCCTTCCTTGCCGTTGTTCCAAAGGATCCGCTGCAATCCGGCCACTTTCCTCTCCTTTTTCCATCCGTGTCCAGGGGGAACACCCTTCTGGTTTACCGCACGGTGTTTTCAGCCGTTAAAATTGCCGTTGGGGCTCCTATCAAGAGCCCAAAAGTCCGTTTCACAGGGAGCTGCCGAAACGTGCGACTCAGCTGGTCATCGCCGCACCCGGAAGCCCTACTCTACCATTATCATACAGCAAGGTGATCAAAAATCTACAGAGGCTGGAAATCTGAAATAAAAACAGATAATGCTGGAAATACTCAGTGGGTCAGGCAGCACCAGTGGAGAGAGAGACTGAGTTAATATTTCTGATTCTGATGAAGGGTCATCGACCTAAAATATTAACTCTCTTTCACTCCACAGACGCTGCATTTTCTGTTTCCATTTAAGCCAAAAAATCAAGCCTGTTTCAAAACAGAGGTTGGAAAATTATTTGAACATCGACAATACTAAGAATCAATACTTAAAAGGACTGGAATATCTTGCTGCTGCATCACCATGCTCACGCCATTTTTCAGACTGTATAATTTTAACACGAGTTTTGTTTTCTACCTTTCGACTAACTGATTTGAACAAGCTAGGATTAGTCCCTTTTAACCCCCCCCCCCCAGAGAGAATACTGTTAGTGCTTCAAGATTGAACAGCAGAAAAATGGGAAATTAAGGCCCATTTTCAAAATTGCATTCCAACAACACGAATAGTAGGCAACTGAAGCCAAAAGGGAAATGTATGCAAGTTATAACAGGGTGGTAGTGAGAAGAGACTGAGGAGGATTTTGGGAGAAGTCTGCTCGCTCACCACAACTAAGATGGGAATCGATCGGGAGGAAGACCCAGTGCTCAACAGGCGGAAGGGCATCCAACAGAGGGCAGTTGTGAGAAGTGACTGAGGAGGATTCCTGGAGAAGTCCGCTCACTCACCACAGCTGAGAAGGGGATCTTGGAGGACCCAGTGTCAAAGAATGGTAAAGTCCCAAACATTACATTGCTTTAATGTTTCTACTCTCTCCTCCTCCTCAAACCAAAAAAGAGAGAGGATGGGGCTGTTAGATAAATATTTGTGGTGATCAATTTTGGGAAAGGAGAAAGCTGTTTAGAAGAGATGGGCTTCATTTGAGTTGAAATGGAACCAATCTTCTGGCTGAGAGACTAAATAGTGTAGTGGGGGTGAATTTAAATTTGTAAAGCAGAGGGGTGGGTTGACTAATGGGCCTAGTTTTAGATGTACCAGTGAGGGCAAAAGAGAGAAGGGGAACAGGGAAAAGGAAGTGAGGGAAGGCAGTTGACAGTGTTGACAGTGAACATATAAATGGTCACCTCCTAAAGGGCAAGAAAGAGATAAGGGCAGGGTTAAATTATATATATATATATATATATATATGTAAATGCACGTGAACAAAATTGGGGAACTGGAAGCAGAAGCTGCTCTCGGGACAAATGACATAGTAGCATTGACAGAAATGTGGCTCAAGCCAGAACAGGGCTGGACACATAACATCCTGGGTTATAAGGTTTTTAGTAAAAACAAGGTGGGTGAAAAAGGGAGGAGGTGTAGCAGTCTTGGTCAAAGATAGTATCGTAGCCATTGGACGAGATGCAGTTCCTGAATTAGAATCTATATGGTTGGAGGTGAGAAACAGGAAAGGAATGGTGACCTTGTTTGGTATTTATTATAGACCTCCAAATAGTGGGGAGGAAGTGGAAGAGAGCATTTATAGGCAGATTATGAAAACCTGCAGGGCAAGTAGGGTTGTGATAGTTTGTGATTTCAATTACCCCAAATATACTGGGAAAAGGGTAAAGTGTTTGGAATGGAAGGGGAGAAATTCCTTCAGGGTGTGCTGGAGAAATTTCTGGAGCAGTACATTTCCAGTCCTACCAGGGAGCAAGATGTGCTGGATCTGGTCCGAGGGAATGAGGCAGGACAGGTGGAGAACTTCCAAGTGGGGGAGCAGTTAGGTAAAAGCAATCATAATGCAATACGATTCAACATTAAGTTGGAAAAGGATAAAAATCAGTTACGGATTAAGATTTGAGACTGGAAAAGGGAAGATTTTAGGGGTCTAAAGGTTGATTTGAAATGCATTTTGGTGGATAAAACAATGGATGAAAAATGGGAGACTTTCAAAGGAGAGATGAATAGGGTGCAAGCTAGGCCCGTACCATGAGAAATAAATACGGGGTATCCAAAGCTAGAGTAAACTGGATGACTAAAGATATTGATGATAAAGTAAGGAATAATAATAGCAATAGAAATCAGGAAGAGTATCTCAAATGCAGGAGAGCAGCTAAGGCTGGAATAAGGAAGGCTAAGAGGAAGCATGAGAAAAGGATGGCAGGCTGTGCTGAAACAAATAGCAAAATGTTTATCAAACATATTAATGGTAAAAGGTTAGTGAAGGGCATGGTGGTGCAGCGGTTAGCAATGCTGGCTCACGCCGCTGAGGACCCGGGTTCGATCCTGGCCCCGGGTCACTGTCCGTGGGGAGTTTGCACATTCGCCCCATGTCTGTGTGGTTCTCAACCCCACAACCCAAAAATGTGCAGGGTAGGTGGATTGGCCATGCTAAATTGCCCCTTAATTGGAAAAATTAATAAAAAGATTAGTAAAGGATTGAGTGGGGCCCATAAGGGTCAAGCAGGGTAAACTGCTCACTGAAGTTTGGGGGGGGGGGGGGGGGGGGGTGGTATGGCAGTGGTACTCAGTGAGTACTTTGCTTCTATCTTTACCAAATTAGAAGATGGTGACAATGGCCCAGTTGAAAATTGAACTGCATAGTGAGCGATAAAGAAAAGGTGCTGAAAAGGCTGGCAGCACTCCAGGTATTGGAGTCGCCAGGCCTGGATGGGATGCATACTAGATTGCTGAGAGAGGTAAGGGGGCTTATTGCGGAGCCGTTGACAGAACTTTTCCAGGCCCCTCTGATAGTCCTGGGGGACTGGAGGATTGCAAATGTGACGCCGTTGTTTAAGAAAGGGGCAAAGGATAACCCAGGCAACTACAGGCCTGTCAGCTTGGCATCAATAGTTGGAAAACTGATGGAGGCCATAATACGGCATGAGATAAATATACAATTGGTGAAAAATAAGTTAAGGCAAGGAGACCAAAAAGTATAGACTACCATCATAAACGTACAAGTGGCGTTGCTTATAAGTGACCAAAAGTAGCTGGTTATGTCTGATAGATGAGTATAACAATACAATATAGGCTTAATAGCAACTTGTATTGTGACCCAATCTTTTAAGCGTGCCAACTGGCATGCTAATGTATTGCTGCTAATGGTAACATTTCATAATTTTCTTGATGCATAAATCTAGGTGTAACATGCACATCCACCATGAGGATTATTCCCGTTGAGACTGATCTTATTGTAAAAACAATACTGTTTATTGAAGTGAGGTTGCATCTTGCTTGTTTCAACCTGTTGACCAATACTTGTTTGACCTGTATTTATAAAATGAACTCTGAAGTGTTTCTGCTGCCATTTATGGAAAACTCTTGTTGGTTAGCTTCTTCAGTAGTTGCAGCACCTCCCTCCCACCCTTCTCCATTTTAACAGTATAAATTGGCTAATATCAAGACCATTCAATTGCTGTCATGTAATGGGTATGCAGATGCAAGCGTATACTCCCCGAACAGGCGCCGGAATGTGGCGACGAGGTGCTTTTCACAGTAACGTCATTGACGTCTCCTTGTGACAATAAGCAATTCTTCTTATTCTAATACTAAACTGTCAACATGGCTTTGTCAAGGGCAGATCATGTCTGACAAATTGAATTGAATTCTTTGACGAGGTGACACAGGCAGTGGATGAAGGTCATGCCGTGGATGTTTATATTTGGACTTTCAGAAAGCATTTGATACGGTTGGTTAGCAAATTAAAGATGTTTGGGATTGATGGATCCTCAGCAGCATGGATTCGAAGTTGACTAAGAGATAGGAAACAGGATATGTATTGAAGGGCATTTTTGAGACAGGGCTCAGTGTTGTGTCCCTTTTTCTGATTTATATAAATGATTTAGAGGTGGGTGTTGAGGGCAAAATATCTAAATTTGCAGATGATACTAAGCTAAGGAGAATAGTGAATTGTGCGGATGATGCTGAGTGGGCCTAGGTAGGGTGCTCTTTTGAAGCGTCGTTGCAGACTTGATGGGTTGAATGGCCTCCTTCTGCACTGTTGGGATTCTATGAGCATAATTTTGTTGCATGAAACTAATTTAGATGACTAGGAACACCTAAGGTTGAAGAAGGACTGGATGGGGCAGGTGTTTTTTGCCTTGTTCTCGACCAGGAGGTTGACGTGTTGCAGTGCTAGTTAATAAAAATGTGCTTTTCAAAACGATGGACTGTGTGAAGGATAAGTGGGGGTAAGTATGTAATTGTCAAGGGACTTTTCTATGGAGAAATTGTCTTGATAATATATTCGGTCCATCCAAACTATTCTCAGATTTTCTTAATAAAGTCTTCAGGGACGTTGCTGAATTGGCGTTTGCTAATTCCTTTATAGGTGGAGACTTCACCCGCCATCTTAACTTGGACAAACTCCCAGCAACCATCCAACAGGCAAGGGCTTTAGCATCGGTTTGTAGCGAGGTAGGGTATTGGATGTGTGCACAACACTTCACCCTAAAGATGAAGAGTTCTTTTCTGCTCCCCATCGATACTAGCATTGACTGTTTCTTCATGCCAAACACAATCCTACACCCGGATGGCTTCCTGCTCTATAAGGGAGTATTGTGACCAGGACCTGTTTTCCTGGAACTTTTCTTTTAGGGAGGCCCAACCCCCCCCGATTTACGCCTTGGGGGATATGATGCATCTTTCTTCAGGGATCCTACCTTTACCTCGTACTTTAATATTGAATTTGATCTCTTCTACTTGGCAGTTCCCTCTCTGTAAGTCCCTCTATCCTGTTGGAAACCTGTAACGTTTATGCTAGGGGGCTATTCATGTCATATACAACCAACAAAAGGTATAAAATTGGCTGAACTAAAGAGGAGTACAGCAGGAATCCTAACCGTTCATTGCTGAAGGAAATTAGTGCAATTCAAACGGCGCTGGACTCCCTGTTGATGCATCGTGCTGAGAGAAGTTTAAAGTTTCCCAAGCAAAGTTCTATGAGTTTGAAAACAAACTGAGTAGATATCTGGCACTTCTTTATGGGAAAAGAGTCCGCTGTGCAAAACTCCGAGGGTAATAGGATGATTGAAGCAGAGGATATTAACAAGGCATTTAAAGGTTTCTATGCTGATTTGTATAAAACAGACCAGTCTGGGGATGCATTGACACTTGCAGAGCATTTATTCTCCTCCCTTAAACTCCTAACAATCTGCGAGGATCAAAGGTCGGCCCTGAACGCTTTCATCTCTAGAAGGGATGTGGCTCTTGCCCATTGAGAACTTCAATTCATTAATGCTCCATCACCCAAAGGTTTTGGATGGGAATTTGAGAAGGACTTGCTAATGGACCCACACACTGATTGGCATGTATAATCACTCATTTGATGCAAATCAGCAAAACTAATATTTCGTCCTTTTGAAGGCTAGAAAGAATCCTTAAGAGTGGGTATCTTCTAGGCCAATTTCACAATTGAATGTAGATTATGAAATTGCTGTCTAAGGTGTTGGCACAGCACCTAGAAGGAATTCTCCCTGTGATCATCCAGGGCGATCAGACTGCATTCGTTAAAGGGCTGAATTTGTGTAACCATGTCAGGAGATTAATAAATATCATTCAGATCTTTGAAAAGTGGACGTTGGTAATCTTGGATGTTCAGAAAGCTTTTGATCAGGTGGAATGGAATTATTTATATTAAATGCTGCAGAGTTTCGGGTTGGGAGGAGACTTTGTTAAATGGATGCAAGTGATTTATAAAAGCCCACTGCTGGCAGTTCTTTTTTTTTTTAAATGATCCCCTACTGGAACCTCATCTGCGCCATACAAAACCCCCTTCCCATAACCCACTGGTACAAACACTTGATGAACCTCTGCCCCCTTCTCAGCTGTCTGAATATGTATGATAGTCTCTTTCTGCTCATCCATATATTATTTTATTTTTCTATTAAACATTTTTTTTTTTTTTAAAGAGTACCCAATTAATTTTTTCCAATTAAGGGGCAATTTAGCATGGCCTGCACATCTTTAGGTTGTGGGGGCAAAACCCATGCAAACACAGGGAGAATGTGCAAACTCCACACGGATAGTGACCCAGAGCCAGGATCGAACCTGGGACCTTGGCGCCATGAGGCAGCAGTGCTATCCACTGCGCCACCATGCTGCCCTTGGTGGCAGTTCTTACGAACAGTTATAGGTCTGATAATATTTTTTCTCCAGCGAGGGTATAGGCAAGGTTGCCCATTATCCCTATTATTCGAAATAGCTATTGAACCCCTAGCGGAGGCATTTAGACAGGATCCCTCGGCTTTTGGGCTACACAGTGGAGGGAAGCAACTTAAGATTCCGTTGTACGCGGATGGCATGTTGCTATTTGTATCCAAGCCGGATGTTTTTGTTGCCTCTATTATTGACACAGAATCCCTCGATTTCTCGCACCTGTTTAGTGGGGCCTGCACTGTTGGTCCTCCTTGCTGATAGTGTGGTTGGGCAGGGTAGCACTGATTAAGATGAATGTGTTGCCTCAGTTATTATATCATTTTCCAACACTGTCAATCTTCTTGTCTGCCAGGATCCTAAAGGAAATCAATGAGATTCTCAGTTCATTTGCATGGAACAAATAGACACCTCGCTTGAAATTCATCAGACTGCAGCTTCCTGGCTGAAAGGGGGTTGGGGTGCTGAATATTAAAATGTATCAGTTAGCTTCTCATCTCGCATTCATTCAGGAATGGATCAGAGAGGACCCCCTCCTCAATTTGGCATATAGGCCTTGTTATATTTCAGGGATTACAAGGCTGGGCCAGTCGAGAACGAAAATCCCATAATTATCAGTACTCATGGAAGATGGTCCATCAGCTGAAAGGGAGATCAAAATTAACTCCCATTATCTCCCATTCAGGGTAACACGGATTTCCTACCAGGTCTTAAGGACCATGGATTCGATATCTGGAGGTAGAGGGGTATTTGTAGGTTGGGCGACATGTTTAGTGGTGTTTTATCTTTTGAGCAACTATGTCAACAAATTTGATATCTCAAGTTACTCCTTTTTTAAATATCTGCAACTCGGAGACTTTATTCTTAATAAGACAACAATGCATCTTGCCACTTCTGTCTCCTGGTGGAAAAAGTCCTGATATCCACAGAACCTAAGCAATTAATCAGCAAGTTTTATGACACTTTCTGTTCTAGATCCTGTGTGATATATTAGAAACCCTGCAGTCTTGGTAAAAAGATTATACAGTGAATATTGATGAGGAGACTTGGGGTAAAAATGGGAACATAACAATAGAAACTCAGTCTGTAATAAAATGAAGGAGACTAAGTTCAAAATATTACACTGCCTGCATATCACACCAAGCTTGATACACAGGTTTGACTCTTCTATCTCGCTGTGCCAAAACTGCAAGGTTGTCAAGGGGGACAACATACATTGTGTGTGGTCCTGTGTCAAACTTAAATGCTAGTAGTCTGGGCTACTTAAAGAGCTTGAGAGGATATTTGGTATGTCCTAAGAATTTGATCCTTGTTACTAATTCTGGAGCTCCAAGGTAGAAGATTTATTGACACTAATGGAAAAAAGGCTGCATAATATCCTAACTTTTGTAGTACGGAAGGACATCCATTGCTTGTGGATAAGCAATAAATCTCCTTAAATTCAGCATTGACATAAAATGATCATGGAATGTATCCCATTTTATACTCCGTTCTAAATCAGATGCATTCTGAAAAGTATGGGACCCCTATCTCAAATAGCCACAGTATTTATATGACTAGTCCACTTCAGTTTCTGATCAATGGTAAGCCCCCATTCGTTGATTGTGGGGGATTCAGCGATGGTAATCCATGTCATGGGGTGGTGGTTAGATCCTTCATTGTAGGAGATGGTCATTGCCTGGCACATGTGTGGCACAAATGTAACTTGCCACTTGTCAACCCAAGCCTCGATATTATTTGTGTCTTGCTGCATTTGGGCGTGGACTGCTTCATTATCCGAGGAGTCGCAAATGGTGTTGAACATTGTGCAGTCATACCCCCGGGAAATGCCTTTAGATATATGCAGGTGAGGGCTTTTGTGAGGCGACAGGTGAGGGAATTCCCGTTGCTCCCGGTACAAGAAGTTCAAGATAGGGTGATCTCGGGTGTATGGGTCGGGGAGGGCAAGGTGTCGGAAGTACACCAGGAGTTGAAAGAAGAGGGGGAAGCGCTGGTAGAAGAGTTGAAGGGTAAATGGGAGGAGGAGCTGGGGGAGGAGATCGAGGAAGGTCTGTGGGCTGATGCCCTAGGTAGGGTTAATTCCTCCTCCTCGTGTGCCAGGCTCAACCTGATATAATTTAAGGTGGTCCACTGAGCGCACTTGACGGGGGCGAGGTTGAGTAGGTTCTTTGGGGTAGAGGACAGATGTGGAAGGTGCTCAGGGAGCCCGGCGAACCATGTCCATATGTTTTGGTCATGCCCGGCACTGGAGGGGTTCTGGAGAGGAGTGGCGGGAGCAATATTTCAGGTGGTGAAAGTCCGGGTCAAGCCAAGCTGGGGGGTAGCAATATTTGGAGTAGTCGACGAACCGGGAGTGCAGGAGGCGAAAAAGGCCGGCATTCTGGCCTTTGCGTCCCTAGTAGCCCGGCGAAGGATCTTGCTAATGTGGAAGGAGGCGAAGCCCCCCCAGCCTGGATGGCTGGGTTCATAAAGTTGGAGAGGATTAAGTTCGCCTTGAGAGAGTCTGCGCAGGGGTTCTACAGGCGGTGGCAACCGTTCCTAGACTATCTCGCGGAGCGTTAGAGGAAGGTCGGTCAGCAGCAGCAGCAACCTTGGGGGGGGGGGGGGGGGTGGAGGGGACATCCTGTGGGGGGGACGACTGTCTGGGAGGGTGGATGAGCAAGAGATTACATGAAGGGTTTGGGAAACTGGCACGTACGGGTGAGGGCCAGTGTACAAAGCTGTGTAAATATATCATTTTGCCATATATATATCTTGCTCTGCGCGATTTCTCGTTTTTTTTTTTGTTACGGGGGCGGGGGGGGGTTATTGTTTGTGTTAAATTGTGTTAAAAAACTTTAATAAATATATTTTTTAAAAAACATTGTGCATTCATCTGCGAACATCCACACTTCTGACCTTATGATGGAAGGAAGGTAATTGATGAAGCTACTGAAGATGGTTGGGCTGAGGACACTACCCTTCAGTGATGTCCTGGAGCTGAGATGATTGACTCCAACCACACAACCATAGAATCATAAGACTTTACAGTGCAGACGGAGGCCATTCAGCCCATCGAGTCTCCACCGGCTCTTGGAAAGAGCATCCTATTCAAGCACGCCTCCACCTATCCCCATAACCCAGTAACCCCACTTAAGTTTTTTTTTGGACACTAAGGGCAATTCAGCATGGCCAATCCACCTAACCTGCACATCTTTGGACTGGGGGAGGAAACTGGAGCACCCAGAGGAAACCAACGCAGACACGGGGAGGACGTGCAGACTCCGCACAGACAGTGACCCAAGCCGGAAACTTGGGACCCTGGAGCTGTGAAGCAACTGTGCTATACACTGTGCTGCTGTGCTGTCCTATCATCCTTTGTGTCGGATATGACTCCAACCAGGGAGAGTTTGTCCTTGATTCCCATTGACTCGAGTTTTGCTAGGGCTCCATACTCGATCAAATGCTGCCTTGGATGTCAAGGAAGGTCACTCTCACCTCATCTCTGGGATTCGGCGCTTTTGTCCATGTTTGAACCAAGGCTGTAATGATGTCAGGAGTTGAGTGACCCTGGTGGAATCAAACTGAGCATTGTGAACTGGTTAATGCTGAGTAAGTGCCACTTGATAGCACTGTTGATATATCCTCCCATCACTTTACTGCTGATGGAGAGTAGACTGATCGGGCAGTAATTGGCTGGGTTGGATTGTTTCTTGTGTACCTGGGCAATTTTCCATATTGCCGGGTAGGTGCCAGTGTTGTAGCTGTACTGGAACTGCTGGGCTGGTTTGTGGCAAGTTCTGCAGCACAAGTCTTCAGAACTATGGCCGGCATATTGTCAGGGGCCCATAGCTTTTGCAGTACCCACGGCCTTCAGCCATTTCCTGATATCACGAGGAGTGAATCATATTGGCTGAAGAGTGACACCTGTGATGCTGGAGACCTCTGAAGGAGACTGAGATGGATCATTCACTCAGCATTTCTGGCTGGAGGTTGTTGCGAAAGCTTCATCTTTGTCTTTTGCACAGATGTGTTGGGCTCCTCCATCATTGAGGATGGGAATATTTATGGAGCTGCCTCCTCAAGTGAGTTGTTTAATTGTCCACCACCATTCACGGCTGGAGCCACTCTTGGTGATGGACATGAAGTCCCTCACCCAGAGTATATCCTGTGCCCTTGCCACCCTCAGTGCTTCCTCCTAGTGGTGTTCAACATGGAAGAGTACAGATTCATGAGCTAATGGTGGATGGTACACGGTAATCAGCAGGAGTTTCCTTATCCATGTTTGATCTGAAGCCATGAGACTTTAGGGGGTCTAGAATCGATGTTGAGGATTCCCAGGGCAACTCCCTCCCCAATGTATCGCCGCCACCTCTGCTGGGTCTGTCCTGCCGGTGAGATAGGACATTCCCAGGAATGATTATAGTGCTGCCTGGGATTGTCTTTAAGGTATGATTCTGTGAGTTGACCAGGTCAGGCTGTTCCTTGACTAATCTGTGAGATAGCTCCCCCAACCATAAGCGCCCAGACATTCATAAGGAGGACTTTGCAGGGTGACAGGGCTGGGTTTGGCGTTGTCGTTTCCGGTGCCTGAGTTGATGCTGGGAGTTCTATCCGGTTTTATTCCTTTTTTGTGTTTTCGTAGCGGTTGAATACAACTGAATGGCTTGCTAGGTCATTTCAGTGGGCATTAAAGAGTCAACCGCATTGCTGTGGGTCTGGAGTCACATGGAGGCCAGACAAGGTAAGGATGGCAGATTTCCTTCCCTAAAGGGCATTCGTGAACCAGAAGGGCTTTTACGACAATTGACAATGATTTCGTGGTCATCATTAGACTTTTAGTTCCAGATATTATGTTGAGTTTTAAATTCCATCACCTGCCGTGGTGGGATTTGGACCCGGGTCCCCAGATTATTGCCGTGGGTCTCTGGATTACTCGCCCAGCGACAATACAACTACACCACTGCCTCCCGTAAATTGGAGGTCAGTTACTGTCCCAAGTCTTACTGATCATCCTGGTCTGATGTTTGTGTTCGAGACTCTGAATAAGATTTTTTTTGCTATTTTAAAAGTTAATTCTGATTTTTATGCAGCCCTTATTTGTTACTTTCCTCTAATTGCCTTGGATTTCGCCTCGATCTTGGTAAAGACAACTTCATCTTTCATCTGAGGCATTTTGATTTGGAGTTACAATGGTGATGGCTAATCTTCAACCTACCATTCGTATTGACAAGAATGTGGAGGAAATTAGGCAATGAAAAAAACCCACATTTCTGCTTTCCTGTTTTACTCTACAGAAATGGAACACTTTCTGTACAATAAATGCTGCTTTAAAATAGATCTATAAGCTTGAAATCAGCAGACAGATATGTTTTGTTTTCACTTTCATGGATACCTATTGTGACTTGAACAAAATACTTCTCAACATAATGAAAATAAATGTAGCTTGGGTTTTCTTGGGAGCTACAATTTTTTTCACAATCAACAAATATATTCGTGAGCAAAGGAAAAGCTGTCTCCTGGCCTTCATCTCCCAACATTTCAGCTTGGATCTATCATGTGGCTTTGACACTGCCTTAAGAGTACAGTGTTTCATCTATATTGCAGTGTGCCTTGAGCACCATAATCTTTTTTTTAATAAAATATTTTTTTATTCTACATTTTCACATTTTCCTTCAAAAATCTACACCCCACCCACAAACAGTAAATGGTAACAAATACAAAATCAATCACCTTAACAATACCAATGATCCCATCGTCCCACCACCCCAAACAACGGCCCACCTGTCAATATATGCATCCAATAAACCAAACCCTCCCACGGTGGAAACAAAAAACAAAGGAGAAAAAGAAAAAGGAGTCTGGGACCGCCCATGGTCACCATTGACCTATATAGTCCACTCCCCCTCCCCCCTACACTCAGCGCCATCCAGCCTCTGAAAGAGTACCGTACATGATACCAGAGAGTTGTAAACCCCCCCCCCCCCCCCCCCCCCCCCCCCCCCAAGTCTCCAGCTCCTCCCGTCCACTGCCTCTTGTAAAACTCCTCCTCCCAACCTCGGTTCCTTCCCCCCAACTTTCCACCCCGGCTAGACCACTCGGACCCTGTTCTGCCAGGCTCCAATGGCCGCAGCCCCTCCCCCACCTCACTCCCGTTCACTGGCCGGCTTAAACCGGCCAGCGTGGAGGCCCCCGCCAGGGTCCCTTTTCCCCCTTGCCCGGCCCTGGGAAAGCTCAGAGATCCCCTTTTAGCAGACACACCCCGCATATCCACCTACACCCCAGAGAGCCCTCATTTCGAGTGAAAGTTCCATCACTTCCCTTGTCCAAATATATACAACATTGGTTCCTTTAGCCCATACACCCGCGCGCAGTGAAACAAAAAATAAGAAAATACAGTCCTGAGGTTACATCGGCACATGGCCATTTCTCAATTTGTCAGTTCTGCCACAGTCCTTCTGCCTTCGCAAACTCCGCCGCTGCTTCCACCGTTCTAAAATAAAAGTCCCTGAGCTTATAAGTCACCCTCAGCTTCGCTGGATATACAATGCCGCACTGCACCTTGCTGATGTACAGTGCCCTCTTCATCCGGTTAAAGGCAGCCCGCCTCCTCGTCAGCTCCACCGTAAAGCCCTGGTATACACGTATACCAGCTCCAGCTCAGGACCTTCTCCTTCACACTGTACCTACGGAAGCACGGAGCCACCGCCCTTGGCGGCTCACTCGCCTTTGGTACAGTCCTCCACGACCGATGAGCCCGATCCAGTTCATCTCGGGAGGGATCCTCCCTCCCTCAATAGTTTTGCCAGCATCGCGGCAAAATACTCAGTCGGCTTCGGTCCTTCAACTCCTTCGGGCAGCCCCACAATCCTCAAATTCTGTCGCCTGGATCTGTTTTCCAGGTCTTCCATTTTTCCTCGCAGATCCTTGTTAATGTCCATCACCTTCCGCATCTCCTTCCCCATCGAGGCAAGTTGATCACCGTGCTGCAATAACGTCTCCTCCACTTCCTTCAGCGCCTCTTCTTGCTCTCGCACCTCCGCCACTGCGCTCGCCACCGCCGTCATCACCGGGGAAATCGCCTCCTCCACTAGCGCACTCAAAACCTCCCTCATCTCCTTCCTCACCGTCTCTATGCATTTTGCAAACTGACTTTCGAATTCCGCAGCCATCACCGTAGTTATTTCTTCAGCCGTAAGCAATGCGGCCTCCCTTGGTGCTCCAGCCTCCATTTTCTTTACTGACCCCACGGTGACCTTTCCACTCCCCGACGGACTTTCAGCCGCTTTTTTCACGGCCGTTTTTTTGCTGGTCTTCGACATTCCCCTCCTCTGTACTGTCTCCCGACTTGTACTGCCTTCGCTGTCCCTACCCGACAATGCCGTTCCCGAACGGGAGCCCTCCAACGCGCGACTGCTCCTTCCCAGTCCATTAACTCTGTGTAAATCTCGGATATCTTGCCCTCACCCACTCCTGCTTTCGATACCACCTAGGAGATTTTCACAGTAACTTCATTGCAGTTTTAATGTTAGCCTTCTTGTGACACTAATAAAGATTGAATTACCTTGTCCTGCAGCCCTGGGGGCGGCAGGTCAAGAAAGGACGACACCTGCTTCTTCACATGATCTTGCACCTGTAAGTACCGGATTCCATTCCCACTGGGCAGCTCATACTCCTCTTCTAATTCCTCGAAGCTCCTAAAGTTGTCCCCACAAAAAGGTCCCCAAATCGCTCGATCCCTGCCTGCCGCCACCCTCGAAAACCCTCGTCTAAGCCCCTGATGTAAATCTATGATTTTGGCAGATCAGTGCCTACACCGAGGCACCCCCAACCTCCAGTGCTGCCACCACTGTCCCCACACCCTCAAGGCCACCACCTCCCGGGGCTCATGGAGTACTTGGCCACCGAGGAAGCAGAGGCGCCGTCAGCAATGCCCCTGTGCCCTTACAAGAGGCTGCCTCCATCTGCTCCCATGCCGACCCCACCCCCACCACCCACTTCCTAACCATGGCTATATTCGCTGCCCAGTGGTAGTTCATTATATTTGGCAGGGCCAACCTCCCCCTCTTCCAGCAGCGCCTTCTTTACCCATGGAGATTTCTCCACCCACACAAACCCTGAAATCAGAACATTAATTTTCCTGAAGAAAGACTTTGGAATAAAGATTGGGAGGTTCTCGAAAGCAAATAATAACCTCAGGAGTACCGTCATTTTCACCATCTGCACCCACCCCGCCAGCGACAGTGGGAGCATATACTGCCTCTTAAAGTCCCCCGAAGTGCTGTGTTTCTGTTCAGGGGCACTCACTTCTTAAATCGTTGATCAGTTTCCACAATACCCAATATCTTCCTTGTGCAGCTTGTTTTAAAAGCATGTGCTGCTGTGCCTTTGTGGCTTATGAGTGTAAGCTTGTCTACATTAGTAGCACTCTAGAAGTGAAAAGATGTTGTAGTTAGCTTCAGATGTGCTGTTGCGTTAACATATGAACTGCTATACTTGGATGTTCAACATAAAAATTAAATGCCTTTGTGGCTATTAATTGAAATATAAATTATGGGGACAGCTTTTAAAAAATGCTGTGTATAATATTACAAATTGAAAATAGGTAATTATTTTTGAGGTGGGTGAATATCCAAGAATGTCGGTTTGCGTGTCTTGTGCATTGCCATCAGAGCAATTATTGCAAAACTATGTGAAAATCTCCATTTGACTCTTTTATAATGAACAATTGGATGGCATTTGGTTGAACTGGATGAATACGTGAGGGAGAGCAGAATAGAATGATATGTTGATGGATTGAGATGAAATTCCATCAAACAGTGAAAGCTGCGCAGCAATGCAGAGATAAATGCCAACTCCTAACTTAGATTATGTCTGCAGAGAACATTACGAGCTTTATAACATAGGATTGCGTCCTGGTGGGATCGCTGGGGTGATTGGGGCAGAAAACAAGGAGGCCATGAATAAATATAAGATATTCGCTAACGAGTCAAATAGGGAATTCAGGGGGAGCATCTTTACTCAGTAGTGATCATTTGGGGCTTGCTACTGTATGAAGTGCTTGAAGAAAGTAGTGATGAAGCATTTAGAAGGAAGCTAGGGAAGTACTGGGGATAAAGAAATAGATGGACAAGCTTAGAAGGGACTTGTGTAGCGCATAAATACTGACATGGTCCCGTGGGGCCAAATTGTCTGTTTCTGTGCTGTAAATATAATGTCTTGTCTTCATCAGGATTGAGCTCAATTTCAGACTTTTTAGTACCTCGCGAAAAACCACTGAATAAGTAGTTTTCACCAACATTTGGCTTTAAAATGCATTTTTTTCTGTATCACGTTATCCAACAATTTATACAACTGTGACATTAACAAAAATAATAGACAAGGATACTTGGAGTGAAGAATTCTGTTCCTGAATCTTTTGAATTGGACCTTTTATAGGCTGACTGAAGGATTTCTGTGTCTTGGAAATGTAGCCTGCAATGAAGTTTAATGCTGGTATTATGATTGTAAACAATTTAGAAGAGACTATTATATGATGTGGCTGGTACAAACAGCACAAGAATTTGTAGCTGTGCTTTACTATTCAATGTCCATGGGGCTGTCACTGAGGTTATTGATTGGTTAATGATCTAAATCTAATCTGATTTGGTATTTATGTCTTTGTACAGCAATTACAAGTGGAGGATGGTATATGGGATTTCTTGTTTCTATCTTTCACAGATGGACATTTTTATCCAAACAGTTTCTCTTAGACTAACCCCAATGATTCTGTTGAAACTGCTTTTTGTCCATAATAGTGGACTGTATACATAATAATCTTTATTAGTGTCACAAATAGGCTTACATTAACATTGCAATGAAGTTACTGTGAAAATCCCCTGGTTGCTGCACTCTGGTGCCTGCTCGGGTACACACAGGACAAATTCAGAATGTCCAATTCACCTAACAAGCACGTCTTTCCGGACTTTTGTGGGAGGAAGCCGGAGCACCCGGAGGAAACCCACGCAGACACGGGGAGACCGTGCAGACTCTACACAGACCGTGACCGAAGCTCTGAATCGAACCCCGGTCCCCGTTGCTGTGAAGCAAAAGTGCTAACCACTGTGCTGCCTTGCTCCTCTGATGTATTTTTATTGAATTAGTTTGAGTGCCAGGAGGGGAAAGACGGCATAACTTTATTCCCGTAGCTTTCCAATGTTTTACACTGTGCTATGTTCGTGATGGATTTTTTTTAAAAAAACTGCCTCCTTTAAGCGTGTCTGTTTATTAGGTATAAAGTGGGTGAGCATTTAAAATAGCAAATGTTAACTTAACCACTGCATACTCATGACACCCAGCGTACTCAACACCAAAACATGCCCCATGAAAGTATAGTACACTGGAATATAAAGGGGGTAGAAATGATACATCAACTGTACAACGCCCAGGATACTACTGTGAGCAGTTCTGGGCACCACACCTTAAGACGAAGCTTTGGAGGGAGTACAAAGTAGGCTTACAAGAATGATGATCTGGACTCCAAGGATTAATTAATGAGAAATTATACAAACTGAGATTGTATTTTCTGTAATTTAAAAGATGACGGGTAATTTGATCAAAGTTTTCAATGTATTAAGGGGAAGAAATAGGGTAGTTGGAGACTATTCCCATTGATTGGGGAGTCCAGGACTTCAGGTGATAGTCTAAAAATGTGAGGTGGACTTCCAGGAGTGAAGCTAGAAAATGCGTCTATTTGCAAAAAAAATGACTAACGGGCGGCACAGCACAGTGGTTAGCATTGTTGCTTCAAAGCGCCAGAGACCTGGGTTTGATTTCCGGTTTGGATCACTGTCTGGGTGGAGTCAGCACGTTCTCCTCCAGGTGCACTGGTTTCCTCCCACAGTCCAAAGGTGTGCAGGTTAGGTGGATTGGTCACGCAAATTTGTCATTTGTGCCCAAAAAGGGTTACGTGGGATTACTGGGTTATGGGGATAGGGTAGAGGTGAGGGCTTAAGTAGGGTGCTCTTTCCAAAGGCTGGTGCAGACTCGATGGGCCAAATGGCCTCCTTCTGCACTGTAAAGTCTATGATTATAGACGTTTGGAACGTACTTCTGTGCAGGGCAATCAATGCTAGATCACCTAATGTGTCAGTCTTTTCTCTGTTGGTAGCATTCTTCTCACCTCGGCATCACAAAGTTATGCATTCAAGTACAAGGACGAAGACTTGAGCACAAAAATCAGGCTGGCACTGCAGTGCATATTTTGTGGGTGCTGTTGGGGGCGTAGTTTTTTAGATGAGACGTTAAACTGAGGCCTGTCTCCCCCTGAAGTAGATGTTAAAGATCCTATGGCACTATTTTGAAGATGAACAGTAGAGTTCTCCACAATGTCCTGGCCAATTTGTATCCCTCAAACCGCATCACAAGCAGATTATCTGGCCATTATCATATTACAGTTTGTGAGAGCTTGTTGTGTGCAAATTGGCTGCTCTGTGTCCTCATTACAACAGTGAGAACACTTCAGAAGTACTTTATTACTTTAAACGGACACGTGAAGCGAGGTCCCAGATCAGACATGGCCTTCCTTGTTCATGGATGGAACTGGCAAGAGGAGCTAAATGGTCCATCCTGTTCCTATGTTTTTGTGCCTTATGCCTTTATAACAACGCCTTTATAACATGTTATTGGTTAATCTGATGGGAGATTGTTTTCCTGAGAATACATATATTATTTTTCTGCAGAATATTGTTGTGAAAATAGTTACTCAAGTGTGTTAGGAGATATGGAGAAAGGATGTACAAATCAACCGTGTTCTAATTAAACAGCAGACCAATTTCAAGGGGCTCAATAGCCTGCTCATGTGCCTAAATTCTGATGTCACTGGAATTATTTTGAATTAAAAAAGTGTTTATGGAATACTTGGGTTCTAATAATGTATCCTGAATATCCCAGGTTGGTGGAATTTATATCTTTTAAAAAAATATATATATTTATTAAAGTTTTTTAACACAATTTTTCTCCCTTACAAATAATAACCCCCCCCCCTCGTAACAAAAAAAAAACGAGAAATCGCGCAGAGCAAGATATATACATGGCAAAATGATATATTTACACAGCTTTGTACACTGGCCCTCACCCGTACGTGCCAGTTTCCCCAACCCTTCATGCTCATCCACCCTGCCAGGCAGTCCCCCCTCTTTCCCCCCCCCCCCCCCCCTCCCTCCTCCCAGGACGTCCCCTCCACTCTCTCTCTTCCCCCCCCCCCCCCCCCCCCCCCAAGGCTGTTGCTGACCGACCTTCCTCTAACGATCCGCGAGATAGTCTAGGAACGGGTTCCACCGCCTGTAGAACCCCTGCGCAGACCCTCTCAAGGCGAACTTAATCCTCTTCAACTTTATGAACCCAGACATATCATTTACCCAGGCCTCCAGGCTGGGGGGCTTTGCCTCCTTCCACATTAGCAAGATCCTTCGCTGGGCTACTAGGGACGCAAAGGCCAGAATGCCGTCCTCTTTCGCCTCCTGCACTCCCAGTTCGTCCACTACTCCAAATATTGCTAGCCCCCAGCTTGGCTTGACCTGGACTTTCACCACCTGAGATATTGCTCCCGCCACTCCTCTCCAGAACCCTTCCAGTGCCGGGCATGACCAAAACATATGGACATGGTTTGCCGGGTTCCCTGAGCACCTTCCATATCTGTCCTCTACCCCAAAGAACCTACTCAACCTCGCCCCCGTCAAGTGCGCTCTGTGGACCACCTTAAATTTTATCAGGCTGAGCCTGGCACACGAGGAGGAGGAATTAACCCTACCTAGGGCATCAGCCCACAGACCTTCCTCGATCTCCTCCCCCAGCTCCTCCTCCCATTTACCCTTCAACTCTTCTACCAGCGCTTCCCCCTCTTCTTTCAACTCCTGGTGTATTTCCGACACCTTGCCCTCCCCGACCCATACACCCGAGACTTCACCGGCCCATTCAGGCCCCTCACATTCCACGTTATCAGCCGGATTGGAGGGGCTCTCACCCCCCCCACGCCCCGCCGACTAGCCATCTCCTTTTCTGGGCCAGTCCCGTGTCCACGCCTCCCTCACCTTCCCGACCACCTCTTCTGTGTCCCATTCCCTTTCGGCCAGTGCAGCAGCAACCCCCCCCTCCCCTCCCCCCCCCCCCCCCCCCCCCCCCCGCTAGACCCCTGTCTAGCTTTTTTGCTCCCCCCATGTCACTCCCGTAAGTCAGCTGACGCCTGCTGACCCCGGCTTCCCCCGCCGTCCCATTGACCTCCCCGCGTGGGAGTCTCCCAATCCATATGCATTCCTTCGTTCCCCTTCCCGCCTTTCCAAAGCCCGGTCCGCCCCCTCTGGCGCAGCTCCTGTTGCGGCCTTGTCTCTCTCCCCCAGCCCATGTAACATTTCCTGCGCGTGATTGACCCTCTATAAACAACAACCATCACACATCAAACCCAAAACATCCCCACCACCCTCACAAACCCTCAGTTAGAGTCCAACTTTTCGGCTTGTACAAAGGTCCACGCCTCTTCAGGCGCTTCGAAGTAATAGTGTTGGCCCTTGTATGTGACCCACAGTCACGCTGGCTGCAGCATTCCGAATTTCACTTCTTTCCCGTACAACGCCGCTTTGGCCCGGTTGAAACCCGCTCTCCGCTTTGCAACCTCCGTGCTCCAGTCCGGGTATATTCGGATCTCTGCATTGTCCCACTTACTGCTCCGCTCCTTCTTGGCCCATCTCAGGACCCACTCTCTGTCTGTGAACCGGTGGAACCTCACCACCATCGCCCTTGGTGGCTCATTTGCCTGGGGCTTCTTCGCCAGCACCCGATGTGCCCCGTCCAACTCCAGCGGCCTCGAAGGGGCCTTCGTGCCCATCATCGCCTCGAGCATCGTGCTCGCGTATGCCCCGGCATCAGCCCCCTCCACTCCCTCAGGGAGACCCAGGATTCGCAGATTCTTTCTCCTCGACCTGTTCTCCAGGTCTTCGAGTCTTCCCGCCCACCTCTTGTGTAGCACCTCTTTCTGCTCCACTCACCGCCAGGCCCACGAGCTCGTCCTCGTTCTGACTGACTCTTTTCTGTACCTCCTGGATCTTGGCTTTGTGGGCCTTCTGGGTGATCCCGAGTCCTTCAATTGCCGAAAGCATAGGCGCCAACATCTCCTTGCGCATCTCCTCGCGCTGCTCCTCGAAGCAGCGCTTGATGAATTCCTGCAGCTCCCCTTTGTCCCTGGCCGCCGCCATTTTGTTTTCATCCCCTCGCTTCTCCCGTTGCTCCAGTGCCGCTCCTTTGGCCGTTACACTTCTGGTCCGTTTCATAGAAGTTGGAGGGGGACCTCTCCCCTTCCCCACGGGCTGCGGCAAAAAAAAAAAATTCTGTTGGGGCTCCTCTAACGAGCCCGAACGTTCGTGGTAGCGGGAGCTGCCGAATCGTGTGGCTTAGCTCCGCATAGCCGCAACCGGAAGTCGAGAGGGAATGCTTTTGGCAGTGTTCGCTTCACCAGTCTGCCTCAAAAAGTCCATGGAAACTCCTGAAAAAGGTCTGGGAGTCCGTTCCAGACGGGAGCTGCCGAATGCGCGACCTACTCCTCCATGGCCGCCACCGGAAGCCTCGTCCCTGCTTCTTCAATAGCCTTGGTAGATCTTTTCACAGTTGTTCCCTCTGCTGCTAGAATTCACCTTTGATAGAGTCAAGTCAGATTGCAGCTTTAAGCTTGGCCTTCCCCCGCCTGCATGCTGGAAGAGGCCCTGTTTATCCTGTTGCAGCCAAATCTTTTACTGTTTCGTCGGGTCTGGTAGCCAAAAGACATAACATTCCTGGGGGTCACTGTCAGGGGAATGCTGCAGTCTTCTTCCTGCACCGGGAAATGTCAAACAAATGCCGCTGGGGCCCTGTAAAAGAGCCCAAAAGTCCGTTCCAAGCGGGAGCTACCGAATATGCGACCTAGCTCTGCATAGCTGCACCCGGAAGTCGTGGAATTTATATCTGGCATTGTATCATTAAAATAATTGCAAAACCAACAAATAAACACCTATAATAAATGTTGGTTATAAATACATGAATCAAAATTTGCCATTTAGTGAATCAACTATTCTGTAGGGGCAGTATTAATAGACTGTTGTACTGATGGACAGTTAGAAATCAAATAAGAGATTTTCAAACCTAGCATTCCTGAACTCCGGGGTTTCTAAAAAGCCATGTCAAGAAGTCTCCAAGGTTATTATATTTCTGTCTGTCTGTTTTTGTATTTTCTTTCTGTATTCACTTGCCTGCATGTTATTTCAGTTGTATATATTAATACAAACACTTCCTGTAATTGCAGGTTTCTTTTCAACAGCAACAGTCACTGCCTTTCAGACGTTAGGGCAATGTGTGACAAAAATAAAGCCTTTTTACTCAAATCTAACATGGCATTAGTTAATTCATTTTTGTCAACATGGAATTTAATGAAAAAATCAGGTTCACTCACATAAAATGGTCAGGTTTTTGTGATACAATTGTCCCAAAATATGAACATTATGTTTCTCGCTAATTCCCCACTGTGGAGTTAGTGGCAGAGTGTCTCACACAATAGTGGACCAACAAGAAAATTGCAGGTGCTTTCCGCACAGCTTTCCATGCGCTGACATGAATAAATATAATATTTGGGGAAATTTTCTGATGAGCTGCTTTTTGTATGTGAGGACCGACTGATGTTGCAATGCCTTGAAAAGTTTGACCAGGTGGCTGACTGGATGCCTGTAAAGGAGGCTAATCTGTACAGTTCAAACAGAAGCTGTTTGTGCATCTAATTGTAGAGATGTTTGCGCTTGCCTCAAGCAAAAGGTTACCTCATAATTGAATTATGTTTCTCATCTCTTTTGATCCGGGAAATGTGGTGTCAATATGAGAATTTATCTTCCTTATATACTGAGAGAGGTAGCATAAGCATAAAAGGCAATAAACTTATTTGATGTACTTTTCTTAAAATTGTATGTTTCACAACTGAGAACGTAGCAGTTTACAGTCATTGTTACAAGTAAGATGACTGAGTATTACAGACTGGCACATTCCAATGTCTAGGATGTCCGCTGTGGGACACACTCAAGCTTAGGGCAGCAAAGGCTCAATGGGAAAAGTCACTGTGAAAGGCCATGTCAACCAAGGATACAGAGAGTGGAAACTACATAAAACCCCTTGGCTATATCGTTGACATGAAACGAATATCGCATATTTGACCTGTAATTATAAGTGCAGTGAGGCACCTCAGTATACCACATAATGGATTGAAAGGAGTTGATCTGTTCTGCATTTCATGTTCAATTTAAACTGTGATCGAAACTGTTAACTTACAAATACTATGAAAAAAGTAAATTTTTTTGAAAAATGCTGCTACTAGTAATAAATCAGAAATACATAGGAACAGAGGAATTAGAAGCAGAAGTAGGCAATTCAGTCCTTCGAGCCTGCTCCGCCATTCAATCAGATCATGGCTGATATCTTCCTGGTCTCAAACCCACCTCTCTGCCTGTTCCTCCATATCCCACTAGCCCATTTTTAAAATCAGAAATATATCTATCTTCTTCTTGAAACCAGTTAATGATTCAGACTCCACCGCACTATGGGGCAGCGAGTTCCACAAATTCACCACCCTCTGCGAGTAGTTCCTCCTCAACTCCGTTCTAAACCTACCGCCTCTCAATCCATATCTGTGGCCTCTCTTTCTAGAGTGCCCCACAAGGGGAACATTTGGTCAACGTTTACTTTATCGATCCGCCTTACGAATAGTTAATACCATATGATGAGTTTACAAATGCATGTGTAGGAATCAAAGAAGAGTCACAAACCAAGGATGACATTAAAATGCTAAAAATAAATTTGACTCCAGTGAGGTAGTAGCCGTGTTAGCTTGTAAATCTACAGACCATCTATGAAGTATATGTGAAGGTAATTAATGGATTGCAATATATATTATAAAAGGAAGAACGAGCTTGGATTCATATAGAACTTTTCATAACCTCCAGATGCCCCAAAGCGCTTCACCGGTAATTAAGTATTTTTGAAGTGTCGTTACTGCTTTTCAAACATTACAGTAAAGGAAATAGTATTGGGATGATGGAGTCATTGTCTGAGCTTGATTAGATGCAGTATTAACGTAACTAGAACTACGAATGAGAATTATTGAAAATAAAAGGAGACAAAGAAGTTAAGGCAGAGAGTGAGAAAGCAAACATGTTGAATTTGCATCAAAGTTAGTTCAAAACATTTTCATCAATGTATCAGTGCATTTTATGGATGCTTCAAAAACACCACCCGTTCACACTCAATTGAGACATTTGAAAGGAAGCTAGATGTTTATTTCAGTGGCAAGGGAAGTAGAATTGACCAGAAATACAGATTACAAACTGACATTGTGGCTAACAAAATGGGGGAGCAGCCTTAATAGGATGGATAACTTACTCCACATTTATTTCATGTTTAACCCACTCAAAATGTGTACTTTTGTTATCTGAACCAGCTGACGTTTGAACAGTAGATTTTGAAGAAGCCATTTGCTATTAACAACCTACCAAACAAAATTGGTGGGGTGGGGAGAGAATATCACCAAGTTGAGCAATATTTCTATTATTTGGTCACAACTGCAGTCATTTAACAGATAACCAGATTGCCAGGACACCCTCCTATCTAGTCATCGTCAGCATTTGGAGCGTGTTGTTCGGTATGACTTTCATGGGTTATTCAGGCAAAGAAAAACATTAATTTGCTTGGCATACAATGGACAGAATGGATTCTTACTGTATTAACTTGACATAATTACGCATTAAAGTGCAGAATAATTTTACAGCAAGTCACCTTCTCAGAAGTTTAAAAAAAAAAAATTTAGAGTACCCAATTATTTTTGTTTTCCAATTAAGGGGCAATTTAGCATGGCCAAGCCACCTAACCTGCACATCTTTGGGTTGTGGGAATGAAACCCACGCAGACATGGGGAGAATGTGCAAACTCCACACGGACAGTGACCCAGGGCCGGGATTCGAACCCAGGTCCTCTGCGCCGCAGTCCCAGTGCTAACCACTGCGCCACATGCCACCCCTATCCCTTCTCAGACGTTTGAATGTTAGGTAAAAATACACAGTCCCACATTGGACATTTATTTTCTAGGTCTTGGATTGCTCCAGAGTGGAATCTCTATGATTTTGTTCTGGCATAAAACATATATAAATGATATTTAAATGATTTTGAAAGCTAACAGCTCTTCTGTTCATTAGATGCTGCAAATAATTCAGTCAGTAGTATGGCTACCTCTGGTGAATGTGATGTATTGGACAAGGTTGCTATCTACCTACTTTAGAACTGTACTGTCTGGATTTTAAGATGACTGTCTGGAAAATGTTGAAATGTAATCCGAGCCGCAGAAGTCTGGTTATAAAATTGGAAGTTCATTTTTGTTGAATCACTGTTTGTGGGACATCAATATCATCTTATTGTCACTTTGCAGGTGATCATCAGGGTCTTTCCAGTTATTCCAACATGGTTTGTCATCATATATGATCCATCATTGAATGCAACAGATGGGAATTTTGGGAATATGCTCATTCTGTAGCAGCTCTACCCTATGCTCTTGCTCTTTAATTTTTTTCCAATTTCCATGCTGCATGCCAGCAGTGTAGTGGTTCTGCTCACAATTTTCAAGATGGAATGCCTCTGATCCACAAAGGCTGTGTTAGCTGCCAACGCTTTGACTGCACAATTGTACTGTACGACTCTGTTACTTCATTGTGAGTGACACAGTAGGTAACCACCAGAAGCAGGGCAGCACAGTGGTGCAGTGGTTAGCACTGCTGCCTCCCGGCGCCAAGGTTCCAGGTTTGATCCCGGCCGTGGGTCATTGTCAGTGTGGAGTTTGCACATTCTCCCCGTGTTTGCGGGAGTTTTGCCCCCACAACCCAAAGATGTGCAGGGTAGGTGGATTGACCATGCTAAATTGCCCCTTATTGGAAAAAATGAATTGGGTACAGTAAATTTTAAAGTTAAAAAAATCACCAGAATAAAAGGTGGTGTTGCTCAAAGCATCACGACCATGTTTTTGGCAGCTTGGTGTATTATCTTAGGCCTTGTTGTTCTTTATTTTTGGATTCTTTATATTGGATTAATTGATTATTGTGAGGTGCTGCAATGTGTTCTTAGTCTATCGGTTTTCATCCTCGTTTTTCAAGATTCTTCCTTTTGATTCTTGTTTATTAAAAACAACTATTCTAATAAAGTCCCGAAGAGGACGAGGCACCAGAACAGGTGCAGTCTTAGAGTCATAGAGGTCGACAGCATAGAAAAGGCTCTTTGACCCGTCACGTCTGCACCGGTCAAAAACAACCACCTAACCATTCCAATACCATTTTCCAGCACTTGGCTCATAGCTTTGTAGGCCTTGGCATCGCAAGTGCACATCTAAATACTTCTTAAATGTTATGAGAGTCTCTGCCTCCACCACCATTTCAAACAGCGAGTTCCAGACTCACACCACCATCTGGGTGAAAACATTTTTCCTCACATATCCTCTAAACCTCCTGCCCCATACCTTATCTTTTGGGTTTCCCCCCTTGTTACGTGGAAAAAAGAAAAGCTGTTACAAGTGCCCACAATACGTTATGTAATGGCAAGGAAATATTAACCAATTGTCTGAATCCTGTCTTGATAAAAACCAAGAACTGCATTAATATCCTTGGTGACTTTTTTTTCCAATGCTGTTATTGCAGTTTAAATGGCAGGGAAGTGAAGTTTAGCCATCTCCAAAACCTAAGAATGAAGATTTGATAGCAAAAACAATTTGGATTCTGAATATTTGGGTTTTATATGTCTTATCTGCTAACAAGTGACCAAAAGTAGCTGGTTATGTCTGATCGATGAGTATAACAATACATTATAGGCTTAATAGCAACTTGTGTTGTGACCCAATCTTTTAAGCGTGCCAACTGTGGCATGCTAATGTATTGCTGCTCATGGTAACATTTCATAATTTTCTTGATGCATAAATCTAGGTGTAACATGCACATCCACCATGAGGATTATTCCCGTTGAGACTGATCTTATTGTAAAAAAAATACTGTTTATTGAAGTGCGGTTGCATATAGCTTGTTTCAACCTGTTGACCAATACTAGTTTGACCTGTATTTATAAAATGAACTCTGAAGTGTTTCTGCTGCCATTTATGGAAAACTCTTGTTGGTTAGCTTCTTCAGTAGTTGCAGCACCTCCCTCCCCCCTTCTCCATTTCAACAGTATAAATTGGCTAATATCAAGACCATTCAATTGCTGTCATGTAATCGGCATGCAGATACAAGCGTAAGTAATAGATTCCAGAAAATAAGAGCTAACTCCATTGTTTTGTGTACTAGTTAAGTACTCAGCATTTTGATGGCAATTCCATTTGAAATTAAAATAAAGTCGCGAGCAGTGCACCAGAATACACCCTCGAACCTATTCAAACCAGATTTATTTTGTTGTATTAGCTGGCCTCGTGTTCTTTTTACCATATAATAATACCATGGGACATTGTTGGCTGTAATATTGTTTTTGCTTTATTTTCTTGGTAAGACTCTTCATGTCCAAATCTCCCTTAATTATTCTTCTCTGCAAAAGTGGTTGAGCAGTTGATCTGGACCTGGTTTCTGCCACTAATATGGTTAGAAGCCAGTGTATGAGAGGAGGTGGAGATGAATTGTCTTTTTTCTGTCTTTCAGCTAAGATCTAAATGATTGCGGCCTGTTTGCCCTTTTAGGCTGTGAAAGATCCCAAGGCACTATGTGTAGAAAAAGTAGGGAGTTCTCCCTGGTGTTCTGGCCAATACTAATTCCCTCAAATACAGTGTAAAAAAAAAAAACCGATTTGGTCATTATCTCATTGCTGTTTGTGGAACTTTTCTGTGTGCAAATTTAGTGGCATGTTTTCTACATTACAACTGTGATGGCACTTCAGAAAGTACCTAATTGGCTGTAAAGCATTTTGGTATGTCTTCAGTCTGTGAAAGTTACCATTTAAAGCTCTTTCAACTTACTTTCTTTGGCCTGGCAGAGAGTTTCACTTGGACACAACACCTCTCTGTGGTTTTATGGATGAGAGCGATAAATTATTTCTGGCCAGTCATGTACATAGTCTTTCCACATCCTGTCTAAATTATCCATATGACTTGACAATTTCAGTTTTAGTTTTTATCACGGTTATCATTTTCACATTTTGTTTCCAGTGGGAATGGTGTGTTTTATGTTGTGACGTTGTATATGGCAGTTTGTTTTTTTTTGCCCTCTACTTTCTTCATAATGTCCAACTTCAGCATTTTGGCGCTATCTTTTGTTTCAAATCAAGCTTTATGCCAAGTCTTGGATTTCAGAGCTGTATGAATTACTGGAACCATCGATGTGTGAATAAATTCTAGTCCATTTATAGAAAGCAATTTGGTTATAATTGCAAGCTTGATGCCCTGAGAACTGGTAGTGTGTGTTGACCTTGGACTTACTTGTTCCTGGTGCAGCTGGTGGACAGGTCTCTCTTCAGTGAGAGCCGGGTCCAAGAGAATGATTCTCTCTTGGGGGCTCCTTCTTATACCCAAAGGGGCTTCGCTCTCTTTTGGGCGGGCCTTGAACTTGGCCCCAGTCAATTTGGCCGTTTCTTGATCATTCCTATTGATTTCATCCAATAAAGGGATGGGTGCCCTGATGGCTGGGCGTGTCCTAGGTGGCCGTTGGCCTGCTTTGTTCCGGTCTCCTCTGGCGCCGGGGTGTCTGCCTTAGTATCGGTTACTCAAATGTTACTCTTTTGTCCCAGGAGATGGGCCATTAGTATGCTAATGGGCCTATAGGTTTGGTCTTGTCTGGGAGCTGCGGCTCCAATATACAGACTAGCTCTGAACCTGCTTGTTTTCTCAGCATTGTCCATTTTCCCTGCAATCTTTGCAAAGTGTCCCATTTTGTAATCGGGAAGTGGCCATCCTAGATGGCTACAGTACCCGAACAGGTACCAGAATGTGGCGGGTAGGGGCTTTTCACTTTAACTTCATTGCAGTGTTATGTAAGCCTACTTGTGACAATAAAATAATAATAATTATATTATAGGTGTCAATGTATAACAGGTACAGTCCAAAACAACAGTTATTTCAGCGTTAGGACCAACAAAACCAGATAAATCAGGGACAAAATTCCCAGCAGATTCTCCCCGCCCCCCCAACAGAAAATGACCCCTCTGCATCCAAACAGGATACAGGCAACAATTTAGACCTCCATCACACCCGTAGCTTAAAAACAGAATGGTAAAAGAAGAAAACAAAACCCCGAGAATCCCAGTGCTAAGGCGAATTCGCTAACTCTTGCAACGCAATTTGAACTCTTCTCCAGACCCAGACCGGAACAGGTAGCCACCCTCATTTTCGAGGTGCCAAAAGACAAATGCAAAGAGAGGACCGGGCAAAAACAGAGGAATCCATGGTCTCCCATGGAGAGCAAAGAGGGAGACCCATTTCAGGATAACAGACCGGCTCCCCCTTAAAGAGGAGCTCGACAAATCCCTGTCTTCAACAGGATAACACACTTTCTGCCTGAGTCCAAAGAAGAGTAAGTGCAGCCAGAAAGGAAAAAAAAATACAGCTTACAATAGGGAGAACCTTGCTCGAACATAGCAAGGACAAAACTAATCCTACCAACCCCTCCCCTCCACCATTCATCCCGCCCCAGCTCTGCTCATCCTCCCACCAAGAATAAATTAAGATAAAGAAACCAAGCTCAGCATTGCACAACATGATATAAATCAGGATAGGACTTCACACCCAAATTACTCACACCCCTTCAAGGAAATATCTTGATAACATCAACAACCAACAACATAATGATCAGGGAATGAAGTCCAGGAGAGGATCTGAGGTGCAAGACTGTCATCAGGATAAAGACTTCTTTACCAGCGCACAAAGAAAGTAGAATTGAGGATAATGCAGAATCGAAAATGGCGAGCATGTTTCTCAGGATCTTCCACTGATTCCAATGACCGAAACACACAACCTCATTGCTTCCAACATGCCGTCTCACCTGAGCCCAGTGGCCAACAACCTAGGCTCCAGCAGAGGGGTGGGGAGATGATCTGGCCACCTCAGCCATCCCCAACTCCTCTCGACTGACATCAGGAACAGGACAGCACAGGACCAGGGGTCGGGAGGCCAATTCCGCCCCAGGCCTCGTAGACAGGATGAAATGTGCTCCACCAACAGTGCCCTCTCTGAGCAAGAACCTCATGAACCTCCCAACATCTCCATAAAATACCTCGCAACTCTTGAGATTGGACCCGCACTGCAGAGCCAAGACATTAAGATGGATTAATATCGAAAATGGCCAGAGAGTCATAAATCCCGACAGTGCAGAAGGAAGCTATTCAGCCCATCGAGTCTTCACCGACCCTCCGAAAGAGCATCCTACCTAGTCCCACTCCCACACCATATTCCTGTAACCCCATAACCCCACCTAACCATGGGACATCTGAGGGGAAATTTAGCATGGCCAATCTATCTAACCTGCAAATATTTGGACTGTAATCTGTCGGTATGCACTGCACCATCAGGGTGGGCAATCTCCCAAAAGTAGCTGTGCCACTGAAGATAAGGACCCACCCCAACTCCTTCCAGTCGCCACAAATTAATGAGGATTTAAGCATTTTGTCTCAACTCTATGGCGAAGCACTGACCAACAATTCTCAGAACATTGTAAAAACCATGTAAACCGGGAAAAGACATAAAAGAAATGTGCACACGGGGTTATAAGGTGAGTGGAGCCGAAGCTGGCGAAAATGCAGCTGCTCCCATGCTCAAATCACGTGACATTCCGAGTCTGTAGTGTTTAAACCATAGTATTGGAACTTTAAAATATATGGGATGAAATCATTTAAACCACACATAATGGTAAGATCAAACAGAATGGGAAGTTCATTCAACCATTTTCCCCGATCCATGCAGAAAGAGCCTCAAGTCCCTTTATTACAGCATCAAACAGTTAAGAGGAACTCTGGCAGTCATGTCCGGAACTGAGATGATTGGCTTTGAGATCATCGGCACGTTGGTGGAAAGGTTGAACACCAGAGGATGCGGATTTAAGTTAGATACCGACAGAAGCAACATGAGGTAATATTATTAACATAGTGAGGTGGCATGGAGGCACAGTGGTTAGCACTGCTGCCGCACAGCTCCAGGGCCCCAGGCCTTGGGTCACTGTGTGGAATTTGCACTTTCTCCCCATATCTGCGTGGGTTTCCTCCGGGTGCTCCCCTTTTCCCCCCTCAGTCCAAAGATGTGCAGGTTAGGTGGATTAGCCATGTTAAATTTCCCCTTAGTGTCCAAAGGTTAGGTGGGGTTACTGGGTTACGGGGATAGAGTGGAGGCGTGGGGTTTAGTAGGGTGCTCTTCGCAAGTTTTGATGCAGACGCGATGGGCCGAATGTTCTCCTTCTGCACTGTAGGTATTCTATCATTCTATATTTGCCTTTTATTAGTTTGAATCTCTGTGTCTCTTCATCCTTCTGGCACAGTTTAATTTGGAACAATGTTCCAGATTGAACACGTTTTTTATTGTTTCCATCCTGTTTGCCTCTATAGAGTCCCCTCTGCTCAGTGTTGAAAAGTCCAGTTTTGTCAACCTGTGAAGCTCAGATTCAGCATAATGGCCATTCTCTTCATTGCCTCCGGTGCATGAAAATCTCCGTCACTTCTCAAGGGTTGATGTATGAGCATACCACCTAGCATCTGACCAGAGCAATATTTAGTTTTATCAGAAGTTCCTTCCCGTTTTGATAATGTACCTCAGCATTCTGTTTGCCTTTTTCACTGCAGATCTGTAATTATTGAATATATTATGTATCGAGTACCAAGTTTCAGAAAAAAATTGATTTCCTTTAGTAAAACTTTTACATCTTTCAGTTATATTTATTTCAAGACCATTCACTGAGTACCTATCCTGTCCATTTCTCTCTACATTCAGTCGTTTACACTTATCCATTTTAATTTTAATCTTCCATTAACCTACCTCCTTAGATATTTGTCTACTTCAATTACGATTTATTTGTAATTTATCATTAATGAATTCAATATGTTGGCAATGAGCTTTTTGCAAAGAGTTGAGGTAAATTGTAAACAGTACAATCAAATTTTAATAGTGATTTTTTTTAAATCTCTGAGTTTTAAAATAAATGGATCAAAGTCAGTCAGGAAAACATCCAAGTTTTGGACCTGTTAACATGTCTTGCAGTTCTGACTTCTTCGACTTGCCTCTAACTGTTATGACTGAAAATAAATCTTACTGTTTTTTTCAGCGTCTTCACCTATTCTTTTACCAGTTAAATAAATCAAAACTACTGCAGATGCTGAGGAGCTGAAATAAAAACAGTGCTGGAAATACTAAGCACGTCTGGCAGCACCTGTGGAGAAAGAAACACGAGTTAAAGTTTCAAGTAGAAAATAACTTTATATAATTTTTTCAGGTTTCTCTTTAATCCTCTCTTTATTTTGCTTCAGATTTATTAGCTTGTGTTTTAGTTCACACTCATTTAGTGTACTTGTACCCTGAGCATTATACCATAACGGTATTCCTTTAGGTTTTCATCAGTAATTCAGGTCTTTAATTGGCTTTAATTATTAATGAAAACCTGCCCCCTCCATCATTCTGTTTAACGTTTTCCATGTTGCCTTTTTTCTTAAGTTATTATCCAAGCTCGTGTATCTTAAATTGCCACCACCCATTCCCTTTGTGTTATCTGGATCACTTACAATATGGATTATCACTACTGCCTCATGGATACTTAATAACTAACTGCATTACATTATATTTACTAAGTTGGATTCTAAATTACTTGGGTTGTTCTAAACTTGTGTTTTGCTGGTTGATGCACCCCATTACAATAACTGCTATTTTCAAATAAATCTTTAATTTTTTTCTCATGCAGATTGTTTGTTATGATGGTCTGTAGCATGCCTCTAATGTTAATTTTCAACTTGTGATGTTCAAGATCTCAGTTGCTTATTGGACAGTGAAACGTTTTGCCTCACTTAAGTTTGTATTTTTAAATAAACTTGCAATGTGTTCCAAATTATTGCCGAACTGAAATGACAAGAACTTTATTTGTGTTAGCTTGTGTTAACATAATGAAAGGCTCTTAAAAAAAAAAAATGCAAATGTTAAATGACATTTTCCAGTTGATTTATCCAATCAAAAGGAGACAATGGGGCCTTGACCAGAGAAACTGAATTCAATCCTGGTTAAGAACATTTCTCCTCGTTGGTTGTGTTTAGTTCTACTGTAAGGAATATACAATTCTGTTCCAGTTCTGTGTGCTCCGATTCCAGCCAGAAATTCCATTAATTCAGAAATCTCACTCAAGTAGTATATTTTGGGACAGTTATAGTATTCTGTGGATATAGTGAATTATGTAATTTCCAGTGTAGAAACTAATACATTTTTTCAAAAAATTCTGCAAGCTACAAATATTGAAATGTCACTGACAAGGACAGTTTGCATCAACTTATCTCCAATCGATGCTGATGGATTTATTCATCTTGATGAGAAAGGAGTTTAATTTGAGCTAATTTATTTGTACAATACAAAACTGATTTTGTCCTGTTCTTTAGTTATTTAGTAACATTATTTCTTTGAATAATAGCAAGTGTTTTTGTAATTTGATGCCAGATATTTAAGATTAATGAATTCAATTAATTTACGATTTGACTTTGGTCAACAAATAAATATCAATATATTATACTGACTTTTTGAAATTATTCCCATTTTGGAATAGGGCATTTTTGGTTGCTATGGAGTATTGTTTCCATGGTAGCATCTGCCTAAGGCTTATAATAAAGGTCACATTGCCTAGTTGTACGTTTGTATAATTTGCTTTGCCCCACAGTTTTGAATTAACATTTCTGTATTTGAACAATTATTTGGAAGGTTTGTGGTAACTAATCCCCTCATGTTTTTAGTTTCTATCATCTGAATGCAGGAAACAAATTCAATTTTAAAAAAAAATACTGTAAACTCCTGCAGTTCACAGGTGCTCTATTCCTGCAAGTTCCCACAAAGGATGAAATCGCAAACGGCAAACACAGTTTATAACGGGAGTGAGTTAGATCGATACCAGTCATTACCAAATTTCACATTTTAAAATCAAAGGCGTCAATTGAAGACAATTTTACTTAAGAAATTGTTTGACAATGCAAGAAAACAATTTAAAACTTGTCACAGAATACGGTGACACAATTTACAAATCACAGTACACTACTGTACAGTAAATTGAAGACCATTTTACTGAAGAAATTGTTTGTTCTTGTTTTTGCGTGTTGACAATTTAAAACTTGTCACTTACAGAATATAGTGCCTGCAATACAATTTACAAATAACAGTACGTTATTGTACAATACAGATACCGTACTTGAGAGTGGGGGTAGATGCAATCAGTGATGTGGTTGATGCAGGCATTGATATGGATGATTTGGATGAGAAGAACAATGTTACTGTTAACCACTTTTCCTTTTGTTTTTCAATTTTGTGAAGCTCTCCGTAAGGGGTAATAGTTGTGTCAATTGCTCTGCAAAGGTAATGCTTCTTTCCTTGCTTGCATCATGGTCTGTTGCCTGTTTTTTCAAATCTTCGGCTCACCTTATGTGCTCTGCCATCAGCTTGGTTGTGAACTGAGTCATTTTAGGCTCTCCTTTCTGCTCCTATTAAGGCTCATTTAATCTCATCAGTTCAACCAATTATTCCATAGAGAGTTCCTCTTGCTGAGATTGAAGCAACTCATCCACTTCAACTGTGGTCATGACTTCAAATCTCTTCCTTCCTACTTGTTTTGCCAAGTCAACAATTCTGGCTACTCCAGCTTCCACAGTGGGGAACCCTGTGAAATCATTCACAGCCTCAGGACCAGCATTTCCCCAGCAAGCATTTATGGTTGAAGCTGTAACTTCATCCCATGAGTCTTTAATTATGCCTACTGCTATGACATGTTGAATTGCTTCCAGCAAATCACTATGGTTGAAGGGACTGCTTCCTGAAGATGAAGGATGTGGCTGAAACATTGTCGGGTGTAGTAAGCTTAGCAAGTCTTGAATGAGGCAATGACCCCTTGGTCCATTGATTGGACGTGAGGTCATATTTTGGGGTAAAAACAAAATTTCAACATTTCAATGATTCCCTCCGAGTGTATGTGGAGGTCCTTGTGCATTATCGATGATTAATAGGGCCTTGATGGACAGGTCTTTTCCCTACGATAAATGTAGACCTCTGGCAGAAAGCAATTGACAAACCAGTCTTCAAATACTGTTAGCCTTCCAAAAGACTAGCAGATTACATTTTTCCCTTTGAAAGCTTAAGGGTTCTTTTTTAAATTTAGAACATAGAACATACAGTGCAGAAAGAGGCCATTCAGCCCATCGAGTCTGCACCGACCCACTTAAGCCCTTACTTCCACCCTATCCCCATAACCCAATAACCCCTCCTATCCTTGTTTGGGTCACTAAGGGCAATTTATCATGGCCAATCCACCTAACGTGCACGTCTTTGGACTGTGGGAGGAAATCGGGGATGGGACTCCGCACAGACAGTGATCCAGCAGGGAATCAAACCTGGGACCCTGGCGCTGTGAAGCCACAATGTTAATCATTTGTGCTACCGTGCTACACAATTTATTTATTTTTCCAATTAAAGGACAATAGGGGCTTTTCACAGTAACTTCATTGAAGCCTACTTGTGACAATAAGCGATTATTATTATTATTAATTTGACGTGGCCAATCCACTTACCCTGCACATCTTTTGGGTTATGGGGAAGGGACCCACGGAAAGAATGTGAAAACTCCACATGGACAGTGACCCGGGGCAGGGATCGAATCCAGGTCCTCAGTGCCGTGAGGCAGCAGTGCTAACCACTGTGCCACCGAGCTTAAGGGTTTTCTTCCCGATAAACCAGCATTGGTTTATATTAAAAGCCAGCCACTTTAGCACATAGCAGAAGTGTCAATCTGTCCTATGCTGTCCTATTAAACATGAGTTGACTTTTCTTCTTTTGAAATGTATGTCTTACTTAGTACCTTTTTCCAGAACAGCCCAGTTTCATCTGCATCGAAGACCTGTTCTGCCTGGCAGTCTCTCTCTTCAATATATTCCTGTAGCACCTTGAAACTCTCCTACAGCTCCATGGTCAGCTGAAGCAGCCTCCCCCCAACGTCACATTATGCAGCTTGATACACTTTTTAAAGTGATCGATCCATCCTGTGCTGGCTGAGAATCCTTTGGAAATAGAAGGAGACACATTCTGCATCACCTTTATTGTCACCAGTGACACCAGTACTACCCTCTTTGCTACTCTTCATGTTCTGTTACAACCCAAGGGCTTTGGTTCAAATTACTGGACCATTAACTGAGGGATACCTTTAAACCTGATGCTCTATGCGCAAGTTGAGTAACTTGTCCATTTAAGGCGTTTGACAAGGTCCCTCATGGCAGCTTACAGAAGGTAAAGTCACATGGGATTCGGGATGTGCTAGCTAAATGGATAAAGAACTGGCTTGGCAACAGGAGACAGAGTAACAGTGGAAGGGAGTTTTTCAGAATGGAGGTCTGTAATTAGCGGTGTTCCACGGGGATCAGTGCTGGGACCACTGTTGTTTGTAATATATATATATATATATATATATATAAATGATCTGGAGGAAAATGTAGATGACCTGATTAGCAAGTTTGCAGATGACACTTAAGATAGGTAAAGTTGCAGATAGTAAAGGGGACTGTCAGAGACTACAGATAGATTGGAGAGATGGCCAGAGAAATGGAGTTCAATCGGGACAAATGCGAGGCGATGCATTTTGGAAGATCAAATTCAGGTGTGAATTATACAGTAAATGGCAGAACCCTTAGGAGCATTGACATTCCGAGAGATGTGGGCATTCAGGCCCATAGTTCCATCAATGTGGCAATGCAGGTGGATAAGGTGCTCAAGAAGAAGGACATGGATGCTTTTGAGAGAATGCAAAGAATATTTACCAGGGTGTTGCCTGGTCTGGAAGGTGTTAGCTATGAGGAGAGGTTAACTAAACTCGGGTTGTTTTCGTTGGAAAGACGGAGGCTGAGGGGAGACCTGGTTGAGGTCTACAAAATTATGAGGGGTATGGACTGGGTGAATAGTCAGAAGCATTTTCCCAGAGTGAAAGACTCGATTACAACGGGGCACAGGTTCAAGATGAGAGGGGGAACATTTAGCGGAGATGTGCGATTTTTCATGCAGAGGGTGCTGGGTGCCAGGAACAGCTTGCCAGTGGAGGTAGTGGAGGCACGCACGCTAGCAACATTTAAGATGTATCTTGACAGACACATGAACGGGCAGAGAATGGGGGGATACAGATCATTTGGACAATGAGTAGTAGGTCTAAATAAGGAATCTGAATCGGCGCAGGCTTGGAGGGCTGAAGGGCCTGTTCCTGTGCTATAACCTTCTTTATTCTCTTTGTTCCTCTAAGTGTGGATCTGTCCTGCTCACAAAGGTTAACCATGCAGTACAATGACCGAAGCACTAACACTGGCCCTTATCTTTTCTTCAGACTGTATAAAGTACCCGATTGTGAATTCATTCACAGAATATTCCCCGGCTAGCATGGAAACACGGGCACCATTTCTCAGTCTATCTACAATTTTGACTTTTTGTTTGTGTCATCATTTGAACTGTATTACTGTACTATTGCAAAATACTGTACTAGTGTATATCCTGTAAATCACAGCAACCCAATTGCACATGGAGACTGCACATTTGCATTTTAACAGATGGGTTTCAGGCATAAGAAGACATTCTGTGATTTACAATTGTTTTGTTGTACTGTAATTCAGTACAAATACCGATTGCCATTCTTCTGGATCCCCTCTCTGTCCAGAAGCCACCTGGGGAAAACGCAGCTCTTAAGTACAGGCTTCAATGAGCTTCACCTGCTCTTAATTCACTCTTAAGCTAGTTCTGGTTTACTCGAACATTTCTAACATTGTCAGATTCCCTTTTAAGAATTTTAAAATTTATTTTGACAAAGGTATATAGATGTACATATGTGAAAGAACAATTTCAGATTCTGCATTGTTATGCAGTGAGACATCATTCTTTTAGAACTTTCAACAATTGTACTGTAGAGGCATTCCTCTTAGTGAAACAATCTGATAGTTATGACTAGTTTCTTTCCTGTACAACATCTGCTTTAAACTGGCTATGTCTATCCTGAGCCTTTTTTCACCTTTTGTAGAATGTGCATGATCCCACAAAGATCAGTTATCTATGTAACATTCTATTGGTATTGTTCTTTCAGTCTCTTTTTACATAGCATTTCCTCCAAAGTCTTTGATAAATTGAACACCATATCAACAGCATCAACGAGAGCAAGCATTTGAGTGACTAGTATGCTTTTTGCCACTCTTCGTATTTTCTTTGCCCCCATGCCAAGGGGCAACATTTCCTATTCTCTCGCACAAGAAATATCACAAATCCTCCTGTACTGGAAAATCCAATCACTGAGGTTTGTACGTGAGGATCACTAAAAAATAATGAATGTTATTGGCATCACCCAAAGCTGAGAACATCTGCATGCACTCCTATTTTTAATTTTTAAAAAGTTTTATTTGTTCTCAAGTTGTCCTCCACCGTTGGAATTTTCATGCCAACACTAAGTTTCAGCACATCAAAACTCCTCAGTTGTTCCATCTCATCCTCGGTAGTATTCCGATCCCTGACCAGACCCCAACAGTTGCTAGGATACCGGACAGAAACCCCAATATTTTATTTCATTTGTAAGACTGTGAGGAAAGGATACTTTACTCTAGGAGTGATTCCATGCACAAATAGGGATACTTTAACATATTCAAGAAAATAGCTTATAATTTACCAGTTAAATAAAGCTTAATAATGAAATAAAACACTAATTCCTAATTGTTACCTTTTATCTCTACTCAAGCAAAAACCCATCTGGTGTCAAAATCCTCTTTTAAATACATTTAGCAGACCCAGAATACTTTCTGTAAAGAGATGTCTTGGATAAACCGCTTTGTGGAAAAGAGTTCCTTCAGGAACCAGCTTGCAGATTCTTGCCTATGTCAAACTATACCAGCCTTTTCAGAAACTGCTGTTCTGGTCACAGGCAAAATCTTTTTAACTGAACTGCTTTGAGAGAAATTGTTGGTCTGTTTGCAGACGGATCTAAACTGAACTCAGCACCTGACTGCTTCTGCCCCTGGCTCCTTTCATTAACTACATCATCTTAGTAAGGCTAAATACAATGGGTGCGATTCAGTGACTCCATTAGGCCAGGTGCAGATCTGGGCCCAATGGGTGAATTGTGAGAATCACTCTGTTCTATCTGCCTGGTGCGATTTGAATCTTGCCTAATGGCGTATTTAAATACCTGAATGCCGGTGAGACCTCACCACGGCGCTGTTTAGTACTGGTCCACATAAATGTGGACCAGGTGTAATGACACCTGGGGTGGGGGAGGGGGCATCATGCAGGCCATTGGAGACCCCTGGGTGGTCAAGGACAGGACCGGGTAGTACCCTGGCACTCCCTCGCAGACCCACTTGGGCACCCTGGCAGACCCGTCCTGACACTGCTAGGCTGGCAGTGGCAGGGTGCCCAGGTGCCAGATTGACACTGCCAGGTGTAGCCACCTGGGATGGCCACTTACAACAAGAAACATGGACGTTCGCAAAGCCTAAAGGGAAATATGGACAATGCAAGATTCAGGCAGGCACAGAGCCTGCATGTATATTCGTAAGCAGAGAATCCAGACAGCATCGTAACCCCCAACCGATTAGCATGTAATGGTCCATCTCCGTAAAACAAAGGATTGATACAAGCCCAGACATTTTGGCGCCACTCCCTTTACTCAGGAAGCATAAACAGCAAGATCAATGGCTGCTTAGGACACGCCCAGCCATCAAGGCACCCGCCCCTTTATTGGCTCAGATCGAAGGCAGTGATCGAGAACTGCCCAATTAATTGGGTCCAGACCTAAGGACCGCACAAAAGAGCGCAAATCCCCCAAGTACAAAGAGAGAGACACTACCACGACCAGAAGCAAGATCAAGTTCAACGCTCACTACCAGATGGATGATCCTAGCCGAACCGCAATTACTTCTCCAGATCCAGCCGATCCAGATTCGAACAAAGGCCATTGTTCCTCTGACCTAAGCCGGGTGCCTGAAGTTAAGTAAAGGTTGTCATAGTTGTTAGGTGTAGTTTAGCTCGTAGTGTTTATGTTGCATGTGTAAGTTAATCTTGTGTGTAAATAAAGTACCATTGATCTTGAACTAACTAACTGATTGGCTCTTTGATCGATACCCGGTTGAACCTTGTGGCGGTATCATTTGATACCTGGCAACTCTGAGAGCATATCATATCACTATCTAGATAAAAGAAAGGCAATCTTATTGACCGCCATATCTATAGCAAGCAAAGAGGCAACATTTATTGGCGACCTCTGACGGGACTCGACCCAGAAGTGACTGTGTCACTCCGAGAGAACCCACAAAACGTTTGAATTAGAAATCCAAATTGGAAGAGTAAAAGAAACCACAAGCGCAAGACCAGTATCGATCAAACCTCCACGATTCGGAAGTGTGTAGTAAACAGGGATATAAGGTAAACTCGATAGATTTTGTTGCGTAAAACTTTCGGGAGTTGTGTGAACCGGAAAGTAGCTCAGGCCGTACCTGCTGTTTGCATCACCGCTTTATTCCCCCCGTCCCAAATTCACGGTAGAAATACAGAGATTACGGTAGAGATGGCAATGAAGGCAATGGAACGCCTTATGTATCCACAGGAACCCGAGGTCGCTGCGACCAACAGAGCAGAGCAGTGTCCCATAATGGAAGAGGAAATTAGGACGTACCTACAGGGGAAAGGATGGCCCCTATGGTCTGAGTTTTGTGCAAATGAAGAGACAGGTCCTGGTAGTACAGGACAAACTTGGTGGGATAAACTGACCGAGATCCATAAAAAGAATTTAGGTAGAGTTCGTAAGCCGATGGCAATCGTGTCCTGTTTGGCACAATTGTGAGGCTCAGAGAAGGTCGTGAGGACGCTCCGCAGACAGCTTGTACAGAAAGAAGAGTAATGAGGGAAACGTTAGTGAATGCGAAAAAGTAAATGAGCAACTCGGAGAGCAGTTAGCGGCGAAGGACAAGGAATTGGCTGATGTCAAACGAGCAGACCAATCTTGTCTCGCTCATTTAAGCAGCTTTCAGACCCAATATGACAAGGCCTGCCAAGACACGCAACGTGCAGTTTTGGTAAGGGAAGAAACAGAACACCAAGTAGAACAATTGAAAAAGCAATGCGAAGACTTAAAGGCAACCCTACGAGCACGCCACACTTCCACCACGGAACAAAGGCAGAGTTCGGTAGACCATGCCAAATGCAGGCAGCCAATTGCAAAATTGCAATCACTGCTCTCAGTTCAGAATGGTTTCAGAGATACTTTTTGGACCAAATTTAGAGCAGGAAGATTGCCCCGAATGGCAGGAACCTAGTGAAATTGTCCATCGATACGTAAATGGAACAGAGATTCAGAATAGAGCCCCTCAGGCCCCGAAAAGGAAAGCATCAGCACCACCGACTGCACAGGCAGCACCCAACCCTATGAATCCAGTCACCACGCAGCGCGCCGTACCGACAGAAGACCAACCCGATTTCGTGTACACCGCCCCACTAACCATCACCCAGTTAAGGATGCCCGTGATAAAATAGAAACCTTTCACCCCACATCAGACCCACACCATTACTTTGAGCGAGTTAGACAACAGACAGTCATGTACGGTCTGAATGAGCAGGAAGAAGTGAAACTCATAGTAATGAGCCTTGACCCATCCGTTAGTTCAGCCCTTCTCACCCACAAAATGTAGGAGGAGGTAGCCTCCAGGAAATGAAGACAGCTATCCTATATGCAGTTGGCTATAATAGAGGAGATCCCGTTGAAGGACTAAACCGATGTAGACAGAAGAAAGGAGAGCATCCAACAGCATTTGCTGGACGCCTCTGGATACACTTCACGGCAGTATTTGGAGATTTAACCAGCGCCCATTTAACTGCAGAAATATGGGCCAAGTGGACCCATATTATAGTCTCCCACGCCACAGATGCAGTACAAAACGCATGTGCCAATTATGACCCACAATGAAGTGTGGGTTCTGAAGAAACTCTAGAGCTTGGGACCAATCCCTACGGAAAAAGGCAGAGCAGGAGAAGGTAGAAGTAAACATGAATCCAGTAAGGAAACATCAAGACTCCGCATGGATAAATGAAGGTAGGAATGACGTACAGCACCATAAAGCACAGAGATGCTATAATTGCGGACGGAAGGGACATTACGTCCGTGAATGCAGCCAACCCCCCCCGAACCAGCAACGACACCAACAGCCCAACCCCCCACCCAGGGAACGATACCCAAGGGAGCAATACACCAGAGAGCCTGCTCCACCTTATGTGCCCCAGGGGTCATGTTACAACTGTGGGCAGTCAGGACACTTTGCCCGAGATTGCAGGAGACCTCCACCACCAGCTAGACTAGCCCCCAGATATGAAAGAGAACACCACCCACAGCATCTACAAGGCCCCAGTTGCCCCATGCAAACTGTGAGCGCTTACCCGCCACTTCTCATGGCAGAGACACCTCAGCAATGCCACTTCATTTTTGTTTCTCTCCTTCCTCTCTTCTTCGGTCACACTAAGCTAGTTTCACCCCAGGCCAAATGTGATTTACGGTGTCCTATTCTCTGATGGAGCCTGCCCGCTTTCTTTCTTTAGTCTTTTTTATGTTGAATGTTTGTCTCTTGTACGACTTTGTGTGTCGATCTCATGCCAAATTTCTTGATGCAGTCATACCTACTCTTTTGACGACACATGGTAGTTAAAGGAACAAGTTTGTCGAAAGCCCATAAATATTCAAATTCTTTCCGTTCTTGTAAGGTCACCCGGGTAGTGGAGCAACGGCACTGATCACCGCCCTACCCGGAGATTCCACCCATTCTTGCCCTGCTGCAGCTCATACGGACCCCATTCGGAAAGTTATTTTCGAAACTCTTTTACTGTTCTTTTGAAAGTGTGGTTGAAAGAATGCACTTTGCCACAATTTTTGTTTGCTTTCCGGCGACCCTTCGATCGCTAATCCCCAACTGCTATTTATATGTTCAAACACTTGGTTGAAACAAATCTGCTGTTCGGAAAAACTACCTCAACACTGGACGGAGAAATTGTCCACCCACTCAGCGCATCGAACACAGGCTGTGAGATTGCTCGCACTGTGACACAATTTCTTTCTCGGATGTCTTGTCTCCCAAATGGTTGGTTTAAAAAAACAATGAGGGAGTCACATATGGTGACAACTCTAAATGGGAAATTGATGTTAAGGAGAAACAGACAGACAAACAAGATATTAAACAACAAGATAATAGCATATTATGCTTGTACCCCCAGGAATATACAAATATACCAGGAGACCGAGGAAGACAAAGACAAAATGAAGACGTACCTGATGACCTGCATCATGGTCGTCGTTGGATCACTACAGCTGCACGTGTTATCAGCCCCTATATCCTTCACCACACAGGCCCTAAACATGACCACCTAACACGATACCCCTAGCCCGGACACTACACCACACATAGAAACAGGCACTGATGCCCCGACATGGTGCGAAAACATCATAAAGTGGTATTCCCTTTCTTACATGGTTGAAGCCCTACTGACTGTAGCAATACTTTGCAGTGTCATCCAGACACTCAGACTTCAGAGTATACACACTCCGAGCCCCTTTTCTCGGACTTCAACAGACCCCACACTCTTTTTGAACCCCTTTTCTGCATAATAAATTCCACGGTTTTCAGGACCAATTGCTTTCTCTGTAAATGGCATAAGTGTTAAGTAGAAATGTGATACTGCTATTGTTTATTTTGTACTGTAATATATATTCTTTTGGTTATTAGCTAGTAGCATAAGTGTAGTTTAGATAAGGACAGTTAGAGGTTCCCCTGTTTGTGTAAAGAAGTTGAAATGTATGATTGAATGTGATAGTGCCCCCTTAGAATTTTTATAGATGTGTGATGTAAAAGAAAACTTAGATAAATGGTCCAATCCAGAGGACAAAGTATGACCCACAGAACCTGCCCTTGATTAAGGGTACCCGGCATATCAGAGAACAGAAGAAGATTCAGTAGTGTGATCCATCACGCTTCACATTTAGGATCAAGAGGACGGACTGTAGCCATCTGGGATGGCCACTTACAACAAGAAACATGGACGTTCGCAAAGCCGAAAGGGAAATATGGACAATGTAAGATTCAGGCAGGCACAGAGCCTGCATGTATATTCGTGAGCAGAGAATCCAGATAGCATCGAAACCCCCAACCGATTAGCATTTAATGGTCCATCTCCGTAAGACAAAGGATTGATACTCAGGTAACCGATACAAGCCTAGACATTTCGGCGCCACTCCCTTTACTCAGGAATCATAAGCAGCAAGGTCAATGATCACTTAGGGCACGCCCAGCCATCAAGGCACCCGTGCCTTTATTGGCTCAGATCGAAGGAAAGTGATCGAGAACTGCCCAATTAATTGGTCCAAACCTAAGGACCGCCCAAAAGAGCGCGAAACCCCCAAGGATAAAGCGAGACACTGCCATGTGTTCGATCTCTTTTGGACCTGGCGCTCCGGCAATGTCCATCTCCAACTGCAGCACCACGACCAGAAGCAAGTCCAAGTTCAACGCTCGCTACCAGACGGATGATCCTAGCCGAACCGCAGTTACTTCTCCAGATCCAGCCGATCCAGATTTGAACAAAGGCCACTGTTCCTCTGACCTAAGCCAGGTGCCTGAAGTTAAGTACAGGTTGTCATAGTTGTTAGGTGTAGTTTAGCTCGTAGTGTTTATGTTGCATGTGTAAGTTATTCTTGTGTGAATAAAGTACCACTGATCTTGAACTAACTAACTGGTTGTTTGGCTCTTTGATCGATACCCGGTTGAACCATGTGGCGGTATCATTTGATATATGGCGACTCTGAGAGCATATCATATCACTATCTAGATAAAAGATTTATTGACTGCCATAATTATAGCCAGCAAAAAGGCAACACCGGAGTCGTGCCTGGACCCGGGGCCGTGCCAATTGGAGGGGGGGTTGAGAGCGGGTTTCCAGGGCAATAACAAGGTTGATACTGAGGGGGTAGGCCCAGAAAAGGTGGGGGAGGAGGAAGAGAGATCGGGGCTGCCGATCCAAATGACGCCCCGATCTGCAAACATCTGTTCCTGCTGGCGAGATCCGCATTTGAATAGCTGGGTGATTCTCGGCGCTGCAGCCGCTGAGAATCACCCCGCTAAACGCACAGACTTTGTTTTAAGTCTGCTGAATCGCACCCAATGTATTATTATTATGGCACAGTAATTAGCACTGTTGCCCCACAGCTCCAAGGACTCAGATTCAATTCCAGCTTCAGGTGACAGTCTGTGTGGAGTTTGCACTTTCTCCCCATGTCTTCATGGGTTTCCTCTGGGTGCTCCGGTTTCCTCCCACAGTCCAAAGGTGTGCAGGTTAGGTAGATTGGCCATGCTAAATTGCCCCTTTGTGTCCAAAAGGTTAGATCGGGTTACTGGGTTCAGGGGATAGGGTGAAGACGTGGGCTTAAGTAGGTGCTCTTTCCAAGGGCCGGTGCTGACTCAATGGGCCGGATGGCCTCTTCTGCACTGGAACATCTATGATTCTATTCCCCTTCTTTCCATAAACAAAATTCTTTAATTGCACCTCTTCTAGCCACAAAGCCTTGCTATCTTGCAAACCTGGAATTTTAAAACATTACTTCAGCAGTCATTCACACACCTAAGCTTTTAACCTTATTGCGCCAAATACGTATAATACAATATATATCTGAAATTCCTACATTCATCACAGTAGCAACCACACCTTTCTGTCCGAATCTACAACTAATTGTGATGTGATTGACATTGTCCATGTAAGACCTTTGATGTGAAACCATGCTTAGTTGCCAAACCCACATATTTGAAGGCCCCAGAAGCTTGACTGGTAATTTAAAATGCTTTTATAATTTGAATAATAATTTCTTCAAAGTCATTAATGACCCCATCCCCTGCCAAGAAAAATCATCCCCAAAGGTTTTCCATCAGAGTGCCAATAGAATGTGGTTGGACCTGCTTTCAGTGAACACCGTAACCAAAAATTACCACACCCAAGAAATGTAATTGAACCCACAAACACATTTATTCAATTTCCAGACCGCCCCCCCCCCCCCCACCCCCTCAAGCAGAAAAGGTTATTTCTTGACCAGAATGCCGTAATCAATTTTTAATTTAATAAGCCACTAAATAGACAAGTTGACGAGTAACAGTCTTGGCTTTGTTTGGAAAGGTCGATTAAGTGCATTAAAGATGTTTGCATTAAATTGTGTGATGTTAGGAGTTGAGTGTTGGCGCATCATTTTTTTTATATTACTGTTTTTGACAAATCAGAAGGTGGATTGAAGCTCATGTTAAGTTACAGGATATATACTGTCTGTCTTCCACATGTTTATGCTCTTCATGTTACTGATTCTCCCTCATTTTTGTCTGATTTCTCTCATTTTGTTTTGCTTTCTTCCTTTGCTCATGCTAATTATTGTGTTTGTTTCCTTTCTCTTTTCCGTCTTCCTTTCCCTCTTTCGTTGCTTTCGACTTTCCCGCTTTCGACCTGACCTACTACACTCTTGTCTCCATTCACTCCTTATTTCCCCACCCCACTTTACCAGCACTAAGCTGCTGAACTGTCAAATGATTCTTCAAAATGCTACTATGCTATGAATAGTCTACAATAGAATTCTTCACAGGAAATTTTGTCCTGATGGAGAACACAAGGTCCAATTAAAGTGGCTGAGTCCTATGGAAGTAGGGAGCAGGTATCACAGCGGCAGAAATAGGTACTTGAATACATCTTCAACCGTAATGAGGTGAGGCATGGTGACATTGGGAGTTAGAAGCTGCCTGAAGTTTCAATAGTGATGGGAACAATGAGGAAACTAGTGTTTTTTTTAAATGTTTAAATTAAAACTTCAGTTATTTGGAAGTCTTACCACAGTAGGATGGAAGAGGCAGACCTATGAGCAATAATTAAAATAGAAGCCATGGAAAGAATCTAAGGAAAGAGTTGAGGAATGGTGTCAGCAGAAGAATGAGCCAGTCTGGTTGTTGAAAGATGTTTGGGAGACCAGAAAAATTGTTTTGAGATGTCCTCAGATCAATAAAATAAGTCCGGGTAAGTTGATAACCGTGGGATGTTTGATTTTGTTCACTCATGGTAGTTCTTTGACATCCAAACTGCTCTAATTTTCCGACTGGCTCAACGATTTTGAGGGATTTGGCATTGTTCAGCTAAATGAGTTTGTTCCTTTTAATGAATAATTGGTCAATCTGTCCAGAGTAATTTGGCGTATTTGGTCTTTTGTTTCTCTGAGATCTTCTGCTACTACATCTCTCCCTTTCTGCTTTTCATTCTCCCTTTTCTCATTGCATCTCTTTTTTAAAAACTTTTTGTCCCCCTTTCTGTCTCTGCATCCCTTCTGGGAGAAACTAAGCTTTTCAAGTAAAAGAATTAATTGGAGACATTTAAAAAGCCCCAAAATAATCCAGTGCACAAATTGAAATGTGTTCCTGTAAGCAAGGTATTAAAATTGAATTTGGTTTAAACACATCTTTTCGAAAAATGTATTGATTGATTGATTAATTGATTTGTTGTCATATGTACCGAAGTACAGTGAAAAGTGTTTTTCTGCGGCCAAGGGAAAGTACACAGTACGTACATAGTAGACAAAAAGAATAATCAACAAAGTACATTGACAAATTGTACATCGACAAACAGTGATTGGTTACAGTGCGGAACAAGGGGCCAAAACAAAGCAAATACATGAGCAAGAGCAGCATAGGGCGTCGTGAATAGTGTTCTTACAGGGAACAGATCAGTCCGAGGGAGAGTTGTTGAGGACTCTAGTAGCTGTGGGGAAGAACCTAATGGCTGAATTCTGCAGTTACAGAATGAAATATTATCACTATAAAATAGCAGCGAATGCAATATAGACTTTTGTTACTGTTAGGCGAGGTTTTGATGTGTTGAGGGAATGAAAATTATCAAGAAAATGTTGGTGATTTCCCTGTTGCTGTTTTCAATGCACACCTATTCCAGAAGGTACTCTTCACCCACCCTGTGATATCTCTTGCCTGCAATCAGCTAGAAGTTATTTTTGAATTTTCTCGCGGAAAGGTAATTACTCATTTCTGACATCAGAGCCATAGAGCACTAGCAATTGGAGTCTGCCCTATTTCTCACAATCAGCACAAAAAGGACTAAAAGCAGAATAAAGATGTAGTTATCACCTAGAATTAATGTATTATAGTGGAAAGATTTTGCAAATTGGGATCTTGGACCATACTGTTTCCTACCCTCATGTTTCTGTATCTTTTGTAAGTGTTGACACAAACAAATTATTTCCTTTGCTGCATACTGATGAACATTTTCTGCAGTTATAGCACTGTTTTCTTTCGGTAATTGTCTTTTCATAAGCAAGTCACTATTTGCAGGAAATACCCCAAGCAGGAATGTTTGAAACCATGGTTAATAGCTTGAGGAATTACAAGGCAGCACACCAGTCTTGATTTTGATGGCAATGGTGAACTATTCAACCTTTTCTTTCACAACTTTTGAGTTTCTAAATAATCATTCCCAGGTAACCTCTATCCCCTCTAATTCTTCTGGCTTACACTGTCTAGTTATGTTACTTATGTATTACTTATCTATTAGTGTACAGCTACTCTATAATTGATTTGTAACCCATTTAGAAACAACTAACCTTGATTCATGAGTCGATTATTCCATTATCAATCATATGTCACTTGTCAACATAAAGAATAGTTCAACATTGTCAACATTCCACCTGAACATTTAGAGCCTTAAACTTGATTTATCATGGAGCTCCATATTTAACCCCATACTGATTCAGTAGAAAAATCACTTGTATGCATCTGTTGTGAGCACAGTTGGGATTTAATTTTCTTGACCGGAATATAAACTGAAATGTTTTTTTTTTAAGCAGGCCTTAAATATTTTACAACGTTGAATTAATCTTTACTATCTTCTATCCTGATCATTGGTTCCATCTTCGCTTTTAGCATGTCCAAGCAGTGCTGATTTTAGTGCACCTGGCACACAACTGGTTTACCATCCGCTACCTGATTTAATTGGATCACGTTAAACACTATTGGGCCAAATTGTCCTCCATCATAACTGTTGACAACTCCAAACTATCCTAGATAACAGTAATAACCTGGCTTCTTTATCTATTACCAACCAGTTTCTTCAGTCTCTCTCCATTACCACCGTCACCCTCAACCCCCACAAGTGCAATGACTAAGCCGGTCATTGACTTTTTTGTCACTCCGATTGAGCCATTCTGTTCAGCTACCAATGTTGCCTTCCCTCACTCCCCAAGATCAACCTCTTTTCACACCCATACCAAGTTCATCTTATCCCTTGAACCTACTCTTGCTTTCAAAACTGACACCTCTTGAAAAAGACCTACTCTTGATTCTTTGTTCTTGCAAACCATCCTCTATCACAGTCTTTGGAAATGTTGTCAATCTTTCCCATGACTCCAAACAGTACACATTTCTTTCCTCTGGTTCTTATCCCTGCCACAGCATTAAAGACGCCCAAATCAAAGTATAAATTGTTTTCCTCTGTGCCTATTATTTCCTTTTAAGGGATGTGGACTTCACTGGCAAGGCCAGCATATATTGCCCATCCTTAATTGCCTTTGAGAAGCTGGTGGTGAATGACCTTCTTGAACTGCTATAGTCCATGTGATGTTAGTATGCATAGAGTGCTGCTAAATAAGGAATTCCAGAATTTCTCCCAGCGATGATGAAGGCATGGTGGCTTATTTCCAAGCCAGGATGGCATATGACTTGGAGGGGAACTTGCAGAAAAATGGTGTTCTCATATGCCTGCATTTTCCTTTCATTGATTTCCAGAGCCCTTGACGGCTCATTTTCCTCCAGTCTCTCTCCTCCTTTGTCTCACTTAATGGCGCTGTCCCTGTTATCTTTCTGCCTTGTATCGTTACCTTTGGAGTCCATGAAACATCTGTTCTTGGCCACCGCCACATTTTTATTTATATGCTGCCACTTAGTGACAGCATCTAAAAATATAACCTCCGCTTTCACATGTAGACTGATGTCCCTAGCCCCACCTCCTGACTTCTTCTTTGATCCTTCCAAAACCTCTTGCTGCACAACATTTTGACCATGCAACCTCAGGTGAACCACATTTTCCTGCATTTAAACTGAGAAGGCTGAAGGTATCATTTATGGCTCCTTCCAAAGCCCCTGGCACTTTTTCCATTGGTTTCGCACCATCCCTGATCACTGTGTCCGATTGAAGAAGACTGCTGGTAAGTTAGTTGCCCAATTAAATCCACTGCTACCCATCTTCTGCTGATTCATAGAATTGTTACAGCGCAGAAGACTGCCATTCTGCTTGTCGAGCCCAAGCACTTTCTTTGCAAGAACATTTAGCCAGTCCCAATCCTTGGTCCTCTCCCTACAGCCCTGCACTTTTTCCCCCTTCAGGTGTTTCTCCAATTCCCTTTTGAAAGCCACCACTGAATGTCCACCGTTCTCTGAGGTACTGTAATCCATATCTTAGTCATTTTCTGCATGAAAATATTTTCCTCGTGTCACCTTTGGCTCTTTTGCAATTCACCTTAATGTGATGTACCCTGGTCCTTGACCCTTCTGCCAAATGCAAGCTTCTCTTTTATCTGTCTCATCCCCTCATGATTTTGACCACCTCTATCAAATCCCCTGTCAACCACTTTTCTGAGGAGAGTGGCCCCGGCTATTCCAACCTATCCATGTAATTGAAGTCCCTTGTCCCTGGAACCATTCTCATAAAGATTGATTTATTTTCTTCACCTTCTGAAAGTCCTAATTCTTTCTAAAGTGTTGTGCTCAGAACTGAACACTGTACTCCAGTTAGGGCAGAACCACTGTTTGTAAAAGTTGATCGTTAGCATATTTTCTTTTGTACTCTCTGTCTCTGTTTATAAAGCTCTGGATCCAATATGTCTTTTTAACCGCTTTCTCAACCTGTCCTGCCACCTCTAATGATCTGTGTACATATACACCATGATCTCTCTGTTATGAACTCCCTTTAGAATGACCTCTTTCAGTTTGTGTTGTCTCTCTTAGTCCTTCCTACCAAAATGTATCACTTCAAACTTTTCTGTCTTGAATATCATCTGCCATGTGTTCACCCATTCCACAAGCCTGTCTGTATCCTCTTGTGTTCTCTGTTATGCTGCCGACTTCATGTCCATGTTGCCTCTGTCTCTTGATGACCTTCAACTTTGCTGACAAGCTTGTTAGGTGACAGTTTATCAAACACCCTTTGGATGTCCATGTGTGCCTCGTCATTATCCTCATGAACCCTTTCTGTTATCTCATCAAAAAAACTTAAATCAAGTTCGTCCAACATGTTTTGCCCTTAACACACTTGTGCTGGCTTTCCTTAATTGTCCACATTTGTTCAAGTGACTGTTAATTTTGTCCCGGATTATCATTTCTAAAATCTTTCCTGCCAGCCTGTAGTTGCTGGCTTTTTTGAACAAGGTGAAACATTTGCAATTCACTTGTTCTCTGGGACTACCTCCATACCAAAGGAGGATTGGAAAATTGTGACCAGTATCTCCATAATTTCCACTTTTGCTTCCATCAGCATCCTCAGATGTATCTTATCCAGTTTTGGTGACTTACCACAACAAGCTTTTTAAATTCATGTGCATTATCATTTTTAGCACACCTAGTGTCTCAACAACCTTGTTCATCAGGACTTTGATAGCAGCCTTTTCCTTTGTAAAAACACATGTAAGGTGCTTATTAAGTACTTCAACAATGCTCTATTTTCCACACCTCATTCTCCTTTGTGGTTCATAATCGGCCTTACTCTTCCTTTGGATTCTCTTTTATATCAGCTACCAGTCTGTTTGACGCTCTTATTTTCTTTTCCACAATCCCCTCTGAACTTTCTATATTCAACCTATATATAGTTCCCAATTGTTTTAAGAACCTGTATTTTGTCAAATTCCCTTTTTCTGCTTCATCTTACTTGATATCTCTTTCAGGGAGCCCTTGGCTTTGGTTCCCCATCCCTTTTCCCTCCTGTGAGCATGCACTTCAACTGTTCCCAATCCATCCCTTCTTTAAAGGAATTCCATTGTTTGATTCTAGTTTTCACATGTACTTTTCAATAACTAATCTAAGCCTCATGATACAATCATCATTATTCTCTAGGAGTTCCTCTCTTTACATTTCATCCACTTGACAGAGCAAGGCTGAGAGTGGGGCAATTAGAGAAGAGATTGAGATTGGAGGAGGAAAGAATAAGATTGAGAGTGGCATGGTGTGAGAGAGCGAGGCTGGAAGTAGCATGGTCAGAGAGTGCCGTTGGGAAAGCGAGGCTGAGAGTGGGACATTCTGGGAGGACATTCAGGAGCAGTAAACATTTAATGCAATGCTAATCAGTATGTAAACTTGTTATGGGATTTGACTTGCCTTACCATCGAGTGGAGGGCTCCGAGTCCTGACAAGCCCTAAGAGTTTCAGCACTTGCTAGGATCAGGAGCTGGCTGTGCACATGTAACCCAACATTTGAAATTATTTGGGCCAAGGACAAGGGCCCAATGCATCTGCAAGGGAAAACAAAGTAGCATTACCCAGAGGAGGAGCACCATACCGGAAACCCAACTTATTTTTTTCCAATTTGGGGGCAATTTAGAGTGGCCAATTCACCTCCCCGCACATCTGGGTTGTGGGGGTGAGACCCACACAGACACGAGGAGAATGTGCAAACCCAGGGCCAGGATCGAATCCGGGTCCTCGGCGCTATGACGCAGCGGTGCTAACCACTGCGCCACCGTGCCACCCATCATTAGACTTTTAATTCCAGATATTTAATTGAGTTTAAATTCCATCGTGGTGGGATTCGATCCCGGCTGCCCAGATCATTTCCCTGGGTTTACGCCACCGCCTCCCACATTTACTCATTAACCCATAATGTTAGAGTATTGGATAGATATTGTAAATTGTTTTATCATTCTGACCTTGCATCGTAAAGTTTATACTGTTTGTTCAAAAGCAATGTAATCAAAACCATGTAATCATGTGGCTTTATGCTCTTTGCAAGTACAAAGAACAAAGAAATGTACAGCACAGGATCAGGCCCTTCGGCCCTCCAAGCCCGTGCCGACCATGCTGCCCGACTAAACTACAATCTTCTACGCTTCCTGGGTCCGTATCCCTCTATTCCCATCCTATTCATGTATTTGTCAAGATGCCCCTTAAATGTCACTATCGTCCCTGCTTCCACCACCTCCTCCGGTAGCGAGTTCCAGGCACCCACTACCCTCTGTGTTAAACACTTGCCTCGTACATCTACTCTAAACCTTGCCCCTCTCACCTTAAACCTATGCCCCCTAGTAATTGACCCGTCTACCCTGGGGAAAAGCCTCTGACTATCCACTCTGTCTATGCCCCTCATAATTTTGTAGACCTCTATCAGGTCGCCCCCTCAACCTCCTTCGTTCCAGTGAGAAGAAACCGAGTTTATTCAACCGCTCCTCATAGCTAATGCCCTCCATACCAGGCAACATTCTGGTAAATCTCTTCTGCACCCTCTCTAAAGCCTCCACATCCTTCTGGTAGTGTGGCGACCAGAATTGAACACTATACTCCAATTGTGGCCTAACTAAGGTTCTATACAGCTGCAACATGATTTGCCAATTCTTATACTCAATGCCCCGGCCAATGAAGGCAAGCATGCCGTATGCCTTCTTGACTACCTTCTCCACCTGTGTTGCCCCTTTCAGTGACCTGTGGACCTGTACTCCTAGATCTCTCTGACTTTCAATACTCTTGAGGGTTCTACCATTCACTGTATATTCCCTACTTGCATTAGACCTTCCAAAAATGCATTACCTCACATTTGTCCGGATTAAACTCCATCTGCCATCTCTCCACCAAGTCTCCAAACAATCTAAATCCTGCTGTATCCTCTGACAGTCCTCATCGCTATCCACAATTCCACCAACCTTTGTGTCGTCTGCAAACTTACTAATCAGACCAGTTACATTTTCCTCCAAATCATTTATATATACTACAAACAGCAAAGGTCCCAGCACTGATCCCTGTGGGACACCACTGGTCACAGCCTTCCAATTAGAAAAGCATCCTTCCATTGCTACTCTCTGCCTTCTATGACCTAGCCAGTTCTGTATCCACCTTGCCGTGGCTTGGTCTCAAACTTTGCTAATTTTAAGCAAAAGGATCATACCAAACCTCGGGGTTTGGCCCAGGATCATATCCAAGTGAAAATTAGCCAATTTGATAAAATGCACAATTTTTTACTCTCGTTGTATTTTGTGTAGTTTATCATATTACAACCCGTGTTTAATTAATTAGTCAGATCTGAGGGATAAAAGTTGTCCTGGCTTTGTAAATTAAATTTTACCAGTCTGGTGAGTAGGGTTAAGGCTGATTTACAGAGGCGGAAATGCCTTAATTTATCTTTGGCAGGCTGAGTTCAATTTGTGATGATGAACATTCTGCCATGGATTTTATTTTTATTCCAATGTCTACTGTTTTTTTTTACGAAAAGGTTTTTTCGTGGGGATGGAGAGATTGATCTCTTCCTTCATTTGGGAAGGCATGGTAGCCAGGATTCGGAAAACGGTTTGCAAAGTGACCGGCAGTAGGGGGCTTGGTATTGCCAAGCCTGATATACTGTTATTGGCCTACGAATGCGGAGAAGGTGTTGGGCTGATGCGGGGACCAGGATGCAGTTTGGGTGAAGATGGAGTCAGGTTCATGTAGGGGGTCAGGGCTGTGGGCATTGGCGACGGCCTCTCTTCCATTCCCTCCAGTGTAATATTTGGGTAACACGGTGGTGGTGACAATTTCAGGAGCACTTTACATTGGCAGCGGTGTCGAAGATGGCGCTGATTTGTGCGAATCATGTGTTCGAGCCGGCAAAGTTGGATGCTAGGTTTAGAGGCTGGGAGGACAAGGGGGCGGAAGGAGTGGTTTGCGAGTTTAATGGGGTTGTCGGAGATGTTTGGACATTCGCAGTCAGAAAACTTTAGGTATTTGCAGGTTTGGGACTTGGCGAAGAAGATGTTCCCATCATTCCTGGTAGTGCCGCCATTGTTGCTGTTGGATAGGGTTTTGGTACTCGCAGGGACCGAGGAGGGGAGTATTTCTGGAATTTACGGGATGATCTTGGTGGAGGATGCTGCATCCCTGGAGAGGATTAAGGCCAAGTGGGAGGAGGGGCTGGGCAGGGAATTGGGAGAGGGGGTGTGGTGTGAAACCCTGTGAAGGGTGAATGCCACTTTGTGCGTGAGACTTGGGCGTACACAGTTAAAGGTGGTACACGGGACGCATTTTGTAAGTGAGTGCATTGGGAGGGGCTCGGCAAACCATGTACGTATATTCTGGGCATGTCCTGAGCTGGTGAAATTCTGGATCTCCTTCAGCACAAAGTCGGCGATTCTGCAAATGGAATTGGAGCCTCGTTCCCTTGGAGCCATATTTGGGATGTTGGAGTTGCAGGTGGGTATGAGGGCAGGTGTCTTAACCTGCGCCTCGCTGATCGCTCGCAGGCAGGTCCGGGTCAGCTTCTCCGCCCAAGGCCTCAATATGGGGGATCTTGTGGAGTTTCTGCACCTTGAGAAAATTAAGTGTACCATAGGGGTGGATTTGAGGGGTTCTACAAAAGATAGCAATCATTTCTTATTGTTCTTTAAAGAGCTCGTCACTGTCAGCTGTTGGGGGGTGGGCTATTGTTGTTTCTTTAGCTTTGTTTTTCTTGCTTTACTGTTTTGTATTTATCAAAAAATGTTTCATAACATTTTTTTTAAATCTTGAGGGGTAAAGTTGAAATTAAATAAAGGGGAATAGTAAAGTGTTTCTAATTTTTAATTAATAAACCTTTAAGTTAATTTATATGAATTAAAATGACATAAGGACAAAGGAACACATTAGTGAATAGTTGGTGAGTGCTTATTTCAGTCCTAAGCTAGTTCTCTTTACATATTAGATGACAAACTGAATTGACGACAATATGAATTGCGTATGGCAGGAATCCTTGTCCCAATGAAATGCGTATTGTTTTCCGTGTGGAATCTCCAGGATGCACTTCTGGGAGGGCAGCCAGAGCCAAGTAAATGGCACCATGGATTGCTCACCTATGCAGAGTGGGAGGAAGAAAATTGGGAACATTTGGGACCCAGACAGGTATTTCTGCAGCATAACTGTGCTTCCAAGGTAGACCGTGCTTCTTTGGTTCCAAGTCCAGGTTGTCAGTGAGCATCTGTGGAATATTTGCAGCATGGTAGCACAGTGGTTAGCACAGTTGCTTCACAGCTCCAGGGTCGCAGGTTCGATTCCCGACTTGGGTCACTATGCGGAGTCTGCACGTTCTCCCCATGTTTGCATGGGTTTCCTCCGGGTGCTCCGGTTTTCTCTCTCAGTCCAAAGGTTAGGTGGATTGGCCATGCTAAATTGCCCTTAGTGTCCAAAAATTATTAAGTGGGGTTACGGGGATAGGATGGAGGTGTGGGGATAGGGTGGAGGTATGGGCTTAAGTAGGGTGCTCTTTCCAAAGGCCGATGCAGACTCGATGGGTCGAATGGCCTCCTGCACTGTAAACTCTTATGACTATGATTTTAAGGTGGGTGCCGGGGTGAGTGAACAGTCAGAGGTAATGGTCACATTGGTAGCAGTTTAAATCTTAAAGGTGGAGTTTAGATAGCTAGAAAAAAGATTAATGAGAAGGACCGTAAGGATTCCTGGTGCCACATGCTGGAAGAATAGATATAGGAAGGTAGCTCAGTGAAATGCATGTCTAGAGCAATGGTGTAGGAGGGTGGCCTTTAAATTGTTGGAGCATTGGAATAGATTCTGATGGAGGAAGGACCTGTGTTGGTGGGCAGGTTTCTCCTGAACCGAGCTGGGACTAATGTCATAGAATCATAGAATTTACAGTGCAAAAGAAGGCCATTCAGCCCATTCAGCCCATCGAATCTACACCGGCCCTTGGAAAGAGCATCCTACCTAAGCCCACACCTCAACCTTATCACCATAACCCAGTAACCCCACCTAACCTTTTTTTGGACACTAAAGGCAATTTAGAATGGTCAATCCACCTCATCTGCACATCTTTGGACTTGTGGGGTGTTTTGCTATAAGAAGCAATTTAAACTAATTTGGCATGGGGATAGGAATTGGCATGTAGCATGAGAAAGAAGAAACAAGGTGTGCATGTATGAAGACGGTGGTGAGCTACAGCCATAGATGGGAATATGATGTTGTGGTAATAATGGAGACTGTGTGTAAACAAGCAGAGAACTGACCATAAATATTCATGGATACAAGGTATTCAGGAAAGAAATGGAAGGAAAGAAAGGAGATGGGGAGTCAAAATTGATTGAGTGCTGAGGAAAGTTAATGTGTTGGAGTCAAAGACACAATCTATTTGGTTAGAGTTAAGAAGCAATATAGTGCCTTCATACGACTGGATGTATTCTTCAGAGCACCAGCTAATGGGAAAGAAATAGTTGGGTCTGCAGGCTAACACATCACTAGGTCTGAATGGACTTTATCCCCAGGTCTTGAAAGAAGTGGCTTGTGAGATAGTTGATACATTTGATATAAATTTCCCAAATTCCCTAGATATGGGGAAGGTTCCATTAGATTGGAAGATAGCAAATATAACTCCTTTATTTAAAAAAAAAGGAAGGAAGACGGAAAGCGGAAATTACAGGCCAGTTAGTTTAAAATCTCATTGGGAAGGTGTTAGAAGCCACTATTAAAGATGTCGTAGCAGGAAACTTGGAAAGTTTCAACGTAATCAGGTAGAGTCAACGTGGAGTGTTTGGAGGAATTTTCTTATGAGGAGAGGTTGAGTAGGTTGAGACTGTACTCAGTGGAGTTCAGACGAATGAGAGGCGGCCTTATTGAGTCATACAGAATTTTCGGGGTCTTCACAGGGTAGATGTTGCGAGGTTGTTTCCCCTTATGGGAGAGTCCAGGGCGAGAGGGCATAATCTTAGATCAGAGTCACTCATATAAGACTGAAATGAGAAAGAATTTCATCTGAGGGTTGTGAATCTGTTGAATTCTTTACCACAGAGGGATGTAGAGGCTGGGTTCGTTGAGTATGTTCAAGGTTGAGATAGACAGATTTTTAATCAGCAAGAGAATCGAGGGTTATTGGGATAAGGCGGGAAAGTGGAGTTGAGGATTATCACATCAGATCAATCATGGTCTTATTGAATGGCGAAGCAGACTTGATAGGCTGTATAGCCTACTTCTGCTCCTTCTTATGAGTCCTGTGCGCTGTGGATAAAGGGGAACCGGTGGATGTACTGCTCTTAGATTTCCAGAAGCTATTTAATAAAATGCCACATCAAAGATTATTGTGGAAAATAAAAAGTCATGGTTCAGAGGGTAACATTGGCATGGATTGAAGATTGGCTGCCCCCTAGAAACAGCAGTAGGCATAAATGGGTCTTTTTCAGATTGGCAGGGTACAACAAGTGGTGTGCCCCAGGGATCAGTGTTGGGGCCTCAATATTTCACAATTTGTACAAATGACTTGGGTGAAGGGACTGACGGTATAGTTGCTAAATTTGCTGACTACACAAAGGTAGGTAGGAAAGTATATTATGAAGAGGAAGTAAGGAGGCTACAAAGGGACAATAGAGTAAGAGGGTGGTCAAAGATTTGGCATATGAAGAATAATGGTGGCTGATATGAAATTGTCCATTTTGACAGGAAGAATAAAAAATCTTATCATCTAGATGGTGAGAGATTGTAGAGGGATCTGGGGTGTCCTAGTGCAGGAATCACGAAAGGCTAGTATACAGGACAGCAAGTAATTAGGAAAGCTAATAGAATATTGTCGTTTATTGTGAGGTGATTGATTATAAAAGTAGGGGGGTTATGCTTCAGTTATGCAGACCATTGGTGGGAGCACAAAGAATTCCTACAGTGCAGAAGGAGGCCATTCCAACCCGGTCTGGGCCTGTCCAACTGCACCCGGCACACACCCCTCAATTTGTGTGGCCAAGATCTTTGCCAGGAGTTACGCGTCCACATTCAGGAGTGAGATTGGACGGTAAGATCCACATTGTTCCGGATCCTTGTCCTTTTTTTAGGATAAGTGAGATGGATGATTGTGACAGCCTGGAAGGGAGCATGCCCTTCCCCAGTGCTTCGTTGTACATCCGCACCAGCAATGGACTCAGCAACATGCCAAAACGCTTGTGGAATTCATCTGGGCCTGGGGCTTTTTCGGACTGCATTGACCCCACACATTCCACCACCTCCTGTAGACCTATTGGAGCCTCCGAAACACTAATCCATCCAAAAAGCGCAGTTTTACCTCGTCCCCTCAAAAATTCTCTTGATCCCTTCTGGGTCTGTTACCTCCTTGCCCGACTCGTCCCTCAGCCTACCTTTCTCCCTTGCCTCCCTTGTGAGCAAGAATCCGACTGGCCTTCTCCCCATACTCATCTACCAATCCTCCAGCTTTACGCAGTTGTCTCACCACCTTATTGGAAGAAACCAGATTAAACTTCATCTGGAGCCTTTGTCGCTCCTTCGGTAATGCCTACTCAGGCGAGAGTGCTGGACATCATTCAAGGTAGTGCCGCTAACTTAGTTGGGTGTTTGGAAAAAAAACTTCCAACTACGTTCGGCCGTCCAATCGAGGTTACCGGACAAAAAGAACTGCCCTGAGCGGGAGCCATCAAGTTTGCGACAGTCTACCACACGGCCACCGGAAGTCCCGACTTAATTTTTTATCTTAAACCCAGACAACCCAGACAACCTAGACTATCCTAAGAACATTAATATCCATGGACTTGAAAAATATCACACCCGTTCAGTAAATAAAAATATAATTTTGTGCATGAAAGGTTCAGTGGCATGTATGCCCTGCTTAGTTGTATTTTTATCAATAAATGGTAATACAATTTTCTATAGCTTTTAAATATTGATGTTTAAAGTAATTGTGAATATTTGTTTACGGGCTAGCCCACTGACACGTGTTAAGTGCTGTTTCATTATCTTAAAATCAATTTTTAAGGATATTACTCGACTCCCGCAAAGGTGAGCATATTTAGGATTGCTTGTGCTTTGACTGTCTACCTATTTGCTAAATGGTATCTGTTGCAGTAGCAGCTGCTGCGGTACATAAAAAAGTACTGTCATTTTGGGTTTGGAAATGGGTGAGTTGCTTTTGCTTGTACTCTCAAAGAAGCTGTTGGTCATCTTATTCTGGTTGTTTTAACAAACATTTTAAAAGGAGTGGCATTCTTCTGATTGTCATCAGTTTCTGATCACTAATTTATCGCAATTATGAAACATGAAACTTGACTTTCAACAGTGGTGGTTCTTTTTAATATAATGCAAGGTTTATTACTGTAACAAAAACTAAGAATATAAGAAATAATTTGTGTTTATATATTGCTTTTTAAGTCCCATGCTATCGCAGAAGCACTTTACAACCAATTAATTACTTATAGAGTATAGCAATTTTTCTTCTATAGGGGAAGGAGTGGGCCTAGGTGGGGTGCTCTTTCAGAAGGTTGGTGCAGACTTGATGGGCCAAATGGCCTCCTTCTGCGCTGGATGATTGCTATGATTCTATAGGCAAATGCGGCAGCCAATTTGTATTCATGGAGGTCCCACAAATAGCACATGAAATGTGATTATATAAATTGTTTTGATTAAGTTACTTGAAAGATAAAAATTGGTTAGGCCACTGAGAGAACATCCCAGCTTTACTTTGAATAAGATTAGGATCCTTTGTATCCAGCTGAACAAGGCTCAATATCTTATCAGACAATACAGCACTCTCTCAACAGCACTTAAATGTCTGTTTATATGCTCAAGATCAATAACCTTCTAACTCATCAGCAACAGTGCTGCAATTGAACCAATTCACACTTAAGAAGAGATCAACAGAATTGCATTCAGTTTGGAGCTGTTTAGCTTTCTTGACTGCTGCCCTACATTTTTATTCATTATGGGGATGTGGGCATCGCTGGCTGGGCCAGCATTTATTTCCCATTCCTAATTGCCCTTGAACTGAGTGGTTTGCTAGGCTATTTCAGAGGGGACATTTCAGAATCAACCACACTGCTGTGGGTCTGGATTCACATGGAGGCCAAACCAAGAAAGGGCAGCAAATTTCCTTCCCTAGAGGACAATAGTGAACCAGATGGGTTTTTACCACAATCGACAGTCATTAGACTTTAAAAAAAAAAAAAAATTGCAGATTATTATTGAATTCAAATTTCACCATCTGCCATGGTGGCATTCGAAACGGGTGGACAGTACCACTATACCAATGCCTCCCCTATTATTATGCCTAATTGTAAAGTCAACAGTGTTAATTTACAGAGAAACAGAGGGGCTGGTTTAGCACAGTGGGCTAAACAGCTGGCTTGTAATGCAGAACCAGGCCAGCAGCGAGTGTTCAATTCCCGTACCGGCCTCCTCGAACAGGCGCCGGAAAGTGGTGACTCGGGGCTTTTCACAGTAACTTCATTGAAGCCTACTTGTGATAAGCAATTATTATTATTATATTATTATTACATAGAAAATAGAAGCAGGAGGAGGCCATTCGGCCCTTTGATCCTGCTCCGCCATTCATTATGATCATGGCTGATCATTGAGTTCAATGCCCTGATCCTGTCTTCCTCCCCTATCAATTGATCCCTTTAGCCTCAAGAGCTATATCTAATTCCTTCTTGAAATCACACAATGTTTTGGCTTCAACATACTTTTTGTGGTAGTGTATTCCACAGATTCACCACTCTCTGGGTGAAGAAACTTCTCCTCACCACAGTCCTAAAAGGTTTACCCCTTATCCTCAAATTATGACCCCTAGTTCTGGACTCCCCCCACCATCAGGAACATTCTTTCTGAATTTCTGAAATTAGCCAGAACATGACCGGTTGAGTGATGCTGCAAACCACTAGATGTCACTCACAAAACCCCAGATTCGATCCCTCACTGTTGAAATGTGGTTTGAAAGTTGATTTGTGTCGAGAATCTCAATTTACACATTTTTATTGTCAAGCCAGGCTCTCCAGCAAATCTCCAGGAAGACTCCACACAATGAACTTTGAGAAAACTCTTCCCAAACTTGAGCTAATCCAAAACTCTTTAATCCAAGCTCTTTGCCACCCAGATGTTACATTTTCATCCAGTTAATAACTTGTGAAACCACCTATATAAATCTGAAAAACTAATCTAAACTGAAAAAATGTCAATCGTTGTTAAAATTCTGGTTGTTTTTTCCATTTTAATTTTATTTACTTATGATTTAAGTTACTTTTCCAATTTCACCACACTTTTATGCATCTATTGATTATGCATCTTGTACCGAAATAGTACACTATTTCAGTGTTTCATAAATATTTGCAGTAGAAATGTTCAGACAGTTATATACCAGAAAAAATATTAAGGGCTAGCCTTGCCCTTCATACATTTATAAACATTATGTATAACATCCATCAACTATTCAGAACACTAATCATAAACCATCTGTCCCTCATTCTGTTATACACCATTCCAGTTTCATGATGTTCTTTCTATTTCTATTTAAAGTTGTATTTTTATGTATAGTTGAAATGAAAAGAGGAGAAATATTAAATAAATTTACCACGCCCCTGGTCAGGACAATTTACATTCATGCATTGTAAAATAATCTAGGATGCACTATTACATAAATTTAAAAGGTGAAATGCCAGAAGACATATATTTAAAAAGGGAGCTGGAACATATCCAGGGAGCTTTTGACTTGCCAACTTAACATTTGTGGCAAGAAAAATAATGGAATCCCCACTATTTCAGAAAATAGAAAAAACAGCCAGAGGCTGCAAATTTAATAATAGTCAGCGTGGATTTCAAAAGGGAAAGTCTTGCTTGACCAACCTTATTGAATTTTTTGAGACTGTAACAGTAGAGAAGGGTGCTGTAGTTTATATAATTTACCTGGATTTCCAAAAGACCTTTAATAAGGTGTTGCATAACGGACTAGTAAGTCAGGGCCAAGGAACCGAACAGATCGCTAGCTGGCTTCAAGACAACGAACAGAGCATTGGGGTGAAGTAGAGAGGCAGAAGGTGTAAAGTACAATCCCACAAAGATCAGTGAAATGGACCAGTGTTTGCAAGTTATATTAACTATTTAAACTTTGGAATAAAAAACACAATTTCTGAATTTGCAGATGACACCAAATGGGTTGGATGGCGGTGTGGGGAGATAGTATAATGTGGAGAACCAGAACAAATTACAAGAGAGCTTTAATAAACATGCAGAATGGGCATACAATTGATAAATTAATTTCAACACATAAGCATGAAGTCTTACATTTTAGTAAGAAAAATAAGGTGGTCATGTATTGGAAAATAAAAATCCAAGTGGGGTGGAGGAGCAAAGGGATCTGGGAGTACAGACACATTACTATAAAATAGGATGTAAGGTTAATAAGACCATTTTAAAAAAGGGAATCCAAACTCTGGGTTTTATTTCTAGAGGAATAGAATTGAACAGGAGCGAGGTTATGCTAAACTTATTTCATATATTGGTTAGATCACATCTGTAGTACTGTGCGCAGTTCGGATAGTCATAATATAAAAAGGATACAGGCACTGCAGCAGGTATAAAAATAATTGACATGGATGGTATCCAGTATTGGCGTGCATTTCTGTCAGGAAGTATGAACAGGTTAGGTGGTCTTTCTCTTGAAAAATCACGACCAAGGGGGTGACCAAATGGAAGTTTAGATATAGTAGACACAGAGAACTTGTTTCCATTTGTAGGGAAGAGCAAAATTAGAAGTTAACCATAAAAAATAATCGCCGAGAAATCAAGGTGGGAATTCAGAAGAAATATTGTACCCAGAGAGTAGTGAGAAAGGGAAATGCTATCACAGAGAGAAGTTGAGACAAATAGTATAGATATGCATTTAAGGGAAGACTGAATGAGCAAATGAAGGAGAGTGGAATAGAGGGCTATGTTTTGGATGAAAGAAGGACTAAATGCAGCATAAATGCTGGCATGGATTGGTTGAGTTGAATGGCCTTATTTCTGGCTATGTATACCATCAAATTCTGTTTCATCAAGCTTTGTAATTGCAAAATATTTGGAACAATAGTATGAAAATGAAAGATATCAAGTTGTGTGTAATTACTTCCCTGAATCAAGATTACTTTATTTGCAATGACTTAATTCAGACAATTTAGTGAACCATCCAACTGTTTTGAACTTTTAAAGTTCTATTTTCATGGCTGCAAATCTGGATTTTTAGTGACGCCAAGTGGTGGAATGCAGACTTGCAATATTAGCCAGATCTCCGTTCCGTTTCTGTGGCAGAGGCTACTATTGCACTGAGAATTTATTAAAATATCGTTTTATGCATTAAAGTAGAATTTATTGAACAAAACAAATGAAATTAATTTCAAAATATTATTTAGGACATCTCTTGGCAGTTACATTCACCTGATGAATGGCCACTTCTGAAAGCAGCTGACAGGTTCTCCGTGCGTGTGAAGCTGTACTTTAAAATAAGTTATTATTTTTGGAAAATGGGAGAATGAAGGAAGAAATTACATTAAATCTCATCTTTTTTGTCTTCCAGTGTTGTGTGCAAAAAATCTGGCGAAGAAGGATTTCTTCAGTAAGTATTACTGTGATTGTGCTTCTGAAATGTAAAGGGCTCATTCTTGAAACATGTAAAATTGGAGTCGCATATCGCTACATATCCAGCAATAATTGCAGAAAGGGAGTGGAAAACTAATCTCGCTGGATTCAATATTGTCAGCTGTTGCTCTTTGCAACCAGTAATTGTTGCCTCTGAGGTTAGCTCATGCTCCAAAGGTTGGATGTTCCTAAAGGTCATCAAAGAACTACATCTTTGATATGGAGAGTTTTCATTTTCTGTTCGGAGATACAAGATAAAGGAGGATTGGAATATTTCAGGAGGTGTTACCTCTTTTGCAATCAAATCTACAGTATGCACGGCAAGAGTTAGCTGGTAAAGTCAGCGTTGTCTCCCAAGTCCATGGGTTGTGGGAACAGATGAGGGAGAAATTCTATGGCATGAAGAAACATGCCAAGGTAAGATTGCATACAGGTTGACAACTCAACTTGAGTCTTTGTCCATTCTACGTATGACAAAGGCACCAAATTCCAACATGGTGCAGCACCCGCAGTAACTATGGGAAGCACTAGCATAATCTCTTGTATCTTGCATACCAATACCACCATTGTTGTGATACGAGCATATGACGAAGGAGCAGGAGTGACTTCCGGGTGCGCCGATGCAGAGCTAGGTCGCATATTCGGTAGCTCCCGCTTGGAACGGACTTTTGGGCTCTTTTACAGGGCCCCCATGGCATTTGTTTGACATTTCCCGGTGTGGGAAGAAGACTGCAGCATTCCCCTGACAGTGTCCCCCAGGAATATTATGTCTTTTGGCTGCCAGACCCGGCAGAAACAGTAAAAGATTTGGCTTGTGCTGCAGGAATAGACAAAGGCCTCTTCCAGCATGCAGGCGGGGGAAGGGCAAGCTTAAGGCTGCAATCTGACTTGACTTTATCAAAGGTGAATTCTAGCAGCAGAGGGAACAACTGTGAAAAGATCTACCAAGGCCATTGAAGAAGCAGGGACGAGGCTTCCGGTGGCGGCCATGGGTCCCCCTTCAACTTCTATGAAACGGACCAGAAGTGTAACGGCCAAAGGAGTGGCACTGGAGCAACGGGAGAAGCGAGGGAAAGAAAACAAAATGGCGGCGGCCAGGGACAAAGGGGAGCTGCAGGAGTTCATTAAGCGCTGCTTCGAGGAGCAGCGCGAGGAGATGCGCAAGGAGATGTTGGCGCCTATGCTTTCGGCAATTGAAGGACTCAGGATCACCCAGAAGGCCCACGAAGCTAAGATCCAGGAGGTACAGAAAAGAGTCAGTCAGAACGAGGACGAGCTCGTGGGCCTGGCGGTGAGAGTGGAGCAGAACGAGGCGCTACACAAGAGGTGGGCGGGAAGACTCGAAGACCTGGAGAACAGGTCGAGGAGAAAGAATCTGCAAATCCTGGATCTCCCTGAGGGAGTGGAGAGGGCTGATGCCGGGGCATACGCGAGCACGATGCTCGAGGCGATGATGGGCACGAACGCCCCTTCGAGGCCGCTGGAGTTGGACGGGGCACATCGGGTGCTGGCGAAGAAGCCCCAGGCAAATGAGCCGCCAAGGGCGATGGTGGTGAGGTTCCACCGGTTCACGGACAGAGAGTGGGTCCTGAGATGGGCCAAGAAGGAGCGGAGCAGTAAGTGGGACAATGCAGAGATCCGAATATACCCGGACTGGAGCACGGAGGTTGCAAAGCGGAGAGCGGGTTTCAACCGGGCCAAAGCGGCGTTGTACCGGAAAGAAGTGAAATTCGGAATGCTGCAGCCAGCGTGACTGTGGGTCACATACAAGGGCCAACACTATTACTTCGAAACGCCTGAAGAGGCGTGGACCTTTGTACAAGTCGAAAAGTTGGGCTCTAACTGAGGGTTTGTGAGGGTGGGGGGGATGTTTTGGGGTTTGATGTGTGATGGTTGTTGTTTATAGGGGGTCAATCACGCGCAGGAATTGTTACATGGGCTGGGGGAGAGAGGCAAGGCCGCGACAGGGGCTGCGCCAGAGGGGGCGGAGCGGGCTTTGGAAAGCGCGGGGTGTTTTCCCGCGCGCGGGAAGAAAGGCTGGAAGGGGAACGAAGGAATGCATATGGATTGGGAGACTCCCACGCGGGGAGGTCAATGGGACGGTGGGGGAAGCCGGGGTCAGCAGGCGTCAGCTGACTTACGGGAGTGACATGGGGGGAGCAAAAAAGCTAGACAGGGGTCTGGAGGGGGGGGGGGGGAAGGGTTGCTGCTGCACTGGCCGAAAGGGAATGGGACACAGAAGAGGTGGTCGGGACGGGGGTCCCCCCTCTGGGGGACTGGAAGGTGAGGGAGGCGTGGACACGGGACTGGCCCAGAAAAGGAGATGGCTAGTCGGCGGGGCGTGGGGGGGGTGAGAGCCCCTCCAATCCGGCTGATAACGTGGAATGTGAGGGGTCTGAATGGGCCGGTGAAGAGGGCTCGAGTGTTCGCACACTTAAAGGGACTGAAGGCGGACGTGGCCATGCTCCAAGAGACACACCTGAAGGTGGCGGACCAGGTCAGGCTAAGAAAGGGATGGGTAGGACAGGTATTCCACTCGGGACTGGACGCGAAGAATAGAGGGGAGGCAATATTGGTGGGCAAGCGGGTGTCATTTGAGGCCAAGACTATTGTAGCGGACAATGGTGGGCGATATGTAATGGTGAGCGCTAGGCTGCAAGGGACGTGGGTGGTGTTGGTAAATGTATACGCCCCGAACTGGGATGATGCAGGATTCATGAAGCGCATGTTGGGGCGCATTCCGGACCTGGAGATAGGAGGCCTGATAATAGGAGGGGACTTCAATACAGTGTTGGATCCAGCACTGGACCGCTCCAAATCAAGGACTGGAAAGAGGCCGGCGGCGGCCAAGGTACGTAGGGGGTTTATGGATCAGATGGGGGGAGTGGACCCATGGCGGTTTGCAAGGCCGCAGGCCAGAGAATTTTCTTTCTTCTCCCATGTACACAAAGTCTACTCCCGGATAGATTTCTTTGTTCTGGGTAGGGCGCTCATCCCGAGGGTGGAGGGGACGGAGTATTCGGCTATAGCCGTTTCGGACCATGCCCCGCACTGGGTGGAACTGGAGCTGGGAGAGGAGAGGGACCAACGCCCGTTGTGGCGGCTGGATGTGGGACTGCTGGCGGACGAGGTGGTGTGTGGGAACGTGAGGGGGTTCATCGAAAGGTACTTGGAGGCCAACGACAACAGGGAGGTGCGGGTGGGGGTGGTATGGGAGGCGTTGAAGGCGGTGATCAGGGGAGAGCTCATTTCCATTAGGGCTCATAGGGAGAAGACAGAGGTTATGGAAAGGGAGAGGTTAGTGGGGGAGATTTTGAGAGTGGACAGGAGATACGCAGAGGCCCCGGAGGAAAGATTACTTGGGAAAAGACGACGGCTCCAGACTGAGTTTGACCTGTTGACCACAGGGAAGGCGGAGGCACAGTGGAGGAAAGCGCAGGGCGCGACCTACGAGTATGGGGAAAAGGCTAGTCGGATGCTGGCACACCAGCTCCATAAGAGGATGGCAGCGAGGGAAATAGGGGGAGTCAAAGATGGAAGGGGAGCCACGGTTCGGAGTGCGACGAAAATAAACGAGGTATTCAAGGCCTTTTATGAAGAGCTGTACAGATCCCAGCCCCCAGCGGGGTAAGAGGGGATGAGGCGATTCCTAGATCAGCTGAGATTCCCGAGGGTGGAGGAGCAAGAGGTGGCTGGTTTGGGGGCACCAATTGGGTTGGAGGAGCTGAGCAAGGGTTTGGGGAGCATGCAGGCGGGGAAGGCCCTGGGACCGGACGGATTCCCGGTGGAGTTCTACAGGAAGTACGCAGACCTGTTGGCCCCACTACTGGTGAGGACCTTTAATGAGGCAAGAGAGGAGGGGACCCTGCCCCCGACAATGTCGGAAGCGACAATTTATTTGATCCTATAGCGGGACAAGGACCCACTGCAATGTGGATCGTACAGGCCGATCTCGCTCCTCAATGTGGGTGCAAAGTTGCTGGCAAAAGTGCTGGCCACGAGGATCGAGGACTGTGTCCCGGAGGTAATCCATGAGGACCAGACGGGATTTGTAAAGGGCAGGCAACTAAACACCAATGTGCGGCGGCTCTTAAACGTGATAATGATGCCATCGGAGGAGGGAGAGGCGGAGATAGTGGCAGCTATGGACGCGGAGAAGGCCTTTGACCGAGTAGAGTGGGAGTACCTCTGGGAGGTGCTGCATGGGTTTGGGTTCAGGGTAGGGTTTATCAATTGGGTTAAGCTCCTTTACAGAGCCCCGATGGCGAGTGTAGTGACGAACCGGCGGAGGTCGGAGTACTTTCGACTGTACCGAGGGACAAGGCAGGGATGCCCTCTGTCCCCCCTGTTGTTCGCATTGGCAATCGAACCATTGGCCATGTCATTGAGGGAGTCTAATAAATGGAGGGGGGTGGTCCGAAGGGGAGAAGAGCATCGGGTGTCACTATATGCGGATGACCTGTTGCTGTACGTGGCGGTTCCAATGGAGGGGATGGTGGAGGTCATGCAGACTCTAAGGGAGTTTGGGGAGTTTTCGGGCTATAAGCTCAGTGTAGGGAAGAGTGAGCTCTTTGTATTACAGGTGGGGGACCAAGAAAGAGGGATAGGGGACCTACCGCTGAGGAGGGCGGAGGGGAGCTTTCGGTATCTGGGGATCCAGATAGCCAGGAGTTGGGGGACCCTACATAAACTGAATCTGATGAGGTTGGTGGAGCAAATGAAGGAGGATTTCAAAAGATGGGACATGTTACCGCTCTCGCTGGCGGGTAGAGTGCAGTTGGTCAAAATGGTGGTCCTTCCGAGGTTTCTGTTTGTGTTTCAGTGCCTTCCCATCGTGATCACTAAGGCCTTTTTTAAGAGAGTAGGCAGGAGTATTATGGGGTTTGTGTGGGCGAATAAGACCCCGAGAGTAAGGAGAGGGTTCCTGGAACGCAGTAGGGACCGAGGAGCGTTGGCGCTGCCAAACCTGGGGAGCTACTGGGCAGCAAATGTGGCGATGATCTGCAAGTGGGTTATGGAGGGAGAGGGGGCGGCATGGAAGAGGATGGAGATGGCGTCCTGTAAAGGAACGGGCCTGGGGGCGTTGGTGACGACATCGCTGCCGCTCTCGCTGACAAAGTATACCACAAGCCCGGTGGTGGCGGCAACGCTAAGGATCTGGGGCCAGTGGAGACGGCACCGGGGTGCAGTGGGAGCATCGGTGTGGTCCCCGATCAGGGGTAACCACCGGTTTGTCCCGGGGAAGATGGACGGGGGCTTCCAGAGCTGGCATCGGGCGGGGATTGGAAGAATGGGGGACCCGTTCATCGACGGGACGTTTGCGAGCCTTGGGGCACTGGAGGAGAAGTTCGAGTTACCCCTGGGGAAATGCCTTTAGATATATGCAGGTGAGGGCTTTTGTGAGGCGACAGGTGAGGGAATTCCCGTTGCTCCCGGCACAAGAAGTTCAAGATAGGGTGATCTCGGGTGTATGGGTCGGGGAGGGCAAGGTGTCGGAAATACACCAGGAGTTGAAAGAAGAGGGGGAAGCGCTGGTAGAAGAGTTGAAGGGTAAATGGGAGGGGGAGCTGGGGGAGGAGATCGAAGAAGGTCTGTGGGCTGATGCCCTAGGTAGGGTTAATTCCTCCTCCTCATGTGCCAGGTTCAGCCTGATACAATTTAAGGTGGTCCACAGAGCGCACTTGACGGGGGCGAGGTTGAGTAGGTTCTTTGGGGTAGAGGTCAGATGTGGAAGGTGCTCAGGGAGCCCGGCGAACCATGTCCATATGTTTTGGTCATGCCCGGCACTGGAGGGGTTCTGGAGAGGAGTGGCGGGAGCAATATCTCAGGTGGTGAAAGTCCAGGTCAAGCCAAGCTGGGGGGCTAGCAATATTTGGAGTAGTGGACGAACCGGGAGTGCAGGAGGCGAAAGAGGCCGGCATTCTGGCCTTTGCGTCCCTAGTAGCCCGGTGAAGGATCTTGCTAATGTGGAAGGAGGCGAAGCCCCCCAGCCTGGAGGCCTGGATAAATGATATGGCTGGATTCATAAAGTTGGAGAGGATTAAGTTCGCCTTGAGAGGGTCTGCGCAGGGGTGGCAACCGTTCCTAGACTATCTCGCGGAGCGTTAGCGGAAGGTGGGTCAGCAGCAGCAGCAAACCTGGGGGAGGGGAGGAGGTCCGGGGTGGTGGGGGGTCAGCAGCAGCAACCTTGGGGGGGGGGGGGGAGACTGCCTGGGAGGGTGGATGAGCAAGAGATAACATGAAGGGTTGGGGAAACTGGCACGTATGGGTGAGGGCCAGTGTACAAAGCTGTGTAAATATATCATTTTGCCATGTATATATCTTGCTCTGCGCAATTTCTCGTTTTTTTCTGTTACGGGGGGAGGGGGGGGGGGGGTGGTTATTGTTTGTAAGGGAGAAAAATTGTGTTAAAAAACTTTAATAAATATATACTTTTTTAAAAAGGAGCAGGAGTAGACCATTGGGCACCTCAAACCAGCTCCTCCATTTGATAAGACGCTTCAATCTCAACAGGCACGACATGGAAAAAGGCTTCCAATAGAACACTCAACCTGTTGCAGGTTGTGCCCAGAAGTCAAAATGTCACCTGCAATCATCCATTCACATTAGGTGGAATGAATGCTGGTCTCTGGCACACCACTCGGGTCTAAACCATGTGCTGAAAGCTTACATTTTCTCTGCTTTTAAAGGTGGAGGCTGCACACAATGATCACGTGAGAAAACACAATGGTGGTGACCCTAGCAATTTGCAGCATCTAACCCATTCATGCACATCAGGACATCATTATGGTGGAGGCCCTTAAGAGTATGGACGAGGTGGCTTTTGTGACAGGCCAGTGAGACAAGTATTCTCTAACCTTTTCTACTTGCATACCATTCAAATTCATTCACTCAATGACATGTCCAGGATCAGCATGGCACTCACTATTTTGTCTTTTCTATCGTGTTGAGGACCATTGTAAATTGTGCCATTCTAACCGCTCTTTTCTCTTTATGTAAAGCTTCCCAAATACTGTGCCTGCCACAAAGGACAAGCAGGAAGCCAACTATTCACTTGAGCAATCGTCAAGCACTTCTGACCACACCAGCACCAGCTCAGATATACACACCATAGGATAATCAGGAAGAGCGAGTTAATGTAATACAGGGGCAATAACTGGAAAAAAAAGGCTAGGGTTCGATATTGTGTACTGCAAGGCCCATAGACCTGTACCTGACTGAGGCTGTGTAGTGGAGACCTCAATAATAGAAGAAGCACTTCATGTAGCTCTTTGAAAACATTTCAGGTTCTTGCATGGTCCGTCTGAAAGTTGGCATAAGTTCAGTTCTGAAATAGCACATGCAAAAATATAGCAAACTTGCAATCCACCGTGGCAACTTTATTTGCAGAGGGATAGTTCAAAACACAGATGTAATTTTCCTTGGTAAAGATGTTACCATGGCTATTGAGATCCTGGGTTCAAATTTGCCAGGAGGGTTCAGTTCTAAGTTGTAGAGGCTAAAGAAGTGGCTTGAGAATACCTTGCTGTGGTATTGGACTTGACAATGAAGTCCAATATTCCTGCACATATCCAATTTAGTGATTTGCGAAGGAAACCCAGCAACTGGAATAAATTCAGGAACACACTTGGTTACCTTTCAAGGTTATGCCAGATCAACCTATTTCAGCTAAATTTGACAGGTGACTGACAAAAGCTGGAAATAGTTGCAGGGGCATCTTCAGACCAAATATAAAGAGGTTCAGTGCCATAGTTGTTGACTTGAGCGCTTTCCAATCATGAGCAACAGGCTAATATTACAGTTACTCATCCCACTGAAATAGCACTTAGAAAGAGAAAAATATTAGATAAGAATTGCTATACTGCATCAAGCACTGGCAAGGCAAAAAGTGAAGCACTTCTATTATAAATAAACGTGGAGAAATTGACTGCTTGTCAGTGTATTGTGCAGATTCGTTGTCAAAAGGAATGTGTTAATGCTGTTAGCATAAAGATACAGATGGCAAAGCATGTTGTTCATAGTGCCAGTATATCCTGAGGACGATACAGCTGCTCTTGCAGCACCACTTTTACAGCCTTCCTGGGTGCCCATCAGTTTCCCCCATTTCTAATTTGTTCTTTTGCTCTTGCTCCTCTTCCTCAAGTTGACCTTCTTTGCCCCCTTGTCCCAAGTCAAACATTAATCTAGAGATCCCACATGCAGAAAATTCCTGACTTTAGCACTTTGCTTATGAAGCACTCTTCTCTGGTCACTCTGGACTCCACACTCAAGTATCTGGCATTACTTAGTGACAGCCACCTCAATGAAATGTAGACAATATAGCAAGATCTTGCTAGATATGCATGCCTGGGTTGAAGATTGCGTTGTGAGCTCAGGTGGGTGCCAAAATTGGTGCAAGTTATAGTCATGTCTGGGTTGAAGATTGCATCTTGAGCTTAGGTGGGTGCCAAATTGGTGCATGCAGTTGCCTTTGTTCCCTTTGCCTGAACAAGTCTAAATAGTAGAGTAAGGAAACTAAGAATTGCTGCTTTTATCTGGTGAGTAAGGCTAAAGTATGAAAGAACAAAAAATGTGATATTTGTAATGGGACTAACTTACACACAGGCCTGATTGCAATTGGGAACTTTACTGAGGCCTGTACGTGCCTGGGCATGTCCCAAAATGATTGTGTGGGAAGGGAACTTTGGACTGGTGAACTTGATGCCTCTTGAATCCAACACCTGTGTTAACTTATTTAACTCAGCAAGGTGTCCTTGCAGAATGCTCGGTGAATGCCATCATGGAATCATCCATTACATCTCTGCTGGTATTCAGAAACCTAACTCACTTAAAGAGCAAATGAAAATTAAATTAAAACCTCTGGGAGCAATAAGGGTCACTCTTTCAATGTACAATGAAAAAATTGTAATGATGTTTATGCACCAATGCCATGAGCAATATTTGGATTTGTAATTTTAATTGCGAGCAATTGGAAACTGAAATTGAATGAACAGTTTATATGATTATGTTTAATGAAGACTTTAGATTTTCTTTTATATATTTTTGGTCAGGAATGAAGTTTCCAACTATTTATAAGGTTTCTAGATTATTAGCAGTTTACATGCTTTAAATAATACAGTTTTCGCATTGCACAGGATTACCCGACCCTTTTGCCAAAATTATTGTAGATGGCTCTGGACAGTGTCACTCGACAGATACGGTGAAAAACACGCTTGATCCAAAATGGAACCAACACTATGACTTGTGAGTACAGTTTAATCTGCAGTGAACATTTGATTTTTGGAGTGTCTTGTAATTCTTGGGTCTCATTATGCTTTAAATTACCTTTTTAATTAGTGTAATTTAGTTATTTTAAAATCACAAACATTATATAAAAGTACAGGAATCTTAAAAAAAAAGTGTTTGAATCAGAAGGGATTGTCATCTTTTATGCAAAATGGTAAATTACTAATTCATGAAAAAATACCAAATACAGAATTTAACGGTGACAGTGCTGCACTTGTATTTCAATAGGGACCAATGGAAAGTAGCTGTAATTAGTAGTAGGACATAATCTGGGGACACATTTTATCTATTTTCATTCTATTATTTTTAATTGGGTATTTTCAGAATATAGGATATGGTTGCTTTGTAGGAATAAAATAACTGAGCCAGAAGGACTCCTGCTGTTCCATCCTCCTCCATCATATAATTGTGAAAGATCATGAGTTTATGCTTCCTCTATTATAGCTTGTGCTGCAAGAAAGTTTCTCAAAAACAACAGCTTATATTATAGTTATTTTAAAACAATGAAATGCCAAGACCCTTCATCAGAGCATTAGAAAACAAAATATGACACTGAGCAACATAAGGAGATTTTAGATCAAATGACCAGAACCTTGGTCAGGAGGTTAGTTTTAAGGAGTGTCTTAAAGCAGTAAAGTGTGTCAAATAGGTGTAAAATGCTTGTGTAATGCAATGCACACTCATTCATGAAGACACTAGAGATTGATTTTCCAGCGCAACCGATTGCCCGATTATTTATTTGTGTTCTCTCAACCAGTTAATAAAATCTGTACTCTGGTTAATGGAATTGAAATAATTGAGAAATTAAATTTGTATTGAATCCACACTAGATAAAATTTAATGCCTCAAACTACTTCTGGATACTAACAATTTTTTTAAATGTTGAGGGTCTAATTAGATATTATGGCATCAAGACACATTAAGTTAATTTTAGATTTTTACATACTTCTGATTGTAGAATATGTAATACTTCAGATATTGCTATTGCTGAATAAAACTTGGTAGAAAAGAAAGTATGTTGCTTTAAGACCATATGTCATCATTGAAGATGGTTAGCATTCTCAATGTAGAATAATTAGCTGTGAATCAATCAATGACTGATCCACATTCCTAAAATATTTTTCACCAATGCAGTGATCATTAAATTGCTTTTCTAAACTCAGTGGCAAGGTGTGGATTCACGTTCCGTGTCTGTGTTCACCCAGTACTTTTTTATCATTGGATATTTGTCTTAATTATTTCAGTCACCATGGCCAAACATTGAACCATTCCTGAAGCTTGCTACCAGATGATGGGAGTGATCTGACTGTGACTTGGTGTTGTCAGTATCAGTCCTTTGCATTAAAATGGTTGATGATGGCTTCAGGTTTTGTTATGGTGCAGCTAGAAGCGAATGTAAATTTCACATAAAAGTAGTCGCTTTCAGTGTTTGTGAATATAGCTTGTTTGTGATTTGAAGAGGGAATGTTTATATTCAACTAGACTGCCTTGTGTGTGGTAAATGGTAACACAGGAGGCCATTCAGTCCATCACCCCCTTGTCAGCTCTTTGAAAGAGCTATCCAATTGATTCCACCTCTCTTTTCTTTCTCCATAACCCTGTATTTATAATCATATCCCTACTTATTTAATTCCCTTTTGAAAGTTACAATTGAATTTGTTACTACTGACCTTTCAGGTAGTGCATTCAAAACCTGCTGCATAAGTTTTCTTTTTCTTGTGTCACCCTGATATTTTTGCCCATTATCTAAAATCTGTATCCTCTGGTTACTCACCTTCTGCCACTGAAAGCAGTTTCTGCTTATTTATTCTGTCAAAGGTTTTCATAATTTTGAATAGCACTATTAAATCTCCTCTTGACCATCTCTGCTCTAATGAGAACAATGTCAGTTTTCCTAGTTCCTCCACATAACTCCAGTCTTTCATCTGTGGTACCATTCTCGTAAATTTACATTTGACATCCTTTCTAAAATGTGGTTCCTAGAATTAACCGCAGTACTCTAGCTATCCAGTGTTTTATAAAAGTACGCAACTTTTTTGGTTTTGTAGTATATGCCTCTATTTAAAAGCCTTTAAAACTTGGTCTGCCACCTTCAGACACTTGTACACAAACACAGTCTTTAACATTGTACATGACCTAATTCTTATTCTTCCAAAATGAATCCGTTTACACTTGCGTTAAAATTCACCTGCCATATGTCTGCCCTTTTCACCAGTCTGTTGATGTCCTCCCCTGAAGTCTGTTCCTATTTTCATTAGTGTTTGTTTCCATATTTTTTCCATCTACATGCGTCAAAATTATGGTCTGTATGTCCAAGTCACCACTACTCTCTGCTTTCTGTCCCCTAGACAATTTTCCATGCAGATAGTGTCCCTTTAATCCCATGAATTTAGTTTTGTCAGCAAGTCTGTTTTTCAGATGCCTGTTGAAAGAACATGTAGACCTCACCAACCCTTTGATTTTTTCATCAAAAAGCTGAATTAAGTTGGTCAAACAAATTCATCAGATCCATGTTGGTTTCATTTATTAATCCATATTTTTCCAACTACCAATTAATTTCATTCTGGATTATTGTTTGTGAAAGTTTCCCCATCATGAATGTTAAGCTGACTGGCCTGTAATTCCCAGGCTCATCTTCCCCTATTTTGCATATTGATGTAACATTTGCAATTCTCCATTCCTCTGGCACCACTCTCATTTCTTAGGACAATTAGAAGATTGTTGCCAGAACCTCAGTTGACGCCTTAACTACCATCAGCAACCTAGGATACATTTCATTTGAATTCAGTGACTTTCCTACTTTGAGCACTACCAACCTTTTAAGGACCTTCTCTGTACCTAATTTTATCCTCTCTTACTGCTATGTTGGCATCATCCGCCTTATTTTTTACCTCTAACTTTACAAGAAGATCCCCTTTTTGCTCCTGGCCCGTCCCACACTTCCTCATGTCTATACTTTTAAATTTATGTTGATTTTAAAAATGCTGGTTCCTTTTATGTCAGCCCACATCTATTAATATATGCTTTTTTTTGTCCCTCTTGTTTCCTTCGTCAATTCCCCTGACACTTTCATATTGAATTATGAACGTGACATTTATTTTTGAGCTTTTTTCTGTTTCATTTTAATCTTCATTCCTCCTTCTGGCAATATGTCTAATCTTTACCCAAACGCCCACCTTTGTGAAGGCTTTCCATTGTACATTTACTGTTTTATCAGCCAAGCTTTGATTTCATTGCACTTTGGCCAAATCAAGTCACTGAAATGGCGTGTTTTTATATTTGATTTATCTTGGTCGATTTCCATGACATCTCCTAACCTGATGCTATTGTAATCACTGTTTCCTAAATATTCCCCACAGAAACATGCTTCACTTGTCCTACTTAATTACCCCAAACTAGGTCCAGCACTGCTTCCTTTCTCATTGGGCTGGAGACATACTGATCAAGAAAATACTCTTGGATGCATTTCAAAAATGTGCTTGTCCCATTACACTGTTAGTATCGCAGTCTATATTCAGATAAATTAAATTCCCCTTATCTAATAATCCTACAGCCAACAGATCAGACAAAAACTTGACATTCCTGCCACATCCAGCGATGAATGTTGGTGGCCAAGTAAACACCCAACCAGAGAAAAAGGCTCACAAACATACACATCTTCAATGATGGGAGTTCCCAGCACATCCATGCAAAAGATGCACTTGGAACCATCTTCAGCCAGAAATGCTGAGCGGAGGATCCATTTCAACTTCCTCCTGAGGTTCCTAGCATCACAGATGCTAGTCTTGAGCAAGTTTGATTCTCTCTGTGTGAAATCGAGAAATGGCTCTTTGTACCAGATGCAGCGAAGGACATGGACCCTGACATCAGCACAACTGTAGTACTGAAGACTTGTGCCCCAGATGTCCTTGGCTAAGATGTCCAGTATAGCTACAACACTGGCATCAACCAACAATGTAGAAAATTGTACAGTTATGTCCTGTCTACAAAAATTAGGACACGTTCAATCTGGCCAAATAGCACCTCATCAGACTACTCTTGATCATCAGCAAAGTGATGGAGGATGTCAACAGTGATGTCACGTGGCACATACTCAACAATAACTTGCTTACCCTCGCTGAATTTGGCTTCTGCAGGGCCATACACGGCTGCAGACCTCATAATAACCTTGGTCAGAATATGGACAAAAGCTGAGAATTCCAGAGGTGAAATGAGGGCAACTGCCCTTGACATCAAGGCAGCACTTGACCGAGCGTGGTATCAAGGAGCTCTAGCAAAATTGGGGGCTGTGGGAATCGGGGCTAATTTCTCCACTGGTTGAAGTGATGCCTAGCACAAAGGAGTTGGTTGTGGTTGTTGGAGTTCAATTATTTCAGCCCCAGGCCATGGCTGCAGGAGTTCTTCAGGATAGTGTATCAGGCCCAACCATCGTCAGCTACTTCATAAATGAACTTCTCTCCAGTATAAGGTTAGTATTGGTGATATTCGCTGACGATTGCAAAGTGCTTGCAACTCGTCAAACTGAAGAAGTCTTTTCCTGCATGCAGCAAGACTTGGGGAACAATCAGGCTTTGGTTTCTAGGTGGCCAGTAATATTCGCATCAGACAGGTGCGAGCAATAGTCATCTCTAACAAGAGAGTATCTAACAACTCCCTAGAAATGCAATGGCATTACTAGCACTGAATCCCCCATCATCAAGAGCTTGCGAGTTACCATTGACCAGAATCTTAAATGAAAATGAAATGAAATGAAAATCGCTTATTGTCACAAGTAGGCTTCAAATGAAGTTACTGTGAAAAGCCCCTAGTCACCACATTCCGGCACCGGACCAGCCATATAAAAAGAGTGCTAAAAGAGCAGGTCAGAGCCTTGGAATTCTGCTGTGAGTGACTCACCCCCTGACTTCCCAAAGCCTGCCTACCATCTTTAAGGCACAATTCAGGATTGTGTTGGAAAACTCCCCACTTTCCTGGATAAATGTAACTCTGACATTACCTAAGAAGCCCAACAGCCTGCAGAGCAAAGCAGCCTACTTGATTGACACCCCATCCACCACCTTAAACATTTACTCCCTGCACCACTGGTACACAGTAGCAGCAGTGTGTACCATGTACAAGAACACTGTAATAGTTTGCCAAGGCTCCTTCAACAACAGCTTCAAAATCTACGACTTGCACCACATAGAAGATCAAGAGCACCCAGATGCATGGGAATGACACCACCTGCAGGTTCCCCTCCAAGACACACATCATCCTGATTTGAAACAATATCACCATTCGTTCACTGTTGCTGGGTCAAAATCCTGGAACTCCCTTCCTAACAAGACTGTGGATGTACCAACACCAAGTGGACTACAGCGGTTCAAGCAGGTGGCTCGCTGCCACCTCCTCGAGCAGTTGAGGATAGGCAATAAATGCTGACCTTGCCAGCGATGCTCATGTTCAATGGACAAATAAAAAATAAACTAATCTGTAGTTCTTCCATCTTTCTGCAACTTATATGCAAATATTCTTCTTTCCCTCCTTCCCGCTATTGATGGCCCATAATATGCACTCAGCATTGTAACAGCTCCTCAATTCCTTAATTCTAACCAAAGCGAGTTCTGTCTTTGATGCACTTGAGGATTCATTCTACTGCTTTAACAGTATATGGGTGGCAAGGTGGCACAGTGGCTAGCTCTGCTGCCTCACAGCACCAGGGTCCCAGGTTCAATTCCGGCCTCTGACTGTCTGCGGAGTTTGCGCTTTCTCCCTGTTTCTGCGCGGACTTTCTCTGGGTGCTCGGGTTTCCTCCCACAGCCCAAAGATGTGCAGGTTAGGTGGATTGGCTATGCTAAATTGCCCCTTAGTGTCCAAAGGTTAGGTGGGGTTACAGGGATGGGGTGGAGGTGTGGTCTTAAGTAGGGTGCTCTTTCCAAGGGCCGGGCAGACTTGATGGGTTGAATGGCCTCCTGCACTGTAAATTCAATGATTCTATTTGATCAATCCTCCCACCCTTTTTTTTCCTTCTATATCTTTCATGAATACTTTGTAGCTCAGAAGATTAAGTGCTATTCCCCCCTTGATTAAGTCACTTTATAGCCACTCTATCATAATCCCCATGAGTACTTGCCTTTGCAGCTCACAAGCCTTATTTTACCATACTCCCATGCATTTACACACAAGCACTCCCCAGTCAGATCATCCTGTTTTTAAACTATTCTTTATTTTTTCAAATGCTGCCTGTTTCTATCAGTTCTGCTTTACCCTGGTGCTCATTCCAAAGCCAAATAGTTTAAATTCTCCCCCCATGGCACTAGTTAATATGCAATAAGTCTGTCATTGTTGGAGACCTTTGGGTAGTTTCAGCATCTTAAGTTGTTTGTGGTGATGCTTTTGTTTTCATACTCATAACTTCTTCCTTTTCAGGTACATTGGAAAAGCAGACTCAATTACTATAAGCATATGGAATCACAAGAAAATACATAAGAAACAGGGAGCTGGCTTCCTGGGCTGTGTTCGGCTGCTATCAAATGCCATCAGTAGGCTAAAGGACACTGGCTGTATGTAGTATGACTCTTGATAATTATTTTTGGCAGTAGAACTAATGTATAAGCAAGGATTAACTAACTAATTATTTGAGTTTAATTTTCAAGCTTTTCTGGCACTCTTAATAGCCTGGTACTGATGGGATGCACTTCAACTGATCCTCGGTAATATGTTAGCTTGGGACCTTTGTGATTGTGGAGTATTCCAATGGTGGAGAGAATAGAAAAATGGTTACTATATCTCCTTACAAAAAGCATGTCAACAATTGGAAAGTGGCATTGGACTGTTCATTTTCTCCTTTGCTTTGTGTAGCTGACCCAAGTTGTGTTGGATTTCTTTGGAAGAGAAAGCTGCGTCTGTTTAAAAACATTTTGCATTAATATCTTTAATGACCTCAGAATTTTTGAAAGCACTTCACAGCCAAATACATGCTTTTTTGACATCTGGTCACTAGTAATCTGGGTAAAGTGGTAGACAGTTTGTAAACGAAATATCACACAAACTACAATAGATAAATTAATCTATTTTGGCAATGATTGAGATGTAAATATTGGCCAAGGAACCAGGAGAACACCTGGTTCTTTGAAAAGTGCCATGGAATGTTTTACAATCACCTGAGGGGCAGGAACAGCACATGTTTAACACTGCACTGAAGTGTCAGCATAGATTATTTGGGCAAGTGAGACTTGACCTGATGGCCTTCTCATTCTGAGAAATTGAGCCATGACTCTGTTTAAAGCGGCACAACTTTTTTATACCTACCTGTTCGCAGAATTTGGATGTCACTGTCCGGGTTCATTTATGGCTTACCCCTCGTTGTCTTAAGAAAATGATGGCCAATTTTTTGACCCATTTGTAGGCTTTGTGCAGAGAGGGAAGGAATTTCTAGAAATTGACCCACTGATGATGGTGTGTAAAAGTCAGGATGGTGTCTGACTTAGAGGGGAATTTAGAGGTGATTTTCTTCTAGTTGTTCAGAGAGACACTAAATTTATCCACAGAAGTGGACCATCTGGCCCATCTTGTTTGTGCCAGCCAAAAAGAGCAATCCAGCCTGATCTCACTTTCTAACTCTTGGTCAATAACCCTGTAAGTTAAACACTTCAAGGACATATCCAGTGTTTTTTATTAAATGCAGTAACGTTTCATGCCTCTACCACCATTTCAGACAGTGAGTTCCAGACTCACTGGATCCCTGTGATGGTAAAAGTCTTCCCAATGCCCCTCTATTCCTTCTGACAATTACTTTAAATCTCTGCCCCTGTTCTTTGGCTTCACTGCTAAAGGAAACAGGTCCTCCCTATCATCTACCTCGTCCCCTCATAATTTCTCAATTTCTCTCCTCTGCTTCTCCTGTTAGAAAGGAAATATCTCCAGCCTATCCGATCTTTCCGCTAAGCTAAAATTCTCCAGTCTTGACAACACCTTGTTAATCTCCTCTGTACCCTTTCTATGCAATCACATTCTTCCTATAATATCATGATCAGAACTGTAAGTGGCACTTTAGCTGTGGCCTAACTAGTGCATTATACAATTGTAACATAACCTTCCTACTCTTATGTTGTATACATTGGTTAATAAAAGGAAGTAATTCCTCTGCCACCTTAACCACTTATCTAACTGTCTTGCTAACTTTAGGAATCTGTGGGCATGTACCTCCTCATCTCAGTTTTGAAGGATCGTCCCTTCAGTCTGAGAGTGCCCTCAGGTTCTAGTTTTTCTTACTGGTGGAAATATACTCTCCACGTCCATTCTATCTAGGCCTCTCAGTATCATAGAATCCCAACAGCGCAGAAGAGGCCGTTCAGCCCATCGAGTCTGCACTGGCCCTTGCAAAGAGCACACCTCCACCCTACTCCAACGAGTACAGACCTAGAGTCCTCAGCCGCTCCTCATATGTCAAGCTCTTCATTCCAGGGATCAATCTTGTGAACCTCCACTGGACCCTTTCCAAGGCCAGCACATCCTTCCTTAAATATGGGGCCCAAAACTACTCACAATATTCCAAATGGGGTCTGACCAGAGGCTTATACAGCCTCAGAAGTACATCCCTTGTATTCCAGCCCGCTCAAATTGAATGCTGACATTGCATTTGCCTTCCTAACTGCCGGCTGAACCTGCACGTTAACCTACAAGGATCTTGAACTAAGATTCTTAAGTCCCTTTGTGCTTCTGATTTCCTCAGTCTTTTCCCACTTAGAAAATAGTCTTTGCCCACATGGTACATGCCCACAGATTCCTGAAGTTAGCAGGACAGGTAGATAAGTGGTTAAGGCGGCAGAGGAATTACTTCCTTTTATTAACCAAGGTTTGGAATATGAGAGTAGGAATTATGTTACAATTGTATAATACACTAGTTAGGACGCAGCTAAAGTGCCACTTACAGTTCTACCAAAGTTTGTATTCCATGTGCCACTTCTTTGCCCACTCTCCTAGCCTGTCAAAGCCCTTCTGTAGCTCCACTGCTTCCTCCATACTACCTGTCCTTCTTCATATCTTTGTATCATCTGCAAACTTAGCAACAGTGCCCTCAGTTCCTTCTTCCAGATCGTTAATGTATATTGTGAAAGTTGTGGTCCCAACACCGACCCCTGAGGCACACCACTAGTCACTGGGACTATCCTGAAAAAGACCCCTTTATCCCCATTCTCTGCCTTCTGCCAGTCAGCAAATCCTCTATCCATGCCAGTATCTTATACTTGACACCATGGGCCTTTAACTTATTTAACAGCTTTCTACCTGGCACCTTGCCAAAGAACTCTGGAAAACTAAGTAGATCATGTCCACTCGTTCCCCTTTGTCTAACTTCCTTGTTATCTCCTCAAAGAAAGTTAACAGATTTATCAGACATGACCTCCTCTTGACAAAGCCGGGCTGACTCAGGCCTATTTTATCATGCGCTTCCAAGTACTCCACAATCTTCTCTTTAATAATCTCAGTGTCCTACCAAATCTAGTGTAATCCCTTGCCATGTTTGCCTACCCCAAATGCATTACCCCCCACTTCTCCAAATTGAATTCCATTTGCTAATTTTCTGTCTAAGTAACAAGGCCATTGATATCTTCCTGCAGCCTATAGCTTTCTTTCTTGGTCTCAACCACATGACCAAATTTTGCATCATTTGCAACTTCTTAATCATGCCCACCACAATTAAGTCTAAATCATTGATATCTACCATAAAATACAAGGGATCTGAGCCCTGTACGGCCTTCCAGTCACAAAAACGTGCGTGAACTATTACCCTTTGTTTCCTGCCACTCAGCCAATTTTGCCACTTGTTCATAGAATTTACAGTGCAAAAGGAGGCCATTTGGCCCATCAAGTCTTGAACGGCCCTTGCAAAGAGCACCCTACTTAAGCCCACACCTCCACCCTATCCCCGTAACCCCACCCAACACTAAGGGCAATTTAGCATGGCCAATCCACCTAACCTGCACATCTTGGACTATGGGAGGAAACTGGAGGAAACCCACGGAGACACGGGAGAACGTGCAGACTCCGCACAAACAGTGACCCAGCCGGAATCGAACCTGGGACCCTGGAGCTGTGAAGCAGCAGTACTACCCACTGTGCTACCGTGCTGCCCGTTTTTGGTTCCTATGGGTTTTTAATTCCTTGACTAGTCTACCATGTGGAACATTGTCAAAAGCTATGCTAAAATCCACATCGACTGCATCAAATGTGCTACTACCCTCATTGAACGTCCTTGTTATCTCTCAAAAAAATTCAGTGAAGTTAATTAGACAAATCCATGCTGACTGCCTGTGATTAATTTCTGTCTTTCTAAATGACAATTAATGTTGTCCTTTAGAATTTATTTCCAATAGTCCGTCCACCACCAAGATTAGGCTGACCATTTATAGTCAGTCATTCTGTCCCTTCCTTTTTACATAATAGTACAATGTTAGTAATCCTTCAGTCTTCTGGCACCATGTTTGTATCTAGATAGGGTTGAAAAATGATGGTCAGAGCTCTACTGTTTCATCCCTTCTCAAAGCAGCCTGGGAAACATTTCATTTCTGGTGGTAATTTATCCCCTTTCAAAAATGCTGAACACCTTAATATTAATGACCAATTGCTGTGTTTAAAAACATAGTTTATCCTCCTGTCTTTTGCCCATTTTGCCTCCTGTCCTTTGGTCATCACATTAAGTCAGTACCCTCTGGTTCTTAACCCTTCTGTCAATGGGATCAATTTCTCCCTATCAACTCTATTCAGACCCCTCATGATTTTGAACACTCCTGTCAGATTTCCTCTCAACCTTCTTTCAGGAGAATAGCCCCAGCATCTCCAATCTGTCCTCTCAGTTGAAGTCCCTCTCCCTGGAACCATTCTCATGAATCTTTCTGCATGCTCCCAAATTACTTCACACCATTCCTAAAGTGGACAGACTTGAACAGAATACTCCAGTTGAGACTGAGCCAATGTTTTCTAAAGTTTCACTATAATTCCCTTACTTTTGTACTCTGTGCCTCTATTTACAAAGCCCAGGATCATGTATGCATTATTAATGGCATTTTTAACCTGCCCTGCTACCTTCAATGATTCGTGCACCTGTACCTCCAAGTCTGTCTGCCCCTGCATTGCCTTTAAAATTATACCGTTTATATTGTCGTTGCTCATTCTTCCTACCAGAATGTATCATACTTCTGCAGCATGTCTGCCAGTCCACCAGCCGATGTCATTTTTGAAGTCTATCACTATCCTCATCCTTGTGCACAATACTTGCAAGTTATGAACCATCGGATAATTTTGTAATTTGCCCTGCACACCAAGTCTACTTCATTAATATAGAACAAGAAAAGCATTGGTCCTAATACAATGCCTGGGGAACTCCACTATATACATTCCTCCAGTCCGAAATACAGCTGTTCACAACTACTGAGTTTCCTGTCACTCGGTCAGCTTCATATCCATACAACCATTGTCCCTTTTGTTCCATTGACTTTAACTTTGTTGGCAAACCTATTTTTGGCATTTTATCAAACACCTTTTGGTGAACCTAATTATCCTCATGAACCCTTCCTCTTGCTGCATTATAAAAATCTAATTTAAGTCAGTTAAACTCTATTTGCTCTTAAATTCATGGTAATTTATCCTTTTTTAAAAAAAAATGTTTTAATTCAAATTTTCACAAAATATCAACAACAAAATACAGAAAGAAAAGAACTTAACCCCCCGCCACATACATAAATAATAAATTAACAGCCTTCATCAACACAAAGGCAAAAATACACGCCCACTCAAGAAAAACGACCCCCCCCCCCCGCGGGTTGCTGCTGCTGCTGACCATCTTCTAACGTTCTGCCAGGAAGTCTAGGAACGGTTGCACCAATCACCTTAAGGCAAATTTCACCCTCTCCAATTTAATAAACCTCGCCGTATCGCTGATCCAGGATTCCACGCTTGGGGGCCTCGCATCCTTCCACTGAAAAAGAATCCTTCGCCGTGCTACCAGGGACGCAAAGGTCAGAATACTGGCCTCTTTCGCCGCCTGCACTCCCGGCTCCTCTGCCACCCCAAATATTGCGAGCCCCCAGCCCGGCTTTGACCCTGGAACCTACCACCCTCGACACCGTCCTCTTTACGCCCTTCCAAAAGTCCTCCAGCGCTGGGCAAACCCAGAACATGTGGGTGTGATTTGCTGGGCTCCCTGAGCACCTAACACACCTGTCCTCGCCCCCAAAGAACCGGTTTATCCTTGCCCCGGTCATGTGAGCCTTATGCAGCACCTTAAATTGTATGAGGCTGAGCCTCGCGCAAGAGGAGGAAGAGTTCACCCTCTCCAGGGATCCGCCCACATTCCCTCGTCAATCTCCTCACCCAACTCCTCCTCCCACTTACTCTTTAGCTCCTCCACTGAGGCCTCCTCCTCCTCCTGCATCACCTGATACGTTGCCGAGATCCTCCCCTCTCCAACCCACACCCCCGACAGCACCCTGTCCTGGACCCTGCGTGGCGGCAACAGTGGGAACTCCACCACCTGCCGCCGAACAAACACCCTTACCTGCATATATCCGAAGGTGTTCCCCGGGGGGAGCCCAAACATCTCCAGCTCACCCAGGCTCGCAACCTTCCCGTCCACAAACAGGTCCCCCATCCTTCTAATACCAACCCTGTGCCAGCTCTGACACCCTCCGTCCATCCTCCCCGGGACAAACCGGTGGTTCCCCCGAATCGGGGACCACACCGAGGCCCCCACCTCTCCCCTGTGACGTCTCCATTGCCCCAATGAGGGTAGCCGCCACCACTGGGCTCGTGGTATACCTCGGTGGAGGAAGCAGCAGCGGCGCCGTCACCAGCGCCTCCAGGCTCGTGCCACACAGGACGCAATCTCCAGCCTCTTCCATGCCGCCTCATCCCCCTCCATCACTCACTTACGCAACATTGCCACGTTGGCGGCCCAATAATACCCACAGAGGTTAGGCAGGCCCCCCCCCCCCCCCCCCCCCCCCCCCCCCCCACCAATCCCTGCACCGCTCCAAGAACACCCTTCTCACCCTCAAGGTCTTCTGCGCCCACACAAACCCCATAACGCTCCTGTTAACCCGCCTGAAGAAGGCCCTAGGGATCAGGATGGGGAGGCATTGGAACAGGATCAAAAACCTCGGGAGCACCGTCATTTTAACTGACTGCACCCTACCCGCCAGGGAGAGTGGCAGCACGTCCCACCTCGTAAACTCCTGCTCCACCAGCCTCGTGAAGTTAAGCTTATGTAGGGCCCCCCAGCTCCTAGCCACCTGGACCCCCAGGTACCTGAAACTCCTCTCTGCCCTTTTTAGCGGGAGCTCACCAATCCCCCTCTCATGGTCCCCTGGGTGCAGTAAGAACAATTCGCTCTTCCCCATATTCAGTTTGTACCCGGAGAAATCTCCAAACTCCCTAAGGATCCTCATCACCTCCAGCATTCCCCCCACCGGGTCCGCCACATATAGCAACAAATCATCCGCATCGAGCGACACCCGATGCTCCTCCCCACCCCGCACCAGCCCCCTCCAGTTCCTCGACTCCCTCAACGCCATGGCCAGGGGTTCAATCGCCAGCGCAAAGAGCAGCGGGGACAGGGGACACCCGGTGTAGCGGGAAATAGTCTGATCTCCTTCTGTTCGTGGCCAAACTCGCCACCGGGGCGTCATATAGCAGCCTCACCCACCTGACGAACCCCTCCCGAACCTTTTCAACACCTCCCACAGGTACCCCCACTCCACCCTATCAAAGGCCTTCTCCGCATCCATCGCCGCCACTACCTCCGCCTCCCCTTCCATCGCCGGCATCATTATAACATTCAAGAACCTCCGTACATTAGTATTCAACTGCCTCCCTTTCACGAACCCCGTCTGATCCTCGTGTATGACCTGCGGCACACAGTCCTCTATCCTCATGGCCAAAATCTTTGCCAGCAACTTTGCATCTACATTTAAGAGCGAGATCGGCCTATATGACCCACATTGTAGGGGATCCTTGTCCCGCTTCAGGATCAGGGAAATCAGCGCTCTAGACATCGTCGGGGGCAGAGCCCCCCCTTCCCTTGCCTCGTTGAAGGTCCTTACCAACAGCGGACCCAGCAGGTCCGCATACTTCTTGTAAAATTCAACCGGGAACCCATCCGGCCTCGGTACCTTCCCCGCCTGCATGTTCCCGATCCCTTTGACCAACTCCTCCAACCGAACCGGCGCCCCCAACCCCGCCACCTGCCCCTCCTCCACCCTCGGAAACCTCAGCCAGTCCACGAAGGGACCCATCCCTCCCTCTTGCAGTGGGGGCTCAGACTGGCACAGTTCCTTGTAGAAGTCCCTGAAGACCCCATTGATACCCACCGCACTTCGCACCGTGCTCCCTCCTCCATCCCTAACTCCCCCGATCTCCCTAGCTGCCTCTCGCTTCCAAAGCTGGTGCGCCAGCATCCGGCTCGCCTTTTCTCCGTATTCATATACCGCCCCGTGCGCCTTCCTCCACTGTGCCTCCGCCTTCCTGGTGGTCAACAAATCAAACTCAGCCTGGAGGCTACGCCGCTCCCTAAGCAATCCCTCCTCCGGGGCCTCCGCGTACCTCCTATCCACCCTCACCATCTCCCCCACCAACCTCTCCCTCACTCTCCTCTCCCCCCTCTCCTTGTGTGACCACCGCCTTCAGCGCCTCCCAGATTCCCCTACTTGCACCTCTCCATTGTCATTAGCCTCCAGGTACCTCTATATACACTCCCGGACCCGCCCGCTCACCTCCTCGTCCGCCAGCAACCCACCTCTAGGCGCCACAGCGGGCGCTCGTTCCTCTCCTTCCCCAACTCGAGGTCCACCCAGTGCGGAGCATGATCAGAAATGGCTATCGCCGAGTACTCCATATCCTCCACCCTCGGAATCAGCGCCCTGCTCATGACAAAAAGTCAATCCGGGAGTAGGCCTTGTGGACATGGGAGAAGAATGAAAATTCCCTGGCCCCCGGCCTTGCAAACCTCCATGGATCCACCCCTCCCATCTGGTCCATGAACCCCCTCAGCACCTTGGCCGCCGCCCCTCCTAGACCTAGAGCGGTCCAATGCTGGGTCCAGCACCGTGTTGAAATCCCCCCCCGTTATCAGGCCCCCTGTCTCCAGGTCCGGAATCCGGCCCAGCATACGCCGCATGAACCCTGCATCGTCCCAATTCGGGGCATTTACATTGACCTACACCACCCGCTTCCCCTGCAGCTTGCCACTTACCATCACATACCTACCGCCATTGTCTGCCACAATGCTCGACGCCTCGAACGACACTCTCTTCCCCACCAAGATCGCCACCCCCCAATGTAATTTATCCTTTTATTCCTCCCTCTTTATTCCATCTGGAAACACTGAAACCATTCATGCTCATTAAGCCACAGTAATAACTATACTTCTCGCTGGTGGAGCTCACAGTGGATGGAAATGCAGTCTTAAATAACCTGGATGAGTTACTGCAGTACATCCTGTAGATTGCAATAGCTGCAGCCTTCGTTTTCCAGCAATGGCGGAATGGTCCAGCAGCAGGTGCACCAATCATGTAAATTTGGCGTTGGTTGGTGTTGAACACTTGAGTATTGTTATTTCTGCAGCAATCCAGGATGAATGGTCAGCGTTCCATCATACTCCTGACTTGAAGCATGAGTATGTTGGAAAGGCTTTAAGAGGGTCAGGTGGTGAGCTAGTCCTGCAGGGTCCTAATCCCATGCTGTGGATATGTAGCATGTTGATATGACTGGTTCAATTCAACTTTTCACCAATGGTGAGCGGCAAGATGGTGGTGGTGGAGCACTTGGTAATATATGCACCTTTGAAAATTGAGGGGAAATGGCTAGACTTAATTTAGTTTGAGCTGTTTATTACCCAGTACTTAACATAACGCAAGATGTTGCCTGTTACTTGTCAGTTTATATCTGATGGTTATCTATTTCCTCTTGTAAGCTGTCATGAGCTGCTTTACTATGAGACGTTTTGAATAAAGCTGAATGCAAAGCGAATAGCCCTACCTCTTTGGGGCTTTGTGACAGAGGAACATTCATTGATGGAGCACCTGAAGATGGCTGGGCCAAGATAATTATTTGTGCAAATCCTGTGCTAATGTCCCAGCGGTCTTGATGACCTCTGACAATAGTAAATGTCTTCCGTTGCAATAAATATAACCTCTATCCACTGATTAATTTTCGCATTGACTTGAATTTTGCTAAGGCTTTTTGGCACCATTCTTGTTTGGCTGCTGCCTTGATGTTGAAGGCAACCACTCTTGCCTCTCTTCTGGTATTATGCTGTTCAGCCCATGACTGGATAAAAATAAACGTTATTCCTCATATAAAAGCAAACAAAGCATGCTGGAAATAACCAATCAGCCAGACAGCATCTCTGGAGAGAGGAATGGAGTTAAGTTTCAGTCAGATCTGGAATAAATCAGAAATATAACAGGTTTTAAGCCAATAAAGAGGCAAGGAGGAAACAAAAGAATGCAAGGGAGGGTTTGTGATGGGCCAGAAAGCAGGAGATGTTAAATGATGCAAGGGATGATGGTGCAAGGCAACAGAAAATCATGAGAAAAGAAACAAAAGGTGGGTCTGGGCGAATGTGTAAATGGGGATAGCAGAATCATCACCAAACACAACCATTTGGATAAAATAAGAGCAGTGGTTACGATCTGAAATTGTTGAACTCAGTACTGAGTCCAGAAGGCTGTAAAGCACCTCATTGACAGATTAATTATGTGCTCCACTCTCATTCTGACCTCTTTGTCCTCTTCCCTACATTGCTCCAATGAAGCTCAGTGAAAATCTGAAGAACAGCATCTTTTGATTATGTCATTTACAACCTTCTGCACAATTTTGGATCATAATCTATGCCCCAATTCTTTTTCATGGCAGCTGTTCATGACAATTCTGCTATTCCCTTTGCACCTTATCGAGACACATCTTTTGATTCTTTACTTGCTCCATTACTATCTTTAACCTTGCGTCATCATCCTCTTTGTCATTTAATTTCTCCTGCTTTCCACATATCACAGATCACGCTTTTGTTCTTCACCCCCCCCCCCCCCCACCCCTCCCCCAACCATCATGCCTTATTTTCCTGCATCTGTACTTAAAATCTGTTAAATCTCTAACTTTTTCTAGTTCTGATGAAAGGTGATCAACCTGAAATGTTAACTCCTGTTTCTTTCTCCACAGATGTTATCTGATCCACTGAATATTTCCACCATTTTCTCTTTTTATTCCTTATTCCCCATTTGGTCAACCTCATGATAAAGATGAACAGAGGTGAATACAACATGTATTGACCCATTTACAACTTCTCACACATTAGCCAAATAGGGGCAAATACAGTCTTATTACATACCAGCCCTTTTTTAAGGCACATCTGACCATCTTTGAACTCTTATTGATTGGCATTACGTGTTTCATGAGCATTTCATACAGAAAAAAGTTACTGATTTCTCAGATATGTTTTTGAAACTTTGCATGTGCCTCTTTGTTGGCTGATTGGTTACAGTCTAATTTTTGGTCTTGTTCCATTTCTGTGCCAAACTTGAAGAGGAAGGCAAATCTAGAGGAGGGATTTTATGATCAAACCTATAATAATGGCAACTTAATTGTTGATTAACATTTGCTGTCTGGGGCTACCGGGTCAGATCCTTTGCCATGCTTGTTACTTTGTGACATCAATGAGAATCTACGTATACATCCTGAAGCACCTCTTTTGATGATCAAGTAAGGGGTGGAAGGGTTTGAATTTAGATGGGCCTAAGAGCCCATGGCTGCTGGAATCCACTCGTTGAACTAGGTGCAGAGTAGTATGTTTTCCCAGGATCTGGACCTCTGAGATTAGCATCATGTATAAAATCTATACTTGTCTCGTACTGTATTAAGACTTCCAGTGTGCAGCTATACATTTCTGTGCTCACACAGTTAAGATAACATTGCACCCTCTTCTTTTTCGTCAGACCAGCGGTTAGATCTATGCAAGCTCAATCCCCCAGACAGTGATACAATACGAGGGCAAATAGTAGGTAAGTTCTTAAATGTTCACAGTTTACTCAGCATGTTCATTCATAAATCATTTGTGAAATAACTATGTGTGTACCAGAATTGTCTTATTAATGGTATTGCATTGCATAATGAATTTGGCCTGTTGTGTGTGAAATTGCTTTGATGAACCAGAGGACATGCACTTGGGAGTAAGGCCAGATATCACTTGTTCTGCATTACGCTTAATTATGTCTCCTGCAGGGCAGTACGGTGGCTCAGTGGATAGCACTGCATTCTCATGGCATCGAGGTCCCAGGTTCGATCCCGGCTCTGGGTCACTGTCCGTGTGGAGTTTGCACATTCTCCCCGTGTTTGTGTGGGTTTCGCCCCTACAACACAAAAGATGTGCAGGGTAGGTGGATTGAACACGCTAAATTGCCCCTTAATTAGAAAAAATGAATTGGGTACTCTAAATATATTTTAAAAAAATGTCTCCTGCTGGCAATGGACTGAAATGTCTACTGAAAACTGAGGCTGCAAGAGAGAGAAACGTAAAGATAGAAAATGGTAGGAGAGATGAAGAGCAGGAATTAAAGTGCACAGCGGGGATTTTCACAGTAACTTCAGTGCAGTGTTAATGTAAGCCGACTTGTGACAATAATAAAGATTATTATTAATGTTTTCAGCAGGTGGTTAACAATTCAAATACCATGTCACCCTGTGCTTCAATTTACTTAGCTAAGCTGAATTAATGTCTGGTAATGTATTTAGTTACATTATTACCCCCAAAATCCAGTCGTCATCAATTGAAGTATATGGATTCCATCTTCCCACAAGTTGCAAACTTCAATACTTGCCAGCTGGAAAATGTCAGGAATGAGATTTATGATTCAGTAGATTGTAAACCCACTTAAAAAAGCAGAACTGATTACTTTTAAGAGTGACGTTAACAATATTGATTATATTTCAAAATTAAATGTGCCACTCCTATTGGCAGATCTGTTTACCGAGGGTGGCACCATTGGATTTATGATACTGTTACTTTATAGAAGTGTTTCTCTGCTAGCTTTTTGAGTCCAAAGTGAAATTAGTTTTCATGGAATCAACCGAGTGCGTTGTGGCAGAGGCTGACACTTCCCTAACTGAGCTGTTTCTCTACAAGAAGAAATTGGGAGTTGAGACACATTTCTGTGTTACTATACGCATCGAGTCCATCTTACATCTTCACTGTGTATTTATGGTGGCACTAAGTATGAAATGTAGACAACGTTTTCTGTATTCACATCTCTACCCTATTTGTTCAAAGTGAAACGTACTCACTATTTATTCCAGCATCACCCCGCGTGCATGTACCGGAGGTTCCTCGGGATGTAATCTTAATCCCTTGAGAAGTTTTGCAATCCCCTGTGTGACCTTATTTCATCTTCCTACCTGTAGTAAGATAGCTCCACCCTCTGATACTTTCCTTTCAAAGGGCATTTTTTTCCTTTTGGTTTCTCCACTTGTGAAGGTTGTGCTGCTATCAAATTTATTTTCATCTCCTCAGTTAGATTTTCCTTAAACAGATGATCATTTTTGTTATCGATGTAAGTGGTCAATACCGGTTAATTTAAACACCAATTATTGAAAACTAGCTACACCTTTTTTAAAAGCTCCACTGTACAGTGATCTTGAAATGGTGAATTATATATCGAGTATCTCAGTTATCATTAGGCATTGAATGCTTATCCAATATTTGAAAAATTATATTGTGGGTTTGGATAAAGTAAATCCCCCTCACTAAGTTGGAGTTGTGTGACTGAAAATCACGACTTTAAATGAAATGACTAAGCAAATCACATTTTCCCATTGTAAAAGATGTAGCTGCATTCTGTAGGACTTTCCTCATCAGAAAAACAAAAGGATTATACCCAGCAAGTTGGAATACTTTGCTAAATTTCCATATTGGTAAATATAAAAGAAACATTCCTATTAAGTGTCTCCCTGCTCACTACGGTTGCTGCTCGTTGCTGATCCTGCTTCCTAAACCTTTCCTTCGCCACATATCCCATTTTCTGACCCTCTTATTCGCTGTGGACTCTTCCTCTCACCGACCATTCAGTCATGGACAGGAGTGTGTGACTATGAGTGAGGCAGGTAGAGGGATCTAAGGTAGTGTTGTCGGAGCCTTAGCACTTGTCCTTGTTCAACAGGTTTGAGATTCTAGCTCTGTGTAGATGAGAGCAGGGATTGTGGGGTGGATGAGCAAATCACAGCACTGTGGTACAGGGAGCCATTCAAGTGGGTAGAGATAAGAGAAATGTAGTCATAATCAGGGATAGTATATTTAGGGGCTTAGACACTTCTGTCTTACCAGGGTCGAGAGTCCCAAAGGTTGTGTTGCCTACCTGGCGCTCAGGTTTGAGATATCTCATCTGAACTGCAGAGGAGCTTGGAATGGGAAACTAAAGATCCAGTTGTCATGTTGGTACCTACGGCATAGGTAGACCAGGATAGAGGTTCTGCTGAAGGAATATGAGCAGCTAGGACTAAATTAAAAAGCAGAACCATGAAGGTAATAATCTCCAGATTACAACATGAATGACAATCGAATTGGCACAGGGTCAATAAGATTAAAGAAGTAAATGCGTGGCTCAAAGATTGGTATGGGAAAAAATAGGTTCGAATTTGATAAAAGAAACTTACAAAGACTTTGTGTTTGAATGGACAGAGCAATCCGAACACAATTAATGAGGTAACAGGGCAATAGAGACAAAGGGGTATGATTTGGTGGCGATTACTTCAACATGATTGCAAGGAGAACACGTCTGGGAGTTGAATATTAAAGGGTCCTCAGTATTTTGGAAGGGTAGACAGAAAGGTAAAGGAGGTGCTGTAATAATAATAATTGCTTAATGTCACAAGTAGGCTTCGATGAAGTTACTGTGAAAAGCCCCTAGTCGCCAGATTCGGGAGCATGTTCGGGGAAGCCTCCATGGGCATTAAACCCGCGCAGCTGGCATTGTTCTGCATTACAAGCCAGCTGTTTAGCCCACTGTGCTAAACCAGCCCCTGTAGCTTTGCTGGTAAAGGAAGGGATCAGTGCTGTAGTGATAAATTATATTGGCACTGGAGATCAAGGCGTGGATTCAGTCTGGGTAGAGAATAGAAATAGTAAAGGAAAGAAGTCCCTGGTGGGAGTAATCTTTAGGTCGCCAAACAGTAGTTCCACAGTAGGGTACAGTATAAACCAAGAAATATTGGAGGCTTGTAAGAAAGCTACAACAATAATAATGGGTGATTTTAATTCGCATATAGACTGGATTAATCAAATTGGCATTGGTAGCCTCAAGAGAGAGTTCATGATTGTATTAGAGATTGTTTCTTGAAGCAATAGGTTGTGAAACCAACCAGGGAACAGACTATTCTGGATTTGATATTGTGCAATGAGGAGGGATTTACTAATGACCTCATAGCTAAGGATTCGCCAGAGAAGAGTGATCATAGCCTGCTAGAATTTAAAATTCAATTTGAGAGCGAGAAACTGGAGTCCCGCGCTAGTTCTGGAGTTGAGCAAAGTAATTACGTCGGCATGGGGACACATTTGGCCCAAGTGGACTGGGTAGGAAGACTAAAAGATAGGGCAGTTAATGAGCAATGACAGTTATTTGAGGAGATATTCAGTTCCTCACAACTAAAATATATTTCAGAGAGAAAGAAAGATTGTAACAGGGGGAAAAGCATCCATGGCTAAGCAAGGAAATTAAAGATAATATAAAGACAAAAACTAAGGCATACCATATTGCAAAGGCCAGTGATAGGCTGGAAGATGGGGAAACTTTTAAAGATCAACAGAGGGTTATTAAAAAAGTAATAAAAAGAGCAAAGATAAATTATAAAACAAAACTAGTGCAAAAATATAAAAAAGGATAGCAAAAGCTTCTATAAATATATCAAAGGGAAGAGAGTAGCTAAAGTGAATGTTGGTCCTTTGGCGGATGAGACCAGGGAGTTGATAGTAGAGAACACAGAAATGGTGGAGACGCTAAATCAATATTTTGCCTCAGTTTTCATGGTGCAGGGCACTGGCACAATCCCAATAGTAAGTGGTAATGCAGAGATAATAGAAAGGGAGGAACTTAGAACAATATCATCAATAGGGAAAAAGTAGTAAACAAACTATTGGGATTGATGGCAGACAAATCTCCAGGGCCTGATGACCTACAACCTAGGGTCTTAAAGGAAGGAGCAGCGGAGATAGTGGTTATAATGTACCAAAATTCCCTGAGAAAGATTCCAGTGGATTGGGAAAATGCAAATATAACACCCATATTCAAAGAGGGAGGGAGGCAGAAAGTATAGACCAGTTATTTTTATCACCTGTCGTTGGAAAATAGTTTGAATCCCTTATTAAGCTGGGCATTTAGAAAGTCAAAATGCAATCCATCAGAGTCAGCATGATTTTATGACGGGCAAATCATTTTGACTAAATTGTTAGAGTTCTTCGAAGATGTGACAAGCCAAGTGGACAATGGTATCCTGTAGGTGTAGTATATCTGGACTCACAGAAGGCATTTGATAAGGGACCGTAGAAAAAGTTAATACACAAGTTGAAATAACATGGGATTAGGGGTCATTTATTAGCTTGGATAGAAAACTGGCTGGCCGACAGAAGGCAGAAAGTCGGGATAAATGGATCTTTTTCTTGTTGGCAAGATGTAACTCGGGGGGGGGGGGGTGTCACAGGGTTCGGTTCTCTGACTCCAACTACTTTACAATATATATTAATGACTTGGATGTAGGGATAGAAGGTACAACAGCCAAATTTGCTGATCACACTAAAATAGGTGGGCTAGTAAGGTGCAATGAGGAAATACATTTTAAAAATGGATACAGATAAGTTAGGAGAGTGGGCCAAAATTTGACAGATGGTGTTTAATGTGTATATGTGTGAGATTATCCATTTTGGTCAGACAAATATCAGAAAGGAAACTTGTTATCTAAATGGAGAGAAACGTCAGAGTGCTTTGATGCAGAGGGATCTGGTGTCCTCGTGCATGAATTGCAGAAAACTAGTATGCAGGTACAGTGGGGAATAAGGAAGGCAAATAAAATGTTGGCCTTTGTAGCTAAAAGAATAGAGTATAAAAGTAGGGAAGTGTTGCGGCAGTTGTACCATGCATTGGTGAGACTGCACCTGGAGTAGTGTTTACAGTTTTGGTCTCCTTATTTGAGGATGGATGTAGTTGCATTAGAGGCAGTTCAGAGTAGGTTCACTAAATTGATTCCAGAGGTGAGGGGCGGGATTCTGTGGTCGGCGACGCCGAAATCGCTTTCGGCGATCGGCCGGAGAACCAACGTTTTCGCCGAAATCAGGGGCGGTGCCGCTTTCACGATGTTCCACCTCCTCCAAAACGGCCACCCCCGTTGCTCCGCCCCCGACTGTCTGGGTTCCCGACAGCCTTGGTCGCGTGTGCTACCTTGTGTTGGGAATGCGGCGTGGCGGCTGCGGACTCAGACCAGCACCGCCACAGTCGGGGGACAGCCAATCCGTGGGCAGGGGAGACTTTGGCAGGGGCTGGGGGCACTGTTGGGCAGCAGTCCGGAGGTCGTGAGCCTGGCCAAAGGGGGGCAACTATTTGGCAGGCCGGGTCCACGCGCAGCCGGTGCCATGTTGCACGACGTGGCCGCTGCAAGCCACCGCTATGCGCGGCCACGGGCCCGGCAATTCTCCAGCCGTATCGGCAGCTAGAGCCAGGTGCTCTACGCTACCTGTTTGCTAGCCCCCCACCAAACAGAGGATCAGTGGCCGTTTTGCGCCGATTGTTCGGTCGTATAACTCCACCGTTCCCACGGTGGCGTCAGGACATAGCCTGAAAATTGGAGAATCCAGCCCGAGGGTTTGACTTATGAAGAAAGATTGAGCAGTTTAGGCCTATGTGGGACAATCTAGAATGAGAGGTTGTAGTTTTAAGATAAAGGTAGCAGATTTAAAATCGAGATGAGGAGGAATTACTTCTCGCAAAGAGTCATGAGCCTGTGGAATTTACTATCCTAGAGTGCAGTGGTTGCTGGGACATTGAGTAATTTTAAGGAGGAGATAGACAGATTTTTAATTAGTAATGGGTTGAAGGTTACGGAGAACAGGCAGGAAAGTGGAGTTGAGGCCAAGAGGAGATCAGCCAAGATCGTATTGAATGGGGGAGCAGGCTCAAGGGGCTGAATTGCCTTCTCCTGCTCCTAGTTCTTAGGTTCCAAGGTGGGCAAATGGAGACGAGTTATAGATCAACCACAAACATGTTTGAATAGTGAAGCAGAACTAATAGGGTCAATTACCTACTACATTCCCTATGTAACACAAATGAATCATTCTAAGTTTTTTATACAAACCTTGAGTATCTGTGATTACCAGTGATTTATGTTTACCATGCTAATTGTTTCTAGTTGAGATGCTATTATTGACTTCAACACACAGGATTGAGGGGGCGGGGAGGGAGCGAATCAGCCAAAGTTCCCATGTTTGATACTTCAGTAATCTTTTTTATCTTTATTCTTTCATGCGATGTGGTCAGCATTTATTGCGCATCACTAATTGCCCTGAACTGAGTGGCCTGCTAGGCAAATTCAGAGGGTTGTTAAGAGTCAATCACATTGCTGTGGATCTGGAGTCACATGGGGTTAGGATGGCGGATTTCCTTCTCTAAAGAGCATTAGTGAACTAGCTGGGTTTTTATGACAATCGATGATAGTTGTCATGGTCGCCATAACTCAGACTATCTTTAGATTCCAGATAACTGAGTTTAATTTCCACGAGCTGCCTTGGTTTGATTTGAACCTATGTCTGGGCCTCTGGATGTACGGTCCAGTGACATTACCATTATGCCACCGCCTCTACTTTGCTGGTTGGAGAGGAGGATGAGGCTCATCTTTTCTGCCTTCCAGTCTAAATCTCAAAGGTGGATGCTGGGCCGAGGTACCAGCATTATGTTTGGTGGGTCACAGACACACGGATGGAAACGATGACAACAGTCTTAACAATTTTGGTACCAGATTTGTTTTGACATCTCCAGGATATAAAGACTTCACCTTGAAGACTATCTGTTGCATAATCTGCATAACATTTACAAAACTAAATATTGTAATTTTTTTTTCTTTTCCAGTAAGTTTACAAACACGAGATCGAATAGGAACTGGTGGTCCTGTTGTAGATTGTAGAGGACTATTGGACAATGATCTACCCGAGGGGTGAGTCAAGACTTCTTTGGATGGCTTCTTGTAGGAGATTTAACCATGTATGTAATTTTGTAAAATTAAATCACTTTCTGAAATTTTTAATTCTCTCAAAAGTTGGTTTAGATGTATTCCATACATTACAAGACCTCCTACTATATTAGAAAAATTACTGGTTCCAACACAGCTTATCCATATTAAACTTGTTCCCATGTGGAATGATTTCAACTTCTTGTGTTTAGAGAATTATTTTTTACTGTTTTTAGCAACGAATGGTAGATGATGCAAGAACATAAAGATCTGGGGATGTTTGTGCACAAATCTTTGAAGGTGATAGGACAGTTTAAAAAAAAAGGACATGGGTTTCCTGGGCTTTGTTAATAGATGGATAAGGCACAGAAGTCAGGAAGTTGCACAAAACACGAATAAAACATGAATGCAAAAGCAAAATACTGCAGATGCTGAAAATCTGAAATTAAAACTCAAAATGTGGAAATACGCAGCATGTGAAGCAGCATCTGAGGAGAGAAATAGATTTCACGTTTCAGGTTAATGACCCTTCATCAGAACAGAGATGAAGGATGATCGCCCTGACGCATCAACTCTATTTCTCTCCACAGATGCAGCCTGATCTGCTCAGTATTTCCAGAATTTATGTTTATGTTGCAAATAAAGCATTAGTTTGGCCACAACTGGAGTACTGAGGTCAATTCTGGGAACCACACTTTAAGCAGGGGCTTCAAGACTTTGGACAAGGTAGAGAAGAGATTTACGAGATTGGTTCTAGGGTTGAGCTATTACAGTTAAGTGGATCGACTGGGTTCTCCTTGGAGGCGGGATGCTAAGACGAGATTTGATGGAGTTTAAAATCATGCAAGGTTTAAATAGGGTAGATAAAGCGATAGTATTTTTCAATGGTTTAAGGATCAATAGCCAGAGGGTACTGTTTTAAGGTGATTGGCAAAAAGAATTGGAAGCAACATGAGCAAAGACTTTCTTGCATGACGAGTGGTGAGGATTTAGAATACATGCCTGATAGAGTGATGGAAACAGATTTGGTAGTAACTTTCAGAAAGGAATTGGTTAAATACTTAAGTGTGATATGGGGAAAGAGCATGGGAATGGGACTAACTGGATTATTCTTTGAAACAGCCAGTGTAAACTCGATGGGCTGAATGGCTTCCTCAGGGTTGTTCTGTTCTATGCTTCTCTGATGGGATTTTTTCCACCATTCAACTTAAAAATGAACTAATTTTGAGTTAAAATGGTTATTATGCTCATAAACTGAAATATTAATATTCATATGGTTCATGCAACAAAAATGATCTTTCAACAAAAATGGTCTATCTGAAAATGCATGAACGTTTTTGAAGGCAAGCCAAGTTTCAGACTTTGCTGAATGAGAGACAATCTCATTAAAACCTACAAAATTCTGAAGTGGATGCTGAGAGATTGTTTCCATTGGTCGGGGAATCTAAAACATGGGCACAGTCTCAGGGTAAGGGGCTGGTCATTTAGAATTGAGATGAGGAGAAAGTTCTTCAACTGACAGGCTTGTGAATCTTTGGATTTCTCTGCATGCATTTAAGGTGAAGATAGACAAATTTTGGAAACTCGGGGAACTAAGGGATATGGCTGACAAAATCAAGCTGAAGCCCAAGGTCAGCCAAGATCGTATTGAATGACGGAGCAGGCTTGATGGGCTGTGTGGTCTAATACTCCTATTTCTTACGTTCTGGCATGTCCAATTCTAACCCAGAGAGAAATGTTGGAAAGATTTTTGCTTGGTCTTTTAATAGCCCAGACCTTCTTGTCTCTGGATAGTCTTGAGACAGGAGGCACTCGGAAAGATATCCGTGGGACCCATCAGACATAAGCACATGCCAGGTTCTTATGCAGAAATTTTAAACTTCTGATTGTCAGCTTTACCCTGTCTTGATTGCCCTGTGATTGGCCAGAACCATACAGACTCTGGCTGTTTACCGTATACAAATTCTGGTTTTGTCATGGATTTGCATGAGAGTTTTTCATAGCAAGTATAAAATCAGCAAAACGCGTAAGTAAATTAGCTTGAGTGTCAAAGCACTCCAGAAACCTCTGACAATGCTCCACACCTTGTGGACATGGTGCTGGAGATGGTTCCCATTCAGCGCTCCCTGTGGAGGTTAGATGTGGCTTTACGAGCGGAGAAGGGGTTTTGTGAGCATGTGCCTGTGGCCATCGAGGAATATATTAGGTTTAACAGGAATGATTCAGTCACTCCCTCCAAGTTGTGGGAGGCCCTTACACAAGTTGTAAAGGGAGAGATAATCTCATGTAAGGCGCATTTAGATAGGCGGGTAATGGCGGGTAATGGCAGCGAGTGGTGGTTGCAATCTTGGAGATGGATCGCTGCTATTCGGAGGACCCTACTTCGGTGTTGCTGGGATCTAGGAAGCAGCTGCAAATGCAGTTTGATCTGGTGGCCATGGGGAAGGCGGTGGGCCAGCTGCGGCGCTCGAAGGGGATGGCTTATGAGCAAAGGGAGAAGACGGGCCCTCTTTTGGCTCACCAGCTGAGGCGGCAGGTGACTTTCCGGGAGATTGTACAGATTACATGGGCAGCACGGAAGCACAAGTGATTGGCACTGTGGCTTCACAGCACCAGAGTCCCACGTTCGATTTCCTGCTGGGTCACTGTCTGTGCAGAGTCTGCACGTTCTCCCCATGTCTGCGTGGGTTTTCTCCAGGTGCTCCGGTTTCCTCCCACAGTCCAAAGACGTGCAGGTTAGGTGGATTGGCCATGATAAATTGCCCTGAGTGACCAAAAAAGGTTAGGCGGGGTTAATGGGTTACGGAGATAGGGTGGAAGTAAGGGCTTAAGTGGGTCAGTGCAGACTCGATGGGCCGAATAGCCTCCTTCTGCACTGTATGTTCTATTAGGGACTCGGGTGGCAGCTTGGTCTCTGCTCCGAGGGAGGTCAGTGAAGCGTTCAAGGTTTTTTTACAGGGATCTCTATAGGTCGGAGCCCCCGGGGTTTGGGGCGAACATGTCGGAGTTCCGAGATTGGTTGTCCTTCCCGATGGTGGAGAGAGAGAGAAGGGAGGAGTTGGAGGCTCCGTTTTCCTCTTGAGGATGTACTGAAGGGCATTGAGCTCATGCAAACAGGTAAGGCCCCTGGTCTGGATGGGTTTCCTACTGAATTTTATAAGAGGTTTGCGGGCCAGTGAGTGCCATTGATAGTAGATATGTTCAATGATTCTTGGCTCGGGGTTTATTGCCGAACTCGCTTTCGCAGTCCTCTACCTCTCATCTTGAAAAAGGGTAAGGACCCCTCGGAATGTGGATCATATAGGCCCATCTCTCTTTTGAACGTGGATGCCAAGGTGCTGGCACTGCGATTGGAGGATTGTGTCCCAGAAGCAATTGCAGAACACCAGACCCGCGTTGTTAGGAGGCGGCAGTTATTGGCTAATATACTGCGTGTTCTGAATGTGGTCTTCTCCCCCTCTTCAGTCCCTGAACGAGAGGTGATTATATCTATGGATGCTGAGAAAGCGTTTGACCAGGTGGAGTGGGGGTACATTTTTGAGGTGCTTGGGAGATTTGGCTTTGGGCAGAAGTTCATCTCATGGGTTCGGCTATAGTATAGAGCATGTGTTCATACTAATGCAACAAGGTTGGGGTATTTCCTATTTAATAGTGGTACGAGGCAAGGAAGTCGATTATTGCCACTTCTATTGTGCTAGCGATAGACTCTTTGGCCATAGCACTGAGGTCTTCGAGTGAATGGCAGCGGATACGGCAGCTCGGTAGCACAAGTGGCTAGCACTGTGGCTTCACAGCGCCAGGGTCCCAGGTTCGATTCCCCACTGGGTCATTGTCTGTGCAGCGTCTGCACGTTCTCCCTGTGTCTGCGTGGGTTTCCTTAGGGTGCTCTGATTTCCTCCCACAGTCCAAAGATGTGCAGGTTAGGTGGATTGGCCATGCTAAATTGCCCTTGGTGTCCAACAAAAGGTTAGGAGGAGTTATTGGGTTACGGGGATAGGGTGGAAATGAGGGCTTAAGTGGGTCGGTGCAGACTCGATTGGCCGAGTGGCCTCCTTCTGCACTGTATGTTCTATGTTCATAAGGAGGGGCAGGGAGGGAGCATAGGGTGGCTTTATATGTTACGGATCCAGTCTTCTCTACGGACGGAACAATAAAACTACTGAGGTAATTCCGGTATCTGGGTATTCAAGTGGCCCATGATTGGCCCATGCTTCATAGGTTAAACTATACAAGTTCGGTGATAAGGGTGATGTCCAACTTACGGAAGTGGGATAACCTTCCACTGTCCTTGGTGGGCAGAGTCCAGACTGTTAAGATGAACATTCTCCCTAGGTTTTTAATTTCTGTTTCAATGTGTTTCTGTTTTCCTTGCTAAGTCTTTCTTTGCCACTGTTAACAAATTAATCACCTCTTTTATTTGGGCAGGTAAATCACTAAGAATTTGTAGGGTATTCCTTCAGAGAGACCAGCAGTCATGGCGTTCCCCAATTTGTATGCTTATTTCTGGGCGACCAATATTGAGAAGGTGCTGGGGTGATTGGGAGTGTCAGATTCTGTATGGGGGCAGATGGAAGCAAGTTCGGGTAGGGGCTTGAGTTTATGGGCGTCGCTCCCATTCTGCCCAGTGAGATATTTCACGAACCCGCTGATGATATCTACTTTAAGGAAACGGAAACTGTTTAGGCAGCATTACAAGCTGAGCACCATGTCATTGTTGGCCCCTATCTGTGGCAATCATTTGTTTGTGCCGTTGGGTCTGGATGTGACATTTAAGTCATAGGAAGGAAGGTGCCTTGTATATTGTGGAGATCTGTTCATGGAGGGAAGGTTTGTTGGTTGCGAGGAGCTTTCGGTGAAATTTCAATTGTCAAGGGTGCACTTGTTCCGCTATATCCAGTTACACAGTTTTGTCTGGAAGGTCTGCCTACATTTCCCTTAGCGCCTCAGCCCTTCCTGCTGGGAAGAATCCTATGCTGGGGTGTTGTGTGGTAGCATTTCAAATATTTATGGACCGATTATGTCAATGGAAGCTGTCTCGCTGAACCAGATGAGGGATGGGGACCTATTTTGAATGAGGACATGTGGGGTGAGGCCCTTTGTAGGGTGAACTCCACTTCCTCCAGATTCAGCTTAAGGTGATACATACGGCTCACCTAACTAAGGCTAGGATGAGTGGGTTCTTTGCAGGAGTGGAGGACAAGTGTGAGCGGTGCTCTCGTGAGAGTGCTAATCACACCCACATGTTCTGGTCATGTCCAAAGATGAAAGCTTTTGGGCCTCCTTTAGCACCATGTCAATGATTCTTAACACTGATCTGGAGCCTTGTTCATTGGTGGCCATTTTTAGGATGTAGGACTTGCCGGGGTTGCAGACCGGGATAAAGGCTGATGTTCTTACCTTTGCCTTGTTGATAGCCCGGAGGTGATTTTTACTGGGATGGAGACCCATGAAATTTTTATATCTGAGAAGGTCAAGTATACCGTTCGGGGGTCATTGGACATCTACCTGAGGTGGCAGCCATTCATTTTCTGCTTCAAAGAGTTAATTACCATCAGCTGTTGGGGAGGGGTGTTGTTTTGGTCTTTCCTTGGGTGGGATTTATCAGTTCAGTTGGGTGCTTTTTTCTTTCCTTTTGTGCGATATTGTACTATTTGCTATTTGTTTTCTGGGCTCTTTGATGTTAATGTCATGTTTGTTATAAAGGAAAAATGTTCAATAAAAATATTTTAAAATATATATAAGAAAAAGTGTGGGGGGGCAAGTGATATAAGTGATGGAGTGGCTGTGTTTTCACGAGTTCTGGCTCTGCTCGTTTTTTAATTCTTTATTTTATCCTAATGCGCATCCCATAATTACCAATTTTTTGGGATGTATGGCTTGTACTATGTCCTTGAATGATCCTGGCCTGTATTTTGTGACAAAGAGCCAAGTTTAATCAGAGAAAATGCTTGTTTGATTGAGGCGGTCGGAGGTTGCTGGAGTGGGACCCAGTTTAGAGTGGCGGCTTTGCTGGTGAGTGGGCCCATGCCTCGATGTACTCTTTGAATTAGGATGATGGCTGCTATTGCAAATTATATTTTGAATCATGATCTCAGCTCCCTGGTGCAGGCCTTTGGTGCTCACTTTGATGAACTGCGAAATATCCTTGAAAAAATAGTGGAAGCACAGAAGAGAATCATGGTATTTGATAGTGCACTTTCCCTAGTCGGTCTTTCGAAATCCTGCTGCCTGATGTGTCGTCTATCCTGACTGACTTGGTAGTAGGAGTTGGACAAGGAATGTTTGTGAGCTCGATCTCTTCGAGGAGTGGGAGGCATGATCCCAACTGAGCTTGAGAATTGGCAGCCATGCTTTCGCAATCTTGATTTGTTTCAAGTTCGACTGAGCACATTGTATCTGGTCTTCGCAGCCTGGGGTCAGTTGGAGTCCCCAACCACTGGCCTTATACTACCTTGTCCTCATGTTCGTCATGAGGGTTTGGAGGTGGCTCGTTATATTGAGTCATTGGCGCCATGGTTCCTTCGAGCCTGGAGGTCGGGCAATGATGTGACGGAGGTGATGGCACTTCATTCGATGGAACTTTTGAGAGATCCTGAGTATTGTGCAACAACCCTGTTATTGCTTTGGCCTTTCCAAGCAACAAAGATGGTATTATTACCCTGCAATTCATCAATTATCCTGGACTTTATTCCTTTGTGATTGTGCTCTTAACTCCTGTTGTCTTTTCTCCTGAGGGCGGCACGGTAGCACAGTGGTTAGCATGGCTCCCTCAGCGCCAGGAACCCAGATTCAATTCCGACCTTGGGTGACTGTGTGGAGTTTACAGGTTTTCCCTCCGGAGCTCCAGTTTCCTCCCACAGTCCAAAGATATGAGGATTAGGTGGATTGGCCATGCCAAAATCCACTTAGTGTCCAGGGATGTGCAGGTTAGATTACGTGGATGGAGTGGGTGAGTGGACCTGGATCGAGTGCTCTTTTGGAGGGTCGGTGCAGACATGATGAGCCGAATGACCTCCTGCACTGTATGGATTGTATAATTCTGCGGTTATGCGATGTTTGAGGGTGAGGATCATCTGTTACCTTGTTTTGGCAAAAAAAAACAGATTGAGTCGGTAAAGTGATATGTGGTTTGTGCATTATCTTGCCCTTTTTTAAAAAAGTATGTGTAATCCTTGCATTTCTGAGGAGGGAGTGCACTTTAGTTACCCCTTACCTCATTTATAGCGAAGATGAGTAGAGGCACGTGGCTGGTATGGTGGCGGCTGGTAGGGTTAGAGAAGTCCTCACTGGGATTGAGGAAAGCCCCAGTTAGAGCTAATCATATCAGGTTTTTATTTTGCTTTTGGTTACTCTGAATTTTGAGAATCCGTGCTTATCTCCTTTGAAGGCCTGGACAGATCCTGGAGAGGACTGGGTTCCTTGTAATTCTTCCTGGTGGTTTGTGTTTTTGAAGCTACTGGAGAAGGGGGAAATGAGTGGTGATGCATACCTGGGTGTGGTTGGTTTATCCTTGCTCAATTTGTTGAAGTGAGAGTATGTATTCTATGCCTCTGCTTTGTTGGAGCCCTTCTCTGGGTTGGGCATAGGTTTGATAGGGGAGTTAGCGCCCTCCTCCAAGTGGTCTTACATAGTGGTTTCTGGAGTGTCCTCATTGTACTTGGGTCTTCCATGGGAGGTTATGATTTTGTCTCTGTTGAGGCAGCGCAACCTTGTCCCCTAGCACACACCTTGTAATGGCATATAGTGCTGATCTGTGTCTGATGTCCTAACTCTCGCGTTCCTCCCATAGGGGTAGGGGGCGGGTTCGTCTCTTCATCTGGGTAAACGGTGTGCCGTTATGAGCCCCATTTCGGTCTATTGGATTACGGGGGTGGGTGGTTCCCTTATTGTATCGTGTGGAGGGAATCTGTGCCCCCTCCCAAGAAACCCAATTATGGGTGTCTTGATTCTTGTTCTCTTCAGTAGTGGGGGTCTCCTCGGTCGAGGCAAATGTGATTTTTCTACTTTTGGGGTGGTTAGTGGCCAGCTGGGTGGTAGGTCTTGGCGTGTGTTGGGGGTACTGGCTCCTTTTTGTAAGATTGTGCTGAATTAGACAGATCCGGTGCTGGGGCTGGCATCCTGTCATCCCTTTATGGTTGGGACATCCCTCCTCGAAGGCACTTATTAGGGACATATTAAGAGGCTGAGTTTTGATGCGCTATGAGTATCCATAGTTAACTGACGCCTTAGTATTCGAGGGTGTGGGGTTGAGCCAGGTCCTGCACTGTGGTTGATAACTTGTTGCCACCCCCTTATGTTTGGGACGTTTCCTTGTCTGAATGAGCACCGTTTCTCCTCTTCATACGGTGGTGGGCATGCGCCATAGGAATACGGACCTGTGGTTATGCCCTGGTCCTCCTTACCCTGAGATCATCTGCTACTGGTGGTTTTCCCTTTTACTTCCATCCTGGCTCAATTAGGTTGTTGAGAGGTGTGACTGTACTGACTATAATCCAAATCTATAGCAGCTGGGCCTCTCAGTGTAAATAATAATCTTTGTTCTTGTCACAAGTAGACTTACACTAACACTGCAATGAATTTACTGTGATAATCCCCTGAAAATCCCCTAGTCGCCACACTCCGACGCTGGTTCGGCTGAGGGAGAATTCAGACTGTCCAATTCACCCAACAAGCACGTCTTTCGGGACTTGTGGGAGAAACCGAAGCACCCAGAGGAAACCCACGCAGACACAGGGAGAACGTGCAGACTCCGCACAGACCGAGACCCAAGCCGGTAATCGAACCTGGGAACCTGGCGCGGTGAAGCAACAATGCTAACCTCTGTGCTACCATGCCGCCCTAATGATGATCGTTTTGCAGCGTGCCTGAGGCTAGGATTATGTTGCGTCTTGTGGTTATATGTAAAACATCCTCCTAGAACTGAGTTTCTTGGGAATTTATTTTGTATTTTTTCTATTTTTGTTATGGTGGGATCAAAGAATCCTTGATTGGCTCCATCAGGGGCACAGGTGGCTCTGATATCGAGGGGAGGAGGTTGCAGTGTGTCATTGGTGCTTCTGGTGTTGCTTGAGTAAGGAAGGTTGCTTGAGTAAGGGAGCTATGTACCAGTGCTGCCTGAAATTGACATGAAGAACTTATCCTGAATTTTCCTGGTTGTTGCGGGTAATCACTTTGTGGGAAGGTGTGCACCTTTTTGCCAAGTTTTCATGGTCTTAACCTTTTCTCCGTTGTTCTCCGGTGGTGCATATGGAGGCACTAAGTTGAGTCTAATAATTATACAGACTTATTGCTGGTCTGTTGTCCCCCCTCTCTATCCATGCATGTCGAGACATTTTTCCTGAGCTGTACCATTCCTGTGATTTTTCTGGTGTCATTTGTTCAAATGAAAAGCTTCAACAAAAATACTTTAAAAAAAATACAAAATAAAGTAATTTTGTAGGAATTTGTTTAAAGTAATTATGCAACTTATGCTAGGCATAGTTTCTAGATTATAATGGTTATATATTTTTTTAAACCATTGAAAGATCATGGTTGATTTTTCAGGTTATTTACTTCAGGTTATGACACTTAGAAATATGCTTGCATTCATGAATTCATATGCATAAAACAAAATGTACATATTTCCATTCTCATTTAAAACTGATGGGTATGATTTCCAGGCCTTTTCTGAAATACTTAGGAGAGGTTTTAGCAAACTTGCCTGTTTATTGGTCTGGACTAGAGACTATAGATGAGGTAATGCCATCCTGATACTGATACAAAGATCATTGAAAAAACACTATAATTTAAAGCTTTGCGCCTCTGTTCCTTTTTTGTTACAATAAATTGCACCTAATCTGAGTTGAAGGCATGAATTGTAATATCTGAATTAACATGTTTGAGTATATTTCTTCAGACTAACTGAGAATGGTAATTATTCAGTGAATAGTAAATGGTCTTGGATTTATTTGACTGCCTAAGCCTTTTAAGGACCTCCATGCTGCATTGTATAATCACAGTACTCAACACATGTATAGGTATTCCGAATCTATTATGTGAAATGGTTATAATGATTGTATCTGTTTACGGTTTAGGTCCTATCTCAACAGGCTATTAAAAATTACATTTATTAAAGTTACATAGCAATGAACATAGTGTCTGACAACTTGCTTAGGGAAATGTGCGTCTAAACATGCAGTTTATAAGCTCAACTTTCTTGCAATTTTAAAATTTTCTCTTTATCTATAATGTTATGTAAATTTCATCTTTTAGTATAATGTGGATAGATGCTGGAAGTATTTGTAATATATATTTTACAAGTGCATGATTTCCCTTGTCTCCAATGAAACACAGAAGAAAATGTGTGTTTAGAGTGTACTTGTTTTTAATTCAACATTTTCAACAACGTTATAAGGCATGTATCAACAGTTAATGTTTCCTACAACTTAATTGGGTCTGCATTTATACAATAATTATTTTGTTAGTGGCAGTATAGTAGCTATGGAATGCTCTTTGAATAATGTGCATAATTTTGAATCAGGCCACTTTTTGAGGATTCTGGACCTGGAAGGCCGCTAAGCTGTATTATGGAGGACACCGTACCATTTACAGACATAACAGGTGCTGCGGGTGGAGGGAACTGCCAATTGATAGAGTCTCCAAACCAGGAACAGAGACTTCAGACACAGCGAATCCGAAATTTTGGGGTTCGAGTTCAAATGCACACGCCACAGAGCCGGCCGCAAGGCCATCAGTCACCTGTATTGCCAGAGGGATATGGTAAAGCTTGGATTCAGTAGTGCTTTTTTTTAACTCTTATTCAGAAGGGAGTGCTAAAGTCAAATGGCCATTTTGTGATTGTCAGTAAATAATTGGCACTTAGAAATATGCTTGCATTCATGAATTCATATGCATAAAACAAAATGTACATATTTCCATTCTCATTTAAAACTGATGGGTATGATTTCCAGGCCTTTTCTGAAATACTTAGGAGAGGTTTTAGCAAACTTGCCTGTTTATTGGTCTGGACTAGAGACTATAGATGAGGTAATGCCATCCTGATACTGAGCACCGATAAAGTGAGTGAACACTGGAAGAGCTGTCCCATAAAACATCTTGTACAACCATAGCAGATCCGCCTGTACCATTGTACAGGGCTCAAATAAAGGTAAATTGTCCCAGATGAATGCTTTCCCCTTTGAGGGGGCGAACTGACTGGTGGTGATGTAACCTGAGGATCACCACACTTCAGGCGAAAGACAAGGTTGAGAAGGCAGGCCTCCTCAAATAATTGTGTGTTAAAATTCTTGTTGAGTAGCTTAGACTTCCTCTCTCCTCTCATATCCATCCACTCTAGTCCATAGCTTAAAAAACATTAACACCAGAGTTTAACGACGTCTTCATCCATCGGTTGGAGAACTGTGGAGGAAGGCAAAAAAACAACATCCAGACTGAAGCTCCCTTAATTTGTTATCTGATTTGTTGACCCCAATAATACGTCAATGTCTCTTGCTTTTTGGATCCGTGTCCTTGATTTTCAAGTTAGTAAGAAAAGAGGTATATTTGATCAAACATGGGGAGAATGGGAAGTAATACCGTATGCATTTCCTGGTGAATCGATACAGAGAGATATTGACAAGAGACAGCTTCATCTCTTTTGAGTATGAATTTTAAGTCACGCAGAGCACCTAAAGTACGGAGATAATTAATTGTACTCCCGCCCCCTTTTTCTTCTCTTCCTCTCCCCCGCCCCTCAACTACCCAGCCCACCAATGAATTTCTACCAAATGTGTGAAGAGTGCCGTCCACAAACGATGCCATGAATATTTGTACTAGTACACCAGAACATTTGTATTGTATTCTTTCTCACATTTTATAAATGACTTTATTGCATCACACTGGCCATCCCAACTCACTTCATAATGAAGGGAAAACACATCTACATTGTTAATGCACTCAGTCTTAACCTCAATAAATTAGATTTTAAAATAATTTGCAGAAACATTATAAACATGAGCATAAAACGCGTGCTTACACTTTCCCTGTGAATTTTGGAAAGAAAATGTTCTCTTTTCATTCCTCTCACTCCATTCTCTCCAGGTTAATTTGAAAGATTTTTGAATGTTGGAAATCTTCCATTTGTGATAAGACTAAATAGTGAAATGCATAGAGCTCGTACGAAAGGTTTTTAAAAAATTGTATTCAAGCACAAAAGTACGATACATTTATTTTGTGGCAAACATATGTACAAATGTTTATGTTTTGAACATTGGAGGCCCTTTTGTTGTTAAATATGTCCATCCACATATTTGGATTACCCTCGAAGTTGCAAATTTTTATAATGCTTGGAGAGAAAGGAAGGAATTTTAGGGTGGAATTCCCTGTGGAAACATATTTAGGAAATTACACCTGCAATTATCCCCATTTTGTCAATGTCTTTACACCCAAATTTCTTGCCCATCTCATTAACATACGCTGAAATGTAAAATTGGGTATACAAAAGCAGAAATCAACATAAACAATTAGGCCTCCAGGAAAAGTGCCAAACTTACACCAAATATTATTTTCTAACTATAAACTTTTAAGTTATCTAAACATCACTTATTCACATGTTTTAAAACGTGCAAATATGGAAGCTTTTCAGTTTTTATCGTAACTTAGACTTATTCTATTAAAAAAGCATTAAAAGAAACAGGAAATGCAGTGCAATTCTCAGGATATATTTTTTAAAATAGCAATAAAACATCAGAAAAGGTACTTTCCTACCGCACCTAAAGTTTTGTGTATAACGTGGCGCCCAATTTGAACTATCATAATTGCAGAACATTTTAGTATACGACTCTTCAGTGGGAGGCAGGGCCATTATATAGAGCCACTGATGAGATGGCTCTAGTCTAAAGCAATAACTAAATTTGGGCATAGCGTAATTATGTTTAAAACACATTTGTGCCTGTGGTTCCTTAATCTTTTACACTTGGGTATTTGCTTACACTTCAATTGCCTGGTAATTATGCATACAGATACACAGCAAATTCCAACATATTGTATTACATTGCCTGCAATTCTAATTTGAGCAAACTACTTGGTTTAGGAATGTGCAGTTAGTTCCGGACCAAGATGATATTTTTGCCTAGAAGTTTTAATTTCAAATACTGAATTTTAATGCATGGATTCCCATATATAACTTTGAAGGAAAGGAAAGAAGGTATAAGCTCAGTAAGAATTTTCATCAGCACATCCAACTACAATTTCTCTCACTTGAAGTACAAACTTGGCAAATTTATCTTAATTACAAATATAGAGAAGATGGAATTAATACAACACATATTTAATTTTCATGTAATGTGCAATTCTAGGGTCCATGCTCAAGCAGAATGTGTCGATTCCATTGCAGTTCAGGTTCTACAACAAGAAAAATAACTTGTTCTAAATTATTGTCTGTTTGTTTTCAGAGCAGCGAACAACTGTACAGGGACAGATTTATTTCCTGCATACACAGACTGGAGTCAGCACTTGGCACGATCCTCGAATTCCAAGGTTAATTAACAAAATTTGATAACACTTGCCAAACAGTTCCTGCTATATAGATAATTTCACTTGTTCTAATTTGATTTGTAATTTGTTTGTGCAGGGATCTAACAAATTTCAACTATGATGAGCTTGGTCCTTTGCCTTCTGGGTGGGAAGTCAGAAGTACAGTGTCTGGAAGAATATATTTTGTGGATCACAACAACCGAACTACACAGTTTACAGATCCCAGACTGCACCATATAATGAAGTAAGTTATTTGAAGGACAATCGACCTTTTTAAAGAATTATTCATTTTTTTGTGATGCATAAATATCATCATAATGGTCTGTTCCTTTTCCAATTGATAGTACTTTGAGTTTGTGCAGGTATTTTTGTGGAGTCGTGCAAATGTCTCTTGCAGATGCCTCACCTGGGGACGAGCAGACCTTTCCAGTGTCATTTATGGTCCTGGAACCGTGGGGGAATATTGTTGAATTGACCCTTTGCAGTAGTGTTTGTTTTCTAGTCTTCTGTAATGTTTTTAAATCAACAACTTTCTGCCAAATTTTTGCCTAAGACACCCACCATCAACACTTACAAATTTCTCACCTCTTAAACAAATATTCTGCTTTTTTTATTCTTCTGATCATCGAGAATAATTTTACACATCTCTATTATTTTCACCTGCCATCTTGTTTTTGCATGAATGGAGGAATTGGATTCAGCGTTATGATTAGTTCAAATTGGGTTAATTTGCATTGAAATAAAAAAGTCTGGGGACTAAATGCCTCTTGATCTTTCTTACTGCATGTCTATTTCTTTCTGCAAATATTTTGTTTGTTAAAGACATTCACTTGGCTGTATGTAGAGGATAATTTTTCATTGGTGCCTTACACAACTCAATACATTTGATTATTAATGAAGAGCATGTTTGGAGGTTTAACATGTGAACATCTGTCATTACCGAGAAAATAGCGTAGCTATCTAATTCTCTGTTGTAACTAATTCATACTAAAAACAGGCATAGGCCATTCAGTGCTTCAAACTTGCTCTGCTATTCAGTGATATTATGGCTAATCATAGAATTTACATAGAGTCTGTATCCTAAATCTATCTATCAGCTTTAGGACGTGAACTGAGGCCAAGTTCACCTCTTAAGTGGATATAAAAGATCCCATGGCAAACTTGTACGGGTCCTTCCTGTTTCTTCTTGTTTATTTCCTGTCTATTCCATTGTTTTTCCCTTTCTTTTTGATCCATGGATGTTTAATGAACTTGTGACTAAGGCAAAGCACCTGAAAGAAGCAGCCTTTAATTCAAACAGCAGAATCCAGAAGGCTGTGATGTTTTTGACTGGTGATTGGAGGTTGGCTGGCCTCAGTGATGACTCGGTTTAATTGATGTGGTAGGCGGCCAATGAATTGGCACAAATGGCTGTGGTCTCGGTATCAGGTAGTGATTGGCAATTATTCCACTGGAATGTTTCTCAGAGGCCACGAGGCTCCATTTTTGTTTCACTTTTGGTTCTGGCAGCAGAGGTGAAAGATCCAACTAAATCCTCTCCAGAAAACGGCTGCCAAGCCTCTTCATAAAAGATCCAGCTAATTCTCTCACTCTAATAAGCCTGTGGGTGTTGGATTTCTGAAAACAGAACCTAAAGGCAGGCCACAAACTGCGACCAAAGCCTGATAATAGAGGGACTCTGTCTCACCAGGAAAATTAAGGGTACAGGCTGTAAAACAAGGAGTGTGATTCCCGTGTGCTTACTGCGGAGAAAGCCTATAAGGACTCATCATCTAAAGGAAAGATAACTTTTTTATTTACACCCCTCTCCCCTGCCCTGTGTTTGTCTGTCTTGTGTCTGTGGGTAGAGAGTGGGGAGGCAAGTTACAATAGGAGTTAGGTACTTATTAATATTTAACCAACTGTATCTGCTGTGTATTTCACCATTAATCTTGTTGTAAATAAACAATAATTGTGTTTCAACTTACAAACCCAGTGACTGTAATTATTGGGCAGCCAAGAGCCAAAGATTTCGGGAATTTTTATCAGGATTATTGGTTTATTCACTTGTGTTGTGACTCCGGGTCACTTGGGACTGAAATTGACCACACACTTGCCCAGGGTGGCATGACGTTATTCGGAGAAGGGCAAGGGATTTATCCCTGATGTGCTGGCCAATATTTATCCTTCAAGCAGCATCACAGAAAACAGATTTTCTGGTCGTTATCACATTGCTGTTTGTGGAAGCCTGCTGTGCACAAATCTACTGATTTTGTTATAGTACAACAGTGACTACATTTCAAAAGTACTTAATTGGTTTTGAGACATCCGGTGGTCATGCAAAGAACTACATGGTTGCAAGTTTCTCTTTGTTTGGTATATCTCTTTGGACCTCCACTGTTCTTGACTTTTCTCAATTTAAACAATATTCAGTTATACTCTTTTTTTTTTTGGTCCAGAGTGAATGGCTTTGCACTTGTCAGTGTTAGAAATCCATCTGACGCAGTTTTGTTTGCTCCATCAATCAGTGCCTCTTTGTAACCTTATGCTACTATCTGCACTACTTATACTTCTAATCTTTGTGACATCAACAAACTGTAGTTTTAGCTAATTTATTAATAAGCATAGTGTATTCTTGACGCTTCCTTATAGCAATCCATCACAGTTGAAAGAATCAAACCAGCCATTGCCAGTGCAGACAGAGGTACCGGTGGAAGAAGGGGAGGGAGAATGGTCTGTCCCAAGATGCGAGAGGGATCTAGTACAGAAGTTGAAAGTCCTGAGGCACGAACTTGCTTTGCAGCAACCGCAAGCCGGGCACTGCCGCATTGAAGTCTCCAGAGATGAAATCTTTGAGGTAACATTAATATGTGTGTTTTAAGGGTGTATATATAGTTAGGCACTTATTATCTGTGCTTGTACTTATCCCAGGCAGCTTTGAAAAATGCATTTTATGAAATATTTTTAGGAAAATTGTTAAATTATGTTCTGTTTTCAAAAAAAAACTTACTGTAGCTTATTCTGTTTAGGAATCATATCGGCAAGTGATGAAAATGAGACCAAAGGACTTGAAGAAGCGTTTAATGGTTAAATTTAGAAGTGAAGAAGGGTTGGATTATGGTGGCGTTGCCAGGTAAGATTTATTTACACTGAGTCCACAGTCGTATCATTGCTGATTGAAAACAAAAGTAGAAGTGTTTACAACACTGCAGATCCGCAGCAGTGGCAGACATTAGCAAATTCAATTACTGGGGCAACTATGGTGCAGTGGTCAATTGATGGCACTAAAATATACACACTGTTGCAATTTGAACACTAACTGCTTTTGCGAACAGATAAGGCTCGCACCATCAAGGTTAGGAACACTCGCAGCTCTCTGTACTGTTTACATAGATTGCACCGTGGGCATACTCCTGAGTTCAGAGAACAAGCATCGTGCTCACACTCCTGAGTTCAGAGATTCTCTGAGTCTGAAGCTTTTATTATTCTGCCCAATTTGAGCTGCAAATTGGTTTAGTGAAGTGTATTTAATTCAAAGAGAACGGATAAGGGTGTTGTAATTTGAAGTAACATCCCTGCAAAGCGATAGGGTCTGTGCGAAGATTCACATAAGCAATTGGTCAGGCTCATGAATAGGATGGGCAGATGGTCTAAACGAAAGCTGGAAGTACCCACACCATCACAAATCACGGCAGTAAACTGATGGAGTATTTTATGTGGGTCATGAAGGTTTATTGCGTAGGAAGGGTAGTGGTTGAGTTCGGGATATTTCGGGCTGCATAGTGGGACGCGGCAGGGGTGCCTGCCCCCCGCCATTGCCTTGGCTGTAAAGCCATTGTGCAGGGGGGTGTCGAGCACAGGGTTTTGCTGTGTGCGGATGACCTGTTATATATTTCGGACCCATTGGGGACATTATGGGGATTTTGGAGGACCTTGGCAGGTTTCCGGGTACAAATTGAACATGGGAAAGAGCAAGGTGTTCCCGATTGAGACCAGAGGACAGGAAAGGAGGTTAGGGGAGTTGCCGTTTACGTTGGTGGGACGAGTTTTAGATACCTGGGAATTCAGGTGACGCGGGTTTAGGCGCAACTGCACAAAATTTGACTCGGTTGGTGGAGTGGATGAAGGGAGACTTCAAGAGGTGGGATGTGCTGCCACTGTCGTTGGCGGGACGGGTGCAGTTAGGATGACAGTGCAGTCAAGGTTCCTGTTCGTATTTCAGAACTTTCCGATCTTTGAGCCGAAGTTGTTCTTTAAAAAGGTTAATGCGCTGATCTCTGGTTTTATATGGGCTGGGAAGACCCCACGGATCAAAAGGGCGTTTTTGGAGCAGGGACGAGGAGGTGGGTGGTTGGCGTTGCCGAATATAATGAACTAGCACTGGGCAGCGAACATCGCCGCGGTTAGGAATTGGATGGAGGGGTCGGCATGGAGGCAGTTTTGGGGAACGAGCTAAGGGTATTGTTAATAGCGTCTCTGCCGTTTTCGCCAGCTGGATACACCGTGAGCCCAGTGATGTCAGCCTTGAGGATATGGGGGCAGTGAAGGCAGTATTTGGGACTGGAAGGAACCTCGGTGTGGGCACCGTTCTGTTATAATCATAGGTTTGCATAGGGGTGAGCATGGTTGCGAGACTTCGGGTGTAGCTGCAGGCAGGGATTGAGCGATTCATGGGCCTTTTTGTCGGGGCCGTTTCGCAAAATTAGTGGACCTGGAGGAAGAGTATGAACTGTCCAGGGGGAATGGTTTCAGGTACCTGCAAGTTTGGGATTTTGTGAAGAGAGAGGTGTCGTCCTTTCCCAGGTTGCCATCTTTGGGTTTGCGAGACAACGTCGTGTCGAAGGGGAGATGGGGAGGGGAAGGGCTCTGAGGTCTACAAGGAGCTGATGGATTGGGAGGAAGCCCCAGTGGGGGATATAATGTGTAAGTGGGAGGAGGAGCTCGGTGGGGAGGTGTAGGCCAGGACATGGGCGGAGGCCCTGTGGAGGACGAATGCGTCATTGTCATGTGCGAGGCTATGCCTTATTCAGTTTAATGTAGTTCATAGGACACATGACGGTTACGTGGATGAATAGGTTTCTTGAGGGGGTAGAGGATAGGTGTGGGCAGTGCGCGGGGAGGCACGGGAATCACATCCCACATATTTTGGGCATTTCTGAAGCTAAAGGTGTTCTGGCAGTAATTTGCGGACTTAATGTCCGAGGTGTCAGGGGTAAAGGTGGTCCCGAGTCCAGAGATAGCAATATTTGGGCTGTCGGAAGATCCAGGGGGCGAGAGAGGCTGACGTTTTGGCCTTTGCCTCCCTGATAGCCCAGAGGCAGATCTTAATTGGCTGGAGGGACTCGGAGCTGCCGGAAGTGGGGGTGTGGGTGAGTGACCTGGCGGAATTCCTGAGGCTGGAGAAGGGCAGTTCGTCCTGAGGGAGTCGGTTGATGGAAGGTTGAAGCTCGAAGGTGGAAGCCATTCATTGACTTCTTTAAGGAGGATTGAGGAATCAGCAAGAGGAGAGGGGGGGGAAGGGATGGAGGAGTCAGCAAAGGGAGGGAGGGGGAAGGGGATTAAAATGGGGAAGGCAGGACGCGAGGAGGGGACTCGAATAGGGAGTGGGGGAGTGGGTGTTATTTATAATCTTGTATAATTTAGCTTCTGCTTCGGTTTGTTTTTTATGAAAATGCCTGAATAAAATATATTTTTTTTAAAAACGGATGTGTCGTGTTTGGGTGTTATCTTTTACTTTGCAAAGTGAGTAGTGACAGTGTCATGTCTTCTGGATTTTGCATTGTGCAATGATATCACTGATCAGATCGTGCCGTGCTGTCTGAGAAATCACCTCATTGCTATTCATTGGGCAGTGTGTGATCCAGGTTTTGGGCGGGGGAAGGAGATGGGAGATGTGGTGCAGTTGTAAAAACATTGGTAGAACATGATCCGGTCTAACAAGTTGGAAATAATGTTATCCATCATCTGTCAAACTTGGAAGCATTATGAACAGTGAGGAAGATGCTGTAGAACTGCAAAAGGGCACATGCAGCTCGATGGAATGGGTTGATAAGTGGCAGATAAAATCTAATGTAGAGAAGTGTCAAGTGATTAATTTTGGTAGGAAGTGACATGGGCCAGGGTTTAGAAAACTCCAAAGTATATCATGGAGTTCACCTGACCTACAACTGTTTATTGATTTTGGTTACTGTGAGCACAAGAGCCTGCCTCTCAGGTGTTATTCAATAGAGGTCTTGGGCGCTTTTAATCAAAAAACAAGCTTTATTCTACAAATTTAAAAAAAACAAGCTTTATTCTATGAATTTAGTTAACATTTTGATAGACACACACAATAAGCATTTTTATCAACTACAAACATAAATACCCCACACAGCTGTATAGCCCTTAATGAATCCCCCCATTACTGTTCCAATTTAATAACAATATCCAAGTAAAAACCAGAACCCCCTTTTCAAAGGTGTGGCCCAGCACATGGCCCTCTTACTGATATAAGACTTGGTATTGGTACTCTTTTTTTCCTTCCCAAACAGCAGGTTTGAATTCCTTCCAGAAAGCAATTATCTCTTTAAGTTATCAAGCCATCTGAAAACAGCTTTTAAAATGAAGATGGAGAAACCCTTCTTTTCAACCTGTGCAGTACAAACCAGTTCAAACTCAAACCGAAAGAAAAACTCAGAGCCACAGCCAGTACCCAACCCACAACGAAAGTAAAAATCACAGAGCCACAGCCCAGCTCCACCCACACAATAACATCACTGAAGCCATGTGATGAGACAAAACATTTCTTAAAGGGACACTCCCGTGACAGAAGGCTGCAGAGAGATGATATAAAATAAAGGATACAATTCCAAAGGGGGTAGTGGAGCAAAGAGACCTGAATGTACATGTGCATAAGTTGTTGAGGGTGGCAGGAAAGGTTGAGAGTGAGGTTAATAAAGCATATAGTATCCTACACTTTATTAATAGGGGCATAAGAGTACAAGAGCCCAGGAGTTTATGTCAAACCTGTATAGAATACCAGTTATTTCTCAATTGGAGTATTTTGACCAGCTCTGGGCGCCACACTTTCGGAAAGATGTGAAGGAACTAGAGAGTCCAGAAAAGGTGCATGAAAATGGCTTGAGGGATGAGGAACTTCAGTTACCTAGATAGATTGGTGAAGTCGAACTGGTTTCCTTGAAGAAGAAAACAGTGAGAGGAATTTGATCGAGATATTCAAAATCATGAAGGGTCTGGATGAAGTTGATAAGAAAAAACTGATCCCATTGGTGGAAAAATTGAGAACAAGAGGGCACAGATTTAAGGTAAATGGCAATAGAAGCAATGGAGGTATGACAAACAACTTTTTTCACGCAACAAGTGGTTGGGTTCTGGATTGCACTGCCTGAGAGTGGGGGAGGCATTTAAGGAGGGAATTAGATTATCATCTGAAAAGGCAGTGTGCAGGGCTATGAGGAGAAGGACGGGCGTGGCACTAGACAAATTTCTCCTTCAGAGAGCCAGCGCAGACATGGACCAAATGGCTCAACCATTTTGTAATGCTGTTATCCAATCTGGATCACAGTCTCACCTCCCCGCTCTACTCTTCTCTCTTTGCTCCCGACCCTGAGTTACAGACTGACTATCCCGCCACCTGAGCTTCCCCTAACCTTCTCCCACTCTTCAACCTGGAGGGCCTGACATTCTTCCCTGGCACACTTTCCTGCCCCCCCCTTTCCTCACCGATCCCAGCTCACACCACATAGCTCTGTCTAAGCACCTGCAACCACAGGTAACGTACACATATGCAGCACTGGTGGAAGGATGGAGCAGCCTTAACCAAAGGTTCCCCATACTTGTGTGCATGCGCAGGAGGACTGGTATATCCTGTATGGTTACAATTTGATAATTTCCGAGAGGAATAGAATTCAAAAACAGAGAAATTATGTTAAACATGCATAGGACCTTGCGTAAATTGCACTTATTAGATGCACAGTATTGGTCTCCATAATCACAAACATGATATAGAAGAAAAAGTGCAAAAAACTATTTACATCCTTAACACCAGAACTGAGAGGGCCAAACTATCAGGGAAATCCAAACGAACGGAGTTCAGCAAAGTATGAGGGGCATAGACAGAGTAGATAGTCAGACTTCCCAGGGTAGAGGGGTCAATTACTAGGGGGCCATAGGTTTAAGGTGCGAGGGGCAAGGTTCAGAGGAGAAGGGCGAGGCAAGTTTTTTTTACGTAGTGGGTGCCTGGAACTCGCTGCCGGAGGAGGTGGTGGAAGCAGGGACGATAGTGACGTTTAAGGATCATCTTGACAAATACATGAATAGGATGGGAATAGAGGGATACGGACCCAGGAAGTGTAGAAGATTTTATTTTAGATGGGCAGCATGGTCGGCGCAGGCTTGGAGGGCCGAAGGGCCTGTTCCTGTGCTGTACTTTTTTTGTTCTTTGTTCTTTTGTAACAGATGTTTCTACTTGTGGGGAGAGTCCAAAACTAGGAACTGTAAAGATCAGATAATCGCTAAAATCCCAGTAAAGAATTCAAGAGAAGCTTCTTTACCTGGAAGGTGATGGGACTCTGAAATTTGTACCTCAGAGGGTGGTTGAGTTACAGAATGGAAAAAGGAGTAGAAAGATATTTTGATAAGGCGAGACAAAGTTGTGGCAGGAGGCTTGTGTGGGCATGCACATGACATAAAATGGCCTGTTCCTGTGCTATTAATTGCCTTTAATTTTCGAACTGTGGCTATGTTATTAAAAGTAAATCCATGTTAGAAAATCTACACGTAGATGGAATGTGGATAGTATGGCCGAGAAACCATAGATATAAAGCCAATTGAGATGTTTAAAAGGAAGATGGATCTTTATTTGCATTATAAAGCCTTGCAGATTACAAGGGTAGAGCTGCCACTTGTAATAAATGTTTAAAAAGCTGGTCTGTTGACCTAACTGCCCTATGCTCGTTCTGTTATTACAGTCCTGATTACGTTCAAATATCGTTTACATGTGTTTTCTTGTTTTGTAGGGAGTGGTTGTATTTGCTCTGTCATGAAATGTTGAATCCTTACTATGGACTATTTCAGTATTCAACTGATAATATTTACATGCTACAGATCAACCCAGATTCTGCTGTTAATCCTGTGAGTATCAAAAGTCAAGTGAGAGCTAAATAAAAACAAACTAAATAAGAATATTCTGTGTTTTCTTATTGTTTTGTAAGTGACCTGACTGTAATATTAGTTGAATTGGACATTCTGAATTATCCCTCTGAGTACCTGAACAGGCACCGGAGTGTGGCGTCAAGGGGATTTTCACAGTAACTTCATTACAGTGTTAATGTAAGCCTACTTGTGATGATAATAAAGATTATTATATTAATCTTTTATCGAGCAAAATTCAATTGCCAGAAATAACTGCATGTAGAAATTTTGCATTGTTCCCTATCTCCCATTAGATAGAAGATTCAGACTACTTAGGCCTGGTAAGATACCCTATCGTTAGCTTGTATTCAACACTATTTAATTTCTGTTGAATTGTAATACAAGGGATTACATTTGTTCCTCTAGAAAATTCAGAATTTTCCACTGAAATAAATTTGTCACGGGAGAGTTTTGTATGAATATCAATTACTGCTCAACTATAATTATTTAATGCCTACACAACTTTTCAGTCTCCTAAAAGATTCACTTGAAACATTTGTAACAATCTAAGTCTCGTAATGTAACTTTCATGCTGGAAATATTCCTGCTTGTGTTGATTCTTAATAAATAGTTCACAGATCCTCTAAATAATTGTGCTTCCTAATTTATTAGATGAGATGAAAAGTGGGCATCAGTTTTAAAATTCTGGTAGTACATTATATGAGCATTGATGTGGAGTCATTTCCACTTAATGTGGCCATGAATTTACATGTTTGGTTCTTATTAAATTTCAGTAATCTTTTTTCATGATTCAAACCATGCAACATTCAACCTTTTCAGTGCATGAGCAAGCTTCACAATTTTTCTCATCATCTTTTTAGATGCTAATTTCTTTTTGGGATTAGGAAGATCAGTTTGAAGAAATATATTAACTAGCATTGCTTAAGTTGAATTGATGGAACACCATTCCCTCACTCCAGCTCTGTTAAATGTGCTGTCAAAGAGTAAATTATAAATGGTTCAACAATGATGCCATAGACATGATATGCTAAACAGCCTCCTCAAATTCCCCGCGTTGACATATATGAACCTTCTCAATTGTATTTTTGAACAAATTCATCTGGGCATTTCAACAAGGAAATATTTTGTTTCTTGACATTGGTTCATTTCTGTCATTTAGGACAGTTTTTTAAAATAAATTTAAAGTGTCCAATATTTTTCCAATTAAGGGCAATTTTGCGTGGCCAATCCACCTACCCTGCACACCTTTTTGGGTTGTGGGGCTGAGACCCACGCAGACACGGAGGGAATGTGCAGATTCCACACGGACAGTGACCCATGGCCGGGTCCTCGGCGCCGTGAGGCAGCAGTGCTAACCACAGCGCAACCGTGCCGCCTATATCGGCCAGTTCTGACAGCCATTTGTTATCAATGTCTTCAGACTGTAGAACCATTTCAAGAAAAGCTCCCAGTGCCGTGAAGTACATCTGTTTCAATTTGGAGACGGAGTTCACATCACTGAGCTAACAGCAAAGTTATTCTAATTACAGAAGTATATTCAGAAGTGGAAATTCACAATTCTACTTCCAGTTGACAACTTCTGCAATACCCGTGTAAGGAGTCTGTATGCCACCAAGCGAGAAATCGCATTATGGGCCTATATTTGTGGCACATCAGAGATTTTGTTTTTCTGCCGCAGGTGGTGCTTCTGCCTCTGCAGATGCCAGTGAAAACTGCTCTTAGGACAGTTCTAATGCCTCTGAAGGCAACAGTGCAGTCTCATTCACTTTGCTGTGCTACTACTGAAATCATGGTTGCCAGCAGTGTTGCTCTAAAGTAAATGGAGCATATTGTCATTTCAAATCATTTTCATTGATAGTGGTCTGTTAATTTGAGCAGAAGACTGCCTCTTTCATGATCACAATTCTAAATTAATTTCTACTTGATGACAGTGCTAACCTGAATATATTTTGGACTGTTGAGAATACTTCCTATTTGACTGGTTGTATCAGCTTAATTTCTGGTTTTGTCTCAGTATTCTTTTGCATTAATGTTACATAATTCAGTGAGGCATTGGAGAAGATTGATTATATGAATGTTTCTGGTGCTTTTGCTTGTCAGCCACAGGATGGCAGCATTTTACTTTTTAATCAAACAAGTGTATATTTCTTCTACAGGAACATTTGTCATACTTTCATTTTGTGGGTCGGATAATGGGACTTGCCGTATTCCATGGGCACTACATTAATGGGGGTTTCACATTACCATTCTACAAGCAACTGTTGGGTAAACCTATCCAGTTATCAGACTTGGAAACTGTTGACCCAGAATTGCACAAGAGCCTGGTTTGGATCCTGTGAGTTGAGCTATTGGAATTACATAACTGTAAGATTGACTCTTGAATTTTTCCTTTCTGACTAATGTCTTTCTGGCTGCACATCTGGACAGAAAATAATTAAGTCGAGGTTTGAGATTGCTACTTAAGGAAAGGTGCATTAACTTTTCCTCGGAATAGCTGTTACTGCAAATGAATAAAGGAATTGAAATTATATCTTGTATAATCTGAAAAGAGTTGGTGCGTAAACGTAACTTTTGATAGTTTAGTTCAGAAACTGTTAGGTGTGTCATGATCTCATAAATCACAAGGGATGAAGGATTATACTGTTGAGACTTTGGTAATGCTTCTGGACCTTTGATTTAGATTTGCCATTTATATTTTGAGATATCAGGTCTATTTCGAGTATTATTGTTCAGTAAAATTCTCTATTTATATGCATGGTAAATACTCTGGTGGAAGATGAACATTTTAATCAGGAGTTGCTTCAGGCTTTGATACATCTACAGATCAGCGCTAAGCATTGGTATAAGTAGGATGGTAATATTTGAAGTCAGAAAAGAAATTGTGCGTCTGCTTTAAAATAACGTAGACAGCTGCATTTGATATTCTATCAAATCGCAAATAATGAAGGTATCGTTCTCCAGCCAATTGTTTCATTGACTTTTTTTAACTGTTACAGTGAAAATGACATCACACCTGTACTTGATCATACATTTTGTGTTGAGCACAACTGTTTTGGTCGGATTATTCAACAAGAGCTGAAACCAAATGGCAGAAATGTTCCTGTAACAGAGGAGAATAAACGAGAATATGTGAGGTAAGTGGTTTCTGTTACTATTTGGGGGGAGGCAGGGCTGAAGGTGAGAAGGGCTATACTGCTCAATGCAAAGTTTTGAAATGCGTGTTCCCAATGTGTGCCAAGTAGTGGCTGATGACATTTTTATCCCTGCATTTTTAAAACACTGCATCTTGATGAGGTAAGTAATGTTATATCTGGAAAAAATTATCTCTGCTCATGGAAAAGTTACATCTCTGATTTTGCATTCAGTTTTTCTGACTCTGTTAGCTGGAGTGCGTTTAAAAATATTTCTGCACCCCCAGCCCGTGATTTTCCAACCAGACAACATTCTGGATGAGGTGCCAGTTGGACTAAACTTATCAGCATTTATGAAGTTTTTACTCAGTTGCATACGTAACTTGCTAAATATCACTTTAAAAACAAAAGAATTATAAAAAGAAACCACAGAGGTTATTGAAAAACCATCAATTAAAATAAATTGTGTAGCTTGTCCATTGTCTCCAAGTGGGCTTGATTCACATTAAAGTAGCTAATATTCCTCGTTCTTGTTTCCAGAGGGGGAGAGTTGGGCATATTCACATACAAAATGCTATTGGCCATTAAGATTATTCACCACCTTGGTTATGGTCCTACAATCCTAAATTGCACAATTGTGCAGTCCGGTGGTGCAATCAGCTCTTTCAATATGGCACACAAAATCCATTCTGGCAATATGTGGCTGCTTTCCAATTTATCCTATTGTCCTTCTTCTATCGGAAGCTGTTATTTGTGAAATATAGGGTGTGATTTCCCCACTGTGTTGTCGATCTGGGTGCATTGTAGTGAGACCCAAATCAGGAATCGCGCCAGACGCAAAACTGCGCACAAGTCACCTGACTCGCGGCGCCCAGCACAATCTGGATTATGCCCTCACTGGGCCTGATCCAGATAATCATGATTCACTCATTTAAATAGGTGTAGCCTATTTCAGGCCGCATTCATCTGGCCCATTGGAGTCCCCAGCCACACTGGCGAGGAGTCAAGCAGATGCCGATTAGTACTGGTTTCCACAAGTATAGACCAGGCATGGTGGCCACTCCAGGGGTCTCGGACGCTATTGGAACCCCCAGTTGGTCGGGCAGGGCAGATTCCTAGCACTCCCCCAGCACTTGGGAACCTTGGCAGCGCCAGGCTGGCACTGCCTGCACCGAGGCCCAAGAAAGGCTCTGCCCAAGAAAGAGGCTGGTGAAGGGGGATATGAAGGGTGGAGGGTTGTGAAGGGGGGTATGAAGGGGCATCATGAAGTTTGGCGGGTGAGGGGTTTCCTGAATGTTTGGGTGGGGGGGGGAGGGCTTGAAGGCGAGGGGGCTTCAGTCGCCCCAGAGCAGGTGTGCTCACTTTGCGGGTGTGGGGGGATGCCAATATCTGTGGGTCAGTTCAGTTGTCCGGCGGTGGGGGGTGTGGTGGACCCTCAAACTCACTTAGAGATCAGGGCACCCTTTCAAAATAGCACCCCGACCTCGGGGGCCGGTCTCCCCGCTGCTGAAAAAATTCCAAGTCTGGGCTAGACCGGGGAGAAACTCATCAAGCCCCAAATAAACGACTAAGTGTGGGTGAATAAAAGTCTGGATTCACCCAAAAACCTAACGGAAAATACCCTGTCAAACGCGCCCAAAATAGCACTTAGAAATGTTTTGGGAGAATCACACCCATAATTTCTATCTGCTTATTGCATAGAGCTTTCAATATTAACATTGGCTGTACTTTTAAAAAATATATATTTATTCAAGACAGTTTCAGTTTTATACAGGATAAAAGACATAACATCAGAAATCAACCTTCACAAATCACATTCCAATCACCTAAACCTCTCCGTTCCGGCCTCTGACTCGTTTTCCAACTATAATAACAAAAGAACCTTCTCCCTACATCCCCCCACCCCCGTGCTGACGTTTCACCAGTCTTTTTAAAGTAGCCGATGAACAACCTCGACCTCTAGAATAACCCCTCATCTGCACCTCTGATCGCAAACTTTATCTTTTCCAGGTGCAGAAACTCTGCCAAATCATTCAGTCACAGTGTTGCTTTAGACAGCTCTGAGTCCTACCAACCTAACAGTATCCACCTCCAGGCTATCAGGGAGGCAAAGGCCAACACGTCAGCCTCTCTCCCCACCTGCACTTCTGGATCTTCTGAAACTCCAAATATTGCCACCCTTGGGCTCGGAGCCGCCTTCACCCCCAGCACCTTTGACATAGTTCCTGCAAAGGCCTCCCAAAGCTCCAACTTCGGGCATGCCCAAAACATGTGACCATGATTCGCTGGTCCCTTTGCGCACCACCCGCATTTATCCTCTACTCTTGGAAAGAAGCGACTCATGCTTGAAACTGTTATGTACATTATTGGTACGAATATTCGCTGTGAGGGTCCTATACAGCACCCTAACCCAATCAACAAACCCCTGCCTAAATCTAAACCGTCCCAACACCCCAAACAAAAACGCCCATTCCACCCGGTCGAATGCTTTCTCCGCATTCATAGACACCATCACTTCCGTTTCCTGGCCCCCTGTGGGGCATCATGATCACATTCAACAGTTTTCTAATCTAATATTCGCCGGCTGCCGCCCTTTCACGAACCCAGTTTGGTCCTCGCCTCACACCCCCGGCACACAATCCTCCACACGCCTTGCCAACACCTTCACCAAATGCTTTGCATCCACATTTAGAAACGAGATTGGGTGGTATGAGCCACATTCCTCTGGCTCCTTATCCTTTTTAAAAATGAGCAAAATTGAAGCCTGGATAAAATGGGCAGCAGCTCCCTCCTGCCAACTGACTCATTATACATCTCTACTAGTAGGGGTCCCAATTCATAAGAACTAGGAGCAGGAGTAGGCCACCTGGCCCCTCGAGCCTGCTCCGCCATTCAATGAGATCATGGCTGATCTTTTGTGGACTCAGCTCCACTTTCCGGCCCGAACACCATAACCCTTAATCCCTTTATTCTTCAAAAAACTATCTATCTTCATCTTAAAAACATTTAATGAATGGGCAAGGAATTCCATAGATTCGCAACCATTTGGGCGAAGAAGTTCCTCCTAAGCTCAGTCCTAAATCTACTTCCCCTTATTTCGAGGCTATGCCCCCTAGTTCTGCTTTCACCCGCCAGTGGAAACAACTTGCTCGCATCCATCCTATCTATTCCCTTCATAATTTTATACGTTTCTATAAGATCCCCCCCGCATCCTTCTAAATTCCAACGAGTATAGTCCCAGTCTACTCAACCTCTCCTCGTAATCCAACCCCTTCAGCTCTGGGATTAACCTAGTGAATCTCCTCTGCACAGCCTCGAGCGCCAGTATGTCCTTTCTCAGGTAAGGAGACCAAAACTGAACACACTACTCCAGGTGTGGCCTCACTAACACCTTATACAATTGCAGCATAACCTCCCTAGTCTTAAACTCCATCCCTCTAGCAATGAAGGATAAAACTCCATTTGCCTTCTTAATCACCTGTTGCACCTGTAAACCGACTTTTTGCGACTCATGCACTAGCACACCCAGATCTCTCTGCACAGCAGCATGTTTTAATATTTTATCATTTAAATAATATTCCCATTTGCTGTTATTCCTACCAAAATGGATAACCTCACATTTGTCAACATTGTATTCCATCTGCCAGACCTTAGCCCATTCACTTAACCTATCCAAATCCCTCTGCAGACTCCTGGTGTCCTCTGCACTTTTTCCTTTACCACTCATCTTAGTGACGTCTGCAAACTTGGACACATTGCACTTGGTCCCCAACTCCAAATCATCTATGTCAATTGTGGGCCCAACGCTGATCCCTGAGGGACACCACTAGCTACTGATTGCCAACCAGAGAAACACCCATTAATCCCCACTCTTTGCTTTCTATTAATTAACCAATCCTCTACCCATGCTACTACTTTCCCCTTAATGCCATGCATCTTTATGTTATGCAGCAACCTTTTGTGTGGCACCTTGTCAAAAGCTTTCTGGAAATCCAGATATACCACATCCATTGGCTCCCCGTTATCTACCGCACTGGTAATGTCCTAAAAAAATTCCACTAAATTAGTTAGGCACGACCTGCCCTTTATGAACCCATGCTGAGTCTGCCCAATGGGACAATTTCCATCCAGATGCCTCGCTATTTCTTCCTCGATATATTCCAGCACCTTCCCTACTACCGAAGTTAAGCTAACTGGCCTATAATTACCCGCTTTCTGCCTACCTCCTTTTTTAAACAGTGGTGTCACGTTTGCTGATTTCCAATCCGCCGGGACCACCCCAGAGACTAGTAAATTTTGGTAAATTATCACTAGTGCATTTGCAATTTCCCTAGCCATCTCTTTTAGCACTCTGGGATGCATTCCATTAGGGCCAGGAGACTTGTATACCTTTAGCCCCATTAGCTTGCCCATCACTACCTCCTTAGTGATAACAATCATCTCAAGATCCTCACCTGTCTGTCATAGCCTCATTTCCATCAGTCTCTGGCATGTTATTTGTGTCTTCCACTGTGAAGACCGACCCAAAAAACCTGTTCAGTTCCTCAGCCATTTCCTCATCTCCCATTATTAAATCTCCCTTCTCATCTTCTAAAGGACTAATATTTACCTTAGCCACTCTTTTTTGTTTTAGATATTTGTAGAAACTTTTACTATCTGTTATATTCTGAGCAAGTTTACTCCCATAATCTATTTTACTCTCCTTTATAGCTTTTTTAGTAGCTTTCTGTTGCCCCTAAAGATTTCCCAGTCCTGTACTCTCCCACTAATCTTTGCCACTTTGTATGCTTTTTCTTCAATTTGATACTCTCCCTTATTTCCATAGCTATCCACGGTCGATTTTCCCTCTTTCTACCGTCTTTCCTTTTTGTTGGTATAAACCTTTGCTGAGCACTGTGAAAAATCGCTTGGAAGGTTCTCCACTGTTCCTCAACTGTTTCACCATAAAGCCTTTGCTCCCAGTCTACCTTAGCCAGCTCTTCTCTCATCCCATTGTAATCTCCTTTGTTTAAGCACAAAACACTAGTGTTTGATTTTACCTTCTCACCCTCCATCTGTATTTTAAATTCCACCATATTGTGATCGCTCCTTCCGAGAGGCTCCCTAACAATGAGATCATTAATCAATCCTGTCTCATTACACAGGACCAGATCTAGGACCGCTTGTTCCCTCATAGGTTCCATTACATACTGTTCTAGGAAACTATCGCAGATACATTCTATAAATTCCTCCTCAAGGCTGCCTTGACAGACCTGGTTAAACCAATCGACATGTAGATTAAAATCCCCCATGATAACTGCTGTATCATTTCTACATGCATCCGTTATTTCTTTGTTTATTGCCTGTCCCACCATAATGTTACTATTTGGTGGCCTATAGACTACTCCTATCAGTGACTTTTTGCCTTACTATTCCTGATTTCCACCCGAATGGATTCAACCTTATCCTCCGTAGCACCGATGTCATTCCTTACTATTGCCCGGATGTCAACCAAAAATAACAGAGCTACACCACCTCCCTTACCATCCACTCTGTCCTTCCATATAGTTTGATACCCTTGGATATTTAACTCCCAGTCGTGACCATCCTTTAACCATGTTTCAGTCATGGCCATTAAATGATAATCATTCACGATGATTTGCGCCATCAACTCATTTACCTTATTCCGAATACTGCGAGCATTCAGATAAAGTACACTTATGCTGACTTTTATACCTCTGTTTTGAATCTTAACACCTTGATCAGTAACCTCTCCTAAGTTATTTTTCCTTTTAACTTTTCTCCTAATTTTCCTTGTCGTTGAACCCATATCTTCATGTAACAACCTGCCGCGTTGACATTCCATGTCAAACTTTTTATAGAACCTGTTGGGAACCCGTCCAGACCCAGGGCGTGTATGACCAGGCCTGGGACCTTCGTCAACACCTTCTTCACAAACTCTGAATCGCCCCAGTTGGGGGCATATATTCACCAACACCACACGTGTCCCCTCCAAGTTCCCACTCACCATCCCAATTCTGCCCCTAGGATCTGCCACAATATTCAACTCTGAATGAAACACCTGCCCCACCTAACCTTTCCCCAACTTCGTTTGATCTGCAACTTTTAACTGAGCCTCTTGCATGAACACCACGTGCACAAAAGTGCAGGATCTCTTGATCAACCCATTCAGTCCCCTAATGTTCCAGGTGATCAGCCTCGTTGGAGGGCTCCAGCCACATCCACTGTTTAATGAGCTCTTCCGGGTCCACGTCCCACCCACCTCCAGACCTCCTCAAGATGGCGGCCGCCACCCCCCTTAACCAACTGCATCACACCAACACCTTCGACATCAGCAACCCATCCCCTCCTCCCCACCTTTCCTCCAACCCAAACACCAAACGTCCCACCATCCCAACCACAAACAAAGAAAACCATCCCGTCCCAACAACCCACCCCCATCTCCACCACGGTTACGTCACAGCACCAGGGGCCCAGGGACCCTAGGGTGACTGTGTGGAGTTTGTACGTATTCCCCGTGTCTGCGTGGGTTTCCTCTGAGTGCTCCAGTTTCCTCCCACAGTCCAAACATGTGCAGGATTGGCGGATTGGCCATGCTAAATTGCCCCTTAGTGTCCAGGGATGTGCAGGTTAGGGTATGGGTATCTGGTGGAGTGGATCGGTGTAGACTCGATGGGCCTCCTGCACCGTAGGGATTCTATGATACCCCCCACTTTGTTTTCATTCACTAGCCTACTTGCTAGCAGGGTGACCCTCACACAAGACAACTGCTTCCCCCCCCGAACCCCCCTCTGTCCCACCCAACCTCTGTGCCCTCCCATACTCCTTCATCCCCATCAAACAGTCTTCGTGGTCGACCACCGACCCCTCCGCCTTCTGGAGCGATGCATTCTGCATCTCCAGCCTCTGCTCTTGGGCAGCCCGGATTGACCCTACCACCTTAACCAAGTCTTTTGAGGCCTCCTTCCTCTGTTGCTGGAATTTATTTGTCAAAAGCTCCACTGATTGCTCCGTTGATCATTATGTGGGCTGCAACACCACAGGGCTCTACGCCATCTTTTCCTCTTTCGCACCTCGCGAGTCCTCCTGGTCTGACTGTTGACCCTTATTCGTTGCACTCCTCATTTGGTAGGGCTTAGACATTCCCTGCCAAAGGAGACTCACTAGCTCTCACTGCTCATTCATTTTCCACCTGCTTAACACTCCATGAAATGGGCGAAAAGGACCAAACAAATTCAACCTTAGGCAGGTGCCACCTAATGTGCGACCATTCGCTCCATGGCTGCCACCAGAAGCCAGCTATATATTTTTTGCATTTAATTTTATCTTTCATTCTGGTCTGTTTAAGTTGGTCTGTAATTTTTTCGGATCTAAATTCCAATATATTTGTTTGCATTTATTATATTTCTCACTTGACCCTATTAATCCATCTTACTTTGTGTTTAGGCTTTACGTGAACTGGCGGTTTATGAGAGGAATTGAGGCACAATTTCTGGCTTTGCAGAAGGGATTTAATGAGCTTATTCCACAACATCTACTTAAACCTTTTGATCAGAAGGAAATTGAGGTAACATACTTGTTCACATTTAGTAAAAATATGGCTTTAGATAGTTTTTAAAAAATATTTTATTAGTTTTTCATAATAAATAGTAATAATCCTAACACAGCAAAATAGAGTGAACATTAACATAGTGCAAAAAGAGAATATGCAATAGCAATTGACTAGATGTGACCCCACGCGCCTCAGTCTTCTCACCCCCACTCCCCTACGGGTCGCTGCTGCTGCTGACGTTTTAATTTTCCCTGAGAAGCCATTGGATGGTATTATGCCCCCGCTCAACAGCAGTAGCTCTGTACCCTTGGCAAAATGATTTACACACATAAGTAGGCATCTGTTTGTGGTGTTATTGTCCCTTGCTTCTCCCAGACGGAGTTCGCTGCCGTTGTTGTCTCGTTCTGCTTCTGCGCACTTCTGCTTCTGCGGCCCTCCCGCTTTCTCTTTTCATTTGGGCGTTAAGTTTGTTAATGATTCCCTGCCTCCCCCTCCCGCTCCCTGGCTCTCCTCTTTTGTTCCGTCTCTTCCCTCTACTCCCCGCTCCTGCCCCCCCCCCCCCCCCCCCCCCCCCCCGGTGGCTCGCCTTTCCTTCCTCTTAGATTTAGCTGTTCTCTCCCCCCCCCGGTCTATCTCTCCCTCTCATGCTTTGGCTACTCTCCACTGTTTCTTGGCTACCTGGCTATTCTTCTACTTGTTTGTTGGCCACAAACAGGTCTCGGAACAATTGGGTGGATGGCTCCCACGTTCTGTGGAAGCCGTCGTCCGACCCTCGGATGGCGAATTTGATTTTCTCCATTTGGAGAGATTCCGAGAGGTCGGACAGCCAGTCTGCAGCTTTGGGTGGTGTTGCTGACCGCCAGCCAAACAGGATTCTACGGCGGGCGATCAGGGAGGCAGAGGCAAGGGCATCCGCCCTCCTCTCCAGGAATAGATCTGGCTGGTCTGAACCCCCGAAAACCGCCACTTTCGGGCATGGCTCCATCCTCACCCCCACCACCTTGGACATTGCCTCGAAGAAGGCTGTCCAGTACTCCACAAGTCTGGGGCTCGACCAGAACATGTGGGTGTGGTTGGCTGGGCCTCCTTGGTACCGCTCACATCTGTCCTCCACCTCCGGGAAGAACCTACTCATACGGGTTCTAGTTAAGTGGGCTCTATGTATCACTTTTAGTTGCGTCAGGCTGAGCCTTGCGCACGTGGAGGTGGAGTTGACCCTATCCAGTGCTTCGCTCCAGAGTCCCCACCCTATTTCGATCCCCAGGTCCTCCTCCCACTTCATTCTTGTTGCGTCCAATACGGTGTCGGCCCCTTCTACCAGTCGGTCATACATGTCACTACAGTTTCCTTTGTCTAGTATGCTTGCGTCCAGTAACCTTTCCAGTAGTGTCTGTCGTGGTGGTTGTGGGTATGTCCCTGTCTCCTTTCGTAGGAAGTTTTTTAGTTGCAGGTACCTTAGCTCGTTCCCCCTGGCTAGCTGGAATTTCTCTGTCAGTTCGCCCAGTGTTGCGATCCTGCCGTCCGTGTATAGGTCCCTGACTGTCAGTGTCCTTCTGTCCTGTCCCCACCTTTTGAAGGTGGCGTCAGTCAGCACTGGCGTGAACCTATGGTTGTTGCAGATGGGAGCTTTACCCAACATTCTGGTCAGGCCAGATTGTTGCCTTAGTTGGTTCCAGGACTGGAGGATGGCTATTACCACCAGGCTGCTGGAGTGTTTTTTGGGTGGGGATGGGGATGGGAGCGCCACCGTGGCGAGGGCCCGGAGGGAGGTCCCCATGCAGGAGGCCTCTTCCGCGCGCACCCGCTCGGCTTCTGACTCCTTGATCCATCCCCTTATTCGCTCGGCCGCCGCCGCCCAGTGGTAGAATTGTATGTTTGGGAGGGCTGGCCCCCCCCTGGATTTTGTTTTTTGTAAGACCTTCTTTGGGATCCTAGCATTCTTTCCCCCCCCCCCATACGAACGCCATGATTAGTTTGTATAGTGCTTTGAAAAAGGCCTTGGGGATGTAGATCGGAATGGATCTGAATAGGAAGAGGTACCTGGGCAGCATGTTCATTTTGATCATCTGGACTCTCCCCGTGAGGGAGAGTGGGAGTGTGTTCCATCTTTGCAGGTCCTTTTTTACTTCCTCTGTCAGACTGGTGAGGTTCCATTTGTGGATCCCTTTCCAGTCATGGGCTATTTGGATCCCCAGGTAGCGGAATTTGTGTCGGGCCTGTCCCGCTAAGGCTGCCCCACCTACTTGTGGGTGTACCGGGAAGATCTCGCTTTTGCTCATGTTGAGTTTGGAGCCCGAGAAGGCGCCAAACTCTTTCAGGAGCGCGTTGATTCCGTCCATGCTGCTCTGTGGATCCGAAATGTAGAGGAGCAGGTCATCTGCATAGAGTGAGACTCTGTGCTTTCTGCCTCCCCTTCGGATCCCCCTCCAGCTTTTTCATGCTCTGAGCGCGATTGCTAGTGGTTCGATCGCTAGAACGAACAGCAGCGGGGACAGTGGGCATCCCTGTGCAGCTGGAAGTATCGTGAGTTGGTATTGTTGGTCCATACACTCGCCATGGGAGCGTTGTATAGGATCTTTACCCAGGAGGGGTACCCTGTTCCAAGCCCGAACCGCTCCGGTACCTCTATGAGGTATTTCCATTCGACTCTGTCGAAGGCCTTTTCTGCATCTAGGGAGACAATCTCCTCTGGTGTTCTCTCCCCGGAGGGGGTCATTATCACGTTCAGCAGGCGCCTGATGTTCGAGGTAAGCTGTCTACCTTTGACAAAGCCCGTCTGGTCCCCTGTGACCACCTCAGGTACACAGTCTTCTAACATTTTGGCCAGTATTTTGGCGTCTGCATTCAGCAGTGAGATGGGTCTGTATGACCCACATTCCGGTGGGTCTTTTTCTTAGGTATCAGTGATATTGAGGCCTGTGCTAGCGTGGGCAGCAGTGTGCCCCTCGCTAGCGAGTCTGTGAACATCTTCCGCAGGTGCGGGGCCAATGCTGTCGCAAATTTTTTTGTAGAAGTCCGCCGGGAACCCGTTGGGTCCCGGCGCCTTCCCCGCCTGCATAGAGCTAATGCTGTCCATGATCTCTCCCAGTGCTAGTGGTGCTTCCAAGCCCTGTTTTTTGCCCTCCCCCTCGACTGGAATGTCCAGTCCATCAAGGAACCATTTCATCCCAGAGTCCCCCATTGGGGGCTCTGAGGTGTACAGCCATTGGTAGAAGGGCTTGAAGGTTTTGTTGATCTTTTCTGTTTCTGTTTCTAGCGTGCCTCTGGTATCCCTGATTTGTGCAATTTCTCTGGTGGCTGCCTGCTTTCTCAGCTGGTGTTCCAACAGGCGGCTGGCTTTGTCTCCGTGTTCGTATCGGGTCCCACGTGCCTGGCGGAGTTGGTACACTGCTTTCCTGGTGGAGAGCAGGTCAAAGTTCCTTTGTAGCTCTTTCCTCTCCGCCAGGAGCTCTATGGTCGGGGCCTCGGAGTATTTACGGTCTACCTCCAGTATGGAGTCGACCAGCTGCTGCCTCGCTACCCTTTCCTCCCTATCTCTTCGCGCTTTGAAAGTGATGATTTCCCCTCTTAGTATGGCCTTTAGTGCTTCCCAGAACGTGGAGGGTGAGACCTCCACGTTCTGGTTGTTCTCTGTGTACTCTGCAATGGCCCGTGATAACCTTTCGTTGAAGGTCTTGTCTGTTAGTAGGGCGACGTCCAACCTCCATGCCCTGGCTCCATGCCCTGGGCCCTGCCCGTCTCCAGCCTCGCGTCCATGTAGTGTGGAGCGTGGTCTGATATCACAATTGCGGAGTATTCCACCTTGTCTATCCCCGGAAGCAACGTTTTCCCTACCACAAAGAAGTCAATTCTGGTGTATACGTTGTGTACTGGGGAGAAGGAGAATTCCTTCTCCCCCGGGTGGGTGAACCTCCAGGGGTCCACCGCTCCCATCTGCTCCATAAAGTGACTGAGTTCCCTTGCCATGCTTGAGGTTTTCCCCGTTTTGGGGTTTGATCTGTCTGTCTTTGGGTCCTGTACACAGTTGAAGTCCCCCCCCATGATTAGTCGATGCGACGCTATGTCAGGGATTTCTGCCATGGTCTTCTTGATGAAGCTCGTGTCGTCCCAGTTGGGTGCGTACACGTTGACTAGTACTACCAGGGCCCCAACCAGGGCCCCGCTGACCACTATATACCGTCCCCCTGGGTCCGTAACCGTCTTTGTCGCCCTAAACATCGTCCTCTTGCCGATCGATATCGCCACCCCCCTGGCCCTTGTTCCATAGCAGGAATGGTAGATTTGTCCCACCCAGCCCTTTCTTACCCGCAGTCGGTCCTGCTCTCTCAGGTGTGTCTCTTGGAGGAAGACTATGTCGGCCCTCATATTTCTTAGGTGGGTGAGGACTCTGGATCTCTTCACTGGGCTGTTGAGTCCCCTTACATTCCAGGTGACTATCCTGGTGGGGGGGCTTCTACCCCCTCGCTCCTGTGGGATTAAGCATACTTACCTGGTGGACGCGCCCCTGCCCTCCGGAGTTTCCCTTTGTTAGGGGGCCGTCCAAGATGGCCGCTGTCACTGCTCTCTCCATGCGGTCGGGTCCCTGCGCTCCAGGGTTTCCCTTTGTCCCAGGGGCACCCGACATGGCCGCCCACTGTGCGTCCGCCATGCGGGTAGCCCCCTGCACTCTGGGGTCTCCCTTCGCCCAGAGACCATGCTGGGTGGGTGCTTGCAGCGATTCCTTGTTTCGAGCACTTGGTTGTGGCACTTTGTAGCCCAATTCCTTTTCTAGCCATGTTTGTCCCTCCATCCCTGTGTCGCCCCACCACGGTCTCTCCTTCCCTGTGTTCCCCCACCCCCCCAACCTCCTGGTCTCTCCCCTTTTCCCCCCCTCTCCCTTGTACCCCTCCTTTGTCCCTCTTTCCCCTGTTCCTGTCCCAGTTTGTTCTCCCATCTCTGTTGAGTGGTCCCCCCCCCACCTCCACCCTGGCGCCTGCCCCCCTGTTGGGGGCGCTGCGGCCCTGCTTTGTTGCATGCCCCCGGCGCTAGCTTTCCTGCTAGTACGGTGGCCCCCCCTCTTGGGAGTTACTGTCTTGCTTCTCCCCTGCCCGGCCTCTACGGTTTTCTGCCCGTTCTTCCCCTATCCTACCCTGCACTCCTCTTGCTTGCTCTCCCTTCTCCGCTACTCTCGTGCTGAGGCCTGGCCTCCCACCTGAAGCGGTCCCTCGGGCAGTGGTCTGTTCTTAGTTCAGGGTGCGCTCGCCGTGGCGGGGGCAGGGGGGCCTGGCGTTGCCCCCCCGTCGGCATGTTGTTGCCCCCTGCCAGGGGCCCCTCATTTCTACCTTTGCTGGTGGTTTTCCAGTCCGTGTTCCTCGACAAACTTGTTTGCTTCGGCAGGGGCTGTAAAGAAGTATTCTCTTTCTTGGTATGTGACCCAGAGTTTCGCTGTGTACAGCATACCAAAACGCACGTTGCTCTTGTGAAGAGCTGCTTTCGCTCTTTTAAACTCGGCCCATCTCCTGGCTATGTCTGCCCCAATGTCGTGGAACTGCGGGAGCCTTTTTGTAGCGACCGCTCCGCTCACGAACGCCACCGGAAGTCGGCTTTAGATAGTTGAAGAGAAAAATATTTAATGATTCCCAATTCCCATTCCTCTTTCATACCTGACATTCATACTCATTATCATGTTATAGAGTCCAGAAACCAAGCCCAACTTCTGAGGAATCTTAATGTGCAGAGTTTTGATGTGCCTGATATTAGGTACCTTCATTGCCTCCTTAGAGCACTAAAATTGGAGTATTTAGGTGCAAGTTGGCGAGACATAAGGCTCTGGAACTTTTTGTGCTCAGATATTGTACACTGGTAAGTTTCCCACTATTCTTAGCCAGCCAGATTCACTATACCTGGTAAACTGATCTGCTTAGTCAGTCATCATTTGCATACTGAAATACTCTGAACCTGTCTGGTGTAGTTTTTTTTTCCAATTAAGGGTCAATTTAACGCGGTCAATCCACCTACCCTACACATCTTTGGATTGTGGGGGTGAGACCCACGCAAACACAGGGAGAATGTGCGAACTCCACATGGATAGTAATTCGGGGCCGCGATCCAAAGGGGTCCTCAGTGCCGCGAGGCAGCAGTGCTAACCACTGTGCCACCGTGTTGCACTGGCATGGGTTTGTTATTATGGAGTTTGTCATTTTGTGTCTCCCATTATAATTTATGGGCCATGCTTTTCACTGCTAATTTATTATAAAGTAGTCACTGGTCTTTTGCCAAGTTGTTCTTCAGAATTATTTAGATTTGCCAATTGATGAGATGTCTGACACAATAATGTTTAGTTTTAAAATTTTATGGCTGAAGAGCAGAGTAAAACCGTAGCCATCCAGTGTTTATAGCTGATAAATTATTTAAGATTAACCTGGATTTGCCAGCTGAGATTTGCTAACCATTTGTATGTGTAGTGGTACCACACCCTTTGCGAGTGCACGGTCACTTCCAGTCCCACAGACCCCCGAGTCACAACATAAGTGAATTAACCAATAATTTGTGTATTTTCCTAAGATCTCTAACCCTTGACTGCTCCCAATGAGTTACAAGCACCAGATTTATAAGTGAAACATTGACAAACTCTTATTTATAACAAGAGTAAAAGATGAAGTATAATGGAACAATGGTCTACTTGACTACCTATTCCCAAATCCCTGTCCCATTCTCCACCCAGACACATATAAGACACGCACACGGTGAAAAGGTAGGGGAAGAATTAAAATAATGGGAATTGAAGGTTTGAGATGCATCTTCGCTGCTGAGTTTGTGGCCGAATACTACCATCTGGGGAATTGATTTAGACAGGAGATTCAGTATGGTGCGATTCTATCCTTTAACCTCCAGATAAGAGCCTTATACAGGAGATTCAGGTCGGTGCAATTCTATCCTTCGGCAACCATATGGAGCCTCCCTCTCCCTGAGATATTACTGGAGCTTTATACCTCAGAAGCTACAGACTTTTCTGTTCGCCTGATGTCTGTGCAGAGACTCCGGTTGTATCGTGATGAAAGCTCTCAGGCTGGGTTTTTCCCAGCCATTCAGACAGAGGATTGAATTATTACAGACCTGGTGGGAAAACCTGCATACAGCCTTTCACTTCCGTAGTTCACCGGACGGGCTGCTGCCTGTGTTTTTAAAATAGGAGCACCTTCCCAGGTCTGGCTGAGAGCCTTTTAAATTGCCTAGCAGAGAAAACAGAGGAAGTATCTTCAAGCTGCTTCCTGGCTGAATCTCCTCACAGAACTCCAGACAAAATGGAGCTCTTCTCACATGACCCGCCTTTCTTCCAGAATATTCCAAATGGTTCCCCCAATCGCAAGCGAGAACAGGCGATGCCTCAGAATTCCAGACTCTCTGATTGGCTGCTTTCCAAGTCTACCAAACTGATATCGTGGGCTCTGCCACAGAGCACAAAGGGGACGTACTGAACTACTTCATCAGACCAGGGGTGTTTCGGTTTGCCTAAAGTCTGTAATTTAAGCAAAAATCCCAATGTTGCAGCAGCTGGCAAGAAGATTGTAGATTAAAGGTAACCAGCAAGACCGGAATTAGAAAAGAAACACGGAACAGACAAAGGTTTTTGGCAGGATCCTTACAGTAGTTTGTGTGAGAGTGAACTGTACACTGTGCAACTAACGTTAATCATTTAAACATGCTGTGGATACCAGAATATATGTTTACAGAAGGTGTAGATCTGCCGTTTTCTTCCTGCAGCTGATTATTGGTGGGTTGGGAAAGATTGACATAAAGGACTGGAAAGCTAACACACGTCTAAAGCATTGTACCTCAGACAGCAATATTGTGAAATGGTTCTGGCAAACAGTTGAGATGTTTGATGAAGAAAGGAGAGCACGGCTCCTTCAATTTGTGACCGGATCTTCCCGGGTACCTCTGCAGGGATTCAAGGCACTACAAGGTGAATATCATATAAATCATAATTTAACTGTGTAAGCATTTTAAACTACCCTAGTTTTGTTATGCCACGCAGGTGTACAATTGCATTGTGGACTTCACTATAAATATAGTGACAATTGTAAGTGGTGTAATCGTGACATTCACATGCACTTCAGTGGGCCAGACAACTATACTTGTATCCAATAGACTGATATTGCTGACTAGATAAAGAGCAAAACTAAAAATTGATAAGTATCTGCATGTTACAAAATTAATATTGGGTTTCAATAAAAATAGCCTTGCAAAGACATGTCAATTTGGCCCCTTGGTGACACTCTTGTCACTCTGGGACTTCAGCATTAGTGAGGGAGTAGTGCTGGAGATGCCATTTTTAAAATAAAGTTTAATACCAAGGTGTATGCAGAATCATAGAATAGAATCGTAAAATGGTTACAGCAGAGAAGGAGGCCATTTGAACCTTCATGTTCATGCCAGCTCTCTGCAGGAGCATCTCAGCTAGTCCCACTTCCCCACCCTGTACCTGCAGTCCTGATTTTATTTTTTCTACAGATAATGATTGAACTCTGTTTTCAAATCTACACACTCAGGTATTGCATTCCAGATCATAGCCCTTTGCTGTGTTTTAAAAACAAAATGATTTTCCTCATGATGCCTTTGGTTCTTTTGCTGTTAAAATCTATGTCATATGTTTCTTGACTCCCCCCACAAGGGGAAGAATTTATCTCCATCTGTTCTTTCCAGACCCATCATGATTTTTAACACCTCTGTCAAATCTCTTCTCGACTTTAAAAAAAATAAAAATATTTAAGGTTTTCACAGAATATCAATAACAAAATGAAAAAGGAACCCAACAGAGTTAAATACAAAACACAGTCAAAAAACAACCCTCCATACCCCCCTCCCCCATGTACAAAAATAATAAATTAACACCCCAACTTAACACAGAGCCAACATAGCAAATATATACACCCCCTCAGATCCCACCGTGTAAATATACAAAAATAAAGTAAACACCCCCCCCCCCCCCCCCGCCCCTCAGTTGCTGCTGCCATTGACCAATGTCTACCGTTCTGCCAGGAAGGCTAAGAACGGTTGTCACCGCCTGAAGAACCCTTGTACCGACCCTCAAGGCGAATTTCACCCTCTCCAACTTAATAAACCCCGCCATATCGTTGATCCAGGATTCCACGCTTGGGGGGCCTCGCGTCGTTCCACTGAAAAAGAATCCTCTGTCGGGCTACCAGGGACGCAAAGGCCAGAATACCGGCCTCTTTCGCCTCCTGCACTCCCGGCTCCTCTGCCACCCCAAATATTGCGAGCTCCCAGCCCGGTTTGACCCTGGATCCTACCACCCTCGACACCGTCCTCGCTACGCCTTTCCAAAATTCCTCCAGCGCTGGGCATGCCGAGAACATATGGGTGTGATTTGCTGGGCTCCCTGAGCACCTAACACACCTATCCTCACCCCAAAAAACCGGCTCATCCATGTCCTGGTCATGTGTGCCCTGTGCAGCACCTTAAACTATATGAGGCTGAGCCTCGCGCACGAAGATGAAGAGTTCACCCTCCCTAGGGCATCTGCCCACGTCCCTTCCTCGATCTCCTCTCCCAACTCCTCCTCCCACTTATCTTTCACCTACACCACCGAGGCCTCATCCTCCTCCTCCTGCATCACCTAGTAAGTTTCCGAGATCTTCCCCACTCCCGCCGCCGCCCCCCCCGAGAGCACCCTGTCCTGTATTGTGCGTGGCAGCAGCCACGGGAATTCCACCACCTGCCGCCTGACAAACGCCCTTACCTGTAAGTACCTGAAAGTGTTCCCCGGGGGGAGCCCATACTTCTCCTCCAACTCACCCAGGCTCGCGAACCTCCCGTCCACAAACAGGTCTCCCAACCTTCGTATCCCTGCCCTGTTGCACCCCGAAAACCTTCCATCTGTCCACCCTGGGACGAACCTGTGGTTCCCCCGTATTGGGTCCACACCGAGGCCCTGACTTCCCCCCTGTGCCGTCTCCACTGACCCCAGATTTTGAGAGGAGCCGCCACTACCGGGCTCGTGGTATACCTCCTTGGAGGGAGCGGCAGCGGCGCCGTTGCCAGCGCCCCCAGACTCGTACCCACACAGGACGCCGTCTCCAGCCTCTTCCATGCAGCCCCCTCCATCACCCACTTGCGCACCATCGTCGCATTGGCGGCCCAGTAGTACCCACAGAGGTTGGGCAGCGCCAGCCCCCCCCATCTCCACTCCGCTCCAGGAACACCCTTCTCACCCTCGGAGTTCTCGCGCCCACACAAACCCCATTATGTTCCTGTTGACCCGCCTCAAAAAGGCCTTCGGGATAAACACGGGGAGGCACTGGAACAGGAACACAAACCTTGGGAGCACCGTCATTTTGACTGACTGCACCCTACCCGCCAAGCACAGCGGCAACGCGTCCCACCTCTTGAACTCCTCCTCCATTTGCTCCACCAGCCTTGTGAAATTAAGCCTATGCAGGGCCCCCCAGCTCCTGGCCACCTGGATCCCCAAATACCTGAAGCTCCTCTCCGCCCTTTTTAGTGGGAGCTCACCAATCCCCCTCTCCTGGTCCCCTGGGTGAACCACGAACAACTCGCTCTTCCCCATGTTGAGCTTGTACCCCGAGAAATCCCCGAATTCCCTGAGGACCTCATTACCTCCGGCATTCCACCCACCGGATCTGCCACAAAGAACAGCAAGCCGTCCACATAGAGCGACACCCTATGCTCCTCCCCACCCCGCATCAACCCCCTCCAGTTCCTCGACTCCCTCAGTGCCATAGCCAGGGGTTCAATCGCCAGTCCAAGGAACAGGGGGGACAGGGGCACCCCTGCCTCGTCCCTCGGTGCAACCGAAAGTACTCAGACCACCTCCTGTTCGTGGCCACACTCGCCATCGGGACCTCATACAACAGCCTGACCCACCTGACAAACCCCTCCCCAAACCCAAACCTCTTCAGCACCTCCCACAGGTACCCCCGCTCTACCCTATCGACGGCTTTCTCAGCGTCCATCGCCACGACTATCTCCGCCTCCCCCTCCCTCGTCGGCATCATGATAACGTTCAGAAGCCTCCGCACATTCGCGTTCAACTGCCTCCCCTTCACGAACACCGTCTGGTCTTCGTGGATGACCTGCGGCACACAATCCTCAATCCTCGTGGCTAAGGCCTTCGCCAGCACCTTGGCATCTACTTTTAGCAGCAAAATCGGCCTGTAAGACCCACACTGCAGGGGATCCTTGTTCCGCTTCAGGATCAAGGAGACCAGTGCCCGGGACATCGTCGGGGGCAAAGCCCCCCCCCCCTCCCTTGCCTCATTAAAGGTCCTAACTAGCAACGGGCCCAACAGGTCCATATATTTTTTATAAAATTCGACCGGGAAACCGTCCGGCCCCGGTGCCTTCCCCGCCTGCATGCTCGCTATCCCTTTGGTCAGCTCCTCCAGCCCAATTGGGGCTCCCAATCCCGCCACCAGTCCCTCCTCCACCTTCGGAAACCTCATTTGGTCCAGAAAGCGGCCCATCCCTCCCTCCTCCAGTGGGGGCTCAGGCCGATACAATTCCTCTTAAAAGTCCCTGAAGACCCTATTGATGCCAACCCCACTCCGCACCACATTCCCTCCCCTGTCCTTAACTCCTCCGATCTCCCTAGCTGCATCCCGCTTCCAGAGCTGATGCGCCAGCATCCGGCTTGCCTTTTCCCCATACTCCTAAATCGCCCCCTGGGCCTTCCTCCACTGCACCTCCGCCTTCCTGGTGGTCACCAGGTCGAATTCGGCCTGGAGGCTGCGCCTCTTCCTCAAGGTTCCTTCCTCAGGCACCTCCGCATACCTCCTGTCTACCCTCACCATCTCCCCCACCAGACTCTCCCTCTCCCTCTGCTCCCTCCTCTCCTTGTGGCCCCTAATGGAGATCAGCTCTCCCCTAACCACCGCCTTCAGCGCCTCCCACACCATCCCCACTAGGACCTCCCCGTTATCGTTGGCCTCCAGGTACACCTCTATGCTTCCTCGGACCCGCTCACCCACCTCCTCGTCCGCCAACAGCCCCACCTCCAAATGCCACAACGGGCGCTGGTCCCTCTCCTCCCCCAGCTCTGAGTCCACCCAATGCGGGGGCGTGATCCGAAATGGCTATCGCCGAGTACTCAGTATCCTCTACTCTCGCTATCAGCGCCCTGCTCAAAATAAAAAACTCGATCCGGGAATAAGCCTTATGAACATGTGAGAAGAATGAAAATTCCCTAGCCCCCGGCCTTGCAAATCTCCAAGGGTCCACCCCTCCCATCTGGTCCATAAATCCCCTCAACACCTTAGCCGCCACCGGCTTCCTACCCGTCCGAGACATGGAGCGATCCAGTGCCGGATCCAACACCGTGTTAAAGTCCCCCCCCATAAGCAGGCCCCCCCACTTCCATATCTGGGATCCGACTCAACATGCGCCGCATAAAACCCGCATCGTCCCAGTTCGGGGCATACACATTGACCAGTACTACCCCCTCTCCCTGCAGCTTACCACGAACCATTACGTACCTACCGCCATTGACTGCCACAATGCTCGACGCCTCGAACGACTCCTTCTTTCCCACCAAGATCGCCACCACTCAATTTTTGGCATCCAGCCCCGAATGGAACACCTGACCTACCCACCCTTTCCTCAATCTTACCTGGTCTGCCACCTTCAGGTGTGTCTCCTGGAGCATGACCACATCCACCTTCAGCCCCTTCAGGTGCGCGAACACGCGCGCCAGCTTGACCGGCCCGTTCAGTCCCCTTACATTCCAGATTATCAGCCGGATCAAGGGGCTCCCCGCCGACTAGCCATCACCCCGCCTCGGCCAGCCACGCGCCCGCACTTCTCGCCCTGCCTGTTCCCCACGATGGCAGACCCCTGTCTCGACCCCCCACTTGCTCCAGCTCCCCCTTGACCATAGCAGCAACAATTCAATTCCCCCCCACCCCCCGGGCTAGGACCCCTCCTAACTGCTTTACTCCCCCCATTGCACTTCTGCAAGTCAGCTGACCCCGGCCACTCCCGCCTCTCCTTCGACTCCTCCCATTGTGTGACACACCCTCCTCTTCCATTCCCCACCCGCAGGCTCTCCACCCCCCCCCCTTCCATCCCAAGCGCGGGAAACAACCCTCGCTTCCCCGCCCCCTCCAATGTTCAGCCCGGGAAAAAGCCCGCGCTTACCACCTACCCGGCCCCGCCACCTCTGACGCAGCTCCTTTTACAGGCCCAGTCCCCTCACTCCCGACTCGGGCCTCCCCCTCCCCCTCCACCGCGGGGCCCCAGCACACTGCCGGCCATCCCCCCCTGCTGTTCCATTTGCTTACCCCCCTCCAAGAGCCCCCCCAACCAACCCAACCAAAACAGTGCCCAACCCGCTCTAACCACCCTCACCCAACCAGAAAGAAAAAAACTAGAGCAAAGGACCCCCCCTCAAAAAGTAACATATCAACCGCAATCCCCAAATGCCCATCCCGACCCTCAATCTGTGTCCAACTTCTCGGCCTGAACAAAGGCCCACGCCTCCTCCTCCGGAGACTCAAAATAATGGTGCCAATCCTTGTAGGTGACCCACAGTCGCGTCGGCTGCAACATGCCAAACTTCACCCCCTTCCTTTGCAGCACCGTCTTTGCTCGATTGTACCCGGCCCTCCTCTTCGCCACCTCCGCACTCCAGTCCTGGTATATTGGAACCTCCGCGTTCTCCCACCTGCTGCTCCTCTCCTTCTTGGCCCACCTGAGCACACATTCCCGATCAGCGAACCGATGAAACCGCACCAGCACCGCCCGCGGAGGCTCGTTAGCCTTGGGCCTCCTCGCCAGCACCCTATGGGCCCCTTCCAGCTCCAGGGGCCCCTGGAAGGACCCCGCTCCCATCAGCGAGTTCAACATGGTGACCACATAGGCCCCCACATCCGGCCCCTCCGGGAGGCCCAGAAACCGCAAGTTCTTCCGCCTCACCCGATTCTCCATCTCCTCGAACAGCTCCTGCCATTTCTTGTGGAGCGCCTCGTGTGCCTCCACTTTTACCGCCAGGCCTAAGATCTTCTCGACTTTCTGTAAGGAAAACAACCTCAACTTCTCAAATCTGTCCATGCAATTGAAGTCCCTCATCCCTGGTAATATTCTCATGAATCTTTTCTGCACCTTTCCAATGTCTTCACAACCATTCTAAACTGTGCTTCTCAGAATTAGATACAGTACTCCAAATGAGGCCAGACCAGTGTTTTATGAAGGTTCACCAAAACCACCTTGCTTTTATACTCCGAGCTTCTATTTATAAAGCCCACGTTCCCATATCCCTTATTAACCACTTTCTCAACCCGCTTTACCCACGTGAAGTTATTTGTGCACCTATATCCTGAGGTCCCTCTGCTCTTGAACCCCTTTTAGAATTATATCATTTATTTTATATGGTCTCTCCTCATTCTACCTACCAAAACATATCACTTCACATTTCTCTGCATTAATTTTCATCTGCCACATGTCCATCATGCCATCAGCCTGTCTGTAAATATCTCATGCAGCTATTCAAAGAAAAGCAGGGAAGTATTCCCACTGTCCTGACTAATATTAATTCCTAGTTAACACCCCCAAAAACTGATTAGTATTTTTGTCTTTGCTGTACTTGAGACCATGTGGTACACAAATTGTTTGTGGCTAGGTTGAACAGCTTGTCGACGTTTATAATCTGGTTTAGCCTGATGGAATTGCTGGGACGGCATGTGTAATCAGTGAAGATTTTGGTGTGGCTTAGAACAATGGCTGCCAATATTCAGTTGGAGGAATTTGTCACTCAAGACTATATGTTGGGCAAGTAGTTTGACCAGTAAAGTGGCTGTTGATGGGCCTGTTGAGAGGAATGGAGCTGAATGTCATCAGCACACGTGAAAAATGATCCCTTTTATGTGGATGACGTTGCCTGGTCGCAGAATATACATCAGGAAAGGAGGGTGTAGGGAAGGATGGACCTTCTGGGCATTCTGGTAGCCATGTGGTGCTGTGAAAAAAAGCCATTCTTGGCAATACAGTGACTACATTCATTTGCTTACGGACTCATTCACAAGAAGGTACTCTAATAGAACAGGGCAATGGAGGAGAAGCATTGGAAGGAAGATTGTAACTGTGGAACATTAAGGAGGGATAACACCATGATAACAGTCTCAAACGTGTAATTTCTGACTTTGGTTTGGGTTGTTTTGGTGCTGTGGAAGATGAAGGTTAGACTGCAAGAGGTTGAACATGGATTGGAACAGCGTGACTAGTGGTGCAGCTATTTGTAGAGTACAAATATTCAGCACTACAGCTGAGATGTTATCGGGGCTGGATCCAGTACACTCGGTCATTTCTTGATGTCTTTTTGAGTGAACCATGTTGGCTGAAGACTGGCATTTGTGGTGAGACTGTCAGGAGGAGGCCAAGGTGGACCATCCATTCTACTTCTGGCTGAAAATAACTGCAAATGAGTTAGTCGTGACTTTAGTATTTGCATGCTATGCTCCACCATTGTTACAAATGGGGATGTTTAAGGGGTTACCTCCTTTGCTTATTAGTCTTAATTGTCCACTGCTATTTATGACTGGATGGGGCAGGTACCGGGTATATTTACAATATATATTAATGACTTGGATAAGGGAAGTGAATGTATTATTGCCAAGTTTGCAGGTGACACAAAAATAGATAGGGAGGCAAGTGGTGAGGATGACATAAAGAGTCTATGGAGAGTGAGGCAACTAAATGAGAGGGCAAATCCTTGGCAGATGGAATATAATGTAGGAAAATGTGAAGTTATGCACTTTGATAGGAAGAATAAAGGAGCTGAAAGGAGCAGAAAACTGCAGCACGGAGGGATTTGGGGGTCCTCTAGCATAAAGCTAGCATGCAAGTTCAACAGGTAACCATAGAATCATAGAATTTACAGTGCAGAAGGAGGTCATTCGGCCCATCGAGTCTGCACTGGCCCTTGGAGAGAACATCCCACCCAAGCCCACACCTCCATCCTATCCCAGCAACCCCACCTAACCTTTGGACACTACAGGGAAATTTAGCGTGGCCAATCCACCTAACCCGCACATATTTGGACTGTGGGAGGAAACCGGAGCACCCGGAGGAAACCCAAGCAGACACGAGGAGAAAGTGCAAACAGCACACAGACAGTGACACAAGCTGGGAATCGAAACTGTGACCCTGAACCTGTGAAGCGACTGTGCTAACCACTGAGCTACCGTGCCCCTCTAGAAAAGAGATGCAGATGTAATGGGGAAGGGAAGGCAAATGGAATGTTGGTTTTTATTTCAAAGGGAATGGAGTATAAAGTAGGGAAGCCTTGCTAAACTATACAAGGCACCAGTTAGACTACACCTGGAATGCTGTGAACAGTTTTGGTCCCCTTATCTAAGGAAAGATATACTGGCCTTGGAAGCAGTCCAGAGAAGATTCACGAGGTTGATCCTGTGTATGGAGGGATTTCCTTATGAAGGGAGGTTGAGTAGATTTGGCCTGTACTCATTGAAGTTTAGAAGAATGAGAGGCAACCTTATTGAGACATTTGGATTCTCAAGGGGCTTGAGAGGGTAGATCCTTGCTGAAGAGTCTAGGACCAGAGGGCATAATCCCAGGTCGTCCATTTAAGAGATGAGGAAGAATTTCTTCTCTGAGGGTAGTGAATCTGTGGAATCCTTTACCGCAGCAGGCTGGAGAGGTGGGTCATTAAGTATATTCAAGGTTGAGATAGACATTTTTAATTAGTAAGGGAATCGAGCGTTATGGGGATCAGGCGGGAAAGTGGAGGATTATCATATCGGATCAGTCATGATCTCATTGAATGGTGGATCAGACTCGATGGGCAAAATGGCCGATTACTGCTCCCAACTCTTTTGACCTTGTGCTCTAGAAATATTGCACTGTATTATCCTGTTTCATATATCTGTAACCAAGTCAATGGTTTGCAATTATATCCTTCAGCCGATTGATTATTGTATAAAATGTTTTGCCTGCTCTCCCAGCATGTTCAAAAATGGCACAACACATTAGAAATATGTAGCTTTTGTCTGTATTTATAAGTTACATTTAGTGGCAATCTCCATGAATGGCTTAAGTGTACATTGCTTATCTTTTGCAAAGTTAAAACTTTTGTTATTTGCTGTATGGTTTAACTAGATTTTGTATTTGTAAGGTTCTACAGGTGCTGCAGGCCCAAGACTTTTTACCATCCATCTGATTGATGCCAACACAGATAACCTTCCCAAAGCACATACTTGGTGAGTTTCTCTATTCCCAAAGTGACATGCAATCAAACCATAGTCATTTATCTGAAACCCTCCAATTAATTGTTTATAAATTGTGTCATTCACCACAATAAATTATTATATAAAATTACTATCATGCTTAAAAATGACCATGTAATCACTGCAAATGCATATTTATAGTCTTTGATAGTTCCTTACTTTAGAAGTCATATTTATTGGCAATCTCCTTATGGAGGTCCAAATTGTATATCACTATCTTTACTGAATTGCTAACCTTCAGGTAATGAATTTGGCTTGCTGTGATGGAGCTATAGCACGATTGCTCAATCATGAGATTCTAATTTATTCTTCCAAAAAGTTACTATTGATTGATAATTCAGTGGAATAATCTATTCAGTAGATTTGTTTTCTGATCCAGTGAGTGATAATTCCTTAACTCAGTTACATAGAACAAGCTAGCAATAGGGCGGCACCCTTCTCCAGAACAAACTCTGAGCCACATTGAGATTATTTTTCATTGTCTAAATGGACTAGCTAGTTTAGTGCATGGATTGTCAAAGAATGTAATCATGTGACCAATATTGTCTGTGTGTATGTTCACTGACTATTCCCTCTCTCTTCAGCTTTAACCGTATAGACATTCCTCCTTATGAGTCCTATGAGAAGCTTTACGAGAAGTTGTTGACAGCAGTCGAAGAGACTTGTGGCTTTGCAGTGGAGTGAAGTACCTGAATACTTGCTTTGAAGCTGTTAGGAACACTACAGAAAGGAAGTTCTATGAGCTTCTTGTTGAGCAGCGAGCGCACTGTATGACCAGGAGAACTGACATTCACTCGCATGGTTACTCTAACTTAAGTGACATAATGATGCTGATCAACTCAAAAACGAAAAGGCGGTAGGATTTCAAAAAGAGCAATCTAGGAAGCTCATAAGTGAAGAAGATACTGTATCTGTAAGACAGAAAAATGGACCTATTTCAGTTGTATTATACATTTTTAAGTTGTGTGCTTGAAACTTTATTTCAAAAACTTTGCACAGTGAAAGAGGACAGATCCTTGCACATTTCACTTCTTTCCTTCATTCCTTTCCCTTTATGCCCTGCCCCATTAAAAATAATTGTCTCACGGAGACCTTTCATTCTTCCAAAAGCTGGAACTGGCATTTAGAAATACAGGATGTTAGGAGAAAAAGCTCTGTTTATAGCTACAGTATTCCTTTTTTTATCAACTCTTTCAGCGCAGGCAGTAGCTATACTTACAGTGTGTTTTAATCAAATCAGATTATTTTTAACCTATATTTTGTTAAAAGAGTTATATTCCTCCACAGTATGCTGAGTAACTTTTTTAAAATGGTGTATTTACAAATATATATATGTATAAAAAATACAAAACATTTTGTTGTAATGTAAGGAACCTTTGAGTACTGAAATCACATTTTGGCTCTAAAATTGAAATTGTCACATTAAAATGTTTGTTCTAAGAACAGTTTGGCCTAAGAAATCCTGTGGGTTTTGTATTCCTGGAATTCCATTTTATAATGCACATAAAATAGAATATCAGTTTTACATTTGATTATAAAAGAAGTCTGCATGTGTTGAAACCCAAAAGTGTCTTTCAGTACTCAAAAGATTAATCCAGAAATGTCATTTCCATAGGAGTCCAGCGTTGAAAGAGTTCATTGGGAAATAACATGTTTTAGACAAAATGGTGCATTTCCAAGTCCTTTTTTTGTAAATGTTTTAATTTTAAATCTACCTTTTTAAAACTTTTATGTTTGACGCTAAGGTGGACACCTGCAATGACAGTCTTTCATGAATTTTGTAAGCAGAACGTAAGAAATGTGCCAACTGCGAAACTAGTTGCCTCATTATTAAATTAAAACTGTACCAATATATTGGGCAGATCAGTGGAGAGCGTAAGTTATGAAATCTTTATATGGTGACACTTGCATCTATGTCTTAACAATTTACTGCACCTTTTACAAATTCTGCAAGATTTGTCTTTTGTTTCTAGATGTTAAATTTGTACTTTGGAAAATTATTTTTAATTATTTAGCATTGTTTTGGAAACCTAAGTAAGTGAAAAGGAAGTTATATTGTATTGGCGATGTTGAGGTATTTTCAAGAGAGTACTGCAGCTTTAAACAGAAATCATTCATGAGTTGATGGCAACCATTGTTTTTATAAATTCGAGTCATTTGTATTTTTTTAAAAGAGACAATATCCCCTTTTGATTTTGTTAAATTGTGTACCGTTTATTTCCGACTAAAATTGTTTAACTCTTAAGCAAACCAATTTGACGAGAACTATGGTGTAAATTGCTTTAGAAGCTCATTGTTTTTATATGGAAATGTGACCAATACCATGTCTGTTCTAAGCCTAACACTATTCAGTTATGGGCTTTAGCAAGATCAAGTCAATGCATCAGTACCATTCCTACATGCCTCTTGATATCTACTGAAAACCATAGGTACTTCCTTCTGAAGATATTTTCCAAAATGTATTTTAAAGAAGCAGATTTTTGTAGTGTTTTTATAATTCAGGAATGATCAAAATTTCTGCATTCATCAAAATCATGGCTTTGAATGAGTGTTTGGTAAATTTAGAAAGGAAAAGTTTTATTACACGGTTGATGTTACACAACATTACACAACAGATACAGACTGTGTTTAATCTCTTAAAATCAAGAAGGCATAAAATCAATTTTCTTGATGGAAACGAGGATTCTATCTTCTGCATTATTGAAACATACCTGAAACCTTATAGTCTTAGGTAATAAAGTTGTGCGAACTGCGTGTGTAGGGTTTTCAATGCATTTGGTAACTCTTCAAAGAGGTTTTTGTTCTTCAGAGATTTCACGGCCGTCCTTCATCGAACACTAGGTTTGAGTGGCATCTTCTTTCGACTGCTTGTCAACCATAATTTTGCTTGTACTGTCAGATTTCGGAAGTTACCTTTACTGTTTTGCTCAGTGGACTATATTTGTGCAGCGTTTATATGTCAAGCTTCCATAATATTTGAGTCCAAACACAGTCATAATTTAAAGTACATTTTCCAAACCGTAGTGAGTAAACATGGTATGAACAAGGCTTTCAAGGTTGTTTTGGTAATTGTCAAAATACTTAATATTCTAATATTTATGCTTTTGAAAAAACTACTTATAGGCTTCTTTCTGTTCTAATCTTAGATCAACAGAAAGGGGTCTAGATCAACCCTGATCAGGCATTTTACTTAGATAAGCAATACTAGAAAACAATGCCATGTGAATGGTTACATTGTTCTTTTTAAGCAAATCTTAGTTGTCTTTCTGTAACCTTTTAACTTAATAAACAGGCAACTGTTTTAGCTGTTCAAGTTAATTAATAAGATACTTTAGTTTTTAGTGCATCCCAAGATATGGATTTTTGAAATTGGGCAATTTGAATTACAAATCTCTTACATAGAACATAGAAAATACAGCACAGAACAGGCCCTTCGGCCCACAATGTTGTGCCGAACCTTTGTCCTAGATTAATCATAGATTATCATTGAATTTACAGTGCAGAAGGAGGCCATTCGGCCCTTTGAGTCTGCACCGGCTCTTGTAAAGAGCACCCTACCCAAACTCAACACCTCCACCCAACACCAAGGGCAATTTTGGACATTAAGGGCAATTTATCATGGCCAATCCACCTAACCTGCACATCTTTGGACTGTGGGAGGAAACCGGAGCACCCGGAGGAAACCCACGCAGACACGGGGAGGATGTGCAGACTCCACACAGACAGTGACCCAAGCGAGAATCGAACCTGGGACCCTGGAGCTGTGAAGCAATTGTGCTATCCACAATGCTACCGTGCTGTCCTTAAGAACAAATAAATCTACACTATATCATTTTACCGTAATCCATGTACCTATCCAATAGCTGCTTGAAGGTCCCTAATGTTTCCGACTCAACTACTTCCACAGGCAGTGCATTCCATGCCCCCACTACTCTCTGGGTAAAGAACCTACCTCTGACATCCCTCCTATATCTTCCACCTTTCACCTTAAATTTATGTCCCCTTGTAATGGTTTGTTCCACCCGGGGAAAAAGTCTCTGACTATCTACTCTATCTATTCCCCATATCATTTTATAAACGTCTATCAAGTCGCCCCTCGTCCTTCTCCGTTCTAATGAGAAAAGGCCTAGCACCCTCAACCTTTCCTCGTAAGACCTACTCTCCATTCCAGGCAACATCCTGGTAAATCTCCTTTGCACCTTTTCCAAAACTTACACATCCTTCCTAAAATGAGGCGACCAGAACTGTACACAGTACTCCAAATGTGGCCTTACCAAAGTTTTGTACAGCTGCATCATCACCTCACGGCTCTTAAATTCAATCCCTCTGTTAATGAACGCGAGCACACCATAGGCCTTCTTCACAGCTCTATCCACTTGAGTGGCAACTTTCAAAGATGTATGAACATAGACCCCAAGATCTCTCTGCTCCTCCACATTGCCAAGAACTCTATCGTTAACCCTGTATTCCGCATTCATATTTGTCCTTCCAAAATGGACAACCTCTCACTTTTCAGGGTTAAACTCCATCTGCCACTTCTCAGCCCAGCTCTGCATCCTATCTATGTCTCTTTGCAGCCGGCAACAGCCCTCCTTACTATCCACAACTCCACCAATCTTCGTATCGTCTGAAAATTTACTGACCCACCCTTCAACTCCCTCATCCAAGTCATTAATGAAAATCACAAACAGCAGAGGACCCAGAACTGATCCCTGCGGAACGCCACTGGTAACTGGGATCCAGGCTGAATATTTGCCATCCACCACCACTCTCTGACTTCTATCGGTTAGCCAGTTCGTTATCCAACTGGCCAGATTTCCCACTATCCCATGCCTCCTTACTTTCTGCAGAAGCCTACCATGGGGAACCTTATCAAATGCCTTACTAAAATCCATGTACACTACATCCACTGCTTTACCTTCATCCACATGCTTGGTCACCTCCTCAAAGAATTCAATAAGACTTGTAAGGCAAGACCTACCCCTCACAAATCCATGCTGACTATCCCAAATCAAGCAGTGTATTTCCAGATGCTCAGAAATCCTATCCTTCAGTACCCGTTCCATTACTTTGCCTACCACCGAAGTAAGACTAACTGGCCTGTAATTCCCAGGGTTATCCCTAGTCCCTTTTTTGAACAGGGGCACGACATTCGCCACTCTCCAATCCCCTGGTACCACCCCTGTTGACAGTGAGGACGAAAAGATCATTGCCAACGGCTCTGCAATTTCATCTCTTGCTTCCCATAGAATCCTTGGATATATCCCGTCAGGCCCGGGGGACTTGTCTATCCTCAAGTTCCTCAAAATGCCCAACACATCTTCCTTCCTAACAAGTATTTCCTCGAGCTTACCAGTCTATTTCACACTGTCCTCTCCAACAATATGGCCCCTCTCATTTGTAAATACAGAAGAAAAGTACTCGTTCAAGACCTCTCCTATCTCTTCAGACTCAATACACAATCTCCCGTTACTGTCCTTGATCGGACCTACCCTCGCTCTAAACATTCTCATATTTCTTACATATGTGTAAAAGGCCTTGGGGTTTTCCTTGATCCTACCCGCCAAAGATTGTTCATGCCCTCTCTTAGCTCTCCTAATCCCTTTCTTCAGTTCCCTCCTGGCTATCTTGTATCCCTCCAATGCCCTGTCTGAACCTTGTTTCCTCAGCCTTACATAAGTCACCTTTTTCCTCTTAACAAGACATTTAACCTCTCTTGTCAACCATGGTCCCCTCACTCGACCAGCTCTTCCCTGCCTGACAGGGACATACATATCAAGGACACTTCCTTGAACAAGTTCCACATTTCACTTGTGTCCTTCCCTGACAGCCTATGTTCCCAACTTATGCACTTCAATTCTTGTCTGACAACATCGTATTTACCCTTCCCCCAATTGTAAACCTTGCCCTGTTGCACGCACCTATCCCTCTCCATTACTAAAGTGAAAGTCACAGAATTGTGGTCACTATCTCCAAAATGCTCCCCCACTAACAAATCACTTGCCCTGGTTCATTACCAAGTACTAAATCCAATATTGCCCCTCCTGGTCAGACAATCTACATACTGTGTTAGAAAAGCTTCCTGGACACACTGCACAAACACCACCCCATCCAAACTATTTGATCTAAAGAGTTTCCACTCAATATTTGGGAAGTTAAAGTCACCCATGACTATTACCCTGTGACTTCTGCACCTTTCCAAAATCTGTTTCCCAATCTGTTCCTCCACATCTCTGCTACTATTGGGGGGGCCTATAGAAAACTCCTAACAAGGTGACTGCTCCTTTCCTATTTCTGACTTCAACCCATACTACCTCAGTAGGGTGATACTCTTCGAACTGCCTTTCTGCAGCTGTTATACTATCTCTAATTAACAATGCCACCACCCACCTCTTTTACCACCCTCCCTAATCTTATTGAAACATCTATAACCAGGGACCTCCAACAACCATTTCTGCCCCTCTTCTATCCAAGTTTCCGTGATGGCCACCACATCGTAGTCCCAAGTACCGATCCATGCCTTAAGTTCACCCACCTTATTCCTGATGCTTCTTGCGTTGAAGTATACACACTTCAACCCATCTCCCTGCCTGCAAGTACTCTCCTTTGTCAGTGTTCCCTTCCCCACTGCCTCATTACACGCTTTGGCGTCCTGAATATCGGCTACCTTAGTTGCTGGACTACAAATCCGATTCCCATTCCCCTGCCAAATTAGTTTAAACTCTCCCAAAGAGTACTAGAAAACCTCCGTCCCAGGATATTGGTGCCCCTCTGGTTCAGATGCAATCCGTCCTGCTTGTACAGGTCCCACCTTCCCCAGAATGCGCTCCAATTATCCAAATACCTGAAGCCCTCCCTCCTACACCATTCCTGCAGCCACGTGTTCAGCTGCACTCTCTCCCTATTCCTGATGCTTTCCATTTGTATGAAGCTTCAAAAACAAAAGAAATAAGTGTGATTTAAAAGAAGCTGTATAGTCCCAAGTCAGAGCAAACATGTTGGTATGCATACAGAATTATTCAGAGAAGCATTTACATTAATTCTGAGTTTCAGGATATTACCACAACTTTAAATTCAAGCTCAATATTTGACCTTTTGTGGAGAGTTTGTTGGCAAATTCTTTGATGTAAAATTGGCGTGAAAAGTTGTGCTGCAAAGAATAATCTATTATGCTTACCACCAACCTTAGAACATAGAACAATACAGTGCAGTACAGGCCCTTCGGCCCACGATGTTGCACCGAAACAAAAGCCTTGAAAGCACATGTTAAGTTACTAAGTGATGCAATGCTTCTTTGTGCACTAAACCCAGGGCCAAATTGATCATGAAGCTGGGATTTCCTCCTGCAATTCTTCAGTAACTATATTATTATATAAAGAAAATAAATTGCTGCTCTGTTGGCAGATTTGGGACATTGCATACTATAAATATACTCATTAGCAATACTAAAGTTTTTAACTGTCAGGCCACAGAAAATTTGCAGTTTTTAGCCTGGACATCTCCTGACTGTTGGGAGTAGCGTCCCTTACACAAATTGTATGGAAGTTATGGTATCCCTTTACTGTATACAAACACAGTTGCATTGCAAACCTTGTAGCACTGTATGATTTATTTTTTGTTGCCTCTTCTCACCCCAAAAAGAACCATGCCAAGGATAACATAAAATGACTTACGACAACCACAACTTCTCCGTGTAAGCTTTAGAAGAAGATATCACTTTCAAGAATGACAATATTCAAAGATTATAGTTCTGAAATATTTTAAATCCCTTGCCACAAATATTTGTTATGTTATGCTTTTATACTATAAATTCAGATTGTAATTCCGGAGCATAAAGGTGAATCAAAAGATAGTGATTCTTCATTCAACTAATAAATGGCTTGCATGAATAGTAATTCATCAACAGAAGCCACCGTGGTAATGGAAGACTTGAACATATGACATTATAGCACTTTAAAGTTAAACACTAGCATAGTTATCCAGAGCTCCTAAGTAAATGTAAAATATAGTTGCAGTATCTCAAATTAACATTCAGTTAAATACAGGTTGCTGTTTTGTACTTGGGTGGCAATGAAGGAGAAACATTTTTCAGCATTTGAAATAAACCAAAACAAATTTGCTGCAAGAGAAATATTGGTTGGGGAAATTTGGGGAGGAAAGACTTTTGTAACCACGGACTTATAGCTAACTGGTGAATATTAACTACTACATAACCACATAGAAGCTAAGGTCTTTTATCAGTGTGGATTTTACATAGAATATACAATATTTGCCCATTTCTGGAAGAAGGAAAAGCATGGATTTCATGCAAGTGAGAACGTAATGTTTTTTGGGTTATGAAAACATGTTTTTCACAAGTTAAGCCTGCATCTTTGTGCATGTCATTTTGTTGGGGGACAGGAGGACAATTGGGGAATGGCCTCTTCCTGCTCCTATCTTCTATGTTTCTATAATTGTAAATAACATTTGTGGAGAGAGAAACTAAGTTAATGTTTCAAGTCCATATGACCCTTCTTCAAGGCTGAACCAGCTTGAAGAAGAGACATATGGACTCAAAACGTTAACTCGGTTTCTCTCTCCACAGATGCTGCTAGACCTGCTACATTTATCCAGCATTCTCTGTTTTTATTCCAGATTTCCAGAACCTGCAGTATTTTAGTTTCATATAATTGTAATTAGGGTGATTTTTAGGTTTCATTTTATTCCCTGAATTTGTGTATGATTAAACTCAGCTGCAAACACACAGTGCTTTTTTAAAATCAAAAAAGGCAAATATTTGTAATTGGAAAAGCTTGGTATTTAACTCCACATAATGCAACACAACCAAGGGAAAGATAACTTGCATTTATGTTGCGCCTTTTGCAATCTCAGGCATCCCAATGCGCCTTACAGCCTATAAGTACCTTTGAAGTGTAATCACAATTGCAGGAAATGCAGCAGCCAATTTTGATGATGGCTGAGAATTGCTGAATTAATAAATAGTTGTTAAAAAAATATATGGAATGACCATGTTTTGTGGCCTGATGTATCCTACTCGTTCTGCAGAGAAGGATAATGTGAGATTTTTTTTTTTCAAAGATTCTTTTGTTTTTGGGTACCTAAATATGGGATTTCATCATTTTCGAGGCAATAACTAAATGAACCCAAAGCTAAAATTTATACACTTAGCTGATGCACTTCACTACTGGCTGGGATTTTCAGTCCCCTGTGGTGGTAAAAGAACAAAGCAGGCATCTTTGAAAATAGCGCTCCCGAGAAGCCTGTCATTATCCTGGCACATCTAGGACATGCTGGAATTTTCAACGCAAGGGAGTGGGGTGGTGGGAAAGGGTGCGTTGGTCAGGAACCTACTTACCTCAAATTAACTACCCTACATGCTTCATGAGGAGCTAGTTAATGGGCTGGGAGGGCCAGATGTTGATTTTCAATTCACAAAGCACCAAACCCAAACAGTCTGGTGCACATTAGTGTTCAATGCAAGGATAATTAAGCATATTCTTATAGTAAATTTTTGCCACTGGATCTTGATCCCAATTGGGTGAAGTCATTTTTACTTGGCCATTTTGACCACTTTAGAGCATGGTGAGGCTGCTCGCCCTCTAATGGTGTGTCTCTTCTGCAAGGTAGGACACACCCTGTCATACTTGCTGTCTGCCTTTGACACCCATGCTCAGCAGGCAGCTCCCACCACCTGTCAGAGCTCATGCTGCGAATTGGCCACCCAGGGTCAGCTCTTGCCCAGTTAGGGCATTTACATTTGAAGATTGTGTCATGTGAGCACTCATGCAGTGCAAGGGCAGACCCTGGAAATGATCCAGGCAGTAGGTTCCCTCTCCGGCTTGAAAATCAAGCCAATTGACTAAAATGAAAGATGTTTCCAAGTCATTCCTTTGGGGAATTTATGTCTATTTGCCAGAACTCCAAATTTCATAAAAGAAAGCATTGCATGAATCAAAGTAAATTTCACTGCTGGTAAAGGAAACCTGGTAAAGAAAACCAGGAGAGAAAGGGGCATGCTCCAGGGTCCTAGGTTCAATTCCCGGCTTGGGTCACTGTCTGCACTTTCTTGCAGTGCCTGCGTGGGTTTCCTCCGGGTGCTCCGGTTTCCTCCCAAAGTCCAAAGACGTGCAGGTTAGGTGGATTGGCCATGCCAAATTGTCCTTAGTGTCCAAAAAGGTTAGGTGGGATTACTGGGTTACCGGGATAGGGTAGGGTGGAGGTGTGGGCTTCAGTAGGGTGCTCTTTCCAAGGGCTGGTGCAGACTCGATGGGCCAAATGGCCCCCTTCTGCACTGTAAATTCTATGTAAATTCTATCTATGTAAGACAATATCCTGAGAGATGGCTGTTGCGGCTCGATATTCCTCTTGTAATAGAAATGTCTTTCAGTTTAATTCGAGTTTCCACTTTAGTTATAATGATCTTTGAAATAGATCTTCACTGTGCTCTGACTGTGATGATGCTGGTACCACTACTGATGCTGAAATATCAGTAAATAGTTGTGACAAGGTTATTAGGCTTTTGTTTCCAGCTATTATGCAAAAAATGTTAAATGGCTAGTTTGGCAATTTATGTTAGGACATACTTTGTCAGAAATTGTAGAACTAAAATTCATGCTGTGTCCCCTTTATTATAGTTGTGTACAATGATCTATGGATTTTGAATTCAAAATCCCCTCCAGGGTTTTGGGCGCAGGGGGCAGAAGAACAAAGTGTGTTAAATTTTTTCTCAACAGTTCGCATCATAATCTATTTCCAGCTGAAACACTATAACTAATATAATTACTCCGCAAAAATGATATCTCAAAGACCAAGTAACTAATTTGTTTATTGCTATATTTTTGCTTCTACCTGCAATATGCTTTCATGCGATTGAGGGGATGAGTTGATAGAAAGTGGTCAGTCGGGATGTGGATGGTATAGCCTTTGATGAATAACCTTCACTTCTCTCTCCTCCATTCTGTATGAAGCACCATACTTAATGTTTCCTTCAATGAGACAGTTACGGATGGAATCTTAGGTATGAACTGAATCATACAGAAGTGGTTTGAGTTCCAATGTTATATCGTCTGCAATAGTTCCAGGCTCCGTGGGTGTAGCAGTGTTTTTGAAAATAGTCATTGAGCACCTCTTCTGTACATACTGGTATTGCAGCATTTGATAAAGTGGCAATTTTATTTATGAAAGTAGAAAACTGCAAGTAACACAGAGAACCTATCTGCCTCAGACCAGCTGTGTCTGTCACTGAAACTATTCCATGCTGTACAGGTGCTTACGGTGCAATACAGTATGGACTGTGACAAATAGCCATTGCCCCCCTCATCCCCTTTGCTTTCCCCCCTTCCTTGATTAAAATTAATAAACTGTTATATCTGAACACTAATGGGAATTGTCATAATATATTTATTTTAGTTGCTGTGTAGAATGTATCACCTCGCAGTTTATTGCAATATGTTCCCAGCACATTTCATGTCTCTTTAGAAATGCCACAAAATCTATTGGAAAGGAATACCCACATGCTGCTTTTTTTTATTAAAAAAAAGGTGTGACTCCTTTGTTACATCCTATTTATGAGAAGAAAAATCAAAATGAATAAGAATGGGATCTTTATAATTTGTTTTTAGGTTCACAGCCTCTTCCTGAAGGAGTTCTCATCAGTACTGCCATTGGTAGGTTGTAAAGTTAATGCTGTAGAATTAGCGTGGATTATAATGTACGATAAGTTTGTAAGAATGGAGTAAGATCTGTATGTTGCAGCACTGTATTTGAAAAATGAGACTTGCATTTTTCCTCTTTATGAAAGTAATGATTTGGGCTGCAATTAGATCATGGTCAGATTTGTGAAATTATAATATTTTTACAGTAAAAGGAGGAAATGATGGAAAACCTGAACTCTGGTTGCTAAATTGATAAATTAGGAACTTTAATATCCAATTATCTTCACCCACAAACATTAGGGATTGTGTTTACGCCTTTCATTTTGTTTCTGCACTCGGTGACAAAGTTCTCCAGCTACCCTGTGTGCGTTGGCTTAGACGAGAGTTTATCACATCGCTCACTGGTAGATAATTTCCAGCAGCAGACACTGTCAACTTGCGTGATGTGATGCAAGAAATCAATGGTGAAATGATGAAAACCCATTGATGCTAACATTGTTTTGAAGTTATTTCTAATCCTTTGATTATGCAATGGAAAACACTAGCATTGCAGAATCAATATCTCACTATTAATCTAGGGATAGGAGTGTTGACTGTAAAATTCAAGTAATTTTATTGGACATGATATGTGTTGATTAAGGAAAAAATTTGTGTGTGTATTTGCTACATCTGCAAATTACCGCAGGAATTTTCTAATTTGTCCCCTGAATTTGTATAGTGATAGGAATGATACTGAATAATCGTAGCTTCATAGATTTTTGAAAGATGCCATAAGCGCCAGCTTTATTTCACTTTTTATTCCTTTATTGTAATATTGAAAGTAATTGTGCCATTTCTTATATTGCTCGTGGTAGTTTGACTCACCTGTCTTGTGCTACAATACACTTATACCTTTGTTTATCTAATGTAGAACTTTACCTGCAAGAGTTAGAGGTTCTACTTTGACTTTTGTGGGGGGTTTTGGAATCAGATTTTTTTAAGTTGTGAAAATAGCACTCCTGAAGGTGGTAATGCTCTGGTGGTCAAATGGTTCAAATTTGTTTTGCTCCAGTCTTGAAACACATCCAGGCTTCTACATAAGAGATCTGTCCCTTTTTATTTTATTTTTTCTGAAATAAGCCTTCTGTTGCAAATTAAATTGTTTTGACACATATTTATTAACTAGTAACTAATCTGAGAAAAGTTATTGCTGTTTTACTTTCTTCAATGTTGCTGCTAAAGTCTTACCTTTTTAGCACAGATTTGTTGTGAACAATGTACAAAATCTTTGTTTAACTGTGAATTGAAGTATTTTTAATTATTGATGATAACGAATAAGGTATGGACTGAATTTGATGGCTGGTAATTGAGAGGATGTTGGACCCGAGGCCACATTTGTTTTTGTTACATGCAATAAAATTCAAATTTTAAACACCTGTGCTGTTTTGAATTGATTAGTTTGATATTTCTTTTAAAAGACGACTTAGAATTCAGTAATTATACAAAATATTCCAATGAGTTTTTAAAAGCATTACATAATTCACTCTGAACAGAACTTTGTATTGCAGCTCATTATATATGGAGGACTATTCGACCATTCTAATTTATTCATCCAGCAAAAAGTCTATAAATTTTATCCCCATCAGAACATTCAGTTGTTAAATGATCCCAGGGTCCACATTCTCCCTTCACTGTCTTGCCTAGAAGTCAATTTCATACATTGATCAGCCTTTGCATAAATTTACCCCATTCCTCCTAATTCTATTGTCACAGTTTTAAATCAAATCTTTGGATCATTACATATTGGTGCTTTCCCAGTCATATGGCCAACATTGGCAGTGCATTAACTCAGTCTCAACATGGGTCATTAGAAATTTCATGGAAGAGATAAAAGTGGTTCTCAGAATTAAAAGGCAACAAATAAGGATATCAATGTCTCTTAACATTTTATAATTAGGTGCAGTTCAGATTACTATTTTACATTGATTTGTTGTATTTCATCTCTGTCTCCATTGCAGACACAAATTCTTTATACTCTTTCAGAAGGTCAGTGTGATCTCTGGAGTAAAGATGGTTAACCTGACTCTGTTGAGTTTGCACATTCTTCCGTGTCTGCTTGGGGTTCCCACCGGATGCTTCAGTTTCCTCCCACAGTCTAAAGATGTGCAGGTTAGGTGGATTGACCATTCTAAATTGTCCCTTAGGGTCCAATGGTTAGAGGTTATGGGGTTATAGGGAGTGGGTTGAGGTAGGGTGCTCTTTCAGAGGGTTGGTGTAGACCCAATGGGCTAAATGATCTCCTGCACTGTTGAGATTCTATATCTCAAATTGAAGCCCATGCACAACAGAATCAATAATTGGTTACTTCATATCTGGACCTCTATTGATTATTGATTGGTTGGCCTGATCCTGAAAAAGGTAGATGGACATGTCATTATGTGAATCTTCCCACTAGACTCCAGATAATTCTGCAAGCCATCATCATTATGTGACTGACAAAAGCAAACTATCCCTTCTTGATCTGTCTGCAGCCTTTAACACAGTTGATCACAACATCCTTCTCTAATGCGTTGCCACTGTCATCCTGCTGGGCAAGATTACACTCACCCAATTGCATTCTCCTCAATCTAATCGTAGCCAGAGGATCGCCATTAGTGCCATTCTTGCAGTTACCTTTGGTATCCCCAAGGATCTATGCTTGGACTTCACCTATTTTTCAAATACAAGCTGCTCTGTGACGTCATCCAAAAACATACCAATTTACATACACACATTGACGACACTCATTTTTACCTTACCAGCACCTCGATCCCTCTGCTGTCTCTAAATTGTCAGACTGTTAATCCAGTACTGGGAGAAGGCCCCACCTTCTCAACCTTTCCCCTCGCCTGAGGGGAAAGTAGCCTATGGTCATCTGGGACTATGGCAACTTTACTTTTACTGGGGTGGGGGGCAGAAATTTCTTCCAGTTAAATGTTGGGAAGACTGAAGCTATCGTCTTCTGTCCCCACCACAAGCTCCGCACCCTTATCATCCACTCCCATCTCTTTCCCTGTCAACTGTGGCTGAACCAGACTCTTGGCAATCTCGGCATCATATTTGAACCCAAGATGATAAGAGTGGCATTAACGGTGGATCTCTGTTGATCATACAGAGCTGCGTCAGTAGCACTTGTAAATGAAAAGGTGATGGGTAGAATTTTCCCAACTTAGTCCTTCGTCAAACAGGATCCATTTATGTGTCAGGAACCCATTGACAGCTAGACTTGGCTTTGCCAGGACTTTCTAACTAAGCCATAGCATTGGCATCCCAGCTGTCTGTTCTCCAACCAAGCAGCAAGGTGACGTATTCATTTTGTCAAAGGAAGTGTTTCCATTTGAACACCTTATCAGCCACTGGCGATGCATGACCACATACTTCACTGGGAAGGAGATCTTGTTCCAATAATCTGTAGGTGTTATCAATAATATGCTAAAGGAGTCTGGGGCACTGATGCTCAGACATTTTAAATCCATTTATGGGATGTGGGCAGTGCTGGCTAGACCAGCATTTACTGTTCATCTTTAGTTGCCCATGCAAAGGTGGTGGTGAGCTGCCTTCCTGAACTGCTGCAGTCCCTGAAGTGTAGGCACATTGATAGTGCTGCGTGAGGAGGAAATTCATAATTTTGACCCAGTGAAAGTGAAGGAACGGTGATATATTTCCAAGTCAGGGTGGTGAGTGACTTGGAGGGGAACCATCAGGTGGTGTTGCTCTCAGATATCTGCTGCTCTTGTCTTAGATGGTACTGGTCATGAGTTTGCAAGGTGCTGCCTCAGGAACCTTGGCGAATTCTTGGAGTGCATCTTGCAGTTGGTACACACTGCTGCCACTGTTCGTCGATGGTGGAAGGATTGAATGTTCGTGGAAGGGGTAGCAATCAAGCGGGCTGCTATGACCCTAGCTGGTGTTGAGGTTTTTAAGTGTTGGAGCTGCACTCATCCCGACAAGTGGGGAGTATTCCATTACACTCCTGACTTGTGCCTTTTTAAATGGTAAGCGGGCTTTAGGGAGTCAGAAGGTGAGTTACCTCAGGATTCCTTTCCTCTGACCTGCTCTTCTAGCCACACCTATTTATATGGCTAGTCCAGTTCAGTTTCTGGTCAATGGTAACCCCAGGACATTGATAGTGGGGGATTCAATGATTATAATGCCATTGAATGTCAAGGGGAAATAGTTAGATCCTTTCTTGTTGGAGATCGTTATTGCCTGGCACTTGTGATGCGAATGTTACATGCCACTTGTCAGTGCAAGCCTGGATAGTGTCCGGGTCTTGCTGCATTTGGACATGGACTTCAATATTTGAGTCACGGATAGTGCTGAACATGCTGGCATCCCCATTTCTGATGTTACGAAGGAAGGAAGGTCATTAATGAAGCAGCTTATTGGTAGCACAGTGGCTTCACAGCTCCCGGGTTCCAGGTTTGATTCCCAGCTTGGGTCACTGTGCGGAGTCTGCACGTTCTCCCAGTGTCTGTGTGGGTTTCCTCCGGGTGCTCCGGTTTCCTCCCACAGTCTAAAGATGTGCACGTTAGGTGGGTTGGCCTTGCTAAATCGCCCTTAGTGTCCAGAAAGGTTGGGTGGGGCTACTGGATTACGGGGATAGCGTGGAGGTGTGGGCTTAGGTATGGGTGTTCTTTCCAAGGGCCGGTGCAGACTCGATTGGCCAATTCCCCCTTCTGCACTGTAAATTGTGTGATTCTATGATTGAGCCAAGGGCCCCTGCAGCAATGTCCTGAGACTGAGGTGATTGAACTCCCAAAAATGACAACAATCTTCCTTTGAGCCAAGTACGACTCCAACCAGCAGAGGATTTTATCCCTGATTCCCATTGACTCAAGTTTTGCTAGGCCTCCTTGATGTAATACTCCGTCAAGGTCAATCGCTCTCACCTCATCTCCGGAGTCCATTTTTACACCAAGGCTGTAATGAGGTCCGGTACGAAGTGACCCTGGCAGAACCTAAACTGAGCATCACTAAGTAGGCTATTGCTGAATAAGTGCTGCTTGATAGCACTGTTGATGACCCCTTCCATCACTTTACTGATGATCGAGAATAGATTAATGTGGTGGTAATTGGCAGGATTGGATTTGTTCTGTTTCTTGTGTACATGACATACCTGGGCAATTTTCCACATTGCTGGCCAGATGCCAGTGTTGTCGCTGTACTGGAACAGTTTGGCCAGTGGCACAGCATGTTCTGGAACACAAGTCTTCATTCAGTACTATTGCCAGAATATTGATAGGGCCAATGCCGTTGCAGTATCCAGCCTTCAGTCATTTCTTGATATCACATGGAATGAATCAAATTAACTGAATTCTGATATTTGTGATGCTGGGGACCTCCGGAAAAGGCTACGATGGGTAATCCACTTGGCACTTTTGGCTGGAGATTATTGCCTTATCTTTTGCACTGGTGTTGGCCTCCTCCATCATTTGAGGCTGGGAATTTGTGTGGAGTTGCCTCCTCCAGTGAGTTGTTTAATTGTCCACCACCTTTTATGGCTGGATGTGGCAGGACTGCAGAGCTTGGAATCTGATCCAATCATTGTGGAATTGCTTAGCTCTGTCTATTACTTGCTGCTTATGCTGTTTAACACACAAGAAGTCCTGTGTTGTCGCTTCACCAGGTTGACACCTCATTTTTTGCTAGGAGCAGCCTGGTGCTGCTCCTAGCATGCTCTCTTGCACTCTTCATTGAACCAGGGTTGATCCCCTAGCTTGCTGGTAATAGTAGAGTTGGGGATATGCCAGACCATGAGGTTACAGGTTGTGAGTTGAATGCAATTCTGCTGCTGCTGGCCCACAGCACATCTTGGATGCCCAGTCTTAAATTGCTAGACCTGTTGGAAGTCTATCCCATTTAACACGGTGATAGTGCCACACAATATGATGGAGGGTATCCTCAATGTGAAGCCTGAACTTCGTCTCCACAAGGACTGTGCAGTGGTCACTCCTACCAGTACTGTCATGGGCAGATGCATCTGGAACAGACAGGTTGGTGAGGATGAGCTGAAGTATGTTTTTCCCTTTTGTTGGTTCCATCACCACCTGCTGCAGTCCCAGTCTAGCAGCTTTGCCCTTTGGGACCCGGCCAACCCAAACTGTAATGGTGCTACTGAGCCACTTTTGGTGATGAGCATTGAACTCCCCCACCCAGAGCTTATTCTATATTCTGAGGTATAGTGCTTCAGTGCTTTCTTCAAGTGGTGTTCAGCATGGTAATTCACCGTGAGACTTCATGGTTCCAGAGGTGATGTTGAGGACTCGGGACAGCTGTCTCCCGACACTGTACCACTGTGCCGTCACCTCTGCTGGGGCTGTCATGCTGGTGGGACAGGACATACTCAGGGATGATGATAGTGGTGATTTGCCCCTCTAAATGCCTGTAGATCCTGTCTCTCAGAATACCTTCTGACAACTTACCTACCATAGACGTTAGGCTCACCAGTCTTCATAGAATCATAGAAATTACAGTGCAGAAGAAGGCCATTCGGCCAATCGAGTCTGCACCAGCCCTTGGAAACAGCACCCCACTTAAGCCCACGCCTCCACCCTATACCAGTAACCCCACCAAACCTTTTTGGACACTAAGGGCAATTTATCATGGCCAATCCACCTAACTTGCACATCTTTGGACTGGGAGGAAACCGGAGCACCCGGAGGAAACCCACGCAGACACTGGGAGAATGTGCAGTGACGCGAACCTGGGACCCTGGAGCTGTGAAGCAACTGTGCTCCCGTGCTGCCCTTTAGTTCCCAATCTTTCCCCTGCAGCCCTTCTTAAACAGAGGCACAACATTTGCTACCCTCCAATCTTCAGGCACCTCAACTGTGGCTGTTGATGATTCGAATATCTCTGCTAAGCGACCCACAATTTCCTGTCTAGCCTCCCACAACGTCCTGGGAATCATTTCATCGGGTCCTGGGATTTATCTACCTTGATGCGGTTTAAAACTTCCAGCATCACCTCTGTAATATGCACTCCTCAACATATCACTATTTATATCTCCAAGTTTCCTAACATCCATGCCTTTCTCAACAGTAAATACCAATGGCCGTGCCCCAATTTAGAATTTTAACTTTTGGGCCAGACCTATCATTCTCCATAGCTACCTTAAAACTAACGGAATTATGGTCATTGGTCCCAAAGTGATCCCTCACTAACACGTCTGTCACTTGCCCTTCCTTATTCCCCAAGAGGAGGTCACGTTTTGCCCCCTCTTTAGTCGGGCCATCCATGCACTGAATGAGAAATTCCTCCTGAATACAATCAACAAATTTCCCTCCATCCAAGCCCCTAATGCTATGGCTGTCCCAGTTAATGTTGGGAAAGTTAAAGTCCCCAACTATTACCACCCTATTTTTCTTGCAGCTATCTGTAATCTCCTTACATATTTGTTCCTCAATTTCCCACTGACTATTTGGGGGCCTGTAGTACAATCCTATCAAAGTGATCTCTCCCTTCTTATTTTTCAGTCCTACCCATATAGGTTCAGTGGGCGAACCCTCTGATATATCCTCTCTCAGTACTGCCGTGATATTCTCCCGAATCAAAAATGCAACTCCACCCCACCCGCCTCTCTTACCTCCTGTTCTATTTTTCTTATAGCATCTGTACCCTGCACATTGTCCTGCCCCTCCCTTAGCCATGTATCAGTTATGGCTATAATATCCCAGTCCCATGTACGCATCCATGCCCTGAGTCCATCTGCCTTGCTCGTCAGGCATTGAAATAAATGCAGTTTAATCTAGATTTCCCTTGCTCTCTGCCCTGCTTTCTCAGACCATCTGTCTGGTCGTCTTTTGTACACCTGTGTTTTAATTGTCTTAATTGAACCCTGTGTTTTAATTGTCTTAACCTTACTGGGCCCATTCACCGGGTTCACACAGTCCTGTTGCTCGCTTCCTGGCAACTATTAACGAAGGAATCCCTCCTCTCTGATTTTTCGCCCAGAGCAGGTGACGTCAGTGTATGGGACGCAGGACCTGGTCTCTGCCACCGCCTCTGGTGGGAAGTCTCCATTGATTTTTTATAAGTCTTGTCCTGGGACAGCGCACTGACCTCAGGATGAAGTGGTCTCCCCCGCTGGGCTCTGGGCTCTACTAGATCCAGCTCAGGGGGCACCGATGCATGGAGCAACTGGGATTCTTGAAAGCTGATCGCGGCCATTGGGCACTGTTCCTGCGATCAGGAATGCTGCGACCAATCGCTCAGCGACCCTCTCCCGATACCCGGCCGTGACCCACCTGCTGGTCGTGATCCTCAATTTGAAAATGACTGTTCTAGTTAGCCGCCGAGATCAGCTCTCCCATGTTCATGAATGCCATTCCTTAAATTTATTTTTATCAATTTAGAGTACCCAATTTTTGTTTCCAATTAAGGGGCAATTTAGCGTGGCCAATCCACCTAACCTGCAATCTTTGGGGTGTGGGAGTGAAACCCACGCACACATGGGGAGAATGTGCAAACTCCACGCGGACAGTGACCCAGGGCCGGATCGAATCCGGGTCCTCAGTGCCGTAGGCAGAAGTGCTAGCCACTGTGCCACCCCTTCCTTAAATATTCAGTATTTTTGGGAAGGGTATGTGTGGAAACTCTTCGTGCTGACAAAATAAAGTGTGGTGTACAAAGTGAAATCTTGGGATCTTAAAGGAAGTGACTGCAGAGATAATGGGCAGGATTCTCCGCTCCCGGGACTAAGTGCCGCTCCGTCGTGAACGCTGTCGCGTTTCACGACGGCGCAAACAGGGCCCGAGCACGACCTATTCTGGCCCCCACAGGGGACTAGCACGGTGCTGGAGCGGCTCACGCCACTCCAGCCTACTTACGCGGCGCCAAATGGGCCCCGCGCCAACCTGCGCATGCACAGTTGGGGCAGCTCATTCCTGCGCATGCGCAGTCGGGCCACGCCATCCTGCGCATGCGCAGGGAAGTTCCTCACCGACATGGTGCCGGGGTTCTGGGGCCGGCCGCGGAAGGAGGTAGGCCGGGGGGGGGGGGGGGGAGGCCTGTCGCCGATTGGTGGGCCCCGATCGTGGGCCAGACCCCATCGGAGGCCCCCCCGGTGAAGGAGCCCCCCCACTCCCCCACAGGCCGTCTCCCCCCCCCCCCCCCCCCCCAGCGTTCCTGCACAATTCCTGCCGGCAGCGGCCAGGAGTGAACGGCATCGGCGGGACTGTCATTTTTTTCGCCGGCCGCTCGGCCCATCTGGGCCGGAGTACCGCCGTTTGCGGCGATTCTCCAAGTGGCACGGCGCGATTGCCGCACCGCTGGTTTCGGGGGAGGAGAATTGCATGCGGGTGTCGGGGCGGCGTGGCGCGACTCGGGCGGCGCCCAGGAGCGGATCTACCAAGAAACTAATGAAGCTTAAGCTTCAGGGCCCCTAATCCCAGAGGGGCCCCAGAAGCGACTTTAGTCCATATTGCTTAAAAATTTTGGATCTACTGTATCAGAAGAGGTTTTTAAAAAATAATAATATTGTGTAATTCAATACAAAATAATAGTTAAAATAAAAATTAAAGGTTATTAAAGTATCATGTAGGCTAGCCGCAAATGAAAAAAACGTTCAAATTAAGGATGTTTCATTCTAAATATATTTAATATAAAATAATTATAAATAATTTAAAACACTATTAACATTTTTGACAGAAATACAAACAGTAGATGACGTGTCGTAACAAAAAAGGGGAGCCGTTGAAAAGGTAATCACAATGCTAATGTGAATTTCAACGTGATAGCACTCGTGATAGCGATCTAGACAAGAATTTTTTTCAATAAAGTGTTCATAAGGATACAATATTTTAATTACCTCTACTCAAAAATAAATGTTATATTTAGAAAAGTAAGGTAAGTAATAAAGGTGAAATAGTGTTAGATTAGCCTAAGCCTATTGTTTTTATAAAGAGGTGAACGGAAGGTAGGCTACGACCGCATAGCCGAGGCAAATACTATATTACAAGTATTTATGAAAAAGTAATAAAAGGGTGAATTTGTGTTAAATTACAGGTGTTTATTATGAAAAGCGTTCAAATAATGGTAAAATTGTGTTACATTACCTTAGCCTATGAGTTTTGGTGGCCTAGTCTTGCCTAACTTAGTCTACCCTAGCGTAGGCTAGCTTGAACATAGCCTAGTTTAGCCTATTTAGCTTATTTATTATAAATCCTAAAAAATGGCCCTTTACTTTCTGAGAAGTTTTTTTTTTTAAAAACCTTTCTCAGAAAGTAGACCTAAAATGTTTTCCTTTCAAAGCATGCGACAATAGTCACACGACTCAAATTGATAAATGTTTTGGCCCATAACAGTTGATAATGATTTCATACAGAATTGTTTCATGCAAGACAAGTTCTTTCAAATTAAAAAACCAGATGATGTAAACACCGAATCAAGCAGGGTTTACAAGGAGCAAAACAGAAATTTCTCAAGCAAATATTTTGAAAAAAGATTGAAAAATGGCCAGACTGTGATGAGATCCTGGTTAGTTTACTCAAAGAGCAAAGGATGTATATACTGTTTTGTTTGCAAACTCTTTTCTAAATGCCAAACATCACTTACAACAGGTGAGTTTTCTGACTGGATGAATGTACTCAGAACTCTGGAGAATCATGAAGACAGCATGGAACATAAGAGGGCGATGTTGTGTTGGATAAGAAGAAAGTCAAATAAAAATACTGTGGATCAGCAACTTAAAGAACAGATGAGAAAAACCACACAGTACTATTTTGAAGTACTGAAAAGAGTTGTAGCTGTTATAAGGTTTTTAAGTGAAAGAGGTTTGGCATTTAGAGGTCATGAGGAGAAGTGGGGCTCACCAAATAATGGAAACTTCATGGGGGCCATTGAATTTATTGCAGAGTTCGACCCATTTTTACATGAACATCTCGAGAAATGTAAAAATGAAAAAGTAAATGTTTCTTACCTATCCAAACCCGTGTATGAAGAATTGATAGAAATGGGAAAGCATATGCAAGATGAAATTATGAATCAAATCAAATTATTGTTGACTCTACGCCTGACCTGACACATGTTGACCAGCTGGTAATTGTGGTTCGATACTGCTATAATGGAAAACCCTGTGAGACATTTTTAATGTTTTTACCGATAGAAAATCATTCTTCCACGACCTTGTTCAATAAAATACAACAAGTCCTGGGTGAACATAAGCTTTCACTTGAAAATATCCGTGGTCAGTCCTACGATAATGCATCTAACATGAAGGGCTCGGAGAAAGGGCTGCAAGCACTCTTTAAGAACAGTAACAGGTACGCAGACTATGGACCATGTGCAGCCCATTCACTTAACCTTGTTGGAGAAAAGGCAATGTCTACTGTACCTGAAGTTGTTGACTATTTTGGCATTTTGCAGGAGCTGTATTTTTTCTTTTCTGAATCTCCACGAAGGTGGGGGATTTTAACCACACCGAGCAATCTACATTTTTCTCTAAAGAGCTTAAGTATAACTAGATGGTCTGCACACTATAAAGCAGTCCGGGCAATTAAAAATGGATTCATAAAAAATATGGGTATTTTACAAACTCTCAAACATATTTTGGAAGACTCAGAAGAGAAGCCTGAATGTAAACGAGATGCAAAGAATTTATACCACAAGTTGGTAAAGCTGGAATATGTTATTTTAACAGTCGTTTGGGAAGAAGTGCTGGAGCGTTTCAACAAAACAAGTAAGAAACTCCAAACCCCTGGCTTTGATGTATTTGAAGGTTATCTTCTGCTATCATCTTTACTTTTGTTTGTTAAAGAACTCAGAGAAAATTCAGCCGATAGGATTGCACACTATGAATCAGAAGCAAAAGGTTTGTGTGAAGATATCACCTCAGGTTATTCTGATGCCAACATCACTAGTTTGGTGGGGAGAGTGAAAGCCGATCTGGCAAGGTGGGACGGCCTTCCTCTGTCACTGGCAGCTTGGGTATAGGCGGTTAAAATGAATGTGTTGCCACAATTCCTGTTTATTTTTCAATGCCTACCGATTTTCCTGCCAAAGTCTTTTTTCAGAGAGATTGAGGGAAGGATTACCTCATTCGTATGGGATGGGGAGGTGGCCAGAGTGAGAAAGGTGCTGCTACAGAGGGGAAGGCAGGCAGGGGGTTTGGGTCTCCTGAACCTGTTGTACTACTACTGGGCGGCGAATGTGGAGAAGGTGCGGGGCTGGGTCAGAGGGATTGATTCTCAGTGGATCAGAATGGAGGAGAGTTTGTGCAGGGGGTCGGGGCTGAAGGCACTTGCAACAGCGCCGCTCCCGATAGCTCCGGGGAAATATTCAGGGAGTCCGGTAATAATAGCTTCATTGAAAATCTGGAGGCAGTTTCGCCAACACTTCGGGTTGGGTTTAGAATCATAGAAGCATAGAAGTTTACAGCATGGAAACAGGCCCTTCGGCCCAACCAGTCCATGCCGCCCAGTTTTTACCATTAAGCTAGTCCCAGTTGCCCGCACTTGGCCCATAACCCTCTATACCCATCTTACCCATGTAACTATCTAAATGCTTTTTAAAAGACACAATTGTACCCGCCTCTACTACTACCTCTGGCAGCACATTCCAGACACTCACTACCCTCTGAGTGAAGAAATTGTCCCTCTGGGTCCTTCTGAATCTCTCCCCTCTCACCTTAAACCTATGCCCTCTAGTTTTAGACTCCCCTAACTTTGGGAAAAGATGTTGACTATCTACCTTATCTATGCCCCTCATTATTTTATAGACCTCTATAAGATCACCCCTAAGCCTCCTATGCTCCAGGGAAAAAAGTCCCAGTCTATCCAGCCTCTCAAACCATCAAGTCCCGGTAACATCCTAGTAAATCTTTTCTGCACTCTTTCTAGTTTAATAATATCCTTTCTATAATAGGGTGACCAGAACTGCACACAGTATTCCAAGTGTGGCCGTACCAATGTCTTGTACAACTTCAACAAGACGTCCCAACTCCTGTATTCAATGTTCTGACCAATGAAACCAAGCATGCCGAATGCCTTCTTCACCACCCTGTCCACCTGCGACTCCACCTTCAAGGAGCTATGAACCTGTACTCCTAGATCTCTTTGTTCTATAACCCTCCCCAATGCCATACCATTAACTGAGTAGGTCCTGGCCTGATTCGATCTGCCAAAATGCATCACCTCACATTTATCTAAATTAAACTCCATCTGCCATTCGTAGGCCCACTGGCCTAATTGATCAAGATCCCGTTGCAATCCTAGATAACCTTCTTCACTATCCACTGTGCCACCAATCTTGGTATCATCTGCAAACTTACTAACCATGCCTCCTAAATTCTCATCCAAATCATTAATATAAATCACAAATAACAGTGGACCCAGCACCGATCCCTGAGGCACACCACTGGTCACAGGCCTCCAGTTTGAAAAACAACCCTCTACAACCACCCTCTGTCTTCTGTCGTCCAGCCAATTTTGAATCCAATTGGCAACCTCACCCTGGATCCCGTGAGCTTTAACCTTCTGCAACAACCTACCATGCGGTACCTTGTCAAAGGCTTTGCTAAAGTCCATGTAGACAACGTCTACTGCACTGCCCTCATTAGGGCAGTGCAGTTTAGGGTCAAGGGAAATGCCGATTCAGGGGAACCACAGATTTGAGCCAGGGAGGTGGGATGGAAGTTTTCGTAAATGGGAAGAGAAGGGGATTAAGACGCTAAAAGATTTGTTTCTTCGGGGTCGGTTTGCAGGATTGAGGGAGCTGGAAGCGAAGTATGGGCTAGAGCAGGGAGAAGTGTTTAGGTACATGCAGGTTTGGGATTTTGCCAGGAAGGAGATACAGAGCTTCCCAGAGGAACCAGCCTCCACATTGCTGGAGGAGGTGTTGACGACAAGGGGACTGGAGACGGGGGCAGTGTCAGCAGTGTACGGAGCTATTTTGGAAGAGGATAAGGCACCACTGGAAGGGATCAAAGCAAAGTGGGATGAAGAGCTGGGAGAGGTTATAGAGGAGGGGGTCTGGTGTGAGGTGCTCCGGAGAGTTAATGCCTCCACCTCATGTGGTTGGGGCTGATACAGCTGAAAGTGGTATATAGAGCGCACCTCACGAGGGCGAGGATGAGCCGATTTTTTGAAGGAGTAGAGGATGTGTGTGAGCGTTGCGGGGGTGGGGCCCGCGAATCACGTTCATATGTTTTCGTCCTGTCCAAAGCTAGGGGAGTACTAGAAGGAGGTGTTTAGGGTAATTTCCAAGGTGGTGCGTGTGAAACTGGACCCTGGTCCCCAGGAGGCCATATTCGGGGTGTCGGACCAGCCAGGGTTGGAAACGGGTGCGGAGGCAGATATCATGGCCTTCGCCTCGTTGATCGCCCGAAGGCAGATCCTGCTGGGATGGAGAGCAGCCTCTCCACCCTGTGCCCTGGCGTGGCGGGGGGACCTGTTGGAATACTTGACCTTGAAGGTTAAGTTCGAACTGAGGGGAAGCTCGGAGGGGTTCTACAAGTCATGGGCACTATTTATTATGCACTTTCAAGAACTGGATAACATCGAACATTAGTTGGGGGAGGGGGGCTGTGTAGATTAAGGGTGACTATGGGTAATCCCTGATCCCTTTTTGTCATTTGTTTATGTAAACATGCGGGCTGATGTTTGGGGGTTGGTGGGCGGATGGGATCGTTGTTATTATGGGGATTGACATATCTTGTTGATTATTGTTTATTGTTGATGGGTGTAAATGCGGGAGAAAATGTGAAAAAGGAGGAGAATAAAAATATTTTTTTAAATTATTATTCTGATGCTTCCAAATGCATTGCTACAAGGAAAGTTTCTAATGGAACAAGTGGTATTGCTTCTTTGAGAGGAGCTGACAAATTTAGGATAGAAGTTCCATATCAACTCTATGACTGCTTGATAATCCAGTTACGCAAGAGGATTGACCCATATGAGCAGATTGCAAAAAGGTTCAAGTTCCTCTCCGAATTGGTGAACAATTCTGAAATTGATGAGGACAGTGGTAAATTTATAATATTGTATTACAAAGATGATATTGACCACAACTTAGTAAACTAGTGTTATCAGTTCAAAGAATATTTGCACCTTAGGAAATCCCAGAACACAGAAGAAAACACGCCATCTAAAATGCAATGCGCAGAAGTTCTTCAGCTTATTTGTGAGCAACACCTAATTGAAGTGATCCCCAATATTACTACTGCGCTTAAGCTGTACTTGACAATGCCTATCACGAGCTGTGAAGCAGAAAGGAATTTTTCAAAGCTAACCTTTATAAAGAACAAATTTCGGTCTACCATGACTGAAGAGCGCTTAAATTCTTTATGCATATTGTCTCTAGAAAGCTCTCCTATGACAAAACTGTACGTGAATATGTTGCTAGAAAAAAACAGAAAAAAGAATTGTGGTAGTTGGTATTAGAGGTATTATGGTACCCTGTAATGCTGTAAGACCATTGGTGTAGGAGGTCCTGTTTTCATTGGTTAAGCTGCCTGCTGGTTCCGCCCAGTAAGGTGGAGTATAAGAGCCTGTGTCTCCCCAGCAGCTGCCTTCTGTACCTGCGCTGCTGGGGGAAACATATAGTATAATAAAGCCTTCAATTGTCTCCAATCTCGCTTCTGGGGTTATTGATCGAGCATCAATTTATTACACTAGATTTTAAAGAATGGAGCTCCGAATCAAGCCGGAGTGTCTGCAACTCAGCCCCCACGCGGCAAACTCAGCGGCAACCTTCAAGTACTGGCTGGCGTGTTTCAATGGATATCTCAGGACTGCCACAATTACACCCACGGAGGACCAGAAAATGCAAGTTCTGCACTCGAGGGTGAGCTCAGAGATCTACACTCTCATCAAGGACGCGGACGATTTCGAGGCCGCAATGAATCTGCTGAAAGGACACTATATTCGCCCTGTAAACCAGGTCTACGCCCGACATCTACTAGCGATGAGGCGACAAATCCCTGGGGAATCGCTGGCGGAGTTCTACCGTGCGCTCCTGGTGTTTGGGAGGAACTGTAACTGCCCGCAGGTTTCGGCCAGCAACCACACACAACTTTTGATTCGGGACGCATTTGTTGCAGGTATGCTGTCCTCCCAAATCTGCAGGAGAAAGAGACACTAGGCTTCAAGGAGGCACGGGCCCTTGCTAGCTCCCTGGATATGGCCACCCGAAACGCCCGCGCTTATGTCCCCAACCGCGCGCAAGCCCCTTGAGCAGCGTGGAAACCCCCGCGACCAACTCTGATGCATCCCCCATTCCCCCTCAGGCTTGTGCTGCGAGACTGCCAGGCAACCCCGGGGGGCCCCGCTGCTATTTTAGCGGGCAAGCCAAGCACCCCTCACAGCGCTGTCCGGCCCGCTCATCCCTCTGCAAAGGATGCAGCAGAAAATGCCACTTCGTGGCCGTATGCCAGGCTCGGCCGGTCGCTGCGGTCTCCGGAGGCGAATCGGGACCGCCACCACAACCCTCTCCACGGGCCACATGTGGCCAGTGGGCGCCGCCATCTTCCTCCTTCAGGGGCACGTGTGGCCTCCGGGCGCCGCCATCGTGTCTCTCGGACACCACATGTGATGGATGGGCGCCGCCATCTTGTGCACCCCCAACCATGTGCGACCAGTGGGCGCCGCCATCTTGGCTGGACTCTGAGGACCCCGACTCGAATGACCACACACCGCCCGAGGAGAACATCCAACTTCTGCCACGACTAGCCTCGGTGACCCTGGACCAGTCTCGGCCCCGAACTCTCTCGACTGCAACGACGACCGTGCTCATCAATGGGCATGAAACATCCTGTTTGATTGACTCTGGGAGCACGGAGAGCTTCATACACCCCAATACGGTAAGGTGCTGTTCTCTCCCCGTTCACCCAGTTAATCAAAAAATCTCCCTGGCCTCCGGGTCTCATTCAGTGGAGATCAAGGGGTTCTGCATAGCGAACCTCACGGTCCAGGGAGGGAGTTTAAAAATGACCAGCTCTACGTCCTTCCCCAAATCTGCGCTGCCACACTCCTAGGGTTAGATTTTCAATGAAAATTCCAAAGCTTAACCTTTAAATTCGGCGGTCCAATACCCCCCCCTCCCTCACTGTCTGCAGCCTCGCGACCCTCAAGGTCGATCTGCCTTCCCTGTTTGCGAACCTCACCCTGGATTGCAAACCCGTTGCCACCAGGAGCAGACGGTACAGTGCCCAGGACCGGACCTTTATTAGGTTGGAGGTCCAGCGATTACTGAGGGAGGGTGTCATTGAGGCTAGCAACAGTCCCTGGAGAGCTCAAGTAGACCGGGGAGAAGCATAGAACATAGAACATTACAGCGCAGTACAGGCCCTTCGGCCCTTGATGTTGCATAGGATGGTCATCGATTACAGCCAGACCATCATCAGGTATACGCAGCTTGACGCGTACCCTCTCCCCCGCATATCCGATCTGGTCAACAGGATCGCACAATACAAGGTCTTTTCCACAGTGGATCTGAAGTCCGCCTACCACCAGCTCCCCATCTACCCTAGCGACCGCAAATACACTGCTTTCGAAGCAGATGGCGGCTCTACCACTTCCTAAGGGTTCCTTCGGTGTCACTAATGGATTCTCGGTCTTCCAACGGGAGATGGACTGAATGGTTGACCGATACGGTTTGTGGGCCATGCTTCCGTACCTCGATAATGTCAGCATCTGCGGCCACGATCAGCAGAACCACGACACCAACCTCCGAAAATTCCTCCATACCGCAAAAATCCTTAATCTCACACATAACAAGGATATATGCGTGTTCAGCACCGACCGTCTAGCCATCCTCTGCTACGTAGTGCATGATGGAGTTATAGGCCCAGACCCAGCCCCCTCATGGAGTTCTCCCTCCCTCACTGCTCCAAGGCCCTGAAACGCTGCCTGGGATTTTTCTCTTATTATGCCCAGTGGATCTCCAACTATGCGGACAAGGCCCGCCCGCTAATCCAATCCAATTTCCCTTGTCAACAGAGGGCCCGCCAGGCCTTCAGCTGCATCAAAGCGGACATCGCAAAGGCCACGAAGCATTCCATCGACAAGTCCCTCCACTTCCAAGTCGAGAGCGACGCGTTGAGGGTAGCTCTGGCGGCCACCCTCAACCAAGCGGGCAGACCCGTGGCCTTCTTCTCACGCACCCTTCACGCTTCAGAAATCCACCATTCCTCAGTTAAAAAGGAGGCCCAGGCCATAGTAGAAGCTGTGCAGCATTGGAGGCATTACCTGGCCGGCAGGAGATTCACTCTCCTCACTGACCAACGGCCGGTGGCCTTCATGTTCGTTAATGAACAGCGGGGCAAGATAAAGAGCGACAAGATCTTATGGTGGAGGATCGAACTCTCCACCTACAACTATGAGATCTTATATCATCCCAGGAAGCTAAACGAGCCTCCTGATGCCCTATCCCGCGGCACATGTGCCAACGCACAAGCGGACCGCCTCCGAGCCCTCCACGAGGACCTCTGCCACCCGGGGGTCACTCGATTCTTCCATTTCATTAAAACCCGCTACCTGCCCTACTCCATTGAGGAGGTCAGGACAGCAACCAGGAACTGCCAAATCTGCGTGGAGTGCAAGCCGCACTTCTACAGGCCAGAGAAAGCGCACCTGATAAAGGCTTCCCGTCCCTTAGAACGCCTCCGTGTGGACTTCAAAGGGCCCCTCCCCTCCACCGACCGCAACACGTACTTCCTGAATGTGATTGACGAGTACTCCCGGTTCCTATTCGCCATTCCCTGCCCCGACATGACCGCAGCCACCGTCATAAAAGCCCTCCACAGTATCTTTACGCTGTTCGATTTCCCCGCCTACATACACAGCGATAGGTGGTCCTCCTTTCTGAGCGACAAACTGCATCAATTCCTGCTCAGCAAGGGCATTGCCTCGAGCTGGATGACCAGTTACAAACCCCGGGGAAACGGACAGGTAGAGAGGGAGAACGGAATGGTCTGGAAGACCGTCCTACTGACCCTACGGTCCAGGAATCTCCCAGTCTCCCGCTGGCAGGAGGTCCTCCCGGATTCCCTCCACTCCATCCGGTCACTACTGTGCACCACGACCAACCAAACACCTCACAAACGTCTCCTTATCTTCCCTAGGAAGTCCTCCTCCGGGACCTCGTTCCCAACCTGGCTGGCAGCTCCTGGACCCATCCTGCTCCGCAAACACGTACGGGCGCACAAGTCGGACCCATTGGTCGTGAGGGTCCATCTCCTCCACGTTAACCCTCAGTACGGCTATGTTGCATACCCCAACGGCCAACAGGATACGGTCTCCCTATGGGACCTGGCGCCCGCTGGATCCCCACACACACCCCCACCACCAATCCCACCCTCCCTCCCACTGGCGCACCCCACAGCCGCCCCCTTCACAGGTGGATCGGTCCTCCCACCGGTCCCGTCTAGGGGTGATGAAGCTGCCGAAGAAGCCAAAGCCACGCTCCCGGGGCCACAGTTGCCCGAGCCGGCGCCTGCATCACCACCAAAGCTACGACGATCGCAGAAGACTTTCAACTAATTGCTTCATTCATTTACAGTAAATAAATTTTGTAAATCGTTGCGATCTAACGAGTCAAAACCACTGTACTGATGTATACTGGGTACCTCCATAACCTTAAACTCTACCACTGTGTAATGTGAGGCCACCAACCCCGCCTGACTCTTTTCTTTAACAGGGGGTGACTGTGGTAGTCGGTATTAGAGTTATTATGGTACCCTGTAATGCTGTCAGACCATTGGCATGGGAGGTACTGTTTTCATTGGTTACGCCTGCCTGCTGGTTCCGCCCGGTAAGGCGGAGTATAAGAGCCCGAGTCTCCCCAGCAGCTGCCTTCTGTACCTGCGCTGCTGGGGGAAATATCTAGTATAATAAAGCCTTCAATTGTCTCCAATCTTGCTTCTGGAGTTATTGATCGAGCATCAAGAGTATTTTGTAAGATGTGCTTCATGTAGTATGTATTCTCACAGGTGTCTAAAATAAAAGATTATATTGACTTTGGTCTTTTCTATGTTTTATTTCGTCATTCTATGATGCATCATGCATGTATATAACATTTCCCTGATTTTCATCCCCCCCATAACTCGAAAACTATAAGGCATAGGACATTTGTATTCACACCAGTGACTTTCACATATAAAATAAAATAGTACAGCAATTTTAATCAAAATCTGAGATGTAGTGGTTAAATTTGTGGTGATCTGTCGTGGAACAACCCCATTGAAGAAGATAACAGTGGTTACCCAGACCTCGCTGCTGGTTGCGAAGAGGCCCCCATAAAAGTTCAAGCTTCAGGGCCCCAAAAATGTAGGTCCGTCACTAGCAGCGCCCCGGCGATTCGCCCACCCAGCGTGGAGGGGGAGAATAATGCCCAATAGCTGCATTGGTTGTAATTTTTTTTAATTCCCCAAATTCTGGAAAGCTTCCATCAGATTGGAAAATAACAAATGGAACTCCTGTTAAAGAAAAGAGGGAGACAGAAAGCAGGAAACAACCAGTCAGATAACCTACACTGGAATCTATCATTAAGGAGATTACAGCAGCGCAATCAAAAAAAATCTGAAGCAATCAGGCAGAGTCAATATGGTTTTGTGAAAGGGAAATCATGTTTGACTAATTTATTGGAGTTCATAGAATCCCTACTGTGCTGAAGGAGGACATTCAGCCCATCAAGTCTTCACCAACCTTCCAAAACAGCACCTCACCTAGACCCAATCCCCCGCCCTATCCCCATAACCCACCTAACCTTTGGACACTAAGGGGCAATTTAGCCTAGCCAATCCACCTAAACCGTACATCTTTGGACAGTGGGAAGAAACTGGAACATGGGGAGAATGTGCAAACTTCACACAGACCGTCATCCCGAGTTCGGAATCATATCCAGGTCCCTAGTGCTCTGATGCAACAGTGTTAACCACTGCACGGTCCTTTAGGGCATAAAAAGCAAGCAAGATGGATAAAGGGGATCCTGTCGATGTGGTGTACTTGGTTTTTCAAAGGGCCATTTGATAAAGAGCTGCATCAAAGGTCACTGCACATAATAGGAGCTCATGGTGTCGAGGGTAACATTTCAGCATGAATAAAGAATTGGGTAACTAACATGAAATAGAGGGTAGGGGTAAATGGGTCATTTATGAGTTGACAAGCTGTAACTAGTGACGTGCCAACGAGACCAGTGCTGAGGCCTTAACCATTTCCAGTCTATATCAATGACTTGCTAAATGTTTGGTTGCTCAATTTTCTGAAGACATAAAAGTCGGAGAGCAGTTTGTGAAGAAGACGTAAGGGGCTGGATTCTCCAGTCGACGCCGCCGAAATCGCGTTCAGCGTTCGGCTGAAGAATCAAAGTTCCCGACCGAGTCAGGGGCGGCGCCGCTTTCACAATGCTCCGCCACCTCCAAAGTGGCGAACTCTAAGAGTATCTGCATGACGTATCGACATCCTCAGGATGTTGCCTGGCGTCCACCCCCGATGCTCCGTCCCCGACCGGCCGAGTTCCCAACGTCGTGGGTCTCTCATGGTCTCATCCGTCGGGGACTTGGCATGGCGGCTGCGGACTCAGCCCAGCACTGACACAGTCGGGGGAGGGCCGATCCATGGGCAGGGGGGAAGTTAATCAGGGGCTGGGGGCACTGTGGGGTTTGGTCCAGGGCGTGCGAGCCGGCCAAAGTGGGGCACTATTTTGCAGGCCAGGTCCACGAGCGGCCTCCGCCACGTAGCACGGTGCAGCTGCTGCACGCCGCTGTCATGCGCATGCACGGCCGCGGACCCGACAATTCTCCGGGTCGTATCGGCAGCAAGAGCCGGGTGCTCTAGACTGTCGGCATGCTAGCCCCCAGCCAAACAGAGGATCGGTAGCTGTTTTACGCCATTTTCTCTGGCGTAATGCTCCACCATTCCCACACCGGTGTGGGGTCATAGCCTCAGAATCAGAGAATCCAGCCCGAGGAGTCTGCAGAGGGATTTTGCAGATAAAATATGATATGGGGAAATGTGAACATGCTCTCTTTGACAGGGAGAACAGAAAAACAATTGTCACAGACGGAATAAATTTATTTTCTTACTGCCCATTGTCAATGTGTTTTGCATGCGAGGGGGTGCTTTTTCTTACTCTCAAATTGCTTGACCCAATTTAAATAATTCCAGAAGCAAGCTTTTTGGGAATTAAAAAATAAGGAATGTTATTTACTATCACTAATTTTCCCCAGCAGTTTAAAATGCAACGTTGCACTTACTCAACTCACCCACACTGTCACTCACATAAAGATTAGATACAGTTGAGGAAAAAAAATACAATTACAATTTATCATTGTCGTAGTCTCTTTTATAGTAGGTCTGTAGTTTCTCAGATTATTTGATGCTTTGGCTGAAGTTAAAGTCTTGTAAAGCTGAGGACTTTCAGTAAGCTGCAAAACCTCTTGTAGTGGACTTTCCAGGAGATTGGTTCTCAGCTGCACTTGAAGTTGGAACAGGCTGGGGAGAGTCCTGCTCTCACTTTCATTGGATAGCTGTTTATTCCCATGACTGCTTAGTTGGATTGCAGCTGGTTTGTTGATTGCCTGATGGACCTCTGATCAGCTTCTTGCTCAATTTTTAAAGTAGGTCGCAAAATGGCTTCCTCGCCATGTGATTTTTCCAAGTTTAAAGACCCTTTTCCACAAAACAGGATGGTGTGCATTGACTACACCCCCTAAGTTGTTGTTTGAAACTTCAAAATTTGCCCAGTCTAGATCAGGCGAGAGAACATCACAATACAATGGAAGGTTGATGGGAATCCATTTGTCTCACACACGCACTGAATTTCAATGTTTCTTTTGCCCATGACCAAACAGAATGCAACTGCTCTTTTGTTGACAGTGCATCCTTAAACAAAGGGAAGTGTGAATTCTCTGGATGCTTGTGAATGTCCAGATATTTGCTTGTGATTCAGGACCATCTGGAGATTAGAAAGCAGAAGGTCACATGATTTGCAGTGGTCATTTTAATAGATTGTTGGTGTTCACAATTATTTGACTCAACATTTATAACGTATTGGGACATGCCACAGTATATTATTTAAATGAAGGTAGATTGAGTAACTGTGGTACAGAAAGATCTGGGAGTCTTGGTACATGAATCGCAAAGTTGATATGCAGGTATAGCAAATTCGTTGCAAGGGGAATTGTGTATACAAGTAGGAAAGTTGTGTTACAGTTGCATAGGGTGTTGAGACAACACCTTCGATTACTTTGCACAGCTTTGGTCTCCTTACTTGAGAAATGATATAATTGCATTAGAAGCAGTTCAGAGAAGGTTCACGTGACTGATTCTTAGGATGAAGGGGTTACCTAATGAGAAAAGATTGAGCAGGTTGGGCCTGTATCCATTAGAGTTTCGAAGAGTGAGACAAATAATATCCTGAGGGCGCTTGACAGGTTGGATGCCAAGTGGATGTGAGAGGATGTTTCACCTTGTGGGAAATATTAGAACTCGGAGACACCGATTAAGAATAAGGGGTCTGCCATTTAAGGTGAAGGTGAGGAAAGTCTTATTTTCTCTCAGAGGAATTCTCTTCCCCAGAGAGCTGTGGAGGCATTTGTGAATTTTTTTTAAGGCTGAGTTAGATTCTTGACTGACAAGGAAGTCGAAGGATATAGGGGGCAGACCGGAAAGACGAGCTGAGGCCACAATTAGATGAGCCAATGAAGGTGGAGCAGGCTCAAAGGGCTGAATGGCCTACTCCAGCTACTAATTCATGTGTTTGTATGCTTTAACATTTAACTAAAGTGGGCTAAACCTGCAGTAATTTATCAGGACTTCATGCTCCAGAGTTTTTGTTGTATCCTTGCTCCCAGCATCTAGGGCAATATTTGGGTAATTGGGGAACAGAAAGTGAATGGAGATTGTGACCCCAGATTCCCACTCACTGTAACACCAATTCAACTTTTGTCCGTCTTTTCTGCAATATGGAAACACTGCCTGTGTTGCATATATGACTGTATTTAAATAAAACTCTGGTTATGTAGTTTTTTTAATATGAAAAAATATAAGAAACCATCGCTTTGCCCACAAAATCTGTTGCAGCTCGATATGGTGAAGCTCACTTACACTCGCACCCCATACATAACTTGGACAGTTCCTTGGGCCCTAAGCTCTTGAATTTCCTCCCTAAACCTCTCTACCTCTACATGCTATAGGTTAAAAGTACTGTATTAATGCAAGTTGTTGAATATTGAGAGAACATGCATTGCATAGCAAGTAAATGGAAGCTACTGTGATGAATGTAGAAATTGCTAGAAATTATATTTTATACTTGTGGCAATAATGTTATTAAAAGCCTGGGTTAAGATATATATTTGTTGCAGTCCTATAATTAAAGAATTTAGGTTAAGTTATCCAGTCTGTGTGTCCGCTGAAGCTGTAATTAAGAAGTCATAAAAGGTGAGGTCATGATTCATTCCAACCTCTTACTTGAGGGCAAATGGGATATTGTTATCATTGCTGGTGAGTAGTATTTAGTCCTAGTTAAGCAGCTCATATGACATCTTACTGGGTTACAGATGGTGTAATTAAAGGGAAGAGCCAGATCTGTCTGTAGTTTTGCAGTTTGCCATACAATTGGAGTCTGACAAGTTGAACAGCAGTTTTACCAAATGCTGCTAGGTTGAGCAGAAGTGTACTGCATCTGCTCTTGAAAGGAACTTTCTCCAAAGGTCTACGCAACTAAGCAAGTAATATGTTAACTTTATATTGGTATTTGAACAGTATTGGGTTGCTTAATTGGAGTTAGTAGCAGGTATAGATAATAAGTTTAAGTTTTTCCTTGTGTTTAAGAACTGTTCGACTTATAATTGGAAATACATTTTCTTTGATAATGTGGTTACTCCTGTGATTAGATTAAAGTGTGTTTTAACACAAAATACACCCATTGATCAGAGTCATCACCCCTGGGCTGAAATATCATTTCCTCACAGTTATACAGATTAAAAAAAAATGTTTGGGATTCTTGTCCAGTATCCTGACAAATATTGGGCTTTGGTCTGGGATCTACTAATATTGATCTTTCAATAATTTGGTTTGACCGTTGTTGAAAGGTTTCTCTACTTCCCAGTCCCATGCCTGGCCAACATTACATTTATAATATTGCAGTTTTGTACAGCAGTTTCCATTAGCGGTAAAATATGCCTCAACAATTGATCTAAAATAGTATGACAACTGACAATCTGTAACAAAAGGACTGCTTGGATACCAACATTTTTTTTTCGGACGATGACAGGAATTAACTACTGAACATCAGCAATAAAATTTGGGCCTCATTTTTTTAACAATGAGGCCAAGATGATCTTGGCTGTGGCAAGTCATTTTTTTCTTGAGTTCTATTCTTTTATTATGGTTCGGCATTCTTACGGTGCGTGGTATGTAGTATAGATCAGTTTGCTTATGGCATATTGTATTCGTTCACATACGAGATTAAATTTCTCATAACAGCATCTGTTCCTAATTCAGAATTGTTTAGTTTATTCGTTCCGAGAAATCGGCTGCACATAAGCCATGGAATTGTGTGCGTTTTTTGTGAGCTTAGTGAAACATTTTTCTGTGGCATCTCATAAATACGACACATGCTATTGATGCCTAATACTTTATGGAATAATAGTCTATGGGTAGTTCAGAGCTTGATTATTCAGAGCTGGAAGTTTCAAGAACTGTCACAAATTCCTCTCAAGCTCAGTGATATGTTCTTTAAGTTAAGAAAAAAGGTAAATTGATGAGTTTAATTGTCATCAGAAATATCCAGCTCATAAAGGAAAGGAACGTGGAGAAATTAAAGATATTGTTTTTAAAACTCTGTGATCAACTGGACTGGGAAAAATTACATTTTGAAATGTAATCCAGCCTCAAGTCCAAAGAGCACAGTGGTGTCACTGAGGACTAAATGACACAAAAGTATATTTTCTGGCAGTCAGAGTGAAAATGGGGTTGGTCCAACGTCTTTAATGTATTGAAATACAGCTAATATGGCTGTCAATAGGGTATTAACACAAGTTATGAATTCAACAGCAAATTTGCACATGTATAGCACTTTTAACAGCACTAAATGGTCCAAACCACTATTCTGTGTATCTCACATAGTAATGAAGCAAGAGAACTTAGGAGTGTTAACTAACGATATGGTCAAACAGATTGAATTTGAGAAGCCTGTTGAAAAGAATGAGGGCGGGCCGCACAATGGCAAAGTGGTTCGCACTGCTGCCTCACAGCACCGAGGACCCGGGTTCGATCCCGGCCTGGGGTCACCGTCCTTGTTGAGTTTGTACATTCTCCCCGTGTTTGCCTGGGTCTCACCCCCGCACCCTAAAGATGTACAGGATATGTGAATTGGTCAAGCTAAATTGCCCCTTAATTGGAAAAATAAAATTGGCTACTTTAAATTTATTTTAAAAAAGAAAAGACGGAAGCCGTTTGACACAATTGTTGAAGATTACGCAGTGTGGGGATTGCCGCTAAATGGACCAGAATCAGAAACATGAAGGATGCAAGCTGAGACATAGGGCTAGGAGAAGTTTCAATGGTGAACATTTCCAACAAAATGTATGCCACTTCTCCAGCACTTAAAGGTCACTATTAACTGAGTAGTGGCAGATCACTTTAAATGATCCTGAGGATGGAAGATTGGGAAATTGGGTCCAAACTATGCACTTTGAATTAAGTCTGCCCAAAACCTCAAGTTACATTGGGGGTGTATTTCATTGGGGTTGGGTGGGTGGGTGGGGGAGGAGGGGGGGGATATCAGATCAACTACCTATTGTACACCTCTCTCAATTTTGATATCCATCGAGTTTACCTATAGTGTAAGATATAAAAGCCTGTGTAAGCATTACCTACAGTCTTTGACCTGTCCTGTAGACAATTGGATGCAGCAGGATAGACTCTGGGCCATGCACAGGTTGCAGGTTTCCCCCCAGATCTCAGGTAACATTGATTGCACTTCATGGGCTCCTGCACTTGTACTCATTGTCTTCATGAATGGCGAGGGCTTCCACTCCACCAATGTGCATCGGCTGTGTGGGCATCTGCACAACATGCGCAGATGTACTTGCTTTCCAGGCAGTTGCCATGATATTTCTTTATCAGAAGTCCTCCATTGTAAACCTGTAATTTTTAATTTTTTTAAATGTTTATTAAGAATTTTTAAACAAAATTTTCAACCATACAAACAACCCCCCCCCCCCCCACCCCCCATCCCCCGTAACACAAAAGAAAGAAAGCTCGCATAGCAAGACATGAACATGGCAAGTCAATATGATACAGAACTTTGTACATTGGATTCCTCCCGTACATATCAGTTTTCCGGATCATTCATGTAATTTCTTGCTCAAATGCCCCCCAGAAAAAAAACCTTCCCCCTCCCTCCCTCCCTCCCTCCTCCACCCCCCCCCCCAAGAAAGATACCCCCCCCCCCTCCTCCTCACCCCCCCCCCCTCCCCCCCCCGGGTTGCTGCTGTCCGACCTTCATCTAACGCTCCGCGAGATAGTCTAGGAACGGTTGCCACCGCCTGTAGAACCCCTGCGCAGACCCTCTCAAGGCATACTTTATCCTCTCTAACTTGATAAACCCTGCCATATAATTTATCCAGGCTTCCACACTGTGGGGCTTCGCCTCTTTCCACATTAACAAGATCCTTCGCCGGGCTACTAGGGACGCAACGGCCAGAATGCCGGCCTCTTTCGCCTCCTGCACACCCGGCTCGTCCGCTACTCCAAATAGTGCTAGCCCCCATCTTGGCTTGACCCGGACTTTCACCACCTTAGATACTGTTCTCGCAACTCCCCTCCAGAACCCCTCCAGTGCCGGGCATGACCAAAACATATGGACATGGTTCGCCGGGCTTCCTGAGCACCTCCCACATCTGTCCTCCACCCCAAAAAACCTACTCAGCCTCGCCCCCGTCATGTGTGCTCTATGAACCACCTTAAATTGTATCAGGCTAAGCCTGGCACACGAAGAAGAGGAATTAGCCCTACTTAGGGCATCAGCCCACAGCCCCTCCTCAGTCTCCTCCCCCAGCTCCTCTTTCCATTTACCCTTCAGCTCCTCTACCAAAGCCTCCCCCTCTTCTTTCATCTCTTGGTATATTGCCGACACCTTGCCCTCTCCGACCCATACGCCCGAAATCACCCTGTCTTGAATCCTCTGTGCCGGGAGCAGCGGGAATTCCCTCACCTGCCGCCTCACAAATGCCCTCACTTGCATGTACCTGAAAGCGTTTCCCGGGGGCAGTCCAAGCTTCTCCAGCGCCCCTAAGCTTGCAAACGTCCCATCAATGAACAGGTCCCCCATTCTTTTAATCCCTGTCCTATGCCAGCTCTGAAACCCCCCGCCCATCCTTCCCGGGACAAACTGATGGTTGTCTCTGATCGGAGACCACACCCCTGTGCCGTCTCCACTGCCCCCAGATCTTTAGGGTTGCTGCCACCACCGGGCTCGTGGTGTACCTTGTCGGCAAGAGCGGCAGCGGTGCCGTCACCAGCGCCCCCAGGCTCGTTCCTTTGCAGGACGCCATCTCCAACCTCTTCCATGCTGCCCCCTCTCCCTCCATCACCCACTTACGGATCATCGCCACATTGGCTACCCAGTAGTAGCCACTCAGATTCGGCAACGCCAGCCCTCCTCTATCTCTACTACGCTCCAGAAATCCCCTCCTTACCCTCGGGGTTTTATTCGCCCACACAAAACCCATAATGCTCCTGCCTACCCTCTTAAAAAAGGCCTTGGTGATCACAATTGGAAGGCATTGAAATACAAAAAGAAACCTCGGAAGGACCACCATTTTAATCGACTGTACCCTGCCCGCTAGCGAGAGTGTCAACATGTCCCGCCGTTTAAAGTCCTCCTCCATCTGCTCCACCAGCCTCGTCAAGTTAGGTTTGTGCAGGGCCCCCCAACTCCTAGCTACCTGGATCCCCAAGTATCGAAAGCTCCTATCCGCCCTCCTCAGCGGTAGGTCGTCTATCCCTCTTCCCTGATCCCTCGGATGCACCACAAAGAGCTCGCTCTTCCCGACATTGAGTTTATAGCCCGAGAAGTCCCCAAACTCCTTTAGGATCTACATGACCTCCCCCATCCCCTCCACTGGGTCCGCAACATACAGCAACAGGTCGTCTGCATACAGCGACACTCTATGCTCCTCTCCCCCTCGGACCACCCCCCTCCATTTCCCAGACTCCCTTAATGCCATGGCCAAAGGTTCAATTGCTAGTGCAAACAACAAGGGGGACAGGGGGCACCCCTGCCTCGTCCCTCGATACAGCCGTAAATAGTCCGACCTCCGCCGATTCGTAACCACACTCGCCACCGGGGCTCTACATAGGAGTTTAACCCAACTGATAAACCCCTCTCCAAACCCAAACCTCCGCAACACTTCCCAGAGATATTCCCACTCTACTCGGTCAAAGGCCTTCTCCGCGTCCATAGCTGCCACTATCTCCGCCTCTCCCTCCACCGATGGCATCATTATCACATTGAGGAGCCGCCGCACATTGGTATTTAGCTGCCTACCCTTAACGAATCCCATCTGGTCCTCGTGAATCACCCCCGGGACACAGTCCTCAATCCTCATAGCCAACATTTTTGCCAGCAACTTAACATCTACGTTGAGGAGCGAGATCGGTCTATACGACCCGCATTGCAGTGGATCCTTATCCCCCTTCAGGATCAAAGAGATCGTCGCCTCCGACATTGTCGGGGGCAGGGCCCCCCCCTCCCTTGCTTCATTGAAGGTCCTTACCAGCAACGGGGCTAACAGGTCTACATACATCCTATAGAACTCCACCGGGAACCCATCCGGCCCCGGGGCCTTCCCTGCCTGCATGCTCCCCAGTCCTTTAACCAGCTCCTCCACCTCAATTGGTGCCCCCAAACCAGCCACCTCCTGCTCCTCCACCCTCAGGAACCTCAGTTGGTCCAAGAATCGTTGCATCCCCTCTTTTCCCCCTGGGGGCTGGGACCTATACAGCTCCTCGTAAAAGGCCTTGAATGTCTCATTCACTTTCACCGCACTCCGCACCATAGTTCCCCTGCCATCCTTGACTCCGCCTATTTCACTCGCTGCCATCCTCTTACGGAGCTGATGTGCCAGCATCCGACTCGCCTTCTCCCCAAATTCATACATCGCCCCCTGTGCCTTCCTCCACTGTGCCTCTGCCTTCCCCGTGGTCAACAGGTCGAACTCCGTCTGGGGACGTTGTCTCTCCCTGAATAGTCCCTCATCAGGGGCCTCTGCATATCTCCTGTCCACCCTTAAAATCTCCCCCACTAACCTCTCCCTCTCTCTTCTCTCTATGAGCCCCGATGGAGATTAACTCTCCCCTGACCACCGCCTTCAGCGCCTCCCAGACTACTCCCACCTGCACCGCCCCGTTGTCGTTGGCCTCCAGATACCTTTCGATGCACCCCCGCACCTTCCCGCACACTTCCTCGTCTGCCAGCAGTCCCACATCCAACCGCCACAGCGGGCGTTGGTCCCTCTCCTCCCCCAGCTCTAGCTCCACCCAATGCGGGGCGTGGTCTGAAATGGCTATGGCTGAATACTCCGTTCCCTCCACTTTCGGGATCAATGCCCTGCCCAGAACAAAACAATCTATCCGGGAGTAGGCCTTATGTACATGGGAGAAAAAAGAAAATTCTCTGGCCAAAGGCCTGGCAAACCTCCACGGATCTACTCCGCCCATCTGATCCATAAACCCCCTGAGCACCTTGGCCGCAGCCGGCCTCTTCCCCGTCCTAGATCTGGAACGATCTAATGCTGGGTCCAACACCGAGTTGAAATCCCCACCCATTATCAAGCTCCCTACCTCCAAGTCCGGAATACGCCCCAACATCCGTTTCATGAATCCAGCATCGTCCCAGTTTGGGGTGTATACATTTACCAATACTACCCCCGTCCCCTGCAACCTACCGCTCACCATCACGTATCGGCCTCCATTGTCCGCTACTATGTTCTTGGCCTCAAACGACACCCGCTTCCCCACCAGTATTGCCACCCCTCTATTCTTCGCATCCAGCCCCGAATGGAACACCTGTCCTACCCATCCCTTCCTTAACCTGACCTGATCTGCCACCTTCAGATGTGTCTCCTGAAGCATGACCACGTCTGCCTTCAGTCTCTTTAAGTGCGCGAACACTCGGGCCCTCTTAACCAGCCCATTTAGGCCTCTCACATTCCACGTGATCAGCCGGGTTGGGGGGCTACCCCCCGCCACCCCCCTTGCCGACTAGCCATCTCCTATCTTAGGCCAGTCCCATGCCCGCGACTCCCGCACCCTCCAGTCCCCCAGACGGGGAACCCCCGCCCCGACCACCTCTTCCATTTTCAGTTCCCCCTTTGGCCAGTGCAGCAGCAACCCTGTTATCCCCCCCTCTCTCCCCTTCCCTCCTCCCCTCCCCGCTAGATCCGCATCTAGCTCTTTTGCTCCCCCCATACTACTTCCGCGAGTCAGCTGACTTCTGCTGACCCCGGGTTCCCCCGCCTTCCCGTTGATCTCCCCGTGTGGGAATCTCTCCTCCTTCTTACATTCCTCTTTCCCCCCCCTCCCTAGCGCGGGAAAAAGCCCGCGCTTTCCTGAGTCAGCCCCGCCCCTATTCCCGAGTCTCACCTCCCTCCAGCACCGACGCCCACATTCCCCACCATCTCATCAAAAGAAAAAATAACTCTTCCCCCATCCCCTCCATCATCCCACCCGTGAAACATTCTTTACCCATATTTACAACCCTGTATACAGTCAACATCTCCCCCACAAACACAGCCCCTCAGTTCGAGTCCAATTTTTCCGTTTGGATAAAGGTCCAAGCCTCGTCTGGCGTTTCGAAATAGTGGTGTCGGTCCTGATAAGTGACCCACAGTCGCGCAGGCTGCAGCATTCCGAATCTCACTCTGTTTTTATGCAGCACTGCCTTGGCCCGGTTGAAGCCGGCTCTCCTCTTTGCCACCTCCGCACTCCAATCCTGGTAGACTCGGATCACCGCATTCTCCCATCTACTGCTCCGCACCTTCTTGGCCCATCTCAGGACACTCTCTTTGTCCGCGAAGCGATGGAACCTCGCCACCATCGCCCTTCGCGGCTCGCCAGCCTTGGGTCTCCTCGCCAGGACCCAGTGAGCCCCTTCTAGCTCCAGGGTGCTCGGAGAGGCCTCCGCACCCATCAGCGAATGGAGCATCGTGCTCACATATGCCCCGGCATCAGCCCCCTCCACTCCTTCGGGGAGACCCAGAATCCGGAGATTCTTCCTCCTCGACCTGTTCTCCAGGACCTCTCGTCTCTCGGCCCACCTCTTGTGCACCGCCTCGTGCGCCTCCATCTTTACCGCCAGGCCCAGGATCTCGTCCTCGTTCTCATTAGTTTTATCCCTCACCTCACGGAGCTCCACCGCCTGGGCCTTCTGGGTCTCCTTCAACCCCTCGATCGCCAACAGCATTGGCGCCAGCACCTCCTTTTTAAGCTCCTTTACGCAGCACCTGAGGAACTCCTGCTGGTCCGGCCCCCATGCTGCTCGATCTCCGTCCTCCGTCATCTTGGTTTTTCCCCCTCGTTTTTGCCGCTGCTCCAAAACCTCTTTCTCCATCGCTCCACCACCAATCCCCGCCATATGACGTGAGGGGGGACCTTACTTCACCTTCCCACACGGGATTCAATCAAAAAATTTCCGTTCAGGTCCTCCGGAGAGCCCAAAAGTCCGTTATAGCGGGAGCTGCCGAAATGTGCGGCTTAGCTCTGCATCGCCGCAACCGGAAGTCGTAAACCTGTAATTTAACGCACAAACTGAAAGGTGTAACAAAACATGCGAAAACCAATAAAAACATTTAAAACAAAAATAAATCCTCCATCCTGCTACTGTTGATAATCGCCACTTGAAAGAGAACAAGGAAATTTCTCCCAAGTCCTGTCTAATGTTTAACCCTCCACCCATGTCTCTAAAACAGATTATAGTCTCCTGGCTGTTTGTGGGCATTGTACTGCGAATATTTGATTAAAAAATAACACATGGGGTTTGTTCATCAGTACACTGAAATCGATATGTAATGCAACATTGGTCCAAATATTTTTCTTGTACAGAAAGGCTGCTATTGGCCAGTCTTATAAAATGCAATTTGGATTATGAGGAAGTTTTAATTCCGCTTCAATCATTATGTTGAAGTCCGGATTTCAACCCGTGGTAATGCATTCTTTGCATAATTAACTGCCTGGACTAAGTTGCCCTCAAAGCTACATGTCTGTCTGAAGCAAAAAGCGAATGAATTGGTTGATGCGGCGATGTCCTCGTTTAGTCGGGTTGGCAAAACCATTGGAATGACAGTGGAATGTAATATCCTTTCTGAATTTGTGTCTTGGCCAAAGGAGTGCGTGTGAACTCCAGTGCCCACAGACTCAGAACAGGCAAAACCAAAGCACACAGAGGCTATTTGGTTCAAACTAAGCATACGATGAATCATTCTTTGCTTCTAATTTACCAGTTTATAAATCATTCCAAAGCAAGTCTGTCTAATTAACCCTTGGGAGTATCAAAATTGAACTTTGTTTACAGATTGGTTTGCAAGTGAAAGTATGGAGTTCTTCATTTAGAAAATGTATCAAGTCCCAATAGGTAAATGTTAAATGCTTCTAGATTATAAACATTGTTACAGTTCAGTGCTAGCGTAGCCCCTTTAAGGGGCGATAATTTGTGGGACACATGACGGGCCCTGAGCCTATGGGGACGGAGAGCGATGTTTCGGCATGGATCTGGCTGTTGGGACTTTGTCAGAGTTAGCCTGGGCTTCGTGGGAAGAAGACCTGTGTAGTAGTTGTGCAGTCCTGTGTATAAAGTTCTTCTTAGTTCAATAAACCTCTGTTCTGTTTTAACAGTGCCTCGTCCATCGCCTCGCAGTATAACATTGACAACGAGAATAAATCAAGCCAGTTGTAAGAAACCCATCAAAGATTGGAAGAGTGGGGCATGGAGGAAGAGTCTCTGAGGCCTGAAAAGATCATCTGCAGTAGAATAGCGATGCCACTATTTGAAACAATTGATCCGTTTGATCGGGAGGTTGAAAGTTGGGGCAAATATATTCGCTGCTATTGAAATCACGTCTTAAGAGAAACCGAAAGTAATATTACTTGCTGTTTGTGGCCCACAAACATATAACCTCGTTTGAAGCTTGGCATCTCCTAAGGTTATGGACTTTGAGTCTTTTAATCAATTGGTGCAATTAATGAGGGACCATTCCAAATCCTGACCCCCCCTCCCCCCATTATCATGCAGTGCTACAAATTTCATACAGCCATCAGAGGTCCGGGTGAAACCATATCTACTTTTAGACAAATATTAGATCATTGTGAATTTGGTACTTTGTCAGCGACATGCTGCATGATCGCTTGTTCTGTGGAATCAACAACTTAAATATTCAGGAGCGGTTGCTGGCAGAAACTAATATATCCTTGAACAAAGCGGTTGAGTTGGCTCAAGCAACTGAAAGTGCTTTCAATTCAAAAGCGTGCACCCAGGTGAACCAGTTATGGCGGGAGGCGGCGGCCGCTCGAGGTTCCCAAATCAAGGGAGCAACGGAGTCAAAGAAGAAGAAAAGTGACCGGCAATCACAAGGCTCAGAGGTTTATTACCATTGTGGAGAGAACATTCCAAGGACAGATGCAGGTAAAAAATGATTCAGCTTTTTCAGGTGTAATAAGAAAGGTCATTTGCAAGCCAGATGCAGAATCAGTCTACTACTAGTCCCCCAAAAACCGGATGGTAACTCCCGTCAACAAGCTTGAGGAAGACCCTGGAGAAAGATAATGGGCAGCATTCTCCGAGCCGAAATCGTGCTCAGCGCGGGGGCGGAGCATAGGGCATTTGACCCACGATCGGGTCCGATGCCTTCCCGCGATTCTCCGGGGAACGGAGAATAACCGCCAGTCACGCGCGGTCAACACGCGCCGATCGGGGGTAATTGAAAGAGGTCTCCGCGGCGATTCTCCGTCAATAATTGGCCGAGGTCCCGCCGCCGTGTTTCACTCATGGTTACACCCGGCGGGAGCTCGGAGTGGCAGCTGTGGGCCCAGTCCGCAGCAGCCATTCTGGTGGGGGGCAGGGGGATCCGTCACCGCCGGGGGGGGGGGGGGGGGGGGGGGTGCCTCCAGGATGGCCGGGCTTGTGATCGGGGGCCACCGATCAGCGCGCGCGATCTGCGGGGGGGGGGGGGGGGGGGGGGGCTATATTGTCGGGGCAACCGGAGCTGCGAGGACTACTCCGGAGCCCTGCAGGCCCTCTTCAAAATGGAGAATCACTCTGGACTTTCTCCATGAATTTCCAGAGTGATTTCCACCCGTTTTCCCACGGGCATGGGGTCATAGCCCCATTATCAGAGAATTATGCCCAATAAGTATACATGCTTAACATGGTGAGTCTAAGTAATGCCCACCACCCTCATTGAGATCCTCCTCCTCATCAATGGTCGTCCACTTAAAATGGAGGTTGATATGGGGGCGGCTCCAATTTTGGCACCCCTGCATCGACTGCATCGTTGGCCGTGGGAAGATTCCCAGAGGAAGTCTTTTGATCAGGTCAAGCAGCCCTGCAGTCATCGGTCTTGCTGGTTTGTTTCAACTCGGATATACCCATCGTTGCTCCTTACGATCCTTCACCGTATGGCATTGGTGCGCTGCTCTCACACAAAATGGAAGATGGCGTGCAAAGATCTGTCGCCTTCGTATCCAGAACACTGTCAGATGCTGAGAGGAAATATTCCCACATTGATAAAGAAAACCTGGCAGTCATTTCTGCCGTAAAACATTTTGATCAATATATTTTAGGCTGGCGCTTCACCATTATCTCGGACATGTTACTTGGCATTTTTTGTGAAGATAAAGCCGTCCTGTCAATAGCATTAGTTCGAGAGCAAAGATAGGCACTGCTCTTGCCTGCATACTCGTATACCTTTCAGCAGAGACCGGGTAACCAGATTTCAAATGCTGTGAGCATCGACTGCCACAAACAATATCTGAGCCCATATCACACTCCACAGGAGATCGTCCTGGCTCTAAATTTTCTTGATACTTTACCTGTTTCATCTGGCTACATTAAAGTGTGGACCAACTAGAGGTCCTGTGTTGTTGAGAGTTAAAAGGATGGTTCTTACGGTCTGGCATTTTAAGATATCAGAACAGGTTAGTCCCTATATGCAACGTAGGGGCGAAGTCCGTTTCAAAGACAGGGTTCTCCTGTGGGGTTGCAGAGTGAGAGTGCCACCCCCGGGATGGCAGCCTCTTTTTCAAGGATTGCACGGCGGTCACCCTGGGTGGTCACCCTGGCCAGGGATCGACGAGGACATGGAAAGCACGGTAAATCGATGCAACCACCGTCAGTCTCAACACACCCTTGGGAGTGGCCAGGGCACCCGTGGATGAGACGCCACATCGACTTTGCAGATCCCTTTTTGGGTATGATGCTTTTGATTGTTGAAGATGCCCATTTGAAGTGGCTGGCTCTCCAGCCTACGCTTTTGACCATTGAAGCAGACACCATGGACAAGCTGTGCAGATCTTCGCCATTCATGGTCTACCCGAGGTGATTGTCTCAGACAACAGTACTGCCTTCACAGCCGAAGAGTTTCAACTCTTCGTGAAGTCAAAAGGAATCCAACATGTAAGAATAGCCCCCTCCAACCCCACATCAAACAGGCTGTCTGAAAGAGCTGTCCAAATCTTCAAAACATTAATGAAAAAAACAAGCTAATCGGCCACTACTGCTTCGCTTGGAAGACTTCTTGCTCTTGTACAATTCAACCCCGCATACCAACACTATGGTTATCCTGACTGAGTTGTTAATGGACAGGAGCCTCGGCCTGGTTTGACCTCATTTTTTCAAATTTGTCGAGGAGGTGAGCAAGCCTCACAGAAAAGCAGTCCCATGGCAAACTCCCCCCACATTGCAATATCCGAGCATGCTGATGAGATGTCACTCCGGTGTGATTAAGAAGAGGTTTTTAAAAGTGGGTACCTGGTGACCTCATCTCCAAGGGGGATATAGGAGGTGAGCGCTGATGCACGATCAATTGCACAAAGACTTGAGTTGGGTACAACTGAGGCTTTATTGCTCTAAGATGTGTGGCCTCCCACAGCAGCTGGCAAAATGGCTGCAGCATGGAGGACACACACATTTGTACTCCGCCTACTGGGCGGAGCCAGCAGGCAGGGACTACTAACGAACCTGTAGTACAGGTCCTACCATACATCACCTAATAGAGGTGCAACAGTGGTTTACCACATTCACCCCTGTTAAAATTGAGTCCGGCAGGGGGGGGGGGGGGGGGGGAGGGGGAACTATGTACAACAAATGGTTTTCTTTTTACATTTACATTTACGATCCTTGACAGAGTGAGGAAAAAAAATGTGTTTTGAAGTCCAGTGGACCAGTTAGAGGTTTAACCGGTCCGGGGCCTTGATGTGCCGCTGGGAGCGACGTGGTGGTGGCAGCGATGCTGATGCTGGTGTGATGTCCGGAGCCTCCGGGAGCATGCCAAAATCCTCTTCATCCTCGAGCGTGGTGTTGCTAAATGTTTGGCTCTTTCCTTGGCTCTGAATATGGCGGCCAATATGGGCGCCTTCCTTAATTCTAAACATGTTTGCTCTAGAGTCGCCAGGTATCTTTCGATACCGCCACAAGGTTCAAACCGAATACTGATCAAAGACTCGATACACCAGTTAGTTAGTTCAAAGTCAAATGCTTATTTTTTTACACACACAGTTAAATATACTCATGCGCAAATACTACAGACTAAACTATCACTACTGCTAAAGCCTATACTTAGCTTCGGGCGCCCACTCAGTCAGAGGAACAATGGCCGTTGTTCGGTTCTGAGGCTGCTGGGGTCGAAGTGGCGAAGGGGAACAGCTAAGGTTGTCTGTCTGGTAGTGAGCGTTGACCTTGGACTTACTTGTTCTGGTGCAGCTGTTGGGCAGGTCTCTCCTCGGTGAGAGACAGAGCCAAGAGAACGATTCTGTCTTGGGGGTTCCTTCTTGTACCCAAAGGGGCTTTGCGTGCTTTTGGGCGGGCCTTGAACTTGACCCCAATCAATTGGGCCGTTTCTCGATCGTTCCTATCGGTTTCATCCAATAAAGGGGTGGTTGCCCTGATGGCTGTGCATGTCCTAGGTAGCTGTTGGCCTGCTTTGTTCGGGTCTCCTCTGGCGCCGGGATGTCTGCCTTAGTATCGGTTACTCAAATGTTACTCTTTTGTTCCCGGAGATGGGCCATTAGTATGCTAATGGGCCTACAGTTTTGGTCTGGTCTGGGAGCTGCGGCTCCAATCAACAGACACACCTTGAACCTGCTTTTTTCTCAGTATTGTCCATTTTCCCTGCAATCTTTGCAAAGTGTCCATTTTGTAATCAGGAAGTGGCCATCCCAGATGGCTGCACTCCCTCCTTGTGATCCTCAACGTGAAGCATGATGGATCACATTACCACATCGTCTTCGTTCTCGCACCAAGTGGGGCACCCATAAACACTTCACCGGCTCTACACTGCCCTATCCTATGAATCACAAAGTTTTACCTAAAATCATTTTACATACATACATCATTATAAAACTCTACAGGGCGCTTATGACATTCAGACATGCATTACAAAATAAAAAAACTGGAACCTCTAACTATCCTCCATAAACTATTCTCACTCAAACAATCAAAAATAATCTACAACACTTTAAACTACAAATAGCAGCAACACAAGTTTCTCTTGCTTGGCAGTCAAGCACAGAGGTTTACATTTCTTTATTGAACGAACAAAACACACATAAAGAAAAACAGATACACTTTAATTCACTCGAGGGGTTGGGGGGTATGGTGAAGTCTGAAAATAGGGGACCTAAACGTGTATACCGGGGTGCGAGAGCGGGAGGCTCTTCTTCACCATTTTCTGAGTCTAAGTATCTGCACGATACTGCAGATACTAAGAGTGCTTCTATGATGTACGATAGTGAATACCAGGTGATAAACTTGTCACACCAGGTCGGGGCATCGGTAGCTGTCTCGGGGGTAACTATCTCGGGGTTAACTATCTCGGGGTACAGTGTATGGCAGGGGTGGCAATCATTCACGGCCTGTGTGGTAGGGGTCAGGGGGGTAGCGTCCATGCGCAACTGAAGGGATCGCGCTAAGATCCAGGTGAAAAGCATGAAGGTCGTCTTCATTTTTCCTTTTTTCTCTCTTCTTCTTTTTCTTCCTCTGGGGTTCCTGAGGTTCCAGAGTTCTATGGACACAAGCATAATATCTGTTGTTATCTTGCTTAAGATCTTGTATGTTTGTCTGTCTGTCCTTTGTTGCCAATTACCCATTATAATTGGTCACCATCTGTGACTCCCCCATTTAAAAAAAAAAAAAAACCGGAATATTTGGACAAGACATCCGAGAAAAAATACTGACACAGTGCGAGCCGTCTCGCAGCCTGTGCGATCTACCATCCTAGTGTTTGAGGATGTAAATAGCATACGGAAGCAACCTAAGGGTCGCCAGAAACAAACAAAAGAATTTCAAATTGAAAGTGCCAAAATGGGGTGTGTATGGGCCGTGGTGGATAAGAAATGGGTGGAATCCCCGGGTAGGACGGTGACCAGTGCCGTTTGTGCTCTACCCGAGCGTAGCTGACCAGAGGGTGGTCCTCTGGCAGGGCGGGGACCAGTGCAGTTTCTCCACTGCCTGAGCGACCGACAAGAATGGGTAAGAATGTGGTCGTCGTGGGGGCTGCCTCTCGTGACCGAATCAGAGGAGTAGCTGTGAGTGGTGTCTGTCGACAAACTAGTTCCTCTGAACGGTTGTCTGTCGACAAACTTGTTCCATTAACAGCCCTTGGACGTCAAAAGGGTAGTGGCGTGGGGCCATGAAAACTTTTAAATTCACAAGCAACATTTAACATGTACATTAAACGAACACACATACAACAAACATGATGCAGGTTCCATCAGAAAGGACACCGTATCTCTCCATCACTTCCTTTTTGCCATCATCTGAACACCTCATTGCTTAGTAGTGAACAGGGTCGCAAAGGGATTAGTTTGGTGAAAGTCAGACTCTATGTCATCATCTTCTCCCAGCTGCCATACTCTTGACTGGTGTAGTTTGGCTAAAGCTGCTTGGGGCAAATTGGGGTCCATCTCATCATTCCGGATGAGCCTGAATTGCCTCGGTGCCAGAATCGTGTGTCGAGGTTGGAGCTACTAGGTTTTAATCCGTAATCGTCGGGCGGTGGGTCTGGCTCAGGGGCTTTGATGTATGTGATTTTGAAGGGGTCACTGGAATCATGCTCGGATTCGCTGGGAGTGGGGCCTGGTGCTGGGGTATAATCATAATGTGGTGTATTGTGGCTGTCGTCATTGCTATCGCTATCACGGTCGCTGTCGCTGCTGGTTGAAGGAAGGGGGAGGCGGAGTCGTGCCTCTGGGGGTGGAGTTGAAGATGTGCCTGAGGACGGGCTGGACTGACTGGGGGAGAGGAGGAATCCGTCATCTGTGGGCAGGGTGTGCTCATCTGCTGCTGCGAGCGAGATGTGGTGTTCATGGTTGTTCTGTGAGCCATAAACCTTAAGCTGGTTTATTTATTTATTTATTTTTAAAAAACATTTTTTTCCTTTTCTGAGTTGCCATGCCAGGGCTCAGAGTGTGGGTCAGGGGCGAACCCCTCATCCAGCTCCTCGCCTGCTCCAAAAAACTAATTCAAATTGAATCGAATTTATGGTCCCCACAAGAGAGACATACCAGATCTGAACCCAAAGGCTCAATCTACAGACACTTGATCTTAGCCAAAAGGCCGAGAAGCGATCTTAAGCTGCTTTATGTGAAACCACGCAGACTTGTCATTGAGATATGTGATCTTGTACACCGAGGGGCTGAGTTTGTCCGAAATGGAGTACGGTCCGGAAAATTTGGGGGAAAGGAATGAACTAGGGTTGTACAGGGAAAGCATCACTTGCTGCCCTACTACAAACTCGGTGACATGTACCGTTTTATCGAAACAAGCCTTGCTTTGTTTCCTCCTGGTCCCAAGTCTCACAGCTGCTGCGAGCTGGGCTGCCTTTATGTTCTCAAGAAACTGCTGTACAGCATTTTCATGCTTGAGGGCGGTGACTGTGGGGCTGGCCAAATCCAGTCCTAATAAATACTCTGTCCCTTTCCTGGGGCGTCCGGTCATGAGGGTGTGGGTTGTGTATCCTGTGGACGTGGATACCGTGTTTCGTAAGAACATTAAAGCAAATGGGAGAACTGAATCTCAGGTGCTGTTGTTCTGTTGCACCATTTTCCTGAGAGTGGCTTTTAGAGTTCTGTTCATCCTCTCTACAGTGCCGCTTGACTGGGGGTGGTAGGCTATGTGAAACGTCTGCCTTATTCCAAAAATTGTGAGGACCTTTTTCATTACTCGTCCTGTAAAATGGGAGCCTTAATCGGACTCTTTACTGCGTGGAAGGCCCCACCTTGTGAAGATGTGCTGTGTTAGGATTTTAGCTGTTGTTTTGCCCGTATTCGTCCTGGATGGAAAAGCTTCCACCCATTTTGTGAAGGTATCGATGACCACCAACACATACTTAAAACCTTTTCTGCAGTGGGGTAGGGGTCCTGTGTAATCTATCTGCAAATTCGTCCAGGGGCCATTAACGGGGCGGGTGTGACTAAGCTGAGCCTTTCTTGCATATCTGTCCGGATTGTTCTGGGCACAGATCAAACAATTTTCAATATAGTGAGTAACATCGGCTTTTAAATCAGGCCACCAGCAAGAGGTCTGAATGGGTTAGGGTGGGTTCAATGCCTTGGTGTCTATGATTGTCATGGAACTGACAAATAATCTGGTTCCTGTCCTGGCTGGGAACTACATAAATGCCTTCTTTCAAAATCACACCGTCATGTGTGGTGATTGTGTTCTTAAACTTATCATACGGGGCTGGGAATGTTACTTTTAAAACTTCCCTGAGCTTTTCATCGTCTTTTTGGGCTTTCGCTAGATCCTGAATGTTGGTCTGTGAGACCTGAACCACGTGTACTGGGGTGCTCTCGGGGGGGGGGGGGTCCAAAAGTAACAATGTCTGTGTTGTGTTGGGTGCTCTGGATCCCACATACAGGTCACCAACACTTGAAATAGTGCAACACTATTTTATTGAGTCTTTACCAGTTTAACATACTCTCATTGTGGGTTAACACGATACTAAATTTAACTAAAGACCTTTGCCTTGTCCTAACCAGTCGATGCACTCAGCACATGGTGAATGTCTGTCCTGCTAGCTCGCTGCAGCTCGAATGAGCGGGAACTCTGATGCCCTCTGTCTTTATAGTGCGTGTGCTGTAACTGGTGATTGGCTGCGGTGTTGTGTGTATTGATTGGTCCCACTGTGTGTCCATCAGTGTGTGTGTCTGCACCATGATATACTGGTGTATATTATGACCGTCTGGAACCTGCCTTCACTAGGGCGTCTGCTTTAACGTTACCAGAGGGGGGAAGAACAGTGATGACTGCGAACCTTAATGATACCATTTCCTATCTTTAGCTGTCTCTAGGATATGCCGGAGTAATTATCATAGAATTTACAGTGCAGAAGGAGGCCATTTGGCCCATCGAGTCTGCACCAGCTCTTGGAAAGAGCACCCTACCCAAGGTCAACACCGCCACCCTATCCCCATAACCCAGTAACCCCACCCAACACTAAGGGCAATTTTGGACACTAAGGGCAATTTATCATGGCCAATCCACCTAACCTGCACATCTTTGGACTGTGGGAGGAAACCGGAGCACCCGGAGGAAACCCACGCACACACGGGGAGGATGTGCAGACTCCGCACAGACAGTGACCCAAGCCGGAATCGAACCTGGGACCCTGGAGCTGTGAAGCAATTGTGCTATCCACAAGGCTACCGTGCTGCCCCAATTAACATTACTGAGCTTTCACAGGTGAGCCAATTCACCCACTAACTAAGTTCTGATTGCCGCTCCCGTGTTAACCCTTTGCATGACGAGCTCCCCATCAGTTAATTCCAAGGCATTCATCGAGAGGGTGAGCAGTTGTACTGTATCCCAGGCAAGGGCCAAAGGTGTCAGAGCTCACCAGGCTGTCCCTGCTCCAACATGTGTTGTTGCAATGGCGTCCTCGCAGGCCATCCCCCGCCCGGCCCCACCGCACCTTAAGAGGTTTGCACATACGGCCTTACACAACCCATGGGGCTGATGCCTTTGCCTTTCATGGGCTCAAAGGGGTGTCCATAGTAGACGTCCACCAGCCACACTGAGTAAGGGGAGGCTGGTGTGGGGTCTTGGTCAGTGTGGGTTATTGCAAGGGAGTGGGACTCAGTGTGATGGCTCATGGACATTGGGAGGATGGTCCAAGGGTTGGATGGGGAATGGACTGGACTCCTCAATGTTCACTCTTTATCTCTCTGCAGTTGTACAGAAATTGAAACATGGAGCCAGCAGGGTTGGCAGTCCTTCTCGCCGGCAGGCAAGAGAGACAAAGCCTGCATCAACGTGCAGCTTCACGGAGACAGGAGCAGGACCCTGAGGAGGAAGGGATGGCAGGGACTGCTCAGGTGCTGGGGGCTGGGCTACAGTGAGTGGTTGCCCGCAGGTGGCCTCACAAGCCCTGAGTTTATAGGCCCCAGCTGGCTTTCTTGCAGATCGGTGAGAACCAATGCAGCAGGAGACTCTGGATGTCGAGGGACACGGAGGCTCAGCTTTTCCATCCTCTCCAAGAGTTGTCGGCGTATGGATTTGGAGGTGCTGGAGGTCGCAGCCATCCTAAATTTCTCTGCCAGTGACTCCTTTCAGGGCTCTACCAGTGACCTTTGTGACCAGGCCTCCGCACATAAGTACATTAGGGAGGTCACAGACGTTCTCTTCATGAAGGTGCATCACAACACAAATTCTGACCTGAATCAAGTTAGCCAAGACGTGAGAGCCATGGAGTTCGTCCAGCGACCTCGCTCCCCACAGGTGCAGGGAGACACTGATTGCACGACATGGCTCTCCATTCCTCATGGGGGTCAAGGTGTCCTCTTCATAAACCGCATGGGCCTTCACTCCCTGAATTTGTAGATTATCTGCTGTCATAATATGCACCCATGCACATCATGAGGTAAAAGCAGGCAGTGACAGACACCCAGGTGAGCCAATCAATATACAGAACAAAACATGACCAATCACAAGACAGGACACCAGAGGGGGACTTACACCTATAAAACACATGAGGCATCAGCACTCTGCCTCTTTCCACTGGTGATAGCTATAGTGATAGTCAGGGTGTACAAATCATTCAACACCTCCAACACGTAGATCAGAGCTAGTCTGGTCTAGATAGTTAGCTTTAGTTTACTTAGGGTAGTAGAGAGTCAACCCACAGGCAGCTGTGTGTTTTGTTGCTAGAGTTCAATAATTCTTTTATTGAACCAATGCCTTCGTTTGGTGTATACTTGATCAGTTAATTGCATCGTGTGCAATCCGTGTTACCCCAGGGTGAACAACACGACATCTGCAACCATGCCAAGCGCATCCTGCAAGTGAGTGCCAGAGAGTCAGCTCTGACAAGGTTGTCGCTACTGGGTTCCTTGTGCTGAGATCAGTCTTACCCAAATGAATGGGTTGAATGGTGGTCTCCAGAAGGATGGGGGAGGGGGGGGGAGGGTGTTCCTAGTTACCAGCATAACACTGGCGTAACTGTGTCCTATCAGTGTGAGGGAATGCCAACCACTGAGCTGATAGGCGATGGAGGTGGAACCATTTATCAGCATCCAGCCTCCATGTGTTAGATGGACATCGCTCGCTGTGCATGCGGCAGGTTATGGAGCAATGGAATGAGAGCAGGGAGGCACAATGAGGGAGCCACAATTGAGGTTTAATACATTACAGAAGTGTTCCCATGCTTACATAAGTGTTCGCCAAGTACAAGTGCCTAACAATGCCCGTGTCCACACCTATGCAACTACAATTTCTTACTCTTCCTAACCCTGCCACTGTGTCTTGGTGTTACCTCAGAATCCACAGCTGAGGGGGAGGGTTTTTCTGTTTGCCACTGTTGTCTGAGACGGCCAACACCTGGAGGGCCCGGGCCTGCTTGTGAGGACCACCCTCTTCGAGCTGCGGGGCTGGAGCTGTGTCATTCACAGGAAGAATCTGATGGGCTGGACACCCCCAGGAGCTCCTGCATGGAAGGCCCTGGGCTGTGCACCAGCTGATCCTCCTTCTTATAGGTACTCAAATACCCCTGGGTTCCTCCTTGGAATAGTGGGGCAGCTGGAATGAAATCCAGAAGCCGCGTCGTCCTCTGGCGCACATGCGCACGAGTGCCTGCACCACAGAGTTGATGGTCTGAGCCATACCGAGAACATCCCCTGTCATGAAATGAACGTCCTGCACTAAAATGTTCAATGCAGATGCCACCCTTGCAATATTGGCCTGGTTGTCTTGGACTGTTGGCACTATCTCCTTGGACAGAAGGTGATAGGACTCCACATGTCAGCCTTGCAATCCGAGGAGTGTGGCGGACATCCCTTCCCCATGTTCCCGACTTTTACCTGCAGCTGAAGGACAACCAGGTCCAGAGGCACATCATCTGACTGGGTCTCAGCAGAGTCCTGGCCTCCAGTCGTCCTCTGAATGCTGGACCCCTGAGATCTATCTGCCCCCGCCTGCTGTGGATCATCAGAAGTGAGGTGCCAGTGAGTGACCCAGAAGCCTGTCTGCTAATAATTCCCACTGAAGTGTGAGTCTCTGAGCTGGTGAAGGGTGTTTCCGGGAAAAAGGTGTACGAGTGCCCAGGAAAGGTAATACCCCTCTGGTGAGGTTGGTGTATAGATCAGCTGATGAGTGCCACGAGGAAGAGAGAGCATTTGGAGCAGGAAGGTTTTTGTGGTGCGACACAGGACGATGGTGGAGAGCAAGAAGGCAGCGCTGCCTGCCCAGTGGTCGACGAAGCAGCTGGAGTTCCTAGACACCAAATTCCAGCAGGAGAGGAAAGAGGCCTTAGAAGATTTGACCAAAGTAGTGGAACCGCTTGGGGTGGTGATCGAGCGTGTGGAGCAGAGACAGCCTCACGGCCTGGCGATCCAGAAGGTTAAGGAGTCGGTGAGGATTGGCTGACCTCGCTGGAGGCGGAGATGGGGATGGTGATGAGCAGCCAGAAAAGGCTGAGAGAGAAATTAGAGGACTTCGAGAATCCCCCCAGGAGGCAGAATCTGAGGATTCTTGGGATGCCTGAAGGCATCAAAGGTGTGGAGGCCGCCAAGTTTGTGACAAGCATGTTGGAAAAGCTGATGGGGGAGGGGGCCTTTGACCGGCCCTTCAAGGTGGATCGGGTGCACGGCGCTGAGGAGGAGGCCGCAGGTGGGGGAGCCACCGAGGACAATGGGGTGAGGCTGCATTGGTTCCTGAATAAAGAGAAGATCTTGAGATGGGCGAGGCAGACCAAGAAATGCACCTGGGATGGGAGTGAGCTGTGGATTTACCAGGACCTGGGTGAGGAGCTGGCCAAGTGGAGGGCCAGGTATAATCGGATAATAGCCACCCTCTTCAAGAAGGGGATGAAGTTCGGGGTTTTATACCCTGCCCCCTTGTGGGTGACGCATCATAAACAGGAATTTTATTTTGACTCGCCGGAGGAGGCGATGGACTTTGAGGGACCATGGACTGAGAGGAGTGTGAGAACCTTGAAATTTGCAGAGGAGTTCTGTGTAAATTGTGGGGTGGATTGGGGCAGGTTATGAGGGGGTAGGGGGAACAGTGTTTGTTGGTGGTTGGGAGGTTTGGGTGGGGAGGGCTGGACTGGGAGGATAAGGGGAAGTCGGAGGCCTTCGGCGGGGGCCACTATGCTAGCTGGATGGGCTAGTTAACGGGAGTGCAATGAGGAGTTGTCGAGGTAGGCATGGGGGAAGGGGAATTGGATTGGTTCTTTGTTTGGCTGTGGGGGAGTGGGGGATGGTTGCTGACAAGGGCTTGATTAGTGTGGTACAGTTGAGAAGGGAGAGATGGCGGTGGACAGCTGGGGGTGGGCCTGGAAAGGCACGTGACGCGGGCCGGGGGCTGGCCTAGAAAGGGGTGTGGCTGATTGGCAGGGTAGGGAACCCCCTGAACAGGCTGGTCACATGGAATGTGCGAGGGTTGAATGGGCAGGTTAAACGGTTGAGTGTTTTCGCGCACTTAAGGAGCTTGAAGGCGAACGTTGTGTTCTTGCAGGAGACGCACCTGAAGTTGGGGAATCAGACGAGACTGAGGAAGGATGGGTGGGCCAGGTCTTGTACCTGGGGTTAGACTTGAAGACGAGGGGGGTGGTGGTGCTGGTTAATATGAATGTGACTTTTGAGGTGGGGAGCAATGTGCCTGATCCAGGGGGGTAGATATGTGATGGTTAGTGGGAAGTTGGAAGGGATGCTGGTGGTCCTGGTGAATGTTTATGCCCCGAATTGGGACGACGTGGACATTATGAGGTGGGTTTTCGGGAGGATCCGAGACTTGGACATGCATAGGCTGGTTATGGGGGGTGATTACAATTTGGCCTTGGATCCGAGTTTGGACCGGTCGAGTCCTAAGTAATCGAGGTGTCAGCGGTGGTGCGTTGAGGGGTTCATGGATGGCATGGGGATGTGGGGGTGGACCCGTGGAGGTTTGGAAGGCCGAGGGGGGAAGGAGTTCTTGTACTTTGCACATGTGCACCGGATGTACTCCCAGATCGACTTTTTCGTGATGGATAAGGAGCTGCTGGCGGGGGTGGCCGACTCGGAGTACTCGGCGATTGTGGTTTCCGACCGCGTGCCGCACTGGTTGGATGTGCATGTGGAGGAGTGGGGAAGGAGGGGGCAACGGCTGCAGTGGAGGCTAGATGCGGGACTGTTGTTGGATGAAGGGGTGTGTGAGCGGGTGAGGGCTGCCATTCGGGGTTAGGTGGAGTTGAATGACATGGGGAAAGATCACGGCTGCAACGCTGTGGGAGGCACTTAAGGCGGTAGTTAGGGGTGAATTTATTTTGGTCCGGGAGCAGAGGTTGAGGGTGGAACCACAGTCCAAAAATGTGCAGCTTAGTTGGACTGGCCATGCTAAATTACCCCTTAGTGTCCAAAGGTTAGGGGGGATGGGGTGGAGGCATGGGCTTAAGTAGGGTGCTCTTTCCAAGGGCCGGTGCAGACATGATGGGCTGAATGGCCTCTTTGTGCACTGTAAATTCTATGATTCTATGAATTCTATGATGAAAGGGCAAGGATGTAGAGGAGATTCTGAGGGTGGATCGGAGGTACACAGTGATGTCTGAGGAGGGGTTGTTGCAGGAGAGGCAGAGACTCCAGATGGAGCTTGGGTTAGTGTCCACGGGAAAGGCGGTAGGGCAGTTGCGGAGGGCCAGAGGGGCAGTGTATGAGTATGGGGAAAAGGCAAGTAGGATTCTGGCCCATCAGCTGAGGAAGCAGGGTGATTGGTCGAGTGAGGGATGCGAGGGGGTGAATGGGGTATTTGAGGCCTTCTACAGCAGGCTGTACGAGTCGGAGCTTTCAGCCGGGGAGGAGGGGATGAGACGGTATCTGATGGATTGGAGTTCCCTAAGGTGGAAGAGGAAAGGGTTCAGGGGCTGGGGACCCCGATTGGGTTCAGGGAGGTGAGGGTGTGATTGCAAGCAGGGAAAGCCCCGAGGACGGATTGGTTCCCGGAAAAGTTTTATAAGACGTTTGGTGCGGAGCTGGGGCTGCTGCTAGTGAGGACGTACGGTGAGGCGAGGAATGGGGGAGAGCTCCCTCCACATTGTCGCAAGCTTCCATCTCCTTGATCTTGAAGAAAGATTAGGACCCAAAGCAGTATGGGCCGTACTGCCTGATATCGCTGCTTAATGTCGATGCAAAGATGTTGGCGAAGGGGCTGGCATCGTGAATAGAGGACTGTGTGCCGGGGGGCGATAGGGGAGGACCAGACGGGATTTGTGAAGGGAGGGCAGTTGTCGGCGAATGTGCGTAGTCTGCTTAATGTTATTATGATGCCCTCAAGAGGGACAGGTGGTAGAGGTAGTAGTGGAATGGACGTGGAGAAGGCCATTGATCGGGTGGAGTGGGCATATCTGTTGGAGGTGCTGGGGTGGGGGTTTGGTCAGCCGTTTGTGGATTGGGTTTGGCAGTTGTACAGGGTGCTGATGGCGAATGTTTGGACAAACAGGACGAGTTTGGGGTATTTGGGTTACATCGTGGACAAGGCAGGGGTGCCCGCTCTCCCTGTTGCTTTTTGCCTTGGCGATGGAGCCGTTGGCAATGGTGCTTAGGGTGTTGAGGGGCTGGTAAGAGATTGAGTTGGAGGGGGGGGTGGGGGTGGGGTGCTGAGTGTAGAGTTGTGCGAGATGCGGACGATTTGTTGTTATACATTTCGGACCCGGTAGGCAGCATTGAAAGGATTATGGGGATACTGAGGGAATTTGGCCGGTTTTCGGGGTACAAATTGAACATGGGGAAGAGTGAAGTTTTCCCGATTAATGCAGAGGGCAGGAAAGGAGGTTTGGGGTGTTGCCGTTCCAGGTGGTGGAGGCGAGGTTTCACTATCTAGGAATCCAGGTGGTGCGGAGCTGGACCCAACTACACAAATTGAACTTGGCTTACCTGATGGAGGGAATGAAGGTGGATTTTAAGAGGTGGGATGTGTTGCCGCTGTCACTGGCTGGGCGCTTGCAGACATTGAAATGACGGTTCTGGCCAGGTTCCTGATCGTGTTCCAGAACCTCTGTATCTTTGCTCCCAAGTTCTTCTTCAGGAAGGTTAACGGGATAATTTGGGGGTTTGTCTGGGCAGGAAAAGATCCCAAGGGTGAGGCGGGTGTTCCTGGAGAGGTGGGGAGGGAGGGGGGCGGCTGGCGTTGCTGAATTTGATAAATTATTATAAGGCGGCAAACATTGCAACGGGGAGGAAATGGCCGGTGGAGGAGGGATCGGTGTAGGGGTGGATGGAGGCATCATTGTGTAGGGGGACGAGTTTGAGGGCACTGTTCCGTTCTCGCCAGTCACCGTGAGCCCGGTGGTGGCTTTGGCGTTATGGGTGTGGAGCCAGTGCAGGGAGCATTTTGGGCTGGAGGGCATGTCGTTGTGGCCGCTGATAAGTGACGACCATAGGTTTGTGCAGGTGGGGCTGGATGCGAGGTTTTGGGGGTGGCGGCAGGTGGGGATCGAGTATTTTGGGGAGTTGTTTATAGGGGCAAATTCGTGGGGCTGGAGTTGCCCAAGGTGAAGGATATCGTGAGGAGAGAGGTGCCATCTTCCCCGGACTGCCACCTCTGGTGTTGCAGGACAAGCTGTTGTCAGAGGATGATATACAGGAGGGGAGGGTGTTGGATATACAGTGAATTGATGGAGAGAGAAGGCACTCTGGTGGAGGAGATTAAGCGCAAATGGGAGGAGGGGTTGGGGGCGAGGGGGCGCGGGGGGAGGTGTGGGTCGGGACATGAAAAGAGGCCTTGCGGAGGGTGAACGCGTCCTTGTCGTGTGCAAGGTTAAGCCTCATCCAGTTTAAGGTGGTGCGCAGGTCCCACATAACGGTTGTGAGGATGAGCCAGTTCTTTGCAGGGGTGGAGGACAGGTGTGGGCATCTTTTTGTGTTGTGTGGGTGAGACCCACGCAGACACTGGGAGAATGTGCAAACCCCACACGGACAGTGACCCGGGACCGGGATCGAACCCAGGTCCTCGGCGCCGTGAGGCAGCAGTTCTAACCACTGTGCCACCGTGCCGCCCCAACCCAAAGATGTTTTACCAATATATTAATGGTAAAAGGTTAGTTAAGTAAAAAATGGGACCTATCAGAAATGAAGAAGGGAACTTATGTGTAGATTCAGAGGCTGTGGGCACGGTTTTAAATGAATATTTTGACTCCTTGTTTACAAAGGAAATGGATGACGCAGATATAGTATTCCAGGAGGAACACTGTGAGATATTGGATTGAGTACTCAAAGGGCTGGAATCCTTGAAAGTTGATAAATCACCAGGGCCAGATGGATTGTTTCCGAGGCTACAGAAGGAGGCCAGGGAGGTGTTAACAGAGGCTCTGAGGATTATTTTCCAATCCTAACTGGACACATGGAGATACCAGAGGACTTAGTGTTGGGTGGGGTTACTGGGTTATGGGGATAGGGGGGAGGTGTTGACCTTGGGTAGGGAGCTCTTTCCAAGAGCCGGTGCAGACTTGATGGGCTGAATGGCCTCCTTCTGCACTGTAAATTCTATGATAATCTATGATAATCTATGACTGGAAAAATGCAAACATGGTTCCATTGTTTAAAAAGGGATCGAATGAAATGCCAAACTATTATAGGCTAGTTAGTCTTTCATCAGTGGTGGGCAAATTAGTAGAATCAATCCTGAGGGATGGGGTTAACTGTCACATAGAAAGGCATGAACTAGTCAGGGGTAGTCAGCATGGATTTGTTAAAGTAAGGTCTTGCCTCACAAATTTGATTGAATTCTTTGAGGAAGTGACAAGCGGGGTTGATGAAGGTAATGCAGTGGATGTTGTGGACATGGACTCCAGCAAGGCATTTGACAAGGTCCCACGTGTCCATGGGATACATGGCAATGTGGCAAACTGGATAAAAAGTTGGCGTAGTAACAGGAAACAAAGTGGATTGTTGGCTGCCCTTGCAATTGGAAATTTTCTTCATGTGGTGTTCCATAGGGCTCAGTGTTGGGACCCTTGCTGTCTGTGTCATATATTAACGATTTGGATGTGAACGATTGGGAAATTTGGAGATGACACAAAGATTAGCCAAGTGGTGGAGAGTTTGGAGGATAGCTCCAAAATTATCTAGATGGATTGGTGGAGTGGATGATAAAGTGGCAGATGGAATTTAACACCGAGAAGTGTGAGGTCATCATTTAAGGAGGACACACAGTTGTATGGAGTACACAATAAATGGGAATATACTAAGAGGGGTAGATGAAGTGAGAGATCCTGGCGTACAAGTACACAGGTCCCTAAAGGCAGAGTTCAAGTAGACAATGTTATAACGAAAGCATATGGAATCCTGTCCTTCACTGGCAGAGGTACAGAATATAAAAGTAAGGATATAATGTTGGAATTGTATAGAACACCGGTGAGGCTACAACTGGAGTATTGTGTGCAATTCTGGTCACCATATTACAGGAAGGACGTAATTGCTCTGGAGAGATTGCAGAAGAGGTTTTCAAGAATGGTGCCAGGGCTAGAAAAGTGTAGCTGCGAGGAGAGATTGGATAGGTTGGAACAAGGAAGGCTGAGGGGGTGACTTAATTCAGGTGCAGAATTTTATGAGGGGTAGGGATAGAGTGGACAGGATAAAATTATTTACCTTGCTGGAGAATTCTAGAACCAGGGGATATAGATTCAAGACAAGTGGCAGAAGGTGTAGAAGGAACATGAGGAAGAACTTTTTTACGCAGAGGGTAGCGGAAGTCTGGAGTTGGTGGTGGAGGCAGAGACCCTTAACTCTTTTTTTTTAAAGTTCCTGGATCTGCACCTTGAGTGCTCTAAGATACAGGGCTATGGACTGGGTGCAGGAAGGTGGAATTCGAAAGGGCACCTGGGTGTCCTTGAGCTGGCATGGACAAGATGGGTCGAATGGCCTCCTTCTGTGCTGTAACTTTTCTATGGTTCTAACTTGTCGGAGCTGCTCTCCTGGCTGTTGTCCAATGCTGTACTGGTGGATGTACTGAGGTCCTCCACTGCCTTTCCTGCAAGGGAAGAAGGATGACATTTATGCATGGCAGGGACATAAGGATAGGAGAGAGAAAACTCAGATGAGGTTGGCGAGAAGGATGAGTGTGTTGTGGGACATCGCTTTTTTTCTCTCTTACGCCCACCTCTCCTTCAGCACCGGAATGGTCTTCTTTCTCCCCGGCAAGCAGGAGGGCTCTCTCCTCTAAATCAAAGTCAATTTATTTACACCGCTATAAATTGTGAATTCTTAAGTATGCTGAAAAAGCTAAGTATTAGATCAAATAACTACAATACACAGAACTACTGAAAAACACGACTGTCTCAAGACTTCCGATTGCGGTGAGAAGACTTCCGGTTGCGGTGATGCACTGCTAAGCCGCACGTTTCGGCAGCTCCTGTTCTAACGGACGTTTGGGCTCTTATCGGGAGCCCCAACGGAATTTTTTTTCGACCTAACCTAGTGTGGGGTGACGAAGGAAGGAGTCCCCCCGGGTGTGTATGGAGAGGACCAATGGCAGTGGCCAGATTGCGAAGGATCCTTTGGAGCAGCGGCAGAGAAGAGAAGGGAGAAGCAAGATGGCGGCGGATGGAGCCCAGATGGTATGGGGCCCGGAACAGCAGGAGTTCCTCCGACGATGTGTGGAGGAGTTCAAGAAAGAGGTGCTGGCGCCGATGCTACTGGCAATCGAGGGACTGAAGGAAACACAAAAGGTCCAGGAGATGGAGCTCCGTGGAGTGAAGGCAAAGGCAGCCGAGAATGAAGATGAGATACAGGGCTTGGTGGTAAAAACGGAGACGCACGAGGCACTACACAAGAGGTGCATAGAAAGGCTGGAAGCCCTGGAGAACAGCTCGAGGAGGAAAAACTTACGGATTCTAGGTCTCCCCGAAGGAGCAGAGGGAGCTGATGTTGGGGCTTATGTGAGCACGATGCTCCACACGCTAATGGGAGCTGAGGCCCCAACGGGCCCCCTGGAAGTGGAGGGAGCGTACCGGGTCCTCGTGAGAAGGCCAAAGGCAGGTGAAACACCAAGAGCAATAGTGGTGAAGTTCCATCGCTACAGGGACAGAGAGATGGCCCTGAGCTGGGCCAAGAAGGCACGGAGTAGCAAATGGGAGAATGCGGTGATTCGTGTGTATCAGGACTGGAGTGCGGAGGTGGCGAGAAGGAGGGCGAGCTTTAACTGGGCCAAGGCGGTGCTCCATAGGAAGAAAATAAAATTTGGGTTGCTGCAGCCGGCGAGATTGTGGGTCACGCATCAGGGCAAGCACCACTACTTCGAGACGGCGGAAGAGGCATGGACATTCATCCAAGAAGAGAAACTGGACTAGATTTGAGAGTTTGATGTTTGGAGAGAAGCAGCGAGGTGGTGATACAGGAATGTAAAGTGGGGAAAGGAGAGGGCTATTGTACAGTAATGTTGGACGGGGTATTTCTCTCCCCCCGATGGGGGGGACACGAAGAAATGTGGGCGCCGGTGGAAAAAGGGACGGGGAAAGGGAATGAGGGAATTGCGCCATAGGGGGCGGGGCCGAGAAGGAAGCGCGGGTATTTTCCAGCGCTATGGAAATTACAGCGGGAAAACGGGCGCAGGAAGGAAGGGAGCCCCACACGCAGGGAGGTCAAAGAGTGAACGGGGGAAGCCGAGGTCAGCCAGAGTTAGCTGACTTCTGGAAGCAATATGGGGGGAGTAACCAAGCTAGAGAGGGATCTAGTGGGGGAGGGGGGGGATTAACTGGGTTGCTGCTGCTGAGTGCAAGGGGGAGCTGGTAAGAGATGAGGTTACCGGGGCGGGAAGGCGCTGCCTGGGGGACAGACGGGTGCGCGGGACCTGGATGAGGAGATGGCCTAAAAAAGGGGATGGCTAGTCGACGAGGGGGGGGGGGGGGGGGGGTGAATGACCCCCCAATCCAACTGATCATGTGGAATGTGAGAGGCTTAAATGGGCCGATTAAGAGGGCACGGGTGTTTGCGCACTTAAAGAGACTGAAGGTGGACGTAGTCATGCTCCAGGAGACTCACCTGAAGGTGGCGGATCAGGTTAGATTAAGAAAAGGATGGGTGGGACAGGTATTCCACTCAGGGTTGGACGCGAAAAACAGAGGGGTGGCAATACTGGTGGGGAAACGTGTATCATTCGAGGCCAAGAATATAGTGGTGGACAGTGGGGGCAGATATGTGATGGCGAGTGGCAGACTGCAGGGAGAGGCGGTTGTGCTGGTGAATGTATATGCCCCGAACTGGGATGACGCGGGATTCATGAAGCGAATGCTGGGACGTATCCCGGACCTGGAGGTGGGAAGCTTGGTAATGGGGGGGGGGAGTTTAACACAGTGCTGGATCCAGGGCTAGACCGGTCCAGATCCAGGACCGGGAGAAGGCCGGCAGCGGCCAAGGTTATGGAACAAATGGGGGGAGTGGATCCGTGGAGATTCGCCAGGCCGATGGCTAAAGAGTTCTCTTTCTTCTCCCACGTCCATAAGGTATACTCCCGGGTAGACTTTTTCATTTTGGGAAGGGCACTGATCCCGAAAGTGGCAGGAACGGAGTACTCGGCCATAGCCGTTTCAGACCATGCCCCGCATTGGGTGGATTTGGAACTAGGAGAGGAAGGGGAGCAGCGCCCACTCTGGCGACTAGATATGGGACTACTGGCGGACGAGGGGGTCTGCGGAAGGGTGAGGGGGTGGATTGAGCGATACTTCGAAGTCAACGACGATGGGGAGGTTCAGGTAGGGGTAGTATGGGAAGCGCTGAAGGCGGTGGTTAGAGGAGAGCTGATCTCCATCAGAGCCCACAAGGGGAAACAAGAGGGCAAAGAAAGAGTGAGATTAGTGGGGGAAATTTTGAGGGTGGATAAAAAATATGCGGAGGCCCCAGAAGAAGGGCTATACAGAGAAAGACAAAGACTACAGACGGAGTTTGACCTACTGACCACGGGAAAGGCAGAGGCACAGTGGAGGAAGGCACAGGGGATGCAATATGAGTATGGGGAAAAGGCGAGCCGGCAATTGGCCCACCAACTTCGGAAGAGGATGGCGGCGCGAGAGATCGGGGGAGTTAGGGACGAAACGGGAAATATGGAGCAGAGAGCAGGGAAAGTGAACGAGGTGTTCAAGACCTTTTATGAGAGGCTATATAAGTCCCAACCCCCGGGGGGAAAAGAAGGAATGTTACACTTTCTGGACCAGCTAATGTTCTCGAAGGTGAAGGGGCAGGAGGTGGCAGGTCTGGGGGCGCCAATCGAGGTGGATGAGGTGATTGAAGGACTGGGGAACATGCAGGCAGGGAAGGCCCCGGGACCAGACGGGTTTCCGGTGGAATTCTACAGGAAGTATATGGATCTGTTGGCCCCGCTCTTGGCGAGAACCTTTAATGAGGCTAAGGAAAGGGGGATGCAACCCCCGACAATTTCGGAGGCGACAATATCGCTAATCCTGAAACGAGATAAGGACCCGCTGCAATGCGGGTCATACAGGCCTATCTCACTCCTAAATGTAGATGCCAAACTGCTGGCCAAAGTGATGGCGACAAGGATAGAGGATTGTGTCCCAGGGGTGGTGCATGACGATCAGACAGGGTTTGTAAAGGGGAGACAACTGAATGTTAATGTACGAAGGTTGCTGGGGGTGATGATGACGCCCCCACCGGAGGGGGAGGCAGAGATAGTGGCGGCGATGGATGCAGAGAAGGCATTCGATAGGGCGGAGTGGGACTATCTGTGGGAGGTGCTGAAGAGGTTTGGGTTCGGTGAGGGGTTTATTAGATGGGTCAGACTCTTATATGGGGCCCCGATGGCAAGCGTAGTCACAAACCGGCAAAGATCGGGGTACAAGACAAGGGTGCCCCCTGTCCCCGTTACTGTTGGTGTTGGCAATTGAACCACTGGCCATAGCGCTGAGGGATTCTAAGAAGTGGAGGGGGGTGGTTAGAGGGGGAGAGGAACACCGAGTGTCGCTCTACGCAGATGATCTACTGCTATACGTTGCGGACCCGGTAGAGGGGATGCCAGAATTAATGCAGATATTTAGGGAGTTTGGAGAGTTCTCGGGATACAAACTAAATATGGGGAAGAGCGAGCTTTTTGTAATGCACCCCGGGGAACAGGGAAGGGGGATAGATGCTCTGCCGCTGAGGAGAGTGGAAAGGAACTTCTGATACCTGGGGATCCAGGTGGCCAGGAACTGGGGAACCCTGCTTAGGCTTAACCTGACGCGACTGGTGGAGCAGATGGAGGAGGACTTTAAGAGGTGGGATATGGTGCCGCTGTCGCTGGCGGGCAGAGTGCAGGCAGTTAAAATGGTGGTCCTCCCGAGGTTTCTTTTCGTGTTCCAGTGCCTCCCCATTCTGATCACAAAGGCCTTTAAAAAAAAAAATAGACAGGAGCATTACGAGCTTTGTGTGGGCAGGAAAGACCCCGAGAGTAAAGAGGGGGTTCCTGCAGCGTAGTAGGAACAGAGGGGGACTGGCGCTGCCGAGTTTGAGCGACTACTACTGGGCCGCCAATGTGTCGATGGTCTGTAAGTGGATGAGGGAGGAAGAGGGAGCAGCGTGGAAGAAGCTGGAGATGGCGTCCTGTAAGGGAACGAGCCTAAAAGCGCTGGTGACGGCGCCGCTGCCATTCTCCCCCAAAAAGGTACACCACAAACCCAGTGGTGGTGGCAACCTTGAGGATCTGGGGGCAGTGGAGGCGACACGGGGAGTGACGGGTGCCTCGGTGTGGTCCCCGATAAGGAATGGGGGGTTCCAGTGTTGGCAACGAGCAGGAATTAGGAAGCTGAGGGACCTGTTTATAGACTGGACATTTGCAAGTCTGGGAGCGCTAGAAGAAAAATATAAGTTGCCCCCGGGGAACGTCTTCCGGTATATGCAAGTGAGGGCATTTGCAAGGCAACAGGTGAGGGAATTTCTGCAGCTCCTGACGCAGGGGATCCAAGATAGAGTGATTTCGGGGGTATGGGTCGGAGAGGGCAAAGTGTCCGAAATATACCGGGAGATGAGGGACGAGGGGGAGGCGATGATAGAGGAGCTGAAGGGGGAATGGGAAGAAGAGCTGGGGGAAGAGATTGAGGAGGGGCTATGGGCTGATGCCCTAAGTAGGGTAAATTCCTCATCCTCGTGTGCCAGGCTTAGCCTGATTCAATTTAAGGTTCTACATAGAGCACATATGACGGGAGCAAGACTGAGCAGGTTTTTCGGGGTGGAGGACAGGTGTGGGAGGTGCTCGGGAAGCTCGGCGAACCACACACACATGTTCTGGTTGTGTCCGGCACTGCATGAGTTCTGGGAGGGTGTGGCAAGGGTAATTTCAAAGGTGGTGAAGGTCCGGGTCAAGCCAGGCTGGGGGTTAGCTATATTTGGGGTTGCGGAAGAGCCGGGAGTGCAGGAGGCGAAAGAGGCTGATATTTTGGCCTTTGCGTCCCAAGTAGCCCGGCGCAGGATTCTACTCATGTGGAAGGAAGCGAAGCCCCCGTGCGTGGAGGCCTGGATAAACGACATGGCAGGGTTCATAAGATTGGAACAAATAAAATTTGCGTTGAGAGGATCGGCTCAGGGGTTCTGCAGGCGGTGGCAACCGTTCCTTGACTATCTCGCGGAACGATAATGAAAAGATAGAAATGACAGCAGCAGCAACCCAGGGGGGAGGGGGGGGGGGAGAACTATTTTGTGTTTTTGCTATTTGTTTTTTCTTTTTTAGTTGTCGTTGTTAGTTCACTATAGTATTTAAATAATGTTATTTACCAGTTAATGTATAACCTTGTTGAGTTGTAAAAACGGAAACATTTTTGTTGGAAAACACGACTGTCTCCAACCCTCTCGACTAACTCATTCCAAAAGCACGTGGACCACCGTGTGGGTTGTGAGATGTGCTCTTACTCCATCCAGTGGCTGGATGTTGTAATTACACATGATCATTCTACATGATCATTCATATATACAAAGATGATATCTATATATACAAAGATGATATACTAGATATCATTACAGATGCCTGACCTCCTGCACAGGGAGCTGGTGCTGGCCAGTGTTGCCACTGCCTCCTATGCATGGTTGGTAACTTAAAATTTTTTTTTAGAGTACCCAATTCATTTTTTCAAATTAAGGGGCAATTTAACTTTGCCAATCCACCTAACCTGCACATATTTTGGGTTGTGGGGGTGAAACCCAGGCAAACACGGTGAGAATGTGCAAACTCCACACGGACAGTGACCCAGGGCCGGAATCGAACCTGGGACCTCGGCATCGTGAGGCAGCAGTGCTGCCACTGAGCCACTGTGCTGGCCTAATGGTTGGTAACTTTGTTAGTTGGTCTCCTACCCGCGTGAGGCACCTACCTCACAAAGGACCAGGAGTTTTGGAGGGTCAGCTTGCAGTTTCTGTGCACTGTAGTCATCTCAGATGGCCACCTGCAAAGGACCATGGGAATTATGGCCAATCCAGGACTTAGACAAACTCAGAGCTTGTGTGTGTATTTGCAACCCAGATAGCGAGACGCAATCGAACCCCCGTTCGATTGCATTCTAATGGCCCATTTCCCCAGAACAAAAGGACTGTACTCAGGTAACCGATACAATGCAGACTAACTGGCGCCACTCCCTTTGCTAAGAAAGCCCAAACAGCCAAGGTCAATGACCGCTCAGGACACGCCCAGCCATCAAGGTACCCGTCCCTTTATTGGCCAAAATCGAAGGCAGTGATCGAAGCCTGTCGAATTATTGGTCCAAAGCTAAGGACTGCCCCAAAGAGCGTGAAATCCCAGAGGGATAAAAAGAGACACAGCCATGTGTGTTCGGTCTCTCTTGGCCCCGGCCTACGCCTAAAACCAAGTATAGCATTACGACCAGAAGACAAGTTCAAGACCAACGATCGCTACCAGACGGATGAGCCCAGCAGAAACAGAGCTAATTCTTCTACCCAGCCACGCAAGATCTGTACAAAGGCCTTGTTCATCTGCAAAGAGCCGGTTGCCCTGAAGTTAAGTATAGCTTATTGTAGTTGTTAGGTGTAGTTTAACTTGTAGTGTTTTATGTTGCATGTCGAAGTAATCCTTGTGTATAAATAAACTATCTTTGAACTTGAACTGACTAACTGGTTGTTTGATCCTTTGGTCGATATCCGCTAAAGCCTTGTGGTGGTATCATTTGATACCTGGCGACTCTGAAAAGCAATATTATCATTAATAACTGCCATATCTAGTTAATTTGGCAACATTATTGGTGCCGAAAGAGCAACAGCACCCCCATGCATTTTGTTTTCTGACATATTACATTTTGCCATCTTCCTAATCGTAAAGCAATCTATTACCACTAAGAAACCAGCTCCGTTTGGCTCACTTGTACTATTCTGATATCCTGGATTGCAGTTAGGTCATTTGCACCCAATATGTATCCTTCATAAACAGGACAGGTGAGGTGCATGTGGTGTTATTTCTATGGGAGCCAGTCTGCCTTAGGCCTCTCATATCCTCACCTTGGTGTGTTTGGCAGAGGGAGAGATGACACACAATGCACCTACAACCTTCATCTCTAGATTTCGCACTATAAAAAGGGGCCAGTGACTTGGTAGACCTGGGTTCCCCCCAAAAATATAGAATCCCTACACCGCAGAAGGAGGGCATTCGGCCCATCGAGTCTGCACAAACCCTCCAAAAGAGCACCCTACCCGGATGCACTCCTCCGCCCACCCTGCCCTATCCCCATGACCTAACCTGCACATCTCTGGACAGTAAGGAGAAATTTAGCATAGCCAATCCATCTAACTGAAATATAGCTACCCTTCCCCTGGATCTGCTTCACGAACGTTTACCCTAGTTCACAAATTTGGGATTTGAGTCTGTGAAAAATGCTTAAAGCTGAAGGCACATAAGGTTAGCACAGCTGCCTCACAGCAGCAGGGACCCTGGTTCAATTGCAGCCTTGGGTGACTGTGTAGAGTTTGCACATTCTCCCCGTGACTGTGTGGGTTTCCTCAGGGTGCTCCGGTTTCCTCCCAGTCCAAAGATGTGCAGGTTAGGTGGATTGGCCATGCTAAATTGCCCCTTAGCATCCCTTAGGTTAGGTGGAGTTACGGGCGGTCGGTGTAGACTCGATGGGCTGAATGGCCTCCTTCTGCACTGTAGGGATTTGATAATGCTGCTATCATAATTGAAATGCATAAGAGACGAGAAGGCAGGTGAAATCAAGAACTAGCTTCGACATAACGTTTGGGATGTTAGAACTTGGAGGAGGGAGGGACGTGGTTCCACAGCCAGGGCAAATATCCAACCTTGTCTTCAGCACACAAGAAAGGAAAAAACACAAGATATAGAGGCCAAGTGAGGCTGCTGTTTGAAACTAGCGCAATGCAGCAGCTAGCCAGCAGATGGCAACAGAATACTGCTTGGCAGCGGAGTACTGTGGGGGAATGAAAGAAGGGTCACTGGCACTCAGTAAAGAAGCTTATTCTTTTGTGTCTCCTCTTGTCCTGACCCCTCCTTTTCCATTATACATTCACGGAGTGTGGGAGTCACTGACTTTGAGTCTGAGCTTGACACTTATTGCTCATTCATAATTGCCCTTGAGAAGTCATGGTGTAAACCACCACCTTAAAGTGCTTCTCTCCATGTGGTAAAAGTACTCCCACAGTGATTTTGACCCAGTGACAATGAAGGGGAAGTGGATATTGTTCAAGTAAGGTTGGGGGGCACTTGGAGATGGTGGTTGTCCCATGCTCCTGCTGCCCTTGTCCTTCTAGGTGATCAAAGATTCCCACTGACATTAAAACCTCACCACGTTACTTGATTCAATGTGATTAGAAGAGAACTACCCTCTAAACTATTTAGTATCCTTTCTAAATTAGACCATAACTAATGTACTTGGTACTTAGTGGGTTGTTCATAAACACTTCATTTGAAGTGCATTGTAGCAGAATAAGACCAGCCTTGCAAGTGACCTGTGTCACCCTCAATTTAAAACCCATTCCTGAATGTTCCAATGTTTATCACTCGTTTATCTGATGTCTCAGCCTTCATTTGTGCATTCAATACATCCAAACAGATGCCAGCTTTAAACTAATTTTATTAATGTCACAAATCCTGGTACCAATTATCTTGGCACATACAGTAAATGTGATAAATATTCTCTCGCATATTAAAAAAGTGCAAAATATATTTCTTAAAGCCACTGCATTGTTGAACAATCTTTCTTAAGAACTTTACAGCTAGGAAATCAGTCTGCTGAAGGTCATACAACCCACTCAATATCCAAAAGAAACACAAAAATGAACACAATCTGCATTTACTAACATTCCACTGTTTCATATTTTTTTGTCACACTATTGCATGAAGGTGGCAACATTTTTACATGTTTATGCACAATGACAGCATAAAATATCTACACTGTTTGTCAACAGACCCCATTTTGCACCAGATTATTTTCAGTTGCATCATCATTTTTAATTGTTCTGGTGCAATTTGCTACTTTAATCCTCCCTAAAAGATGCTGCAGAGTAATCCCATAATCCTTTCAGTACATACCTAGGCTGACTTGTGTCAGTTCTTTTGAATACATTTAATTTGAGAAGGTGGTTTTTTTCTCTTTCCACACATTGGTGTGGATCCTGGCTTTGTGTGACAGTGTAAATTGGGTGAAAGGGAAGTCGAAAGCCTGCTTTGCCTCTTCTGTTCTTACGTACAGTGAAGTCAATGTAATTAGAAATCATCAGAGATTCTAAATTGTGCTGTGATTCAGTATCATCCACGTAGCACTGTCAGGCTAAGTCAACCGGTCCACCCATTCTCTGCCAGAGAATTTTAATTTGTCAATAAAAGATCGAATTACTGCTTTTTTTAAAAGAAAAGTTTTATTGACTAATATTTTTTCTCTTCCCTAATTTCTTACGGCCATTGATTCTTTGGTTGGGATACATAACAGTAGGAATAGACCTTACAAACCCATTGAGCCCATTCGGCCATTCTATTAGATTATGGCAGATTTGAACCTCAATTCCATGATGTGTACCATTTTCCCTAGTTGCCACCATTCATGGACAACGCATAATAGGGTTTCTCTTGAATCCCACTCATAACCTTGCCGTGTCTATACGCAAATGTCCAGTGGGATTGGTGGAAAACAAGCAAAACTGCCAACCTGAACAGGTATCCCCCTCTAACCCATGGTACTGAGGCCATTTTTTTCATTTGTTCATGGGACGTGGGCGTCGCAGGCAGGGCCAGCAATTATTGTCCATCCCTAATTGCCCTTGAGGGGACAGTTAAGAGTCAACCACCTCACTGTGGATCTGGAGTCACCTGTAGGGCAGACCAGGTAATAATAATCTTTATTAGTGTCACTGGTAGGCTAACATTATCACTGCAATGAAGTTACTGTGACAATCCCCTAGTCGCCACACTACGGCGCCTGTTCGGGTACACTGAGGGAGAATTCAGAATGTCCAATTAACCTAATAAGAACTTCTTTCGGGACTTGTGGGAGGAAACTGGAGTTCCCAGAGGAAACGCACGCAAACACAGGGAGAACGTGCAGATTCCACAGATTCCCAAACTGGGAATTGAACCCGGTCCCTGGCACTGTGAAAAAACGGTGCTAACCACTGTGCCACCTGAAGTGAACCAGATGGGTTTTTATGACAATTGGTCACTGTCATCATTAATTCCTGATTTATTTCTAAATTCAAATTTCACCATCTGCAGTGGTGGGATTTGAACCTGGGTTTGAGCATTACTCTAGGTCTCTGGTTTACTAGTCTAGTGATAATACCACTACGCCACTGCTTCCCCATGGGATGATATGACAATCTTTAATTATCACTGGATCATACAGCACAGAAGGAAGCCACTCAGCCTCTGGTAATTGTGCTGGTTCTTTGAAAGAGTTACCCAATTTATCCCACTCCCCTGATCTTTCCCCATAGCCCTCTATTTTTGTCTCCTTTCAAGTAATGTGTAGTTATGCTTCAGCTTTAGTCATGTTACTACATGGATACTAATATTTCCAAACATGACTAAATAGAACATTGCAACTGATCTCTAGAGCCAACATATTCACAGAAGGAACATAAGAACTAGGAGCAGGAATAGGCCATCTGGCCCCTCGAGCCTGCTCCACCATTCAATGAGATCATGGCTGATCTTTTGTGGACTCAGCTCCACTTTCCCGCACGAACACCATAACCCTTAATCCCTTTTTTCTTCAAAAAATCTATCTATCTTTATCTTGAAAACATTTAATGAAGGAGCCTCAACTGCTTCACTGGGCAAGGAATTCCATAGATTCACAACCCTTTGGGTGAAGAAGTTCCTCCTAAACTCAGTCCTAAATCTACTTCCCCTTATTTTGAGGCTATGCCCCCTAGTTCTGCTTTCAGGATGATATAAGAAAATAATTCCATGCAAGCATCAGAATATCATCTCAGAACACTGAGCGTACTTTTATACATGAAACAACTAACTTTATAAGGATGAAGGAATGCCTCGTCAGATTCACTGGTTACACACTGCTGAAGGTGATTGTAGTTCATAGCTCTCTAATCTTACTGCCAAATATACAAAATCTACCGATTGACAGGAGCTTCTCGGTCTTCTCCATAGGTTCGCTGATGCAGGGGCCAAAGATGCCTGGAAGCACAATCCTCTGCATTAGTCCAGCAAACAACATTGACTATAGGCTGCAAGTTAGATCTGCTTTTGAATAATGCAGTCCACTTCCTGTCTTGTATGATTGCAATATCTCCATTTAGAATATAAGCCCCTAAAAGTATTCAAGTTCTATTGTTTTTTTCATAAAGTTGCATATAGCAACACCCCACCCAAGTGGAAATGATTGGTAATTCCCATGTCAGTCAAGCCCAGAGATCGCATTAATGTAAATGAGTCAGGTTAATTTGACCCACGTCATAGGGCAGCATGATGGCGCAGCGGTCAGCACTGCTGCCTCATGGTGCCGAGGTCCCAGGTTTGATCCCAGCTCGGGGTCACTCTCCGTGTGGAGTTTGCACATTCTCCCTGTGTTTGCGTGGGTTTCGGCCCCACATCCCAAAGATGTTCAGGGTAGATGGATTGGCCATGTTAAATTGCCCCTTAATTGGAAAAAATGAATTAGGTACTCTAAATTTATAGAAGAAATTTTTTTTACCCACGTGATTTGTTTTACGTAATGAACCTCTATTCACTGCAGTTTACTGGAGAAATAACCTGGCTTTCATCAGGAGACCTTGCTGTAGTTTCAGTCATATAATTCGTAGACCCTCTGGCACAAAGGAAGAAGATGATGGTTAGAGGTCAATCATCACAACTCCAGGACATCGCTGCAGGTGTTCCTCAGGGCAGTGTCCTAGGTTCATCCAATCTTCAGCTGCTTCATCAATGACCTTCCTTCCATTATAAGGTCAGAAGTGGGGATGTTCGCTGATGACTGCACAATGTTCAGCACGATTTGCGACTCCTCAGATAATGAAGCAGTCCATGTCCAAATGCAGCAAGACCTGGACAATATCCAGGCTTGGGCTCATAACCAGGGGCTGGTTTGGCTCACTGGGCTAAATCGCTGGCTTTTAAAGCAGACCAAGGCAGGCCAGCAGCACGGTTCGATTCCCGTACCAGCCTCCCCGAACAGGTGCCGGAATGTGGTGACTAGGGGCTTTTCACAGTAACTTCACTTGAAGCCTACTTGTGACAATAAGCAATTTTCATTTAATTTCAAGTGACAAGAAACATTTGCACCACACAAGTGCCTGGCAATGGCCATCTCCAACAAGAGAGGATCTAACCATCACCCCTTGACATTCAATGTCATCACCATTGCTGAATCACCCACAATCAACATCCTGGGTTTTTTTTAAATTTAAAGTATCCAATTATTTTTTTCCAATTAAGGGACAATTTAGCGTGTCCAATCCACCTAGCCTGCACAGCTTTGCGTTGTGGGGGTGAAACCAACGCAGACATGGGAAGAATGTGCAAACTCCACATGGACAGTGATCCAGGGCCGGGATGGAACCCGGGTCCTCAGCGCATGAGGCAGCAGTGCTAACCACTGCGCTACCAAGCTGCCCCCACATCCTGGCAGTTACCAATGATCAGAAACTGAACAGGACTAGCCATATTAATACTGGCTACCAGGGCAGGTCAACTAGTAATCCTGTGCTGAGTAACTCACCTCCTGACTCCCCAAAGCCTGTCCACCATCTACAAGGCACAAGTCAGAAGTGTATTGGAATACTCTCCACTTACCTGGATGAGTGCAGCTCCAACAACGCTCAAGAAGCTTAACACTATCCAGGACAAAGCAACCCACTTGATTGGTACCCCTTCCACAAACATTCAAACCCTCCACCACCGACAAACAGTGGCAGCCATGTGTACCATCCATGAGATGCACTGTAGTAACTTGCCAAGGTTCCTTCGGCAGCACCTTCTATGGTTACTACCACCTAAAAAGACAAGGGCAGCATGTACCTGGGAACCCCGCCACCTGAAGGTTCCCCTCCAAGTGACTCACCATCCAGATTTGGAATCCTTCACTGATTGATTCCTTCACTGTCGCTCGGTCAAAATCCTGGATCTCCCTCCCTACTAGTACTCTGGATGTACCTACACCTCAGGGACTGCAGTTGTTCAAAAGGCAGCTCACCACCACCTTCTCGAGGGTAATTAGGGATGGGGAATAAATGTTGGTCTATCCAGCGATGCCCACATCCCGTAAATTTATTTTTAAAAAGGACTCCGCTTTCTGAGTAAATAACTGCTGTGATTCATAAAGACTCTGTTTAAATAGATGTAGTTGGTTGTGCTGAGTAAATAGATTGCTTGATGCAAGTCTGACCCCACCTTTAATTGACTCACTGAAATAATGGTGTTAATACTCACTGCATTTATGAAAACAAGTAGCTATATTGACGGTATAATTTAAGCTGTAAGCGTACATAAAGTGGAAGAAATTGTTTAGCTGAAATGGGAATAACACTTTTGGGTGGGAGAATTTCTGTATCAGTACCCTTTAACTAAATTGTTAATAAAGATTTTTTAAAACAAGTTTACTAAGCCATTTGTGTGGCAGTTTCTAATGGAGTGAGTTTTTTTGAAGATCAAATATATGGAAACAGCAAAAAACACAGCTTGATTCAGTCCAGCTAACATTTTGTATGAAAGTCTTCTGCTTTTCTTATAGTGTAATTCTGCATTTAGTGTGTAAACAATTGTGGATCCAAGACATTTCAGCTCTACTGTTGCAACTGTTGCTGCTTTTGATGGTGCAGGGTGAAGAGCTGAGGGCGTGTTGAAGGTAGAGGAACATCAGTGGACCAATAGCTAGAAACTATTGGCTGAAAATGTACAATACTCTTGGGAAGAAGTATGATTCATGTGATATTCCTGCAATGAAAGAAAAGAATTGTAGTTTATTTCATTTGGCAATAATATGATAGGTTAACCTATGTTCATTCTGATTGTCAAACACACACATGCCTAACATAGGTGCCGTGTTCAGCAAAACTTCAAAGAGATTTAATATATGGCGTCAGGTACTTTCTTCTGACTCCATTGAGGTCCTGTGCTTGCATTTGTTCTGCTTTAATTAAACTCTCCCACTCCTTTTCTCAGTAACTGACATTTCTAAACTCTAAAATACAAGTTTAGACAAAACAGTAACACGGTAACTCTTAAAATTAAATTGTCTTTTAATGCTTTCACGAATGTTTCTTTTTATCTAATGAAGACCCCCAACCTCTGGCAGAGACTTGGACTTCGATCTGGCAACAATATCAGATCAATGATACTGCGAACGGAATTTGGATTGTTTAATCTGAGGATGTGGAGTGTACATAATTTTCAAGGATGCTTCAATTCTGTTCAGTAATCTGTACAATTGGAATGGTTAAAAGGCCCTGGGGACTGAATTCTTGAAGCCTTTATTTCAGGCGAATGATTACATTTATATAAATAGACTAGCAATTGTGCACTTCTGTCGTGAACTCCTCATGCACCTGTGGACAGGAATGTCTGTTATCATGTTTTCTTTGATACTTAAGAGAGGAAAATGAATTATTCATCGAAAACGGATTGATAGTTATTGCTGTTGAAAATTTTTATAGAAAATCTTGTTTGGATCCATTTTTGAGGCTTTAGGAAACTGACATTTATTAATTACTGTGTGTAGAAGAACTTACTAACAGTACATGAAAGAGTAAGTTTTCTCGATGTAATCCTAGCAGATACTAGAAATACATAATCAGGAAATTGTGCGTCCCAAGACAGTGATTTATTGTCCATCAATATTAAGAAGCAGAAAATTTATGCAGAAATGCTTTACAGTAGGTGCATAAGGACAGGAACTGACTAACAATGGGAAAGTGGTGGGCAGAGCTCCTTCAGGATACAAAATGGACTATGGATGGATCAAGAGTGGAGGCAGATGGATACGGGAAATGATGAAGGTTGGGTTCTGACTGGACAGTTTCAAAGGGATTATCAGAAATGTGTGCTTTTATTCTGCTGGGCACCACTTCCTTACAAGCCTATTAAAGACTGCTCCCGATATAACTGGATGCCAGCAACCCCCATTACTGAGTGTTTCACCTCTGATGCTTCAAAGATCTCATCAGTCTTGTTGAAAGGGGACCCCACATCCAAACTGCCACTATCCGTTCCCGAAGCCTGTCTCCGCAGAAAGTTGTGCATTCAAGGCTCACTCCAAAGACTTGATCCCAAAGATCTAGGTTGGCATTTCAGTGCAACGCTGCACTGTCAAAGGTGCCACCTTTTAGATGAGGCTCTTGTGAAGCCCCGTCTGTCCCCTCAGTTGGGTGTAAAAGATCCCATGACACTATTTCATAGACGAGAAAGGAAATTATCTGACTTTGCTGTGTGAAAATTTGACTGCCTCATTTTCTGCATTACAACAGTGACTGCACTTTAAAGCTAATTAAATGATTGTAAAGCATTTTGGGATGTTCTGAGTACTGAGGAACTATCCCAGTGTTGTAATGTCTTGAGATACTGGGGCTGAATATGGGGCATCATCACCTACAAAATACAGTTCAACCGGAAGTCTTATTTCTTCAGAGTGCAGAACCCACCCAGCATACATAGGTGTACACAGGGGTTAGGCAGCTTCAAAATCTCACGCACATCACTAACTCTTTTTTTTACCTTTACTGTTGGCCAGAAACAATCCTTCCTCATTGGTGTCAGATGCCGCCTATTTCCCCAGAACTCCTAGGACTTTCCCCTGCATTGTTCGCAAAACCATTGGACCACTCCCGACAGTACTCAGACCCTGGTACACCCATCAAAATGCTGCTGAACACTGAGCTTCCCTCCATTGATCCAAGAGGTCAAAGCCACTCGTCCACACGCGAGTCTACAATCCCTATGTTCATAGAACATCTGACTCATTATCAGCAGCATTTTGCGGATCTCATTTGGTAAATGCCTTGAGTTGGTAATTCTGTAACACCACCAGTCCAGCATTTGTCCAGATATACCAGCACAAAGAATCACTCAGGCCAGGGGTGGGAATTGCAAAGGGGACTGTGTGTGAGCGATGGGGGCTGAAATTCAGGGCAAGACCATATCAGCCCTGTTGGAAGAAGCTCCTGAAAACTTTGGATTGGGCACAAAATTAACTTGAATGTTGTAAGCAAACAGTCTCTGAGATCAATAGGTAGAAAAGGACGATAGGACCTTTCATTACTTTTGAAGGAATGAGAGAATGGAGTAAATAATGGAGTAAATTTATTGTCACAAGTAGGCTTACATTAACACTGCAATGAAGTTACTATGAAAATCCCCTAGTCGCCGCACACCGACGCCTGTTCGGGTATACTGAGGAGAATTCAGAATGTCCAATACACCTAACATCACGTCTTTCAGGACTTATGGGAGGAAACCGGAGGACTCGGAAGAAACCCACGCAGAGAACATGCAAACTCCACACAGACAGTCAACCAAGGTCAGAATCGAAGCCAGGTCCCTGACATTGTGAGGCAGTGCTAACCACTGTGCGTATTCTGTAGAAGAGACGTTCCTCAGTAATGTGCAGCTTTGTTTGCGTCTTTCCACAAGTTCATGAGATCCCATAAGGAAAAACAGATTCTTATTTCCCAGCTTTTACTGATTTATCCTTCTGGGGAGGGTTTGTACTGAGGCCCTAAGTGGTGGAAGTTGGCTGCACAGGGGCCCTGGCTTGTCCTGGTCCTGTTTAGCAAGGACCCACTGTCATCATGGCAGCTCAAAGCCTGTCATTGGACAGATGGGGTTTGTCACAAGGAACTTGTTAATGATTTCCCGGGTTTTCCATTCCTTCATCCAAAGGATGTTTGCTGGTAGATTTGCTCAGGAAGAGTGCGCCATATGGGCCACGGCTATGGATGGCAAGCAGTAGGTAGGTTGAACAGGTCGTCATGGAGTGACAAGTGAGGTGCAGCACAGATGGTTTCAACCAGTTTGTGGATTTTCGTCAGTCGGCAGATACATAGGGGAGTGATATTGTGAGGACAGGAAGTCAGGGGAGAGGAGTTGAGCAGCGAGTTCAATGATGCGCATTGTTGTGTTCAATTGCTTGCCAACAAGATGTGTGTGTGATGGTCTTTGCCAGACAGGCCACATACTCTGCCGTGGAGTACGTAGGGCAATTGCTGAGGGTTGGAGTGTTGTGAAAACAGTGACCCAGGTTGATTTACGTGGGGGCTGATAAATGGATTGAATCTGTAGCACAAGGGATAAGAGAGAAACATAGAAATGAGAGTGAGTGTGTGGTAAGAAGAGGAGGACATAGTGGTGAAGAGAAAGGAAGTGAGGGGGTGAATTCGCTGCCTTTCTACCTCCTCCTTGAAGATGGTGCTTAAAACCTACCCCTTTGGCCAAACATTTGTCACCTGGCCTAATATCTGATGTGACTCATGCAAATGTTTGGGATGCTTTACCACATTAAACGTGCTAAATAAATGTTATTGGTGAAGGAAGTACATATAACTGGTGAGATAGGATTTTTAGCGTATCATCACACACTTTTTTTCCCCTTTGGGGAATAATGGGGGAAGCGGTGGAAAGATTCCCAAGCTGATTATCAGCCCGTTGAACCATGTTATTAATGCTCCTTCCATGGCTGACGAGTCCTGTTGTTGGGACTTGAACCCGGAGCTTCTGGTCCAAAGGTAGGGACATTAAGGGGACAGGTGAGGGTTGGAGTGTTGTGAAAACATTCAGCAGAGGGCAGTGGAGCAGAGCTGCTGATTGGCTGTTGCAAGTGAAATTTGCATACCTCCATTGTGGTCACCATAACTTGAAGGTGTACCTGAGCTAGCGACCCTAGTTGTTCGAGTGAAGACAAGCATCCCGCAGAGGGCAGTAGAGCGGAGCTGCTGATTGGCTGTTGCAAGGGAAATTTGCATACCTCCATTGTGGTCCCTCTAACTTGAAGGTGTACCTGAGCTAGAGACCCTAGTTCTTCGAGTGAAGACAAGCATCCAGCAGAGGGCAGTAGAGTGGAGCTGCTGATTGGCTGTTGCAAGGGAAATTTGCATACCTCCGTTGTGGTCACCCTAACTTGAAGGTGGTTTGTGGAGGAGCTGTTGTCAAGTGACACTTAAACCCGAAACACTTCTTCAGTGTTTCCCTCCCTACCCCCTCCTCTAACCAAAAAAAACAACCACTGTAAAGATCAAGAGGAAGGCTCGAGGTCAGGTAGACGTAGAAAGAAGTTGAACCGTGATGCCACAGTCTGCAGGTAAGGGATTGGCTGGTGACTGGTAAGTAGTTTTTCTTTTATTTTCCCTCAGGTGTTATCGTGCAGGGCGCAGAGGTTGCTGAGTGAGTGCTTGCTGAGAAGGGGAGTGAATAACAGGTAAGCTCTTTATTTTTTTTTATTTTTTTATCTAGAGGGGATGGCCGGGACAGTAGTGCAATGTTCCTCCTGCAGAATGTTTGAGGTGAGGGACGCCGACAGTGTCCCTGCTGATTTCATCTGTAGGAAGTGCACCCATCTCCAGCTCCTCAGAAACCGCGTTAGGGGACTGGAGCTGGATGAACCTCGGATCATTCGGGAGGCAGAGGTGGTCATAGATAGAAGCTTCAGGGATGTAGTTACTCCGAAGAATAAAGATAGATGGGTGACGGTGAGAGGGGCTGGGAGGAAGCAGTCAGTACAGGGATCCCCTGTGGTCGTTCCCCTTAGTAACAAGTATACCACTTTGGATACTGTTGGGGGGGGGGACTTACCAGGGGTAAGCCATGGGGTGCAGGTCTCTGGCACAGAGTCTGTCCCTGTTGCTCAGAAGGGAAGGGGGCAGAGGAGTAGAGCATTAGTCATTGGAGACTCCATAGTTAGGGGGATAGATAGGAGATTCTGTGGGAACGAGAGAGACTCGCGGTTGGTGTGTTGCCTCCCAGGCGCCAGGGTGCGTGATGTCTCGGATCGTGTTTTCGGGATCCTTAAGGGGGAGGGGGAGCAGCCCCAAGTCGTGGTCCACATAGGTACCAACGACATAGGTGGGAAAAGGGATAGGGATGTAAGGCAGGAATTCAGGGAGCTAGGGTGGAAACTTAGATCTAGGACAAACAAGTTATTATCTCTGGGTTGTTACCCGTGCCACATGATAGCGAGATGAGGAATAGGGAAAGAGAGGAGTTGAAAGCGTGGCTACAGGGATGGTGCAGGAGGGAGGGTTTCAGATTTCTGGATAATTGGGGCTCATTCTGGGGTCGGTGGGACCTCTACAAACGGGATGGTCTACACCTGAACCAGAGGGGTACCAATATCCTGGGGGGGGAAATTTGCTAATGCTCTTCGGGAGGGTTTAAACTAGTTCAGCAGGGGCTTGGGAACATGAATTGTAGCTCCAGTATACAGGAGGTTGAGAGTAGTGAGGTCATGAGTGCGGTTTTAAAGTTGCAGGAGTGTACCGGCAGGCAGGAAGGTGGTTTAAAGTGTGTCTTCTTCAATGCCAGGAGCATCCGGAATAAGGTGGGTGAACTTGCGGCATGGGTTGGTACCTGGGACTTCGATGTTGTGGCCATTTCGGAGACATGGATAGAGCAGGGAAAGGAATGGTTGTTGCAGGTGCCAGGGTTTAGATATTTCAGTAAACTCAGGGAAGGTGGTAAAAGAGGGGGAGGGGTGGCATTGTTAGTCAAGGACAGTATTACGGTGGCAGAAAGGACGTTTGATGAGGACTCGTCGATTGAGGTAGTATGGGCTGAGGTTAGAAACAGGAAAGGAGAGGTCACCCTGTTAGGGGATTTCTATAGGCCTCTGAAAAATTCCAGAGATAGAACATAGAACATAGAACAATACAACGCAGTACAGGCCCTTCGGCCCACGATGTTGCACCAAAACAAAAGCCATCTAACCTACACTATGCCATTATCATCCATATGTTTATAGAACATAGATGTAGAGGAAAGGAATGCAAAGATGATTCTGGATAGGAGCGAAAGCAACAGGGTAGTTGTTATGGGGGACTTTAACTTTCCAAATATTGACTGGAAACTCTATAGTTCGAGTACATTAGATGGGTCCGTTTTTGTCCAATGTGTGCAGGAGAGTTTCCTGACACAGTATGTAGATAGGCCAACGAGAGGCGAGGCCGTATTGGATTTGGTTCTGGGTAATGAACCAGGACAGGTGTTAGATTTGGAGGTAGGTGAGCACTTTGGTGATAGTGACCACAATTCGATTACGTTTACTTTAGTGATGGAAAGAGATAGGTATATACCGCAGGACAAGAGTTATATCTGGGGGAAAGGCAATTATGATGCGATGAGGCAAGACTTAGGATGCATCAGATGGAGAGGAAAATTGCAGGGGATGGGCACAATGGAAATGTGGAGCTTGTTCAAGGAACAGCTACTGCATGGCCTTGATAAGTATGTACCTGTCAGGCAGGGAGGAAGTGGTCGAGCAAGGGAACCGTGGTTTACTAAGACAGTCGAAACACTTGTCAAGAGGAAGAAGGAGGCTTATGTAAAGATGAGACATGAAGGTTCAGTTAGGGCGCTCGAGAGTTACAAGTTAGCTAGGAAGGACCTAAAGAAAGAGCTAAGAAGAGCCAGGAGGGGACATGAGAAGTCTTTGGCAGGTAGGATCAAGGATAACCCTAAAGCTTTCTATAGATATGTCAGGAATAAAAGAATGACTAGGGTAAGAGTAGGGCCAGTAAAGGACAGTAGTGGGAAGTTGTGCTTGGAGTCCGAGGAGATAGGAGAGGTGCTAAATGAATATTTTTCGTCAGTATTCACACAGGAAAAAGACAATGTTGTCGAGGAGAATACTGAGATTCAGGCTACTAGACTAGAAGGGCTTGAGGTTCATAAGGAGGAGGTGTTAACAATTCTGGAAAGGGTGAAAATAGATAAGTCCCCTGGGCCGGATGGGATTTATCCTAGGATTCTCTGGGAAGCTAGGGAGGAGATTGCTGAGCCTTTGGCTTTGATCTTTAAGTCATATTTGTCAACAGGAGTAGTGCCAGAAGACTGGAGGATAGCAAATGTTGTCCCCTTGTTCAAGAAGGGGAGTAGAGACAACCCCGGTAACTATAGACCAGTGAGCCTTACTTCTGTTGTGGGCAAAATCTTGGAAAGGTTTATAAGAGATAGGGTGTATCATCATCTGGAAAGGAATAATTTGATTAGACATAGTCAACACGGTTTCATGAGAGTAGGTCGTGCCTCACAAACCTTATTGAGTTCTTTGAGAAGGTGACCAAACAGGTGGATGAGGGTAAAGCAGTTGATGTGGTGTATATGGATTTCAGTAAAGCATTTGATGAGGTTCCCCACGGTAGGCTACTGCAGAAAATATGGAAGCATGGGATTCAGGGAGATTTAGCAGTTTGGATCAGAAATTGGCTAGCTGGAAGAAGACAAAGGGTGGTGGTTGATGGGAAGTGTTCAGACTGGAGTCTAGTTACTAGTGGTGTACCACAAGGATCTGTTTTGGGGCCACTGCTGTTTGTCATTTTTATAAATGACCTGGAGGAGGGCGTAGAAGGATGGGTGAGTAAATATGCAGATGACACTAAAGTCGGTGGAGTTGTGGACAGTGCGGAAGGATGTTACAAGTTACAGAGGGACATAGATAAGCTGCAGTGCTGGGCTGAGAGGTGGCAAATGGAGTTTAATGCAGAAAAGTTTGAGGTGATTCATTTTGGAAGGAATAACAGGAAGACAGAGTACTGGGCTAATGGTAAGATTCTTGGCAGTGTGGATGAGCAGAGAGATCTCGGTGTCCATGTACATAGATCCCTGAAAGTTGCCACTCCGGTTGAGAGGGTTGTTAAGAAGGCATACGGTGTGTTAGCGTTTATTGGTAGAGGGATTGAGTTTCGGAGCCATGAGGTCATGTTGCAGCTGTACAAAACTCTGGTACGGCCGCATTTGGAGTATTGCGTGCAATTCTGGTCGCCGCATTATAGGAAGGATGTGGAAGCATTGGAAAGGGTGCAAAGGAGATTGACCAGAATGTTGCCTGGTATGGAGGGAAGATCTTATGAGGAAAGGCTGAGGGACTTGAGACTGTTTTCGTTAGAGAGAAGAAGGTTAAGAGGTGACTTAATTGAGACATACAAGATGATCAGAGGATTGGATAGGGTGGACAGTGAGAGCCTTTTTCCTCGGATGGTGATGTCTAGCACGAGGGTACATAGCTTTAAATTGAGGGATGATAGATATAAGACAGATGTCAGAGGTAAGTTCTTTACTCAGAGAGTAGTAAGGGCGTGGAATGCCCTGCCTGCAACAGTAGTGGACTCGCCAACACGAAGGGTATTCAAATTGTCATTGGATAGACATATGGACGATAAGGGAATAGTGTAGATGGGCTTTAGAGTGGTTTCACAGGTCGGCGCAACATCGAGGGCCGAAGGGCCTGTACTGCGCTGTATTGTTCTATGTTCTATTACTTCCCCAGAATTCTCACTCAGTTGTTGGTTCTTTTGCTTGGTGCACCACGCTACACCAACTCACACCCAGAAGAAAGAAGAACCTGGCAGAGAGATGCAGAGAAATGTGGTGGAAAGAAATTAAATCTTGAGAAGAGAAAAAAAGATAGAGATAAAAGTAGAATGGGACAGAAAAGTGGCAACTCCACTCCTCCAACTCCTCCGTATCCTCCAACAGTGTTCTGAGTTACCATGAACAATGCCACACAAGATTGGCTAATACACCAGCAAATCTTTGAGCTCGTCTTATTCTATTTTCACATTGGCACCATCCCTGCTGTTGATAGATCATGGTGTTCCCACAGAAGGAATGCGATTATAATTTAATTTCAGCAAGTTCAGCACTAAACCCTCTGTAGTTGACTACTATCAAAATATATGGCATGTATTTTGTAAGCTGCAGGCAGCTAAGATATCTTAATGCTAACCAACAAAAGCGCTTGAGGCAACTCACATTTTCAGAATGATGGGAATCTTGTTGCTGATTGGAAACATAAGAGCTGCTTACCATTACCCCCCATCTTCCATCCCCTGCCAAAACAAATGTCCCAGACACATCCAGTTCTATCACGAGAGACAACAAGAGAATTCCAATGCATTGCAACCTCTTATTTTCCCATTACTTTCTGATGAAGATGCATTGGAAGGATCTGCGGTACATAAATATCTAACTTGTAACCAAGAATTGTTGTAACTGAACATTCCTGTAACTGACATCCAATTGGCAGTACCCGTTCAACATACAAGAAGCCACATGCTATTTCGACAAAGAGATGGAACATTTCTGTACGGTATTTCACTAATGCGATAGATTTCCACAACAACTTTCATAATAATTATGAACGGCCAAAATATAAAAGAACTTCTGAGCATTTCACAAAGGGGATAGGAGGACGTCAAAAGTGTGTTGTTCTCTGCCTTTCTCTATCCAGATGGCTTTGATGTATTGTGTTGATCAGAGAACGAGTCTTGTAAACCAACAAAACTATTTTATTGAACACAAGTAATTGGATTCGACACTTATTCCTAATAAATTAAACAGTTGATTAATCACTCATAAACTACATTCACTATATTCATCTAACATCTAACTCTCTAACTTAATAAACTTCTCTCTTGCTCCCTCACTATCTTCAGTCCTTCTAACCTGCTTCTGCTCCTACCACCTACTCCAACCTTCTCTCCCCCAAGGCAGCACGGTAGCCTTGTGGATAGCACAATTGCTTCACAGCTCCAGGGTCCCAGGTTCGATTCCGGCTTGGGTCACTGTCTGTGCGGAGTCTGCACATCCTCCCCGTGTGTGCGTGGGTTTCCTCCGGGTGCTCCGGTTTCCTCCCACAGTCCAAAGATGTGCGGGTTAGGTGGATTGGCCATGATAAATTGCCCTTAGTGTCCAAAATTGCCAGTAGTGTTGGGGTGGGGTTACTGGGTTATGGGGATAGGGTAGAGGTGTGGACCTCGGATGGGGTGCTCTTTCCAGGAGCCGGTGCGGACTCGATGGGCTGAATGGCCTCCTTCTGCACTGTAAATTCTATGAAATCTAAGGCGCAGCGTCATCCCCTTTTTATTTCTAGGATTAGCTCCCTCTAGTGGGTGCCTGTATCCGTTTCATTCACCCTTGCGTTACCTTCATGTATGATAATACCACAAAGAGGTTATGGAAAGGATTAATAATGAAGGAGCATAAGACAGAGTTATAAAGATATATTTTTTTAGAGTTTTTCAGAGAAAGAAGGAAAAGACCCTAACAAGGCAGTATGATTTTGTGAGGAAGTTTCAAAGAAAATCCCAGCTGAGCAGTAATTGACATGAACTTCCAATGGAGGGAATGGGAGACCAGCAATAAGAGATGGTGGAGAGTTGGATGATGGAAGAGATCGCCGGGACAGTTCGATGGAGCGGGTCACCTAGATAGGCTGGGCAAGATCATGGAAAGGTTTGTAATCAAGGATGAGAATCTTGCAACCTATGGCCTGGGGGACAAGGGACTTGATTAGGGGCAGGGGTAATGGTTGTACAGACTCCGTGTGAAAGAGGGTTTCAGTCAAGCTAAGCTAGACCAACTGGAGTTTGTAAAATGTAATGGAAAATAAGACAAGAAGAAGTATGAGGGCGAAGGAATGGCTGATGATGGTTTCTGCTGGGGGCAGATGAGGACAGGTGGGGAAACGAGCAGTTACGAGAGAAGCCAGGAAGAAGACGTGAAGTAGGAAATTCAATTTAGGGTCTCACAGACCACCACAATTACACATGTGCAAACAGGAGGTGTGATGATTTGAATAGATAGAATTTACAGTGCAGAAGGAGGCCATTCGGCCCATTGAGTCTGCACCGGCTCTTGGAAGGAGCACCCTACCCAAGCCCACACCTCCACCCTATCCCCATAACCCAATAAGTAACCCCACCCAACACTAAAGTTGAATTTTGGACACTAAGGGCAATTTATCATGGCCAAGCCACCTAACCTGCACATCTTTGGATTGTGGGAGGAAACCGGAGCACCCGGAGGAAACCCACGCACACACAGGGAGAATGTGTAGAGTCCGCACAGAGAGTGACCCAAGCCGGGAGTTGAACCTGGGACCCTGGAGCTGTGAAGCAATTGTGCTAACTACTGTGCTACCGTGCTGCCCCCGAGGGACAAATGCTGCCAGGACTGAAGCAAAATGGCTTTTATTGAGCTGATAGAATCTGACTCATTTAAGACTTTATAGTAATAGCTCATAATAGATAAACTTGCAACCATTGCTTCAGTACGCTTTTCAAACTTTCAGTTTTATGTTCTTGTTGTACTTGCTGAACTGATATCTGGCACCCAAAAGATGGCTTGCAGGCGACCTGTATAAGTGCTGCTTGAATATCTAGTAAATACCTGTGATGATGGGTTTGCATCCTGTGTCAATAAACTTTGTCAATCAAAAAATGGGTTCTGTGTTTTGCTTTGGGCTTCACCAACCTGCTTGGGTCTTATTAACAGAACTAATTGGGATAAAAGTTACCCCTTGTTTTATGCTGCTGGCTTAAATATAGCTGCACTCCTGTGTTAGGTGGAGGGGTGGCTCTGTTAGTTAATGATGGTATTCGCAAAAATTTTGGCTACCAGAATAGAGGACTGCGTCCCGGGAGTGATCGAGGAGGACCAGACGGGTTTCGTCAAGGGCAGGCAATTGAACACAAATGTGAGGAGACTCCTGAATATTATTATAATGCCCTCGGAAGGAGGGGACGCAAAAGTAGTGGCTGCAATGGATGCAGGGAAAGCCTCTGACAGGGTGGAGTGGGAGTACCTGTGGGAAGTGTTAGGTTGGTTTGGATTCGATGAGGGATTCATTGGGTGGGTCAAGCTACTGTAAGAGGCCCCCGTAGCAAGTGTATCCACGAACTGGCTGAGGTTGGAGTATTTTAGATTGCACCGAGGGACAAGGCAAGACTCCTATCCCCGCTACTATTTGCCCTGTCAATTGAGCCATTGGCCATCGCGCTGAGGACTTCAAGGAATTGGAGGGGGCTGATCCAGGGGGGGGGGGAGCAGCACCTGGTTTCCCTCTACGCAGACGACCTGCTATTGTATATTTCAGACCCGGTAGAGGGGATGGGGAGGTCATGCGGATCCTAAGGGACTTTGGGAGCTTCTCGGGGTACAAGTTGAACGTGGGGAAAAGTGAGCTGTTTGTAATCCATGCTAGGGGTCAGGAGGAGAGATTGGGAGAGCTCCCACTCAGGATGGTGAAGAGGAGCTTTCGTTACCTGGGTATACAGGTGACTAGGAACTGGAATGCCCTACACAGGCTTATAGAGCAGATGGAGGGGGACTTTAAAAGGTGGGACATGCTCCCGCTTTCCCTGGCGGGAAAGGTGCAGACTGTGACGATGACAGTGCTCCCCAGATTCCTGTTCGTTTTTCAGTGCCTTCCCATCTTCATCCCCAAATCCTTCTTCCAGCAGGTGAACAGGATTATCACAGGATTTGTGTGGGCAAACAAGACCCCGCGAGTTAAAAGACTGTTTTTGGAGCATAGCCACCTAGTTTTGTTAAATATTTTTCGTTTATTTTTCTGTTATTAGTTATGTGAAAATTCTGTTAATAAAAACAATTTTTAAAAAAATGATGGTATTAGCATAATAGAGAGGGCTGACCTAAGTTCAGGAAACCAGGATGTGGAAATGGTTTGCATGGGATGCAAAATTATAAAGGGAAGAAGTCACTTGTGGAAGTTGTGTATGGGCTGCCTAACAGTAACCACATGGTAAGGTGGAACATAAAGGAAGAAATAATAGGAGCTTTTCAGAAAGGCAGAATGATAATCAGGGGAGATGTTAATCTACATAGAGGCTGGAAAAGTCAATAGGCAAAGGTAGTGTAGATGAGGAGATCATTGAATGTTTTCGGGATAGTTTCTTAGAGCAGCACGTTCTGGAGCCAGCCAGGGAGCAGGCTATACCAGACATGGAATGAGATGGGGGTAATTAATGATCTCATAGTGAAGGTGCGCCTAAATAGCATCAACCATAATGTGATTCAATTTTACATTCAGTTTGAGGGAGAGAGGAGTGGGTCTGAGACAGATGGACGAGATTTTCCAGCCGTTTGTTCCAACGAGATATTACCGTCCCGCCAACAGCGCACCCCCCGCCACGGGTTTCCTGGCAGTGAGGAATTGCATTTAATGGGAAACCCCATTGGCAATGGCCACCTCCTGCCACTGTGAAACACGTGAAGGGCTGCTCGGTATATCCCGCCCCATATTTTAAAATTTAAATAAGGGCAATTATGAGGGCATGAAAGCTGAGCTGGCTAAAGTGAATTGGCAAGTTAGCTTAAGGGATAGGTCAGTGGAGATCCGGTAGCAAGCATTTAAGGGGATATTCCAGAATGCTCAGAATAGATATATTCTACCGAGTAAGAAAAAGTCCAAGAGATGGAATGGACACACCAACTGTGGTTAACAAAAAAGATTAAAGAGAGTTTCAAATTTAAAGAAAAATTATAGAATTGTTGAGAGACGGGTGGCAGGTCAGAAGATTGGACAAAATGTAAGTAACAGCAAAGGACGACTAAAAGATTAATAAGGAGGGAAATATTAGAGTACGAGGGAAAGCTAGCCAGAAATATAAAACATTAGTTCGAGATTTTATAAATATTTTAAAAAGACAATGTAATTGTTGGTCCCATATAAAGTGAGTGTGGAGACTTGATAATGGGAAAGAATGAAATGGAAGATGAATTGAACAGATATTTTGCATCAGTCGTTAGTACAGAGGATGCAAGTAACACCCCAGAAGCAGCTATAGACGAGGAAATGGAAGGGAGGGAGAAACTTAGGAAAATTACAGTCACCATAAAAGTGGTACAGAGTAAATTGTTGGAGCCACGGGCAGGAAAGTATCCAGTTCCTGATGGGCTTAGTCCTAGGGTTTTCACAGAATGGCTAGTGAGATAGCTAATGTTTTGATTTTCCAAAGCTCTCTGGATTTGGGAAATGTCCCATTAGATTGGAAAGTAGCAAACACCATTATTCAAAAAGGGAAGGAAACAGAAAGTAGGAAGCTACATGCGAGTTTGCTTATTTGTCATGGGGAAAATGTTATAAGTTATTATTAAAACAGTAATAGCAGGGCACTTGGATAAGCTCAAGTTAATCAGGCAGAGTCAACATGGTTTTGTGAAAGGGAAATAATGTGTAACCAACTTATTGGAGTTCTTTGAGGAAGTAGCACGTGCCATGGATAAAGATGAACAGGTGGTTGTACTATACTGAGATTTCCAGAAAGCACTTGATAAAATGTCACATCAAAGGTCACTGGAAAATAAAAGCCCTGGTATAGGGGATGACATATTGACATGATAGAAAATTGGTCAGCTGGAAGAAAGCAGAGAATAGGTATAAATCAGTCTTTTTCAAGTTGTTAAGATATAACGAGTGATGTGCCCCAAGGATCGGTGCTGAGACCGTAACTGTTTACAATTTGTATAAATTAATTGGATGAAGGGATGGTTGCCAAATTTGCTGATGACACAATGATAGGAGAGTAAGTTGTGAAAGAGAGTAAGTTGTGAAGAGGTCATGAGGCTACAAAAGGACATAGATAGGTTAAGTGTGTGGGCAAAGATCTGGAGTATTATCTAAATGGTGAGAGATTGTAGAGCTCTGAGATGCAGAGGGATCTGGGTGTCCTGGTGTATGAATTACAAAAGGCCAGTACGCAGGTACAGCTACTAATTAGGAAAGATAATAGAATGTTACTTATTGCAAGGGGAATTGAATACAAAAGTAGGGAGGTTATGCTTCAGTTGTACAGGGGATTAGTGAGACCACATTCAGAGTCCTAGATACAGTATAAGTAACCTTATTTAAAGGATGTAAATGTATTGGAAGAAGTTCACAGAAGTATTACTGAATTAATACCTGGAATGGGTTGGTTGTCTTATAAAGAAATGTTTGACAGGCTAGGCTTGTATCTGCTGGAGTTTAGAAGAGTAAGAGGCGACTTGATTGAAACATACAAGATCCTGAGCGGCCTTGACAGGGTGGATTTGGAGAAGATTTTCCTCTTGCGGGAGAATCTAGAACGCGGAGTTACTGTTTAAAAATAAGAGGCCACCCATTTAAAACAGAGGGGACCCAGAGCAGAATTGTTTTAATGCATCTGGTGTCTTTTACAAAACCTTCTGTAAAGAATAACGGAAAGATGGTTCTGCTATTCACGTATTTCGTTATTGATAAAAGATACGAATGCAGCTGCTTGTTTAAGTCAAACCAGATTTGGTCAAGTCCTAGTTTTTTTACTCTTAAAAAGGAGTTGGTACTTTAAACAGAAGGTTATCTTCCCAGGCTCTCCTATTTAAACAGACTAGTTAGGAAAGCCCAACCAGACCAAACACATTATTTCAATTACTTATATGACGTGGAACGTGATAATATCATCCATGCGTACACATGATATATAACAAGCAGTAAGATAAGATCACCCTTGGTATGTCGAGATGATCTGTCAGGGGAAAGAACCTACTCAAAATGGGAAAATAAAAAATAATTGAAAACAAATTGCGCATATACATATATATACTCACATGTTAAACTGTACCAGCTCTCCCTCTAATTCTCTTTAGTTGAGTGATACAATTTCTGTGCACTGTTGAGTCCCAGAAGACAATGATCTTTGGGATGAATTCCTGTACTGTTTCCTTTGTGAGAAGTCCAGGGAGTTCCTTTGTTGATTCCTCATGTGCTCCTTGTAATTTTTTGTCAGTAAGGTGTAGAGGAAAGGGTTAATACAGCTGTTGCCGTATGCCAAGCAAGTCACAAAAAAATTAACATAGGCATATGTTTTGGGAGAGAGATTTGGATTTTCACTGTAATAGAGAGTGAACAGTTGCCACACCCAAAAAGGCAAGAAGCAGACACAATAGGCAAGGACGATAGTCAAGATCATGTAGAGGATCTTGTGTTTGGGGGACCTCTTCACTTCTTTGTTGTTGAATATCCTTGTTTGAGATATCCAATAAGTATGGGCCAGCTTTGTATACAAGAATCCAATGACTATCCCTGGAGCCAATATACAGGTGTGAAAGAGTACAGTCAGATATACCTTATATGCCTGTTGTGGCCATGTAGAGTGGCACATGCGTTTCATTGACCCATTCTTGTTAAATTGTCTGAGATCAATCATTATCATGGTAGGGAGGGCAAGGAGAAAGGAAATGAACCAAACTGCACAGGTAACGATCCTTCTGTAGGCTCTGTTTCTCCTCAAAGTAGCCAAAGGTTTGACCACTGCCAGGTATCTCTCAGTGCTCATAATAGTCAGGATGAAGATGCTGGCCTGCATGGTCAGAAAGTCTAAGCTGAAAAGGATCCGACAGCCAACTTCTCCAAAGTACCAGTCCTTGGCGAAGTAGGTGCACACCACAAAAGGGATGGTGGCGAGATACAGAAGATCAGCGAAAGCTAGGTTGACAATGTACACATACATGGAACCGGCAAACCTCATGGAGAGTGTCATCACCACCAGGGTATAGACATTACCTACAATCCCCATCAGGCACATTATGGTCAGGAAGGTCCCCAGCAGTAATGTGATCAACACCTCATTCCATGACTCCGAAACTGAAGACGAAGAGTTTGTCATTGAGGAAAAGTTGCCCGGCGTCCCAGAGACGATTACCTCCATGCTTCAAAACCTATCCACCCTAAGTTGGATTTGGTAAAACCGGAACGTGGGCTGATTCATTCAATTCGTTTGAGCGAACGGGGAGCTCATCTAATGAGCGACCAGATGGGAAAGTTAACCACTCTCCGTTAGTGCAACCGCTTCTCAATGTTCATGACAATTTCAGCCAGTAACTGACCTGCTCAGTACATCTAAACAAAGTCAGTCTCAAGCAAGGAACAACACGGCGGCCAGGGTGGTTAAAACATTGACTGATAAGGTTGTCCTCACCCAGATTGACACTGCACCCAGTTTGGAAATATTAGCAGATTTTCGATAACCTCAAATCCTCAAAGCAAACACTCCATCCGTGAGAATGTAAAGTGCCAAAGGTGGCTGAATGTGACTGATACCAACCGATAGTGTTCGGTAAACCTCTGCAATTCCTGCAGCCCGGAGGCAGTTTCAATGTCCCAGAAAAAATAATAATAAAACTTGGGATGTGAAATCCTTCAAAGGTTCAAATTCGGGACCGTTGAAAAGTCTTGCACCTGCTCAAAAGTGTTTTGAAACCTCAAAATAATGCGCAAAGCCGGATGTTGGAGACTCAGCCACCGAGATTGGGTTTATTCCCTGTTGTAATGTTGTGCACACACTTTAACCGGGGGCTCCGCTCTGACTGCATCTCTGCCTGCTGCCCGTGGCTTCACACACAGGAGCTGGAGCAAACTGCACATCTCCCACTTTGCATCGGAAGTCTGGGTAGATGCAAGTGGAAGTCTCTACAACAGCCAGCATGGGGGTTGGTTTCATGTGAGAGCTCAGATTGTGTGTGTGTGTGTGTGTGGTTGGGGGGGGGGGGGGGGGGGGTTCTCTGTGTCTGTCAAAGGCAACGTGGCGGATCTGAGAGAGAGAGGTTTGAAGAATGCTTTCTGCGCGTCCCCCACGTTTGATCAGGACAATTGTCACTGGCGGGTGTGTCAGTAACCTGAGGAAAACACATTTCAGATAAGGGGCAAATGTACAGAGTGGAGATTATCATTTGTTCTTTAAAAAAAAATGTCTGTGAGCTGTTCTGATGTAAAATATACGGGCGTGAAAGGGTGCTAGCAACAGATTCCGTCGCAACTGTTAAAAGTTAGTTGGGGGGAGGGGGGGGGAGAGAAGAAATGACCGAAGAGGTGGAGATTGAGACGAATCAGGCAACTCTGCCAAGGGGCTGGTACCGCCAGGAGGGGCCGAATGGCCTCATTTTGTGCTGTGTGATTTAATAATTTTCAGGGATGAAACTGTGGCTTCAAAAATCAGCATTTATGTGAAAGGACAAGAATATTTATCAAACGGTTCATCTAATTGCCTCAGCACCTTAAACCCGGCTTTGAAGAATAAAAATCTCGGTTATATTAAAAAATATATGAAGCAGCTTTGGGTGTCCAGTCCAATGGAGTTCGCTCCTAATCTAACTCCCTGCAGCCGACCAATGTAAAGTTTTATCTGGGAGTCAATCTCCCTCGTTGACCTTCCTATCAGCTGCATTGCTATGTTTGTATTTACACAGCACCACATTGACATTCCTCAAAACACTTAGCTGGAAATGACTTCTACAGGACAGCAACTGTTACATAGCAGAATATGGCGCTGCTTTATACAAAATGTCCAGGCTATCTATTTGACCTCCTCTAGACTTTTGTAAACTTAGTATAAATGTTTGTTTTAATGTTAAGAGAAAATGAACAGCGCGCTGTTTCCACTTAATTTTCAAACTAGCCTAGAGGAAAGGAATGTGATATTTTCGACTGCAGTGTTAATTTGAGTTATTTAAAGGGGAAACATCACTTGCGGCTTGATTTCTTTTATAATCAAAGAATGAATCGCAGATTTGTTACGCAGTTCAGGAACATGTCATAGAATTTACAGTGCCGGCGCTTGCCATTCGGCCCAATTAAGCCCATTGAGTCTGCACCGGCCCTTGGAAAGATACCCTAATTAAGCCCACGCCTCCACCCTATCCCCGTAACCCAATAACCCGACGGAACCTTTTGGAAATTAGGGGCAATTTAGCATGGTACCCTTTGGCCTTGTATATATTTTTTACTGTTTTAATAAAAAGGTATGGCCAATCCACCTAACCTGCACATCTTTGGACTGTGGGAGGAAACCCACACAGACACTGGGCGAAAGTGCAAACTCCACACAGACAGACACTGGGAGAAAGTGCAAACTCCACATGTGCAAACTCCACACAGACAGTCATCCGAGGCCAGAATTAACCTGGGTCCCTGGAGTTGTGTGGCAGCAGTGCTAACCACTGTGCCACTGTGCTGCCCTGTATGAAATGCTTACATCAAGTCACTGAACATATTTCACATCACATATATGTGTGTGAAGATTATAGTTATACCGTATGTACGTGATCCTAATCCAAAAATATTCCTGACCTTCCTTTCCCAATTAATAAGTTTTTTTTGCCAGCTATTTTATAAAGAAATCTTCCTAGAATGAACATGTTGTCCATTGAATCTATTACATGAATATAGTTCCACAGTGAGCATCGGTTCCATTATTTCACATTTTCTAGCCATCAATTTGTGTTCTTTATCCTAGCTGTTATGTCTGCATCCTGGATTTTCTGTCATGGGGGTTGGTTTTTCACATCTTCATGGTGCATGCATATATCTTTCAATAAACACAATTGGAAATTTATCATTAAACCTTAAGAGCTAATCATTTGGGATCACATTGTAGCATTAAGGAGCCCCAGCAAATCTGGAGTCAATGATAATCTTTTACTAAGGTCCTAATTGATTGCGTGAGACCCCTTCCTAAGACAAAAAGTGTGAATCAGTATTTGTTGACTATAATGGATGTGTCTACTAGATTTCCGGTGGCCATTCCATTACAAAATATTGCATCTAAAAGGTTTTGTAGAGGAGTTAATCAAATTGTTTTATCAGATACTCCCAAAAGAAATCCAACCAGGGATCAAATTTTAAGTCCAAGCTATCCAGGGAAGTTAGGGATAGCTTAGGGGTAGAGCAATTCAAATCACCCATGTATCATCCAGAATTCCATGGAGCATTGGAAAGGTGGCACCAAACATTAAAGACCATGTTGAGGGCCTATAGTCAGGATTATCCAGAGGACCGGGGTAAAGGAATTCTATGTACTATTTACAACTAGAAACGCACCTAATAAAATCAACTAAATTCAGCCCATTTTAATTGATTTTTGGTCATGAGGTAAGAGGTATGCTTAAATTGATTAAGGAGAAATTGGTGAGACATCATTCTAAGACTACAGTTTTGGACTATGTACCAAACTTTAGGGGGAGATTAAATAGGGCTGGTGAGTTGGCTGTGAAGCATTTGAACGTTTCACAGCATATGCTGAAAAAAGAGGAGGATAAGAAATCCAAAACTTGTCGTATTATTGGTGGGTAGAAAATATTATTACCAATGATGGGTGACCCCTTAAAAGCAAGATTTAGTGGGCTTTACCAAATTGAAAGGAAATGGAATGAGGTGAATTATATGATAAGAACACCAGATAGAAGGAAAACTCAGCTAGTGTGTCATGTTAATATGCTGAAAAGGTATTTTGATAAGGAAAGAAAGCAGGAGGATATATTAGTTGTTCTAACTCAGGGAGAAGAGATAAATCCAGAGGATTCTGAATTGGTCATTTCTCAAATTAGATTGAACAACAAGGAAATAATAACAAATTGGTTTAAATTACTGAGTTACCATCCGGAGGAAAAACAGAGTGATCTGAAAGAGCTGTTACAATCACCTAGAGCTATATGTGGGGACAAATCAGGAAGTACAAGGGTGATTATAATGATGTAGATGTAGGAAATTCTGTTCCATTTAAACAACATCCATATAGACTGAATCCACTCAAGTTGGCACAGGTCCAAAAGGAGACTGAAAGTATGCGTAAGAATGATAGCATTGAAAATTATGAAGTGTCGTCATGTCCACAGTTGAAGGAAGAGATTAAGGAGAGTCTTGAGACTAAACAAGACCCCAAAGAGGAGGAGGAAGCTGACACCGATGCACCCATCCTCTCAGTCATCAGCATCACCACCTCAGTCACACAGAAAACCAGAGGAACTACAGCAAGCTCATATGCCCACACTTGATGTATTGTGCCGTCAGGACCCAGAATCATTGTCAAATCTAAATAGTTGTCATCCAGGATCTTTACCAAAATTTGAGTCCTGGTCTGGACCCATAACACAAGTGATGACCATCGCCAACAAGAAGTAATCTAACCAACTGCTTTTTATGCTTCATGGATTTATCATTGCTAAATCCTCTACCATCAACATCCTGGAGGGTACCATTGGCCAGAAACAACTGGACTGGCTATATAAATACTGTGGCTACAAGAGCAGGTCATAGGTTAGGAATCATGCAGTGTGTAACTCACCTCCTGACTCCCCACAGCCTGTCCACCATCTACAAGGCACAAGTTAGGGGTGTGACTGAATACTCTCCACTTGCCTGGACGAGTGCAGCCCCAACAACATTCATAAGCTCAACACCATTCAGGACAAAGCTGCCCACATGATTGCAACCCCCCCTCCCCTCCATCACCTTTAACATTCACCCCCTTCACCAAACACACAGTAGCAGCAGTGTATACCATATACAAATGTATTGTAGTCTCTTACCAAAGCTCCTTGAACAGTAGCTACCAAATCTGCAACCTCTACCACCTAGAGGAGCAAGGACATTAATGGGTAGGAACACCACCACTTGCAAGTTATCCTCCCAAATGACCAGCATCCTGACTTGGAACTATAATCGCCAGTCTTTCATTGTTTCTGGGTCAAAATCCTGGAATCCCCTTGTTAACAGCACTGGAGTTGTGCCTACATCACGTAGATTGCAGTGGGTCAAGAAGGAGCTCACCCCCAAATGTTCACAGATTCCTGAAGTTTCAGTCCAGGTGGTTAAGAAGGCATACAGGATACTCTCCTTCATTAGCTTTAAGCATAGCGTATAAGAGCAGAGAGATGCTACAACCGTATAAAGCTCGTCAGACGACAACTTAACTACTGTGTACAGTTCCAGTCACCGCATTACAAGAAGGGTGAAATCACATTTAGGAGCGTACAAAATAGATTTATGATAATGTCCACAGAAATTTTAATATTAAGCAATGAGGAAAGATTAGATAGGCTGGGGTTGTTTTCTTCAGAACAGTGGAGGTAATTTAATGGGGGTGTATAAAATTATGAAGGTTTTAAATACAGTAGATAGGAATGACCTATTTCCTTTATCAGAGACCTCAATGATCAAATGGCACAGATATAAGGGCTCAGACCTTCCAACCAGAATTGGAAACCCTATTTCTGACCTTGGTCAGACAAAGAAAATCACATTTACCTTTCTCCAACATTTCATGGCAGTCTTCGAATGGAAAATCGTTCATATCCGACCCAGATCAGCGAACCTCATTGGGAACAGTGCAGATAATTCATGCAGAAAGCACATCCCCTTTTACCGGCACTTGCTGCCATTTTCTGGGAAGGGAAGAGTTTAAATGTTCCAAAGCAACTTTGAAAACAGCTATGGAGAGAAGGTAAGAGGTGCATGGTAAGTGAATAAGGACGTCGGTGGTGAGGTGGCGGAGGGTAGGTCGGTGAGGTGCATAGGCTATTAGGTAGGGTGTCAGGTTGGGTGAGGGAAGGGCCAGGTCAGGTGGAGGGGGGGGGGGGGGGGGGCGGAGTCATGTGATGGGAGCTAGTCCAGTTGGGCCAGGGGCTATTTAGGTCAGGTCATGGAGGGAGTTAGATGGTAGGGGATGGGCAGTTTGGAGGAGTTAGTGGTTATATGGGGGTGAGAAGCTGGGGGTTGGGGGCTAGTCTGGTCAGGAAATCATGGGAATTTGGGTGCCGGGTGCTAGTCAGGTCAGGCCGGAGCGGAGTTTGGGGTCTCAGCGAGGCAGTCAGGGATTGATATGTGTGATGATTGCGTGATCAGTTGCATACTTTTTGAAAATAAATTTAGAGTATCCAATTCTTTTTTTCCCAATTGAGGGACCATTTAGCACGGCCATTTCACCTACCCTGCACATCCTTTTGGGTTGTGGGGGTGAGACACGAGGAGAGTGTGCAAACTCCACATAGACCGTGACCTGTGGCCGGGATCGAATCCGGGTCCTTGGTGCCATGAGGCACCAGTGCTAACCACTGTACCACCATGCCGCCTGCTTAATTGTATACTAACCCAAGTGTTAGACCAGGTTTCACTTGTATAAGATTTCCTTAGTAACTTTTCTGGTAAGTAAATCAGAACCGTCCAAAATCTCTCTGATTCTAACTCAGAATTGGAGACTTTTGTGGCGGTTCTTGGGTTCAGGGGAATTGCCCACCGGAAGTTCGAACTTCCCAGGAAATTCCCACAGAGTCCTTATGTTGGGATTTCCGCGGTGTCCCGTACGGCATCTTCCGGGGGACCTCTGGTCTCTGACCTTCCAGGTTAAGGTAATCTGGAAGGATTAGAGGGAAAAAAGAGATGTGCTGTCAAAGCTTTTCATCTTGCACTCATCAGGACAAATGCAAGAATAATTGAATCAAACAATCAAAACAATTTATACGACAGGAGCAGAGAGTGATGATTAGTTGGCAAGTCAACTCTCATTGGCAGAGGAGTTGCCATGGAGAAAGCAATCGGGAACCATAGGTGCCCCAAGCTCCCTGGTAATTCAAAAAAGGTGCAAGATTTGATCAATTTCCTGTAAAATAAGCAAAATATTTTGGATGCTGGAAATCTGAAATAAAAGCAAAGTATGCTGGAAATTCCCAGACAGCATCTGGGGAGAGGAACAAAGTCAACATTTGAGGTTGAGTGATCTGTCATCATCAATAGTTCTCTTCAAAGGTCACTTGATCTGAAATTTTAACACTGTTTCTCTCCACAGCATATTTTTGTTTTTATTATTGAACATATTCCTTTTCTTTGCAGAGAATAGGACCTTGAATATGAATCTATGAATGTATGTTACTTCTAGCAAGTGTAAATGAGCCACGTTAGGAGCTTGGCTGATTATCCGAAATTGGTTATTAGTGTAACTATTGACACACTCAGATTGTTCAGCACGTGCTGCTCAATCATGGAATCACATTCAGCAGATGTTTTGTTTTGTGTTTTGCAAGTGCAGGCTGGTTGTACTCTGCCTATTATGAACAATCGAAGGAACATGCTGTGAGATTCGATCAGCCAATCACTGAGATATAAGTCTATGTATCTTGCATTGTACCAGCATTGAACAATCATGTGATCCTGTAACTGATCAGCACCTTCTGAAGAACCCAGAGTGTGCTAATAGCTACATTAGCAACCAATCTAAGATAATAAGTCCAGCTCACAATATGACTCATTTACACTTGCTAGAAATGACATACATTCAGATTCAGAGATACATTCTCTGCAAACAAAAGGATTATGTTCTGTCATGTGAGATTACCTTTAAAAAATGGGTGTTTATAAATGGGTGTGTATATAAATATCTGTAGTGGGAGTACCTTTAAGAAATGGGTGTTTACTACTGCAGTGATGTCAGAGAGTGAGTGGAGCTGGGCTGTCTCAGCTTTTTACTTTCGTTTTAGGCTGTTTGCTGCAGGGTGTGTTTTAGTTTCGTTTTCAGAGCTGGATAGCTGCAGTCACAGCCAGAAGGTGTATGAATCTCTCTCTGTATTCGAAAGACTGTAAATCGATCCTGGTGATTTAAAACTAATAACAGTAGTGACTTTAACCTGATGTGCTTCTGGTAAAAGTTGTTTTAAGTCTTCTGGATGTTAAAAGGAAAGCTTAAAGGATTACTTAGTGTTGTATTCTTTGGGGGTTGTATTTGAATTGATGGTTGCTAACATGTTCACTGTATGTTTTAAAAAAGTTAACTTGTGTTCATAGAATAAACATTGTTTTGCTTTAAAAAATATTTTTTCCATTCCTGCTGTACCACACTTGTAGAGTGGGCCGTGTGCTCCCCATACGACAATCTATTAAAAGTTGTGGGTCAGGTGAACTCCATGATACACTTTGGGGTTCTCTAAACCCTGGCCTACAACAAATTGGGGGCTCGAGTGGGATAAAAGTCTATTTATTGGATTGGCTTAGTGAACTTAAAGACAGTGAGGGATGAGCATATTGTAGTTGCTTTTCAGGTGTGGGATTACAGGTTAAGTAGGGAGTGTGTTGTGGACAATGGCTCTTTCAGAGGCTCAGAGGTTTTTGGGGGTGGAGACGGTCACACGCAGTTCCTTACGGACAGAGACTAAAAGCAGACTGTTAGATTTGGCAAAAACATTGCAGTTAACATTACCTGACAAAATGCGAAAAGATGAGGTAATTATGGCGGTGGCTAAGCAGTTAAAGTTGCTTGAGATACAGTTTGACTCATTGGAAATGGCAAAAATTCAGTTACAACTTTAACAAATGGAACATGAGAAATAATTAAAACAGCTTGAATACGAAAGAGATAGAGAGGAAATAGAAAGAGAAAGGGAGATACAGATCAGGGAAAAAGATAAAGAGAGAGAGTTTGAACTACAGAAAATGGCCATGAAACATGACAGTCAGTTAAAATTGGCAGGCATAAAGGGAAACGTACAGTTGGATGATAGTGATGAGGATAGTGAGAAAGGGTCAAAGTCAAAGGCTTGGTGGGAATCTATTTAAAGATGTCCAAGCATTGCAAAGGTTTGACGAGGAGGAGGTGGAAGTCTTTTCATTTCATTTGAGAAGGTGGCTAAACAAATGAAATGGCCACAGGACATGTAGGTATTACTGATTCAAACAAAGCTGATAGGTAGAGCTAGTGAAGTGTTTGCATCACTACCGGAGGAGGTATCTGGGACGTATGAGGAGGTGAAAAAAATCCATCTTAGATGCATATGAACTAGTGCCTGAAGCCGACAGACAAAGGTTTAGAAATTTAAGGAAAGAATTTGGTCAAACATACATGGAGTTTGAAAGGATCAAACAGAGTAATTTTGATAGGTGGATAAGGGCTTTGAAAATAGACCAAACGTATGAAGCTCTCAGAGAAATTATACTTCTGGAGGAGTTTAAATTCCTGATGTAGTGAGAACTCATGTGGAAGAGCAGAGGGTTAAAACTGCGAGGTTAGCAGCAGAAATGGCAGATGATTATGAATTAATTCACAAATCAAAGCTTGGTTTCCGACATCAGTTTCAGCATGTGAGGGATAGAAACTGGGGACATGAGAAATACTTAGTGGTAGAGGCAAAGAACATAAGATCATAAAACCATAAGACATAGGAGCGGAAGTAAGGCCATTCGGCCCATCGAGTCCACTCCGCCATTCAATCATGGCTGATTTCAACTCCATTTACCCGCTCTCTCTCCATAGCCCTTAATTCCTCGAGAAATCAAGAATTTATCAACTTCTGTCTTAAAGACACTCAACGTCCCGGCCTCCACCGCCCTCTGTGGCAATGAATTCCACAGACCCACCACTCACTGGCTGAAGAAATTTCTCCTCATCTCTGTTCTAAAGTGACTCCCTTTTATTCTAAGGCTGTGCCCCCGGGTCCTAGTCTCCCTTGCTAATGGAAACAACTTCCCTACATCCACCCTATCTAAGCCATTCATTATCTTGTAAGTTTCTATTAGATCTCCCCTCAACCTCCTAAACTCCAATGAATATAATCCCAGGATCCTCAGACGTTCATTGTATGTTAGGCCTACCATTCCTGGGATCATCCGTGTGAATCTCCGCTGGACCCGCTCCAGTGCCAGTATGTCCTTCCTGAGGTGTGGGGTCCATAATTGCTCACAGTATTCTAAATGGGGCCTAACTAATGCTTTATAAAGCTTCAGAAGTACATCCCTGCTTTTATATTCCAAACCTCTTGAGATGAATGACAACATTGCATTTGCTTTCTTAATTACGGACTCAACCTGCAAGTTTACCTTTAGAGAATCCTGGACTAGGACTCCCAAGTCCCTTTGCACTTCAGCATTATGAATTTTGTCACCGTTTAGAAAATAGTCCATGCCTCTATTCTTTTTTCCAAAGTGCAAGACCTCGCACTTGCCCACGTTGAATTTCATCAGCCATTTCTTGGACCACTCTCCTAAACTGTCTAAATCTTTCTGCAGCCTCCCCACCTCCTCCATACTACCTGCCCCTCCAAAGGTGATCCGATGGGAGACAATAAGGAGAGTGTACCTCAGATTAAAAAAGAAATCCAGGAGAGTGGAAAAGAAATGAAAAGTTTCAAATGTTTTCACTGTAATAAACTAGGCCATGTAAAGTCACAGTGTTGGTGGTTGAAGAAAAGCACTGGGAAGGCTGATGTGGTAAAACAGGATAAGACAGTGGGCTTTGTTAGAGCGGTAAAGGAAAGACCAAGCGAAGCGTGTTAAGTAATGGGTTAAGATACATTGCAATTAGTTGTCTCATTTATGTTAAGTATCCATTAATTGACACTGATATGTAAAGGGGCTTCAGGTGGCCTCTGGCAGGTGATGTATAGTGAGAGTTTTGTGCAAAGGCTGTTGGAAGGAAATAAATGTGTGTTTGTGAAAAAGGAACAGAACTTTAGACTCTTCATATCACAGCAACTAAAACGTCTAACAATTGGTAGCAGAGGATGGTTGCTGTGTAAATGTGAAGGGTTGAAAGATACAACTTTCCAGATCAAACCAAGGAGTGACTGAGAAAAGAAAAAAAAAGGGATATATGGCTGAACCGAGGTTAAAGATGGCTGGATATGACTATCCTCCCTTATTTTCTGAAAGGGAATCGTACGACCAATGGAGAAGTGCAGTAGTTATGTGGACTAAGGTAACTGCTTTGGGAAAGAGAAAACAAGGTATGGCATTGGCTCTTTCTCTACCATATGGCAGTAACATCCGAAAAAAAGTGCTTTCTGAGCTGGAATTGGAAGAGTTAGACTCAGAAGAAGGTCTGGAGAGTTTATTACATTATATGGATAAGATTTATAAGAAAGATGACTTGTTAAGTGCGTATGAAGCATGGTCGGATTTTGATAAGTTCCGGAAAATGGAGGATATCTCCATGGAAGACTATATAATGGAATTTCGCAGACTATATAAAAGACTGCAGAAACACAACCTAGAATTTCCACAGTCTGTGTTGGCCTTTAAATTACTTGACTGTGCTAGAGTGAGCAACATGGATAGGCTCCTGGTTTTGACAGGAGTTCAGTTTACTGATAAGGATACCTTATTCGAACAGATGACAAAAGCTTTACAAATGTTTCTGGGGAAACATTTGATTCCGATGGCTCTAATGATGCAAATACGTCAGCCTGCAATAAGGCAGAATATGGAAGATACACTACTAACAGGATGGCGAAATCGTATGGCTACGAACAGGGCTCAAGACTATAGAAGGAGACCGAGAAAAGGAAATTATGAAGACAGAAACCCAGTTAGAACCTACAATAGGAAGATGAACACCAGAAATGCACGGGGCATGATAAATTGATGTTTTCGATGTGACTCTCAATACCATTATGTTTTCAACTGTCCAATTCGTTATGATAGAGTGTTTGAAGCGACACATGACACGGAAGAATCAGAAGAGGAAAAAGATAGTGACCAGAAAGAAGGCATTGTCCTATTGACAAGCAGTTTATGCCGGTAATGAGGGTGTTGGTTGCAGAATCCTTCAACTGTGCTGTATTGGACAGTGGCTGCACATCTACTGTGTGTGGAATTGACTGGTTAAAATGTTACCTGGACTCTTTGAATGCTGAAAATCGTAACAAGGTTAAGGAATTTGAAAGTTCCTCAAGTTTCAGGTTTGGGGATGATAATACTCTGAAGTCGCTGAAAAGAGTGGTGATCCCTTGCAATATTGCCGGAGTGAATCATTTAATTAGCATGGATGTTGTATCAAGTGAGATACCTTTGCTTCTGAGCAGACCATCGATGAAGAAAGCACACATGAAACTGGATATGGAACAGGATAAGGCAACACTTTTTGGAAAGACGGTGGACTTACAATTTACACAGTCGGGACACTATTGTATTCCATTACTGACAAATAATATTTCAAGTAGAGTGGTTAAGGATGTGTTAATGGCAGTTGAAAATGGGACTTTAGCTGATAAAAAACTTGTGGTATTAAAACTGCATAGGCAATTTGCACATCCGTCTCCTCAGAGGCTGAAAAATGTATTAAAGGATGCAGGGGTAAGGGATGATGACTATACTAAACTGATGGAACAGGTTAGCGACCGCTGTGTAGTTTGTAGGAAGTACAGAAGGACACCAGCACGACCGATAGTAACCCTACCTTTGGCCAGGGATTTTAACGACATTGTGGCCATGGACTCTAAGCTCTGGGATAAAGCAAATAATATATTTATTTTGCATATTGTAGATTTAGCAACCAGATTTAGTCAATCAACGATTGTATGAAGTAAAGAAAAAAGTGTAATTCTGGATCAAATCGTGAAAAAATGGATAGGGACAGGAATGGGTCCACCGGCAAAATTCCTTACGGACAATGGGGGAGAATTTGCTAATGATGAGTTTAGGGATATGTGTGAAAACATGAATATCAGAGTTATGAATACGGCTGCAGAAAGCCCATTTAGTAATGGCGTCTGTGAAAGAAATCATGCTGTCATCTATGACATGCTTTGGAAAATTTTGGCAGATCGACCAAATTGCAGGCTAAATTCAGCTTTAGCATGGGCAGTACATGCAAAGAATTCATTGCAGATGGTTGGGGGCTATAGTCCTTATCAATTAGTGTTTGGTAGAAATCCTATAATTCCATCCATTTTGGATGACCAGCATCCAGCTTGGGAGGGGACTACAATTAGCCCTGGTTTTGCTGAACATTTAAATGCATTACATCGCAGTAGAAAAGCTTTTTTGGAAGCAGAAGTCTCTGAAAGAATTTGCAGAGCTTTAAGACAAAACGTACGGCCATCAGATGCCGTTTTTCAGCAAGGAGGCATGGTATACTATAAGAGAGACAATTCTAATGAATGGAAAGGCCTAGGGAAGATCATAGGCATAGATGGCAAAACAATTATTTTGCAACATGGTAATCAAACTGTTAGGGTACATTCATCAAGGATAATGGGTACAGATTACAAATTTTCAAACTTAGACAGAGCAGACAGACATGACGAGGAACCAGAGTTATCTGGTACGCATGTGTTACAGAACTATGAGGACCAATTAACTGATATAGACAGGGTTTCTGTGGAGGAACACAACACTTCTGATGAATTAGAACAGGCCATTTTTCCGAAAGGGCAACTGCCAAAAGTTGGTACAAAAGTGACACACTTGCTTGAAGGGTCTAGTCAATGGAAGGATGCAACTGATATTAGTAGAGCAGGGAAGGCCACTGGAAAGTATAAACATTGGTTGAATGTTCAGCATTCAGGGGAAGAGTCAAGACAATGGATTGGGAAAACGAAGTTCAAAAATGTAGGGCACAGAAATGCAGTGCCAGTTCAGATAGTACATCGGATAGTGAACAGGTCAGCAGGAAAAGGTCGAGAACTATTGAAAGCACATCCCACAGTAGAAGGGAAAGGTCAAGTAGTAGCAGTACAGAACGAGATACCAGGCGGGAGAGGGGACGTAGTTTATCAAGATCTCGGAACATGAGTAAGACTACGAATACTAATAGGAGTAGAAGCCCACATGTACGTGAGATTTTGGTGGCTTCAAATAAATTAGATGAAAAAGTTATCAAAGAAGCTAAACAGCAAGAATTGCATAGTTGGAGTGAATTTGGGGTATACACGGAAGTACCGGATAGGGTCAAAGAGCTCTATCCCACAGATGGATTTGCACGGAAAAGGTTCTTCCGGATGGAACTTATAAGGCAAAGGCCAGGCTTGTGTCAAGGGGATTTGAAGAAAACTTAGAAGATCAGGATTTAAGGGTAGATTCACCTACAGCAGGAAAGGTTATTTTAAAGATCTTCTTGGCTCTATTAGCCACAAAGGCATGGGAATGCAAATCTATAGATATAAAAGCTGCCTTTTTGCTGGGGCATCAGCTCCAGAGAGACATTTTTCTCCGTCCTCCTAAAGAAGCAGCTAACACAGAAGGGGTACTCTGGAAGTTGAACAAATATGTATGTGGATTAAATGATGCATCTCGAGTCTGGTATTTTTCGGTAAGGTCAGTTTTGTTAAAGTTAGGCTGTTGCCAGTTGAAAGCAGATCCTGCATTGTTTTACTGGCACTATAAAGGAAATCTTTCTGGCATTTTTATGATGCATGTCGATGATTTTTTGTGGGGTGGGACTAGTGATTTTGAAGCTATTGTAATCTCTGGTTTGAGGAAAGAATTCAGGGTTGGAAGTCAGGCTTCCGGTGCATTTAAATATATTGGACTGGAAATTGGACAGACTAAGTTATGGGCAACATTACGTCAGCAATCTTATTTGGAAAGCATCAGCCCAATAGCAATTAGTCGTGGCCGAGTTTCACAAAAAGACTCAATGGTTTCAAAGATAGAAAAAGAGCAACTGCGAAGTTTAATTGGGCAACTGAACTGGTTAGGTAGACAGACTAGGCCGGACGTGAGTTTTGATGTCTTACAGTTGAGTACAAAAATGAATGATCCCAAAGTGGAAGACATAATAAGAGCAAATAAAGCGTTGGCCAAACTAAAAATGCAGGAGTGTGTCTTGAAGTTCCCGGTTTTAGGTGACCGTAGGCACTTGAAATTCATAGTTTATAGTGATGCGTCCTACCCAAATTTATGTGATGGGGTTTCAAGCACAGGAGGTTTAATAATTTTCCTTTTGGGGAACAATGGTAAATGTTGCCCGCTTGTGTGGGAAACAAAGAAAATAAGGAGAGTGGTAAAAAGCGCTTTGGCTGCTGAGACGTTAAGTCTTGCAGAGGCGATGGATATGGCCTTTTATATAAGTATGATATTGACAGAAATTTTGGGATTAGGGGATTTGGGTAATATACCTATTGACTGTCACATTGACAATAAATCCCTGTGGGAAAATGTGCACTCTACAAAAAGTGTCAATGAAAAGAGGTTACGGATAGACATTGCAAGTTTGAAGCAGATGTTGGACAGAGGGGAAATAACAAAAATTAAATGGGTCGACAGGAGCTATCAACTGTCAGACTGTTTTAGGAAAAGAGGGGCGAGTTCACAGAAACTTTTGGATATTGTTAATGAAGGGCGCTTGTTTTCTGTGACTGTTGTTTTTTTTCTTTCTAGTCCAAACAAAAAAAAGGGGGGAAATCATGTGTGTGTTTTTGAATTTCGTGAAATTTTGTTTTCACCTAATTTTTTTTTCACCAAGGAAGGGGAGACTGTTAAGTAATAGGTTAAGAGACATTGCAATTAGTTGTCTCATTTATGTTAAGTATCCATTAGTTGACACTGGTATGTAAAGAGGCTTCAGGTGGCCTCTGGCAGGTGATGTATAGTGAGAGTTTTGTGCAAAGGCTGTTGGAAGGAAATAAATGTGTGTTTGTGAAAAAGGAACAGAACTTTAGACTTCATATCACAGCAACTAAAACAACTAACAAAGCGAAGGAGGTGCAAAAGATTGTACAGCCTGATCAAGAGGTGATTGATAAGAAGGTGCCAGATCTCTTTAAAGAATTTACTTGTGTGGGTAAAGTTTACTCATGTGTATCAGGAGGAGCAGGTAAAGAAGTCACAATTTTAAGAGCTACAGGTGCTAGTCAATCTTTAATGGTAAGAGATGAGGAGTTATATAGTTTGGGAAGAATGTTGCCAGAAAAGGTGGTAATATGTGGAATTCAGGGTAAGAGGAGTAGTGTTCAATTATATAAGGTAAGGTTGGAACGTCCAGTGAAGAGTGGTGAAGTGGTAGTAGGAGTAATAGAGAAACTATCTTGTCCAGGAATACAGTCTATCTTGGGTAATGATATAGCTGGATCGCAGTTGGGAGTGATGCCTACTGTGGTTGATAAGCCAGTGGAAAATCAGACAACTGAAGTGTTGAAGGACGAATATCCTGGGATTTTCCCGGATTGTGTAGTAACAAGGTCGCAAAGTCAGAGGTTAAGACAAGAGGAGAAATCAAAGAGTGAAGATGAAGTTGAAGTGCAATTATCAGAAACGATTTTTGATCAGATGGTTGAAAAAGAACAAGAACAGGTGGAGGAAGAGGCGGATATTTTTAGTTCAGGAAAATTGGTGGAATTACAACAGAATGATCTAGAAATAAAACGGATGTATCAGAAAGCATACACGGAAGAGGAATCTGCGTGTATACCAGAGTGTTATTACCGTAATAATGATGTCTTTAATGAGAAAATGGAGACCTTTACATATGCAGGCGGATGAAAAGTGGGCAGAAGTTCATCAAGTAGTATTGCCGGTAGGGTTTAGAAAGGAGGTGTTGCGAGTTGCACATGAGGTACCAGTGGGAGGTCATTTGGGAATAAGGAAAACTCAAGCTAAAATCCAGAAACATTTTTATTGGCCTGGACTACATAAAGATGTAGTTAAATTTTGTCAATCATGTCACACATGTCAAATGATAGGGAATTCTCAAGCAGTGATAAAACCAGCACCCTTAGTACCCATTCCAGCATTTGAGGAACCTTTTACAAGGGTCCTAATTGATTGCGTAGGACTGCATCCTAAAACAAAAAGTGGGAATCAATATCTTTTGACTATAATGGAATTGTCTACCAGGTTTCCAGAGGCCATTCCAGTACATAATATTACAGCTAAAAAGATTGTAGAGGAGTTACTTAAATGGTTTACTAGATATAGAAAATCCACAGAAATACAATCGGATCAAGGATCAAATTTTACCTCGCGGTTATTCAAAGACATTAGGGATAGCTTAGGAATAAAACAATTTAAATCAACTGCGTACCATCCAGAATCGCAGGGAGCTTTAGAAAGGTAGCATCAGATATTAAAGACAATGTTGAGGGCTTGTTGTCACGATTATCCAGAGGATTGGGATCAAGGAATTCCATTCGTACTGTTTGCAATTAGGGATGCACCTAATGAGTCAACCAAATTTAGTCCTTTTGAACTAATTTCTGGTCATGAATTAAGAGGACCACTTAAATTGATTAACGGAAAATTTGGTGAGTGAGAAATCAGAACTTACATTATTGGATTACGTGTCAAATTTTATGGAACGATCAAATAGAGCAGGTGAATTGGGTAGATAACATTTAAAAGTTGCACAAAATGTGATGAAACGGGTAGCGGACAAGAAATCCAAAGTTCGTAGTTTTGCCAGTGGAGATAGAGATTTAGTATTGTTACCAGTGGTAGGTGAACCTTTAAAAGCAAGGTTTTATGGACCTTATCATATTGAAAGGAAATTAAGTGAGGTGAATTATGTGATAAAAACACCAGATAGATGGAAGACTCACCGAGTGTGTCATGTGAATATGCTTAAAAGGTACTTTGAAAGGGAAGGAGAGGAAAGGGAGGAGGTTTTAATGACTCTAACTCAAAGTGATGAACCAAATCCAGATGACTGTGAATTTGACATACCTCAAATTAAATTGGAAAATGAGGATGTTCTTAAAAATTGTGATAAATTGTTGAGTTAACTTCCAGAGGAAAAACGGACTGACCTGAAAGTTCATATCACGTGGGCACGTTTGTAGAGATAAATTGGGAAGTACTAAAATGGCTGTACATGATGTAGATGTGGGAAATGCTGTTCCAATCAAAGAACATCCATTCAGTCTTAACCCTTTAAAATTGGCACAGGGTAACAGAGAGATTGAGAGTATGCTTAAAAATGGCATAATTGAAGTGGGTTGCAGCCAATGGAGCTCACCCATAGTGATGGTACCTAAACCAGACGGTACCCAACGGTTGTGTGTGGACTATAGAAAGGTTAATGCAGTTACAAGAATGGACTCTTATCCTATCCCACGTTTGGAGGATTGCATTGAGAAAGTGGGACAATCCGCTTTTATTTCCCAATTGGATTTACTTAAAGGTTACTGGCAGTTACCTTTATCCGAAAGAGTGAAGGAGATTTCAGCTTTTGTGACTCCAGATGGTATATACCAATTCAAAGTTATGCCATTTGGCATGAAAAACACCCCAGCCACATTTCAAGGGTTAACTAAGAAAGTTGTTTCGGAATTACCCAATTGTGCGGTATACATCGACGATCTGCTAGACATGGACAGAACATTTGATACATCTGATGGAGTTATTCAATCGACTTCAGGCGGCGGGTTTGGTGATAAACCTAGCCAAAAGTGAATTTGGAAAAGCCCAAGTCACTTTCCTTGAGGAGTTTCCAATACCCTCAAGACGAAGGGAAATAATGCGATTCCTTGGCATGAGTGGATTTGAGCGAACATTTGCGCACAAGTTTTGTAGCGTGGTTGCTCCACTGATGGACTTGCTGAAGAAACGTCGAAAATTTCAGTGGACAGCGGACTTTCAACAGGCATTTGACTGCCTGAAAGCTGTGATAACCAATGCTCATGTGTTGGAGAATTACAAGGGACTCTGTGATCAGATTGAACTAAAGTATCTGACTTTAAAGAGAAATGCCGAGGTGTAGAGAAATGGATGGATTGTGCAGAGACCTGCTTGTTCAAAGAGACTGCCAATCAAGAAGGATTTCAGTTGGAGGAAGAAAAACAAAAATGGACTATATTATTGTACCTGTTTGCGTGTGTTGTTTTTTTTTAAACAAAAAAGTATATTTACTGTGTGCATTTCTTAAAGGATAGTGAAAAGGGGAAAAATTAAACCATCTTCAAGTTGATGGTTTATTCTTTTTTCTTGGGGGGAGGTGTCATGTGAGAGTACCTTTAAGAAATGGGTGTGTATATAAATATCTGTAGTGGGAGTACCTTTAAGAAATGGGTGTTTACTACTGCAGTGATGTCAGAGAATGGGTGGAGCTGGGCTGTCTGTCAGCTTTTCACTTTCGTTTTAGGCTGTTAGCTGCAGGGTGTATTTTAGTTTCATTTTCAGAGCTGGTTAGCTGCGGTCACAGCCAGAAGGTGTATGAATCTCTCTCTGTATTCTAAAGACTGTAAATCGATTCTGGTGATTTAAAACTAATAACAGTAGTGACTTTAACCTGATGTGTTTCTGGTAAAAGTTGATTTAAGTCTTATGGATGTTAAAAGGAAAGCTTAAAGGATTACTTAGTGTTGTATTCTTTGGGGGTTGTATTTGAATTGATGGTTGCTAAGATGTTCACTGTATGTTTTAAAAAGGTGAACTTGAGTTCATAGAATAAACATTGTTTTGCTTTAAAAAATACTTTTTCCATTTCTGCTGTACCACACCTGTAGAGTGGGCCGTGTGCTCCCCATACCACAATCTATTAAAAGTTGTGGGTCAGGTGAACTCCATGGTACACTTTGGGGTTCTCTAAACCCTGGCCCATAACAGTTCAAGCCATGTGCCTTCTTTGAATTACCAGAGAACTTGGGGAACCTAAAATCCCCATTGCTTTCCTCGTGGCAAGGCTTGAGCCAATTAAAATCAACTTGCCAACCTATCAGCACCCTCTTCTCCTGTGGTATCAATTGCTGTGATTGTTTGAAATTTGTCATTCTTGTGTTTGTTCTGCAAGATGAAAAGCTTGAACAACATGTCTCTCTTTTCAACAATATTCTAGATTGGTGCTACCAAGCGACTGGTTTAGAGGGCAGTTGAGGCGAAATTCTTTTCACCCAGAGTTAGATTGGAGTCTGGAGCGCTCTCACTGTAAGGGTGGTAGGTGCAGAAACTCCTGTCACATTTAAAAGTGCTGCAACCTAAAAAGCTGTGGACTAAGTGCTGGAAAATGGGATTACACTGGGGTAGCTCTTTTCCAAATAGCATAGAAATTATTGGCCAAATGGTCTTCTGCGCCGCAGATTTCCATGACCCATTCGTCTGCTAGAAACTGCTCAATCCATTGATTTCTTTGTCAATTACAAATGTAATTGGTAGATATGCCCAAGGAGGTTTTCATCTTAAACTGAATAAATATGAAGATATTTCTGCTGGGTATAGATAATTTGCAATTTAAATTAAATAATACATTGATGTTTATGATTTTTCAATAATTTTTTGCAGGAAATTGTGTAAAATCTCATCTTTTGACATCAATGAAACAAGGAGTATTTTGTAATTATATATTACAAGCAGACATGAATTAATTGGGCTGAATTATGTGGAAGTGGCTTTTCTTGCTCGGTTCCGTACTGACATTAATTTTGCATAACCACAGCCAAATTTCACTCTTGAAATGCAATAAAATTGGTTTTCGTACAAATGTACTACTTGATTCTGATTTATACTGCAATTGCTCTTTCACTGCTCAGCATAGTTACTTGTAGGAAAATGAATGTCAGGCTAGTCCATATTAAATTAAAGTATTTGTAAGAAGAATCAGAATAGTGGGGGGGCGATTCTCCGAGCCCCACGCCGGGCCGGAGAATCGTCGCAACCGCGCCACAACATCCTGACGCTGGCGTGCGATTCTCCGTGATGCAGAGAATCGGCGCCATTTGCGCCGGCGCGTTTGACGCGGTGACGGCCAGGGGCCGTTGGAATCGGCGGTGCCGCCGATTCTCCGGCCCGGATGGGCCAAGCAGCCGCGCGGATACGGCAGAGCCCCGCCAGCGCCGTTCACCCTGATTGCTGCCGGCGGAAACTCTGCGTGAAGGGTCGGGGGGCGGCCTGTGGGGCGGGGAAAAGCGATCCTTCACTGGGGGGGGCCTCCTATGGGGTCTGACCCGCGATTGGGGCCCATCGATCGGCGGGCCGGTCTCTCCCCCCCCCAGCCTACTTTGTTGCGCGGCCGGCCCCTGAACTCCGATGCCATGTTGAGTCGGGGCTGGCGCGCTGAAGAAGTCCTCTGCGCATGTGCAGGTTGGTGCGGCCCAACTGCGCATGCGCGGGTTGGTGTGGCGCCCATTTGGCGCAGGGAAGGGAGGCTGGAATGGCATGAACCGCTCCAGCGTCGTGCTGGCCCCCTGTGGGGGACAGAATCGGTCGTACCCGGGCCCGTATCGCGCCATCGTGAAATGCGACGGCGTTCACGACGGCACGAAACGTGGTCTCCATTTTGGAGAATCGCCCCTGTATATTTAAATATTGCAGCAAAGTCTTGTGTTGGCATACAATTCCTGATCCCAAACGTCTCTTCCTGCCTTTACAATTTTTGGCCATTGTTTTGATGCAAATTTAAAATTGAAAATGCACATGTAATCACTTAAAATAGGAAATTCTCAGCGTAAATGGCCGGGTGATGAAATAGTTGATAGCTAAAGCTAGGTGGTGCTACAATCCCACCATAGCATCCTTTAACGCACATGAGCAATGCCAGAGGAGATTTGCCCATCCTGAGAATAAATGGTGTGCTCTTATGAATAAATACATTCACCTTTTACCAAATGTCAGATTTCCACTCAACAAGCCAACATTTATAACACCATTTTAACCTAATACTTGAATGCAAATTTTTTGACTTGGTGATCAGTGGGCTGCCCGACTACTTTTAAAATGTGACACACTGCATGGGAATTAAATTAGCGCTGGGTCAAATCAATTTAACAGCCTGATAACAGGAACTTCACATTGCCAGTTTTAATGTGCTCATAGTTCAGCCCAGGATTGGACACAAGTTATAATTTTTGAATCCAAAAATTTGCACTTCACGTTAATGCAATAATGCATTATTGTGCATTATTACTAACATTGGCAAAGGCTTTCAGCCTTCTTCCCCGGATTCCATTAATACATTTTCCAAGAGCTTTGCACCAAAATACTTATATTCAGGAAGTACTTCCAGTGGAAATGGTTAGGCAACGGGATCTATATTCACCTTGTCTACATTGTGGGATAGATTTACGCCACCGTTTTGAATTGTTATTTTGTGTGATTGTTTAATATTAATGTAAAAAAGCAGAGATGCTGATAGCAAATACTGCAGCACTTGCATTTCTTCCTTAATGCATGGATTACAACTATTCATTGCTCTACCAATTCTACTCAAGGCTGGTTCTTTCTTTCTCAATGTATTTTGTCTGTTAATGGAGAGATGATTTAACTCCCTTAATCCTTTGCTTAGAATCAGTGAATCATTAGCCTGTTATTAGCGCATCATGGTTTATTCCGCATATTGACTTTTAAATCTGGTAATAAGGACAATGGGTTGGTCATAAATCCTTAATTTTAAAATGACTTGCTTCTCAAAATGAGGAACCTCAGTGCTGGGGAATGAACGACCCCGTGACATTCTGATATCGAAGGGTTACTTAATTAAATGTGTATCGCTGCCGGAAAATGTTGCTGCCAGCTGTGCAAATTCATCAATTACAGATGTGCTGACCGTTATTTCCCATCGATTGAAATTAATTAGTATTTGCTTCAAGTGACGTCAGTTGAGGTTAAATATGGCCCGATGGAAAATAGAGATCCATCAACTTCAGCAATTTGTCCTCTCTCCAGTCTCAGAAAAGCACCCCCCCCCCCCCCCCCAATTACTTCAGCCCACCCAGTGAATCGGTATGAATTTGACCACATCAAACTACTTAATAAGTTCTGAATTATGGCCAGTGTTATGTTTTGACCACAGGACCACAATGAGATTCCCTACGAACATCATCACCAACTAATACAAAATGATTTGGATTTCCTCAGTCTGGGCTAAATTTGGGCGATGAATGGACATAACTGCCCATGAGAACATGGGAAACAGAAGCAGGAGTGGACCACCCAGCCCGTCGAGCGTGTTCTGCCATCTTGGGCTTCAGATGCAGTTTCCCACTGCCCCCCCCCCCCAATCCCTTAATCCCCAGAGACACCAAAAATCTGTCTATCCCAGCCTTAAGTGTTTTCAATAATGGAATATCCACAATGCCCTGGGGTAGAGAATTCCAAACATTCACAGTCCTTTGAGTAAAGACATAGCTCTTCTACTTGGCCCTAAACAGGGCAGCACGGTGGTGCAGTGGTTAGCACTGCTGCCTTACGGCGCCGAGGTCCCAGGTTCAATCCCGGCTCTGGGTCACTGTCCATGTGGAGTTTGCACATTCTCCCCGTGTCTGCGTGGGTTTCACCCCCACAACCCAAAGATGTGCAGGGTAGGTGGATTGGCCATGCTAAATTGCCCCTTAATTGGAAAAAATGAATTGAGTACTCTAAATCCCACCCCATGCGGACGTGGAAATTGTGCTGGACGAAATTTACACCACCACAAATAGCCTTGAAACAAAACATCCCGAGGCCTTGTTCATCGTGGCCGGGGACCTCAATGAGGCCAAGCTCAAGAGTGTACTACCAAGTAACCACAAACACGTCACCTGTTCTTAAAGAGGCCCAAATATCCTGGACCACTGCTACACAAATATCAAACATGCCTACTGTTCTATCGCCCACCCACACTTTGGCAAATCTGACCACAAGGCTGTGCTCCTGCTCTCAGCTTATAAGCAAAAACTGAAGTGGGAGAATCCGTCAAAGAAAGTCGTGCAATGTTGGTCTGAGGAATCGAATGATCTCCTACGGGACTGTTTAGAGTCAGTGGACTGGTCAGTATTTAAAAACTGCGACCAGCTTGAATGAGTACGCCACTACAGTAACTGACTTCATTAGTAAGTGTGTCGAAGTCTGTGTCCCAAAGAAGCAAATCCGCGTGTTTCCCAACCAGAAACCCTGGATGAACAGGGCTATCCACTGCTTACTGAAGTCTAGGTCTGAGGCATTTAAGTCAGGTGACCCTGACCTATTCAAGAAAGTGGGTTTTGATCTAAGGAAATCCACCAAAGATGCCAAAAGACAGTACCGGACCAAGCTCGAGTCCCAGGCTAGCCTCACGGACCCCCGGTGACTATGACAAGGTCTGCAAGATATAACTGGCTACAAGATGAAGGCATGTAAAATCACTGGCACCAGCGCACCCTTCCCTGATGAGCTCAATGCATTCTATGCCCACTTTGAGCAAGAGGTCATGTTGCTCTCTTTGGTTGTTTCTAAATATGGCGGTCAATATGGTCACCTTCCTTAATTCTAATTACGTTTGCTTTAGAGTCGCCAGGCATCTTTCGATACCGCCACAAGTTCAAACCTGAATACTGATCAAAGACTCAGTACACCAGTTAATTAGTTCAAAGTCAATACTATTTATTTACACACACAGCAATATCTACTCATGCACGAAATACTACAAACTAAACTATCACTACTGCTAAAGCCTATACTTAGCTTTGGGCGCCCACTCAGTCAGAGGAACAATGGCCGTTGTTCGGTTCTGAGGCTGCTGGGGTCGAAGTTGGTAGAGGAGAACAGCTAAGGTCGTCCATCTGGTAGCGAGCGTTGACCTTGGACTTACTTGCTTCTGGTCTTCGCGCGCTTTTGGGCGGGCCTTGAACTTGGCCCCAATCAATTGGGCCATTTCTTGATCATTCACATTGATCCTGACCAATAAAGGGGTGGGTGCCCTGATGGCTGGGAGTGTCCTAGGTGGCCGTTGGCCTGCTTTCTTTTCTGCTTTCGGTTTGGGGAACTGGCGCCGCGAGGTCTGGGGCCAGATCGGTTTACGTAAGTATCTTCCTTTGTTCCCGGAGATGGGCCATCCATATGCTAATGGGCTTACAGTTTTGGTCTCATCTGGGAGCTGTTTCTCCAATATGCAGACAGACTCTGTGCCTGTCTGCTTTCTCAACATTCTCCATATTTCCCTGCAATCTTTGCAAATGTCCATTTTGTATTCTGGAAGTGGCCATCCCAGATGGCTACACTCCCTCCTTGTGAGCCTCAACGCGAAGCGTGAAGGATCACATTACCGCGTTGTCTTCGTTCTCCTCCCACGTCGGGCACCCATAAGCACTGACAGGCTCTACACTGCACTGTCCTATGAATTGCAACTTTTACCTAAATTATTTTATGTACGTACATCATTATAAAATTCTACGGGGCGCTATGACATTCAGGCATCCATTACAAAATAAAAAAACTGGAACCTCTAACTGTCCTTAACTAAACTATCCTCAATCAATCAAAATAATTTACAACATTTTAAACTGTACAATAGCAGCAACACAGGTCTCAAAATTGGCAGTCAAGCACAGAGTTTTACATTTCTTTATTAAAACAAAACGAACACACAAAAAAATGGATGTACTTTAGTTCACTTAAAGGAGTTGGGGGTCTGTTGAAGTCCGAAAATAGGGGATCTGAAGGTGTATACCGGGGTGCGGGAGGCTTTCCTTCGCCATTTCCTGAGTCTAAGGGTCTGAACGACACTGCAGAGTATCGCCAGTCCTAACAGTGCTCCACAAAGTAGGACAGGGAATACCAGATGATGAACTTGTCACACTAGGTTGGTGTATCGGTAACTACCTCGGGGTACAGTGTATGGCAGGAGTGGGAAACATTCACGGCCTGTGTGGTAGGGGTCAGGGGAAAACGTCCGTGCACTACTGGAGGGATCCCGCTAAGATCCAACTGTAGAGCATGATGGTTGTCTTCATCTTTCCTTCTTTCTGACTTCTTCTTTTCTTCTTCTGAGGTTCCTGAGGTTCCCGAGTTCTATGGACACAAGCATAATTTCTGTTATTATCTTGTTTAAGATCTCGTCTGTCTGTCCTTTATTGCCAATTACCCATTATAATTGGTCACCATCTGTGACTCCCTCATTTTTTTTTAAACCAAATATTCAGGGACAAGACATCTGAGAAAAATACTGACACAGTGCGAGCCATCTTGCAGCCTCGTGATCTACCATCCTAGTGTTTGAGGATGTAAATAGCATCTGGAAGCAACCTAAAGGTTGCCATAAAGAAACAAAAGCGGCGGGTAAGAATGGGTGGAATCCCCGGGTAGGACGGTGACCAGTGCCGTATGTGCTGTACCCGAGCGTAGCTGACCAGATGAGGGGGTCCTCAGGCAGGGCGGGGACCAGTGCCGTTTCTCCACTGCCTGAGCGACCTGAATCAGAAGAGTAGCTATGATTGGTTGACTGCCGACAAACTTGTTCCATTAACTGCCAGTGTGCGTTAAAAGAGTGGTGGCATGGGGCCATTAAAAACTTTAAATGAACAAACAACATTCAACATTCACAATAACAAACAAACATACATTACAAACATGGTGCAGGTTCCATCAGAAAGGACACCGTAAATCTCGATCGGTTCCTTTTTACCATCATCTGGACACCTCATTGCTCTAAAGTGAACAGAGTCACAAAGGGATTCGTTTGGTGGGAGTCAGACTCTATGTCATCATCCTCTCCTGGCTGCCATATTCTTGACTGGAGTAGGTGCGCGAAAGCTGCTTGGGGCGAATTAGGGTCCATCTCATCATTCCAGATGAGCATGAACGAATTGTCTCGGTGACTTAACCTTGTGTCAAGGTTGGAGCTGCTAGGGGTTAATCCATAATCGCCGGGTGGTGGGTCTGGATCAGGGGCTTTAATGTACGTTATCTCGAAGGGGACGCTGGAATCATGTTCGGAATCGCTGGGCGTGGGGCCTGGTGCAGGGGTATAATCGTAACGTGGTGTGCTGGGGCTGTTGTTATCGCTGTCGCTGTCGCTGCTGGTTGAAAGGAGAGGCGGAGTCGTGCCTCTGGGGGTGGAGTCAAGGTTGTGTCTGATTACAGGCTAGATAGGTTGGGGGAGGGTAGGAATACGTCATTCGTGGGCGGGGCATGCTCATCTGCTGCTGCGAGCGAGATGTGGTGTGCATGGTGTTGCTCGTTTTAGCCTTAGTTTAATTGCTTTTGTTCTGCCACCTTTGCTCTTGAGTCGCCAGGTATCTTTCTGATACCGCCACGTGGTTCAAGTCTGAGCAATGATCAATAATCTAACACACCGCTCAGTAAGAGTTCAATCAACCCACATTTATTATATACAGCAATCAATACTTATACATTAATTCTACTTCTAAGCTACTTCCTACAACTAACAGGCCAACACTTAACTTTGGAAATGGCCCACCAGGTCAGGGAAACAAATGGCCTTTCGTATGGGTTCTGAGCCTGCGTGATTCAAGGCTGGTACAGGTTGATAGTCAGCGTTGGCGTAAGACTTACTATTTCTCACGGCTGTTGCAGAGGGTCAGCAGAAGGGTCTCGAAGGGTGCGGAGAGGAGAAGAAGGATCAAGTTGAACTTGGCCCCTATTCTTATAGTCCCCAGGGGCTTCCCGCCTCTCGGGGCGGACCTTGTACCTGGTTCCAAGTAATTGGACTTGGTCCCAATCACTTGGTTCGATATTCTCCAATACTGGAGCGATTCCTTGATCGAGGGGTGGTCGTTTACCTTTCTTTGTGTCAGCTCCTGCTGGCGCCGAAAGGTCTGGGTCGGCTTTATGTTGCTAATGTGTAGCAATTGTTCCCGGGAATGGCTGATTAATATGCAGGTGGCTGGGTTGTTGTGATGTTGATGGCTGCAGGTATCGGTCTGGACTGACTTCCCCAGAGCCGAATACACTGTTTTACCTGCAGCTGTCTGTTTGAGTCCTGTTGGCTGATTTTCCCATCAGCCTCTTCCATTCGCCATTTTAAATCGGGGTTTGGCCATTCTAATCGTGAGTCAGCCATTTTACATGGCTACAATGGTTGTCCTGCGAGCCATAAGCCTTAAGCTGGTTTATATGAAACCACGCAGACTTGTCATTCGGATAGGTGATCTTATACACAGAGGGGCTGACTTTATCTGAGATGGAGTAGGGTCCGGAAAATTTGGGGGAAAGGAATGAACTGGGGTTGTATAGGGATAGCATCACTTGCTGCCCTACTGCAAGCTCGGTGGCATGTACCGTTTTATCAAAGCAAGCCTTGCTTTGTTTCTTCCGTGTGCCAAGCCTGACGGCTGCTGCAGGCTGGGCGGCCTTCACATTCTCTATAACATGTTGTACTGCTTTCTCATGCGTGAGGGTGGTGACTGTGGGACTGGCCAAATCCAGTCCTAATAAATATTCTGTCCCTTTCATGGGGCGTCCGGTCATGAGGGTGTGGATCCTGTGGACTTGGATACTGTGTTTCGAATGAACATTAATACAAATTCTGTTCATCCTTTCTACAATGCCACTTGATTGGGGGTGGTATGCAATATGAAACTTTTACTTTATTCCAAAAATTGTGACAATGTTTTTCATCACTCGTCCTGTAAAATGGGAGCCTTGATCAGGCTCAAAACTGCTGGGAGGCCCCATCTTGTAAAGATGTGCTGTGTTAGGATTTTAGCTGTCGTTTTGGCAGTGTTTGTTCTGGATGGAAAAGCTTCCACCCATTTTGTGAAGGTGTCGATGACCACCAACACATACTTAAAACCATTTCTGCAGGGGGGGTAGGGGTCCTATATAATCGATTTGCAAATTCGTCCAGTGGGCATTAACGGGGCGGGTGTGACTTAGCTGAACCTTTCTTGCATATCTGTCCGGATTGTTCTGGGCACAGATTAAGCAATTCTCAATGTAATGTGTAACATTGGCTTTTAAATCAGGCCACCAGCAGAGGTGTCTGAGGTGGGCCAGGATGGGTTCAATGCCCTGATGTCCATGATTGTCATGGAACTGACAAATAATGTGATTCCTGTCCTGGCTGGGGACTACATAAATGCCGTCTTTTAGAATCACACCGTCATGTGTGGTTATCGTGTTTTTAAACTTATCATAATGGGAAGTTGCCTTTTAAAACTTCCCTGAGCTGCTCATCTTCCTTTTGAGCCTTTGCCAAATCTCGAATGTTGGTCTGTGAGACCTGAACCGCGTGTACTGGGGCGCTTTCGGAGGGGGGGGGTTCCAAAAGTGACCATGTCTGGAACCTGCCTTTGCTAGGGCGTCTGCTTTAATGTTACCGGGGGGGGGAAGAACAATGATGACTGCGAACTTTGATGATTCCATATTTACGGTCTTTGGCCGTTTTCAGAATACGTTGGAGTAATGGGGCTGAGGGTAGGGGCTTTCCGTCTGCGGAAACAAATCCTCTAGTTTCCCAGAGGGGTAGGAATTTGGTTAAACTGTTGCAGACATATAAACTGTCCGAATATATGTTGGCTGGGGTCGGAAACGAGTTGGGGGTGATCTACAATATAAGCTATGGCTGCCAGTTCTGCTGCCTGCGAGCCTAAATGTCCTGGCAATTTTAACGAAATCTCTTCTAGGGCGCGTCCCTGCGTGTCCTCTACATAAATACCGCCACCGGTAATTCTTTTCCCGTTTAAAACTGTGGAGGAGCCATCCACATAGATTCTCAGGGGTGCGTGCGGGGTCAGCACGGAATCCATGTGCTGTGGAAGCCATTCCCAAGGTGCTTGTTTCTTGAGAAGTTCGGATAGGGGCGCTGCTTTTTGTGGCAAAACCGTCAATATGATTTTGGCAGTAGGCAACCAATCCTAGAAATGACCGGAGGGCTGAGACATTATGGGGCAGGGGTAATTTGACGATCGAGTCGATTCTGTTCTGCTCGATCTCGTGTTTGCCATGTGTGATTACTGTACCTAAGTAAATCACTTTTTCCTGTACAATCTGGGCCTTCTTGGGGTTCACTTTACAGCCAATTTGTTGGAGGAGTCCTAAAAGTTCAGCGAGAAGCAAAATGTGCTCTCCCTTTGTATCCATCTGTAGTAGCAGATCATCTACATATTGGACCAGACAATCGGGTCGGGAAAATTTTGCTAATCCATTTGCCAGCTGTCGGTGGAAAATGGAGGGGGAGTTGTGGAAGCCTTGTGGAAGGCACGTCCACGTATACTGCTGTCCCTGGAATGTGAATGCGAATTTATATTGGCACGCTTTATCCAATGGAATGGACCAAATGCCGTTGCTAATGTCCAGAAACAAATTTTCTTTTGACTGTAGTCGCTGTTTGAGCATAGTCTCGGGACTCATGGCTACGGTGGGGGCTGCTACTGGGGTTACTTTGTTCAGTTCCCGGTAATCAATGGCCAGTCGCCATGATCCATTGGGTTTCCTGATGGGCCAAATTGGTGCGTTATTCGTGGAGGCTACTGATCGGAGTACGCCTTGATCAAGCAGACCCTGTATCAATTTTGAGATTTCTCTTGGGGAAAACCGTACTGCCTTTGGGGTCTGGGGTCGGGACCTGTAATATTCACCAAGCCAGCGATCTTGCCACAGTCGTGCTTGTGCTGTGCAAATGCTGCTTTGTGTTGCTGCAGGACTTCCCTAACATGTTTGTCCTGACTAATGGCTCGAGGGTCTTACCAGAAGTCTCCTACTGCGCTGATCCTATTTTCATACTCTCCAACTGTGAGCATGGCGGGGGCTCGTGCTGCCATTGCCATTCTCCACACACATTTATTTACCGCGTCAAATGAGAGGTTGTGGGAACTCATGAAGTCAATTCCTAAGATGTGTTCGGCTGCCTGGGGTAGATCTGCCAGAATTACGGGGTGTTTTGTTTTAATGTTCCCTATCTCGATTGCTACAGGGGCTGTGATGTGTCCCTGCTGTAAATGCCCTGTAAAACTGCTGAGTGTAATGGTGTCGGTGGTGGGCCACGTGTCTCGCTGAAACATCGTGGAGGAATTGAGCGTGGTGCGGGACCCTCCTATGTCCCAAAGGAATTCTATGGGGTGTCCCCGGACTGTGCCTGCCACTACCGGTCTACCGGACTTGTCCCAAAGGGTGTCACAGACCCAAGTTGGGGAGCCCGAACACCGTCAGTCAGTGCCGTTCATATCTGTGTTCTCAGAACGGGCGCTAACACTGTGAATTGGCTTTGCCCTATTCTTATTTAGGGTGCCTGTCTGTTGGTTTCTCTGCTGCTTGTGGGGCGCATTGCACTCTCATGCATAGTGTCCTAATTGTCCACAATTATAACACTCCTGGGATTTGGGTTGCTGTGTGCTGTTCCTGCCCTCATTTACTCATGCGGGGTTCTGGTGCGCCCTAACTGGATGCATGTCTGTCTGTTCTTCCTCTGTTTAGCAAATGCGGTTTTGCCTTGGATGGACTGTTCCCAAGGGCGGGACAATCTTTTCAAAACCCATTTCTCATTGTGGGGGTCGTAATTTGTGCAAGCTCTCTGTCCTGCCTCTGTCGCATGAGAGACTAGGATGCGAGTCCATTTGGCCATATTATCTGGGGACAAATGGGCGCGGGCTAATTCTCCAAACACTGCAGTAAAATGTATCCACAAGCATCCAGCAAACGCTGTGGGGTGTTCTGCCTTCTTTTGCCTACACTTGTTTAGGCCTTCTACGGGGTCTCCTTTGTTATAGCCCTTCGCATCTAGGATCGCTGTGTGCATTTCTTGGAGTGTGCCTCCTCCTACATTCTGTGGGTCAGGAAGGGCTGCCACGACTGAAGGGTCAAGGCTTAAGTGAGCTTCACTTGCTCCTTTTCATCCAGGCCGTACATGGTCGCCTGCTGTTTTACTCTAGCAAAGAACTGGTGGGGGTCCGATGTGGGTAGGAACGGTATAATCTTATCACACGCGTCCCGTAATTGGGTGACGGTTAATGTGGTAGTTGTATAGGAAATCTGAGTCTCCTTCTGCTGCGGCCCTGCGATGTGTGGTTACAGGATTCATACGGGTGTGTTCTGCTTGTGCAGTCGGGGGTTGGGGTGCTTTTCGTTTCTGGGGTTTTTCCTGTGTACATATCTGTGGGCAGTCTCATTTAACTCCTGCCAATCGGGGCCATTTTCCTGGTCTGACTGGGGTCCAAACATGCTCTGAAACTCATTCTGAACAGAAAGCAGAGATTGCAATTCTGCAATTTGCTTCCGGCACTTTGCGTGATCTACCGAACTCTGCCTTTGTTCCGTTGTGGAAGTGTGGTGTGCTCGTATGGCTGTTTTTAAATCGTTGCACTTTTTCTGCAACTGCTCGACCTGTTGTTCGGTTTCCTGTCTTACCAACACGCGCGTTGCGTGACCTGGTAGGCTTTGTCATATTGGGACTGAAAGCTGCTCAAATGGGCGAGACAAGACTGGTGTGCCTGCTTGGCATCCTCCACCTCCTTGTCCCTCGCCGTTAACTGCTCTCTCAGTTCCTTGTTCTCTCTCTCATATCCGTTCACATCTCCTTCACTACTCTTGTCTCTCTCCTTAATCTCTCTACGGATCGTCCTCACAACCTCCTCTGTGCCTCGCAATTGTGCCAAGCAGGTCACGATTGCCATCGGCTTGCGAGCTTTCCCTAAGCTCTTCTTATGGATCTCTGTCAGGTTCTCCCACCAAGTATACCCTATACTCCCGGGACCTGTTTCGTCAGATCTACTCTACTGGTCACTGCGACCTCGAATTCTTGGGGGTTCATAAGGCGTTCCATTGCCTTCATTGCCATTTTTCTCTATCTCTGGGGTCTCTAACGAATTTGGAACTAGGGATGATAAAGTGGTGATGTAAACACGGGTACGGCTTACGCTAATTTCCGGCCTACAAAACTCCCGACAGTTTTACGCAACAAAATCGCTCAGGTTTACCTTATATCCCTGTTAGTACGCATGCATTAACACACTTCCGAATCTTGGAGGTTTGATCAGTATCGTTCTTATACTTGTGGTTTTTCTGTTTCCAATTGGATTCCAATTCAAATTTGGGTTCTCTCGGAGTGACTAGGCCACTTCTAGGTCGAGTCCCGTCAGAGGTTGCCAGTAAATGTTGCTCTCTTTGGTTGTTTCTAAATATGGTCGCCTTCCTTAATTCTAATTATGTTTGCTTTAGAGTCGCCAGGCATCTTTCGATACTGCCACAAGGTTCAAGGTTCAAACCCGAATACTGATCAAAGAGTCGGTACACCAGTTAGTTAGTTCAAAGTCAATACTATTTATTTACACACACAGCAATATCTACTCATGCATGAAACGCTTCTGACTAAACTATCACTACTGCTAAAGCCTATACTTAGCTTCAGGCGCCTACTCAGCCAGAGGAACAATGGCCGTTGTTCGGTTCTGAGGCTGCTGGGGTCGAAGTGGTAGAGGGGAACAGCTAAGGTTGTCCGTCTGGTAGCGAGCGTTGACCTTGGACTTACTTGCTTCTGGTGTAGCTGATGGCCGGGTCTCTCCGCTGTGAGAGCCAATTCCAAGAGAGCGATTCTCTATTGGGGCCTTCTTCTTATACCTGAAGGGGCTTCGCGCGCTTTTGGGCGGGCCTTGAACTTGGCCCCAATCAATTGGGCCATTTCTTGATCATTCGCATTGATGCTGACCAATAAAGGGGTGGGTGCCCTGAGGGCTGGGTGTGTCCTAGGTGGCCGTTGGCCTGCTTTCTTTTCTGTTTTCTGTTTGGGGAACTGGCGCCGTGAGGTCTGGGGCCAGATCGGTTACTTAAGTATCTTCCTTTGTTCACGGAGATGGGCCACCCATATGCTCATGGGCCTACAGTTTCAGTCTCGCCTGGGAGCTGTTTGTCCACTATGCAGACAGGCTCTGTACCTGCTTGCTTTCTTAACATTGTCCATATTTCCCTGCAATCTTTGAAAATGTCCATTTTGTATTCTGGAAGTGGCCATCCCAGATGGCTACAGTCAGCGAGAGCGCGCTCTCCACCCTGGAAGCCTCGGATGAACTTGTAACCGAGGTCACCATTGCAGATGTCAGAGCAGCCTTTAGAAGGTCAACCCACGGAAAGCCACTGGCCTGGATGGGGTACCCGGACGAGCACTCAGGTCTTGCGCGGATCAGCTGGCAGGGGTATTTGCAGCCATCTTCAACCTCTCTTTACAACAATATGAGGTCCCTATTTGCTTCAAGAAGACGACCATCATTCCTGTACCAAAGAAAAATCAAGCAGCGTGCCTTAATGACTATCGTCCAGTGGCTCTGCCATCCATCATCATGAAGTGCTTCGAAAAGTTAGTCATAGCACGAATCAACTCCAGCCTCCCGCAGTTCGCCTACTGCTGCAACAGGTCCACAGCAGACGCCATCTCCTTGGCCCTGCACTCAACACTGGAACACCTAAATAACAAAGACACCTATGTCAGACTCCTATTTATTGACTACAGCTCAGCCTTCAACACTATTATTCCGACGAAACACATCTCCAAACTCCGTGGCCTGGGCCTCGGCTCCTCCCTCTGTGACTGGATCCTGAACTTCCTAAACCACAGGCCACAATCAGTAAGGATAGGCAACAACACCTCCCTCCACGATCATCCTCAACACCGGTGCCCCACAAGGCTGTGTCCACAGCCCCCTATTATACTCCTTGTACACCTATGACTGTGTGGCTAAATTCCCTTTCAACTCGATTCTCAAATTTGCTGATGACACCACTGTAGTGGGTCGGATTTCAAACAATGACGATACAGAATACAGGAATGAGATAGAGAATCTGGTAAACTGGTGCGCCGACAATAATCTCTCCCTCAATGTCAACAAAATGAAGGAGATTGTCATCGACTTCAGAAAGCATAGAGGAGAACATGCCCCTGTCTACATCAATGGGAACGCAGTAGAAAGGTCAAGAGCTTCAAGTTTTTAGGTGTCCAGATTCCCAACAACCTGTCCTGGTCCCCCCATGCCAACACTATCGTTAAGAAAGCCCACCAACGACTCTGCTTTCTCAGAAGACTGAGGAAATTTGGCATGTCAGCTACGACTCTCACCAACTTTTACAGGTGCACCATTGAAAGCATTCTTTCTGGTTGTATCACAGCCTGGTATTGAGCCTCCTGTGCCCAAGACCGCAGGAAACTACAAAAGGTCATGAATGTAGCCCAGTCCATCACGCAAACCAGCCTCCCATCCATTGACTCTATAATTCCCGCTGCCTCGGAAAGGCAACCAGCATAATTAAGGACCCCACGCACCCTGGTCATACTGTCTTCCACCTTCTTCCGTCAGGAAAAAGATACAAAAATTTGAGGTCATGTAAAAAAACGACTCAAGAACAGCTTCTTCCCTACTGTCATTAAACGTTTGAATGGACCTACCTCGTATTAAGTGATCTTTTCTCTACATTCCAGTTATGACTGTAACATTACATTCTGTAGTGTCTCCTTCCTTCCCTAGGTACGGTATGTGTTGGCTGTATAGCATTCAAGAAACAACACTTTTCACTGTATACTAATACATGTGACAATAATAAATCAAATCAAATAAATGTATTTAAAAAAATCTCAGTCCTAAACGAATGGGCCCTGACCTTGAGACTGTGCCCTGTGTTTTAGATTCCCCGACCAATGGAAACAATCTCTTCGGGTCCACCCTAACAAACCTCTTCAGAATCTGATCGGTTTCAATGAGATCACCTCTCATTCTTCTAAGAGTATAGACCCAATTTAATCAGCCTCTCATCACAGGACAACCTCCTCATCCCAGGAACTAATTTAGTGAATCCCTGCTGAATCCCAATGCAAGTATATCTTTTCTTAAATGTGGAGGCCAAAACCGGACACAGATGCAGTCTCACCAGAATCCGTGTACAGCTGCAGCAAGAGGGATTGATGAAGTCGAAACCTACACATTAAGACAGTAGAGGGCGCTCTCCTCAGATTGAGGAAAATCATCAAAATAATTCTAATTATTCAAATTTACCAAAAGTAAATTTACCAAACACCTTCTCTGGTCATAGGTATGGCCATAATTTATTTGTAAACGGGATAGGTGTTTAAATACTGTCATTGTTTTTGACAAACTGTTTGTAATGGATGCTGTCTGAATTTGTGAAGCATAATCATATTCTATAGGCCCCACCCAAGTATTCATATCATAGGATCATAGAATTTACAGTGCAGAAGGAGGCCATTCGGCCCATCAAGTCGGCACTGACTCTTGGAAGGAGCACCCCACTTAAGCCCACACCTTGACCCTATCCCTGTAAACCAGTAACCCCACCTAACAAAAGGGCAATTTATCATGGCCAATCCACCTAACCTGCACATCTTTGGACTGTGGGAGGAAACCGGAGCACCCGGAGGAAACCCACGCAGACACGGGGAGAACGTGCAGACTCCGCACAGACAGTGACCCAAGCCGGGAATAGAACCTGGAACTCTGGAGCTGTGAAGCAACTGTGCTAACCACTCATTTTTTAAGATTCTTTTATGTTAAGTGAATCATTGTTGTTGTGGTGTCCAATTTGTGGTTGGAAACTCATGTTTCAAGGTGTGGACTGTCTGTCACCAGCCAAAACCAGGCTTTACTGCTTTAAATCAGCAGTAAAATCTTCATCCTCAGATTATGTCTGCAACTGGTATTTATCCAGTGGCCTTTTGAAAACCTGCCCCTAAGTAACATCACGTAATACCCGACAATGATTCAGCTAGATAACATTGTATCTCCCATGGTGATGTTTATGAGCAGTCTGGGATCGGAGCCCTGTTCTTCTGTTTTGCCAACACTCTGGCCTATCTCTTTAAGGCCTTTACTCAATAATTGCCTGTAGGAAAATGTCTAAATAGGCTCCTAACTCAATTAGAAGTTAATTATTGTAGGAGATTTTTCTTGATTGCCAGCTGTGTGGCTCCGCTCCATATTATCTTAACAGTCTTGCCTCCTTATCTCAAGTTCAGATAAACTAGTAGGAAACTATTGGGTTTGTCACTTTTTAAGTCATTGCTTAGGGCAAGTTGTTGATGTATTACATAAAGTTAGAGTCTAGATGTAGTTCTCTCGAGACCTTGATAGTTAGAGTAATAAATGGTGCGATGCAAACTCCTGATTTAAAATCAAAAAAGCAAATGAAATAGTGTTGAATCTGTTATTTTTGTTTCATTTTTTCATTGGTTGTATGAAATGGTTTGGAATTATAGACCCTACCTCACCAGTGAATCACAAACAACTGCATTTGTTCCGTAAAACAACAACATGCATTTACACAGATTCATCTTCAGTCGCAAGCAGGTCCCAAGATGCTAAACAAATTGAAATCCGCCTGCTCTGGCTCCATTTCGTGTAGAATCATCATAGAATCCCTAGTGCAGAAGGAGGCAGTTTGGCCCATCAACTTTACACTGACCCTCTGAAAGAGCAACCCACCCTAGGCCCACTCCCGCATCCTATCCCTGTAGCCCCACTTAATCGTCACATCCCTGGACATTAAGAGGCAATTTAGCATGGCCAATCCATCTAACCTGCACATCTTTGGACTGTGGGAGGAAACCGGAGCACCCGGAGGAAACCCACACAGGGAGAAAGTGTAATCTCCACGCAGACAGTTACCCAAGGCCGGAATTGACCCTGGGTCCCTGGCGCTGTGAGGCAGCAGTGCTAACCACTGAACTGCCCTAGTATTCCTTGTGCATCCTAGTAAGGCTCAAGGGTAATTTTGTGGTGTGGGAAACCACAAAGTGTGTTTTAAAAAATTAATTTGAGGGATGCTGGCTTCGCTGGCAAGGCCAGCATTTATTGTCCTTCTCTAATTGCCCTTGAGAAGGTGGTGGTGAGCCGGCTCCTTGAACTGCTGCAGTCCATGTGGTGTAGGTACACCCACAGTGCTGTTAGGGAGGAAATCCCTTCATCATCTCTTTTTGTAAATCAGAAGGGATTATGGGATGAGATGGAGGTGGAATGTAAGAAGGAGGATTGGTTAATGGCTGTTGCATCCAGTTATGTGCAACCTGTCCTGTAAAATAGAAAGAGATGTGTCATTTGCTTAGGTGATGTGGCTCAAAGGTGAGTACATGATGATTTGTGGCATGTGTTTGTGTATTAAGCACTGCGTGAGGCTATTGATGCAGTTGGTGGGATTTGGCATTTGACCTTGACCACTTGTGTGAGGTCATTGAACTTTTTTGCTGCGCCACATCCAGGTCCTTGGGAGTTGGCTCCGGGCATTTCCCAACCCAGCTGCCTAGACCCATTGCTTTCACAAATGCTGTCTGGAGGGTTCTCCTGGCCCCATCGAGGTGGATCACCAAAAGCTCCGGTACAGTGTCAAGGAGAGCCTTGGAGCTCTCTTGTTGCACCATAATTCAGTCCTCATCCTGCTCAGACTCTCTTTCACAAACAGTTCCAACCTCTGCTCCAGCCAGAATGAACGTCCCCTTTTAGAGGTGTAGGGCTGGATTTAAGTAGTGCAGGGTAGATTTAACTCGCCGCACACAAACCTGGGACAACTGCTGAGGCGTGCAGTCAATCGGCAGCATGTATAGCGCTGGCTGCACGCAGCAATCATGTAAATTAGCAGGCAGCACGATGTTGGCAGGCTGCCTGCAAGTAAAGCCAAGGACGTGGGTTAGTTGAACATTGCCATCCGGTCCCGTTTGTGGGGACTGTTCAATTTTTGTCCCGGTTGTTCTTCAACTCAAAAATAGTTTTTGAAATATTGTAACTTACCAGGCTTCATGCTGGATCCTTTGCAAACATCTGTACTCACTTCACTGACAAATAAGCTACAGATTTACAGAGTGATTCATGGTCAGTGGTACTCAAGCCTCTTCATTGCAGCCAACATTTATGGAATTGGCCGTGAATATGTGTTCTGTAGTAAAGGACAAATCTAAAATGTGAAATATTTTAAGATTCCCTTGTCGCCTGAGTTTCCTTTGATCACTGGTTCTTAATATGTGTGAAGCCGAAACAACCCATAATATAGAAAGGTGAGCTGGTTTATATTAACGGCACATTTTTGATTTCTTAGAAATTTGTAAATTCGCTGTTATATAGTTGCTGAAAAATTGTGCTCCGTTTCATACAACTGGAAAACCTTTTGAGGAACAGGAAAGAGCCATTAGGTTTAATAAGTCTGTCATTTTGATAAAAGTCAGTTTACTCACCTCTCACTCCATTGTTTAATGCCCTCACTCTAGAAACTCACTTTTATTCCCTTCTTGAAGCCATGATTCCACAGCCCGCCGATGTTTCCTTGGCTTGGACTGTAGTTGCCTTCATTCCCATGCCCGGCGTGTTACTGTTTCTTATACTTCAGATCAAACTTAGGGTCTCTCAATTATTGGCCACTTCCCATTCTTTAGTCAGGGATTCCTTCCAATCTGATCATGGAGGTCTTGATATATTGCAAGCGATTCTACCATCAGTGTCCGTTCAGATCAGTTACAAACATGCTATTTAGACATTTGTTACAACTGAATCATTTAAAGAACACACATCAAAAGGTGTAAAAGTTAATGTTCACCAAATAACGCAACCATGTTCAGGAACATATTTTCTGGTAGAGAAGTTGACAATGAAATTGTTGACACATTTAACAATCACTGCTGCTGGAGTTTTTCCACACAACATAGAACTATGGTTCCCATAGATACTTTAGAAAACAATAATCATCCAGTTTTAGTATTATGTTTAGTATTACATATATGCATGCATTTTGCTACTTTTGTCTAGTTTAAGATCGGGGGAAATTAGATATGTATATTTTTAATGCATTAATGCTTTATACGAGCAGCTACAATTTGGATAGTTCAAGAGGGTCAGTGTTGAGGGAAAAATTATACAGCTATTTGACTGTAGTGTACATCACCCTTACACTCACGAGAGGCCAGACGAAGACTCTGATGTGCAGAGGGACCTGGGTGTCCTTGCTCACGAGAGACCAGACGAAGACTCTGATGTACAGAGGGACCTGGGTGTCCTTCTGCACGAATGGCAAAAAAGTTGGTTTGCAGATGCAGCAAGTAATTAAGAAGGCAAATTAGTTTTGCGCTTCATTCTTATAGGAATGGATTTTAAAAGCAGGGAGTTTATGTTGCAGCTGTATTTGGGTGCTGGTGAGGCCACACCTGTGTACAAGTTTGATCTCCTTGCTTGAGAAAGGATGTGCTGGCACTAGAGGAGGTGCAGAGGAGATTGACTAGGTTGATTCCGCAGTTGAGAAGTTGGCTTATGAGGACAAACTGAGTAGACTGGGAGTATACTCATTGGAATTTAGAAGATTGAAGGGGGAATCTTATAGAAACATATAAAATTATGAAGGGAATAGATAGGATAGAGCAGGGAGGTTGTTTCCACTGGCAGGTGAAAGTAGAACTAGGGGCATAGCCTCAAAATAAGGGGGAGCAGATCTAGGACTGAGTTGAGGAGGAACTTCTTCACCCAAAGGGTCGTGAATCTGTGAAATTCCCTGCCCAGTGAAGCAGTTGAGGCTACCTTGTTAAATGTGTTTCAGGTAAAGATAGATCAATTTGATCAGTAAAGGAATTAAGGGTTATGGTGAGCGGGCGGGTAAGTGGAGCTGAGTCCACAAAAAGATCAGCCATGATCTTATTGAATGGCGGAGCAGGCTCGAGGGTCCAGATGGCCTACTCCTGTTCCTAGTTCTTATGAAGTTTCAAAACTAGTGTTTATTTACAAGCTATAACGAGGGCTCTGGGCATTCAAATTAGGACACCAAAAGATTCAAGAATAGCACAGAGAGTTATACTTTGAGATTCGAATGCAAGAAATTGGCACATACCAATCATTTATTAATAGTTATCTATATCCAATTATGACTATTGATTAAGGTCACATCATGCATAGTATAAAATAATACTTAACCAATCACATTAAAGGCCTGCATGCTTAATTAAACTATCCAATCATTATAAAGGCACGTATATTGTCTTGCAATTAATGATATCGATGGTCCGATATCTGGGTGTAGCCATTAAATCATCTTCCTTTTGCTATCAGCAGACCTACTGGGGCCATCACAATGGTACCTTGTTACACATTGTAGAATAGACCTTGAATTGTAATAGCAGTTTCTCTGCCTGAAAAGTAGCTTCTCAGAGACACATTTGTAATATCAATATTAATATCTGTAATAGCGATTCCATAGTCTGAAATTGAAGAATTCAACTTCTCCATTAAAATGGTGGAACTGTAGGTTTTTCAAATGGTTGCAGTTTACTCTCTCCTATCTAAGGATGTTCAAATTGTTCTCTTCAGTCTGCATAAAATACATAGAATACATTCTCCTTTAACCAGCCATAATCATATGAATTATTCTAAGTTTATACTTACTGCAATTTATTTAATTGGATCAATTCAACTGGCATTAAAGTGACAGTTTCAGATATGGAATGTGACAGGAAGCTGGCTGGGGCAGGAGGTTGAAAATTAGCCTTCAATCACAGGGGAGCTAAGTTCAAATCCATCATTGGACTGAAAGCCACGTGCTTTTGGGGCTTTGTGAAATGAGGTTGGACAATTGAACATGATCTTACAGCAGGAAATTGCCCTAATTTTAGTATTGGCCTCGAGATAATTGGTGTGTATGGTAAGATGGAAAAATTGCTGCATAGGTGCAGGAGGCTGTGCTTTTTGCTTGATGTTGAATCACTTTGGAGGAGCTTTGCCATGTACCTGGCTCTATCTACCTCACCCGAGAGTGCTTACTGAGTCTGGAATTAAAAGTAATCCATTCACCACCACTGATGTTCCTCAAGTTAAAGAGCACGAAAAAGAAAAATGACTAGTTTCCTCACACATGATTTTAAAAAGTCTTAATTCGGATCAGAAATAATTTAACGATAGAAGGGAGATAAACAAGAAACCTTGGAAAACATAAAAGCTTTCCATCACTTCTATTCCCTTTTCCCTCCCACTTTTTTTTACCTCTTTTCTCTTTATACCTCCTAGTTCTTTCATTCCTGTCATCATGGCTGCTTTCATTTCTCTGCCCTTGCAAAACCCTATCCCAAACTCCAGCGCTCCCTGTCCTCCATACCCTCCGGCCACAATCCCAGGTCTGACTCCCTCACAGATAAACCTATAACTCACCTCTGTCTCTCTCTTGACATCCTCTGAGGTGCCCATCAAGGGACTCACCACTGCCTCGTTACAAACAGCAATTGCCCCATCCTGCATTCCTCCCAGCATACCTACTGGGGTCTAATCTTTCCTACCCTCTTCCTGTTCTATTCACCCTTCTCAATACTGACTCTTTGGATTCTGCCACCTCTATTCGGAATATGCCCATTCACTTGTGAATAAGGTCCATGCCATTCCTGACAAGCTCAGGAATGATTGCATCTAGATGATTGCATTAATATCATGACCTTGATAGAAATGTAGCTGCTGGGAGATATACCTTCTACCTAAAGGAAACCTCCCAACCTGACTACACCTTCCACTAATTGCCCCCCTCAGATTCCTGCGGTGATAGCAGTGTGGCCTTTATCACAATATAGTCTGTCCCTTTACTCCTCTGACACCTTCTCCTTTGAACAAGTCATCTTGTTACAAATCTTTATCTTTTAAAATCCTTGATCTCTTCACCCACACAAGTAGATTGCTAAATTTCTCACTGAGTTATCTTCACTGCTTTCCTCCCTCAGTCTCTGCATGGAATGACTTCTCACCCTCAGTGATTTCAACTTCCATCTCAACTCCTCATACTCTCTCTCTTCTGAGTTCATTGTCTTCCTAACCTCTTCGCCACTCTCTCCCATATGGACTCCCTGGCCCATATTCATGGCCATCCTCGCAATCGTGGCATCTCATGTGATTCCGGCCACCCCTAATCACTTTCTTGGATCATTCACCATTCACATCATAAATTCCCCACCTAAACCCACTTTCTCTGTCTCCTCCCCAGAAAATAGCTCTTCCCCCAAGTCACTTACCTCACCACTTTCAAATATTCTTAACTACTTAGCCTTAAGCCCTCCATTCACCACAACATCTCTGAAGCTACCCTATCTGCTCAATCGCACACTCCCCACCAACTTTGTTCCTTTTAAAACCAATATTCTTTCTCATCCAGGTCACTCTGCTGGTACGGCCATCATCTCCCTTAAGTCCAAGAGACACAGATGTGCTCATTTACAAGAGATGACTGATTTAGCCATTCATCATTTTCAAACTTTTATTCCCGGGAGCCACTTTTACCAACTGGGCGACCTTCGTGACCCATGCTGGCCAACCTTTGCAACCATTATCTCTTACCTTTAATGCAACAGGTGAAGTTTCTTGGTCCTCATGATCTCACTCCAATCAGGTTCACAAGAGGAGAGGGCAATGCGCATCTCAGGTGCAGAGTTCAGCCAGTTCCTTTATACCGTCTTCATCTTTGTGAGGACGGAAAATACAACTTCGCACATGTAGGCCATTGTGAAGGGCAATAGCAACAAAATGCTTGTTTTACTCAGCACTGGATACTTCTCGGAGACGCTACTACAGAATGCTGACAGCCTCATTGACTGGTGGCGTGTTTTTCATGTGCTGTCATAGTTGAGGCGCAGAAGTTCAGTCTCTTCATTTGGAGTCAGCTGTAGGTTGCGATCTCAAACTCAAAAGGATTTTTCACCCACCTTTTCAAAATCTGAAACAACTCCTCTGGAAAGTGTCGACAAAAACTGTTGATCAGCACACCCAGATGCAACTGAATAAAGTTTGACAGTCTATTGTAAGTTCCCCGCCTCACACTATTTCCTTTGACATATCGTAGCAGTGTGGGGAACATGTAGTAGTTTTGGCTTTGCACTTGCATTTGCCAAACTTTCAAGGACTTTTGGAAAGCATCTACTTCTTCACAGTGCCGAAAGCAAACATCATCGTTCCCTTGTGATTTGAGGTTCAGTTCGTTTAGCATTGAAAAGATGTCTACAAGGTAAGACATAGTTAGCATCCAAGATTCATCAGCAAATGAATCAGGCAGAGGGGATGATTTCTCATGGAGGAAAGCATGGATTTGGTACCTCAGTCTGTAAACTCTGACAAACACCTACCACTTGACAGCCAACGTACTTCTGTATGGAAAAATAAATGCGTGTGCTCTGCCCCATATCAGAACACTGAGCCTCAAAAAGCCTGGTATTAAGTGCCCTGTGTTTAATAAAATTCACAACTTTCACAATTCGTTTCAACACCACTTCAAGATCGGATGGAATTCCTTTAGATGCCAGTGCCTCATGGTGAATAAACCAATGATCCCAAACAATGTCCTGACCAGCTTAATCCTTACTATAACTCCACTGTTTTTCCCCAGTCATGTTGGCTGCCCCATCCCTTGTGATTCCTCTGCAATGAACCCAGTCGAGCCCATACTTTACAACCACGTAACTATTCAATGCTTCATAAATCTCTGCACTAGTAGTGTGCACTGGTACTGTCAGGCGGCACAACAAATCCTCAACAAATTTGTTGTGCCAAACATACCTAACGTAAACTAGCAATGTTTTCACAATCTGAAACGTTTATGCTTTCATCCAGTTGTATTGAGAACTCCTGTGCTGACTTTAAATGAAAAATAAGCCAGGCTTCTAAATTCTCAGCATTATCACAAATTCGGCGAACCAACGCGTTATCACTAAGTGGGATGCATTTCAACGTTTCAGCTGACATCTCATCTAGGACTGTACAAGCTATATCTATTGCTGCAGGGGGAATTCATCTCTGCTACAGCGTGGGGCATTTTCTCTTTAGCTATCCAGTAAGCTACCATGTAAGAGGCTAACTGTGCTAATTGTCATTCAATGTAACATTTCTGCTGAGGACTTCAGCTGACGATTTCAATTTTCTTTACATCATGTGGAAAAAAATTAAGAGATTTGTCCTTGAACCCATCATGCTTCATCTTCAAATGCCTTTGAAGTTTTGAGGGTTGTAAACTTTCATTTGCCAGTAATTCCCTGCATATAATAATGGGCTTTGCATCCTGATTTGCATTGGCACAATTAATAAAGCCCTACCTCAATAAATCATCTTTATACTGCATTGTTCCTGATTTCAGCTTCTTAATAGGTTGTTCACTAGAGGCCCTGGAGCTCACACCAGCATTGTTTTGTCCTGCTGTGGATTCTCCTGTGCAGCTCTCTCCAGATTTAATTGTGAGATCTTGGCCTGTTTGTTTCTCTGCCCTCACTTCCTGTGTAAAATGGATCATTTGGTACAAAATGATCCATTTTAAATTCTTCAATCCTATTACTTGCTTGCTGCTAACATAATGGAGGAATCTCTCTTCAGTGATTTACCACCCAGAGCACATGATGTCTGTATATGGGACATGTGACCTGCTCTCTGCCGCCACTTCTGATGGGAAAACTCAATCAATTAAAAAAAAAAAAAAAATCTGCTCCTGGGTCAGTGTGCTGACGTCAGGAGAAGGTGGTCTGCCCCGTTGGGCTCCGCGGAGGCCTGCCCATTGTGGCCGCCATTTTTTAAAGCCCGTCGTTGCCGTTGGGCACCACTTTCCGTGATCGGGAACGCCGTGACCCATGGCCCCGCGACACTGCCGACACCAGCCCATGAACCACCGCGACCCTGAGTTTGGAAACTGTAGCTGGAGGATGTCTTGTGGTGCAGTGGGGAGCGACTCTACCACTGGACCAGAACCTTCAGGTTTGAGTCCAGCGCATCTCCCAGTGCATATCATGACATCTCCCCTTTTTTTTTTTAGATGTATATACATGTGAATGTGACTGTCTAATGTGACTGACTGAGGAATACAGAACAGAACAAACAAAACAAATGCTCATAAGTCAAGTCTCTGTGGCTTGCGTCTGATCCTCGTCAACCGCCAAAGAGGTGGTGGAGGGAATGACGGCGAGTGGGAGGCACGACTGGTGGCCTCGTGGTTCGAGGTGTCTGGAAATGGCAATTCGACATGTGAAAATGGAGGGGAAAGTGGTTGTGGGCAAGCAACTTTTCGCAGTGCTCTTCGATTCCTTTGCACAATGGAGCCATCAGCCATACGTATGACATAGAATCTGGGCACGGCCTGTCGAACAACAACAGCCGGAGCAGACCACCCACCATCCGGTATCTTGATCCTGACCGTGTCTGCCAGGGATAGCACCTCCAGATCGGTGGCATGTGTGTCAAATCCCTGCTTCTGGCTGTCGCGAAGCTGCTGCATCTTCTGCAGCACAGGGAGGTGATCAAGGTTGGGCAGGTGTATGACTGGAAGCGTTGTCCGCAGGTCCCTGTTCATCAGGAGTTGAGCTGGTGACATGCCAATGAACAAGGGAGTTGCCCGGTACGCAAGTAGTGCAAGGTGTATGTCGGAAGTGGAGTCCGAGGCCTTGCGGATGAGGTGCTTAACGATGTGCACCCCTTTTTCGACTTTGCCATTGGACTGCGGATAGTGCGGACTGGAGGTGACATGCCTGAAATTGTAGCTCTGAGCAAACGTGGACCATTCTCGACTGTGGAAGCACGGGCCATTGTCGCTCATGACGGTGTTCGGGATGCCATGCCGTGAGAATGTCTCTTTACACGCTTTGATGACGATCCGTGAGGTGAGGTCTGGCAGCTTCATCACCTCCGGATAGTTTGAAAAGTAATCGATGATTATATAGTCGCGACCATTCGCGTGGAATAGGTCAATGCCAACCTTGGACCATGGAGAGGTCTCTAGGTCATGTGGTTGGAGTGTCTCCTTGCTCTGCGCTGGTTGTAACCTCTGACAGGTTTCGCAGTTCAGGACCATGTCCGTGATGTCCTGATTGATGCCGGGCCAGTAGACAGCTTGCCGAGCCCTGCGTCTGCACTTTTCGATGCCCAGGTGTCCCAGGTGAATCTGCCGCAGCACCATGCTCTGGCGACGTAGCTGGATGACTATCCTGTCCAGCTTGAGCAGGGTGCCGGCGATCAGCGTCAGGTCGTCCTTGAAGTTGTAGAATTGAGGGCATTGCCCTTTCTGCCAGCCAGTGCTGAGGTTGTGGATGACTCGCTGCAACAGGGGGTCTTTGGCTGTCTCTTCTCGGATGAGAACGATCATCTGTTGCCGGGAGAGTGCTTGCACACAGTTGTACCTGCAATTCAATGTGCTGGATGATCTCCAGTGGTTTACTGGGTGAGGTGACGGAGCGGGACAATGCATCGGCGATGATGAGCTCCTTGCCAGGTGTGTACACCAAATTGGAATTATACCTCCGGAGTTTGAGCAGAATTCTCTGCGAACGAGGCATCATGTCATTCAGGTCCTTTTGGATGATGTGGACCAGAGGCCTATGATCCGTCTCAACAGTAAATGTTGGCAAGCCGTAGACATAATCATGAAATTTGAGGATGCCGGTGAGAAGACCTAAACACTCCTTCTCAACCTGCGCATATCTGGTCTCAGTGGGATGTGGTGATATGCATCACTGTAAATACACAAGGGGTTAATGTGAACACACTACACCTAGCTAGACACCAGAGGGAGCACCAGAGACATGACACACAGACATTCAACCAATAGGTCAGTAAGAAAGGACACGGCCAATTGGCAGTCACGACACACCCAGACGTGACACTACCACAGGGGGGCATTATACCAACCCATATAAAAGGACACAGCACACATGCTCAGTTTCTTTTCAGTGGAGACACTTAGTGAGTACAGACAGGGTTGATTGAAACACATCACACCCACCACGTGGATTGTAGCAGACTGGTTAGTTAGTCTGAGTAGCTACAGCAGGATTAACAGGAGAGTCGAATCCAAGTAGGAGAATTGTTACTAGTTTAATAAATGTGTTAAAGCTATCTCCAAGTCGGAACCTTCCTTTGTCAGAGTATACATCAAGGAAGCAGCTTATGCTACGTCAAGAGCATAACAAAACATGATACCAGATTGTGACTGTTTAAATCACTACAGCTCAACTCAACAAAATCGTGACAACCAGCAACAGCACCCAGGCAAGATGATCGAGATTCCGGTTCCACAGCGGCTCAGGTGCCACGGCAATCTCAGTGCAAACTGGAAAGTTTGAGATCTTCCTGGTAGCAGCCGACCTACAAGACGTGGTCGATGCTGAAAAGACAGAGCTTCTCACCATCGCGGGTGCAGGAGCGGAAGAAATCTTCAAAACATTCAAGTTCTTCAAAGGACAAGACAAGAGTGAATTCCAGACAGTCCTGGACAAGTTCGAACGATATTGCGAGGAAAAGACAAAGAAACCAACAGAAAACAGTAAAAGGGGCGCCAATACTAACCACGAGGCCGGGGTGGGCGAATGACAATTTTGATTGGTGGCCATCTTGGAAAAGGTGCCGCACATGCGCAGTTGAGAGAAATGCGCAAAGTAAAGGAACAGTGATCTGCGCATGCGCAATCGCTTCCTATGCTCTACATCACAAGCGTTGTGACGTCAGAGGGCCCGGACCATGCCCACTTAAAGGGGAAATATCCCACAACAAGAAAAAAAATCTTTAAGCCTCAAAACAAGATTCTTTCACCTGAAACGACAGCACAATGCCTGAACTTCGACCAGTAGCTGAAAGTAACCTCTGCAGAACCCTGCAACAAGTTAGCACCGCCCAAAGAGATGATACAGTCCTTGAAGGCTACGACTCAGACGATGATTTCATCATTGGAGATGGTGACCCCAGTACCAAATCCGAACCGCAACGAGATGTGTTCTACAGTGAAGAATCCGACACAGACGCGGATGTGTTCTTCGGATTTGAGGATCTTCAGCCCAGTTTATATGACATCCCGACTCGTGAGTGCAGGATTATTCTGTGGCCTGACACCAAGAGTCAGAGAGCGGTACAACCCACATAGAGCAGCCAGCTGCCACACAGAGAGTGGTCCACGCACCGCAAAAGGTCCCCGACTCCACACAGAGAGTGGTTCATGCACCGTGAAGAATCCCCGACTCCACACAGAGAGTGGTCCACGCATCACAAAGGGTCCCAGCCTCCACACAGAAAGCGATGAAAGACTCCACAGCGAGACAACTGCACATCTCCACACAGAAAGTGACTCCAGTGACACAAGCCTCCGCAGTGAGCTCGTGGACAGACACCACGATAGAAGAAACGCAAGACACCAGAGTGCAGTCCTTGCATGAACAAGAGGTGGCAGTGAGACAACTGCACGTCTCCACACAGAAAGTGACTCCAGTGACACAAGCCTCCACAGCGAGCTTGTGGACAGCCTCCACGATAGAAGCAACACAGGACTCCAGAGCGTAGTCTTTGCATGAACAAGAAGTGACTCGAGTGACTCAAGCCTCCACAGCGAGTTCGTGGACAGCCTCCATGATAGAAGCAATGCAAGACTCCAGAGCGCAGTACTTGCATGAACAAGAAGTGATGACAGTCTCCACAGCGAGACCAATGCACGATTCCACACAGGAAACGCTGCAAGACGCCACAGAGGGAGTGACACAAGCCTCCACAGCGAGCTTGTGGACGGACTCCACGATGGAAGGAACGCAAGACTCCAGAGCGCAGTCCTTGCATGAACAAGACCATCAGGGTCTCGCAACCTTCTCTGAGCAACCAGCAGCAGACAATGCAGGTCTGCCACAGGTCAAGTGAATGACAGAAAGACTCTGACGGTCTACCCAGCTCAAGTGAACGACAAGAAGACACTGAGGCTCTACCCACTGTATGTGCGACAAGTGACGACGGCATCCCACTTCCCATACCAGATGTGCAATGTGACAGACCTCAGCTAGTGTGTACAGAGGCACTTGACCATCACAGTGAGACTACTGGTGACTCCGGTGACACCACGTTACTTCAAACCTCATTCGCTCGAGCCTCTCCACAAGCAAATGCATTCCTGAATGTTTTGACTCCAGACCAGGAGCATCACGAAACCTCAGAAGATTCAAGTGAACCTGAAATTACTCTGGACGGGGAGCTTCAAGAAACCTCAGCTGATTCAGGTGAACCAGAAAGGACTCCAGACGGGGAGCATCGACAAGCCAAAACTGACTCAGGTGAAACAGACCAGACTCCAGACGGGGAGCATCGACAAGCCAAAACTGATTCCAGTAAGCCGGACATGACTCCAGACGGGGAGTGCCGCAAACTCAGTGACGGCATGCTCAAGAAAACAGCAGATGCCACAAAGGACGCTGACACGAGTAACTGTGTGAAGGACTCGTATTATCCACAGAGTGTGGTCCTTGAGCGCAGCAAACATGACAACAAAACCAACCAACACAATAACAACATCAAAGACAATAGCAAGAAGCGTACCAAAGGCAACAACGTCGACAACAAGCACGACAAAAACAACACCAATGGAACTACGACTGGTACAACATGGTACAACTCTGCAAATGCGGGACACTGTTACTGCTCAGCTCAGTACAGTAACATACCATGGCAGGACGACACAGATTGCATACATCGCTACCACAAGCATCGAAAGAAAACAAGAGTCCAAATCAGACAACAAAGTGATTTGACCACTTCTTGGTTCCTTACGCACAGGGACACTGACGGCATTCACAAGGACATGCCACCATCAACATCACCAACTCACCAACCAAACAAGAAAGCCACTCGACCATAATAATTACTGAACTTTGGACTCGTACATATGATTTGGACTTATTGTGTAATCATCACTCATCATGATTTGTACATGTCATCACTTATCTACCTATTTTGTTCAATTTTCTTTAACACTGTACAGAAAATATGTAACACGAAAAAAGGAGGGATGTGGTGATATGCATCACTGTAAATACGCAAGGGGTTAATGTGAACACACTACACCGAGCTAGACACCAGAGGGAGCACCAGAGACTTGACACACAGACATTCAACAAATAGGTCAGTAAGATAGGACACGACCAATGGGCAGTCATGACACACCTAGACATGACACTACCACAGGGGGGCATTACACCAACCCACATAAAAGGACACAGCACACATGCTCAGTCTCTTTCCAGTGGAGACACTTAGTGAGTACAGATAGGGTTGATTGAAACACATCACACCCACCACGTGGATTGTAGCAGACTGGTTAGTTAATCTGAGTAGCTATAGTAGGATTAACAGGAGAGTCGAATCCAAGTAGGAGAATTCTTAATAGTTTAATAAATGTGTTAAAGCTATCTCCAAGTCTGAACCTTCCTTTGTCAGAGTGTACATCAAAGAAGCAGCTTATGCTACGTCAAGAGCACAACAAAACATGGGTGTCATTGCCCGTGACGCGTATGCTACTGGTACCCAGGATGACGTGTCGTCTCTTTGAAGCAACACCGCCCCAATGCCATCCTGACTCGCACCTTTGGATATCTTGGTCTCTCGGTCTGGGTCAAAGAATGCAAGGCCGGGTGTAGTGGTGAGCTTGGCTTTCAGCTCCAGCCACTGTGTTCGGTGCTCCGCCTTCCACTCAAAGGCGGTTGATTTTTTTCACCAGGTTACGTAGGGCCGTGGTGTGTGTGGCCAAATTCGGGATGAACTTGCCAAGGAAATTGACCATTCCCAGGAAGCGCAGTACTGCCTTCTTGTCCCCGGGGACTTTCATTGCCTCGGTGGCTTTAATTTTGTCTGTGTCCGGGCGCGCACCGTGTCGCGAAATCTGATCGCCCAGGAACTTCAGCGTGGGTGTCTCAAAACAGCACTTGGACCTGTTTAGCTTGAGGCCATGTTCATGTATGCGTCGGAATACTTTCTTGAGTCGCGACACGTGTTCCTCCGGGGTTGTGGACCAGATTATGATATCGTCAACGTAGACACGAACCCCTTCTATTCCCTCCATCATCTGTTCCATGATGCGATTGAAAATCTCTGATGCCGAAACGATGCCAAATGGCATTCGGTTGTCGCAGAACCTGCCAAAAGGTGTGTTGAAGGTGCAGAGCCGCTGCTGGATTCTTCATGTTGGATTTGCCAAAATCCTTGGGATGCGTCCAATTTTATTAAGAAGCGCCCGTGTGCCATCTCACTCGGGATTTCCTCCCTCTTCGGGATGGGGTAATGTTCTCGCATAATGTTTTTGTTTAGATCCTTGGGGTCAATGCAGATGCGTAGGTCCCCCAAAGGCTTCTTTACGCACACCATCGAGCTGACCCAGTCGGTTGGTTCAGTGACCTTGGAGATGATGCCTTTGTGTTGTGGACTCGTGAGCTCTGCCTTCAGGCACTCTCTCAGTGGAGCAGGGACACATCGTGGTGCGTGGACCACTAGCTTGGCATCAGGCCGCGGTAGAATCTTGTATTCGTACGGCAGCGTGCCCATCCCGCTAAATACATCTGGATACTGGGTTAGGATGTTGTTGATGCTTGCCTGAAGATTCGAATGGGATGGCGTCGTGGTGTAGACCCTTTGAATGAGGTTCAGTTGCTTGCAGGCGTGCGCACCTAGCAGGAATGCCCTGTCTGGTTTAACAATCTCGAAGCGTAAGCTTGCTTATGTGTGTCAGCTGGACACCTGCAGATGGCAGGACCCCAGTGCCTTATTGCATTTCCATTGTAGTCCAGGAGTTTTCAGGCAGCTGGAAGGACTGTGGGAGTTTCTTGATTCTCTTGAAGTCCACCTGTGAAATCAGGTTGGCGGAGGCACCTGTGTCCAGTTTGAACTGGATGGGGCAGTGGTTGACCTTCATCACTTCATGCCATTCGTCCTCGGAATCCACGGCCAGGATTGATTGGACTTGCGATGTGTCCGGTGTGGCGTATTCACACTTCGTAATAATGCCCACTCGGTAAGTGTTGTCCAGGTATTCATCATCTGGATCGTCGCACTGCCTGGATCAGAGACATGCATTAGGTGTTGCACACTTCTGATGCGCCGCTGTCGGAATTGGGAGCGCCGACTCCTGACAGGTGCTGCAGATCTGCACAGGGCTGCATAGCGGTTGGTTTCCCACAGTTTAAACAGCGTTTGCCTCTTCCAGGGCAGTTTTTAAAAAAATGGGTGGTGCCGCAGTTCGCACATCATGACGCTCAGTGCGTGGTTGCGCATGCGCGGTGCGGTTCTCAGACGTCTGCACCTGCGCAGTGCAGTTTTCGGCCGTTTCGTGTTCCCGATCGCATTCCGCATGCGGCGGGCCCTGGGAAGAGCGCGCAAAATGGCGGCTTTTGTCAATGTGGAGGCTTTGCATCCGGGAGATGGCCTGAACACACTCCACCTCGTGGGAGGCTTGTTTTTCACTTTCTGCCGTTTTGTACTGTGAATAGCGATTTTTAGCGCGCTCATGCACAGTACACGTTTCAATTGCGACTGGCAGGGTCATGTGCTTGATTTTCAACAATTGCTCTTGCAGAGGATCAGAGTGGACTCCAAAAACGATTTGGTCTCTGATCATGGAGTCAGTGATATCACCAAAGTTGCAGGATCGCGCTAACAGTCTAAGGTTAGTTAGATAGGAGGTGAAGGATTCGTCTTTACCTTGCATCCTCTGCTTGAAGATGTAGCGCTCGAAGATTTCATTGGTGTCCACCACACAGTGGCTGTCGAATTTGTCCAGGATGGTTTAGTACTTCGTTTTGTCCTGCCCTTTGGAAAAGTGAAAGGAGTTGAAGATCTCTATCGCATGGTCACCCGCAGTGGTGAGTAGAAGAGCTATCTTCCGCACATCGGTCGTGCCATTGAGATCGGATGCTTCCACGTATAGTTGAAATTTCTGTTTGAATGATCGCCAGTTGGCACTAAGATTGCCGGTGGTCCTGAGCTGATGAGGAGCCTCAATATTGTCCATTGAGCCTGTATGCAGTAGCTGGTTGTCACGGATCTTGCTGAGTTGAACTAAATAACTAACAGTTGCACTAACAGTCACTCCTAATAGCGTGTTGTGTTATGCTGCTTCGGATAACACAGGCTGCTACTTGATGTAGTCTTAACTAAAGGATGCTCCAGACTCTGAAATGAGTTCAACGTGTTCATTGAACTATTAACACAGTTCTCAAATGAGTTGGACTCTCTGCTAATCTAACTGTAGTAACTCAGTCTAACTGTACCAGCTTGCTCTGAGCCACGTGCTGGGGTGTGATGCTGCTGATCAACCCTGTCTAACTCTCTAGACGTCTGTCTGTGGAAAGAGGCAGGGTGTGAATGCCTCATCCCTTTTATAGTGTTTATGTAATGTCCCCTTATGGTGATGCCACCTCTGATTGTCCTGACTGCCCATTGGTTGTGTCCTATTCTGAGTGTTCATTGGTTGCATGTTTGCATATCATGACAGCGCTTTTGGATAAAGGGTACAGACTGGAGGGCCAGAAAAGAGGACATTAGAGCCATCAAACCTCAATGGGAAAGATATATGTATGAAGGTTTCAGTGGTGCTGAAGCCGAGGTGCACTGGAAGTGGGCAATGTTACGAGGGGAAATTAGTAGTGCTTATGGTGGATGGCCTTGGTTTTTCTGATATCCAGTTAGAGGAAATTATGCTTGTCCATAAGGATATGGGTGGCTCGGTGGCATAGTGTTTAGCACTACTGCTTCACAGTGCCAGGGGCCCACCCAGGTTTGATTTTGCTTGTTCTCGCCGTGTCTGTGTGGGTTTCCTTCAGGTGCTCCGGTTTCCTCCCACAGTCCAAAGATGTACAGATTCGGTGGATTGGCCATGATAAATTGCTCCTTAAATGTCCAAAAAAGATATGTCGGTTAGGTGGGGATAGGTGGATTGGCAATGCTAAATATTCCCTTAATGTCCAAAAAAGATGTGTAGGTTAGGTGCGGTTTTGGGGATAGGGCAGGGGAGTGGGCCTGGGTAGGGTGCTCTTTCAGAGGGTCAGTGCAGACTCGATGGGCTGAATGACCACCTTCAGAACTGTCAGGATTCTATGTCTGACAGGAAATCTGGCAGCACAGACACAATGATAACACCTCGGGAAACTCCATGCTTGCATGTTAAATCTGTTTGAAAGGCTTCATTCATGACCTTGGTTTGGATCAATTTAGTGTGGGGCCCAGGAGCATCAGCCTCCTGAATGCTGAGGCCTGAGGCTCCCCCAGCACTGGCCTGAGGTCTCATTTCAGTGTCACTCACAAGGAGGGAAGAAGACCAAATAATATTGGCAACCTTTCAGAACTGCCGTAAAGTCAACAGCAATTAAATTCTTGATTTCTGGTACACGGTCGCGAGCAACCCAGGAGAACAAGCATAGGTCCGGAAGATAGGCTGCCGTTTGCATCGCTGTAACATCTTACAAAGATCACTTCAACTGCAAAGTAAAAGTGAGCCAACAAGAATCGTTCTTCGCTCCAAGCGTGTTATAATTTAGAGATTAATGTTTTCACTTGAGACAAGTTGGTTGGTTACTTAGGATACACTAATTTCATTTTGTTGCCTCCATGATCCAACTTTAATCACAGTAACACCCAAAAATGTCATCATAACAACAAACATATTTGATTCTGATGTACATTCTTGTGAAAGAAGATGAATTCCTTCTGTTCGAGATGGCAGGCTCTCCAGAATATTTGTTAACTCACTGCTGCCTGATGTAGCTGCCAAGGAGACTGGTTTTGTAAAATAACCTTTGAAACAAATTGCCCTTTGAGATGTAGCCATCTCAGATGGCCACCTGCAAAGGACCATGGGAATTATGGCCAACCCAGGACTCAGACACACTCAGAGCTTGTGTGTGTATTTGCAACCCAGATAGCCAGACGCAATAGAATCCCCGCTCGTTTGCATTCTAATGGCCCATTTCCCCAGAACAAAAGGACTGTACTCAGGTAACCGATACAATGCAGACTAATTGGCGCCACTCCCTTTGCTAAGAAAGCCCAAACAGCCAAGGTCAATGACCGCTCAGGACACGCCCAGCCATCAAGGTACCCGCCCCTTTATTGGCCAAAATCGAAGGCAGTGATTGAAGCCTATCGAATTATTGGGTCCAAAGCTAAGGACCGCCCAAAGAGCGTGAAATCCCAGAGGGATAAAAAGAGACACAGCCATGTGTTCGGTCTCTCTTGGCCCCGGCCTACGCCTAAAACCAAGTATAGCATTACGACCAGAAGACAAGTTCAAGCCCAAGGATCGCTACCAGACAGATAAGCCCAGCAGAAACGAAGCCACTTCTTCTACCCAGCCATGCACGATCCGAACAAAGGCCTTGTTCAAGTGCAAAGAGCCAGTTGCACTGAAGTTAAGTATAGGTTATTGTAGTTGTTAGGTGTAGTTTAACTTGTAATGTTTTATGTTTCATGTCGAAGTAATCCTTGTGTGTAAATAAACTTATCTTTGAACTTGAACTGACTATGTGGTTGTTTGGGGTTTGATCGATATCTGGTAAAGCCTTGTGGTGGTATCATTTGATACCTGGCGACTCTGAAAAGCAATATTATCATTAATAACTGCCATATCTAGCTAATTTGGCAACATTATTGGCCTCTCCGGTGCCGATTGGCAACATTATAGGTGACGCTGGTGGGATAGTATTCCACTCATTAAAAAGAGCAACATAAGGTTTTTGTGCACAGACATAGGTGACTTCTTCACTCACTGGGCTTGCAGAGGTGTGCAATGAATCACCTGTAAGATAAATTCTCTTTAGAATTCTTTTTAATTTAAGGGGCAATTGAGCTTGGTCAATCGACCTACCCTGCACAACTTTGGGTTGTGGGGGTGAGACCTGGGGAGAATGTGCAAACTCCACACGGACAGTGACCTGGGACCCGGATCAAACCCGGGTCCTCGGCACCGTGAGGCATCAGTGCTAACAACTGCGCCACCATGCCAACCCTACAAAGTCTCTTTATTGTTTGATAAACCCTAAGGGGAGACAGTGGTGTAGTCAAACTGTCACTGGATAGTGTTCCAGAGGCCCGGGCTAATGCTTTGAGGACATGGGTTCAAAATCCCACCCCTGCAGGTTGTGGAATTTAAATTCAATTAAAAATCTGGTTTTGGAAAACGAGCCTCAGTAATGGTTGTGGTGATATGCATCACTGTAAATACACAAGGGGTTAATGCAAATACACTAAGACTAAATAAACACTAGAGGGAGCACCAGAGACATTATGACACACACACATTCAACCAATAGGCCAGTAAGATAGGACACGACCAATGGGCAGTCAAGACGCACCCAGAGGTGACACTACCACAAGGGGGCAACCCATATAAAAAGACAGGGCACACATGCTCTTGATCTTTCCATAGGCGACACTCAGGCGACACAGGGGCCGATCGGAAGCATCGCACCCACGCATGGCTTAGAGCAGACTGGTTAGTTAGATTAAGTTACTATAGCAAGATCAGCAGGAGAGTCGAACTCAAGTAAGAGAATTGTTAACTGTTCAATAAATGTGTTAAACCTATCTCCAAGTTTGAACCTTCCTTTGTCAGAGTATACATCAAGGAAGCAGCTTATGCTACATGAAGAAGCATAACACAACATGGTACCAGGGGTGCCTGTTCCAGGAGTGGCCTGTTGAATTTATATAGTTCAACTCAACAAATCCGTGACTACCAGCAACAGCACCCAGGCTAGATGTTCGAGATTCCGGTTCCACAGCAGCTCAGGTACCATGGCAATCTCAGTGCCAACTGGCATATGTTCAGGCAGAGATTTGCGATCTACCTGGTAGCAGTCGACCTACATGGCGTGGCAGATGCAGAGAAAATAACGCTTCTGCTAACAACTGCAGGTGCAAGAGCAGCAGAAATCTTCAAGACCTTCAAATACTCAAAAGGGCAAGACAAGAGAGACTTCCAGACAGGCCTGGACAAATTTGAAACATACTGCGAGGAAAACAAAAGAGGGAATGGTAAAAGAGGCACCAATACTCACCACGAGGCAAAGGCAGGCCTGCAAATGCAAAAAAATGGCAGTTTTGATTGGCAACCATCTTGGGAAAGGAGCAGCACATGCGCAGTTCCCCAAAGGACTCCAGATGGGGAGTGCCGACAAGCTAAAGATGATTCTAGTGAACCGGACATGACTCCAGACGGGGAGCGCCGAGGAATCAGAGACGGCACGCTCAATGAAACAGCAGATGCCATAAAGGATACTGACACAAGTAACTTTGTGAAGGACTCGAATTCTCCACTCGGTGTGGTCATTGAGCGCAACAAACACAACAACAAAGACAACAACAAGAAGCGTGCCAAAGGCACCAACATCAACAACAAACATAACAAAAACAACAACACTGGATCAACGACTGGTATGACATGGTACAACTCTGCAAATGCAGGCCAATGTAACGGCACAGCTTCTAACACTGGCAAGAGTACAGCCATTCCATGGCATGACAGCAAATCTCACCGATTCAAGTTTGCTCCACTACAAACAAGCAAACCAGCTTTCAAGGCAGATGAGTTTGCTCCACTACGAACAAGCAAACCAGCTTTCAAGGCAGATGAGTTTGCTCCACTACGAACAAGCAAACCAGCTTTCAAGGCAGCTGACATACTGCATCGATATCGCAATCACAAGAAACAGTCCAGGTTGGACGACACAGATGACATACTGCATCGCTACCACAAGCATAACAAAAAAGAGTGCAAATCAGACAACAAAGTGATTTGAACATTTGAACACCTCCTGATGACTTCTTGGTTCCTTAAGCACAGGGACACTGATGGCGTTCACAAGAACATGCCACCATCAACATCACCACTTCAATGACAATACAAGAAAGCCACTCGACCATATTAATTCATGAACTTTGGACTCATACATATTATTTGGTATTGTATGATCATCACTGTCATCATGACTTGTACATGTCATCACTTATCTATCTATTTTATTCAATTTTCTTTCACACTGTACAGAAAATACGTAACACGAAAGAAAGGGGGATGTGGTGATATGCATCACTGTAAATACACAAGGGGTTAATGCAAATATACTAAGACTAAATAAACACTAGAGGGAGCACCAGAGACATCATGACACACAGACATTCAACCAATAGGTCAGTAAGATAGGACACGACCAATGGGCAGTCAAGACACACCCAGAGGTGACACTACCACAAGGGGGCTACCCATATAAAAGGACAGGGCACACATGCTCTTGCTCTTTCCACAGGCGACACTCAGGCGACACAGGAGCCGATCGGAAGCATCGCACCCACGCATGGCTTAGAGCAGACTGGTTAGTTACATTGAGTTACTGTAGCAAGATCAGCAGGAGAGTCAAACTCAAATAGGAGAATTATTAACTGTTCAATAAATGTGTTAAACCTATCTCCAAGTCTGAACCTTCCTTTGTCAGAATATACATCAAGGAAGCAGCTTATGCTACATGTAGAAGCATAACACAACAATGGTGACCACGAAACTTGGATGGATTGTTGTAAAAACCCTCCTGGTTCACTAACGTCCTATAGGGAAGGAAATCTGCCATCCTTACCTGGCCTGATCTACCCATGACTCCAGGTCCACAGCAATGTGCTTGATTGTTCCGCGGATGGAAATGGCTGGCACGAGGGGACATAGCTTTAAACTGAGGGGTAATAGATATAGGACAGAGGTCAGAGGTAGGTTCTTTACACAAAGAGTAGTGAGGCCGTGGAATGCCCTACCTGCAACAGTAGTGAACTCGCCAACATTGAGGGCATTTAAAAGATTATTGGATAAACATATGGATGATAATGGCATAGTGTAGGTTAGATGGCTTTTGTTTCGGTGCAACATCGTGGGCCGAAGGGCCTGTACTGCGCTGTATCGTTCTATGTTCTATGTTCTATGTTAACTGCCCTCTGAAATGCCCCAGCTGCTCCATTGCAAGAGCGATTAGGAACAGGCAACAAATGCTGGTCTTGCCAATGTGGGTGTATCCCATCAAAGAATAAAAAAACTGAAATTGACCTGAATTCCACCTAAATTTGTGAGTAATTTAAAAATGCTTAAGTTTTAATTTGTCAAAATCTTGTTAATTTGCAACTCAATTAATATTATGAGTGCATTGAAAATACCTACTTTCCTTAGTGTCTAAAAATAGGAATAAATGAAATAAATAGTTTGGTATCACAGAACTTGAGTATGGATGTAAAAAAACATTTTGTCGAAGTTTTTAGTGTTGCATTGATCTGGACAATCGCACAAATACCAAATGTCAGGAGAAACAACAACTTTATATTGCATGAGAAGAGAGGGCTGATAGGGTGGCAAATGGATTCTGATTGGCAGCACCATTGCCATGGTAAATGCAGTATTCACCATGTCAGTCGCCATTAATAATAGTAATCTTTATTGTCACAAGTAGGCTTACATTAACACTGCAATGAGGTTACTGTGAAAAGTCCCGAGTCGCCACATTCCGGCGCCTGTTCGGGTACACAGAGGGAGAATTCAGAATGTCCAAATTATCTAACAGCGCGTCTTTTGGGACTTGTGGGAGGAAACCGGAGCACCCGGAGGAAACCCACACAGACACGGGGAGAACGTGCAGATTCCGCACAGACAGTGACCCAAGCCGGGAATCGAACCTGGGACCCTGGCGCGGTGAAGCAACAGTGCTAACCACTGTGCTACCGTGTCGCCAATAACTGGTGCATTCTCCATGGTAATGCCTCTAACAATCAGACTCCATTTGCCAACCAATCAGCACTCTCTTCTCTTACAGACTAAAGTCATTGGGCGGAATCTTACCATATTTTTTCAAAGTGTCAAGCTCAGACTGAAAACTGGCATGTAAATCCCCAGCTGCACAGATCAGTTTCCTCTCTAGGTCTTGCGCCTCGCTGAGAAAATAAAATGAGTGGGCGTGGTTTACGCCATTACCCTGGCGAGGCAGAGCCTGATGGAGCTGGTACCCGGTTCCACAGAGATCAGGGCGTCATCTTTAAAGGGTGGCCCGATCAACACCATCTCCCAGGAAATCATCGGGTAGCCTCCCATCCACCACTGCAGAAGTACAGCCGGAGTTCCCTTTCTCAGTGCCCACTTCCCCCCATGACTGCAGGTTCTCCCCTCCCCTCCCCACACCACACATAACTGGAACCCTCCACCCATTTGGGCTCCCATGACACTGCCCCATGGAACTGCCTCTTGGCACTGCCCGGGCATGTACCCCTCCCCCCTCCACCACCCCCCATGGGCTATTCTTACCTTAGCCCCCCCTCAACTGAATCTGTTTAAACCTCACCAATGTAATGTCACATCAGTGAGGTTTGAATATTCAATGAGGAGGGATCATGTGGTGGGGGCTCGTTATGATATTTAAATTTATACAAATCCATTAAAATTAGGTTCTCGTCTTTTGAGTGTGATCCTCATGATGTCACCAGCAAGAGGGGGAATGGAAATCGATTTAAAAAGAATCGCGTTTCCCAATTCTCTCCATACCTCTGCCTGCACTGCCATTCTCTCTGAAGGCGAACTCGGGCTGGAAATTGCCCCGTTGTTTCCCCTGATTTTGGTATTCTTGCGATTGACCTGATGAGTGTGAGATGAAAAGTTTCAACAAAATGTCCTTTTTCAGGAATACAAAAATGAAAGAATCTAAATAACATCTATTAACAAGGTTCAGTGGAAGATGGAACATTTTATAGGGTAATCAAATTTATCAAGCATCTGATGGGATGTTTCCAGTAGATATATAGGACAAAATATTGGATAATGTTCATTAGTGGGAGTGGGATTGCAATGCGCAATTACACCACACCCAATTAAGGTGATGTAAGACCATAAGATATAGGAGCAGAATTAGGTCACTCGACCCATCGAGTCTGCTCCGCCCTTCAATCATAGCTGATATTTTTCTCATTCCCATTCTCCTGCCTTCTCTCCATAACCCCTGATCCTTATTAATCAAGAACCTATCTATTTCTGTCTTAAAGACACTCATTGATTTGGCCTCCACAGCCTTCTGCGGCAAAGAGTTCCACAGATTCACCACCCTCTGGCTGAAGAAATTCCTCCTCATCTGTTTTAAAGGATCATTCCCTTTTGTCTGAGATGGTGTTCTCTGGTTCTAGTTTTTCCTACAAGTAGAAACATCCTCTCCACGTCCACTCTATCCAGGCCTCGCAGTATCCTGTAAGTTTCAATAAGATCCTCCCTCATCCTTTTAAACTCCAACAGACCCAGAGTCCTCAACCGTTCCTCATACGACAAGCTGTTCATTCCAGGGATCATTCTTGTGAATCTCCTCTGGGCTCTTTCCAAGGCCAGCACATCCTTCCTTGGATACAGGGCCAAAACTGCTCACGATGCTCCAAATGGGGTCTGCCTAGAGCCTTATACAGCCTCAGACGTACATCTCTGGTCTTGTATTCTGGCCCTTTTGACATGAATGCTAACATTGCGTTTGCCTTCTTAACTGCCGACTGAACCTGTACATTAACCTTAATAGAATTATGAACAAGGACTCCCAAGTCCCTTTGTGCTTCTGATTTCCTAAACATTTCCCCATTTAGAAAATAGTCTATGCCTTAATTCCTCCTTCCAAAGTGCAATATCTCACATTTCTCCACATTGTATTTCATTTGCCACTTCATTGCCACTTTCCTAGCTTGTGCAAATCTTTCTGCAGCCCCTTTGCTTCCTCAATGCTACCTGTCCCTCTACAGATCTTAGTATTCTCTGTAAACTTAGCAACAGTACTTCCAGTTTCTTCTTCCAGATCATTAATTTATACTGTGAAACGTTGTGGTCCCAGCACAGATCCCTGAGGCACACCACTAGTCACCGATTGCCATCCTGAAAAAGACCCCTTTATCTCCACTCTCTGCCTTCTGCCAGTCTGTGAATCCTCTATCCATGCCAGGATCTTACCCTTAACACCATGGACTCTTAACTTATTTAACAATCTCCTATGCGGCACCTTGTCAAAGCCTCTGGAAATCTAAATAAATCACGTCCACTGGTTCTCCTTTGTCTAACTTCCTTGTTACCTTCTCAAAGAGCTCTAACAGATTTGTCAGACATGACCTCCCTTTGACAAAGCCATGCTGACTCAGTCCTATTTTATCATGCACTTCCAAGTACTCCGCGATCTCATCTTTAATAACGGACTCTAAAATCTTACCAATGACCGAAGTCAGGCTAACCGGCCTATAATTTCCCATCTTCTGCCTCCCTGCCTTGTTAAACAGTGGTGTTACATTAGCCACTTTCCAGTCCTCTGGGACCCTTCCTGCCTCCAGTGATTCCTGAAAGATCACCACCAATGCCTCCATGTAGGTAGAATGGAAACCTCATGCTGTTTCCATGATTGCAGATTTGTGTGAGGCTAACATTAGTTTAACTTACTCTTCATTTCCTCACACCAGTCTGCAGGTTTTAACTGGGAGGTACATTTTGGCGATATCAGGTGCTGGAAGTAGCTGTGAAAGTTTTTCAGAAGTAAGAAACAGGAGCAATTGAACCACAGGCAGGAGAGGGGAGTCTCTGATTCACCACTGGAGGATTGGAGCTGGAAAGAAGGAAGAAGGTAATTTATTGACAGGTTCAGAGGCCCTATAGACAAGCACTTAAAATGGAATGGGAACAGATAGCTACAGAGGTAAATGCTAGGTGTCTGGCCATGAGGACTTGGTTACAGTTTCAGAAAAAGTTCAATAATCTAGTGGCCAAGGTCAAGATCAGTGAGTGCATTACTCACCCATCAATAATCTCTAGCAATTGGGACCCATGTCCAAAATTCAAATGTGCAGCAGCAGGACCGGGCAAGACAACTGCTCCAGCTCCATCAATCACAGGGTATTCTCCTTCATGCCCTTGCCAATCCTCCAATCATAACTTCTGTCTCAGGAGCAACAGGGTTGGGAGGGAGAGAACCCGTGATTGGAGAAGCTGGAACAATGAGAATAGGAGAGATGAGATGAGAGTAACTGTCCTTGACATCAAAGTAGCATTTGATTGAGTGTGGGATTAAGGAGCCCCAGCAAAACTGGAGTCAATAGAGTCAGGGAAAAAACTCTCCACTGGTTGGAGTCATACCTAGCACAAAGCAAGATGGTTGTGGTGACTGAAGGTCAGTCATCTCAGTTCTGGGACATCACTGCAGGAGTTCCTCAGGGTAGAGTCCTAGGCTCAACCATCCACCGCTGCTTCATCAATGACCTTCCTTCCATCACAAGGTCAGAAGTGGGGATGACCATTGATGACTGCACAAGGTTCAGCACCATTCGGGACTCCTCAGATAATGAAGCAGTCTATGTACAAATGCAGCACGATCTGGACAATATCCAGGCTTGGGCTGACAAATGGCAAGTAACATTTGTGCCACACAAGTGCCAGGCAATGACCATCTCCGACAAAAGATGATCTAGCCATTGCCCCTTGACATTCAATGTCATTATATCGCAAATCCCTTACTATAAACATTCTGGGGGTTACCATTGACCAGAAACTTATTAGTACTTGGAACTATGATGTTGTGGCTATCACAGAAACATGGTTAATGGAAGGGCAGGATTGGCAGCTGAATGTTGGAGGATATAAATGCTTCAGGAGAGGTAGAGGGGAATGTAAAAGAGGTGGGGGGGGGGGGCAGCATTACTGGTTAAGGAGAATATTATAGCCATACTGCGGGAGGACACCTCGGAGGACTCATACAATGAGGCAATCTGGGTAGAGCGCAGGAACAGGAAGGGGGCAATCACAATGTTGGGGGTTTATTATAGGCCCCCCAACTGCCAGCTATAAATGGAGGAGCAGATGGGTTGAGAGATTTTGGATAGGTGCAAAAGTAACGGTTGTTGTGGTAGGGGATTTTAACTTCTCCTGTATTGACTGGGACTCACTTAGTGCTTGGGGCTTGGATGGGGCAGAGTTTGTAATGCGTATCCAGGAAGCCTTCTTGATGCAATATGTAGATAGTCCAACTAGGGAAGGGTCAGTATTGGACGTGGTATTGGGGAATAAGCCTGGACAGGTGTTTGAGGTTTCAATAGGGAAACATTGTGGGAGTAGTGACCACAATTCCATATGTTTTACGGTACATTTCAATAGGGCTGAGGGTAACCCTCGGATTAAGGTGCTAAACTGGGGAAAGGCAAATCACGATAACATTAGACAGGAATTGAAGAATTTGTGAACCTCTTCAAAAAGATAAATGAGGCTTTTGGACAGTCTAGAAGGGTGGGGCAGTCAAAACCCTTGAGGAGTATAAAGAAAGTAGGAAGGTATTTAAATGGGAAATTTGGAGGGCTAGGAGGGGTCATGAAAAGTCTTTGGCAAGTAGGATTAAGATGAATCCCAAAGCTTTTTATTCATATGTAAAAAGCAAGAGGGTGGCCAGGGAATAGATTGGACCACTTAAGGACAGTGGGCGGAATCTATGTATTAAGCCAGAGGAAATGGGCAAGGTACTAAATGAATACTTTGCATCAGTGTTCACCAAAGGACTTTGTGGAAGATGATTCTTGGGTAGGGTGTGTGGACAGCCTGGGACATCGAAAAGGAGGAGGTATTGGGTGTTTTAAAAGACATTAAGTCTCCTGAGCCAGATGGGGTTTACCCCAGAATACTGAGGGAAACAAGGGAGGAAATTGTTGGGGCCTTAACTGCCATCTGCGTATCTTCATTGGCTACAGGTGATATCCCAGAGGACTGGAGAATAGCTAATGTGGTACCTCTCTTTAAGAAAGGTAGCAAGGATAACCCTGGAAACTTAGGCTGGTGAGCCTCACGTCGGTAGAAATGGCAAATAGAGTTTAATCCAGACAAATGTGAGGTAATGCATTTTGGTAAGTCTAACATAGAGGGGAAATATACCATAAATGGCAAAACTCTTAGGAATATAGAACATCAGAGAGGTCTGGGCGTATAGGCCCACAGATCTTTGAAAGTGGCAACACAAGTGGACAAGGTAGTCAAAAAAGGGGCAGCACGGTGGCGCAGTGAGTAGCACTGCTGCCTCTCGGCGCCCAGATCCCAGGTTCGATCCCGGCTCTGGGTCACTGTCCGTGTGGAGTTTGCACATTCTCCCCGTGTTTGTGTGGGTTTCGCCCCCACAACCTAAAGATGTGCAGGCTAGGTGGATTGGCCACACTAAATTGCCCCTTAATTGGAAAAAATGAATTGGGTACTCTAACTTTAAAAAAACAAAAGTAGTCAAGAAAGCATACGGAATGGTTGCCTTCATTGGATGGGGCATCGAGTATAAAAACTGACAAGTCATGCTACTGTTGTATAGAACCTTGGTAAGACCACTCTTGGAATATTGGACACAATTCTGGTCGCCTCACTATCAGAAGGATGTGGAGGCTTTTGGAGAGAATGCAGAGGAGGTTTACCAGGATATTGCCTGGTCTGTAGGGTGTTAGCTATGCGGAGAGGCTGAATAGAATTGGACTGTTTTCATAAGAAAGACGGAGGTTGAGGGGTGACCTGATAGAGGTCTACAAGATTATGAGGGGCATGGATAGAGTGGATGGGCAGGCACTCTTTCCCAGGGTGGAGGGGTCAGTTACCAGGGGGAATATGTTTAAGGTCCATGGGGCAAAGTTTAGAGGAGATGTGCGAGGCAGATGTTTTACACAAAGGGTGGTAAGTGCCTGGAACGCGTTGCTAGGGGGGGGGGGGGGGGTGTTGTGGAAGCAATTACATTAAAGGCGTTCAAAAGTCATCTCGACACATATATGGATAGGATGGGTGCAGAGGGACACGGCACCAGGAAGTGTTGAGTATTTTGGCCAAGGGTGTTATCATGACCAGTTCAGGCTTGGAGGGCTGAAATGCCTATTCCTGTGCTGTACTGTACTTTGTTCTTTGAATAAAAAAAGAGCAGGAGTAGCAAACATCCCCATCCCAAACAGGGCTCAACTATTGCAGGCACAGGAGTCTTGTTGAGAGTGGGACAATAATCCACAATTGTGACTTGAGGGGCAATGAGTGTGGGAGAAGTGACAGAATCTGTGATTGGAGGACCTGAAGCAGCGAGCATGGGAGTGACAATCTGTGATTGGAGGAAAGAGAAAATTCTGGAAAATCTCAGCAAGTCTGGCAGCATCTGTAGGGAGAGAAAAGAGCTAACGTTTCGAGTCCAATGACTCTTTGTCAAAGCTAACAGACAGAGAATGTGGGGAATATTTATACTGTGGAGTGAGAATGAAAGATGAGTCATAGCCACAGAAACCCAGGGAAACAGGGTGCTAATAGCCACAGAAACCAAGAGAGAGAGTGTTAATGGCAGTCCCCAGAGAGAACAAAAGGTGTGAGAGACCAAACAGCAGGAAAACTAACAACAGAGGCTAAACTGTGACAGATGGCGATGTGGGGGAGGGGAAGGGGAAGCAAAGGGGAGAAGGGGTAAGGAAAGGTGGATAGGATTGGGGGTGGGTGATGGTTTAATATATATTATTTATATATGATTGGAGGAGCTGGATATGTGAATGGAGGAGCTGGGGCAGCGAATATGGGAGTGACAGAATCTGTGATTGGAGGAGCTGGAGCAGTGAGTATGGGAGTGACAGAATCTGTGATTGGAGGAGCTGGAGCAGCGAGTATGGGAGTGACAGAATCTGTGATTGGAGGAGCTGGAGCAGCGAGTATGGGAGTGACAGAATCTATGATTGGAGGAGCTGGAGCAGCGACCATGGGAGTGACAGAATATGTGATTGGAGGAGCTGCTTCTCACACATTCTATCTCTCCCACACTCATTGCCCCTCAAGTCACAATTGTGGATTATTGTCCCACTCTCAACAAGACTCCTGTGCCTGCAATAGTTGAGCCCTGTTTGGGATGGGGATGAGCCGTAACGTTTGAGGTAATATCACAGGAGTGACCTTTCAGAAACCTGCTGCTCTCTCTTAGTTCTGTGGCCATCTCCTTAGTGAAGCATGGCCACCACAGCCACTACTCTTGGCTGAGGTGGAGCACTGAGTGCTGAATTTGGTGCATTTGAGTGTGATAGTGAGAGTTTGGTGACCGAGGGAGTATAAGGCTTCATTTTTATCTAAAGTTTAGTCTTTCTTTTATTTAGTTAATTAACTTAAAAGTTGCTGTTTGGTTTAGAAGAAGGTGAATTTTCAATCAGCTTTAAACCGGCTTCTACTTGTCGGCACTTGCAGCTGGAGCTTGTTAATTAGTTAATTGGATTAGGCCAGGTTTTCAGAGGCTAGATTCACAGTATAAAAGTGATCCCCTACAGTGCAGACTTTGTTTGCAGTGAGTGCTGAATTTGGTGCATTTGAGTGCGATAGTGAGAGTTTGGTGACCGAGGGAGTTAGGTGAGGAGGGAGTAAGGCGCTCCTTTCATTTTGTTTCCAACATTTCCGCAAAGAGTGCGAAGAGAGCCAGGAGTTTACAGAAAGTGTAGCTGACTGGGAGCAGGGTCGGAGGGCGGAGATCTAGTTAGTCCACAGGGCAGCTATATTCTGTCAGGTAAGAGGGGATGGAGGCTAGGCCAGTTACATGCTCCTCCTGTAGGATGTGGGTGGTGAGGGATACCACCGGTGTCCCCACTGACTATACCTGCGGGAAGTGCACCCAACTTCAGCTCCTCAAAGACCGTGTTAGGGAACTGGAGCTGAAGCTGGATGAACTTCGGATCATCCGGGAGGCAGAGGGGGTGATTGAGAAGAGTTACAAGGAGGTAACCACACCCAAGGTACAGGACTAGAATAGCTGGGTTACAATCAGGGGGAAAAAACCAAACAGGCAGAAAGTGCAGGGATCCCTCGTGGCCGTTCCCCTTCAAAACAAGTATACCGTTTTGGATGCTGTTGGGGAGGATGACCTACCGGGGGAAGGCCCTAGCGGCCAGGTCTCTGGCACTGAGTCTGGCTCTGGGGCTCAGAAGGGAAGGGGGGAGAATAGAAAAGCAATAGTTGTAGGAGATTCAATGGTTAGGGGAATAGATAGGAGATTCTGTGGTCGCGAGCGAGACTCCCGGAAGGTATGTTGCCTCCCGGGTGCCAGGGCCAGGGATGTCTCGGATCTTGTCTTCAGGATCCTTAAGGGGGAGGGGGAGCAGCCAGAAGTCGTGGTGCACATTGGTACCAACGACATAGGTAGGAAAAGGGGTGTGGAGGTAATAAACAAGTTTAGGGAGTTAGGCTGGAAGTTAAAAGCCAGGACAGACAGAGTTGTCATCTCTGGTTTGTTGCCGGTGCCACGTGATAGCGAGGCTAGGAATAGGGAGAGAGTGCAGTTGAACACGTGGCTGCAGGAATGGTGTAGGAGGGAGGGCTTCAGGTATTTGGATAATTGGAGCGCATTCTAGGGAAGGTGGGACCTGTACAAGCAGGACGGGTTGCATCTGAACCAGAGGGGCACCAATATCCTGGGAGGGAGGTTTTCTAGTACTCTTCGGGAGGGTTTAAACTAATTTGGCAGGGGAATGGGAACCGGATTTGTAGTCCAGCAACTAAGGTAGCCGATATTCAGGACGCCAAAGCGTGTAATGAGGCAGTGGGGAAGGGAACACTGACAAAGGAGAGTACTTGCAGGCACGGAGAGGGGTTGAAGTGTGTATACTTCAACGCAAGAAGCATCAGGAATAAGATGGGTGAACTTAAGGCATGGATCGGTACTTGGGACTACGATGTGGTGGCCATCACGGAGGGGCAGAAATGGTTGTTGGAGTTCCCTGGTTATAGATGTTTCAATAAGATTAGGGAGGGTGGTAAAAGAGGTGGGGGGGGTGGCATTATTAATTAGAGATAGTATAACAGCTGCAGAAAGGCAGTTCGAGGAGTATCAGCCTACTGAGGTAGTATGGGTTGAAGTCAGAAATAGGAACGGAGCAGTCACCTTGTTAGGAGTTTTCTATAGGCCCCCCAATAGTAGCAGAGATGTGGAGGAACAGATTGGGAAACAGATTTTGGAAAGGTGCAGAAGTCATAGGGTAGTAGTCATGGGCGACTTTAACTTCCCAAATATTGAGTGGAAACTCTTTAGATCAAATAGTTTGGATGGGGTGGTGTTTGTGCAGTGTGTCCAGGAAGCTTTTCTAACGCAGTATGTAGATTGTCCGACCAGAGGAGGGGCAATATTGGATTTAGTACTGGGTAATGAGCCAGGGCAAGTGATAGATTTGTTAGTGGGGGAGCATTTTGGAGATAGTGACCACAATTCTGTGACTTTCACTTTAGTAATGGAGAGGGATAGGTACGTGCAACAAGGCAAGGTTTACAATTGGGGGAAGGGTAAATACGATGTTGTCAGACAAGAATTGAAGTGCATAAGTTGGGAACATAGGCTGGCAGGGAAGGACACAAGTGAAATGTGGAACTTGTTCAAGGAACAGGTGCTACGTGTCCTTGATATGTATGTCCCTGTCAGGCAGGGAAGAGATGGTCGAGTGAGGGGACCATGGTTGACAAGAGAGGTTAAATGTCTTGTTAAGAGGAAAAAGGTGACTTATGTAAGGCTGAGGAAACAAGGTTCAGACAGGGCATTGGAGGGATACAAGATAGCCAGGAGGGAACTGAAGAAAGGGATTAGGAGAGCTAAGAGAGGGCATGAACAATCTTTGGCGGGTAGGATCAAGGAAAACCCCAAGGCCTTTTACACATATGTGAGAAATATGAGAATGACTAGAGCGAGGGTAGGTCCGATCAAGGACAGTAGCGGGAGATTGTGTATTGAGTCTGAAGAGATAGGAGAGGTCTTGAACGAGTACTTTTCTTCTGTATTTACAAATGAGAGTGGCGATATTGTTGGAGAGGACAGTGTGAAACAGATTGGTAAGCTCGAGGAAATACTTGTTAGGAAGGAAGATGTGTTGGGCATTTTGAAAAACTTGAGGATAGACAAGTCCCCCGGGCCTGACGGGATATATCCAAGGATTCTATGGGAAGCAAGAGATGAAATTGCAGAGCCGTTGGCAATGATCTTTTCGTCCTCACTGTCAACAGGGGTGGTACCAGGGGATTGGAGAGTGGCGAATGTCGTGCCCCTGTTCAAAAATGGGACTAGGGATAACCCTGGGAATTACAGGCCAGTTAGTCTTACTTCGGTGGTAGGCAAAGTAATGGAAAGGGTACTGAAGGATAGGATTTCTGAGCATCTGGAAAGACACTGCTTGATTAGGGATAGTCAGCACGGATTTGTGAGGGGTAGGTCTTGCCTTACAAATCTTATTGAATTCTTTGAGGAGGTGACCAAGCATGTGGATGAAGGTAAAGCAGTGGATGTAGTGTACATGGATTTTAGTAAGGCATTTGATCAAGTTCCCCATGGTAGGCTTATGCAGAAAGTAAGGAGGCATGGGATAGTGGGAAATCTGGCCAGTTGGATAACGAACTGGCTAACCGATAGAAGTCAGAGAGTGGTGGTGGATGGCAAATATTCAGCCTGGATCCCAGTTACCAGTGGCGTACCGCAGGGATCAGTTCTGGGTCCTCTGCTGTTTGTGATTTTCATTAATGACTTGGATGAGGGAGTTGAAGGGTGGGTCAGTAAATTTGCAGACGATACGAAGATTGGTGGAGTTGTGGATAGTAAGGAGGGCTGTTGTCGGCTGCAAAGAGACATAGATAGGATGCAGAGCTGGGCTGAGAAGTGGCAGATGGAGTTTAACCCTGAAAAGTGTGAGGTTGTCCATTTTGGAAGGACAAATATGAATGCGGAATACAGGGTTAACGGTAGAGTTCTTGGCAATGTGGAGGAGCAGAGAGATCTTGGGGTCTATGTTCATACATCTTTGAAAGTTGCCACTCAAGTGGATAGAGTTGTGAAGAAGGCCTATGGTGTGCTTGCGTTCATTAACAGAGGGATTGAATTTAAGAGCCGTGAGGTGATGATGCAGCTGTACAAAACTTTGGTAAGGCCACATTTGGAGTACTGTGTACAGTTCTGGTTGCCTCATTTTAGGAAGGATGTGGAAGCTTTGGAAAAGGTGCAAAGAAGATTTACCAGGATGTTGCCTGGAATGGAGAGTAGGTCTTATGAGGAAAGGTTGAGGGTGCTAGGCCTTTTCTCATTAGAACGGAGAAGGATGAGGGGCGACTTGATAGAGGTTTATAAGATGATCAGGGGAATAGATAGAGTAGACAGTCAGAGACTTTTTCCTCGGGTGGAACAAACCATTACAAGGGGACATAAATTTAAGGTGAAAGGTGGAAGATATAGGAGGGATATCAGAGGTAGGTTCTTTACCCAGAGAGTAGTGGGGGCATGGAATGCACTGCCTGTGGAAGTAGTTGAGTCGGAAACATTAGGGACCTTCAAGCAGCTATTGGATAGGTACATGGATTACGGTTAAATGATATAGTGTAGATTTATTTGTTCTCAAGGGCAGCACGGTAGCATTGTGGATAGCACAATTGCTTCACAGCTCCAGGGTCCCAGGTTCGATTCCAGGCTTGGGTCACTGACTGTGCGGAGTCTGCACGTCCTCCCCGTGTCTGCGTGGATTTCCTCCGGGTGCTCCGGTTTCCTCCCACAATCCAAAGATGTGCGGGTTAGGTGAATTGGCCAATGATAAATTGCCCTTAATGTCCAAATTGCCCTTGGTGTTGGGTGAAGGTGTTGAGTTTGGGTAGGGTGCTCTTTCCAAGAGCCGGTGCAGACTCAAAGGGCCGAATGGCCTCCTTCTGCACTGTAAATTCAATGATAATCTATGATTAATCTAGGACAAAGGTTCGGCACAACATCGTGGGCCGAAGGGCCTGTTCTGTGCTGTATTTTCTATGTTCTAGGAGCACTGCTGGCTGAAGACCCTGTATGAGTATGGCCTGTTATTGAGAGTGCTCCCACCCCCTCTCTCTGCTAACAGTTTCTCCTCTCTGCTGCCTTTGCTGAATCCCAAGAGAGGCTGAAAATATGGTCCCATGAATGAGATCTGATTTTCTTCTCAGATCAGAGGCGGACATTTGGAGCCCCTGTGCGCTCCCTCCTAGTGGGGGCACATGTCACGCCCCACCCCCTGGTGATGGTGGCGGACCACTCCCTGAAGTGGGAAATGGTTCAGAAATGGTGCACTTGGCACAGATGATGGCTGCCTGACACACAAGATGGAGACACAGAGAATAAAGCAGACATAACTGATGCCTGGAGTCCAGTGGGACAGATAGGAACAGATCCAGGACAAAGGGATCCAGACAGGAAGATTAAGAAATACATAAATGAGGGACACCACTTGAATAAAGCTGACTTCAGCCAAGGTGTACACAATGATATGCTAATACGAATGTCTTGGGCCATTGCCTAAAACAAAGGGACAATCGATACTACTTTCCTGCTGCTGCCTGTAACCTGTAAAACCTCTTTGATTGTGGCCATGTGTAAATGGAAAAACGCTTACAAATAGCGATGTACAATCTATAAAATGTTTAAAGATAACAAGGTGATAATTGTTTTGTATCTGGGCTCATTGTGAACCCGAAGTGGCTGTTTAAAGATAACAAGGTGATAATTGTTTTGTATCTGGGCTCATTGTGAACCCGAAGTGGCTGTTTAAAGATAACAAGGTGATAATTGTTTTGTATCTGGGCTCATTGTGAACCCGAAGTGGCTGTTTAAAGATAACAAGGTAATAACTGTTTTGTATCAGGGCTCATTGTGAACCCAAAGTATAAAATGATGACTGCCATTCAAACCGGGAGAAAGTCTGGCTACTGTACCGCGGGTACGTACGCTTTCTCCCAAAGCTTTGTGTAACAATAAAACTGCACTTATTTGAACACAGCAAGTCTGACTCTTGAAATGGTTGATTTTTCCCACAACTCTCCCAATAATGTCAAGCCCCTCCCCAGTGATGTTGAGCACTGCCCATAATGATATCGGCTGGTTGCAGCCCAGGGTCTCCCTCACTCTCATCCCCTGCTTGGCAGGCCTCTGGCTCTGGTCAAGTGGCTCCACTCCCACTAACTGCAGCTCCCCGATTCCATGTGAAACAATGCTGAGGCATTCCTGGCCTTCTCCACACCTCCCAACAACTGCTTTGCTCACCTCTCACTCGGGTGGCCGGGCCTTGATCCGCGACCTTAGATGAACACGTGTGCACCTGGTTGGCTGCTGCTTCTGGCTATCTGGCCTGGTGGCTTCTGTTCTGTACTACCTGTTGATAAGCACAGGAGCCTATCAGCAAATTTAGAGCTACTAGGGCTCTGATTGGTGTTCCCATGGTGTTCCCACCACAACAGTCACCTCGCCATATGGGGCCCCCATTGACCAAAGCCCACACTGCAGTACTGTGTGTTTCTTTGAAAGTCCACCTCTGTGTCAGATCCAATTCTCCAATGGTCCAGCACCTTCTTTTGATTGAAAGAACTTGTATAAACTCCTCCACCAACTGTGTACAGTACTTCTACTAACTCTGCAGCATCAAAAGGAAGTCAAGAACACGTCATATTGAAGTTGCCCAGAAGGAAAAAGGAGTAAAATGGGAAAATAAGAACACTGGTCCCAACTGTTTTTTTCTTATGGGTGGTTAAAACGGCACTAGTGGGGTTTGGGACAGGTGTGAGAGAGTTCTTCATGCATCTGAACACATGTTCAGCTATGTGTTTGAGAGCTCATTATCCGGACCTGGAAGGGACAAAATGACAGGTTGTTTTCCAAATCAGAATTGGACGCTGACTGACATCATGATCTGCATGGCACCAGTCCACACACGGGACACTTGCTCCAGTCGTCAGAAGTCGTCAGGAGCCCCTGACTTTTTTTAATTTCCTGGTTCCACCCGGTCATCATGACGGGGTCAAACTTTAGATCCATAGATGCGAAACGTCGTTCCCAGGGTTCCCAGCCCTCCAGGAGTGGCTTGGAGTTTCCAAATATTGAAAATCAATCTCCAGGACACTGCTGTGTGCAATCCTGGAAAAATACAAGAAAAGAAGATTGTTTTTGCCCTGCTCTTTGAACATTTTTCTTTACCATATATAAATGGTTTCGCTGACAGGCAAGCACCATCCCATTAGGTAATGAGTCTTTTTGATTTCCAATTTGCCATAGGAAAAAAATGTGTCACTAATGCGTTGGCTGACTAATGGCTGGAGCACGGGGATAAGTCATGTGATGAAACCTCCTGGAATCCATTTCATCACAGTTGGCAACGCTGAACACCATCTGCAGATACTTAGAAATTATCAGAGGCTTGGTGCTAATGAATATCAATAATCAGTATCACTGAATGGCAGACTGCATGACACAGCAGTAGACATTATAATTAAGATAATTAGGTATTGTTTGATTTCATGAAAAGAGAGCACTGATTGGTCTCTTCTCTTGGAACATAAATTGTTGTTCCTTTTACATTTGGTATTCTTGTAAATTGTCCTGATGAGTGCAAAATGAAAAGCTTTGACAATATCTATCTTTTTTCAACAATGCTCTAGTTGTGGACTACCAAATGACTTAATGTTTGATTTTTGTAATAAATGGCAAGCTTTGTTGCTGTATCTCATTATTTCCTGAATACATTTGGGAATATTATTAGAGCTTGTTTTATCAAATTCTAAAGCAATTGAATAACATTGGTGTCTGTGTTGTGGTGAATAGAATTCTTATTTATCTATTTGTAGATACAACAAGAGTTTGTACACGGTGAGCCAGAGCATACGCTAGTTTATGACAACAGGCATATATGGGGAATGCAGAACGGGTAAAATACTATTGGAGGTAAGTGTCACACTTACAGAAGCTTTGAGCAATGTGCCAACATTTTAATATATTTCTAGCAACATTCTCCCCGTGTCTGCGTGGGTCTCACCCCCACACCTAAAGATGTGCAGGTAGGTGGATTGGCCACGCTAAATTGCCCTAAATTGGAAAAGAAAAGAATCGGGCACTTCAAATTTATAAAAAAATACATATTGCCAGCAGATCTCAAGTATTGTTCACAGTGAGTCACAAAAGCTGTTTTATCAACAAAGTGTGATGGGAACAGTGTGATGCATGTAGCTTTTAACATACTATAATGAACAAATTTGTTATAAATCTATGCTTTATTCATATATGATCACATAATAATAATCCATCACCTGCTGTCAGTCAAAATCAAGGTTCAAACGGTTTTGCAGGAATTTGAAAGTATGGATTAGGGAATTAGCCCCCTTTTAAATATATGGGCCGAATTCTCCAGCCGCTGGGATTCTATATTCCCGCTGGCAGCGCAGCCCCACACGCAGATTTCCCGGCGGCATGGGGTGGCATCAATAGGAAATCTCATTGGCAAAGGGTGGGCGTAGAGAATCCCATCACCAGCGACAGGTGCGCCGCCGAGAAAAACACAACTGGGGAGTCTGGGGAACCAGCCCATGGAGTTTTATATATGGCATAATGTAAAGTTTAAAAAATATATATTTAGAGTAGCCAATTATTTTTCTTTTCCAAATAAGGGGCAATTTAGCGTGGTCAATCCACCTAACCTGCACATCTTTGGGTTGTGGGGGAAACCCACGCAGGCACAGGGAGAATGTGCAAACTCCACACGGACAGAGTCCCAGGGCCGTGATTCGAATCCGGGTCCCCAGCGCCGCAGTCCTAGTGCTAACCATTGCGCCACATGCCGCCCTCCTGTTTTAAGTTTTATAAGGATTTAGAGAAGGATTAATGGATGAAAGACAAAAGTAATATGAATGGGAATCTCAAGGCTGTAATTGTGGAAAGTAAAAGCAAATCGTTGGGCACTTGGGAGACTTTAAATAATAGTTTCAGTACAAGTCCTGATGTAAACCGGGATTTTGGCATTTCATTATGGGGGCGGGCGGGTATCTGCTGGTCTTCCCACCAATGCTATCAGGGCCCTCATGCCTAACCCACCCATGCCCTTGTCAGCGGACACCAGGCAGCAGGGGATGGAATATTGGAGTGGGAAGATGGCAGTGCGGCCACTGCCCTAATTTCTCCCGCTGCTTCTGCCCCTAACTCATCTGATTGGTGTGGGATAAGTGGAGTAAATCCCAGCCCAAACGTTTCTCAGTGCAGATACCAACATTTCTGTAAACATTTACCTCTGGGTCCCAGGGGAAGCTCTTCAGCTGCTGTTTAATAACCAAACATCAGGCCAAATTACTTCAGGCTTTACTTTTTGAAATAAAGGAATGGTAAAAACATTTAAGTGAATTGGCCTTATTGTTTTAAAAGGAGAATTCAACAAACTTGACAGCTTCAGCAAAGTCTTTTTTTAAAAACCTACCATAGTGGAACGCAACCCATATATGTCCAATGCATCCTGGATTGGTGTTATGTTCTGTCTTGTGTACCAGTGTCTGGCCAGACACAGCTGGGAGCCATTTTCTGGAGCTATTGTAGATGATTACAATGGATTATTTGAGAAATATGAAAGTACAAAACATGCTGTCTTGTCCAAACTATGGTGAGGTTCAATGATTTAAGGATGAAGACAGAACATTGCACACATCCAACTTTTAACCTAATCTCCATTTGGCAACACAACATACACGCAAACTTTCTCCTGCAGGTTATAGACATTTTCTTACTTTCAATTATTTAGAGTGTCCAAGATCATACCTTCCTTTGCAGACAATCTCTGGCCAGAAAGAAACTGATGCCTGGCCAGCTCTCTCGATTTCATACTCCCTCTGCAACAATTGCTTTTCTGGTTAACAAGAACCAAGGAATCATCCCCAACATAATCACCTTGTATTTTATTATTTCAGAAAATATATTTTTATTTAAAACATTTTCATTCTAAACAGAATAATATGAAACAGTTGCTACAAGTAACAATGCCAAAATAACACATTCAACAATCAAGAACACAACTAAACTAAAGCCTCCAACATTAAGACAAAAAACCCCCGAACAACTGACGGTAACTAACTCTTTGAAAAAGGAAATGAATGGCTGCCATCTTCGATAGAACCCTTCCACCAATCCTGGCGAGGGAATCCTGCCGCCAGCGAACGAGAAACACATGGCTGGGGGACCGGAAAATCCAGCCCATAATAACAGAGCAAGAGGAGACTGCAGGCCCATTTCACCCATATATCCACAATATTCCGCTTGTGCATTTCTAACTCTGCATTCCATTTGTTGACAAGAACCTGTCTAGCCCCTTCTGTAAGCTGCTTAATTTGTTCTACATCCTTTGCTTTTTTAAAATATATAACATTCAGATTTTCTTTTGCTATCCTTTATTTGTGAATATGAGCTCTGTTGCTTAAATTCCGTGGAGGCTTTTGGATTCCGTTTGGTCAAACCTTTCACAACCATATTGCTTGTCAGTTTTCTTGAAGAGAATAAAAGATCCATGATTGTCAATCTTTCCTCGTGTGGGATTTTTAACTCTGGGGTCAACCCTGTGGACCTTCTTCCGACCCCTCAAATATATTACCATTTATCACTTAATCTACATGAACCTTTCACCTGCCAGATTGCATAACCTTACACAAAATTGCACCTTCCATTTCTCTGCCCACTGATCGATCGCGTGCGGCACTGAGATGTAACAGTGTACATGAACAATAACTGTGTGAAAACCATTTTATAACATACGGATTGAACAGGCTAACAATACATAATTATTTACATGGGGTGAAACACAGATTAAGTTGTTGCTAGCTGGTGCATAGCCCACCGTGTTTCCCTCCCCCCCTCATTTTATTGTTTAAAAGAAGCAAGATGAAGGCTGATTGTAGACTTGTTTGTTACGTAATCCGGGAGCCTTCTATTTGGTTTGGTCATATGAACAGAGCGTGTAATTATGCCAGTTGGCTGTGCTGGAAACACTCCTGGGCTGGTATCCTTAGTGTGGACAACCTGGGTGTTCCTTCAGTGTACGTGGTGGGTATAGGACCAGTTCCATTTCCACCGGTGTAAGGGGCCTGTATTGTAGGCTGAATGGCTGGGGTGCTTGTGGCATTTTCTGTTGCTGGTTCTGATAGCTGTAGTAGGGGACGCCAGTTTTACATGTGGTGGACACCATCTGAGGCTACTATGCAAGTGATTGACTGCAGGGCATGTCTGTGTATCACCGCCAACTTATGGCCGCATGTGGTCTGGATCCTGACTGTTTGACCAGGTGTTAGTGGGCCGAGTCTGTGGGCATTGTGACCGTGGTGCCCTGTCCCTGTTAATCAGCATTCCATGAGGGCACCATTTACATAGATTTTGATTTTGGGCTGGAAAAGAGCCTTGGCAGTAGAAATAGAGTCCTGGTGCTCCTGCAGGATAGTCGCTGTTCTAGCAAGGACAGACTCTGTCGGGACATGTTTCGCAGGCTGAGTGAACATAGTAATGTATGCTGTGGTCATTCTAAAATCATACTGCAGTCAAACCTCAGGAAGTCTGTTGTTCGTAGCCCAGATCGGGCCAGATTTTCCGTCATCGAGAGTATCTACTGTTGCCTTATATGGAAACAGGTCATGTGCAGCCCACACCACCAGAGATGGGCGGGCTCAGGTGGCCAGTCAAACAGTCATCAACCGGAGCATTGGCTTCTGGGACCCCCCTCCAGAGACCACTGTTTTGTTATGCTCTTGTCGTAGCATAAGCTGCTTCCTTGATGCGCACTGTGGCAAAGGAAGGTTCAGACTTGGAGATAGCTTTAACACGTTATTAAACTATTAACAATTCTCCTACTTGGATTCAACGCTACTGTTAATCCTTCTATAGCTACTCAGACTGACAAACCTGTCTGCTACACTCCATGTGGTGGGAGTGATGTTCAAATAACCCTGTGTCTGTATTCACTGAGAGTCTCCACTGGAAAGAGGAAGATCATGTGTGAAATGTCCTTATATATGGGTTGGTGTAATGCCCCCCTGTGGTAGTGTCACCTCTGTGTATCATGACTGCCCATTGGTCGTGTCCTATCTTACTGACCTATTGGTTGACTGTCTGTGTGTCAAGTCTCTGGTGTTCCCTCTAGTGTCTAGCTAGGTGTAGTGTGTGTACATTAACCCTTTGTGTACTTACAGTGATGTATATCGCCACAACCACATTTGACGGAAGCCAGAGAGGTTTCTGGAAAAGCGAGTGGAGGGGGGATAAAGGTAGGCATCTCAGAGACACCAGAAGGAGCAGAAGAAGCAAAAGAGCAGGCAAAAGGGGCAGAAGGAGCAGAGCAAGCAGAAGACAAGTAAAGACTCGGTGTGTGAGGTGACCCTGACTAGACCAGAAGCAACAAGCATGAAACAGCCAGCGAGAATCACCTTTGCGGGTAGTATAGTCAAATCCTGGGTGTTTCTTATATGTATAGTGGGTAATTTACGGGTTAACTATATTTAGTTGCATTCTATCCGTACCAGTACTTTGTTCTATTCATAAATAAAGACATCTGGGTAAACTTTAATTAAGGAGCTGGTTGAAGTATCTGAATTGGACAGACACAAGAATGCGATCTCGGACACATTTCTCAAGTAAATGCCTGGCTGAGCGTACTGCCCATTCTGCCAGGCCGTTGGACTGTGGTACTGCTTGTGATATGCTCAAAGTCCCATGTGTGTGCAAAGTATCTAAACTCAGTGGAGACGGATTGGCAAGCATTGTTCATCATCAGTTTCTGAGGGATGCTGTGTGTTTGAGGGATGCTGTGTGTGACAGAGTCTCTCTTGAGTTTAATGATGACTGTGTCACTCGCCATGTTTGGCAGGCGGTCGAGTTCAAACCACCTGAAAATACAAGCCAATTAAGACTAAATATTATTTACCATTAGATTTGAAAATGTCAGCCGCTGTGAATGACCATGGGAGGTCCGAGACCTCATGTAGGTGCAATGGTTCTTTTGTTTGATGCGGCTTGAATGCATTGCATGGTGCATATCTAGAGACTTCCCTCTCCATATTGGTGTCGATGGAGGGCCAGTACAGTGATTCCTCTGCCCTGTTTCTGGTTGTTTCCAATGATGGTCATCCCAGGCGGAGGTAATGGGTGTATGACCTCTGGAGAGAAGTAGGGATGATGAATCGCTGACCACGCTGTATCAGTCCGTCCTGTACAATTAGTTCATCTCTGATGGTGAAGAATGTGTGGTGCTCGTGGGGAAGGTTCCTTGAGGACTGAAGCCAGCCCCTCATGACGATGTCATGAAGCTGTCTGCAAGTGATGTCCTCCTGTAGGACATCTTTGAGTTCCTGGATTTTATGAGAGGGAAGCACCTTTATGGTCATGATGCCTACATCTTCCTCATGATCTGCCTGGTCTGTAGTAAGTAAGAAAGGTCTGAAAAAGGACATCAGCCAAGGACAGCTCCTTACCAGATTTGTAAACAATGGTGAGGTTGTAGTGTTGTAGCTTTGGCATCATGTACTGCAGCTGTGCAGACACAGTGTGAAGAGGCTTTTGTCGAATAGTTATGAGTGGCTGATGATCAGTTGCAGGACGAAGTCATGGAATTTCTGACAGGCAAAGACTAGAGCGAGGAGTTCCTTTTCGATCTGAGCATAGTGAGTCGCAGTGTCAGTGAGGGCCCTTGATGCAAAGGCTATCATTCTGCCATTCTGGATGCAGACTGCAGCAAGTCCGTGCTGGGAGACATCTGCTGATATGAGTACGGGTGCTCGAAAATCAAAATACTGTAGCACAGGTGGGGCTGAGAGTGCCTGTTTGAGTCTGTTGGTGGCCGCTGTGTGGTGTTCCTGCCAACACAATTCGACATGTTGGTGGAGGAGCTGACACAGAGAGCCAGTGACCTCCACAAGGAATGAACTTGGATGAATAATTTGGCACATCAAAGATAGTCCTGCAAAGCGTGCTTGTCCACGGGGATGGCTATCTGTTGTATAGCCGTTGTCTTGTCTGGATCTGGCTTTACGCTGTCGGCTGTGAGTAAGTGATCCACGTAGGGAATCTGGTCGACCCTGAATCTGCATTTAGCAACGCTGAGCTTTAACTGTATGGTTCTGATTCTGTCAAGGATGAGACTAAGACATGCATCATGTTCTCGCATAGTATGTCCCCAAACCAGGATCTCATCAAACAATGATTTCGCAATGTTGGCCTGCAAAATGTTTGCTCCATGCATTACTGGAAACTGTCACGGCCAGTGGAGATCCCATAGGACATACAAAGAAAATGGTATCTGCCTACCTATCATATCATAGAATCCCTACAGTGCAGAAAGGGCCATTTGGCCCATCGAGTCTGCACTGACTCTATAAAAGAGCACCCTACTTAGGCCCAAGCCCCCACCCTATCCCCGTGGCCCAGTAACTCATCTAACCTTTTGGACACTAAGGGGTAATTTAACATTGTCAATCCACCTAGCCTGGACACATTTGGACTCCCGGAGACATGAATATGGCAAATTTTGAGGATTAATCATCTAATGGGATTTGTCGGGACCTGCATTTCACATCCAGGATGCTGAAAGCCTTGGCATTGGGTATCTCAGCTATCACCTGTTCACTGCGTTTCAGTCCAACGTAGGCATCTCCACATCACGTTTTCATAGGGTGATGAGATCTGGGCAGAATTTTATTCAAGTGCACTGGGTCAATGCAAATCCTGACGTCATCTTTCATTGCTGCAGCCTCAATTACTGGAACTCATTCAGTGGCCTCGTCTATGAGGGTTATGCCACCTAGTCTTGCTATCCGTTGCAGCTCATTGTCTATCTTCTGCTTCATAGCTAAGGGTATCTTCTCAGAGCACAGGTTTTGGCATTATCAAGTCATCTAGCCACATGTGGCATTTTACAGGTAGCTTATCAATGACGTTGCAGTTGAAGAGGTCTTTGTACTGTATTATTTCTGGGGTCTGATGTTGCTGAGCATTTACCGCTGGATTGAGGTGGATGAGCCCCAGTGTGATGCTGTCCCAAAGACCTAGCGGTGGCCGTACGTTCTGGTTGACAATGTGAAACTTGAAGCTGCCCTGTCTGCAGTGGAGAGTGGTCACTCCTTTTGTAGAAATGGTTCATCTGCCATAAGCCATGAATGTCCACCTGGATGTTGGGGTCGGGTGCTGGATATGGGTCTAGTTCTTGCAGATTTGCCTGGGAAATACATTACATTTTGCTCCAGTTTCAATTTCTACCTTCAGTTTTGTGATGCTATAAATCAGGTTGAAGGTGGTGAGAATCTCACTCTTTTCTGAGACTGTGTCAACACTCTCATAGTCGAGTGTTGTTGGAGGTTGAGAGGTTTGGTTGCTGAGTCTGAGCTCCAGTTTGTTCACCTTGCTCACGCTCCTAACCTTGGGGGACTGGTTGTCTGCAGTGTGGCTGGCGGGAAAGGAAGGCTGCAGTGATTTCGATCTGCAGCATTGTGCAAAATGATTCCACTTGCCACAGTTATTGCAGCGTTTACCAATGCCAAACTTTCTGTTCTGAGGATGATGGCCACTGCAGTTGGGTCAGGGCATGCCCTGTACCGCTAAAACATCGGATTCTGGCCTAAACTCCTTGCTGCTGTTCTCAGACAGTTTGGTAAGCATGTAGATGCTGATGGCTGTTTGTAGTGTTAAATCTTTCTCTTACAGCAGCTGTTTGTGGACAAGAATATTGTCGACCCAACTGACGACTCAATCCCTGACTTGCTCATCGGTAAGACTGCCAAACACACATTCTTTTGCTAAGATATTTAAAATTGCTGTCTATCGACGTTTTTCAAACTTGTTTTCAACTTCTGCCAACCAACCAACCTTCAGGACCCACGCCGGTCAGCCATCGCGACCCACACCTTCGCAACATACACCATGCTCGCTTTCCCTTAATGCAAAAGCGGAACCTGTTTGGTCCTCATGATCTCACTTGAATCAGGCTCGCAGAAGGAGAGGGCAATGCGCATATCAGGTCCAGACTCCAGCCAGTTCCTTCGTGTCGTCTTCATCTTGGTGAAAATGAAAATCCAACCTCATACTTGTAGCTTGTGGTGAAGGGTAACAGCAACAGAATGCTGTTACTTTCATTTCATTTTCATTTCATTGTTTTACTCAGCACTAGGTACTCCCGTAAGATGCTTCAGAATGCTGACTGCCTCATGTGCTTTAGGTGTGTTTTTAATGTGGTGTTAGAGGCCAAGTACAGCAGCTTTGGGGTCAGCTCTAACAACTGACTCTGGGATCTCAACCTCAAAAGGAAGTTTTCACCTACCACTTCTCTTTCAAAATCTGAAACTTATCCTGTTATTTGCCAGTACTTCCCTGCATATAACACATCCTTATTTGCATTGGCACAATTGACACAACCATAACTCAATTTATGCTGCTTTGTACCAAGTTAAGTTTTATTCTTTGTAGGCTGTTAACCAGAGGTCCTGGAGCTTTGTACAGAGCTAACACTAGCGCTGCGCTGTCCAGCCCTGGACTCACTTGCGCAGCTATTTCCAGCAGATCCTATCTGAACACTGCCTAGTTGCATCTGTGGCCACCTCTTACATGTAAGAAAATGATTCTTCCACAGTCCTTTTGCCTTTTTTGCTAGCAGCTAGAAAATAGACGTTCTCCTCCGTGATTTGGCGCTAAAAGCACGTACAGGGCGCTTGATGTCAAGTGTATATGTGATGCGACCATCAATTCATGCGAAACCAAGAGTAGAAGTAAACTGTGGCTTTAATCAACTAGAACAGTGCCTGCCTGCGACTGGTCTGCTAGTGAGAGCCGCCTACAGGGCGACTGCTCTTTATACCTCCCCTCAAGGGGTGGAGCCAGGGGCGGAGCCCACAAGGCACCAACATGATACATTATAGGTAATACCTTACAATGGTCCATAGGTGGAGCCCACATGGGCAGCAGCATGATACAGTTATATACATGGTGAATAGTTACTGCAATACGTTCACCACATTCACCTCCTGTTAATAAAAATGAAGTCCGGCGGGGGTAAAGGGTTCATAAGTTCAGCCTCTCCGGCGCACGGATTGTGCGCTGTGATTGCCGAAGCTCTGGTATCGCAGCTGGCCCCGGGTGTCGAACTCATCCGTGCGGGCATGGGTAGTGAAGTCACCGGTGCGGGCACAGACGTGGACTCCGGGAGCGTGCCTTCTGGAGCTTCATTCCTGTGGTCGGTGAAGGGGGAATGGAGAGTGGGAGGGGGTACTGGTGCCATGTAGGGGCAGGGGCGCTGGTCAGCATAGGTTGGGCGGGGTAAGTTGGGGTGGCGGTGGTGGTGGAACCTGCGGCTGCCAGGTCCCAGAGGGAAATCGTATCCTGTCGGCCGTCGGGGTGCTCTATGTATGCGTACTGGGGGTTGGAGTGTAGGAGCTGGACCCTCTCGACCAGGGAGTCGGACTTATGGCTCCTGACGTGTTTGCGGAGCAGGACGGGCCCCAGTGTCTTCAGCCAGGACGGGAGCAAGGCCCCGGAGGTGAATTTCCATGTCTAGATAAATGAAGCTCTCCGTGCTCCCTGAGTCGAACAGGCAGGGTGTTTCGTGTCCATTTACCCGGACGGTCATCATGGATCTCCGGAGGTGTTTGGGCAAGGCACTGGTCAAGGGTAACCGCGCTGAGTTGCAGTAGCCGGCGTGGTCGGAGGTGCTGGGGTGGTCCCAAGATGGCTGCCCCTGTTGGTCGCACGTGTCGGGCGGCGTTGCAGATGGCGGCCAAGATGGCGGCCCCCATCGGTCGTACGTGTCGGGAGGTGAGGAAGATGGCGTCCAAGATAGCAGCCCCCATAAGTTGCATGTGGCGGGCCACGTGGGCGAGGATGGCCAAGATGGCGGCCCCGTGTGTCGCCCACGTTGTGCGGGCTGGAAGATGGCTGCCCCCACGGACAACACGAGGCCGATGACGCGTCTAGGGTGGCGGAGCCGGCAGGCAAGCTGCTACACTGTGGGATCTGCGGGCCTGTGAGCAGTGGCGGACCTACATTTCTGGGGCCCTGATCTTGAACTGTTATGGGGGCCCCTTCGCAAAAGCAACGAGGTCTATGTAACCACTGTTATCTTCTTCAATGGGGTTGTTCCACGACAGATCACCACAAATTTTTTAAAAATGTAACCACTACATCTCAGATTTTGATTAAAATTGCTGTACTGGGTTATCTCACATGTCAAAGTCACGGGTGTGAATAAAGATTTCCTATGCCTTATAGTTTTCGAGTTCTGCGGGAATGAAAATTAGGGAAATGTTATATACATGCATGATGCATCATAGAATGATGAAGTAAAACATAGAAAAGACCAGTCAATATAATCTTTTATTTTAGACACCTATGAGAATACATACTACATGAAGCACATTTTACAAAATACTCTTTTTTCTGTTTTTTCTAGCAACATATTCACGTACAGTTTTGTCATATGGGAGCTTCATTGCAATGTCATTTTCTAGAGACAATATGCATAAAGAATTTAAGCGCTCTTCAGTCATGGTAGACCGAAATTTGTTCTTTATAAAGGATAGCTTTGAAAAATTCCTTTCTGCTTCACAGCTCGTGATAGGCATTGTCAAGTACAGCTTAAGCGCAGTAGTAATATTGGGGATCACTTCAATTAGGTGTTGCTCACAAATAAGCTGAAGAACTTCTGCGCATTGCATTTTAGATGGCGTGTTTTCTTCTGTGTTCTGGGATTTCCTAAGGTGCAAATATTCTTTGAACTGATAACACTCGTTTACTAATTTGTGGTCAATATCATCTTTGTAATACGATATTATAAGTTTAATACTGTCCTCATCAATTTCAGAATTGTTCACCAATTCTGAGAGGAACTTTGAACCTTTTCGCAATCTGCTCATATGGGTCAATCCTCTTGTGCAACTGGATTATCAAACAGTCATAGAGTTGATATGGAACTTCTATCCTAAATTTGTCAGCTCCTCTCAAAGAAGCAATACCACTTGTTCCATCTGAAAATGTCCTTGTAACAATGCGATTGGAAGCATCAAAATAAATTGAGGTGATGTCTTCACACAAACCTTTTGCTTCTGATTCATAGTGTGCAATCCTATCGGCTGAATTTTCTCTGAGTTGTTTAACAAACGAAAGTAAAGATGGTAGCAGAAGATAACCTTGAAATACATCAAAGCCAGGGGTTTGGACTTTCTTACTTGTTTTGCTGAAACGCTCCAGCACCTCTTCGCAAACGACTGTTAAAATAGCATATTCCAGCTTTACCAACTTGTGGTGTAAATTCTTTGCATCTCGTTTACATTCAGGCTTCTCTTCTGAGTCTTCAAAAATATGTTTGAGAGTTTGTAAAATACCCATTTTTAATTGCCCGGACTGCTTCATAGTGTGCACACCATCTAGTTACACTTAAGCTCTTTAGCGAAAAATGTAGATTGTCCTGTGTGTTTAAAATCCCCCATCTTCATGGAGATCCAGAAAAGAAAACATACAGCTCCTGCAAAATGCCAAAATAGTCAACAACTTCAGGTACAGTAGACACTGCCTTTTCTCCAACAAGGTTAAGTGAATGGGCTGCACATGGTCCATAGTCTGCGTACCAGTTAATGTTTTTAAAGAGTGCTTGCAGCCCTTTCTCCAACCCCTCATGTTAGATGCATTATCGTAGGACTGACCACGGATATTTTCAAGTGAAAGCTTATGTTCACCCAGGACTTGTACTTTGTTGAACAAGTTTGTGAATGAATGGTTTTATATCGGTAAAAATGTTAAACATCTCTCACACGGTTTTCCATTACAGCAGTATCGAACCACAATTACCAGCTGGTCAACATGTGTCAGGTCAGGCGTAGAGTCAACAATAATAGAGTAGTATTTGGTGTCTAGGTTGTTGATTTGATTCACAATTTCATCTTGCACATGTTTTCCCATGATTTCTATCAATTCTTCATACACGGGTTTGGATAGGTAAGAAGCATTTACTTTTTCATTTTTACATTTCTCGAGATGTTCATGTAAAAATGTGTCGAACTCTGCAATAAGTTCAATGGCCCTCATGAAGTTTACATTAGCCACAGCAGAACAGCCAACTTACCGCGACACTCCACCTTTACATCTGTGCTACTGACTCTCAAACTTTGGGATTGTTGAAATATATACAACAAAAAATTAATCAATTTGAGTTGTGTGACTATTGTCGCATGCTCTGAAAGGAAAACATTTTAGGTCTACTTTCTGAGAAAGGTTTTTTTTAAAAACCCCTTCTCAGAAAGTAAAGCGGATTTTTAAAGATTTATAATAAATAAGCTAAATAGGCTAAACTAGGCTATGTTCAAGCTAGCCTACGCTAGGGTAGACTAAGTTAGGCAAGACTAGGCCACCAAAACTCATAGGCTAAGGTAATGTAACACAATTTTACCATTATTTGAACACTTTTCATAATAAACACCTGTAATTTAACACAAATTCACCCTTTTATTACTTTTTCATAAATACTTGTAATATAGTATTAGCCTCGGCTATGCGGTCGTAGCCTACCTTCCGTTCACCTCTTCATAAAAACAATAGGCTTAGGCTAATCTAACACTATTTCACCTTTATTACTTACCTTACTTTTCTAAATATAACATTTATTTTTGAGTAGGGGTAATTAAATTATTGTAACCTTATGAATGCTTTATTAAAAAAAAATCTTTTTTTGATTTGTCAAATAATCTGGCATTGCAGTAGATGCAACACTGCTTTTCAAACATGGCCCAGTTGTCTGCAATGTTTTCTTCAAACGTGAGTGTCTTTATGCGGTGAAGTCCCTGTCAACACCTGATACCATGTGGAAGTGCTGCGCTCCAATGACTGGTGACCAAAGATCTCTCGCAACAATAGATTATTCAGTAGTCTAAGCAGCTCTTGCATGCTTCCACTCTAACTGCGCTCCAGGGCGAACTCCTTCTCTTCCATCATGTGACCCTTCTAAGTAGTCACGGCATCATGTGATCACTCTTTTTACACATAACATCCACAGTCTCTTCCCTGTCTCACACTCCAGTCATCTGCTCAAAGAAATCCAATAAGTTAGTCAAGCATGATCTTCCAATCCGAAAACAAAGCTGGTTTTTCTTAGCTCTTGCTCCCCAAGATGCTAACTAACATCATCCCCCTTAACACTGCAGTGATCTTTTGCCTCTCTTTGAGTGATGAGTCACATTTGTATTTTTCCAATCGTTTGGTGTTTGTCTGGAGTCCAGTGAATTCTGAAAAATATCTTCACAAGGACTTGAATGGATTCCTGAGCATTCCTTTATGGGAGAATCATTGGCCTGTCCAAATATTCTGAATTTATGTATGCTCACTCCCAGCTGTCAGTATTATAACTGACTGATGTGTGCTTCACTTGATCTATATAATTGAAGTGTGCTAGCTCCCAAAACTTCTCCTTTTCCTTTGGGATCCGATCACATTTTGAAAATGGGAGTTTCTGATATCCAGAAGGTGCCGTCATCGGGGTATTGCACAAACTGCTATATTAATTCATTTCTCAATGCGTAATAAAGCAGTTGCGCCTTTTACATATTATGGAATAACAATGCATGATTCTTGTAGTTAGATCAAGTAGCATCTTGGCCCCATCAATTTCTTCACTGAATATAAGTACCTGATTTTCTAAAGACATTCCACAGTAATGAATCAAACCAACGAGAAAGAATACCAAATATGATCAATATTTCCCCAATTATGATCCCAGGAATGGTAGGCCTAACATACGATGAACGTCTGAGGATCCTGGGATTATATTCATTGGAGTTTAGGAGGTTGAGGGGAGATCTAATAGAAGCTTACAAGATAATGAATGGCTTAGATAGGGTGGATGTAGGGAAGTTGTTTCCATTAGCAGGGGAGACTAGGACCCAGGGGCACAGCCTTAGAATAAAAGAGAGTCACTTTAGAACAGAGATGAGGAGAAATTTCTTCAGCCAGAGAGTGGTGGGTATGTGGAATTCGTTGCCGCAGAGGGCGGTGGAGGCCGGGACGTTGAGTGTCTTTAAGACAGAAGTTGATAAATTCTTGATTTCTCGAGGAATTAAGGGCTATGGAGAGAGAGCGGGTAAATGGAGTTGAAATCAGCCATGATTGAATGGTGGAGTGAACTCGATGGGCCGAATGGCCTTACTTCCACTACTATGTCTTATGGTCTTATGGTAATTAAACATGATCAATTCAGGACAACTTTTATCTCAGAGGACGTAGGGCGCGATCCTCCCAAACAATTTCTAAGTGTGGTAGTGAGCGGGAATTGCCACGAGCTTCCCGGTGCTAGGTCAAGCGAGGCTGGCGATGCTATTCAGCGTTAATTGGTCCACTTAATGAGGCCTCATGGGCTTCTTGTCACAAATGAAGGCTCGCCAGCCGATTCACCAGGACTTCGCTCGTCAGCACCCCCGCCAACAAAGTCGAGCAGCATTTAAACAGCTCTTCCTCAGCCAACCCCAGCCAGTTGGCAACAGTGGCGCCCAGGAGACCGGTCCCAAGATTTGGCGATGCAGATCTGGCCAGGCTCCTAGACGCAGTTCATAGATTATCATAGAATTTACAGTGCAGAAGGAGGCCATTCGGCCCATCGAGTCTGCACCGGCTCTTGGAAAGAGCACCCTACCCAAAGTCAACACCTCCACCCTATCCCCATAACCCAGTAACCCCACCCAACACTAAGGGCAATTTTGGACACTAAAGGCAATTTATCATGGCCAATCCACCTAACCTGCACATCTTTGGACTGTGGGAGGAAACCGGAGCACCCGGAGGAAACCCACGCACACACGGGGAGGATGTGCAGACTCCGCACAGACAGTGACCCAAGCCGGAATCGAACCTGGGACCCTGGAGCTGTGAAGCAATTGTGCTATCCACAAGGCTACCATGCTGCCCCTAGTTGAGGCCAGGAGGGATGTCCTGTTCCCCCGGGGGTCTTGGACGATCAATCACAGGGAAGCCAGTGCTGCCTGGGACGATGTGATGGCGGCTGTGAGCACCGGGAGTGTGACCAGGCGGACTGGCCTCCAGTGCTGGAAAAAGGTCAACAGTTTACATCAGGCAGCACAGGTGAGCAGACACCAATGACCACCCCCCTCCCCACGAGACCTTTCTCCACCCACATGAGCATCCACCCCCCCAACTCTCCATGTGATCGTCAACCCTCACTTCCACCCCCCTCCCCTCATTGTGAACCACACGTGTGGCTAATGATGTCCTCTGTGTCTCCTCAGGAAAGGCTCTCCCACAATCGTCAGGACAGGGCCCAGACTGACGGTGGGATGCCAGACTTATGAATTCTCACCTCCATCGAGATGCGGACCCTGGAGGTGACCAGGGTGGTGAGGACAGGACGGTCACCAACGTGGATGCTGGCGGACGCCGCAGAGGTGAGGAACCAGCAGGCCCCAGCCAAAGGACCTGTCAAACGTCATTGCCTTACTGACTGACCCATCCCTCCAACTGACCACATGTCCATTCTCCCGCACGTCCTCCAGCCGTCGATGCCGACCTATCCGGGATGGCCCCTCGCTAGCCTCCCAGGAGAACATCTTGGAGGAGAGCTCTGAGGAAGACACGATCAAGGCATCACAGCTGTCATCCGCACCCTCCACCATGTTAGTGGCCAGGCTTCTGGGACACTATCTGGTGAGCACCACATTGCTGCTGATGCACAGCATGTGGAGGCAGGAACCCCCAGGCGAGACAGCAGTCTGAGGTCTGCTGGATCCCAGGGCCCAGCTAGGTCCCAGCCTGATGCTGAGCCTGTGGAAGAGGTCATCCCAGAGCTAATGGAGACAATTGGGTGCGGCCATGACATTCAGAGGGAGATCTCAATGACACTCCAGCAGATCCATAGCCAATTGGAGGAGTCCCAAAACATACGGGCACTGGAGCTGTCGTCGGCAATGTGTGACGCCGAGGTGGAGACCGCAGTGGAGAGCCTGGTGCAAGGTGTCAGCACCATTAGTGAAGGTGTCCAAGGCGTCACACGGTCGGTGACGGCCATGGCTGAGTGTTGAGGCAGAATGTCCGCCTGAAGGATGTCACCCAGTACCAGGACGACTTTGATGAGGTTCTGCGGGACATGTCCCGCTCTCAGATGGGAATGGCCGAAGCGCTGCGGAGCTTGTCCCAGTCACTGATGAGCATCACCGAGGGCATCGACACGATGGTGCGGACCATGGGGAACCGCCAGGGCTGGCAGAGCCAGATGATGGTTTAGCTGGTTTAGCTCACTGGACTAAATTGCTGGCTTTTAAAGCAGACCAAGGCAGGCCAGCAGCACGGTTCAATTCCTGTACCAGCCTCCCCGAACAGGCGCCGGAATGTGGCGACTAGGGGCTTTTCACAGTAACTTCATTGAAGCCTACTTGTGACAATAAGCAATTTTCATTTTCATTTCATTTCATGATGCAAGGGCAGTCGAGGCTTGAACCAGCTGCCCCTCCATCCTAAGATGAACCCCAGGGTCCTATGGGCACTGAGCGGGAGGAGGAGGCGCTGGGTGCCAACCGAGACCCGTCCCATCGAATGGCGACTGGCCACCAGCTCCCTGAGTTCCAACCCTCTGATGTTGAAGTCAGCACATGGGACAGGGCATCATGGCTGTGCAAGTGTCACCGACAAGTGAGCCAGGGCCCTCCAGCCCCAGACTCTACAGAGGATGCCCACCCGGGGCATTGAAGGCCCCGGGACATGGTCAGCTCCACCTCTGATGTGCATCCTGGGTACACAGCTAGACATAACGATAGAGCTAGCAAGGCAAAGCACATCAAGGAGCACTGAGGGCACCGGGAGTGGGCACTTGCTGGGGAGGCCGCTGAATGATGGGTGGCCTTTGGATATGGGGTGGCTCACGTTAATTGTATGGAAATAGGGCTTAAGTGGTGATAATTGGTTTCTCGCCACGCTACAGTGAGATCCCGATTGCATCCCGATGGTGCCTGGTGGTGTTCTCGATTTTGGCCTCTCCCGCTATTCACCAGCCTCATTTCACTTGAGCGAGAGCTGGAGAATCGTGCCGATGGGGTGCGATCTTCCGGTCTCATTACTTTCGTGCTCAAGTGTAACGACACCAGTGAATAGCGGCAGAGGCCAAAAACGGGAACTGCGCCAGTTTGTAATGCAACCGGCCGGCCCCCCTTCGTGAAATCGGAGTGTCGCCATACCGTGGCGAGAAACCAATTATCACCACTTAAGCCCCATTTCCATACAATTAACGAGAGCCACCCCCTATCCAACAGCCTCCTGTCATTCAGCAGCTTCCCCAGCAAGTGGTCACGCTGGCGCTGATTAGTACTCCTCTTGAAAAAGGTGAACCTGGTGGAAGGGCTTCTGTGGGGAGCTGAGGAGATGAGTAGCCATCTTTGCTCACAGACAACGAGCCCGGGGCTCTGGGATTGCCTCACCAGTGCTCAGCCGGGGTTGGGGACCCTCGTCTGGGGGTGGAGGACCCTCCACAGGGGTGCGGCGCCATGGGAGGGTGGGGGGGAGATGCTGGGGGGGGGGGGGGGTGCAATGCTCGCAGCACCACCATGCCAGCCCCTGGATCCCAACACCATTCCGGGGGGCAACCCTTGTCCTTGCCCATCTGCCCCACCGACTGCTGAGGCCTCTGGCTGTGCGGCTGAAGACAATTGCTCATAGGGAATTGGCAATCGTGGTTAAGTGAGCACTTGACACATGCCAAGTGGATTCCCGTGGGTGGGTGGGCCATGTAGCATGTGGGAGTCATTGCCTAGCATCCCAATCACACTCTGATGCCTGGACACTGCACTTGAACACTGTAGGAGGCAACACCACACATGCAGCAGCCAACATCCGAACATCCAGCGGATGGGACACAGCTCTGGGGACATGTCCATGGCTAGAAGGTGGGTGTTGGTGGGGGGCGGGGGGAAGGGTGGGGGTGGGGTTGGGGGGGGGGGGGGGGGGTTGCCTGGAGAGATGGGCAAAGGGTCAGGGGTCAGCTCGCATTGCGGAAGAAAGTGACAGAGGCCTCATAATGGTTGTGTAATAGGTTGTTTAATGTGCTGTACAATACCTCATTCCAATAGTGCCACACCCTCCCCTACTCCGATGTCCTCAGTGATCCTCAACATGCCTGCCCTCCTAGCTCTACCACTACGTCTTGGTGTTCCCCCAGGATGCACAACTGAGGTGGAGGCAGCCAGCTGCTTACTTTGACACATGACTCTGGATGCCCCTGGCGGGTGTCCTCTGGGGGTTCTGGGGCCGGAGGGCCCCGGCTCACTTGTCGATGGCATATGCACAGCCGTGGCACCCTGTCCCATGTGCTGACCCCAAGACATTATGCACCAGGCTCTCCACTGCGGTCACCACCCTAGCAGTGTTGGCCTTGGTGCCACTCATTGCCAGCACAACTCCTGTGCCCGGAGCCTCTGGGCCTCTTCTAAGTGGCTATGAATCTGCTGGAGTAACGCTGACATCTCCCTCTGAATGTCCCGGCTGCTCCCTATCGTCTCCATCAGCTCCGGGTAACCCACGTCCAGAGGCTCAGCATCAATCTGGGACCCAGCTGGGTCCTGGGATCCAGCAGACCTCTGACTGCTATCTCACCTGCGGGTTCCTGCCTCCACCAAATGTACATCAGCAGCAGTGTGCTGCTCACCAGATTGTGCCCCAGGAGCCAGTTCACTAACGTGTCCCCCCGAGGTGTGTGTACCTGCGCTGGTGGAGGGTGGGGATGACAGTTGTGCTGTTACTGTAACAGTTATATTCTTGGAGCTCTCCTCCGAGGTGTTCTCCTCGTGGTCAGGAGAGGTGACTTGCACGAGGATGGACATGTGGCCAACGGGAGGGATGGGTCAGTCAGTCAGGAAGGCAATCATGACAGGTCCTCCAGGTGGAGCCCGGTGGTTCCTCACCTCTGCAGCGTCCACCAGCCTCCGTGTTGGTGATCGCCCTGACTTCGGCCACATCAGTCACCTCCAGGGCACGGTCCCTGAAGGAGGTGAGGATTCTCAAGTCCAGCAGCCCACTGGTAGTCTGGGCCCTCTGCCGCTGATTATGGGAGAGCTTTTCCTGAGGAGACACAGAGAGGGCATCGTTAGCCACACGTGTGGTTCGCAGTGGTGGGTGGGTGTGAAGGGAGGGTTAGGTTGGAGGGGGGGTTGAAGGCATGGATGGAGGGAGTGTTGAAGGAGAAGGGGAATGGAGGGAGGATTGGGGGACGCCTGTGGGGATGCTCCCTTGGGGAGTGTGACCTTGGTGTCTACTCACTCGTACTGCCTGGTGAAGACCTCCTTCCGACACTGGAGGCCAGTCCTCCTGGTCACACTGCCTGAGCTGACTGCTGCCACCACCTTGTCCAAGCAGCGTGGCTGCCTTGTGGCTCACCCTCCGTGACCCATGGGGGGACAGGACATTCTGCCTGGCCCCACCACGTCCAGGAGCCTCCCCGGGTCAGCATCCCTGAATCTTGGGGCTGTTCCCCTCGGCGCCATTATTGCCAGCTGGCTGGGGTTGGCTGAGCAAGTGCAGCCTAAGTGCTGCTCGACCTTGTTAGCGGAGGGCTGGCGACAGCGGCCCCGACGAATCAGCTGGCGAGCCAGCATTCACGGCAAGAAACCTGTGAGGCTCCGTTAAGTCGACCAATTAATGTTGAATAGTGTTCCCGGTCTCGCTGGGCCGAGCAGCGGGAAACTCACGATAATTCCCGCTCGCTAGCACAGCCAGAAATTTTTACGGAGAATCCTGCCCATAGTCTTCTCTTCAGCCCCTCAGTGCTTCGTTCTTAGTTATTTCTTTGCCTGCGAGAATTGACTTTAAAAATTGTTAAGTCATGTTGCAGCTTAGTGGTAATCACCACTGTTGTACATATTAGAAGATGTGTGGTAAGACCATGTACTGCAGGTACTGGGGTAGTCCCTGCCTGCTAGCTCCGCCCAGTAGGCAGAGTATAAATATGTGTGCTCCCTATACAGCAGCCATTTTGCCAGCTGCTGTGGGAGGCCACACATCTTAGAGTAATAAAGCCTCAGTTGTATTCAACTCTCGTCTCTGTGCAATTGATCGTGCATCAATTTATTACTCTAAGATTTTCAGAAGGTGGACCTCCGCATCAAGCCGAATCGCCTGCAGCTGGATCCGCAATCAAGTGACGCCAAAAAGGACTTTCAACACTGGCTAGCTTGTTTCGAAGCTTACATCAGCTTTGCACCAGACCCAATCCGGGAAGCTCAGAAGATCCAGATACTCTACTCGCGGCTGAGCTCCAACGTCTTTCCTCTTATCCAGGGCGCGCCGAACTACGACAAAGCCATGGCGCTACTGAAAGAGAATTACATCCAGCGGACGAACACGCTCTTCGCCAGACACGTACTCGCTACTCGCAGTCAACTCCCTGGTGAGTCTGTAGAAGATTTCTGGCGTGCTGTAATTCCTCTGTCAGAGACTGTGACTGTCAGGCTGTGACGGCCACGGAATATTCAAACCTCCTCATGCGGGATGCCTTTGTTACGGGAATAGGGTCAGATCTCATACGCCAGCGACTTTTAGAGGGGGCCACGCTCGACCTCGCAGCAACAAAAAAACTGGCGCTATCGATGACGGTCGCCTCGCGCAATATTCAGGCCTACACCCCCAGCCGCGCGGCCCACCCCTCCTACACATCGTGGACTCTGATGTGTTGGGTAGGCTGGGTCGATGTGGACTGCACTTGATGCAGTGTAACGAGAGACAGACCTCCAACACTTGATAAGATGCAACACAATTTTATTTAACATCCAAACTATTATACATGTTCAACTGTGGGTTGACACTATGCTGACTTGACTGGAGAACTGATACTAGCCTAACCAGACTTACTAGCTACCACATGGTGTTTGCACTGGCCAGCTCACTAACTCTGACTGTCTCAGAGGCTGGGTCCCGAGCGAACGGGAAAACTGGTGCCCTCTGGCTTTATAGTGGACGTGCCCTGTCTGGTGATTGGCTGCTCTGTTCTGTGTGCTTACTGGTTATCCTGTGTGTCAATCACTGCCTGTCTGCACTCCATGATATACGTAGGTGTGTATTATGACATCTCCCCCACCCTTTTTTTGTTTTTTTTGTTCTGTATTGTGTGTGTTGAGATAATAAATATTAAGGTGCTTGGAGCGTGTGGATGTGTATATGTGCGTGACTATATACAGAATGTGCTAAAATGACCTTATGTACACAGGAAGGTGTCGCTAGTACAGATATAGGGCAGATGAAACGGTAACAACGATATTTACAGAGATCAAAACGATAAGGTAACACAGTTGTGCAAAAGCTCAGTCTATAAGTTTAGACTCTGCGGCGGGCGATAAATTCTGGTTGACCGCCTCAAGGGTGGATCAGGGGCCGCCTGCACTTGGATAGGCGGGACCGCCGCCAATGCGGTGGTCGCAGAGGTCGGCAGGATTGCTGGTAGATCGGTGGCCTCATGGTAGGGCACGTCCGGAGGAAGCATTGTGTGAGGCGGGACATCATGGTTAGGTGGCGGGCGTGGAACTCTGCGCAGCGCCCGTCTGTTGCGTCGTAGGAAGGAGCCATGCGGACGAGGAACGATCTCGAGGTCACTTGCTTGACCACCACAGCTGTGGCGGACCAGCCGCCGTTAGATAACTGCACACGAACACAATCAGTTGGGACCAGCTCGGGGAGATCCGTAGCATGGGCGTCGTATGCTGATTTCTGTTGGGCCCGAGACTGCTGCATCTTTTGTATGACCGTGAGGTGGTCAAGGTCTGGAACATGGATGGCTGGAACCGTGGTTTGCAGAGTGCGATTCATGAGCATCTGCGTGGGAGACAACCCAGTGGACAGCGGGGATGCTCTGTATGCCAGCAGCGTCAGGTTGAAGTCGGAGCCTGAGTCTGCAGCCTTGCATAGTAATCTCTTGACGATAAGGACCCCTTTTTCGGCCTTCCCGTTTGACTGTGGGTAGTGAGGGTTGGAGGTTATGTGACGAAAGTTGTATAGGCGGGCAAAATCAGACCATTCCTGGCTGTAAAAACAGGGACCGTTGTCACTCATCACCGTGAGCGGTATCCCAAGCCTGGCAAACGTTTCTTTGCATGCTTTAATTGCCGTCTTCGATGTGAGGTCAGACAGTTTCACCACTTCAGGGTAATTGGAGAAGTAGTCGACCAGGAGGACATAGTCACGCCCCTTGGCGTGGAAAAGGTCGACACCGACTGTGGACCATGGGGAGGTCACTATTTCATGTTGCTGCAGAGTTTCTTTGGGTTGAGCTGGCTGAAATTTCTGACATGTGGGGCGGTTGAAGGCCGTGTTGACAAATCCCTGGCTGATGCCCGGCCAATAGACTGCCTCTCGAGCTCTGCGTCGACATTTCTCAACCCCCAGGTGACCCTCATGGAGTTGGCCGAGCACCATGTAGCGCACAAAGACTCCGAGAGACGAATAGAATGAAGTCGATGAGGCTTTATTAAGCGTGACTGTTTCCCCCGCAGTTCGGTAGTAGACTGCCTGCGGGGGAGGACTCCAGGTACTTATACTCCGTCTTCAGCGCGGAGCTAGAGGTCAACGTCCAACCAGGACCCGGGATCTGTCAGCCAATGACATCATGGCTTCACAGTCCCACATGACCCCTAATGCATACTACCACATTCACCCCTTGTTAAAAATGAACCCGGCGGGGTGATGCTTCGCATGGTGGTAAGGGTTTACAAGGCTGGTCCTGGGAGGAAAACTTTCACATGGTATAACAGTATGTACAAGGATTTTTTTTTTGTTTCAAACTATTTACAGTAATCGTCAGGAAAAGACAAAATGTTCTCGTTAAAAGTCCACAAAGTCCACATTGTGCTGTTAGATCGACGCCACGAGTCGGTCGGGCGGTCTGGTCGTCCGTGTCGATCGCCTCGGCCCCGGTGGTGGTGGTAGTGCTTGTTTCGGTGTTGTCTTCTCCGGGAGCCTTACGGTTTCAGCTTGGGCTTCATTCCTGGTCGGGCCTGGGAGGAGGACTGATCCTCCTGGGAAGGGGGCGGTCGCGGGGTGCGGCGGTGGCAGGAAGGGGGGGGTTGGGAGATTGGTGTCGGGGGGGTGTGTGTGTTGCCAGCGGGCGCCAGATCTCGCAGAGAGAGACCGTGTCCTGTCGGCCGTCGGGGTACTCCTCGTAAGCGCACTGCGGGTTCGCGCGAAGGAGGTGAACCCTTTCGACCAACGGGTCCGACTTGTGCGCCCGCACGTGCTTTCGGAGCAAGATGGGTCCTGGGGCCGCCAGCCAGGTCAGCAGCGACGTTCCAGAGGAGGACTTCCTGGGGAAGACAAGGAGGCGCTCATGAGGCGTTTGGTTAGTGCTAATACACCGTAGTGACCGGATGGAGTGGAGGGCGTCCGGAAGGACCTCCTGCCACCGTGAAACTGGGAGGTCCCTGGACCGTAGGGCCAGTAGGACGGTCTTCCAGACCGTGCCGTTCTCCCTCTCTACTTGCCCGTTCCCCCGGAGGTTGTAGCTGGTCGTCCTGCTCGAGGCTATCCCGTTGCTGAGCAGGAACTGGCGCAGCTCGTCACTCATGAAAGAGGACCCCCTGTCGCTGTGGACGTATGCGGGGCAACCGAATAGTGTGAATATGGTGTTCAGGGCTTTAATGACTGTGGCCGCGGTCATGTCAGAACAGGGGATGGCGAATGGGAAGTGGGAGTACTCGTCCACCACATTAAAGAAGTATATGTTGCGGTCGGTGGAGGGGAGGGGTCCTTTGAAATCCAGACTAAGGCGTTCAAAGGGGCGGGAAGCCTTAATCAGGTGCGCACCATCCGGCCTGAAAAAATGCGGTTTGCACTCTGCGCAGATGTGGCAGTTCCTTGTGACTGTACGGACCTCCTCTAAGGAGTATGGGAGGTTGCGGGACTTGATAAAGTGGTAAAACCGAGTGACCCCCGGGTGGCAGAGGTCCTCGTGGAGGGTTTGGAGGCGGTTAATTTGTGCGTTGGCACATGTGCCGCGGGATAGGACATCGGACGGCTCGTTCAGCTTTCCGGGACGATACAAGATCTCGTAGTTGAAGGTGGAGAGCTCGATCCTCCACCTTAAGATCTTGTCGTTTTTGATTTTGCCCCTCTGTGCATTATCGAACATGAAGGCTACCGACCGTTGGTCCGTGAGGAGAGTGAATCTCCTGCCAGCCAGGTAATGCCTCCAATGTCGCACAGCTTCCACTATGGCATGGGCTTCCTTTTCCACTGAGGAGTGGCGGATTTCTGAAGCGTGGAGGGTTCGGGAGAAAAAGGCCACGGGTCTGCCCGCTTGGTTAAGGGTGGCCGCTAGAGCTACGTCGGAGGCGTCGCTCTCGACCTGGAAGGGGAGGGACCCGTCGATGGCGCGCATCGTGGCCTTTGCGATATCCGCTTTGATGCGGCTGAAGGCCTGGCAAGCCTCTGTCGACAGAGGGAAGGTCGTGGTCTGTATTAGGGTGCGGGCCTTGTCTGCGTACTGGGGGACCCACTGGGCGTAGTATGAAAAAAACCCCAGGCAGCGTTTCAGGGCTTTTGAGCAGTGCGGGAGGGGAAATTCCATGAGGGCGCGCATACGTTCGGGGTCGGGGCCTATTATCCCATTGCGCACTACGTAGCCCAGGATGGCTAGCCGGTTGGTGCTAAATACGCACTTGTCCTCGTTGTACGTGAGGTTCAAGGCTTTAGCGGTCTGGAGGAATTTTTGGAGGTTGGCGTCGTGGTCCTGCTGATCGTGGCCGCAGATGGTTACATTGTCGAGATACGGGAACGTGGCCCGCAACCCGTGTTGATCAACCATTCGGTCCATCTCTCGTTGGAAGACCGAGACCCCGTTTGTGACGCCAAATGGGACCCTTAGGAAATGGAATAATCGCCCGTCTGCCTCGAAGGCTGTGTACTTGCGGTCACTTGGGCGGATGGGGAGCTGATGGTAGGCGGACTTGAGGTCCACGGTGGAGAAGACTTTATATTGGGCAATCCGATTGACCATGTTGGATATGCGGGGGAGAGGGTACGCGTCTAGTTGTGTGTACCTGTTGATGGTCTGGCTATAGCCTATGACCATCCTTTGCTTCTCCCCTGTCTTTACTACTACCACCTGTGCTCTCCAGGGACTATTGCTGGCCTGGATTATGCCTTCCTTTAGTAGCCGCTGGACTTCGGTCCGAATGAAGGTCCGGTCCTGGGCGCTGTACCGTCTGCTCCTAGTGGCGACGGGTTTGCAATCCGGGGTGAGGTTTGCAAACAAGGACGGGGGTTGCACCTTGAGGGTTGCGAGGCCGCAGATAGTGAGTGGGGGTATTGGGCCGCCGAATTTGAAGGTAAGGCTCTGTAGATTGCACTGGAAGTCTAATCCCAGTAATGTGGGGGCGCAGAGTTGGGGAAGGACGTAGAGCCTGTAGTTTTTGAACTCCCTCCCCTGCACCGTTAGGGTAACTATGCAGAAGCCTTTGATCTGTACGGAGTGGGATCCTGTAGCTAGGGAAATCTTTTGTGCGCTGGGATGGGTGGTCAAAGAACAGCGTCTTACCGTGTCGGGGTGGATAAAGCTCTCCGTGCTCCCGGAGTCGACTAGGCATGGTGTCTCGTGCCCGTTTATCAGCACCGTTGTCGTCGTCGTCTGGAGTGTCCGGGGCCGCGCTTGGTCCAGCGTTATTGAAGCGAGACGTGGTTGTAGTAGTTGAGCGTCTTCTTCGAACCCCGTGGAGCCGTCGACACTGGGGTCCGTTGTTGCCATCCAAGATTGCGTCGGGGTTGAACAAAATGGCTGCCCCCATGCATCGCACATGGCTGGGGGGTCACAAGATGGCGGCGGGGGTGGACAAAATGGCCACCCCATGCGTCGTACAGGTCTGGGGTGGTCCAAGATGGCGGCGCCCTTCCTCCCCTCGTGGTGGCCGGGACCCAAAATGGCTGCGCCTGCGGGTCGCACATGGGGCGCTGGGGGGGTTGGGGAGCGTTAGGAACGCGCGGGGCTCCCTCATCTCTGGGGACAGCGGTGGTCGGGACCCAAATTGGTAGCGCCGGCGGGTCATACATGGGGCGCGGGGGGGGGGGGGGAGGGGTTTGGGGGGGCGTTAGAGCCGCGCAGAACTCCCTCTTCTCCGGGGAGAGCGGTGGTCGGGACCCAAAGTGGTAGCGCCGGCGGGTCATACATGGGGCGCGGGGGGGGGGTTGGGGAGCGTAAGCGGCGTGCAGGGCTCCCTGTTCTCCCGGGACTGCGGTGGTTGGGACCCAGAGTGGCTGCGCCTGCGGGTCGTACATGGGGCGCAGGGGGGGTTGGGGAGCGTAAGCGGCGTGCAGGACTCCCTGTTCTCCCGGGACAGCGGCGACCTCGCGGGACCGGCACACAACCGCGAAATGGCCCTTTTTCCCGCAGCTCTTGCAGATCGTTGCGCGGGCCGGGCAGCGCTGCCGGGGGTGTTTCGCCTGGCCGCAGAAATAGCAGCGGGCACCCCCGGTGCGACTTGGCGTTTGGACCGCGCAAGCCTGTGGGGTGTCCGGGGGGGGGGGGGTGGGTTTGTCGCGACGGGTACGTACGGGGCCCAATGGGCTGCCGCGCGGTCGGGCCGTAGGCGCGGGTATTTCGCGCGGCCACGTCTAGGGAGGCTGCTAGGGCCCGTGCCTCTGAGAGTCCTAGCGACTCTTTTTCTAGAAGTCTTTGGCGGATTTGGGAGGAGTTCATACCTGCCACAAAAGCATCGCGCATTAACATGTCCGTGTGTTCATTTGCGTTCACCGACGGGCAGCTGCAGGCTCGTCCCAAAATTAGTAGCGCGGCGTAGAATTCATCTATCGATTCTCCGGGACTTTGCCGTCTCGTTGCGAGTTGATAGCGAGCGTAGATCTGGTTTACTGGGCGGACATAGAGACTTTTTAGTGCTGCGAACGCCGTCTGGAAATCCTCTGCGTCTTCGATGAAAGAGAAAATCTCCGTGCTTAACCTCGAATGCAGGACCTGTAGTTTTTGGTCTTCTGTGACCTGGCCGGTGGCCGTTCTGAGGTAGGCTTCAAAACGAGTCTGCCAGTGCTTGAAAGCTGCTGCCGCGTTCACTGCGTGGGGGCTGATCCTCAGGCATTCCGGGATGATCCTGAGCTCCATAGTCCTTTTTAGTCATGCTTAATAAATTGTAGTGCACAAAGACTCCGAGAGACGAATAGAGTGAAGTCGATGAGGCTTTATTAAGCGTGACTGTTTCCCCCGCAGTTCGGTAGTAGACTGCCTGCCGGGGAGGACTCCAGGTACTTATACTCCGCCTTCAGGGCGGAGCAAGAGGTCAACGTCCAACCAGGACCCGGGATCTGTCAGCCAATGACATCATGGCTTCACAGTCCCACATGACCCCTAATGCATACTACGACAGGGAGGTCACAATGTCATGTTGCTGCAGAGTTTCTTTGGGTTGAGCTGGCTGAAATTTCTGACATGTGGGGCGGTTGAAGACCATGTTGGCAAAGCCCTGGCTGATGCCCGGCCAATAGACTGCCTCTCGAGCTCTGCGTCGACATTTCTCAACCCCCAGGTGACCCTCATGGAGTTGGCCGAGCACCATAGCTCGCATGCTCTGCGGATTCACAATCCTATCGAGCTTCATGAGAATGCCGTCCACCACCGTCAGGTCGGCCTTGCCGTTGTAAAACTGGGGACACTGTCCCTTTTGCCAGCCATTTGTGAGGTGCTGCATCACACACTGTAGCAGAGGATCCTTGGCGTTTCCTCACGAATTTGGATGACCCTCTCATCAGTGACCGGAAGGTTGGAGGTACACAATTGCACCTGCGCATCGATTTGGCAGACAAAGTCAGTTTGTTCACATGGTGTGGTGAGAGACCTGGAAAGGGCATCTGCAACAACAAGTTCTTTGCCTGGCGTGTAGACAAGTTCAAAGTCATAGCAGCGTAGCTTGAGAAGGATTTGTTGTAACCGAGGCGTCATGTCATTCAAATCCTTCTGGATTATGTGGACTAGTGGCCTGTGGTCCGTCTCAACCGTGAATTTTGGGAGACCATACACAAAGTCATGAAATTTGTTGATTCCCGTTAGGAGACCCAGGCATTCCTTCTTGATCTGAGCGTACCGTTGCTCAGTGGGAGTCATGGCTCTGGTGGCATACGCAACTGGGGCCCATGAGGAGGAGTCATCCTGTTGGAGGAGCACCGCCCCAATACCACCCTGGCTCGCGTCAGTGGATATTTTGGTCTCTTTGGTAGGGTCGAAGAATGCCAGACCCAGGGCTGTGGTGAGTTTTGCCCTCAGCTCACGCTATTCGTTCTCATGAGCGGGCAGCCACTTGAATTCCGTTGATATTTTGACGAGATGGCGGAGGGCTGTAGTGTGTGTCGCCATGTTGGGAATGAACTTCCTGAGGAAGTTGACCATCCCTAGAAAGCGGAGGACTGCCTTCTTGTCCTCTGGGGTCTTCATGGCGTTGATCACCGAGACCTTGTCAGCATCTGGCCGCACGCCTTGCTGCGAGATGTGGTCACCAAGGAATTTGATTTCTGATTGACAGAACGAGCACTTGGCTCTGTTGAGTCGGAGGCCATGCTCATGGATTCTGTGGAATACCTGCTTGAGGCGATCGATGTGTTCTTGAGGAGTTGTGGACCAGATTATGACATTGTCAACATACACGAGCACCCCCTCGATACCCTCCATCATCTGTTCCATGCTGCGGTGAAATACCTCTGAGGCAGAGATGATGCCAAAAGGCATCCGGTTGTAGCAATAGCGACCGAACGGGGTGTTGAATGTGCACAGCTTGCGACTGGATGCATCCAGCTGTATTTGCCAGAACCCCTTGGAGGCGTCCAGCTTCGTAAAGAGTTTGGCATGAGCCATCTCGCTGGTCAACTCCTCTCGATTTGGTATCGGGTAATGTTCCCTCATGATGTTGCAGTTTAAATCCTTGGTGTCGATGCAGATTCGAAGCTCCCCTGACGGCTTCTTGACGCAGACCATGGAGCTGACCCAGTCCGTGGGTTCTGTGACTTTTGCTATGATGCCCTGGTCCTGGAGGTCCTGTAACTGCTGCTTGAGGCGGTCCTTGAGGGGTGCCGGCACCCGACGTGGTGCATGGCTCACAGGGGTGGCGTTCGGTGTGAGCAGGATTTTGTATCGGTATGGGAGTGTGCCCATTCCGTCGAACACGGTGTGGTGACTGCGTGATGATGTCATCAATTTCAGCCTGGAAGTTCTCATCAGGTGAGACCGTCGCCTGTGAGGATGACATGGTGTGGACCCGCTGAACCAAGTTCAGGAGTTTGCAGGCCCGAGCACCGAGCAGGGATGCTCTATCAGGTCCCACGATCTCAAATCACAGTGTCGCTTTAAATGACTTGTTGGAAACTCCGAGTTGACACGAGCCACTGGCAGCTATGGCATTGCCATTGTAGTCAAGGAGCTGGCAGGCCGGTGGACGAATGCTTCGTCTGACGTGGATGGTGTCGGGATTGGATTTGGAGATGAGGTTCGCCAATGCGCCGGTGTCCAGTTTGAACTGGATGCGAGCCTTGTTGACTGTGAGGACAGCACACCACTCTTCGTCGGGATCCACGCTGAGGATCGGGAGGTGCTTCGCTGTCTGGCAAAGGGAATCGGAGTGGACCCCGAAAATGATCTGATCCCAGATCATGGAATCAGTGGTCGAGTCATAGTTACATGACTGCGCGAGGATGCGGAGACTGGTCAGAAAGGATTGAAAAGGTTCATCCTTACCCTGAAGTCTCTGCTGGAAAACGTACCGTTCAAAGCTCTCATTCACCTCAATGTCGCAGTGGCTGTCGAACTTCAGTAGGACTGTTTTAAATTTTGTCTTGTCTTCACCTTCAGCGTGTGGATGGCATGGTCCCCAGCTGTGGAGAGGAATAGTGCGATCTTCCTGACGTCCGATGTGGCCTCGAGGTCGGTGGCTTCTAGATAGAGTTGGAACTTTTGTTTGAAGATCTTCCAATTTGCACTGAGGTTGCCAGCGATGCGGAACTGCGGAGGAGGGCGGACGTTTTCCATGTCACCGGATGGCTGTTTACTGGCCAACGCTGATTCACTCAAGGTAGGTCCGTCAATTTTCAGCATCATTCACTGGTACCATGATGTGTTGGGTAGGCTGGGTCGATGTGGACTGCACTTGATGCAGTGTAGCGAGAGACAGACCTCCAACACTTGATAAGGTGCAACACGATTTTATTTAACATCTAAACTATTATACATGTTCAAATGTGGGTTGACACTATGCTGACTTGACTGGAGACCTGATACTAGCCTAACCAGACTTACTAGCTACCATATGGTGTTTGCACTGGCCAGCTCACTAACTCTGACTGTCTCAGAGACTGTGTCCCGAGAGAGTGGGAAAACTGGTGCCCTCTGGCTTTATTGTGGTCGTATCCTGTCTGATGATTGGCTGCTCTGTTCTGTGTGCTTACTGGTCATCTTGTGTGTCAATCACTGCCTGTCTGCACTCCAATGTATATTATGACAGACTCCGCAGACGGCCGCCCCACCTGGGGCCTCACCCAGCCAATATGCCTGTGCCACGCACCAGCCAGCCAACCCCGGGGGCCCACGATGTTACTTCTGCGGGCAACAGAAACACCCCTGCCAACGCTGCCCGGCCCGCACTGCCCTTTGCAAGGCCTGCGTCAAGAAGGGGCACTTCGCTGCGATGTGCCAGGCCCGCTCAGTCGCTGCTATTGCCCCGATCCCCCTCGCGTACGGACAGTGGGTGCCGCCATCTTCACCTCCCCGGACCACACGCGGCCAGTGGGCGCCGCCATCTTCTCCCCCTCAGACCACGCACGGCCAATGGCGCTGCCATCTTCCCCTTCTCAGACCACGTGCGGCCCATGGGCGCCGCCATCTTTTTCAACCCCCGCCAGGTGCTGCCCCTGGGCGCCGCCATCATGTCCACCCCAAGATCATCAGGCGCCGCCATCTTGTCTTCCCCACGGCACATGGGCACCACCATTGTTCCGGGACCCGGGCACCCAATCGTTCGATGCGAGCAATGGCCGCCAGGATACTGTCTCCCTCAGGGGCCTGGCACCAGCAGGTTCCACACACACACCCCTCCGGCCCGGCTCCACCCCCCCCTCCCCCCGGCGCACCCAGCAGCAACACCCCCAGACCATCCATCCTCCCCCTGCCCACGCCCGAGGATGAAGAGGATTTCGGCACGCTTCTGGAGTCACCAAGGACCAGACCCACACCGGAATCGTCGCCACCACTGCGTCACTCCCAATGCCACATCAAGGCCCCGGACCGGCTAAATCTATAATTGGTTCAGGACTATCAAACCACCTTGTACTGGACTTCAGAAAGAAATATTTTTTTTCGCTTCTGTATATTAAACTTGTTCTGTACATAGTTCTCCACCACCCCCGCCGGACTCTATTTTAACAGGGGGTGAATGTAATCACCACTGTTGTATATATTAGGAGATGTGTGGTAAGGCCCTGTACTATAGGTATGGGGATAATCCCTGCCTGCTGACCCTGCCCAGTAGGCGGAGTATAAATATGTGAGCTCCCTATACAGCAGCCATTTCGCCAGCTGCTGTAGGAGGCCACACATCCTAGAGTAATAAAGCCTCAGTTGTATTCAACTCTCGTCTCTGTGCAATTGATCGTGCATCAAGCTTTATAGAAACTTAGTTGGGCCGCACTTGAAATATAGTGTGCAATTCTGGTCACCACACTACCAGAAAGATGTGGAGGCTTTGGAGAGGATACAGAAAAGATTTACCAGGATGTTGCCTTGTTTGGAGGACATTAGCTATGAGGAGTGGTTGGAGGTTTGTTCTCACTGGAACGATGGAGGTTGAAGGGGCGGCCTGATAGACGTCTACAACATTATGAGGGGCATGGACAGAGTGGATAGTCAGAAGCTTTTTCCCAGGATGGAAGAGTCAATTACTAGGGGGCATAGGTTTAAGGTGCGAGGGGCAAGGTTTAAAGGGGATGTACGAGGCAAGTTTTTAACCTAAAGGGTGGTGGGAGCCTGTAACTCGCTGCCGGCGAAGGTAGTAGAAGCAGATATGATTGTGACTTATAAGGGGCATCTTGACAAATATATGAACGGGATGGGAATAGAGGGATATGGACCCCGGAAGGGTAGGTGGTTTTACTTCAGATGGGCAGCCTGATCGATGCAGGCTTGGAGGGCCGAAAGGCCTGTTTCTGTGCTGTAATTTTCTTTGTTCTGAGATACTTGTTGAGCGCTTCTGATATGATTATTGGTGGACATCTCCTGAGGTCTGAGCCAGAAATACACTTAGATACCAATATGGATACCAGGGACCCTCTATCTAAGGGAACCCCCCCACAGACCCCCCGCTGGCGTGCAGCGTGCAACTCGTTCACGCCTTCAGCGGGGTGTCGGAGCATGGCGTTCTGGTCGGTGCCTAGCGACGATCACGATTTTGCCCGGACGCCTGATTCTCCATCCCATCAGGGAATGCATTCTGGACGTTCCGGAGACGAAGAATCCACCCATTTGCCTTTTTAAGAACAAGACTCCCTGTTGGACTGCATGTGATAGGGAGACTCCTCACAGGGACCCCTGTGTTAGGGAGACTCTCCACAGGGACCCAGTGATAGAAGACCCCACAGGGATCCACTGACAAAAGGGACCCGCCAGTGGCCCCATGACTAAAGGGACCTCTCCCCAGGGACCCTCTATCTAAGTGAACCCCCCTACAGACCTCCCACCTCCAGAAAAGGGAGCCCTGCCTGGAAGCTAGAGAGCAGTTCAGGTAGGGGCTGTGGGAAGTATTACAAGGAAAGAGACAGCACAGGTACAGGCCCTTTGACCCTCCAAGCCTGTGCCGACTATACTGTCCGTCTAACCTAAACCTTTCTACCTTAGCTGTACTGTTTACCTTGCAGCTCCACATGTCCATTCCTTAAAGGTAAGCAGCTGTACCTGCCTCAGATTCCCACAGATCCACTGTCTGCAATCCATTCATAGCTTTCCAGTAGTGGTTTATGATTGACAGCTCAGAAAGAGATGAAAGTGCACTAAGTGCATTCCAACCACTCAAGCGTGTGATTTCACTGCACCTTCATCTCTTTGATGTGGTCAATATTTACAAACATTGGGGTTTCACCACTTAGGCACATGAAGTGTGAAGGGATATGAATAAATCAGAGCTGCAGATGGTTTTTACAAACTGTCAATCACAAACCATTCCTCCACAGTGGACGGAGCATTTTAGCTGTGTAGAGATATGAAATGAAATGAATATGAAAATCGCTTATTGTCACAAGTAGGCTTCAAATGAGGTTACTGTGAAAAGCCACTAGTCGCCACATTCCGGCCCTTGTTCGGGAGGGCTGGTACGGGAATTGAACCCGCGCTGCTGGCCTTGTTCTGCTTTACAAGCCAGCTGTTTAGCCCACTGTGCTAAACCAGCCCAGATAAACTTGGGTTGTTTTCTTTGGCGCAGAGAAGACCGAGAGAGGATTAGATTGAGGTGTATACAATTATGAGGGGCATGGACTTGGTGGACAGAAAGCAGCTGTTCCCCTTAGTTGAAGGGTCAATAACAAGGGGGCACAATGTTAAGGAGAAAGGCAGGAGGTTTTGATGGGATTTGAGAAAAAATGTTTTCACCCAGAGGGTGGTGGGAGCCTTGAATGCACTCACTGGGCGGGTAGCTGAGGCAGGAAACCTCACAGCCTTTAAAAGGTACTTGGATGAGCATTTGAAATGCCATAACATTCAAGGCTGGGGGCCAAGTGCTGGGAAGTGGGATTAGTTTAGATTTAGAGTAGTTTTTTCTCAGTGCAGGTTTGATGGACCAGAGGGCATCTTCTTTACTGTATGTTCTATATCAGGGCTCCTCCAATTCTTTTTCTTTCCAGTATTTCAATTTAGCATCCTTTACATTCTATCAGATAGCTGCTTGTGCTTTTCCATTTGTGTGACCATTTCAGCAATCTGGTACTGGCACATAATCTCACTTTCTTTCTGTCTCTGAATTGCTGCTTCTGCTGCCAACATCAATGTTTTTACCTCTTCCATTAAATTTTCTTTGTCAAGTTTCTCCTCTTCAACTTCCTTCTGAAGGTTCAGAATAGTTTCTTCTGATTGCCTGTTGAGACTTGACAGTTCACAGAATTTACAGTGCAGAAGGAGGCCATTCGGCCCATTGAGTCTGCACCTGCCCTTGGAAACAGCACCTTATTTAAGCCCACACCTCCACCCTATCCCCATAACCCAGCAATCCCACCTAACCTTTTTGGACACTAGGGCAATTTAGCACGGCCAATTCATCTAACCTGCACATCTTTGGACTGTGGGAGGAAACTGGAGCACCCGGAGGAAACTCACGCAGGCTGTGGGAGAACGTGCAGTCAGGGTCCCAAGCCGGGAATCGAACCTGGGACCCTGGAGCTGTGAAGCAACAGTGCTAACCACTGTGCTACCGTGCCGCCTTCTCTCCTGGTTTTCTTTACCAGGTTTCCTTTACCAGCAGTGAAATTCACTTTGATTCATGCAATGCTTTCTTTTATGAAATTTGGAGTTCTGGCAAATAGACATAAATTCCCTGAAGGAATGACTTGGAAACATCTTTCATTTTAAGGGAGGGAACCTAATGCCTGGATCATTTCCAGGTTCTGCCCTTGCACTGCATAAGTGCTCACATGACACAATCTTCAAATGTAAATGCCCTAACTGGGCAAGGGCTGACCCTGGGTGGCCAATTCGCAGCATGCGCTCTGCCAGCTGGTGGCAACTGCCTGCTGAGCATGGGTGTCAAAGGCAGGCGGCAAGTATGACAGGGTGTGTCCTACCTTGCAGAAGAGACACAACATTAGAGGGCCAGCAGCCTCACCATGCTCAAAAGTGGTCAAAATGGCCACGCAGACACGGAGAGAATGTGCAGACTCCGCACAGACAGTGACCCAAGCCGGGAATCAAACCCAGGTCCCTGGTGCTGTGAAGCAACTGTGCTAACCACGGAGCTACTTTTTCGTCCCAAAGTGAATTGTTCTATCTCAGTTTTATAAGCAGTGCAATGCTGTGTTTTCCCCTATAAACTTCCTATTCAAGCTCATATTCTCCTGATTCAATTCTTCACTGGACTCATTTTCTACTTGCTTTTTCACAGAGTTCAGCTTATTCTCCATTGTCTTCATTCAGTTCTCCTGTTCTTTCATTTTGTACATTTTTGGAACTTTACTCTTTTTACCCCCAGATGGTTGGCAGTCATTTCAACTTGTTTTAATGTCCTCTCCAGAGCTTTGATTCCTTTTACTGATTTTTAAAAAGTTCTTCTATCAATTGCATTGTCGATTCTTCTTTAGGACCAATAATTCCTAGTTTCTTTTGGGGATCATTTGCTGCCCTCCTTCGGGGGTCTTTCATTGTCCTCCTTCTGGGGGTCTTTTGTTGCCCTTCTTCTGAGGCTCTTTCATTGCCTTCCTTTGGGGGGGGGTCTTTTGTTGCCCTCCTTCTGGGGGTCTTTCATTGCCCTACTTCTGGGGGGGTCTTTCATTTCCCTGCATCTGGGGGTATTTTGTTGCCCTTCTTCTGGGGGTCTTTTGTTGCCCTCCTTCTGGGGGTCTTTCATTGCCCTCATTCTGGGGGTCTTTTGTTGCCCTCCTTCTGGGGGGGTCTCTCATTTTCCTGCTTCTGGGGGTATTTTGTTGTCCTTCTTCTGGGGGTATTTCGTTGCCCTTCTTCTGGGGGGCTTTCATTTCTCTGTTTCTGGGGGTATTTCATTGCCCTTCTGGGGGTCTTTCATTGTCCTCCTTCTGGGGGTCTTTCATTTCTCTGTTTCTGGGGGTATTTCATTGCCCTTCTGGGGGTCTTTCATTTCTCTGTTTCTGGGGGTATTTCATTGCCCTTCTGGGGGTCTTTTGTTGCCCTCCTTCTGGGGTCTAATTTCATTGCCTCCTCTTTGAGGTCTCTGTTTCCAATGGGCCTTTTTTGAGAGTTGCCCTCTATCTGGCGTCTAATTTCTCTGTGTACAGCCGTGTCTTCCTTCCTGTGGTGGTAGCTTTAAATGTTGTTCCCTCTTTAAGGGTATTGCTGCTTTAAGAGCGGTCAGACTGTCAATGTTTTGGTTCACTGAGCTGTCAGGATTGTTGGATGAGTCTCTGGTTTTCCCACGCTTTCGAATCTGGCGGGCTCTCCAGTGACTGCGGTTCCGTCCAAACTCCCCAAGACTTTCAAGGTGAGGGCACTGCTTTTCTGTGGGATTTTTAAATTTTATTCTCCTGCAGGACCTTTTTGAATGCCCCTTGCTGTTGAAGTTTCCTGTTCAAGTTGCATAGTATCAGTTTCTTTTGTATTTGATATTCCTGTACTTCGGGACACCTGCTACGTTGAAAGCCCTGGCGCTTGAACTCTGCAGTTTGTATTCTTTCTTTCTTAAGCCATTTAAAAAATTTAAAGTGACAACTTCTCTGTCATCTTTATGAACACAATTTGTTAATTTTGTCCTCAGTTCCTTTTTAAAAAAAATTAAAGCCACAGCATTTCTTGCTGTTAGCTCCATAGGGTTCTCTTCTTTAAATTCTAAGTTTCTTTTTAAACTTTTGACTCTGCTGATGTGTTGGGTGCTCTGGATCCATGGAACACATACAGGCCACCAACTCTTAAAATAGTGCAACACTATTTTATTAAGTTAGAAACTGTTGAACATATTTTCCCTGTGGGTTAACACGATGTCAGATTAAACTAAAGACCTATGCCTGTTCTAACCAATGCACTCAGCACATGGTGAAGATCTGTGCTGTAAGCTCTATCCTTCTGAGAGGCTGCATCGCCCGAATGAGCGGGAACTCTGATGCCCCCTGTCTTTACAGTGAGTGTGCTCTAACGGGTGATTGGCTGCGGTGTTGTGTGTGTTGATTGGTCTTGTTGTGTGTGTGTCTGCACCATGATATACTGGTGTATATTATGACATTTGCCAGCCAATTTTACAGGTTTTTAAAATCTCTACTCTACCTGCCTTTTGTTTTGTTTTACTGATGTCCCACCCCCTCCCTCAATCCCCATGCTGCACCCCCACCCTCCCCCAGTCTTTACCCTGCTCCTCACATCCCCGCTCCCACCCCACAACCAGCTGAACGGGCAGGATTCCTGTCTATAATCTCCCCATCTGCTTGTCGGCAGACCAAATCGAGCACAACAGACTTGAACGGATGACACAGTCACCTCGAGTCAGCAAGATCTCCACACCCTCACCCCATATGAAGATAGAATATTTGAGCTGGCCGGGACAGGAGCAAGACTGCGCCTGTGCGGATGGGGAAGTGGGGCAGCAAGTAAAAGTGAAAACCCTAAGGATGCACAATCATTCCTCCAGTCTCACATGAGTAAACATCTCATATCATTTATTCCCCGTGATAAACTAATGCCATCTCCCTTCCCTTGTAGGGCAATCATACGAGCAGACCGGACCATCCTCGCCCCGCCCTGGACACCACTGAGCTGAGCAGCTCGAGCATCACATAACTTAAATGTTCCATCCAGGCAACATCCTGGTGAATCGCCTCTGCACCCCCTCCAGTGCAATCACATCCTTCCTATCATGTGGCGACCAGGATTTCACACAGTACTCCAGCTGTGGCCTCACCAAAGTTCTATACAATTCCAACATGACCTCCCTACTTTCTCTGTGGTATGCCACTGGACACTGGTTTCCAGTCACTAAAGCTGCTATCTGTTATCACTCTCTGTCTCCAGCAGCTAAGCCAATTTTGAATCCACCTTTTCAAGTTGCCCTGTATCCCATGTGCATTTGCCTTCTTTATAAGTCTCCCATGTGGGACCTTGTCAAAGGCTTTGCCGAAATCAATGTAAACTACATCAACTGCACTACCCTTATCTACATGGGCAGCAAGATAGCACAGTGGTTAGCACCATTGCTTCATAGCACCTGGGACCCCAGTTTGATTCCCAGTTTGGGTCACTATCTGTGCGGAATCTGCACCTTGTCCCCATGTCTGCGAGGGTTTCCTCCGGGTGCTCCTGTTTCCTCCCACAAGTCCCAAAAGACATGCATGTTAAGTGAATTGGACATTCTGAATTCTCCCTCAGTGTACCCAAGTGTACCCAAGTCGCAGTGTGGCGACTAGGGGATTTTCAGTCACTTCATTGCAGCGTTAATGTAAGGCTACTTCTGACACTAATAAAGATTATCACACTGATAACGATTATTATTATTACACACCTTAGCTGTTCTCCAGTCCTCTGGCACCTCCCCTATGGCAAGAGAGGAATTAAAAATTTGGGTCAGAGCCTCTGTAATCTCTGCCCTCGCCTCCCACAACATCTTGGGCACAATTCAGCCGGACATGGCGATTTGTCCACTTTTAAGCCTGCCAACACCTCCAATACATTGTCACTCCCTGTGATAATTTGTTCAAGAACCTCACAGTCTCTCTCCCTGAGTTCCATATCTACCTCCTCATTCTCTTGGTTGAAAACAGATTAAATATTCGTTCAGCACCCTACCAATGTCCTCTGGCTCCACCCACAGATTTCCCCCTTGGTCCCTAATGGGCCCTACTCTTTCCCTGGTTGTCCTCTTCCCATTGATATACTTGTAGAATATCTTGGGATTTTCCTTACTTTTACCAGCCAGAGCTTTCTCATATCCCCTCTTTGCTCTCCTAATTGCTTTCTTAAACTCCATATTACACTTTCTGTACTCCACTAATGCCTCCATTGATTTGCTCCCCTTGTACTTGCTGAAAGCTTCTCTTTCCCTTGTCATCATACCCTGAATGTCTCTGGCCATCCATGGTTCTCTGGGCTTGTAACTCCTTCCTATTACCCCAGAGGGAACATGTTGGGCCTGTACCCGCCCCATTTTCTTTTTGAATGCCCCTCTCTGCTCTTCTGTAGATTTCCCCACAAATAACTCTTTCAGTTTACCTTGTCTAGATCCTGCCTTCCTTTACTAAAATTAACTCTCCCCAATCCAAAACCTTTTTTTGCAACTTGTTTATTTCTTTGTCCACAAGGAACTTAAATTGTACCATGTTGTGGTCGCTAACACCAAAATGCTCCCCCCACCAACACATCAACCACCTGTCCGACTTCATTCCCCGGAATTAAGTCCAGCACTGCACCGTCCCTTGTTGGCCCTTCTACATAGCTAAAAAGTTCTCCTGTGCACATTTTAAGAACTCCTCGCTATTTAAGCCCTTAACATGATGACTATCCCAATTAATGTTGGGAAAGTTGAAATCACCTAATATAATTACCCTACTTTTTTAAACACCTCTGTGAATTGCGCAACTATTTGCTCCTCAATTTCCAGCTGACTATCTGGGGATCTATAATAAACACCTAGCAATGTGGCTGTCCCTTTTTATTCCTAAATTCTACCCACAAAGCTTCATTCTATGCCCCCTCCAAGATATCACTGCAGTCTCTTTACTACAGTAACTGACTCCTTAACTGATAGTGCAATGCCTCTTCCTCTTTTACCCCCTCCTCTGTCTCGTCTTGAGATTCTATATCTCGGGGTGTTGAGCTGCCAATCCTGCCCATCCCGCAACCACGTCTCAGTGTTGGCTACTATGTCACAATTGCACATGTCAATCCTCGCCTTAACTAATCCGCCTTGTCTGTAATACTCCTGGCATCAAAAAAGAGGCCACACAGCCTTTTCTTATTCCCTTGAAACTTACTATCACTGTATTCTCTCTGACTAGATTGCTTTTCTGTGTTATACTGTGTACCTATTCTGTTAACAGTCTGCGACCCCTCTCCCTGCTGAATTAGTTTAAACTCCTCCCAAAAGCACTTGCAAACCTGCCCGCAAGGATGTTAGTCCCACTCTGGTTCAGATGTAGACAGTCCCGCTTATATAGATCCCACCTTCCCCAGAAACGGTCAGAGTGGTCCAGGAATCTAAAACCCTCCAGCCTGCACCAACTCTACGCATTCATCTGTACTATTCTCCTATTTCTGTACTCACTAACACGTGGCACTGGGAGTAATCCAGAAATTACAACTCGAGAGGTCCTGCTTTTTGGTCTACTGCCTAACTCCCTGAATTCTTGATGCATAACCTCATACCTCTTTCTACCTATGTCATTGGTACCAACATGTACCATGACCTCTGCCTTATCACCCTGCCCCTTCAGGATGGCCTGCAGCATTTCAGTGACATCCTGGACCCTGGAACCAGGGAGGAGGCACACCATCCTGGAGTCACGTTGACGGCCACAATAGCGCCTACCTGTTCCCCTGTCTATAGAATCTCCTATTACTATTGCTCTTCCTCTCTTTCCCCCCTCCTGTGTAGACAGGCTGCTTGTGGTTCCAGAAGCTTGGCTCCGTCCGCACTCCCTGGAGGAACCAGCTTCATCAGCCTCCAAAATGGAGTACTGATTTGCGAGCGGGACCCCAGGGGACTCCTGAACTACCTGTCTGTTTCTCTTCGACTGCCTGGTGGTCACCCATTCCCTTCCTTCCTCAAGTCCTTTCAGCTGCGGTGTGACCACCTCTCTAAAAGTGCTATCCACGATGCTCTCAGACTCGCGGATGCTCCATAGTGTCTCCAGCTGCTGTTGCAACTCTGAGCCTCGAGCTTCCAGGAGCTGCAGCTGGACACCCTTTCTGCACTCATGCCGGCCCTGGGGACTGGAAATGTTCCCGGATTCCAACATGGAGCAAGAGTTGCAAACCATGGCTTTGAGCTCTCCTGCCAGGCTAAACCCTTTATGGTTTGCCCATAGCAGTGTCCAGGGCTTTAATCTTTACTTCCAGGAGGTTCCAGGTTAATCTTGGAGGGTTGCCAATCCCAGTCATCTTGCAAGCCTGTTATCTTCTGTAGGGATCTGTCTCTTCTGATGCACAAGCTCTGTGTGAACCCATCAGAAAATTGGCAACCTTCTCTTGCTTACTGGATCTTAACGTTCCTTCTAATTTCGCTGCTGTGAGATTATGCTGTGCAAAACGGAACCAGTAACAAGAATAGAATTTCCTCACTGGTTCCCTAATCTGCTGGCAGAACAGGAAACTGCCGGATAAGGGCAGCACGGTGGCACAGTGGCTAGCACTGCTGCCTCAAAGCTCCAGGGACCCAGGTTCAATTCTGGCCTTGGGTGACTGTGTGACGTTTTCACATTCTCCCCCTATCTGTGTGGGTTTCCTCTAGCTGCTCCAGTTTTCTCCCACAGTCCAAAGATGTGCAGGTTAGATGGAGTTATGGGGATATGGCGAGGGAGTGGGCCTAGGTGTATGCTCTTTCAGAGGGTCGGTGCAGACCTGATGGGCCGAATGGTCTCCTTCTGCACTGGGGATTCTATGAAAATAAATTACTTAAACAGGAGGGAGAATTACCAAGGAAATTCCTGGCAGAGGTTTCACCATTAATATCTGTGCATCCATGGTTAAAAATCAAGGTTGTGAAAGGTGTATTTAACTGTATTGTTTGAATAGACAGGTGAAGGGCATTATTTAATTAAGTACTTAGAGCATATATAAATAGGGATTGCCCCTTTAAGGGACTAAAAATTTGTTTATTAGTTAATTTGTTTATTTTATTAAATTCTTAAAAATTAAAATATAACTAAGGGAGCTCGCTGGGCGGTGGTGGGTGTGAGGCGAGCTGTAAGAGTGATCTCAAACTCTCTCAATATATAAAAGCTCTGTGTCTTGGTTTAAATTTTACCAACTGGTTTGGGCCCAATTAACAAAGGGAATAATCACCAAATGCACAACCCGTAATGGCTATCTGCCCAGTAAAGGTGATTCCTGGGATGAGATGGTAGAATGGATGTGTATATTCTCTGGAGTTTAGAAGGAAGAGAGATGGTCTCATTGAAATGTATGAAATAGTTAGGGGCTTGGCATAGTGAAGCACAAGAGGCACTTTCCCCCTAGCTGGACCATCTAGCACGTGATATGAGAGTCTACGAATAATGGGTCAGCCACCTAAGATTTTATGGGCGGGATTCTCCGGGTTCCCAGCAGCATGTTTTTCAGCGGCGGGAGGCGGTGTGCCATTCGCTGGCAGCGGGATTCTGTGCTCCCACCGTTGTCAATGGGCATTTCCGTTGAAGCCACCGCGCACTTCTGGGAAACCCGCGGGTGGAGGCACGTTACCTATGGGACCAACGAATTCCGTCAGCGAACGGCCGGGGAATTCCGATCTATATGTACAGATACACAATTTCCTTACCTGAAATAAATATGAAACTTTGAAATACTCCAAGGCAGTGGACTGTGGAATATATTCAGGAAAGATTGACATATTTTTGGAAAATTATGGGGATCAGGTGGGCAAGTGGACTTAAGGGAGAAGATTAGCCATGGTCTTATTGAAAGGCGGAGAGTCTCGAGAGGATGTGAGCCCTACTCTTTCCCCTATTTCTTATGTTCTTCTGGTCCTATTTAACTGGAATTACCGTCCAAATGCTAATGTGATTTAAATGCCTTTTAATTTGCTGCCAAGCTGTGTAATGAAGCATCCAACTGGATATCATCATCAGATTAAAGAGTTTAGCAACAGGAAATTACCTCCTTGACCTTTGGCTATGAGTCCTGCTTGACTTCCCCTCCTGGTAACAGTTTCAAATGCAGCGTAAAATTCCTATCTAGGGTAAGAAATGCTTTAGGCCAATACAACCTTTGTATTCTATCTAAATGGGTTATAAAATTTCTGGTTCTAACAACCCACACTCTATAACAGGTTCATTGCCTGGACAAAATATTCTTTATCCCTCCTAAGTAAGATAAATAGAAACAAAAATCGTCAGAAATTGGTGAAAGTCATAACAATGGATTGCATAGCCTTTTGAGCTACAGACTGTCTGACTCTGTGTCCATGTTTTGATCTTTGATGCATAGCTGTGTGACCTGGGACTACTCGTTTTTTAGGCCCTCTCAGCATTTAGATGAACACTTAGAAATGCCATTGCAGACAAGGGCCTCTTTGTGTACTCTATGGCTCCATGATATTCTTAGCCCTCTTTGCAGGGATTCCAGACAGGCACAACACATCCCAAGTGCACGTTGCTTGTCTTGGGTTGACAATGCCTGGATGTCAATATGAATGGATTGAACTCCTCGACCAGTCCTGCCCCTGGAAAAACTCTGAGCTGGGAAATATATATAGACACATGGGCACAGCTGCAGACTTTTTCGACCTGTGCCTGCGGGACTGGTTCCAGGACCTTGGGCCTTCTGGTTGCTGATGTACAATTTGGGGAAAGTGATCAGGAGAAGTCAGGAAGCGATTGGAAGGGTGAGACAATTAGGAATAAACCAATAAGACTGTTGACTGGAGCATCAACACAAATTCTGCTGGGGAGACTGCTGAGATGTTCTATTTGTAGAATTATTTGGGGGAATTGATGAGACTTTGTAGAATTTCCTTGTAATCTTAAAATTGGAACTGGCCTCTTCAAAAAGGAAATCAGGAAACACGTTTTCACACAAGGCGCGGGTAGAAATTCGGAACTCCCCTAATCTCCAAAAAGGCTGCCATTGCTGGGACAATTGGAACTTTCAGACAGAGGTTGCTAGATTTTTTTTGTTCGGTAAAGAGATCAAAGGATATGAAGCAAAGGGGGAGGTACAAAGCAGTCATGATCTAATTGGACAATGAAGCATGCTCAATTAAGGAGCTGATTGACCTAATTTTGATCCTAAGAGATGTCTTCCAAACGTTCGGTGTTTAAGGAACAAAATATGAAGACTTTTTTTTGCGTTCTTTACATTTGAGATGAATTGAGGCGTGCATTTGTCCAGCATTTCAGCAAAGCTCTTCCAGGCAATCAGTTATAGAACGTGGAAGTGCAACAATTGTCATCCTGTAGACAAACACAGCAGCTATATCTTTTGGATAGCAAACGCCACAGTTATACATCAGCATAACAGTTAGTTTAAGTGGATTAAAACATCAAACACTTTATAGAATATTTCGATATTATGCATTATTTTCAGCAATAGACAGAATAGATAAAACAGAATTGGTACGAGAATTAAAATTATTTTGTCAATAATGATTAGTTTAATAAGCAACTCATGAATTCTTTTCTGTAATAGTCTTTGTAAACAAACACCTGATTTTCCGTATTCTTTTTTTTAAAATTTAGACTATCCAATTATTTTTTTTCAATTAAGGGGCAATTTAACGTGGCCGATCCACCTACTTTGGGTTGTGGGGGTGAGACCCACGCAGAAACAGGGAGAATGTGCAAACTCCACACGGACAATGTCCCGGGGCCGGGATTGAACCCGAGACCTCAGTGCCATGAGGCAACAGTGCTAACCACTGCGCCACCGTGCCACCCTGATTTTCTATATTCTAAACACTTTGAAAACCATTCAAAGTGAAAATCAGTTTTAACATCCTTGCAATGAATTGTGGGTGTACAAATTCTCTGTGGGAGAGGCTCCCCTTGTTTACAGAACTAAATATGCGGGTCTGGGTGATGCAATGAATGGACACAGTAGCCTTTGAATCCTGGGATCTGAATTTGAGTTCATCCCAGAATGATGGGCTGATTGTATCATGTTTAATTTTCTTTCCCACTTTACAAATGCAGAATGCACGGGAATTCCACACTTCCCAAAGTCTGCCTGCGTTTCCACATTTAGGTTTATTTGTTTATTGATAAAATATGTCACATGTACCAAGGAACAGTGAAAAGTATTATTCTGCATACTGACCTGATAGATCACTCCATACATAAGTACAAAATACAAAAAATAATTGCAACTGTAAAAAAAGGAAAAATGCATAGAAAGATCAATTTAATATATAAACGGGCCATTCAAGAATCTAGTAGCAGCAGGAAAAAAGCTGTTTTAGAATCTGTTAGAATGAGTTCTCAAGCTTTTGTATCTTCTACCCAATGGAAGAAGTTTAAAAAAGAGTAACCGGGAACGGAGTGGGTCTTCGACTATGTTTCTCTCTTTCCCAACGCAGCGGGAAATATTGACAGAGTCAATAGATGGAAGACGGGCAGTGTAATGGACTGAGCTGCATTAACAGCTCTCTGTAATTTTCTTACGATCTTGGACAGAGCATCTGCCACACCAAGCTTTAATGCAACCAGATAGAATGCTTTTAATGGTGGATCTATAGAAATTGGTGAAAGTAATTGTGGACGTACCGAATTTTCTTAATTTCCTGAGGAAGTGAAGGTGTTGTTGCGCACCTTTAATTGTAACTTTGACATGGGTGGACCAGGACAAATTGTTGGTAATATTCACACCCAGGAATTTGAAACTGTCAACAATCTCCACCTCGGAATCAGTGATATAGACAAGGATGTATACTACACCTCACTTCCTAAAGTCGATGATCAGCTCCTTTGTTTTGCAGATATTGAGGGAGAGGTTGCTGTCATTGCACCATGCTACTAAGTTCTCTCTCGCTCTCCTGTACTCTGACTTGTCATTGCATGAAATCCGACTCACTACGGTCATATCATCAGCAAACGTATGGGCCGGGATTCTCCCCTAATCGGCGGGGCGGGACGTACCAGGGCCGAAGAGTGGCGTGATCCACTCTGGCGTTGGGCCGCCCGGAATGTGCGGAATCCTCCGCACCTTCAGGAGCTAGGCCGGCGCTGGAGGGATTGGCGCCGTGCCAGCCGGCACCGAAGGGGCTTGACGCCATGCCAGCTGGCACTGAAGGGCCTCCGCCGGCCAGCGCGAGTTGACAGCATCCCAGCGCATGCGCAGGGGGTTTCTTCTCTGCGCCGGCCATGGCGGACCATTACACCGGCCGGCGCGGAGGGAAAGAGTGCCCCCATGGCACAGGCCTGCCCGCGGATCGGTGGGCACGATCGTGGGCCAGGCCACCGTGGGGGCCCCCAGATCCCCTTGCGCCCCCCTGAGGACTCCGCAGACCACCCGCAGAGCTAGGTCCCGCCGGCAAGGACCTTGTTTGATTTACGTTGGCGGGACCTGCCGAAGACGGGCGGCCACTCGGCCCATCGCGGGCCGGAGAATCGCCGGGGGGCCGCTACCAACGTCCCCCGACCGGCGCGATTCCCGCCCCCGCTGAAAAAATCAGCCCCGGAGAATCCGGCAGCCAGTGTCAGGGCGACGGGGCGGGATTCACGCCGCCCCCCGGCGATTCTCCGGCCCGGCGGGGGGGTTGGAGAATCCAGCCCAAGATGTTGAAAATCTGTATCAAATCTCCTCTTAGCTTTCTGTTGTCCAAGAAGAACATCTCAACCTCTCCAATCTAACCTCATAACTGAAGTTTCTCATTCCAAAACCATTCCGGTAAACCTCTTCCGCACTCTGTCTAATGCTTCACATCCTTCCTTTGGTGTGACGCCCAGAGCTGTATACAATTTTCCAGCTGAGGTCTAGCTAGTGTCTTGTACAAGTTCCACATTATCACCTTGCTTCTGCACTCTATGGCCCTATTAATAAAGCCCAGAATACTATATGCTTTATTAACTGCTCTTTCCACCTGTCCTGCCACCTTGAATTATCTATGCACATATCCACCCCTTTGCCCCTGCACCTCTTTAAAAATGTTACCCCAAATTTTATATTGTCTCTCCATGTTCTTCATACCAAAATGCAACATCTCACATTTCTCCACATTGAACTTCATCTGCCACCTGTCTGTCCACTCCATCAACTTGTTTAAGTCCGCTTGAATTCTACAGTGTCCTCCTCACAGTTTACAATAGTCCTCACCTGTCTCTGGAGCCTGGGCAGATTATATAATAGCAGTTATGTTAGGACTAGTTCTCAGAAAACCAGACTAATAATCTGAGAATGTGAATTTCTGTCCCACTGTGGCAATTTGAGAATTTGAATTCTGTTGAAATAAATTCTGGAAATTAAATCTGGTATCAGTAAAATTGATCACGATAAGAATTGAACTGGTTCACTCGTGTTCTTTGAGGAGGAAAACTTGCCCTCTTTATCCAGTCGGGCCTTTTTCCAACTCCACACCAATGCAGTTGACTCCTGGTGAGCCACTTGGTTATATCAAGCCTGGGAAACTGGGGACGGGCAATAAATCTGGCTCTTCCCAAATCCCAAGAATGGGTTAGGATAAAGGATAGCTGGCGGTACCTTTGTGTTGAAGCTATTGAGATGTTGCTTGAGGAAGCGGTGTGCAGGAAGGAAGGACTCTTCTCCAACATGGCTGTCAAATTGCCAATGTAGCGGGATGAGCAATTGGACAGGAGGTGAGTGAGTGCCTCAAAACACAACATAACTGCAGCGCAGGAAAGAGAAAATCAACAACCTCATCAACGAGGGCAGCAGAGGCAGGGTTTACTCCCCCTCTGCTGTACAAAATCACCTTGTCCTTTTTACCCATGCATCCCTTTCCTTACTTTACGCTTTTCCACAAGTATCCATTATTATTATGCACGGTATCACAGTGGCTAGCACTGTTGCTTCACAGTGCCAGGGTCCCCTTTTCGATTCCTGGCTTGGGTGACTGTCTGTGTGGAGTCTGCACATTCCCCCATGTCTACGAGGGTTTCCTCTGGGTGCTCCGGTTTCCTCCCTCAAGTCCCGAAAGACGTGCTGTTAGGTGAATTGGACATTCTGAATTCTCTCTCCGTGTACCCGAACAGGCGCCGGAATGTGGCAACTAGGGGCTTTTCACAGTAACTTCATTGCAGTGTTAATATAAGCCAACTTGTGACAGTGAAGATTATGAATTAATAATAATTACTGTTATTATTATTAATATTTCACTGCCCATCTCACATTCTTCTGGAATGTATATCCAGTCACATATCCTGGCAATGCCTCTCAAACCCTGCTTTCACATGCTACAGTTTTCAATCCTTCAATACTGAACATGTTGTAACTTTACACATGTGGTAGACAGACAGAACTTTTGTCTGTGTTGAATTTTTCCTTTTTATTTTGTACTTCCACATGTGTTAAATTTCAGTGATGCAAAGTATAATATCCAATAGAAAATCCATCAGGCCAGAGCAAACACATTGGCAGCAAAGGGTTCCACAAGATAAAAGTTCATTTGGGATGGACACACTGTCTTGGTGATAATATTAATTATTTACTCATCCCAACACAATCATATTCCTTACAAATATCTGCCTTTCTCGTAGCCAATATCCGTTTAACATTCATGAATGGTTCAGGACTTCCGGTGGTGGCTATGAAGGAGTAAGTCGCATATTTGGTGGCTCCCGCTCTGGTCGGACTTTTGGACCTTTTCCCCCGATTTTCTACCAGACTTGAGTTGAAAAATTGATGACAGAGGCAATTGTGAACTAAATTCCCACATCGGTGCACGGAGCGGAGGACTAGAAGTGCTCGCAAAGGCAGAAACAGAAGGACAGAGAAGGCTTGGGCTGAAGCAGCACCGGGAGGAAGCATGGCGGAGGACCGGACCTCTGGCTTGTTGACCCAGTGGTCAACAGAGCAGCTGATGCAAATTATCCAGGAAGGCTTCGCCAAGCAGAAGCAGGACTGCTTGGACCCGATTAAAGACCCAATTTCACGTTGGAACTTAGATTGGATGCCCAAGATCGGGCTAGCCAGAAAATAGAGAAGGCGCTGGCTGACCAGGAGGAACATCAAACAGCGGTGGAGTTGGAGGTGGGGATGCTGAGAGACCAGCAGAAAAGGCTCCCGGAGAAGGTGGAGGACCTAGAGAATAGGTCCCATCGGCAGAGCTTGAGGATCGTTGGGCTCCCAGAGGGGTCTGAAGGAGCAGACGCTGGGGCATACATAGCGGCCATGTTCGAGAAGCTGCTGGGGATGGGGCATTCCCCCGACCCTTGGAGGTGGACAGGGCTCACAGAGCGCTTGCGAGGAATCCGCGAATGGGAGACCCACCGAGGGCAATGGTGGTGAGATTCCACAGATACCTGGAAAAGGAGCGCGTTTTACAGTGGGCCAAGCAGACACGGAGCTGCAAATTGGACAACAGTATCCTGCGGATCTATCAAGATCTGAGTGCGGAAGTGGCCAGGAGAAGAGCGGGGTTTAACCAGATCAGGTCGGCTCTTTTCAAGAAAAAGTTGAAGTTCGGGCTGTTGTATCCGGCCCGCCTCTGGGTCACACATGAGGAGCAACATTTCTATTTTGAGACACCTGAGAAGTGCTGGACTTCGCGAAATGGAAAAGACTGGTGTCAGACTGAGAACTTTGAATTTTGCTGCAATGTTTATGGTTTTTAAAAAAATAATTTCTTGTTTTTTGCTTTTTCAGACGTTATTTGTTATGCCTGCTGCATGGATCTGGGGCCAGCTGCAGAGCTGATTAAGGTAAAGTTTGCATTTACACTGTTGGGGGATGGAGGTGTGTTTGTTCAGATGCTGGATCTTTGGTTTGATCCTTTTTTTATTATGTGTTCAACTTGGGTTTTTAAAAATCTCTGTCGGGCAATTGTGTTGGTATTGTTTTTCATTTGAATATGTATGTATGAGTGGGGGGGAACAATAGGTGGGAGATTGTCTGGCGTCAGGGGCGAGGGTCACCAAGCTAGCTGGGTGGCCTAGCTTACGGAAGTGTAGTGGGGGGGGGGGGGGTGAACAGATGTTAGGCTAATCAAAGGGGCTGATTTATTTTGTGCTGTTACTGGTGGGGGGGGGGGGGAATGTTCTGCTGACGAGGGAGGGACTTTTGCTGAGGGACAGTGAGGAGGTCAGGGGCGGAGGCTGCCTGGGGGCAGGCCGGTGGAGGCGTGGGGCGTGGGCTGAAGAGAGGGGATGGCTGTTCGGCGAAGGGGGGGTCAATGAGCCCCCCAACTAGGCTGATCACCTGGAATGTAAGAGGGCTCAATGGGCCGGTCAAGAGGGCACGCGTGTTCGCGCACTTGAGAGGACTGAAGGCGGATGTGGTAATGCTGCAGGAGACGCACCTTAGTGTAGCTGAGCAGATTAGGTTAAGGAAAGGTTGGGTCGGACAGGTTTTTCATTCGGGACTGGACTCGACGACCAGGGAGGTTGCGATTCTAATCAACAAGCGAGTGGTGTTTGAGGCGGGAAGAATAGTTTCGGATGTGGGAGGCTGGTACATTATGGTCAGTGGAAAATTGGAGAGAGTGCAGGTGGTACAATAAATGTGTATGTGCCAAATTGGGATGATGTGGAGTTTATAAAGAGGATACTGGGAAAGATACCGGACCTGGATTCGCATAAACTGGTCATGAGAGGGGACTTTAACACAGTTATTGACCCTGGCTTAGACCGGTCAAGATCAAAAACGGGCAGGGTGCCAGCAATGGCTAAGGAGCTAAAAGGGTTCATGGAGCAGATGGGGGGGGGGGGGGGGGGGTATTCTGAGCGGGGCTCTACTGATGGGGGTGGTGGACACGGGGTACTTGGCGATTACAATCTCAGACCATGCCCCACACTGGGTTGACCTACGGGTTAGTAAAGACAGTAATCAGCGCCCGCACTGGAGGTTAGACGTGGGGCTTTTAGCAGATGAGGAGGTGTGCGGGCGGTTGAGGAAATGTATTCGGAATTACCTGGAGGTCAATGACACGGGGGAAATTTCGGCAGCGGTGGTCTGGGAGGCATTGAAGGTGGTGGTTAGAGGGGAGCTGATCTCGTTACGGGCCCACAGGGAGAAGGTAGACAGGGCAGAGATGGACCAACTGGTAAAGGAGATACTACAGGTCGACAGGAGGTATGTGGAGACCCCAGAGGCAGGACTTTTAAGTGAACGGCGGAGGCTACAGACTTGTTAACCACAGGGAGGGCGGTAGAGCAGCTGAGAAAGGCGAGCGGGGCGATTTATGAGCATGGAGAGAAGGCCAGCAGAATGCTTGCACAGCAGCTTAGAAAGAGGGAGGCAGCCAGGGAGATAGGGAAAGTAAAGGATGGAGATGGGAACCTGTTGGGAGACTCAGCAGGAGTGAATAAGGCATTTAAGGAGGTTTATAGTAGGCTGTAAGGGTCGGATCCCCCACCTGGGCTGGAGGGGATGAGTCACTTCCTAGGGGAGCTGAATTTCCCGAAGGTGGACGGGGAGCTGGTAGAAGGGCTGGTCGAAGAGATAGCGGAGGGGCTGAAGGCCATGCAGTCGGGTAAAGCCCCGGGGCCGGATGGGTACCCAGCGAAGTTTTATAAAATGTTTGCTGGGATATTGGGGCCGCTGTTGATAAGGACATTCAATGAGGCAAGCGAGAGAGGGGTGCTTCCCCCGACGATGTCACAGGCCACGATCTCGCCGATTCTGAAGTGGGATAAGGATCCGGAGCTGTGTGGGTCCTACAGGCCGATATCCCTATTAAATGTAGACGCCAAACTGCTGGCCAAAACGTTGTCCTCTAGGATTGAAGACTGTGTTCCGGACGTGATTGGAGAGGACCAGACGGGGTTCATTAAGGGAAGGCAGTTGGTGTCCAATGTAAGAAGGTTGCTAAATGTGATCATGATGCCCCCAGAAGGTAGGGAGGTGGTGGTCGCATTGGACGCAGAAAAGGCTTTTGATCGGGTAGAATGGGATTATCTGTGGGAGGTACTGGGACGGTTCGGATTTGGGCGGGGCTTTATTGACTGGGTCAGGTTGCTGTATCAGGCACCTGTGGCGAGCGTACGGACGAATCCGACGACATCGGACTATTTTAGTCTACACCGGGGACGAGACAGGCATGCCCCCTCTCCCCACTGTTGTTCGCGCTGGCTATAAAACCGCTGGCAATTGCACTGAGAGCCTCGGGGGGTTGGGGGGGATTGGTCTGGAGGGGGGAGTGGAACACAGAGTCTCTACGCAGATGACCTGCTCCTGTATGTATCGGACCCATGGAGAGGGAATGGAAGAAATCATGAGGATTCTGGGGCAGTTTGGCCGGTTTTCGGGGTACGAACTAAATATGGGGAAAAGTGAGATGTTTGTGATCCAGGCAAGGGGACAGGAGAGACGATTCAGGGAACTGCCGTTTAGACTGGTAGGGGGAAGTTTTGGGTATCTAGGCATCCAAGTGGCCCGGGAATGGGAACGGTTGCACAAACTTAATCTGGCCCGTCTGGTGGACCAAATGAAAGATGATTTCCAGAGGTGGGGCGTGCTCCCGTTGTCAATAGCTGGGAAGGTCTAGACGCTGAAGATAACGGTCCTTCCGAGATTCCTATTTGTGTTCCAGTGTCTCCCCATCTTTATTCCGCGGTCCTTTTTTAAACAGGTCAACAAAGTGATCACTGGCTTCGTTTGGGCGGGCAAGACCCCACGGGTAATAAAGGGGAGGATTGAGCGGAGTCGGGGAGAGGTCAGGCTGGCGCTGTCAAACTTCAGTAACTATTATTGGGCGGCGAATATAGCCATGATCAGAAAGTGGGTGGTGGGGGAGGGCCAGCATGGGAGCGTATGGAGGCTGCTTCATGCAAGGGCACCAGTCTGGGGGCGTTGATAACGGCGCCTCTGCCCTTCCCGCCGGCGCGGTACTCCACCAGTCCCGTGGTGGTGGCGGCCCTGAGAGTCTGGGTGCAATGGAGGACGCACGTGGGAGCAGAGGGAGCATCGGTCTGGTCTCCAATCTGTAACAACCATCAGTTTGCCCGGGAAGGATGGACGGGGGGGTTTCAGAGATGGCAGAGAGCAGGAAATGAGAGGATGGGGGATATGTTTATAGAGGGGAGTTTTCCTTGCTTGAGGAAGCTGGAGGAGAAATTTGGATTGGCGAGGGGAAACAAATTTGGGTATCTGCAGGTGCGGGACTTCCTACGTAGACAGGTCTCAACCTTCCCACTCCTACCACCAAGGGAGATTCAGGATAGAGTAGTCTCCAGAGTGCGGGTGGGAGAAGGGAAGGTCTCCGACATCTATAAGGAGCTCATGGGTCAGAGGACACGCAGACTGAGGAGCTGAAGCGCAAATGGGAGGAGAGATATAGGATGGTCTCTGGGTGGAGGCGTTGAGTAGAGTCAACGCTTCCACAACATGTGGCAGGCTCAGCCTGATACAATTCAAGGTTTTTCATCGGGCTCACATGACAGTGGCCCGGATGAGCAGGTTCTTTGGGGCAAGGTGTGCGAGGGGACCAGCGAACCATGTCCAAATGTTCTGGACATGCCCAAAGCTCAGGGGATTCTGGCAGGGGTTTGCGGATGTCATGTCCACGGTGTTAAAAACAAGGGTGACACCGAGTCCGGAGGTGGCGATTTTCGGAGTGTCGGAAGATCCGGGAATCCAGGAGGAGAAAGAGGCCGATGTTATGGTCTTTGCTTCCCTGGTGGCCCGGAGGCGGATATTATTAGCTTGGAGGGACCCAAAGCCCCCGAAGTCGGAGACCTGGCTATCTGACATGGCTAGCTTTCTCTGTTTGGAGAAAATCAAGTTCGCCTTGAGAGGGTCACTGTTAGGGTTCGCCCGGAGGTGGCATCCGTTCGTCGACTTCCTTGCAGAAAATCAAACGTCAGCAGAAGGGGGGGGGTTAGTTTAGATTAGAGTAGGGGGTTAATAAAGGTGGAACCTGTAAGGGAGGAAGCACTATGTTCATAGACTTATGTATGTTGTTTATTTTGTCATTGATGTAAAACCAAAAATACTTCAATAAAATGTTTATTAAAATAAAACATTCAGGAATGGTTGTTTGTTCGAGTGTAATTGAACAGTTGCTGATTACCTTTTATTTTGCTGTGGATGCCGAGGACATCCTGGGTGGGATTCTCTGATCATGAGGCGAAGTGTTCACGCCGTCGGAAATGCCACCCCACTCCAGCTGCTGATCCCGACGTCAGCTGGGCGCTGCGGGGTCCGTGCATGCGCAATGGCACCGGCGGCAACACGCGCAGTGGCTCCCTTCCCCGCTCCGGCCCCGACGCAACATGGCGTAGGGCTACAGGGGCCGGCGCGGAAGAAAGGAGGCCCCCAGCCCGAGAGGCCAGCCCGCCGATCGGTGGGCCCCGATTGCGGGCCAGGCCACAACGGAGGCCCCCCCAGGTCGATCACCCCTTCCCCCCCACCACAGGCCGCCCCCGGACCCTTCGACGCCGAGGTCCCGCCGGCTGAAAGCAGATTAGAACGGCGCCAGCGGGACTCGTGTCTTTTGTAATGGCCGTTCAGCCCATCCCGGGCCAAGACTAGGCAGGGGGGCCCTGTTGAGCGGCCCCCGACCAGCGCCGCGCCGGCGCCAATGACGCCGATTTTCCGCTCTGCGGTGAATCACATCCCGGCGACGTGGCGGCGTGGCACGATTCGCGCCGGTCACGGGGATTCTCCGGCCCGGCCCCGGGCTGAGAGAATCCCGCCCCTCTGTTACCTTGTTACAGGACAAAAAATGAGGCACGACTCTTTGCAAATCAGAATCCTGTGCCAATTTCAGAACCCTGCAATGTTCAGGTGCAAAGAAATAGAGGCATCGAAAGTAAGAAAGTCGCAATGAAAAGCAGTGTTCCTGTTTCAGCTGGAGTTTTGTGTCCAGCTCTGTGCACCACTCTAATTTAGGAATGATGTGAAGGCTTTAGAAAGGTTGAAAATGGATTCAGGGATGAAGGAGTTCGGTTACGATGGAGAGATTGAACAAATTGTTGTTATTCTCTTTGGGAAAGGGAAGGTCCAGGAGAGATTTGATAAAAGTCTGAGAGGAATAGACAGAGTAGATAGGGAGAGACTATTCCCATCGCTGGAAGGATCAAGAAGCAGAGATGGGAATGGCAAAAAAACAATGGAGATGTGAAGACAAAACATTTTACGCTGTGCATGGTTAGGATCTGGACTGTTCTGTCTGAGAGTGGAGTGTGGTGGAAACAGTTACATCATGGCTTTTTGAGGGCATTGGATAAACTCCTGAAGAGAAAATTGCAGCTCCACAGGAATAGGGTGGGGAAGTAGATCTCTTGCAAAGAGCCTACATGGACACAATTGGCCGAATGGTCTCCTGTGTTGTAACATTGTATGAATCGGCCTGTGCTGTGTATGCCAACATCATACCTCCTCATTGACCCTCTCAGCCAGGAATTTTTAAAATATTTGTTCTGATGATGTGGGCATCTCTGGTTGGCCTAGCATTTATTGCCTATCACTAATTGCCCTCGAACTTGGCTTTCTCGGCCATTTCAGAGGGCCCACATTGTCCAACAACAACTTTGATTTGAATTGATTTATTATTGTCTTAGTATACAGTGAAAAGTATTGTTTCTTGCATGCTATACAGACAACGCATACCGTACATAGGGAAGGAAGGAGAGACTGCAGAATGTAATGTTACAGTTCATAGCTAGGGTGTAGAGAAAAGATCAACTTAATACGAGGTAGGTCCATTCAAATGTCTGATGGCAGCAGGGAAGAAGCTGTTCTTGAGTCGGTTGGTACGTGACCTCAAACTTTTGCATCTTTTTCCTGATGGAAGAAGGTGGAAGAGAGTATGTCCGGGATGCGTGGGGCCCTTAATTATGCTGGCTGCCTTTCTGAGGCAGCGGCAATTGTAGACAGAGTCAATGGATGGGAGGCTGGTTTGCGTGATGGATTGGGCTACATTCGCGACGTTTTGTAGTTTCCTCCGCTCTTGGGCAGAGCAGGATCCATACCAAGCTGTGATACAACCAGAAAGAATGCTTTCTATGGTACATTTGTAAAAGTTGATAAGAGTCGTAGCTGACATGCCAAATTTCCCTAGTCTTCTGAGAAAGTAGTCGTTGGTGGGCTTTCTTAACTATAGTGTCAGCATGCGGGGGCGGGACCAGGATAGGTTGTTGGTGATCTGGACACCTAAAAACTTGAAGCTCTCGACCCTTTCTACTTCGTTACCATTTAAACTTGCATTTATATTGTGCCTCTGACACAGTCCAAGGTGTTTCAAAGGAATGTTATGAAACATAATTTGACACCGAGCCTCAAAAACAGTTGGTGAAAGAGGAAGGTTTTAAAAAGCATCTTAGATAATGAAAGAGGGGCAGAACATTTAGGGAGGAAGTTTCAAAGCTGAAGGCAACTGATGCTGAGTGGGTAAAATAGGGGAACGTGTAAGGATTGGAGAACTACTGATACCTCAGATGTTTGTAGGACGAAGGAGATCACAATGATGGTCAAGGGCGAAGCTATGGACAGATTAGAAAACCAAGGATGAGAATTTTAAAATCACGATTTTGCACAGCCAGGAGCCAGTGAGGGTCTGCGAGCACTGGGGCGAATAGGGCTTGGTGCAATTTAGGTTTGGGACAGCAAAGTATGCATGGGGGTAAGTTAGATTGGATTTGTAGAAGTCAATATTTTCCTGTTTCTTTGACTGTGGTAAAGACTCAACAATAGATTGTTATGGTAAAATAACAAGGCTTTATTTAAGAAACAACTGCATGCAATTTTGGCTGAAAGTTGAGGTCGGAGAGCAGTTACTACCACTGCTGATTCCTACTCAAGTCCGCGCTTTTACAGAAAATCAGTTCAGTATTTATACATTATCATTATCAAGATTGCGTGACTACAGCTTAGTCAGGAATTCGATCGGAAGTAGAAACGGAAGCAATGTCATAAACAGGCATGACCTGTTGATCTTCTCGGACTCTTTGTCTCATCTTAAAAGGTCGGAGGAGACTCATCCATTCCTTATCTTGTCTTATTCATACCGCCCTGGGTTATGACGAGTTAGCCTTATCAGAAATTACAGAGGTCAGCATTTTGGAATAGCTTGACCTTCTCTGATCTTATTCATGCTTTAGGTTATGCGGAGTCAGCCTTATTGGTCTTACAAAGGGGTCTGGTACATTGAAATGGCTAGGTCAGCTTTTCTTACATTGTACCAAATAGTTGACCAGTTTTCCCATCATGCCATTACTTAATTCGTACAACATCACAGATTGGATTGGATTTGTTTATTGTCACGTGTACCGAGGTACAGTGAAAAATATTTTTCTGCGAGCAGCTCAACAGATCATTAATTACATGGAAAGAAAAGGGGATAAAAGAAAATACATAATAGGGCAACACAAGGTATACAATGTAACTACATAAGCACCGGCGTCGGATGAAGCATACAGGGTGTAGCGTTAATGAGGTCAGTCCATAAGAGGGTCGTTTCGGAGTCTGGTCACAGCGGAGAAGAAGCTGTGTTTGAGTCTGTTCGTGCGTGTTCTCAGACTTCTGTATCTCCTGCCCGATGGAGGAACTTGGAAGAGTGAGTAAGCTGGGTGGGAGGGGTCTTTGATTATGCTGCCCACTTTCCCCAGGCAGCGGGAGGTGTGGATGGAGTCAATGGATGGGAGGTAGGTTCCTGTGATGGACTGGGCGGTGTTCATGACTCTCTGAAGTTTCTTGCGGTCCTGGGCCGAGCAGTTGCCATACCAGGCTGTGATGGAGCCAGATAGGATGCTTTCTATGGTGCATCTGTAAAAGTTGGTAAGGGTTAATGTGGACATGCCAAATTTCCTTAGTTTCCTGAGGAAGTATAGGCGCTGTTGTGCTTTCTTGGTTGTAGCGTCGACATGGGTGGACAAGGACAAATTTTTGGAGATGTGCACCCCTAGGAATTTGAAACTGCTAACCATCTCCACCTCGGCCCCGTTGATGCTGACAGGGGTGTGTACAGTACTTTGCTTCCAGAAGCCAATGCCCAACTCTTTAGTTTTGCTGGCATTGAGGGAGAGATTGTTGTCGCTGCACCACTCCACTAGGTTCTCAATCTCCCTCCTGTATTCTGACTCGTCGTTATTCGAGATCCGGCCCACTATGGTCATATCGTCAGCAAACCTGTAGATGGAGTTGGAACCAAATTTTGCCACGCAGTCTTGTGTGTACAGGGAGCAGAGTAGGGGGCTAAGTATGCAGCCTTGCGAGGCCCCGGTATTGAGTAAGTCTATGCAGGGTTAAAGGTGTGAAATTGGGCAAGCCTCTGTTGGAATAGAACAAAGAACAAAGAAAAGTACAGCACAGGAACAGGCCCTTCGGCCCTCCAAGCCCATGCCAACCATGCTGCACGACTAAACTACAATCTTCTACACTTCCTGGGTCCGTATCCCTCTATTCCCATCCTATTCATATATTTGTCAAGATGCCCCTTAAATGTCAGTATCGTCCCTGCTTCCACCATCTCCTCTGGTAGCGAGTTCCAGGCACCCACTACCCTCTGTGTAAAAAAACTTGCCTTGTACATCTACTCTAAACCTTGCCCCTCGCACCTTAAACCTATGCCCCCTAGTAATTGACCCCTCTACCCTGGGGAAAAACCTCTGACTAGCCACTCTGTCTATGCCCCTCATAATTTTGTAGACCTCTGTCAGGTTGCCCCTCAACCTCCGTTGTTCCAGTGAGAAGAAACCGAGTTTATTCAACCGCTCCTCATAGCTAATGCCCTCCATACCAGGCAACATTCTGGTACATCACTTCTGCACCCTCTCTAAAGCCTCCACATCCTTCCGGTAGTGTGGCGACCAGAATTGAACACTATACTCCAAGTGTGGCCTAACTAAGGTTCTATACAGCTGCGATATGACTTGCCAATTCTTATACTCAATGCCCCGGCCAATGAAGGCAAGCATGCCGTATGCCCTCTTGACTACCTTCTCCACCTGTGTTGCCCTTTTCAGTGACCTGTGGACCTGTACACCTAGATCTCTCTGACTTTCAATACTCTTGAGGGTTCTACCATTCACTGTATATTCCCTACCTGCATTTGACCTTCCAAAATGCATTACCTCACATTTGTCCGGATTAAACTCCATCTGCCATCTCTCCGCCCAAGTCTCCAAACAATCTAAATCCTGCTGTATCCTCTGACAGTCCTCATCGCTATCCGCAATTCCACCAACCTTTGTGTCGCCTGCAAACTTGCTAATCAGACCAGTTACATTTTCCTCCAAATCATTTATATAGACTACAAACAGCAAAGGTCCCAGCACTGATCCCTGCGGATGACTAGTCACAGCCCTCCAATTAGAAAAGCATCCTTCCATTGCTACTCTCTGCCTTCTATGACCTAGCCAGTTCTGTATCCACCTTGCCAGCTCACCTCTGATCCCATGTGACTGCACCGTTTGTACTAGTCTACCATGAGGAACCTTGTTCAAGGCCTTACTGAAGTCCATGTAGACAACATCCACTGCCCTAACTGCATCAATCATCTTAGTGACCTCCTCGAAAAACTCTATCAAGTTAGTGAGACACGACCTCCCCTTCACAAAACCATGCTGCCTCTCACTAATACGTCCATTTGCTTCCAAATGGGAGTAGATCCTGTCTCGAAGAATTCTCTCCAGTAATTTCCCTACCACTGACGTAAGGCTCACCGGCCTGTAGTTCCCTGGATTATCCTTGCTACCCTTCTTAAACAGAGGAACAACATTGGCTATTCTCCAGTCCTCCGGGACATCACCTGAAGACAGTGAGGATCCAAAGATTTCTGTCAAGGCCTCAGCAATGTCCTCTCTAGCCTCCTTCAGTATTCTGGGGTAGATCCCACCAGGCCCTGGGGACTTATCTACCTTAATATTTTTCAAGACGCCCAACACCTCGTCTTTTTGGATCTCAATGTGACCCAGGCTATCTACACACCCTTCTCCAGACTCAACATCTACCTATTCCTTCTCTTTGGTGAATACTGATGCAAAGTATTCATTTAGTACCTCACCCATTCCCTCTGGCTCCACACATAGATTCCCTTGCCTATCCTTCAGAGGGCCAACCCTTTCCCTGGCTACCCTGTTGCTTTTTATGTACGTGTAAAAAGCCTTGGGATTTTCCTTAACCCTATTTGCCAATGACTTTTCGTGACCCCCCTTCTAGCCCTCCTGACTCCTTGCTTAAGTTCCTTCCTACTTTCCTTATATTCCACACAGGCTTTGTCTGTTCCCAGCCTTTTAGCCCTGACAAACGCCTCCTTTTTCTTTTTGACGAGGCCTACAATATCTCTCGTTATCCAAGGTTCCCGAAAATTGCCATATTTATCCTTCCTCCTCACAGGAACATGCCGGTCCTGAATTCCTTTCCACTGACACTTGAAAGCCTCCCACATGTCAGATGTTGATTTGCCCTCAAACATCCATCCCCAATCTAGGTTCTTCAGTTCCCGCCTAATATTATTATAATTAGCCTTCCCCCAATTTAGCACATTCACCCTAGGACCACTCTTATCCTTGTCCACCAGCACTTTAAAACTTACTGAATTGTGGTCACTGTTCCCGAAATGCTCCCCTAGTTGGACTGTCTACATATTGTTTTAAGAAGCCCTCCTGGATGCTCCTTACAAACTCTGCCCTGTCTAAGCCCCTGGCACTAAGTGAGTCCCAGTCAATATTGGGGAAGTTGAAGTCTCCCATCACCACAACCCTGTTGTTTTTACTCTTTTCCAAAATCTGTCTACCTATCTGCTCCTCTATCTCCCGCTGGCTGTTGGGAGGCCTGTAGTAAACCCCTAACATTGTGACTGCACCCTTCTTATTCCTGATCTCTACCCATATAGCCTCACTGCCCTCTGAGGTGTCCTCCCGTAGTACAGCTGTGATATCCTCCCTAACCAGTAGCGCAACTCCGCCACCCCTTTTACATCCCCCTCTATCCCACCTAAAACATCTAAATCCTGAAACGTTTAGCTGCCAATCCTGCCCTTCCCTCAACCAGGTCTCTGTAATGGCAACAGCATCATAGTTCCAAGTAGTAATCCAAGCTCTAAGTTCATCTGTCTTACCCATAATACTTCTTGCATTAAAACATATGCACGTCAGGCCACCAGACCCGCTGTGTTCAGCAACTTCACCCTGTCTGCTCTGCCTCAGAGCCATACTGTCCCTATTCTCTAGTTCTCCCTCAATGCTCTCACCTTCTGACCTATTGCTCCCGAGCCCATCCACTGCCATACTAGTTTAAACCCTCCCGTGTGAAACTAGCAAACTTCTCGGCCAGGATATTTATGCCTCTCCAGTTTAGATGCAACCCGTCCTTATATAGGTCACACCTGCCCTGGAAGAGCTCCCAGTGGTCCAGACAACAGAAACCCTCCCTCCTACACCAGCTGTTCAGCCACGTGTTTAGCTGATCTATCGTCCTATTTCTAGCCTCACTGGCATGTGGCACAGGGAGTAATCCCGAGATTACAACCCAAGAGGTCCTGTCATTTAATTTTCTGCCTAGCTCCCTGAACTCCTGCTGCAGGACCTCATACACCTTCCTGCCTATGTTGTTAGTACCAATATGTACAACGACCTCTGCCTGTTTGCCTTCCCCCTTCAGCATGCCCTCTGCCCGTTCGGAGAAATCCTGGACCCTGGCACCAGGGAGGCAACATAACATCCTGGAGTCTCTTTCACGTCCACAGAAGCGCCTATCTGTGCCCTTGACTATAGAGTCCCCTATGACTATTGCTCTTCTGCGTTTTGACCCTCCCTGCTGAACATCAGAGCCAGCCATGGTGCCACTGCTCTGGCTGCTGCTGTTTTCCCCTGATAGGCTATCCTCCCCGACAGGACTATACCTGTTCGAGAGGGGGACAACCACAGGGGATTCATGCACTGACTGCCTGCCCTTTCTGGTGGTCACCCATTTCTCTGCCTGCACCTTGGGTGTGACCACATTTATATAACTGCTATCTATGACACTTTCCGCCACCTGCATGCTCCTAAGTGCATCCACTTGCTGCTCCAACTGAACCATGCGGTCTGTGAGGAGCTCCAGTTGGGTGCACTTTCTGCAGATGAAGCCATCCGGGACACTGGAAGCCTCCCGGACCTGCCACATCTCACAGTCAGAGCACTGCACCCCTCTAACTGACATTGCATCAATTAATTAGTAAATTAAAGTTAAAAGTTTAAATTTTTTTTAAAAAGTTACTGTTAACTATCTGTTTCCTAGCACTAGGTTTCTACTATAAATGTGAAAGCTAAATACAGTACTCTCTGATCTCTGGCTTAGATACCCCTCTAAATTATAATTAAGTAATTATGTTTAATAAGTTTACCAATGCTTAATTTTTTAAATTTAGTGTAGATTCCCAACCAGCCACTCAGGTCACAGCTTTTCTGTGATGTCACTTCAGTCCCCCCCCCCCCCCCACACACACACACACAATTTGAAAAGGTAATAAAAGTAAAAATGAGTAAAACTCACTTACTTACCTTCTGAGGGTCTCAGATGCTCTCTGGTTCTCTCCCTGCAGATTAAAAGTTACAGGCCAGAAGAAAGAGAGAGAACAAAACAGCAGGGAAAAAGTACCTTCTCCCACTCTGCACCGAATTACCTCACTGCATCAAATTACCAAGTTTCAAATTCCCACTCTGGATGTGTCTTACTCACTCGGGCTGTGTCTCTTTGACCTGCGCAACACTTACTGAGTGTGCTTTCTGTCTGTCTTTTATACAGACTTCAGGATGTCGAACACTAAAACTTCAAAGAGAAAAATACAATGTGTACCTTTGTGCCCCTAAACAGGCCTCAGGTGACTGCCAGATAACTGCCTCTCAGCAATTAGGGTGGGGTAGTGAAGTCTAGAAGTGACTAAGGGATTGATGAATGTTTTAGCAGCAGATGAATTGAGGAGAGGGGGCCGAGTCAGATGATGTTCGACTGCATTTTGTGGTTTTCAGGGGCAACTTCATCATCCCAGGAAACTTGGGATGGCTAATAAAAACAGATTTGTCAGCAATGCCACATTCTATTTTCAAACAAGCAGAAATACACTTGCATTACTCTCTTCCTCTCTCTCATGTGAAAAAAATAGCCTCCTTTAAATCTTCAATTCTCCAGTAAAATCAGATTGCTGTACTCACAAGCAAAATACTGCGGATGCACAAATATAAAATAGCAACAGAAATGGCAAGAAGCACTCAACAAGTCCGGCAGCATCTATGGGGAGAACAATGTTCAGGTCAATGATCTTTCATGAAAACTGGTGGACTTTAGGGTAGAACTTTAAGGGTGCCGAGTGTTTGCCATCCTGAGAGTTGGAGCGTAATGCTCTACCACCGACTCTCTAAATCCCACTGCTGTTTAACACTCACTTGAGCATTGATTGGCAGTGGGCAGCACTTCTATCCATCCTTGGAAGGAAATCCTGCCTGTGAGAGTCATTGGCCAACCTGATTGGCAGACAGCTCTCCAACCCATCCAGGCACAGCGCTACAGTGTTCAGAAGTGGTAGTGCAGTGTTCTGACTGGGACTAAGCCCTAGGTCTCAAGTTAGTACTGGGGCAGGAGGGAAGGGGATGTCCTGGGGCGTCATGAGGGGTGGGGGGTGACCACGGTGTTGGGGGTAGGGCAGGGAGGGCTGGAGGTCCAAGGAGCCGGAGAGGAGGGTGCCCCAAATCTGAAGGGGTATTCAGTTGACGTGCTGCATTCCCACCCGAGATGGAGACAAGTTTATTTCTCTGTTTCCCACCCTACTTACACCCTCCCCTTCCAGCCTAAGAATTGAGGCTGGGTGGTAAAACGTCCTTAAGTGGCCATTAAGTGGCCACTTAAGGGTCTTAACAGGTGAAAGAGTGGGCTTCCTGCCTGAGGCCCTATCCGCCCAAGTGTGGAATTACGTCTGCATCAGGGCGGGTAGGATCCTCAGGGGTGAGGGTGGGGAATCCCCTCCGTGCACTTTCACTCTTAACCCCCCTACCCACTCCCCACCTCGAGGGAGCATAACATCCTGCCTTCGTTCTTTCAGAGTCGGGGAAGTAGCCTATGAGTGAGAGCTCCTTCACATCACTTCTAGAATAAAATGTTGTCACCTCGGATAAGCATTATCCAATATAATGGCCGTGATTCCCTGGTCCACCAGAGTGCTGGCGCCAAAACAGGAGTACTTTACTCTGGCGCCGGTTCCGAGACCCGATTCTCGCGTCCTGGGGGGGCCAGCACGGCGCTGGAGCGGCCCATGCTGCTCCAGCTGCCGGTCCCGGTGTCGATCTGGCGCCGCGCGGTCTGTGCATGCGCAGTTGGGCTACGCCAACTAGCGCATGTGCACTGGCCGTCATCCCCGCACCGGCCCCGACGCCAAATGCCGCAGGGATCCAGGAGCCGGCGCGGAAGAAAAGTGGTCCGCAGCCACAGAGGCCGGTCCGCCAATCGGTGGGCCCCGATCGCGGGCCAGGCCACTATGGAGGCCTTCCCCAGGGTTGGGCCCCCCCCCCCCTTCACCCCCACAGGCTGCCCCCGGACGCTTCAACCCCGAGGTCCCGCCGGCCCAGAGCATGTTAGAACAGCGCCGGCGGGACTCGGATTTTTTCAGATGGCTACTCGGCCCATCCAGGCTGGAGAATCGCGGCGCCGCTGGAGGATCGCTGCTACGACCGTTTGCGGCGATTCTCCATGCGGCCCGGCGCCATGTGCGCCCGCCCGTTTTTTCACGGGTGGGAGAATGCTGTCATGGCGTCGGGGCGGCGTGGCGCGATTCGCGCGGCCCCCTGTCGATTCTCTGGCCCAGCGGGGGGTTGGAGAATCGTGCCCAATAAATCTATTCAAAGGTTCTATCAAACATTTATTCGACTGTTGAACGTGTTCTACCAGAATTGTCTGGCATTGCAGTCACAGGAGAGTATAGATGCAGTTCTTAAAAGCAACAGTTCCAGGCAAGTTCAGTAAATGGATTTCAGAGGACTGAATTCTATTTAATGAAACAGTTCATGTTAAAGTTGTGAATATTTGGTCTATTGGTGGGCTGACAAACAGCTGTAGTGCTTCTGGAGCAATAGCTCTGAAGTATTTCAGCAGCAGCCAAACTTCCTATGTATCGGAGCTGTCCATTATAGCTTTTGCTTGCCGAATTCAATAGGTTTGCCGGACACCTGGGGCGCGATTCTCCGACCCCCCGCCGGGTCGGAGAATCGCCGGTGGTCGGCGTGAATCCCGCCCCCGCCATGTCACGAATTCTCTGCCACCGGAGATTCGACGGGGGCGGGAATCGCGCCGCGCCGGTCGGTGGAAATCCCCCGGCGATTCTCTGGTCCGCGATGGGCCGAAGTCCCGCCGATATCAACCCACGCCAGCCAGCGTGGATTGAACCACCTTTCAAACGGCGGGACAGGGCGGCGTGGGCGGGCTCCGGGGTCCTGGGGGGGGCGCTGGGCAATCTGGCCCCGGGAGGTGCCCCCACAGTGGCCTGGCCCGCGATCGGGGCCCACCGATCCGCGGGCAGGCCTGTGCCGTGGGGGCACTCTTTTCCTTCTGCCTTCGCCATGGTCTCCACTATGGCGGAGGGGGAAGAGACCCCCTCCACTGCGCATGCGCGGGGATGCCGTGAGCGGCCGCTGACGCTCCCGCGCTTGCGCCGCACGGCAAAGTCATTTCCGTGCCAGCTGTAGGGGCACCAAAGGCCTTTCCCGCCAGCTGGCAGGGCGGAAATCAGTCCGACCTGGGCCTAGCCCCTCAAGATGAGGGCTCGGCCCCCAAGATGCGGAGAATTTCCCACTTTTGGGGCGGCGCGATGCCGGACTGATTCGCGCCATTTTTGGCGCCAATTGGCGGACATCGCGCCGATTGCGGAGAATTGGTTCAAACCACAAAACACAAGAAACTACCACCAGCTGCTGATTCAACACAGCTGCAAACTACCGAGAGTTGAAAATGCAGCTTGCTTGTCCGACATACCTTGTGTGTTTATTCTTTATCTTTTTTGCATCCCTATTTTAAAAATTTCTATTCAAGTTTTTTCATAAGAAGCGTTGCAGATATTCACCATTGTTTTCCTCCAAATTCTAATTACAGTTCATAACACACGGTCAACGAAGCTGCTCTGAAGTAATATTACAATTGTGGTCACATCAGTATTTTTGGACTTATACTGATTTAAAAAAAAATTAAATTCAAGTTTTCAAAATACTGATGTGGGATTTGAATTCATGTTCAAACTGGATTACTAGACCAATCAATTCCCATTATGAGGATGTCTCACATATCTGCTATACAGGCCTGTTACGAGACTTATACGGCCTATGGAATTGAGAAATCTTCTCATCTCAGTTCAGAGAATCATGTAGCCCCAGAAGGAGACCATTCAGCCCCTCGTGCCTATGCTAGCTCTTTGAAAGAACTACCAATTCATCCCACTTCCCTGTCTTTCATCATAGCCCCGCAAAGTGTTCCTTTTTAAGGAGATACCCAATTTTCTTTTTTGACGGTTGCTCTTGAATCTACTTTTTTCAGAAAGACTAGTGTGATGAGGTAAGCCCCTAGTTCTTAATACCATCAACATGTAAAAGGTGTAGAAGAGAAAATAGAGTAGGCCAAGTGGTTTAGTAAACCCAGACTTGGCTTGTAAAAGTTGTTTGAATGAGGTTAGGGATTCCACAATCTTTGAATTCTTGGGCAAAGAAATGAGTTTGAGTGGGGAACAGTGAGGTGACATCTTGAGTTCAATACAGTGAGGATGTAGGGAGGAAGAAAAGTCTGAAAGAGTTTAGGAGGAACATGAGAGGAAGGTGAAGAGAATGGTATTGAGAAAATGGAGAAAGATTGGTGTCGAGGTCCAGAGGTGAGACAAAGGGCCAATGTGTCCACTGGGCAACCTCGGGTAGCAAGACACGGCTGGTTATTATTCAAAAATGAAGCTGAAAGTCGGCCGGTTTTGTACTGATGAGCAAATAGCAAATTTGTTTCCACTTTCCAGCAGATTAGCTTATTCATTTTGAAAGGAAGGGATGGCGTCCATTGTTCCAGCTGTGTTTTCCTTTTAGAAACAGTCGTAACATTTCTAAAATTGTTAATCACTGTTTTAATAGCCTTTTAAAATGAATTGTGGTGGCTGTCGTGTTATTCACCCTGGGGTAACACGGACTGCAACTGGATGCAGTTGTACTTGAAAGTAGACTGTCATGTGAGAGCACCTTTAAGAAATGGATGTTTAAGCAATGTACCTTTAATGGAGCTGATCATATTACTGAAGTGATGTCAGAGGGTGGGGGGAGCTGAGCTCGCTTCTGCTTTTTGAGTTTCAGTTTGAGAGAGCAGCTTGGGTGTGTCTGTTTGTTTCCAGTGAGCTGCATGAAGAAAACAAAGGGGCTGTAGCTGAAGTAACCAAAAGCAGCAGCACGGTTGAACCCTTTCTCGCTACATATATTTAATGGAACCTAATGTGCTCCTGTTTGAAGGTTGGTTAAGTCTTTTAGATATTAAAAGGACAGCTGAAACGATTACTTAGTCTTTGGGGGTTATCTTTGAATTAATGGGTGTTAAGATATTCAATGGTTGTTTTAAAAAGGTTAACTTGAGTTGATAGAATAAACATTGTTTTGTTTTAAAAAATACTTGTCCATTTATGCTGTATCACACCTGTAGAATGCGCCTTGTGCTCCCCACACCACAATCTATAAAAAGTTGTGGGTCAGTTGAACTCCATGCTACACTTTGGGGTTCTCTAAACTCTGACCCATAACAAGACACCAAACTTTGATGTAAGTTCAATACCCTTTATTGAATTTGCTGAGCAGTGCACGCAGTTCGCTGTGGGTTGACACTTGACTAATCTAAGTGTGCTAACTATAACTAACTAGACCAGACTAGCTCTGAGCCACGTGTAGAAGGCGCTAACTGATATACACACTCTGACTGTCACTACAGTTGTCACCAGTGGAAAGAGGCAGAGTGCTGATGCCTCGTGTTTTTTATAGTGGGAAACCCCCCTCAAGTGTTCTGCCTGGTGATTGGTTGTGTTCTGTCCTGTGTGTTGATTGGCTATACTGAGTGTCTGTCACTGCCTGTCTGAATCTCATTGTGTGCATGAGTGCATATCATGACACCCAGCCTTTTAAAAAAAAAAATTGTCAGTTGCTTGGAGCATATGCGACTGAATGTGCATATATAACTATTTACATTAAATAGCAAGTGGATGAATATATACATGAGAGGTGTCTAGCGTGCAGATACAGAGCAACATTTACAAGATAAATGTCTATAAGTCTAATCTTTGGGGCTTGCGTTGGATCCTTGTCGACCGCCTGAGAGGTGGAGGTGGGGACGACGGCGCCTTGACAGGCGGGATTGCTGCCAGATTGGTGGCCTTGTGGTGCGAGGTGTCCGGAGGAGGCATAAGAACATCTGGAAAAGTAAGATTTGGTGGTGGGCAGGCAGGTTTGCGCAGTGCCCTTCTGTTGTGCCTGACAATGGAGCCATCAGCCATACGAACCACAAACGATCTGGGAGCAGCCTGTCGAACAGCTGGAGCTGACCAGCCTCCATCAGGTAGCTTAATCCGAACAGCATCTTCCGGAGATAACACAGGCAAATCGGTAGCATGAGCATCGTACGTCAGCTTTTGCCGGTTCCTGAGTTGCTGCACCTTTTGCAGCACTGGGAGGTGATCCAGGTCTGGTAAGTGTATGGCCGGAACAGTCGTCCGCAGGTCTCTATTCCTGAGGAGTTGAGCCGGACAGACCGGTGGACAGAGGGGCTGCCCTGTACGACCGCAGCGCAAGGTTGAAGTCAGAAGCAGAGTCTGCAGCCTTGCAGAGCAGTTGTTTCACTATATGGACCCCTTTCTTGACCTTCCCGTTGGACTGCGGGTAGTGTGGGCTTGAGGTAATGTGTTTGAATTGGTACGACTTGGCGAAATTGGACCACTCTTGGCTGTGGAAGCAGGGACCATTGTCGCTCATGAGTCAGTGCAATACCATGCCTGGCAAATATCTCCTTGCAGGCCTTCATGACTATCCTTGATGTGAGGTCTGACAGCTTCACAACCTCCGGGTAATTTGAGAAGTAATCTATGGTGAGCACATAGTCACGCCCATTGGCGTGTAAAAGGTCGATTCCCACCTTGCACCACGGAGAGGTCACGATTCGTGTTGCTGGAGTATTTCATTTGTTTGAGCAGGCTGGAAACGCTGGCAGGTCGCACAATTGAAGACCATGCTGGATATGTCCTGGCTGATTCCAGGCCAATAGACAGCCTGCCGGGCCCTGCGCCCACACTTTTCGACACCTAGGTGTCCCTCATAGATTTGTTCGAGCACTAAGCTCTGCAGACTGTGAGGAATAACGATACGATCTAGCTTGAGGAGGATCCCCTCGACGACTGTCAGGTCGTCCTTCACATTAAAGAACTGAGGGCATTGCCCTTTTTGCCAGCCATTTGTGAGGTGATGCATGACACGCTGCAGAAGAGCGTCCTTGTCAGTCTCTTCACGAATGCTGATCACTCTTTCATCTGAAGCAGGGAGGTTGCTGGCACACAGCTACACCTGTACCTCAATTTGGCGGAAGAAGTCAACCTGTTCACAGGGCGAGGTGCTGGAGCGGGACAGGGCATCCGCAATTATCAGCTTCTTGCCTGGTGTGTATACTAACTCAAAATCGTACCTTCGGAGTCGAAGGAGAATGCGCTGAAGCCTGGGCGTCATGTCATTCAAGTCCTTATGAATGATATGGACCAAGAGTCTGTGGTCAGTCTCCACTGTGAAGGTTGGTAGACCGTAGATGTAGTCATGGAACTTTACAATGCCGGTTAGGAGGCCCAGGCACTCCTTTTCTATCTGGCCGTACCTCTGTTCAGTAGGAGTCATGGCCCTTGACGCATAAGCAACTGGAGTCCAGGACGAGGAGTCATCCTTTTGGGGAGCACCGAATCAATGCTGTCCTGGCTTGCATCCGTGGAGATATTTGTTTCCCTGTCCGGTCAAAAAACGCTAGTACTGGAGCAGTGGTGAGCTTTGCTTTGAGCTCGAGCCACTCTGCTTGATGTGTGGGTAGCCACTGGAATGCAGTGGACTTCTTCACCAGATGCCTGAGAGCCGTGGTGTGTGAGGCCAAGTTGGGAATGAATTTTCCCAAGAAGTTCACCATTCCGAGGAAGCGTAGTACCGCCTTTTTGTCTTCTGGGGTCTTCATGGCATCAATGGCCTTGACCTTGTCCGAATCTGATCGCACACCCTGTTGGGATATTTGGTCGCCCAAGAACTTGATGGAAGACATGCCAAAGGAGCACTTGGCCTTGTTCAGCTTGAGGCCGTTTGCATGGACACGTCGAAAGACTTGTTTGAGACGAGATATGTGTTCCTCAGGGGTCGTGGACCATATGATTACATCATCTACGTAGACACGCACATCCTCAATGCCCTCCATCATCTGCTCCATGATCCTGTGGAAGATTTCAGAGGCTGAAACAATGCCGAATGGCATACGGTTATAACAGTACTTGTCAAATGGTGTGTTCAACGTGCAGAGTTTCCTGCTGGACTCGTCCAGTTGTATCTGCCAGAAACCACGCGATGCATCTAGCTTTGTGAAGAATTTGGCGTGTGCCATCTCACTGGTCAGTTCCTCCCACTTCGGGATCGGGTAGTGTTCCCGCATTATGTTCCGATTAAGATCTTTGGGGTCTCTGCATATCCGCAACTCTCCTGAGGGCTTCTTCACACAGACCATCGAGCTGACCCAATCTTATGCCCTGGTCTTGGAGCTCCTGTAGCTGTGCCTTTAAATGTTCCTTCAGAGGAGCCGGCACTCGGCGTGGTGCATGGATTACAGGCGTGGCATCAGGCCTGAGTAAGATCTTGTAGCAGTATGGCAGAGTACACATTCCACTAAACACTCTGGGTATTGCGCAAGGATGTCATCAATATCAGCCTGAAGATCCACATTGGATGAAGAAGACATGGCATGGACTCGCTGTACGAGGTTGAGTAGCTGGCATGCATGGGCACCAAGCAGGGATGCCTTATCAGGCTTGACGATTTCGAATCGCAGTGTGACATTGATGGTCTTGTTGGAGACAAATAAATGACAAGATCCTAGTGCAGTTATGGTATTGCCATTGTAATCGAGGAGCTGGCAGGCTGGCAGAAGAATTCTTGGTTGCTTTTTAATGCGGTCAAAATCAGCTTGAGAGATGAGATTGGCAGAAGCACCAGTGTCCAGCTTGAACTGGATGCTGCATTGATTTACGTGTATGACAGCACGCCATTCGTCTGCGGAATCCACATTGAGGATAGATAGGCATCTTGCTGAATTTGAGGAGGTATACTCACATGTAGTGATGATGCCCACACAATATGGGGACTCCAGGCAGTCGTCCTCTGGATCCGTAGTGCTACCAGGATCAGAATCCAGTAAACCTTGCTGTACACATCGAACGCGCTTGCTTTGAAAATGGGATCGCTAGCCCTTGACCGGTGGTGCAGACCTGCGCAAGGCTGCATAATGTCCTGGCTTCCCACAATTTAAACATCGCCTGCCTTTTGCAGGGCATTGCCGCTTTAAGTTGGCGGTGCCACAGTTCGGGCACGTCATGACGTTGACGTTGTTACGCTCCGTGCGTCGTCGCATATGCACAGTGCGGTCAGCCGATGTTCGCACCTGCACAGTTTGGTCTTCGGCCGCTTTGTTCTCCCGTTCGTGTTGCACATGCGTGGGGCCCTGGGAAAAGCACGCGAAATGGCCGCCTTCATCGATACTGAGGCGCTGCATCCGGGCGACGGCCTGTACACTCTCTGCCTCCTAGGAGGCAAGTTGTTCATGTTCTGCCGATTTGAAACGGGAGTACCGATTTCTTGCCTGTTCATGCACTTTACACATCTAGATTGCGACTGGCAGGGTCATGTGTTTACTTTTGAGGTGTTGCTCCCGCGAAGAATCAGAGTGCACTCCAAACACGATCTGATCCCTGATGATGGAATCAGCGGTGTCACCATAATTGCAGGACTGCGCTAATATACGGAGATGAGTTAGAAAGGATTGGAACAGTTCATCCTTCACCTGAAGGCGTTGCTGGAAGACATAGCGCTCAAAGCTCTCGTTTGTTTCGACTTCACAGTGACTGTCGAACTTCGCTAAAACGGTCATCAATTTGGTCTTGTCCTCGCCGTCAGTAAAATTCAGTGAGTTGAAAATCTGGATGGCTTGGTCCCCCGCAGTTGATAGGAGCAGTACGATTTTTCTGGCATCAGACGCATCCTCGAGGCCTGAGGCCTCAATGTAGAGAAGGAACCTCTGCTTGAAGACCCGCCAGTTGGCGCCGAGATTGCCGGAGACCCGGAGCTGTGGAGGTGCCTGGATCTTCTCCATGCCGCTGGAAGGCACTTGCTGATCATCACGGAACCACTTAAGGTAAACCACTGAGATAAAGTAGACTACTGGTACCATGTCGTGTTATTCACCCTGGAGTAACACAGACTGCAACTGGATGCAGTTGTACTTGAAAGTAGACACCAAACTTTGATGTTAGTTCAATACGCTTTATTGAACTTGCTGAGCAGTGCACACAGTTCGCTGTGGGTTGACACTCTACTAATCTAAGTGTGTTAACTATAACTAACTAGACCAGACTAGCTCTGAGCCACGTGTAGAAGATGCTAACTGATATATACACCCTGACTGTCACTACAGTTGTCACCAGTGGAAAGAGGAAGAGTGCTGATGCCTCGTGTGTTTTATAGTGGGAAACCCCCCTCTAGTGTTCTGCCTGGTGATTGGTTGTGTTCTGTCCTGTGTGTTGATTGGCTGTCCTGGGTGTCTGTCACTGCCTGTCTGTATCTCATTATGTGCATGAGTGCATATCATGACAGTGGCAACTGGGCCACCTAGCATGGTCACTGTGCCAAGCAATATACCAGTTTACCCACCACCTTTAATTATAGGTGCGAATCATGGCATCTTTTAGTTATGGTCACTGCTATTGAAAAACAGATAAGGCAATGTGGCTCAGCACCTTCTTCTCAAGGGCAATTCGGAATGGGCTATAAATACTGACCTAGCCAGCAACACCCACATCCCATGAAAGAATAAGGGTGTGATTTAACGCTCTCGTTGAGCCAAACCTGGTGGCAGGACGAGCCGTTGAATCTCATGAGAGGCCTCTGGCGAGACTCGCCACGCTCGAAAGGTCTCGCCAGATTTAAATGAGTCCTGCGAGTTATCGTGATCTGGATCCCGCCATTAGCCTCATTTAAATATTTGTTCCTGTTCACAGGATACTCCCGTTGCCTGGAATCTAACGGCCCCACCTAGGAGACCTCACCAAGACGCCGTTTAGTACTGGTTTCCACAAACCTGAGGGGCCACCCAGGCCATTAGAGAATCCCAGGTGGTCGGAGAAAGGGCAGGGTGGCACCCTGGCACTCCCCCTGGCATCCGGGCCGCCGGAGAGAAACTCTCTGATGCAAAAAAAACAGCAAAGTGCCGTTAAATAGTGAGATGTTTCTTGGCATTGCAGCTGCCGAAAAACACCCTGTTAAACAGGCTCAAAACTGGACATGGATCTTTTCCCGGTTAAATTGCGACCTAAAAAAAGATTGCATGCAGTATTCTGATAAATAAAAATTTACACTTTCCTGAACTGTTATTTAAGTACCTGTTGTTAAATTCAATTGAGCGTTTTGTGTATTCTATTTCTATTTATTTCTAGAGTTGGGACAAATTATGGGTGGTACGGTAGCGCAGTGGTTATCACTGCTGCTTCACAGCACCAGAGACCTGGGTTCAATTCCAGCCTCAGGTGACTGTGTGGAGTTTGCACATTCTCCCCGTGTCTACGTGGGTTTCCTCCGGGTGCACCAGTTTCTTCCCACAGTCCAAAGATGTGCAGTCTAGGTGGGGTTACGGGGATCGATTTACATTTTTAGATTTATTGTCACGTGTACCAAGATACAGGGAAAGGTATAGTTCTGCGAACAGTCCAGACAGATCATTCCATTATGAAAAACATACGACATACGATAAATACACAATGTAAATACATGGACATAGAGATTGGGTGAGCATACTGAACGTAGAGCTACAACAGTAGAGAAGATGTGTAGAGAGATCAGTTCAGTCCATAAGAGGACCATCCAGGAGTCTGGTAACAGTGGGGAAGAAGCTGTTTTTGAATCTCTTGTGCGTGTTCTCAGAGTTTTGTATCTTCTGCCCGATGGAAGAGGTTGGAAGAGGGAATAACCTGGGTGGGGGGGATCTTTAATTATGTTGCCCGCTTTCCCAAGGCAGCGGGAGGTGTAGACAGAGTCAGTAGATAGGAGGTGAGTTTGTATGATGGAGGGCATTACGGTGGCGCAGTGGTAGTACTGCAGTCTCATGGCGCCGAGGTCCCGGGTTTGATCCCGGCTCTGGGTCACTGTCCGTGTGAGGTTTGCACGTTCTCCCCGTGTTTACATGGGTTTCGCTCTCACAACCCAAAGTTTGCAGGGTAGGTGGATTGGCCACACTAAATTGCCCCTTAATTGGAAAAAATGAATTGGGTACTCTAAATTTATTTTAAAAAAGAGTTTGTATGATGGACTGGGCTGTGTTCACAACTCTCTGTAGTATCTTACGGGGGGAGTGGGCCGAGGTAGGGTGCTCTTTCAGAGGGTCAGTGCATACTCGATGGGCTGAATGGCCTCCTTTTGCACTGTAGGGATTCTATGGTAAATTATCACAATCAAGGCAAATGCCTCTACATTTAGTAACACATACAAAAATAAAATGCGAGTATTTTAAATTATGATCTTGACAATAAATCAAAATTTAGCAACTGAATGGCAATATTATAAAAATTATAACATGAAAGATCTTTTGAATTATCATCTTAGCGCAGTGTTGTTGGAACTTGGCAAGTCTGATACAACATTTTGAGATCTCCACCAAATTGCAATGAACCCTCTGACATAATTTGCTTTAACCATATTACAATTAGTGGTCTGCATAGCTGCCAGATGATGCAGTGTAATTTTTTTCTTTATTGGTACTCTAGCTTCAAGGTCCTTTGATATCTCAATTTCTGCACCAGCCATGTGGTCAGTAGAAGCATTTGGGTATTTACAGATATTGCAGGGTCCTTTTTAACTATTTACTTGTTCCACCATGGTTGTTGATTTGCCATTTGCATCTTTTGTTCCATATGATCACAGAGGGGTTTGGGAATTCCTGCACAATGTTGTCGTAATGAGATTGAGATATAAATATACAAAGGAGAAACTTCTAGGTTTCTTTACTTGGAGTAAGGGAAACAAAATTGTTCGCATTTGAAACCACAGAATCAACAGCTTCGAATTACAACTTAGAAGTCATCACCATCAAAAAAATCGATTTTTAGAGTTGCATATAGGGGTGGTCTAGCACAGTGGGCTAAACAGCTGGCCTGTAATGCAGATCAATGCCAGCAGCGCGGGTTCAATTCCCGTACCAGCCTCCCCGAACAGGCGCCGGAATGTGGCGACTAGGGGCTTTTCACAGTAACTTCATTGAAGCCTACTTGTGACAATAAGCGATTATTATTATTATATTGTTATAACTCCCATGAGAACCACAGGGATGGCCGATCGAGCTCCCCATGGGGCTTTCAGAATATAGCGGGGCTTGTTAATTCCCCGAGATAAAAGCCAGCCCAAGAGGGAGCCAGCATCTCAGGATGATCCTGGCTGGTAGTGTTGCTGTATTTACTTTTAAATTTTTTTAGAGTACCCAATTATTTTTTTCTAATTAAGGGGCAATTTTAATGGGCCAATCCACCTAATCTGCACATCTTTGAGTTATGGGGGTGAAACCCACGCAGACATGGGGAAAATGTGCAAACGCCACAAGGACAGTGACCCAGGGCCGGGATTCATCCCGGGTCCTCAGCGCCGCAGTCCCAGGTGTAGCTGTATTTCCTAACCGTGAGTAGGAAATAAACTACTTTTGACTCACCTTTTTGGGTTCCTCATTGACTACAATGCACATATTTTGAAGAGGAAACACACAGACAAATAATGTTCTGTGTGGTGAAGCTGTTAAATGGAAAACCTTGCAGGTGAATGCATTAGGGTAAGTTCATATCTTATAGATGTAATAGCCATTTGCATGTTTAACAGCAATGATTGGAACACCTTGGGTGATCAATGCTTTTAGCAATACAATTTCCTTAGTGTTGTGAGGGGAAAGAAGATGACACTAGAGAATAATTTGAGTTCTCTCAACACACTGGTTTAAAGCAACCAGACTTTTTCTTATGAGATCCGTGATAATGCAGGTGTTTGACAATTGTATATTGCAAATCTCACCATTGTTAAGTACATCAGTTTACCTCCCAAAGTGCTGTGTAAGAAAGTCAATTTAAAACTTTTGATGCTGAATAATCAAAAATGCTGGTTCTGCGTTTTCAACCAATCAGAAAGCACTTGGTTGATCCAGTGGTGATGTCGGTGTTGAGGTCTTGCAAGAGGTGTGGCAACAGAGGGCAGGAATCTAATGAGTGGCGCCGAGGAACATGATGCTGCAGACCATTAGGAGGTTGAGGCCAAATTGAGGGAAGGCCGCCGTGGACAATGACTACCCACGAGCAATTCATTTTCAAAAGTTAATTACTTTTAAGTGCGTGATGGAAGGTTCGGCTAGAACAGCAAATACCCTTCTGCTGGCCTCAGTTAGACATGAGGGATGAATTATCTATCAGATGGAAGTGTTTTAGTTACTTCTGTCTCGGAGAAAGGTGGTGAAGAGCTTCTCTGGAGACGGCAAGATTTTGGTCAGATTTGTGGTTTTGAGAGATGATGGAAAAGAACTGGCATGGAAGAGGAAACTGAAATCTGTGCCACAGGTTAACAAGGCCTTAAAATCAAATAAACCAAATACTCAACTTTATTTCTGCGGGGATAGAATTGAAATGTGGGGAGGTTATGCTCAACCTGTATCAAACATTTGTTTGACCACAATTGAAGTTCAATCCATTCGTCCACTGACCAGCCCCAACTCCTCCATTGCTAATGTCAAATTATAAAACCTCACATAGGATTACATAGAATAATCAGTGCAGAAACAGTGGCAGCATTTATTCTCCATTCAAACCTTCTCCCATTTTTCCTCATCCAAATATATATATATTTCTGGTCACCATATTATAAGATGGATATAGAGGCACCAGAGAAGGTGCAGAGAGGATTGAAAAGGAAGCCGGGCAGTACGGTGCTGCAGTGGTTGGCGCTGCTGCCTTATGGCGCTGAGGGCCTGGGTTCTATCCTAGCCCCTGTCCGTGTGGAGTTTGCGCATTCTCCTGTGTCTGTGTGGGTTTTGCCCTCATGACCCAAGGATGTGAGGGATGGGTGGATTGGCCACGCTGAATTACCCCTTAATTGGGAAAAAAAATTGGGTACTTTAAATAATTAAAAAATAAAAAACAATTTAAATAAAGGAAGATACCAGAAATGAGTGGGTATGCATATCAGAAAAGGATTGACAGGCTGGATCCGTTTTCCCTTGAAAGAAAAAGGCCGAGGGGTGACCTATCTTTAAAACGGCGAAAGGTTTTGATCGAGTGGATACAGAGAGAATGTTTCATCTTATGAGGAAGAGCTTAACTAGATGTCATCAACATGAGATTGCCACCAAAAAATCCAATAAGGAATTCAAAAGGAACATCTTTACTCAAGGAGTGACGAGAATGTGAATGGATTCCAACAAGGAGTGGTTGAAGTGAATAGCATTTCAAGGGAATCTAGATTTTTAAAAATGGGGAAGAATGGAATGGAGGATTACTAGGATAGATTTGGATGAGGAAAAATGGGAGAAGGTTGAGTGGAGAATAAATGCTGGCACTGCTTCTGCACTGCTTATTCTATGTAATCCTCTGTGAGGTTTTTATAATTTGACATTAGCATTAGGAGGAGTTGGTGATGGTCAGTGGACGAAGAATGGATTGACTTGATATGAACAAAGCCTGATTACCTGACCAGATGCTTCCAGCCATTAGCAAGGGGAAAATCATGCATTGTGGCCCCCAATCTTCCAACCAAAGCTCAGGAGTGCTGAATAAGATTGCAACAGGATTGGAAGGCCGCAGGATTAGTGCAGGAGACTCCAGTACACTGGACTAGTATAATGTTCTGGGGACGTGGGTTTGAATTCCACCATGGCAGCTGGTGAAATTTAAATTCAATTAAAAGTCTAATGATGATCATGGAATCATTGTTGTAAAAACCCATCTGCTTCACTAATGTCCTTTAGGGAAGGAGATCTGCCGCCCTTACCTGCTCTGGCCTGTATGTGGCTCCTGACCAGCAATGTGGTTGACTCTTACATGCCCTCTCAAATGGCCTAGCAAGCCACTTAGTTCAAGGGTAATTAGGGATGGACATTAAATGCTGGCCTGGCCAGCAATATCCACATCCCCTGAACAAGTGAAAAAAGACCTGTTTGGATTCCAATTGATGTGAGAGGGCTGAGCATTGCAAGGATAGACATACCAACGGACTAACGGCTTTAGTGTGGCATTAGGAACATAGGAATTAGGAATAGAAGTAGGCAATTCAGCCCTTTGAACCTGCTCCGCTATTCAATCAGATCATGGCTGGTCACTTCCTGGTCTCAAATCCACCTCCCTGCCTGTTCCCCATATCCCTTTAAAAAAAAAATTTACAGCACCCAATTCTTTTTTTCCAATTAAGGGGCAATTTAGCGTGGTCAATTCACCTACCCAGCACATCTTTAGGTTGGGGGGAGTCCCATATCCCTTTAATCCATTTTTAAAACCTAGCTCCTCCTTGAAACCATTTAATGATTCAGACTCCATTACACTATGGGGCAGTGAGTTCCACAAATTCACCACCCCCTCGGAGAAGTAGTTCCTCCTCATCTCAGTTTTAAATCTACCGCCTTTCAACCTACATCTGTAACCTCTCGTTCTAGAATACCCCACACGGGGAACATTCAGTCTGCATTTACTGTATCAATCCCTCTTAGTATTTTATATACCTCGAACAGATCCCCTCCCATTCTTCTAAACTCCAGCGAGTATAAACCCAATCTGTTCAATCCCTCCTCATACGTCAACCCTTTCATCTCCGGAATCAATCTGGCGAACGTCCTCTGAACTGCTTCGAATGCCACCACATCCTTCCTCAAATAAGGAGACCAAAACTGGACACAATACTCCAGATGTGGTCTCACCCTATACAATTGTAATAACACCTCTCTACTTTTACACTCCAATCCTTTTGCAATAAATGCCTTTTTAATTACTTGAAGTACCTGCATACAGACTTTCTGTGATTCATGAATAAAGTCACCCTCCGTCTACCCAGACGCATTTTGAATCTGCTTTCCATTTCGATAATAATTTGCCTTTCTATTTTTTGGGCCAAAATGGATAACCTCACACTTATCCACATTAAACCCCATCTGCCTAATTTTGGCCCAATCTCCTTGATAGCCTATCTATATCGTCTGTAAAATCTGTATCTCCTCTTCACTGCCTGATTTCCCACCTATTTTAGTATCATCTGCAAATTTTGCTATGTTACACACTGCCCCAACTTACAGATCATATATACAGATTGTAAACAGTTGAGGTCTGAGGACTGACTCCTGCGGTACCCCACTAGTCACATTTCGCCAGCCTGAGAAGGACCCATTTATTCCGACCCTCTGCTTTCTGTCAGTCAGCCAATTCTCAATCCAATCTAGTAATCTACCATGAATCCCCTGCGATCTCACCCTCTGGTTCAATCTTTTATGCGGCACCTTGTCAAACAGCTTCTGGGAGTCTTGATAACCACATCTACAGGTTCCCCATTATCCACCTTGCTGGTTACCTCCTCATAGAACTCAAGCAAGTTTGTCAAACATGACTTATCCCCCTTCATAAAACCATGCTGACAATGAGGGATTGAGCTTTGTCTTCAGTCGTCTCCTCCTTAATGGTTGATTCCAGCAACTTCCCCATCACAGAGGTCAAGCTAACTGGTCTATAGTTTCCTACTTTTTGCCTCTCTCCCTTTTTGAATAGGGGTGTCACATTAATGTGTTTCCAATCCACCGGGACCTTTCCAGAATCTAGGGAATTTTGAGATATCATAACCAATAATAATAATCTTTAATGTCACAAGTAGGCTTACATTAACACTGCAATGAAGTTACTGTGAAAAGCCCCTTGTTGCCACATTTCGGCTCCTGTTCGGATACACAGAGGGAGAATTCAGAATGTCCAAATTACCTAACAGCACGACTTTCGGGACTTGTGGGAGGAAACCGGAGCACCTGGAGAAAACCCACGCAGACACGGGGAGAACGTGCAGACTCCACACAGACAGTGACCCAAGCCGGGAATCGAACCTGGGACCCTGGAGCTGTGAAGCAACAGTGCTACCCACTGCTACCGTGCTGCCCACATGCATTCACTATCTTTGCTGTCACCTCCTCTAATACTCTAGAGTGCAGGCTATCATGTCCTGGAGACTTATCTGCCTTTGATCCCATTTGTTTATGCAATACCTTCTCCTTGGTGATGGTTATTGCACCAAATTCCTCTGCATTAACTGCAATTTTTGGAAAATTGTTATTGTCCTCTCCTGTGAAGACAGAGACAAAATATTGGTTGAGTGCCTCAGCCATCTCTGTGTTCCCCATTATTACCTCATCAGCATCGTCCTCTAAAGGGCTAACATTTACTTTAGCTTTCTCTTTATAGTGGCAAGGCAGTTGGAGGCAGGAGGCGTCCGAGATGAAACCTTGAGGAATATGTCCAGTCACCGTCCGCAGCCCTAACTTAATGAAGAGGCTGGGCATGTCTGTCTGCTTTGTCTCTGCCAGATGAGCAGGGATAAAATTGGGCCTCAAGCATTTACCAGAAGCTTGTTTTAAGGTATCCTTAATCTTTATTGTCACAAGTAGGCTTACATTAACACTGCAATGAACTTACTGTGAAAATCCCCTAGTCGCCACATTCCGGCGCCTGTTCGGGTGCACAGAGAGAGAATTTAGAATGTCCAAATCAATCACTTAACAGCACGTCTTTCGGGACTTGGGGGAGGAAACCGGAGCACCCGGAGGAAACCCACGCAGACACGGGGAGAACGTGCACACAGATAGTGACCCAAGCCGGGAATCGAACCTGGGATCCTGGAGCTGTGAAGCAACAGTGCGAATCACTGTGCTACAGTGCTGCCCATCTACATCATGCATGTCAAATATGTTTGCTGATAGGCCTGTAACCTGATCCTAACTCGGATCATGGACTGCAGGCTAATAGTAACCCTGTACTAGTTCCTCTGTGGTGTTTGCAGTAATCATTTACTTCTACTACGTTACTGCTGAAACAACCTTTGACCATTAATGCTCAGTTCATCAGCCTCAGTGTTCTAGACATCCTGGCAGCAAAGCTATCAAATGTATTGCAGACAGTTTATCAATTTTTATGATAAAGGATAATACCTCTTCTGCACCTTTCAGATATTCATCATATCAAGAAAATAAACTAGGTCCCAGACTGCTCGGTATTCCCTTTGCCACTTTCTAATATGATGGGTGGAAGTTACCGGCTGTTCACGTCGGCAGGATATTCCGGTCCCACCGACAGTGCACTGGTTTCCCGGCAACGAGGGGTGCAGTCAATGGGAAATCCATTGACAACGGTGGGACCAGAAAATCCTGCTACGGGGCTGCCTCTGCCGCCGAAAAACATGCAGCGGGTTGGTTGGTAAATCGTGCCCGATACTGCAGACTCTAAAGGTCATTTAGCTCTTTTCTCTACCACAGTAATCGCTGTATTTAAGAGCGTTCCCTTTGTTCCATTCCTTCTGGTGCTTACTTTCGGGCAAAGGGAGGATGCAGGAAACAATCTCTGTGCATGAATGGAACTACTGCCTATTGTATTATATCTGAACTGAGTGTTATTTAGTGAATTCAGAGAAGCTCAGAATTGTACAGCTTCATGCCAAGCCAACACTTAGAAAGAAGACACCTCATCGGTCCTGTTCCTCTGCTCTTCCCCCCCATAATTCTGCAATTTTTCCCCCTTCAAATGTTTGTCCAGTTTGTTTTGGGGAATTATTATTGAAGCTGCTTCCACCCCCATCTTTTTGGCCATTCATTCCAGGTCACAGCAAGATGTGCAAAAGAAATTCTTCTTTCGCCTCTGGAGCTGCAATCACGAATTTTATGGCATTGGTCTGCATTCACACGTTTTTGATTTTACCCAATGTTCAGTTATATTTTAAGCTTTGCTCTCATGATGACAGTATTTTAGAACATAGTGTAACAATGACCAGGCATTCATTACAGATGGGAATGCAATTCCAAGCTGATCTTTGGCAATTCGTGCCAAGTCCATGTCCAAACCCAATGAGGGGTCTGGACATATTTGGAAGCCTTGGCTATCCAGAATTAAGTACAAATATGTTGTAATTGCATGATTGTTTGTTTACAACATCCTGTAATGCATAACACATTAGCTCCGTCAAACAGCTCATATTCTCTCTGTGTAAAGTTATATGTCATTAGACCCAAAAATCGAATTCACTGCGCAAAAATGTTGTTAACAACTATAATCTCAGATAATAACATCAATGGGTTTATTTATGCTTTCTATCCCCATGATTAACTGCATCTGTGGTGCGTGCAGGTAAAGAAAATGCTGCAGCCAATATTTCCTCTCATTCTTCGTTGTTGTGTTTGGTCTATTTGTCACAGTTTGGCTCCCTTTGGTCTATTTGTCACAGTCCAGCTCCCTTTAAGTTCTCTGCGCAGCCGTGCATGCACACGCTCATTCACACAGCTTAAAGGAACATTGGTTGTGCCCAGACTCCTGGTTGTGTAATGCAATACATTCAGACTTGCATTGCAGCCATGCACCCATGCAGCTTAAAGGAACATTGACCAGAGCACAATCTGCATGCTATGGGTGTGGCTGATTGTAGATGATACTTAACTGTGTTAGCACGCTGGTCGAGAAGATTGCTGAATATAAGGAAGGAAGTAGCAAATGCAATACCATGTATAATGACAAGTCAGGTCTGTCATTGTTGACTGGACATAAGCCTTGAGATTTCATTTGGACAACCTCTTGCCTCCAGCTGCCTTCCCCCACACTAAAACCATTGGTTGGTCGATACATCCATCCTCGCAATTGTTACGATCCCAGTTGGTGTTACTACTGGACGTAAGGTCCCAGAATGGAACACTGACTCAAAAGACCATGGGCAGGTTTCTCCGTCTGCTGACGCTGGAATCGCGAAACGCGATTGGGTGGAGAATTGCATGTCAGCTGGAAATCGTGGCCGATGCCGGGCGCCTGACAGAATGCCACGCTCTGGTGCCTCGACAGTGGTGTCAATGCATTCTACACCGCACGTACAATAAACGCAATTGGCATATTATTAACGGGCCCGACCCGGCATTCTCCTGGGCCTCCGCGATGCTCCATCTCCACCAGGCGGAATTACCGCCAACAAGGTTCACTTGTGGTTTTTAAAATCACAGCTGGCTACTGAGGGAGAGAGAGTGGGTAGGTTATGTTCCAAGAGGTGCGACCATGGGCTGCAGGTCCAGCTGCTGGCAGGGTCGGCTGGAGGAGAGGGGGAGGGGGCATCTGCAGGGCCAGTGAGGAGACCTGGGGTGGGTGACCAGGGGATGGCTGTGGGGTTGGGGTGACTTCCCCAGGGACCAAGGTGCCCAGGCAGGGACAGGTGCTGGGGCCAGAGGTACCCCGTGGTGCCGGGCACAAATGGGGCCAAGGGTGCGATACAGAGGGCAAAATGCCAGGGAAAACGGTTGGGTATGGATGTGGGGATGTGGGAGGTGGGTGCGAGAGGGAAGGGGGACATGCAGGGCAGGGGCAACCATGTAGTCCATTTGGACCTGGTTGGGCACGAGAGTACACACCATGCTCACATGTCTGCCTTTCACCCCCTGCAGACAATGGTCTTTGGAATCCAACCAGGAATGGTGACATTCACCTTGGCCATCACAGCCCTGGGAGATGCACTGAGGCTTTATGAGCTGGAGCTGCTTGGGGATGGCCCTGCAGTGGCATATCCTGGCCCAGGTGCACAGGAGCCATCTGGTAACGATGGAGAGGCAGCCACCCAACGGGCCGAGGAGGAGGTGGAAAGGAGGTGCCTAATCAGGCCTCATGTGTACCGGCAGTGGTACAGTGTGACATATCTGCCGGTTCATGGTGCACCTGAAACCACTGGGTATGGGAGAGGACACCCGCTCCTGGTGGCCGTCGAGGTGATGGTCGCCCTGAACTTTTACACCACGGGATCCTTCCAGGAGTGGGGACCTGTCTGGGATCTCACAGACCTTGGTGCAGTGGCGCATCTGCACCATCATGGAGGCCCTGTATGCCTGGTCAGCAAAATATACCAAATTCAATGAGGACTGTGCCCACCTGGATGCCCGGGCAGTGGGGTTTGTTGCCAACGCTGGGATGCCCCAGGTCCAGGAGATGATTGAGGGGATGCGTGTCCCATCTGAGCATCAGCCCATAATATGCTAGTTTTCACAAACCTTAAGGGATTTCACTCGATGAACTTGAAGCTGGTATGTGACCATGAGCTGCGCATCATGTACATCTATACCCGATACCCGGGCAGTATGCACACCGCCTTCACCATGGCACATAGATTTCTGATACCTTCAGGACACACCCCTGGGTGAAGGGTTGGTTCTTGTGCGACAGGGGTTATCCACTGCTGTCGTTGCTGATGACAACTATCCAGAGACCACAGACCAACGCAGAGACCCACTAGAATGCCCAGGGGCATGATTGAGCGATGCATCGGCATCCTGAAGGTGCTGTTCAGGTGCCTGGAGGGACCCTCCAACATTGTGGTGGCCTGCTGCTGCGTCCTCCACAACATCGCGCAGCAGAGGAGTGGCATGCTGGAAGAGGGGGATGAACAGCAGGCTTCGTCCAATGAGAAGGATGCGGAGGGTGGCTAGGATGGACCGGGTATGGGGCCCGGGCAGGCATATATGTGCGCCACGGCTAGCACGCATGGGACGCTCCAGTCGCTTCCAGGTTCGCTTATTAGGGGGCCTGACCGATGGCACGAACATCCCCTACCCAATCTCCCTCCCCCGGCCGACCACCCCCTCCCATGACCACCCTCCCTGCACGACCCACCCACCCTGTGACCTGTGTCCTCTGGAGCGACCACGCCTGGATGGGTCCGGCAGTCAATCTGCTGTCCCAAGTGGCATGGTGCCACCCTGTTCTGCCTGGTGCCCATCGGATGTGCCAGGAACTGGAGGGGGGCAGGGGAGAAGTCCAAGGTACTGTGGTGTTCCAGCCCCTCCTCTGCAGGGATCACCGGCATTGTCCCCATCACCTCCTCTGCCCTCGGGGTGCCCGATTGCCCCCAGGCTTCTCCATGGGATGGTGGTGCAAGCGGAGTGAACTCCTGGGGCTCCCTTGCCACCTGACACTGCCAGTCCTGGAGGCCCGCTGTCGTCTTGATCAGGTTCTCCCATGCTTGCACCCATGGAGCACAGCAACTTTGCCACTTTCCTCGGGGGCTGTGCCACATCACTCAGTGACTGTGCCACCTCCCTCTGGGACCATGCCACATCACTCAGTGACTGTGCCACCTCTCTCTGGGACTGTGCCACATTACTCAGTGACTGTGCCACCTCGCTCTGGGACCATGCCACATCACTCAGTGACTGTGCCACCTCCCTCTGGGACCATGCCACATTACTCAGTGACTGTGCCATCTCCCTCTGGGACTGTGCCACATCACTCAGTGACTGTGCCACCTTGCTCTGGGACCATGCCACATCACTCAGTGACTGTGCCACCTCCCTCTGGGACTGTGCCACATCACTCAGTGACTGTGCCACCTCCCTCTGGGACCGTGCCACATCACTCCGTGACTGTGCCACCTCCCTCTGGGACGGTGCCACATCACTCAGTGACTGTGCCACCTCCCTCTGGGACTGGCTCAGGTCAGCCGGGCAGTGCCGTTGACACCTGCAGCCATAACCCATTGTGACTGGGCCAAGCTGTGCGGCACTGCTGCAATGTCCAGGTGGCTCTGGTACATGGCTGCCTGTGACAGGGCAGTCCTGTCCTGTGCCTTGGCCACCACCTGCACGGATTGTCCCAGGCTTTGGACATCCTGACCCATGGCCAATGCATTTGCCCCAAGACCTCCACCGCGGACGCCATGCGGTGTTGGCCTGGGTAGCAAGCATGATTGGCACCTGCAGGCGGTTGGACTCCTCGTACTGCACCTGCAGGTGCTGGATGATTGCTGATAACCCCTCATGTAGTCCCTGGCTCTATGTCTGCATCTCCATTATCGATGGGACCGCCTTTTCCAGAAGTCCGAGACCCGTCCAAACGGGAGATAGTCCCTGGGGTAAGGCCACGCTCCTGCCGCCTGCCACCTCTTCACTAACATGCCCAACTGAGGTGAGTGTACCTGGGATGGTGGAGGGTGTTGGAGGCACCTGTGACGGAAAGTCGGTGTCATCTCTGGACTGATCCTCCTGGGCACCGCGGACAGGCGTTTGGGGCTCTCTTCGCTGTCCATTGCTGCCTTGTCACTGGAATCTGATTGGGGTTGGGGTTGATGGCGGGGACACTTTATCGCAGGTGATCCTGCAAGGCACAAAAGTTGATGCAGGATTTGATAGCAGATTGGGGTGGTGAGTAGCGTGGAGGAGGTGGTGAAGGGATGGTGTAGGGGTGGAGTGACGGACTGGTGTGAGGGTGGTGTGGGAGAAGTGTGGTGAGGGTTGTGCCACACCTGCCATAGGGACACTGTAGTTCAGCAGGGCTCACTTGGTTGCCCAATGCCGACCTCCACCTCGGCGACTGCCCTCTCTTCAGGCCCACCTACTGGGTCCAGTGCCCAATGCTCCGCGATGGTGTGGGGCCGCAGGTACGGCAGTCCCCCTCCGGTCTTCTCCCTCTCTCTCTGCGGTTATGCGCCACCTTCTTCTTGGTGGGGGGAGATAGAAAGTGCAGTGTTAGGCAGTCGGATGCATCCAGCACAGGGGTTGGGCAGCTGCTGGCATGTGGTGCACGGTGGGGTGCGAGCAGACTACCTGTGGGTGGGGCTCGATTGCCCTCTCTATGTGGTGGGGGGGTTATATGTGTGTGGGACGGGTGCCTACTCACCCTGGCGGCCCTGAGGAGGTTGTACAACTTCTTCCGGCACTGCTGATCGGTCCAGATGATGGGGCCCATGGCGCTCACGGCCTCTGCCACCTGCGCCCAGCCCCGGTGTATGGTCGGGTACTAGCCTTCTTCTCACCCCGGAGAACAGGGTGGGAGCCTTTCCTCCAGGACGTCTAGCAGGGTCTCTGTGTCCGTGAACTGGGGTGCTGCTCCTCATGCTGCCATCTTGTTGACTGGGATGAGTGTATGTGGGGAGTGGAGATAATACGCGGCTGCAGCTTGTCAGCCTCTTGACCCGATCCTGTCGAATCCGACTGTTTTTCATTGGAATTGCTCAAGTTCCATATGGTGCCGGTGCTGGCCCATTAACGGATCATGAATTGTTCCGGGATCGGTGCCAATTTAGTTGTTGTAGAAGTCCACTGATTCTGTCCCGGCATCAACACTACGGGCGCGATTCTCCGCCCCCACGCCGGGTGGGAGAATTGCCGGGGCACCGCGTGAATCGCGCCATGCCGCCCCGACCCCTGCATGCGATTATGTCACCCCCCACTCCCCGGAAACCAGCGCCGCGCGGTTCGCACTGAGCCGCTCGGAGAAACGCCGCAAACGGCGAGCGGCGATTCTCCGGCCCGGATGGGCCGAGCGGCCGCTACGACACGACAGGTTCCCACTGGCGCCGTCCACTCCTGGTCGCTGCCGATGGGAACTCTGCAGGAACGCAGGGGGGCGGGGGGGCTGTGGGGGGGGGAGGGGGGGCTCCTTCACCGGGGTGGCCCCGATGGGGTCTGGCCCGCGATCGGGGCCCACCGATCGGCGGGCCGGCCTCTCCCCTCCCGGGCCTACTCCCTTCCATGCGCGGCCCCAGAACACCGGCGCCATGTTGGTGAGGGGCCGGTGTGCGTAAGGACGCTGGAGCGGCGTGAACCACTCCTGCGCCATGGGGGCCAGAATAGGTTGTGCCCGGGCCCTGTCGTGGCGTCGTGAAACGCGATGGCATTCACGATGGCACGGGCACTTGGTCTGCGCCGCAGAGAATCGCCCCCTTAGTCTCTGAAACAGAGACCCTGCCCTGTAATGTTTACTTATTTTAAGAAAACACAGATGAACAGGTGACAGGAATGCCAATTAGCTTTTAACAACAAAAAAATTAAACACAAGGTTTGATTATAATACAACACTCCTTCACTCCCACTTACTTTCACAAATGTACCCATATTTGAAGGATAACAGCGGTTACTAAATATAATTTATGTGATGATGTTCTCAGTAAATACACAGTCCCTGTAAACCTAAAGGTTAACTGTGTTCAGATAAACTCCACTCTGAAACCAAGTGGCAGATGCCACCCAATCGAACTTCTGTGGATTTTTCCCCAGATGATTATCACATGAGTGCTTCCAAATTCCACTCTCAAAAAGACACGTTCCAGAATCTTCTTCCTCAGTGATTTCCTCAGCTGTTTTCAGCAAGGATTTCCAATCCTCCTTTCAGTATTCCTCTGCCTTGAAATGCCATGTGTACTCAAGCTTCCACACAATCTCTCAGGTACCCAGCCATATCAATGGAACACTACTGCGTCACAGACTGTGTTGAGATGTCACCAAACCTCTGGGGTGGGATTCTCCGTTTCTGAGACTAAGTGTTGACGCTAATGCAGTATCCGTGGACTTACATGACAGAAAAACAAGTGCAACAGCTGGACCATTCCGCTACTATTAAGGGGCTAGCACTGGTGTCGCGTGGAACACAATCGATTCCAATGAAAAATGGTGCGGGATTTGCAGGCTTCCTGATTGACACTCAGGAGGCTGACAAGCTGTAGCTGCACATACACATTACACTCCCCTCGCACACTTATCCCAGCCAAAAAGGTGGCACTGGTTGTGCTGGAGCGCGCCCATACTGCTGATGGGTCAGTTCAGGCCAGAGGGTTGCCCCTGGTCCTGGCAGATGTTGTATTCCCTATTCCACTTTACCTGGATGGCTCGGATGCATGATGTTGAATAAAGAACACAAAGCTTAGTTAACAAACAAAACTATTAATTTCTTACACTACTCACTAACATTCGATCGCATTCCTAAAGTAGAAGGCTTCTATATTAAACTATGCTATCTCTAACTAGCAGACTTTCTCAAGCACATCTGTTCTCTCTCTCATGCCTCACGATTATAGCGACCTCTGTATGTGCATGTACATAAGGGGTTAATGTGTAATCAGTAGCACCAGATGACCACTAGAGGGCCGGACCAACAGGGGTATAAAGGCAACCACATTGTGTGTCTCTCTCTCTCTTTCGGATGCACTGTGACCAGGAAAGGAGTATCAGATTAGCTCAGATGGTTAGTGTGTAGTTACGCATAGTTACTGTAGTTAGATCTTGTTAACCTTATCATTAGTATCAATGTTAAAGTAAAGAACTCACACAATTATTGTTATAGTTACTCAGTAAACCTTTTGTTACTACTGGGCAAGTTAGAGTCTACTTCATCGAGATTCAGAAGACCACATCAGTAACCAAGCTTTGAGTAACACATATTACACTCCGTAGTATATCAAAACACACAGAAGAAGTGTAATCAAAGATAATACAGGAGCGTAATAAAAGAACGATCTTATCCAGCTCTCTCCTAACTCGTGGCTCCCAGAATCCCCAAAGTCACATGATATATATATGACTGTTCTGTGGTTCCCTCTAGTGGTAAGAAGCATTATCATTAACGTGTTAACTCTTTACATCCCAGTTAATATAAATATCATTATAGCAGAAGCCCCCCGCTCCCCCCCCCGGCCAGTGGCACAACGGTCAGCAAACTATGGCGATGTTGGACACTTTCCGTCCCCCCTCTCTCTCCCTCAGCAGCCGCCACGCCGGTTTCATGATTTTTAAAAAGACAAGTGAACCGCACCGTCGGGAACTCGGCCCATCAGAGGAGGAGAATCGTGGAGGCCCCGGAGAATACCGGGCGAGCCTGCTAATGATATGCAAATGGTGTCTACTGTATGTGTGTTCCGGATCGCATTGACGCCGCTGTTGAGGTGCTGAAGCATTGCAATTTGGCATCAAATTGGCGCCTGTTGCGATTTTGGTGTTGGAACTGATTCTCTGCCCAATCGCCTTTCCCGATTTCGGTGTCGGTTAACGGAGAATCCCGCCCCTGATTAATCTTGGATATCTAGTTCTCCAATTTAAATCTAGTTCTTGCAGCTACCTCTTTAACTCAGAGCATTCTCTGCCTTTTACTTGAATTCCAATTAACAGTACAAAGAAGAAAGAACAGTATAGTACAGGAAAAGGTCCTTCGGCCCTCCAAGCCTGCGCCGACTGTGATGCCTGTCTAAACTAAAACCTTCTGCACTTCCGGGGTCCATATCGCTCTATTCCCATCCTATTCATGTATTCATCAAGGTACCTCTTAAATGTTGCTATCGAGCAGCAATGTGGTTAGCACTACTGCCTCATGGCACCAAGGACTCGAGTTCCATCCTGGCCCTAGTCATTGTCTGTGTGGAGTGTGGTAGTCTGTGTAGAGGTATTACGGTAGCTGGTAATGCTGGAACACCATTGGTAGATATTGTATGTTTCCTATTGGTCAAGCTGTATGGTAGCTCCGCCCTGCAAGGCGGGGTATAAGAGCCCGTGCCGCCCCAGCAGCCTTCTTGCTGTACCTGAGATGCTGGGGGAAACATCTAGCTTATTAAAGCCTTCAGTTGGACTACAACCTCGCTTTAGTGGTCATTGATCGTGCATCATGGAGTTTGCACATTCTCCTCATGTTTGTGTGGGTCCCACCCCTACAACACAAAGATGTGCAGAGTAAGTGGATTGGTCATGCTAAATTGTTCCTTAATTTGGGAAAATTTGAAAAATAATTAATTAAACGTTGCTATCGTATCTACTTCCACCACTCCTCTGGGAGCACGTTCCAGCCACTCACCACCCTCTGTGTAAAAAGCCTGCCACGCTCATCTCCTCTAAACTTTCCCCCTCGCACCTTAAACCTACGTCCCCTAGTAATTGACATTTCTACCCTGGGAAAAAGCGTCTGACTATCCACCGTGTCCAGGCCACTCATAATTTTGTAAACCTCTCAATTGCCCCTCAATCTCCGTCGTTCCAGTGAAAACTATCTGAGTTTATCCAACCTCTTCTCATAGCTAATACGCTTCAGGCCAGTCAGGCAACATCCTGGTATACATCTTCTGTAGCCTCTGCAAAGCATCCACATCTTCCTGGAAGTGTGGCGATGAGAATTGTACGTAATATTCCAGATGTGGCCTAACTTAAGGTTTTGTACAGCTGCAGCATGAAGTGCCAATTTTTATACTCAATGCCCAACCAATGAAGGGAAGCATGCTGTATGCCTTCTTGACGACCTTATCCACATGCGTTGTCGGTACAGTACCTTGTTCAAATTCCAGTCTCTTTTGTCTCTTTGGCCTCAACCTTCCTGGGACCACTCTTTTCATTTCTTGTTTTCTAGAACTATCTGCTCTTTAGTTTCTGGGACTTGCTTTCTTCCCATTACTTCATTGTATTACTTCTGCTTCGAGCAGAGCTATGAAAGCTGTTTCCTCTCTAGCTGCTAAGCTCAGTTAAAACTTGGGCCCAGTTAAAACTAAACTCAAAAGTTCTTTCTAACCTTAAGGTGGCCTCTGGTTGCTCAGCAACAGCTCTGTCCTTCTTTAAAGTCTGTTTGCTTTTCATGTCATAAATTCTCTGAGCACAATACAGACAATTTGAAATGAAACCAAAACATCCATACATGCAAACACTTTTGTTTTTAACTTGAGTTTCACGCTTTCTGACACAGAAACATTACATTTAACTCACTTAAATCTATACTTTATTTCTAATATCCAAAATACATAAGAACATAAGAACTAGAAGCAGGAGTAGGCCATCTGGCCCCTCGAGCCTGCTCCACCATTCAATGAGATCATGGCTGATCTTTTGTGGACTCAGCTCCACTTTCCGGCCCGAACACCATAACCCTTAATCCCTTTATTCTTCAAAAAACTATCTATCTTTATCTTAAAAACATTTAATGAAGGAGCCTCTACTGCTTCACTGGGCAAAGAATTCCATAGATTCACAACCCTTTGGGTGAAGAAGTTCCTCCTAAACTCAGTCCTAAATCTACTTCCCCTTATTTTGAGGCTATGCCCCCTAGTTCTGCTTTCACCCGCCAGTGGAAACAACCTGCCCGCATCTATCCTATCTATTCCCTTCATAATTTTATATGTTTCTATAAGATCCCCCCTCATCCTTCTAAATTCCAAATGAGTACAGTCCCAGTCTACTCAACCTTTCCTCGTAATCCAACCCCTTCAACTCTGGGATAACCTAGTGAATCTCCTCTGCATACCCTCCAGTGCCAGTACGTCCTTTCTCAAGTAAGGAGATCAAAACTGAACACGATACTCTAGGTGTGGCCTCACTAACACCTTAAACAATTGCAGCATAACCTCCCTAGTCTTAAACTCCATTGCTCTAGCAATGAAGGACAACATTCCATTTGCCTTCTTAATCACCTGTTGCACCTGTAAACCAACTTTTTGCGACTCATGCACTAGCACACCCAGGTCGCTCTGCACAGCAGCATGTTTTAATATTTTATCATTTAAATAATAATCCCTTTTGCTGTTATTCCTACCAAAATGGATAACCTCACATTTGTCAACATTGTATTCCATCTGCCAGACCCTAGCCCATTCACTTAGCCTATCCAAATCCCTCTGCAGACTTCCAGTATCCTCTGCACTTTTTGCTTTACCACTTATCTTAGTGTCGTCTGCAAACTTGGACACATTGCCCTTGGTCCCCAACTCCAAATCATCTATGTAAATTGTGAACAGTTGTGGGCTCAACACTGATCCCTGAGGGACACCACTAGCTACCGATTGCCAACCAGAGAAACACCCATTAATCCCCGCTCTTTGATTTCTATTAATTAACCAATCCTCTATCCATGCTACTACTTTCCCCTTAATGCCATGCATCTTTATCTAATGCAGCAACCTTTTGTGTGGCACCTTGTCAAAGGCTTTCTGGAAATACAGATATACCACATCCATTGGCTCCCCGTTATCTACCGCACTGGTAATGTCCTCAAAAAATTCCACTAAATTAGTTAGGCACGACCTGCCCTTTTTAAAAAAAATATACTTTATTGAAATTTTTCAAACAAAAATGTTTCCGTTTTTACAACTCAACAAGGGATTATACATTAAACATTATTTAAATAATATAGTGAGCTTACAACAAAAACTAGAAGAGAAAAACAAATAGCAAAAACACAAAATAGTGCTCCCCCCACACCCTCCCCTCCCCCTGGGTTGCTGCTGCTGTCATTTCTATCTTTTCATTATCGTTCCGCGAGATAGTCAAGGAACGGTTGCCACCGCCTGGAGAACCCCTGAGCCGATCCTCTCAACGCAAATTTTATTTGTTCCAATCTTATGAACCCTGCCATGTCGTTTATCCAGGCCTCCACGCCCGGGGGCTTCGCTTACTTCCACATGAGTAGAATCCTACGCCGGGCTACTAGGGACGCAAAGGCCAAAATGTCGGCCTCTTTCGCCTCCTGCACTCCCGGTTCTTCTGCAACCCCAAATATAGCTAACCCCCAGCCTGGCTTGACCTGGACCTTCACCACCTTTGAAATTACCCTTGCCACACCCCCCCCCCAGAACTCGTGCAGTGCCGGACACGACCAAAACATGTGTGTGGTTCGCCGAGCTTCCCGAGCACCTCCCACACCTGTCCTCCACCCCGAAAAACCTGCTCAGTCTTGCTCTCGTCATATGTGCTCTATGTAGAACCTTAAATTGAATCAGGCTAAGCCTGGCACACGAGGACGAGGAATTTACCCTACTTAGGGCATCTGCCCACAGCCCCTCCTCAATCTCTTCCCCCAGCTCCTCTTCCCATTTTCCCTTCAGCTCCTCTATCATCGTCTCCCCCTCGTCCCTCATCTCCCGGTATATTTCGGACACTTTGCCCTCTCCAACCCATGCCCCCAAAATCACTCTATCTTGGATCCCCTGCGTTGGGAGCTGCGGAAATTCCTTCACCTGTTGCCTCGTAAATGCCCTCACTTGCATATATCGGAAGGCTTTCCTGGGGGCAACTTATATTTTTCTTCTAGCACTCCCACACTTGCAAACGTCCCGTCTATAAACAGGTCTCTCAGCTTCCTAATTCCTGCTCGCTGCCAACACTGGAACCCCCCATCCATCCTCCTTGGGACAAACCTGTGGTTATTCCTTATCGGGGACCACACCGAGACACCCGTCACTCCCCTGTGTCGCCGCCACCGCCCCCAGATCCTCAAGGTTGCCACCACCACTGGGTTTGTGGTGTACCTTTTCGGGGAGAACGGCAGCGGTGCCGTCGTCAACGCTTTTAGGCTCGTTCCCTGACAGGACGCCATCTCCAACCTTTTCCACGCTGCACCTTCTTCTTCCCTCATCCACTTACAGACCATCGACACATTGGCGGCCCAATAGTAGTCGCTCAGACTCGGCAGCGCCAGTCCCCCTCTGTCCCTATTGCGCTGCAGGAACCCCCTCTTTACTCTCGGGGTCTTTCCCGCCCACACAAAGCTCATCATGCTCCTATCTATTTTAAAAAAAAAGGCCTTTTTGATCAGAATGGGGAGGCACTGAAACACGAAAAGAAACCTCGGGAGGACCACCATTTTAACTGCCTGCACTCTGCCCGCCAGCGACAGCGGCACCATATTCCAACTCTTAAAGTCCTCCTCCATCTGCTCCACCAGTCGCGTCAGGTTAAGTCTATGCAGGGTTCCCCAGTTCCTGGCCACCTGGATCCCCAGGTATCGGAAGTTCCTTACCACTCTCCTCAGCGGCAGAGCATCTATCCCCCTGCCCTGTTCCCCGGGGTGCATTACAAAAAGCTCGCTCTTCCCCATATTTAGTTTGTATCCCGAGAACTCTCCAAACTCCCTAAGTATCTGCATTACCTCTGGCATCCCCTCTACCGGGTCCGCAACAAATAGCAGTGGATCATCTGCGTAGAGCGACTCTCGGTGCTCCTCTCCCCCTCTAAGCACCCTCCTCCACTTCTTAGAACCCCTCAGCGCTATGGCCAGTGGTTCAATTGCCAACGCGAACAGTAACGGGGACAGGGGACACCCTTGTCTTGTACCCCTATGTAGCCGAAAATATCCCGATCTTTGCCGGTTTGTAACTACGCTTGCCATCGGGGCCCCATATAAGAGTCTGACCAAACTAATAAACCCCTCACCGAACCCAAACCTCTTCAGCACCTCCCACAGATAGTCCCACTCCACCCTATCGAATGCCTTCTCTGCATCCATCGCCGCCACTATCTCTGCCTCCCCCTCCGGTGGGGGCGTCATCATCACCCCAGCAACCGTCGTACATTAACATTCAGTTGTCTCCCCTTTACAAACCCTGTCTGATCGTCATGCACCACCCCTGGGACACAATCCTCTATCCTTGTCGCCATCACTTTGGCCAGCAGTTTGGCATCTACATTTAGGAATGAGATAGGCCTGTATGACCCGCATTGCAGCGGGTCTTTATCTCGTTTCAGGATTAGCGATATCGTTGCCTCCGACAGTGTCGGGGGTAGCAACCCCCTTTCCTTAGCCTCATTGAAGGTTCTCGCCAAAAGCGGGGCCAACAGATCCATATACTTCCTGTAGAATTCCACTGGAAACCCGTCTGGTCCCGGGGCCTTCCCTGCCTGCATGTTCCCCAGTCCTTCAATAACCTCATCCACCTCGATTGGCGCCCTCAGACCTGCCACCTCCTGCCCCTTCACCTTCGGGAACCTTAGCTGGTCCAGAAAGTGTAGCATTCCCTCTTTCCCCCCCGGGGGTTGGGACTTGTATAGCCTCTCATAAAAGGTCTTGAACACCTCGTTCACTTTCCCTGCTCTCTGCTCCAAATTTCCCGTTTCGTCCCTAACTCCCCCGATCTCTCTCGCCGCCATTCTCTTCCGAAGTTGTTGGGCTAGCTGCCGGCTCGCCTTTTCCCCATACTCATATTGCATCCCCTGTGCCTTCCTCCAGTGTGCCTCTGCCATTCCCGTGGTCAGCAGGTCAAACTCCGTCTGTAGTCTTCGTCTTTCTCTGTATAGCCCTTCGTCTGGGGCCTCCGCATATTTTTTATCCACCCTCAAAATTTCCCCCGCTAATCTCTCTCTTTCTTTGCCCTCTTGTTTCCCCTTGTGGGCTCTGATGGAGATCAGCTCTCCTCTAACCACCGCCTTCAGCGCTTCCCATACTACCCCCATCTGACCCTCCCCATCGTCGTTGACCTCCAGGTATCGCTCAATACACCCCCTCACCCTTCCGCAGACCCCCTCGTCCGCCAGTAGTCCCATATCTAATCGCCAGAGTGGGCGCTGCTCCCTTTCCTCTCCTAGTTCCAGATCCACCCAATGCGGGGCGTGGTCTGAAACGGTTATGGCCGAGTACTCCGTTCCTGCCATTTTCGGGATCAGTGCCCTTCCCAAAACGAAAAAGTCTACCCGGGAGTATACCTTATGGACGTGGGAGAAGAAAGAGAACTCTTTAGCCATTGGCCTGGCGAATCTCCACGGATCCACTCCCCCCATTTGTTCCATAAATCCCTTAAGCACCTTGGCCGCTGCCGGCCTTCTCCCGGTCCTGGATCTGGACCGGTCTAGCCCTGGATCCAGCACTGTGTTAAAGTCCCCCCCCTCCGATTATCAAATTTCCCACCTCCAGGTCCGGAATGCGTCCCAGCATTCGCTTCATGAATCCCGCGTCATCCCAATTCGGGGCATATACATTCACCAGCACAACCGCCTCTCCCTGCAGTCTGCCACTCGCCATCACATATCTGCCCCCACTGTCCACCACTATGTTCTTAGCCTCGAATGATACACGTTTCCCCACCAATATTGCCACCTCTCTGTTTTTCGCATCCAAACCTGAGTGGAATACCTGTCCCACCCATCCTTTTCTTAGTCTAACCTGATCCGCCAACTTCAGGTGTGTCTCCTGGAGCATGACTACGTCCGCCTTCAGTCTCTTTAAGTGTGCAAACACCCGTGCCCTCTTAATCGGCCCATTTAAGCCTCTCACATTCCACGTGATCAGCCGGATTGGGGGGCCATTCACCCCCCCGTCGACTATCCATCCCCTTTTTTAGGCCATCTCCTCATCCAGGTCCTGCGCACCCGTCTGTCCCCCAGGTAGCGCCTTCCCGCCCCGACCACCTCATCTCTTACCAGCTCCCCCTTGCACTCAGCAGCAGGAACCCAGTTGATCCCCTCCCCCCGCTAGATCCCCCTCTAGCTTGATTACCCCCCCCCATATTGCTTCCGGAAGTCAGCTAACTCTGGCTGACCTCGGCTTCCCCCGTTCACTCTTTGACCTCCCGGTGTGTGGGGCTCCCTTCCTTCCTGCGCCCGTTTTCCCACTATAATTTCCATAGCGCGGGAAAATACCCGTGCTTTCCTCTCGGCCCCGCCCCCTATGGCGCAGTTCCCTCATTCCCCTTGCCTGTCCCTTTTCCCACCAGCGCCCACAATTCTTCGTGTCCCCCCCATCGGGGGGAGAGAAATTCCCCGTCTAACATTGCTGTACAATAGCCCTCCCCTCCCCACTTTACATTTCTGTACCACCACCTCACTGCTTCTCTCCAAACATCAAACTCTCAAATCTAGTCCAGTTTCTCTTCTTGGATAAATGTCTATGCCTCCTCCGCCGTCTCGAAGTAGTGGTGTTTGCCCTGATGCGTGACCCACAGTCACGCCGGCTGCAGCATCCCAAATTTAACTTTCTTCCTATGGAGCACTGCCTTGGCCCAGTTAAAGCTCGCCCTCCTTCTCGCCACCTCCGCACTCCAGTCCTGATACACACGAATCACCGCATTCTCCCATTTGCTACTCCGTGCCTTCTTGGCCCAGCTCAGGACCATCTCTCTGTCCATGTAGCGATGGAACTTCACCACTATTGCTCTTGGTGTTTCACCTGCCTTTGGTCTTCTCACGAGGACCCGGTACGCTCCCTCCACTTCCAGGGGGCCCGTTGGGGCCTCAGCTCCCATTAGTGTATGGAGCATCGTGCTCACATAAGCCCCAGCGCCACCTCCCTCTGCTCCTTCGGGGAGACCTAGAATCCGTAGGTTTTTCCTCCTCGAGCTGTTCTCCAGGGCTTCCAGCCTTTCTGTGCACCTCTTGTGTAGTGCCTCGTGTGTCTCCATTTTTACCACCAGGCCCTGTATCTCATCTTCATTCTCGGCTGCCTTTGCCTTCACTCCACGGAGTTCCATCGCCTGGACCTTTTGTGTTTCCTTCAGTCCCTCGATTGCCAATAGCATCGGTGCCAGCACCTCTTTCTTGAGCTCCTCCACACATCGTCGGAGTAACTCCTGCTGGCCCGGGCCCCATACCATCTGGGCTCCATCCGCCGCCATCTTGCTTCTCCCTTCTCTTCTCTGCCGCTGCTCCAAAGGATCCTTCGCAATCTGGCCACTACCGCCGCTCCTTTCCATACACACCCGGGGGGACCCCTTCCTTCGTCACCGCACACTGGGTTAGGTCGAAAGAAAATTCCGTTGGGGCTCCCGATAAGAGCCCAAAAGTCCGTTGGAACGGGAGGTGCCGAAATGTGCGGCTTAGCAGTGCATCACCGCACCCGGAAGTCGGCACGACCTGCCCTTTATAAATCCATGCTGCGTCTGCCCAATGGGACAATTTCCATCCAGATGCCTCGCTATTTCTTCCTTGATGATAGATTCCAGCATCTTCCCTACAACCGAAGTTAAGCTCACTGGCCTGTAATTACCCGCTTTCTGCCTACCTCCTTTTTTAAACAGTGGTGTCACGTTTGCTAATTTCCAACCCGCCAAGACCACCCCAGAGTCTAGTGAATTTTGGTAAATTATCACTAGTGCATTTGCAATTTCCCTAGCCATCTCTTTTAGCACTCTGGGATGCATTCCATCAGGGCCAGGAGACTTGTCTACCTTTAGCCTCATTAGCTTGCCCATCACTACCTCCTTGGTGATAACACTCCTCTCAAGCTCCTCACCTGTCATAGCCTCATTTCCATCAGTCACTGGCATGTTATTTGTGTCTTCCACTGTGAAGACCGACCCAAAAAACCTGTTCAGTTCCTCAGCCATTTCTTCATCTCCCATTATTAAATCTCCCTTCTCATCCTCTAAAGGACTAATATTTACCTTAGCCACTCTTTTTTGTTTTATATATCTGTAGACAAACATAGATTGCTTAAAACTATCTCTCCTTCCTGACACAAAGCCCCCCCCCCCCCCCCCCCCCCCCCCCACCCCCCCATCAACTGGAATCCAAACAGAATCTTAATTACCCAACTGGATGATTCTTCACAGGCAGTTGAATGACCTATGTTTTTTCATCCGGTCTTCAATATTTTTATAATATCCAGGGGCTGGTTTAGCACAGTGGGCTAAACAGCTGGCTTGTAATGCAGAACAATGCCAGCAGCACGAGTTCAATTCCCATACCGACCTCCCTGAACAGGCACCGGAATGTGGCGACTAGGGTTTTTCACAGTAACTTCATTGAAGCCTACTTGTGACAATAAGCGATTATTATTATTATACCAGTAAAAATAGCATTTCGACACAATGAGAAAACATCACAATACAATTGTTTTTAAGGCCCAATGATCTTTCTCCTGGGTTGCTTGCGGCAGTGTACTGGTGACTCTGGGATGATCCTTGAAGATGGTCAACCCTATTGGAGATACTTGAGACAAAATCATATGTTGCCGAGGCACTGTCAGAACAATATATCTGGGGTTCTGACTGGTCCTGCTCCCTGGAGGAGTTACTGCTTTAGGAACAGTGTGAGAAATTAATCTCTATAGAGAGGTTCAATTTTAATTCAACCATCCTCTTGCTCAAAACAAGTGTGTCGCAATTTGATGTTTGTTCCACGGGTCTCCAGACGTCTTGCTCAATCAGGACAAAGTCCTAGTGGCTGCATTCTGATATTGGCTGTCTATTATGGAGAGCTTCCTTATTTGACATTTTCGACATGTGAGCCAGATGTTGCAGATCAGAGACATGTGGCGGGGCAGGAGGGGTGGGGGTGGTTTATAATCTGTAAGCGGGATTGTATTTGGGAGTCGGAGGCTGGTTACAGGGGGTGGAATGATGATGAGTCAGGAAGCAGTAGCAACCTGCTGATTTTATGAAGGATGAAAGGGAGCTCAAGAGGATGAAGAGATTTACCAGAGATTTACCAGAATGGGTCCAGGGATGAGGGACTTTAGCTACAAAGTTAGGTTATAAAAGCTGTGGCTGATCTCCTTGGAGCAAGGGGGATTGAGGGGAGATTTGACATAGGGTGTATGAGATTGTAACAGGTTTAGATAATGTAAAATATGTTCTGATTAACTGTTGATACAAGGACTAAGCGTTAGAGATTTAAGGTTTTGGACAGGAGTTGCAAAAGGGGTATGAGAAGGAACTCTTTTAGACAGTGAGTGGAAACGACCTGGAACTCGCTGCTTCTGCCTCTAACTTCAACCTTTTGGGCAGAATTGCAGAATCTTCACTGAAAGCTGTCACCCAAGTTGTTTCCCCTTGTGGGAGAGACTAGGGCCGGAGGGCATAATCTCCGAGTAAGATGTCGCCCATTTAATGGAGTTGAGGGGGTATTTCTTCTCTCAGAGGGTAGTGAATCTGTGGAATTTTTTTTATTGCAGAGAGTTACAGAGGCTGGGTCATTAAGTATGTTCAAGGTTGAGATAGACAGATTTTTAATTAGTAAGGGAATTATGGGGATAAGGTGAGAAAGTGGAGTTGAGGGTTATCACATCAGATCAGCCATGATCTCATTGAAGGGTGCTGCAGTCCTGATGGGCTGAATGGCCTACTTCTGTTCCTATGAGTGGAATTTTCCCTTATTGTGTCAGGCTCTGACTGAAAACCGACTCGTAACTCTCCAGCTGCACAGCTGAGTTTTAATGTCCAGATTTCAGGCACTTTGAAAAAAATGAATGAGCGGGGTTCACACTCTGGCAGGGCGTGGCCTCATAGAACTGGCAAGGCTGAATCCACAGAGATCAGGGAGTCACCTTTAAAGGGCGCCCCTATGAGGACAGGAAGTAAAAGGGCCCCAACGCCCCCCTCCCCAATGAACAAAAGGACCCCCTTCAAAAGCATCGGAACAACGCCAGCCCCCCCACCCCCACAACACTAAGATGTGCGCCTCACCAGCACCGCAGTCTTGGGGACAATCTATCCCCTCCCTCCACAGCATTGTAGTTTCAGGGGCATTCTCCACCCCCTCCCCAATCTGGCCCATCTCTGCCTCCCCCCCCCCCCCCCCCCCCCACTGCAGTGTCAGGGTCAATCTCTCCCCTCACAGGCATCAGCCTCCCCCATGGAGGGAGGCCCTCCCATGGGGCTGCTCAGAGAGCCTCCTCTTGCACCACCCCCTGGCACTGGTCGGCGCTGCTGGGTTGTCACTGCCAGGTTGAGCTATAATTACCGTTGAGTTCCCAAGGGAGCCCCTCGGGAGATTCATGTTTTTAAATAGCTGTTGTAAACCCTTGTGACGTGACGTGATGAGGAATGAATATTCAGGAATCATGTGGCCAGGGGTGGGGGCTCATTAATTATTTGTAAATGTATTAAAATGTATTGAATGAGGTTCTTGCTCTTGTTGGGCGGGCACCTTATTATGTCATTGGCGCAGGGCTGGGAAAATCAGGAAACGCAATCTCACCAGTGAGCATCGTGTTTCCCAACTCTCGCGATACTTGTAGCGGTTCTCTCTGACGGCTACTGTGGACGCAAATCACCCCCATTGTCTTATGATTCCAAAACAATAGGGACAGAGGTTATTCTCCTTTCACGCCTCCCAAGGCGCTGTGGCAGACCCATCAAGTTCAGCTGCATTACCATTTTTCCTAACTTCCCAATTGGCAACCTACCAATGTGCCCACCATGGCTCAGTTGATAGCATTCTCACTCCTGCATTGAAAAGTTGTGGGTTCAAGTCCCACTCCAGAGACCTGAGGACATCATCTAGGCTGACACTCTACTGCAGAACTGACATACCGACATACAATGCAGACCCTGGTTAAGGAAAGCTAATATTAAACATTATCAACACTAGCCATTAATTGGAAAAAAAACCCCAACGATGTGCAGAACTGAGGGAGGTGTGACCTTTTAGAGAAGCCATTAACAAGACCCTGTCTGTTCTCTCAGGCAGGCACCAAATACCTCATGGCACGTCTTTAAAGAAGAAAGGAGCAAATTTCTTCTGTGTCCTTTCAACTAACAGCAAGGAGAAAAAAATTGAGATTATCGGGTTGTTCTTTATGGGACCTTGCTGTGTGCAAATTGGCTACTGTGTTTCCTGCAATATAAATGCCTATTTTATTGGCAGTAAATCACTGTGAAGTGATGAGGTCATAAAAGGTGCTATGTAAAAGCAAGACTTTTTTGTAAAGAGTTCAATTAATGCCAAACGGTTATCTTTTTAATGTGAATGATGTCTGACCATGAAAGTTAATCAGGCTTCTCACTGACTGGATTGGGATGTTCCACCCACTACCAGCCTGATATTGGCCCGAAATGTAAATTCCCCCCAATGTCTCAGCAGTCAGAACGGCACATCGTCGGGGTTTTTTCCAATTAATGGCTAGTGTTGATAATGTTTATTATTAGCTTTCCTTAAACAGAGTCTGCATTCTATGTCGTTATCCAGCTTAGAGAACATTTAATTTGCTTTCACTTTAACAGTAACGCTACTTCTCTTTCATCTGTATGAACTCAAACCCCCTAAAACAAACCCTCATTCCCAGTAACTGATAAAAGTAACACATTTCAATCAGTGGAATGACAACATTTCAGTAATGAGGTGGAATTTTAAGTCCTGTAAGTGGAGAAAAGCCAATTTAAAAATGTTAGTCGAGCCATCTTTATAATGAGAGGACGTTCCATTTTCTAATTGTTGATTATTAGAGAGGAGACGGAGCATTAAGACCTGTGTTGGAAAGGTGGTGATCCCAAAAATCTGGAACTGGAGTCGCTTTCGGCAGGAGTGTCAACAGCAAGCCAAAACGTTACGAATTCTGAAAATCTGAAGTAAAGCCTGGCAAATGCTAAAAGAAAAGTTCTGAATCTGCATTAACATGCCGTAATATTAAATGATACCAGAACTGAGAGGTTATACCAATCAAGAAAGATTGAATGGTTGGGGCTCTTTGCCCCTGAAAGAAGAATGAGGGATGTTCTGATAGAGATCTATACGTTTATTCAAGGGATTGATAGGACAGAATTAAAGTCCAACGGTACTTTCACTTCCAGAGGAGACTATGACCATTGTCGATCAATATATGAGAGTCAGTGCTAAATCCAGCAGTGAATCAGGAGAAATTTCCTTACCCCTGAGTGTGGTTAAAATGTGGAACTCACCATGACATGAAGTAGTTGAGGTGAATAGCATAGATGCGTTCAAGAGGAAGTTAGATAAACACAGGAGGGAGGAAGGTATGGAAGGATACATTGATAGAGTTAGATCCAGAAGAATGGGAGAATCTTCCAATCCTTTTTCAATTCAATGGATCGCACGAAGGCCTCAGACAAGTCGAAGGGCGGGGGTGTTTGCCTCCTGATCAACACCTCCTGGTGCTCTGATGTGGTGTCCCTAGCATGCCATTGCTCCCAAACCTAGAATACCCAACCGTGAAGTGTCGCCCATTCTACCTCCCGCGTGAATTCGCCTCTGTACTCATCACAGCAGTCTATATCCCACCCGAGGCGGACGTGAAGAAACTACATTCCACCATCAACAACCAAGAAACAAATCACCCCAAAGCCCTGACAATTGTGGCTGGAGACTTCAACCAGGCCAACCTCAGGAAGGTCCTACCCAAACTCCATCAACATATCTCTTGCCCCACCAGAGGTGCAAACACCTTGGACCACTGCTACTCGAGCATCAAAAGAGCCTACCGCTCCATTCCCCGACCTCACATTGGCAAATCCGACCACAAGTCGGTATTCCTACTTCCGGCTTACAAACAGCAACTCAAGGGTGCTGAGCCAATCAAGAAAACCGTGCAGTGCTGGTCCGAGGAATCTGAGGACATCCTCTGCGACTGCTTGGAGACTGTGGGCTGGTCCATATTCAAGGCCGCGGCAGCTAACCTGGACGAGTACGCAACCACCATCACAGACTTCATCAGTAAGTATATTGAGGACTGTGTACCAATACGGGTACTCCCCAATCGGAAAACCTGACTCAATCGAAAGATTCACTCCCTGCTGAAGTTCCGGACGGAGGCGTTCAAGTCTGACGACCCTGACCTATATAAGAAATCCAGGTACGACATACGGAAAGCCATCAGGGATGCAAAAAGACAATACCGCATCAAACTAGAGTCCCAGGCCAACAACACTAACCCACAACGACTATGGCAGGGCCTACACAAGATCACAGGCTATAAAGCAAGGCCAGGCGGAATATCTGAGGCTGGAGCATCCCTACCCGATGATTTGAATAAGTTCTATGCCCGCTTTGAACGGTCAGCCAATGTATCAGTGCCACCCGCCCAACAGCCCTGGACACACCCATACCCACTATTACAGCCTCAGAGGTAAGAGCTGCCTTCTTGAAAGTGAATCCGCGGAAAGCGACGGGCCCTGACAGAGTCCCTGGGCGAGCACTCAGAGTCTGCGCAGGCCAGCTGCCGAGTGTATTCGCAGATATCTTCACCACCTCACTCCTCCGCTCTGAGGTCCCCACTTCCTTCAAGAAGGCCAGCATAATACCAGTACCAAAGAAGAACAAGGTAGCCTGTGTCAACGACTACCAACCGGTGGCCCTAACGTCTGTTATCATGAAATGCTTCGAGCGGCTAGTCATGAGACGGATCACTGTCAGCCTCCCAGATGGTCTCGATTCACTGCAGTATGCATATCACCGCAACCGGTCCACAGCAGACGCTATCTCACTGGCTCTGCAATCAACACTCGAACACCTCGACAACAAGGACACCTATGTAAGACTGCTGTTGATAGACTACAGCTCCGCCTTCAACACCATTATCCCAACAAGACTAATAACCAAACTCATCAATCTTGGACATGACCCCTCCCTGGGCAGTTGGATCCTCGACTTCCTCACCAACAGACCGCAATCTGTCAGGATAGGCAACGGCATCTCCTCCACAATAGTCCTCAACACCGGAGCCCCGCAAGGATGTGTGCTCAGTCCTCTACTGTTCTCCCTATACACACATGACTGTGTGGCAAGATTTAACTCCAACTCAATCTATAAGTTTGCGGATGATACGACTGTGGTGGGCTGCATCTCAAACAACGATGAATCAGACTACAGGAGGAAGATAAATCACTTGGCTTCATGGTGTACCGAAAACAACCTCTCTCTAAATGTTGGAAAGACCAAGGAACTGATCATCCACTTCAGGAAGCGCAGCACAACACACACTCCGTCTGCATCAATGGCTCCGAAGTGGAGATGGTCGATAGCTTTAAGACCAGTCTGTCCTGGTCCACTCACGTTGATGCAACAGTCAAGAAAGCCCAACCATGTCTCTACTTCCTGCGGAAGCTAAAGAAATTTGGCATGTCTGCATCGACTCTCACAAACTTCTACAGATGTGCAATAGAGAGCATCCTATCTGGCTGCATCACAGCCTGGTATGGCACCTCAGTGCAAGATCGCAAGAAACTGCAGACTGTGGTGAACTCAGCCCAACACATCACACAAACTTGCCACCCCCACATTGATTCTGTATACACCTCTCACTGCCTCAGGAAGGCAGACATCATTGTCAGAGACCCCTCCCACCCAGGCATTGCCTTCTTCCAGACCCTTCCATCAGACAGAATGTACAGGAGTCTGAAGACTCACGCATCCAGATGTAGGAACAGCTTCTTCCCCACAGCTACAAGACTCCTCAACGACTCCCCGTCGGACTGATCTGTTCCTTGTAAGAACACTACTTACTGCCCTATGCTGCTCTTGCTCATGTATATACTTTGTTTGCTTTGTTTGGCCCCTTGTTCCGCACTGTAACCAATCTCTGTTTTGTCGATGTACCATTTGTCAATGTTCCCTGTTGATTATTCTTGTGTCTACTATGTACGTACTGTGTACGTTCCTCGGCCGCAGAAAAATACTTTTCACTTCGGTACATGTGACAATAAATCAAATCAAATCAAATGAAATCTACTGTGCCTGTTGGGCTGAATGACCCGCTTATTAAAGATGACTGCAAATACATGATAAAACTCTGAACAATATTGCCGTTTTAAACATGTAACACTAAACAAGAATGCAGTTCATAAAATGCGTTCCAAATCCTTCAATACGCACGCTGAAATTATGGACCTCTGTTGAATGGTGTTGTGGCTCAACTGGTCGATCTTGGTCCAGGATCCAAAGGGCTTTTAATTTACAAGTCCAGCAACATTGATTCAATCTTATGAAGTTCTAAGGTGCTTAAAACAAAAACCACATGTTTGGATATATAGCAGGAGAGCATAGTTACTGTGCCCAGTGGCTAGAACATAAACGGAGATAAGTGCAGCCTTATGCTACCAAATGACATTTAGAAGCCCCCCTTTCTTTCCCATCATTAATGAAGATGTGGGAAAGTGAGAATAGTGTGAAATCATTTATTTTGCAGAAAATTTGGCAGATGGGAGTAATTTTCAAAATTTGTCCTCCCATAAAGGGAGCTCTGTCAGTCGATTAAGCATATGAAAGTGCGGTTGGAAAATCATGAGCAGCAGGGGAATCTTTACCAATAGTGTATACTCAAAAAATCCCTGTGGTTTTGGGATAAAAATTGTTATCAGGTGATACTCTGTGTGAAAATTATTTGCCCACAACTTTTCTTCAACATTAGTATTGCTTCTCTACTGTAACCTAACCAGGAGGTTCGTGGCCATACTGTATAGATATAAAACAAAGTGTAGAAATTTCCCCTCACCTCAGTCCTAAAAGATTTACCCCTTATCCTCAAACTATGGCCCCTGTTAGAATGTCATAACTTTCTGTGAGATCCCATAAGACCAAAAACATAGGAGCAGAATTAGGCCACTCGGCCTATCGAGTCTGCTCCGCCATTCAATCATGGCTGATATTTTTCTCATCTCCATTCTCCTGCCTTCTCCCCATAACCCTTGATCCCCTTATTAATCAAGAACTTATTTATCTAGCTCTGTCTTAAGGACACTTAGTGATTTGGCCTCCACAGACTTCATCCAACACCAACCCCTAAGGCACACCAGCTGCCATCCTGAAAAAGGCCCCTTTATCCCCACTCTCTGCCGTTTGCCATGTCAGCCAATCCTCTATCCATTCCAGTATCATACCCTTACCACCATGGGCTCTTACCTTATTTAATAGCCTTCTATAGGGCACCTTGTCAAAGGCCTTCTGGATATGGTGAGACGCATGAAGGCAAGTTATACGGGGAGGGGGTCTGTAGCTGGTAGCATGTACGTGCAAGGCACTCGGCCAGAGAGGACAATACAGTTGTTGGTGTCTGGTGCAGGGTGGGATGTGACGGAGATGTGGGCAGGTGGGTTTTGATTGGCCTCTATGGGAGAGGGGCTGTGATGTGGGAAGTGAAGGATGGGAGTGATGCCAGGGTAACAGAGGTTGTGGCTCACCTGAGCTGCCCTATGGAGGTCGTACTGCGTGCCAGTTCGTTTGGTGAGACTCACCTGGCTGAGCGCCTCTGCCACCTCCGCCCAGGCCAAGTTCACAGTCGTGGGGTGGTAGCCTCCTGCCCACCCTGGGGAAGAGTGTGCCCCCCCCCCACTGATTTCGGGAATCCGCTGTAGACCCACTGCTTGATGCCAATGAGAAGAGGAGCGACAACCCTTCCCAGGGTGGACTGCAGACTATAACCCGCCCTCCTGAAAGCACCTTGGATGTGGTGGCAGAGGCAGTCAGTGCTGCCAGCCTTACCAGGAGGAGACAGCTTGTGATTCTGATGGGTGTGTGTCACTGGTGAGGCCTCTGCCCTTAAAGGGGCAGAGTGGCAGGAAGGGTTCCACAGACCACAAGGCAGGTGTCCTTTGGTTGGGTCAGCTCTGCTAATCTATTGCTTCTTCTGCAGTGGGGCAGAGCTTCTGAGGAGTGCCAATACCTGGGTGGGCCATTGATTGAGCTTGGCCACATCCATCGAGTTGATGATGCCGCTGGTGTATGAGGATTTCCAGAGGGGCAGCCTGGATGAGCTCCCACATCACCAGAGCCTCTCTGAACATTCACAGAGCACAGTGAGCAATCAGCAGTGTGAGCAGCCAGCAACCTGCAAGTAACACCAAAGGGTTGTGTTTAAATCCACATACTGCAGCAATGATGGTCTCAGCCAGGCCACCCTGATCCCATGTGGGGCACCCTGAGTCCACAGACTTGCACTATGTCGTTTCCCGCTACGTACCGCCGCCACCCCAATGCAAGCCCGATAAGCCTTTGCATCCAGGCCCTGCTTTTAAATACTTGCACCGATTCATGCCCACCTGACTTCTGCCTAAGAGGGGCGGAGCATCGTGGAGGGGTAGAGCATGAAGTGTCCAATTCACGAATGAGATTTTAATCCATACAAATGACGTTTTGCATGGACCCGCCAGCACGGGGCACAAACTTCGATAACGCTGCCAGTGAGGGACCGGAACGTGGCGTTGGAATTGGTGTCGGCCACAAATTGTGATTAATCCATTGTGGGCTATTCCCCGCCCCCGATTGCAGTTCTCACTGGCGGCGGCGGGAAGCTGGGAATTCAGGCCCATATTTTTACACAGTGGCCCCTGGTTCTAGATTCTTCCATGAGATAAACTATCGCTTCAAGACCTCTCAGGACCTTCTATGTTTTAATCAAGTCGCCTCTTACTCTTCTAAACACAGCAGATACAAGCCAGCCGAGCCAACCTTTCCTCATAAGACAACCCACCCATCTCGGGTATTAGTCTGGTAAACCTTCTGAACTGCTTCCAATGTGTTTACATCCTTCCTTAAATTAGGAGACCAACACTGCACCCAGTCCTCCGGATGTGGGCTCACCAATACCCTGTATAACTGAAGCATAACCTTCCTGCTTTTGTATTCAGTTCCTCTTGCGTTAAGCGATAACATTCTTTTTAGTTTTCTTAATTACTTGCAGTATCTGCACCTTAGCCTTTTGTGATTCATGCACCAGGACACTCAGATCGCTCTGCATCTGAGAGCTCTCCAGTTACTCCAGTTCCAGATTTTTTGATTGCCACCTTGGCCATCAGCCCCATAATTGTTGCCATCTAAACTTTTCTAAGGCAAGTTCCAGAGCACAACTATATTTTGTACGTTGGGAACCACCATTGGAGATTATTAAATTTCAGGCTGGTACAATCAATATGAATATGTGGACGCCTTTTGAATGAGACATTAATTAAGCCCCAATCTCTCAGGAGGATGCAAAGGATCTCATGACACTGTCAAAAGAAGAGTAGGATATTCTTCCGGAATCCTGGTAGATATTATTCTTCAGCCATCATGTCTAAAGCATAGATTCTGAGACTTCTGTGCAAACTGAATTGGCAACTTTTTAAATGTTTTTAAATTTTAAATTTAGTGTACCCAATTCATTTTTCCAATTAAGGGGCAATTTAGCGTGGCCAATCCATCTACCCTGCGCATCTTTTTGGTTTGTGAGGATAAAACCCACGCACACACGGGAAGAATGTGCAAACTCCACACGGACAGTGATCCGGGGTCGGGATCGAACCCGAATCCTCAGCGCTGAATTGTCAAGTTAAAGAGAGGATAGATGATGGTGGGGTGGCCACAGAGCTTCTGGCTTGAGGGACCTAAAATCTCAGGAGGGAGGCAGCAGGAATCGGGCGAGTGATCGGGCTAGAGGCTGGGTTGATGATCACTTGAAAATCAATAAGTAATTTTGTCAAATGATCACTGTTATAATGTGGGAACTGTGGCAGCCAATTTATACACAGCAAACTCCCGCAAACAGTAATAGAATAGTGATCAGGTAAAGTATTTTTTTGTGTGTGATGTTATGCCACCCTGGGCAAGTGTGCGGTCAATTCCAGCCCGATGTGCCCCGGAGTCACAGCAGAAGTTAGAGGGATACGGCACAAGGAAGTGCTGAGGGTTTTGGCCAAGGTTGGTATCATGACCGGTGCAGGCTTGGAGGGCCAAAGGGCCTGTTCCTGTGCTTATTGTTCTTTGTTCTTTGAATCAATAATTCTTACAAAAATTCTCAAAGTCTTTTCCCTTGGCTACCCAATAATTACAGTCACTGGGTTTGTAAGTTGAAACACAATTACTGTTTATTTAAAGCAAGATTAATGGTGAAATACGCAGCAGATACAGTTGGTTAAATATTAATAAGTACCTAATCATATCATAGCATAGAATCATATCATAACTCCTATTGTAACTTGCCTCCCCCACTTTCTACCACACACACAAGACAGAAACACACAGATGAGGGGGGAGGGAGGATGTAAATGAAAGAGAAAAGAGTTTTTGCTTTAGTTGATGGGTCCTTGCATGCTTTCTCCACAGTAAACCTGGGAATCACAGTCCTGGTTTAGCAGCCTGCACTCTCGATTTTTCCTGGAGTGACAGAGTCCCTGTTTCAGCAGACTTTGTTCCCAGTTCAAGGCCTGCCTTCAGGCCCTGTTTTCAGGAATCAAACATCCACATGATTATTGGAGAGAGAGAGTTTGCTGGATCCTTTTTTGAACAGGCTTTGCAGCAGTTTTCTGGAGAGGATTTTGCTGGATTTTTTACCTCCGCTGCCAGAATCAAAAGTGAAACAAAAATGGAACCTTGTGGCTCTGAGAAATATCCAAGTGGCATAATATCCAATCACCACCTGTTACCAGGTAGAGCACAGCCTTATGGGCCAATTCATTGGCTACCAGCTATATCAATCAAACCGAGTCCCAGCCAATTTCTGCCATTGGTGCCGGTCAGGCTATTGCCTCCTGTTCAAACAAGCACAGGCTCCTGGATCCTTCTGTTTGAATTAAAGACACAAGGCTGGATTCTCCCGCCCGTCTCAAGAATGCAATGGGCGAGATGCCAAGAATGGAAAAATCCATTGACCTGGGGCGGGATTCACCGCTCGCCGGGCGAACGCGGTCGGAGAATCCCGCCACAGGCTGCTTTCAGGCTGCTATGTCTTAAAGACACATGTCCATAAATCATTCTTGGATTGAAAAGTGGCAAAACGAAAGGAAAGGGTGAAACAAAGGAATAGACAGGAATAACCAGGAATAAATAGGAAAGATCCTTACAGTGATGTGGATTCAGAGATAAAACTTTTTCAGGATGCCAGGAGAACTCCCCTGGCTCAACTTCAAAATAGTGAATCTTTTCTGTCCACCTGAGAAGACAGACTGGTTTACTGTCTTATCCAAAACTCCTTCAGTCTTCATTTCAATGGGGATGGAGTTTGAAGTTGAGAAAGCTTGTGTTAAGGCATGGCTGATGATAAATGCTGAGCTGTTTAAACCCCAAAGGGAAACATGACACAGCTGCCAAAGCAGTTTTTGCAACTTTTATATTATGAGGAGGTGTTTGGAAATCAGGAAATTACAATCAATTGTGGCAATTTTACATTGAAGTAAATGTTCATTAAAAAATAAAGAACAATTTAAAAAGTACACTTAAACACAAGAATGGCTCCACACTGTAAACAGTACTTTAGAAAAGCTTCAACATATCTTAACTTAAACCTTCCCTTTTTCCGTCCAACAACAATCATTATAAATTTTAAATCTATCGAATTCCAATAATTTAATCATGGAATGCCTTTTTTCTCTTGGAGTGTCCTTTTAAGCCTGACAACAAATGGTTCTCCAGCAGTGGCCTTGTTCACACTGCCTTCTGGGAGCTGTGACCAGCTATCCCACTGTCTTCTGGGAGATCTAAGGAGCTGCCCCCTCACACAGACCTCAGTGTTTTCTTAAATGCCTTCCTTCCCTCTGATCTCTCTATTGTTTCATCCAATCTCTTTAAAAGTGCTTTTTTCACAGAATCAATTAAACACCTTTCTTTACTTTAGCTCTTATGTTTTAAAAAGTAAACTTACCCCAACTTTACTTTACTTGCCTACAACATGTACATCTCTCTTTGAACTAAAACAACCCACTTCAAAGCTACTCCTGCTGTTGCCTGATCCAATGGGATGTTTGCAGGGTTTTGGTTGTCGGTCCGGCCGGGGGTTGGGGCAAAAAGAGCTGGGGCCTGGGTGCTCGAGAGGAAGGTGAGTGGGTGAGTGTGGGTGGGGATGGGCATGGGTGAGAGTGTGGGTGAGAGTGGGTGAGTGTGAGTATGGATGAGGGAGTGTGTGAGAATGGGTGTTCCCATTTAAAATGGCAAAAAGAAGATGGGAAGTATTAGTTGAATAACAGAACTTTTTTATTATAATAAATGACATATAAGACAGAGGGGGCGATCCAATGACCACGCTGCACCTGAAAAGCAGCTTGCCGCAGCGCAGCATGGCCGATAAAAGCTGGGAGTCCCTGCTCCCAAGATCTACCCAGCTTGCAGCGCCTCGCGAGATCCAACACTTTTTGGCAAATTTGCATAGTCACACTGCTAGTTTCCCTCTAATGTGCAGATTCCCGAAGTACCTGAGGCTTTGGGATTCATCCCCTTCGCCTTGGAGACCTCGGGCAAGCGCCGTTCAGCACTGGTCTCCACAAATGGGGATAAGATGGTATAGCACTCGTGGGGGTCTCCCAAGGGGTTGGAGGCCCACAACCACATGCCCTTTGGGCAAAGTGATGCCTTGGTACTGCTCATGCCACTTGGCACCCTGGCAGTGCCACCAGGGTGCCAACTTGGCCAAGATACTTAGGTGGCACTACCAAGGTGCCAAGCTGTCATTTTGTGCATTCGTGCAATCGGGCTGGAGGTGCCCTGGGTGTTGCGGGGGGGAGACGTGTTGCTGGAACCCCCCCATAGTGCGTTCGGGCTGTGTGGGGATGAGGGTTGTTTCGGGGGCCTCGGAGAGCAGGCTGCCATTTTAAAATGGCGTCCCAATCTCTCGCTGCACTGGGGAGTTCCAGCGAGTGGAGCTCCCTAGTGTACAAAATGAGGCTATGTGTGGCCTTGGCCGCACATTCCGCGGAGAGGCACCTTATGCAACCCGAGTCGCATTGTACAGCCATGTGTTCCGCGGCATTGCGAGCGCCAATACACGCGGCTAAACGTGCTCACTAGGGGACTTTGTCCCATTTAGTTCAATCGCTCCCATAGAAAAAGCTTTAAAGTTTATTTTTGTAAATTTGTACCGATTGTGCAAGAATAATCATGTTTTGTGGTTTAATTCTTCCATATAATAAGGATGTTTCTCAAGGGTTCCTCTTTGGGAGGTCAAAAGGTCTCTGTGGCTGGAAACCTTTGGGAAACCATGTTTTCCTGTTGGTTCATTAACATATCCAAACCTTTCTTACTGTTGGCTTCGACCTTTAGTGACTCTGTCTCTTATTCCAATCGCCACAATTGTCTGAGCTCAGAAACACGTCTTCCTATTACACCTCTTAAGTTATTATATTATTGTCATGTGAGAGTACCTTTAAGAAATGGGTATTTAAGAAATGTACCTTTAAGAAATGGGTGTTTATCAGTGATGTCAGAGTGTGGGTGGAGCTGGGCTGTCTGTCAGCTTTTTTACTTTCGTTTTAGGTTGTTTGCTGCAGGGTGTGTTTTAGTTTCGTTTTCAGTGTTGGAGCTGAAGCCAGACAGAGCAGGTGTACTGTTGATCTCTCTGCCATGAAAAGACTATCCCTTGATCATTTGGTGAATTCAGAATTATAAATGTTCCCAGTAGTGAATGTAAACCTAATGTGCTTCTGTTAAAAGGTGTTGCTTTTGTCTTCTGGATGTTGTTTGGGAAGTTATTAAGGATTACTTAGTGCTGTATTCTTTGGGGGTTGTATTTGAATTGATGGTTGCTAAGATGTTCACTGTATGTTTTAAAAAGGTTAACTTGAGTTCATAGAATAAACATTGTTTTAATTTAAAAGAACTGTAAAGCTCTGTTTGCACCACACCTGTGGAGTGGACCGTGTGCTCCCCATACCACAATCTATTAAAAGTTGTGGGTCAGGTGAACTCTATGATACACTTTGGGGTTCTCTAAACGCTGGCCCATAACATTATTTAAAGTTAATTACAAATCCTGGTAGATGCATTTATCAGAGACTAAGTCATTAAAAAGTTGTTGCGCCCACATATATTCTGTGTGCATCCGACTTACAATACATTTTGGATTTCCTATCAGATCAAATACCAGCTATAGCTTCTTTCCAATGCTGTTCTGGTCAGTGTTCTGATCTTCCACCCTCCATAACCGTGAGCTCATTCTAAATCTCTGCTGCTGGTATCCTGTCTCAAGGATGAGAATTTTAAAATCAGAACTGGGTGGTAATGTCGGTGTGCAATCACCGGGGTGATGGGTGAATGAGACGTGGTGTGTGTCAAATCATCACTATCATGCAGATTAACTTAGATCCTGTAGTTGGCAGGGAATGATGATGTGATTGAATTAACTAATTTGAAGCAGATTCCTAAGAGACTTTCAAAAGAGAATTGGACAAATACTTGAAGGACAGATGTTTTGCAAGGCTCAGGGGAAAGGAAACATTTTTTTAAGGGTCAATTTAGCGTGGCCAATCCAACTACCCTACACATAAGACCATAAGACATAGGAGCGGAAGTAAGGCCATTCGGCCCATCGAGTCCACTCCACCATTCAATCATGGCTGATTTCAACTCCATTTACCCGCTCTCTCTCCATAGCCCTTAATTCCTCGAGAAATCAAGAATTTATCAACTTCTTTCTCAAAGACACTCAACGTCCCGGCCTCCACTGCCCTCTGTGGCAATGAATTCCACAGACCCACCACTCTCTGGCTGAAGAAATTTTTCCTCATCTCTGTTATAAAGTGACTCCCTTTTATTCTAAGGCTGTGCCCCCGGGTCCTAGTCTCCCCTGCTAATGGAAACAACTTCCCTGTGTCCACCCTATCTAAGCCATTCATTATCTTGTAAGTTTCTATTAGATCTCCCCTCAACCTCCTAAACTCCAATGAATATAATCCCAGGATCCTCAGACATTCATCGTATGTTATGCCTACCATTCCTGGGATCATCCGTGTGAATCTCTGCTGTACCCGCTCCAGTGCCAGTATGTCCTTCCTGAGGTGTGGGGCCCAAAATTGCTCACAGTATTCTAAATGGGGCCTAACTAATGCTTTATAAAGCTTCAGAAGTACATCCCTGCTTTTATATTCCAAGCCTCTTGAGATAAATGACAACATTGCATTTGCTTTCTTAATTACGGACTCAACCTGCAAGTTTACCTTTAGAGAATCCTGGACTAGGACTCCCAAGTCCCTTTGCACTTCAGCATTATGAATTTTTTCACCGTTTAGAAAATAGTCCATGCCTCTATTCTTTTTTCCAAAGTGCAAGACCTCGCCCTTGCCCACGTTGAAATTCATCAGCCATTTCTTGGACCACTCTCCTGAACTGTCTAAATCTTTCTGCAGCCTCCCCACCTCCTCCATACTACCTGCCCCTCCACCTATCTTTGTATCATCGGCAAACTTAGCCAGAATGCCCCAGTCCGGTCATCTAGATCGTTAATATATAAAGAGAACAGCTGTGGCCCCAACACTGAACCATGCGGGACACCACTCGTCACCGGTTGCCATTCCGAAAAATAACCTTTTATCCAACTCTCTGCCTTCTGCCTGACAGCCAATCGTCAAGCCATGTTAGTACCTTGCCTCGAATACCATGGGCCCTTATTTTACTCAGCAGTCTCCCGTGAGGCACCTTATCAAATGCCTTTTGGAAGTCAAGATCGATAGCATCCATTGGCTCTCCTTGGTCTAACATATTTGTTATCTCTTCAAAGAACTCTAACAGGTTTGTCAGGCATGACCTCCCCTTACTAAATCCATGCTGACTTGTCCTAATCCGACCCTGCACTTCCAAGAATTTAGAAATCTCATCCTTAACGATGGATTCTAGAATCTTGCCAACAACCGAGGTTAGGCTAAGTGGCCTATAATTTTCCATCTTTTTCCTTGTTCCCTTCTTGAACAGGGGGGTTACAACAGCGATTTTCCAATCCTCTGGGACTTTCCCTGACTCCAGTGACTTTTGAAAGATCATAACTAACGCCTCCACTATTTCTTCAGCTATCTCCTTTAGAACCTTAGGATGTAGCCCATCTGGGCCCGGAGATTTATCAATTTTTAGACCTCTTAGTTTCTCTAGCACTTTCTCCTTTGTGATGGCTACCATATTCAACTCTGCCCCCTGACTCTCCGGAATTGTTCATGTCTTCTACTGTGAAGACTGACACAAAGTACTTGTTTAGTTCCTCAGCTATTTCCTTGTCTCCCATCACTAGATTACCAGTGTCATTTTGGAGCGGCCCAATGTCTACTTTTGTCTCCCGTTTGTTTTTAATGTATTTAAAGAAACTTTTACTATCATTCCTAATGTTACTGGCTAGCCTACCTTCATATTTGATCCTCTCCTTATTTCTCTCTTTGTTATCCTCTGTTTGTTTTTGTAGCCTTCCCAATCTTCTGACTTCCCACTACTCTTTGCCACATTATAGGCTTTCTCTTTTGCTTTGATGCATTCCCTAACTTCCTTTGTCAGCCATGGCTGCCTAATCCCCCCTCTGATAACCTTTCTTTTCTTTGGGATGAACCTCTGTACTGTGTCCTGAATTGCTCCCAGAAACTCCTGCCATTGCTGTTCTACTGTCATTCCCACTAAGCTCTGCTCCCAGTCGATTTTCGTCAGTTCCTCCCTCATGCCCCTGTAGTTCCCTTTATTTAACTGTAACACCTTTACATCTGATTCTACCTTCTTTCTTTCAAATTGGAGATTGAATTCTACCATATTATGGTCACTGCCTCCTAAGTGTTCCCTTAATTTAAGATCTTTAATCAAGATAACATAACACTAAGTCCAGAATGGCCTGTTCCCTCGTGGGCTCCATCACAAGCTGTTCCAAAAAGCCCTCCTGTAAACATTCAATGAATTCCCTTTCCTTGGGTTCACTGGCAGCATTATTTACCCAGTCCACCTGCATATTGAAGTCCCCCATGATCACTGTGATCTTGCCTTTCTGACATGCACTTTCTATTTTGTGGTGCATTTTGTGCCCCTGGTCCTGACCACTGTTAGGAGGCCTGTACATAACTCCCATTATGTTTTTTTTCCTTTGTGGTTCCTCAACTCTACCCACACAGACTCCACATCATCTGACCCTATGTCGTTTAGTGCTACTGATTTAATTTCATTCCTAATTAACAAGGCAACCCCACCCCCTCTGCCCACCTCTCTGTCTTTTCGATTGGTTGTGAATCCCTGGATGTTTAAATGCCAGTCCTGAACCCCCTGCAACCACGTCTCTGTGATGCCTACCACATCATACCTGCCAGTCACAATCTGGGCCACAAGCTCACCTACCTTGTTCCGTACACTGCGCGCATTTAAATATAGCACCTTTAATTCTCTATTGACCGTCCCTTTTTTGTTTTCTTAGTGTGGTGGACCTTAGTTTACTGAGCCTTTCCATACACTGTGTCATATTTTGTGGGATGGGGACTATCGTAACCTCTCCTGAGTTCTGTCTTTTCGTGCTTTTTTACGCTTCCCACTGATTACTTCACCTCTTGGTTCCCTAACTTTCCCTTCCCCCCCAATCTCTAGTTTAAAGTCCTATTGACCACCCTATTTACTCTTTTCGCCAGAACACTGGTCCCAGCTCGGTTCAGGTGGAGACCATCCCAACGGTATAGGCCCCCCCTGTCCCAAAACTGATGCCAGTGTCCCATGAAAAGGAACCCCTCTTTCCCACACCACTCTTTCAGCCACGTGTTAACTTCCCTTATTCTTGCCTCCCTATGCCAATTTGCACGTGGCTCGGGCAGTAATCCGGAGATTATGACCCTTGAGGACCTGTTTTTTAATTTGAATCCTAGCTCTTTAGAATCTCTAAACAGATCCTCTTTCCTAGACTTGCCTATGTTGTTGGTACCGACATGGACCACAACAACTGGATCCTCCCCCTCCTTCTCCAGTATCCTTTCAAGCCGGTCAGAGATGTCCCGCACCCTAGCACCGGGCAGGCAACATACCATGCGGGACTCTTTATCCTGCTCACAAAGGATACTATCTATCCCCCTGATAATAGAATCCCTTACAACTACAACTTGCCTATTTACTCCCTCCCCTTGAATGGCCTGCTGAACCATGGTGCCTTGGTCAGCTGTCTCATCCTTCCTGCAGCCCTGTTCGCCATCCACACAGGGAGCAAGTGCCTCATACCTGTTGGACAGGGTCAAGGGCTGAGGCTCCTGAGTTCCTGACTGCTGGTTCCCTTTACCTGCCTGACTTGCAGTCACACCCTGCTGTCCCTGGCCACTGGCAGGATTTAAACTACTTACTCTGACAGGTGTGACTGCCTCCTGAAACACAGTGTCCAGGTAAGTCTCCCCCTCCCGGATGTGCCTCAGTGTTTGAAACTCAGACTCCAGCTCATCAACTCTGAGCCGGAGCTCTTCGAGCAGCCAACACTTACTGCAGATGTGGTTGCTGCAGCTCGCAATGGGATCTGCCAGATCCCACATCAAGCAGCTCAAGCACATCACCTGACCAGCCATTTCTAATTAATTAATTAGTTTAATTTAAGTTTACGAGTTTAGCTGCGTTTTTTAAAAAATTTGGGGCAGATTTTCTATCAACCAATCAGATCACAGCTTCCCTCTGACGTCACTTTTGAAGAAAAAAACTGGAAAACAGGAAGTTACCGTTAGGTTTTTATACTCCGAGACTGCTCCTCCTCCTCCGAACGGCTCCCGAAATTAGGCCCGAAGAAAGAGAGAGAACAAAACAGTAGGGGAAAAGCACCTTCTCCCACTCTGCACCGAATTACCTCACTGCACCAAATTACCAAGTTTCAAATTCTCACTCTGTCTGTGTCTCACTCACTCAGGCAGTGTCTCTTGACCAGCGCAACGCATACTGAGTACGCTTTCTGTCTGTCTTTTAAACAGACTTTAGGATGACTCACACTAAAACTTCAAAGAGAAGAATACAATGTGTACCTTTGTGCCCCTAAACAGGCCTCAGGTGACTGCCAGATAACTGCCTCTCAGCAATTAGGGTGGGGGCAACTTGAGCCAATCAGACACTAATCTACACTGCACTTTTAACTGAAAAACAGCACAATTAGATTAACCACTTTCCTTTCCTGGTTACCTCACTGCACCAAATTACCAACTTTCAAATTCTCACTGTGTCTGTGTCTCACTCACTCCGGCTGTGTCTCTTGACCAGCGCAACGCTTACTGAGTGTGCTTGCTGTCTGTCTTTTATACAGACTTTAGGATGATTCACACTAAAACTTCAAAGAGAAGAATACAATGTGTACCTTTGTGCCCCTAAACAGGCCTCAGGTGACTGCCAGATAACTGCCTCTCAGCAATTAGGGTGGGGCAGCTTCAGCCAATCAGACACTAATCTACACTGCACTTTTAACTGAAAAACAGCACAATTAGATTAACCACTTACCTTTCCTGGTTACCTCACTGCACCAAATTACCAACTTTCAAATTCTCACTCTGTCTGTGTCTCACTCACTCAGGCTGTGTCTCTTGACCAGCGCAACGCGTACTGAATGCGCTTTCTGTTGTCTTTTATACAGACTTGAGGATGACTCACACTAAAACTTCAAAGAGAAGAATACAATGTGTACCTTTGTGCCCCTAAACAGGCCTCAGGTGACTGCCAGATAACTGCCTCTCAGCAATTAGGGTGGGGGAAGCTTCAGCCAATCAGACACTAATCTACACTGCACTTTTAACTGAAAAACAGCACAATTAGATTAACCACTTACCTTTCCTGGTTACCTTACTGCACCAAATAATCATCGTTGAGTTGTGGGGGTGAGATCTGATGTGTTAGGCTGACTGGTTCGATGTGGACTGCACATGATGCAGGGAAGCTAGAAGCAGACGTCTAACACTGGAGAAAATCCAACACTGTTTTATTCAACAATAGAACTGATATACAAGTTCAGCCTTGGGTCGACACTATACTGAACTGACTGGAGACCTTGTATTAGCCTGACCAGGCTTACTAGCTACCGCATGGTGTTTGCACTGGCTCGCTCGTGGACTCTGACTGTCTCAGTGGCTGGGTCCAGAGAGAGCGGGACACCTAGTGCCCTCTGGCTTCCTAGTGGTAGTGTCCTGTCTGGTGATTGGCTACACTGTGTTGTGTGCTTATTGGTCATCCTGTATGTCAATCACTGCCTGTCTACACTTCAGTATATACCTGAGTAGATATTATGACAAGACCCACACAGACTTGGGGAGAATGTGTAAGGAAAGGAAACTTGGGTGGCACTAATTGGACGGCACTTTAAAAGAAGTGGCTCAAGTACAATGGTCCGAATGGCCTCTTGCTATGTTGTGCGATTCTATAATTGTCAGAGCTCAAGTTTACAGAAGGTGCAATGAGGCCCGGAATCGAACAGCCGCACCTGACATACTTCGCCATGATGCTGTTCAGCATTGGTCCACACAAACCAGGCGTAATGGCACCTGGGGGGGGGGGGGGGAGGAGGGGGGTGTCACCAATGCCATCGGAGTCCCCTGGGTGGTCGGGCTTTGGGCAGGGTGTTACCCTGGCACTCCTGCTGGCACCTTGGCACTGCCAGGCAGGTACCTTGACCATGCCAGCTGGGCACCTTGGCAGTGCCACTCTGACAGTGCCAGAGATCAGGCCCGGAGGGTGCTCTGCCCTAAAGAGGTGTGGTGATGTGGGGCTGGAGGACCCCTAAGAGGTACGTTGGGGGGGTAGGGTCCAGAGGCTGTGGTGGGATGGTTACGCGGTTGAGTGATCACGGCGGCATTTAAAAAGAAAACAAAGTCTCTTTTGATAGCGGGGTTATTTTCGGCACTGCAGAGGCTGAGAAACAGCCCGCTATCCGTACCCAAATCGGGACTCCGGTTTTTTTTGTTAAACTGTGCCTGTTGTTAAAACTTATTTTTCAAAGCCATGCAGGAGAGAATGTTGTTCTGGCAGCACATTAATCTGTGACTAATTTACAGGATGTGGGCTTTTCCCCACAGGAGAAAAAAAAGAGCATATTAGAGAAATTGTTTATTAACTATAAAAATATCATTGATGGGAAAAAGGGCTTTGTGATGATGGTGGCCGAGGGGGGGGGGGGGGAGGGGGGAGGACATGGTCATGTGATGAACTCTTCAGGAATGTGTCCAGTTAGAGTTGGCAAGGCCGTTTAGAAATGTTGGGACTGAATGGAGGTGGATTCGAAAACGAATAAACTAGTGGCGGAATAGGTGACCTAATACTTTGCACAATAGGAGAAAAGCATACAAGCATAAATATAGCAGTGGTTTGCAGGAAAATGTGTATAAATGCAAAGAGCATGGGGGGTCCATCACGTGTTGGTCAGCACTTCACAGAGCAAGGTAATTTGGCACTCAATGTAACCTCACATCAGGACATCTGCAGTAATAATCTGTCTTTCTCTCTCAGATGCCATTTGACCCAACCTGATGCACATTTTCAACATTTTCACTTTTATTCCAGCTTTCCAGATTGAGAGCATTCAAGGTAAAATAAATTACCGTCCAATCTCGATTTATGTTGGCTAATGAATTAAAGCTGCTTTTACTTTCTTCGATATTAATGTCAATTTCAGCTCACTTTCATCTTACTAACACCAATTAACTGGGGATTTGCGGCTTCTTAGGATGATACTGGAGCCATAATTGAAGAGATTGTGATAATCGCATTATGCAAAGGCTTTGTCCCAGGGTTTTGTTTTTTAATAAAGTGCACATTTTATCCATTGGAATCGATTCATTAAAAAAGATCACTTGATACATTTTTACCACAAAAGTAACACTGACTTGGCAAGTTTACACACTCGAACTTCAATGAAAGCTCTATCCATGCAATCAATCACATGATCACAGAATCACAACAGCACAGAAGGAGGCCATTCGGCCCACTGTGTCTGTACCGACCCTCTGAAAGAGCACCCCATCCAGGCCCACTGCCCCGCCCTATCCCCGTAAACCCAGTTAATCTGCACATCTCTGGACATGAAGGAGCAACTCAGCATGGCCAATCCACCTAACCTGCACATCTTTGGACTGTGGGAGGTAACCGGAGCACCCGGAGGACGCCCACACGAACACCGGGAGAATGTGCAAACTCCATACAGGCAGTCACCCAAGGCTGGAATTGAACCCGGGTCCCTGGCATCATCAGGCAACAGTGCTAACCACTGTGCCACCCTGCCTTTTCCCCATATCGTGCACATTGTTTCTATTCAAATAATCATCTAATACCCTCTTGAATGCCTTGATTTAACCTGCCCCCACCACACTTCCAGGCAGCGCATTCCACCCCGAAATGATCGGTGTGTGAGAAAGGTTTTGCTTCCATCACATTTGCTTCTTTTGCAACTCGCCTTAAATCTGTGCCCACTCATTCTTGATCTTTTTGCGAGCGGGAACAGATTCTCCCCATCCATTCTGATCTTTGCGAAATAGCAATAGATCTTTTTGTCAAATGAAATCAATAAGATTCAATGGATTCAGAATTACTTACCTTATAAGTGAAAAAGCTCGATACCGTCCATGATGCACCACCAAAAGATGGCCTACTGCAACTCTCCTGGGCCCTTCCGACAGAGTGACCCCAACCCACAACCTCAACCATTTGGAATGACTAGGGCAGCAGGCACATGGGGGCACCAGCACCTCCAAGTTCCCCTTCAAGTCGAACACTCTCCTGATTTGGAACTATATATCACTATTTCTTCCTTGTCACTGAGCCAAGGTCTGGGAACTCTCTCATTATCAGTACTGAACGTTCCTTCATCACATGGACTGTCGCAGTTCAATGAGGCGATTCACCATCACCTTCTCAAGCGCAGTTCGATATAGACAGGGATTGCCATTCATGCACCAATTAGAAAAAAGTTAGTTTCAATGCCGATAATTTACACTCACTGTGCGGTTAATGGAATACCTTACTTAGATACAATCACATTCCACTCTTTTCAGCTTGAGTTTAAAGTTACACCCAGGATTTCTCATGCCCAAAGCTCTGTTGTTTTATCCAAGCTTGCAGCAAGTTCCAATCACACATTACACCTGTGCTTGCTGACTTACATCGCTCTTGGTCCAAAAATGCTTTGATTTTGAAATTCTCATCCTTATTTTCAAATGCCTACATGGTCTCTGTGGTAGTAGCAGGTATTGCATTACCTGAGAGGCTGATGACCATTGGTTAGACCCTGGAGTCTACCATTGGCTGTATTGCGTAGCTCCTCCCTGAAGGCGGGGTATAAGAGATGGTGCCGTCCCAGCAGCCTTCACTTTCTGTATCGAAGCTGCTGGGGAAAAGGTTCTTGCAGATTAAAGCCTTCAGTTGTGGAATCACTTTGTCTTGAGTGTAATTGATTGCGCATCAATTTAATCTGCTACAACTTAAGTTGGAAGGATGGACCTCCGCATCAAACCGGGGTGCCTCCAGATCAGCCCCCACGCGGATAACTCTGCTGCTATTTTTAAACACTGGCTGGCGTGCTTTAAGGGCTACCACGACACGGCCATAGGCACCCGCACGGAAGGACAGAAGATGCATCTTCTGCGCTCCCGGGTCAGCCCTGGGATCTACCCCCTTATCGAGGAGGCGGAGAATTATGCTGCCGCGATCGAACTGCTGGAAGGACATTACATCCGCCCGGTAAACCAGGTCTACGCTTGTCACCTGCTTGCGACTAGGCGGCAAAGCCCCGAGGAAACGTTGGAAGATTTCTACCGGGCGCTACTGGTGCTGGGCCGAAACTGTGGCTGCCCGCAAGTTTCGGGGAGCGAGCACACGGAACTTTTAATCAGGGATGCTTTTGTTGCAGGTATGACATCCCCCGATATCCGCCGAAGGCTCCTAGAAAGGGGCACTCTGGACTTACAGAGGCACGGGCCCCGACAGGGTCCATGGACGTTGCCTATAAAAACGTACTGTTCTTTGCACCCGATCACGCGGCTGCCCCCAGGGCTGCGTGGCACCCCGCAGCTGCAGCCCCACAGACCTACCCCCTGACCCCGCAAGCCTGCGCGGCGAGACGGCCCGCTAACGCCGCCGGACCCCGCTGTTTCTTCTGCGGGCAGGCGAATCATCCCCGCCCGCGCTGCCCGGCCCGCACCGCCACCTGCAAAGGGTGCGGCAAGAAGGGCCACTTTGTGGGGGTCTGCTAGACCCGCGCCGTGGCTGTGGTCTCCAGCGACTATGGACCACCGCGGCAACCCTCCCTTCAGGCCCTGACCGGCCACCGCTCACCACCCCCCCTATCCTAACACCACGTGCGACCCACGGGTGACGCCATCTTGGATGGGGCCCCAGGCCCCCAGCTCGGTCGGCTACAGGCTGCCCGACCAGAACTCGCAACTGCTTCATCTGGCCTCGGTGACACTGGACCAAAGTCAACTTCGGACACTCGCAACGGCTACAATGACGGTCCTCATCAATGGCCATGAGACGTCGTGCCTGATTTACTCTGGGAGCACGGAAAGCTTTGTTCACCCCGACAAGGCGAGGCGCTGTTCACTTGTAAGCCACCCTGTAAATCAAAGGATCTCCCTGGCCTCCGGGTCACACTCGGTGGAGATACACGGGTTCTGCCTAGCGAACCTCACTGTCCAAGGTAGGAAATTCAACAATTTCCGCCTTTATGTTCTGCCGCACCTCTGCGCGGCTACCGTCCTGGGGCTGGACTTCCAATGCCATTTGCAAAGCCTGACTTTTAAATTCAGCGGCTCTATACCTCCCATTACTGTCTGCGGCCTCGCGACCCTTAAGGTCGACCCGCCTTCCCTGTTTGCGAACCTCACCCTGGATTGCAAACCCGTCGCCACCAGGAGCAGACGGTACAGTGCCCAGGACCAGACCTTCATCAGGTCAGAGGTCCAAAGGCTGCTGGGGGAAGGGGTCATCGAAGCAAGCAACAGTCCCTGGAGAGCTCAAGTAGTGGTGGTAAAGACCGGGGAGAAGCATAGGATGGTCATAAACTACAGCCAGACCATCAACAGGTTTACACAGCTAGATGCGTACCCTCTCTCCCGTATAGCCGACCTGGTAAACAGGATCGCACAATACAAGGTTTTCTCCACGGTGGACCTCAAGTCCGCCTACCACCAGCTACCATTCCGCACTAGTGACCGCAAGTACATTGCCTTCGAAGCAGATGGGCGGCTCTATCAAATTTTGAAGAGTTCCCTTTGGTGTCACTAATGGGGTCTCGGTCTTCCAGCGAGAGATGGACCGAATGGTTGACCGGTACGGCTTACGCGCAACGTTCCCGTATCTGGATAACGTCACCATCTGCGGCCATGACCAGCAGGACCACGACACCAACATCCGCAAATTCCTCCAGACCGCGAAAATCCTTAATCTGACATACAAAAAGGATAAATGCGTGTTCAGCACCGAACGTCTAGCCATTCTAGGCTACGTAGTGCGAAATGGAGTTATAGGCCCCGACCCTGAGCACATGCGCCGCCTTATGGAGTTCCTCCTCCCTCACTGCCCCAAGGCCCTGAAGCGCTGCCTCGGGTTCTTCAGCTATTATGCACAGTGGGTCCCCAATTACGCAGACAGAGTCCGACCCTTGATCCAGTCCACAACCTTCCCCCTGTCAACGGAGGCCCGCCAGGCCTTCAGCTGCATCAAAGCAGACATTGCAAAGGCCACGATGCGCGTTATCGACGAGTCCCTCCCCTTCCAGGTCGAGAGCGATGCGTCCGACGTAGCTCTGGCCGCATCCCTCAACCAAGCGGGCAGGCCAGTGGCTTTCTTCTCCCATACCCTCCATGCTTCCGAAATTCGCCACTCCTCGGTCGAAAAAGAAGCACAGGCCATAGTTGAAGCTGTGAGACATTGGAGGCATTACCTGGCCGGCAGGAGATTCACTCTCCTCACGGACCAACGGTCGGTTGCCTTCATGTTCAATAATGCACAGCGGGGCAAGATTAAAAACGACAAGATCTTGCGGTGGAGGATAGAACTCTCCACCTTCAACTACGAGATCTTGTACCGTCCGGGGAAGCTGAACGAACCTCCTGATACCCTGTCCCGCGGCACTTGTGCCACTGCACAAGTGGACCGCCTCCGAGACCTCCACGAGGACCTCTGCCACCCGGGGGTCACTCGTTTTTTCCATTTCGTCAAGACCCGCAACCTGCACTACTCAATCGAGGAGGTCAGGACAGTCACCAGGGACTGCCAAATCTGCGCGGAGTGCAAACTGCACTTCTACTGGCCAGAGAGGGCGCACCTGATAAAGGCTTCCCGTCCCTTTGAACGCCTCAGCATGGATTTCAAAGGCCCCCTCCCCTCCACCGACCACAACACGTACTTCCTGAACGTGATTGATGAGTACTCTCAGTTCCCATTCGCCATCCGCTGCCCAGACATGACCACAACCACCGTCACCAAGGCCCTCCAGGGTATCTTTACACTGTTCGGTTTCCCCGCATACATTCACAGTGATAGGGGGTCCTCCTTTATGAGCGACGAACTGTGTCAATTCCTGCTCAGCAAGGGCATTGCCTCGAGCAGGACGACCAGTTACAACCCCCGGGGAAACGGGCAGGTAGAGAGGGAGAACGGAACGGTCTGGAAGACCGTTCTACTGGCCCTACGGTCCAGGAATCTCCCGGTCTCCCGCTGGCAAGAGGTCCTCCCGATGGCCCTCCACGCCATCCGGTCACTGCTCTGTACTACCACAAATCAGACGCCTCATGAACGTCTCCTTGTTTTCCCCAGGAAGTCCACCTCCGGGACCTCGCTCCCAACCTGGCTAGCGACACCCGGACCCATCCTGCTTCGGACGTACGTGCAGGCGCACAAGTCAGACTCGTTGGTCGAGAGGGTCCACCTGCTGCACGCTAACCCCCAGTACGCCTACGTGGCGTTCCCTGACGGCCGGCAAGACAGTCTCCCTTCGGGACCTGGCGCCCGCCGGAACCCCACGCGCACCCGAGCCATTGCCCCCACCCCCACCCTCCGCGCAGTACCTCACTGGAGGATCAGTACTCCCGCCGCTCCTGCCCAAGCCCGACCACCCACCGACGCCCCCTACAGGCGCCCCACCTCCCTGTCAATCTTTTGCCCCTACAGCGCCGCCTAGGGGTGACGAAGCTGCCAGGGAGGACGACACCACGCTCCTGGAGTCACAACTGCCGGGACCCCCGTCAGAATCACCACCGAAGCCCAGGCGCTCCAGAAGGACGACCAGGCCGCCCGATTGACTGATTGCTGCACTATGAACACTTTGTACATAACCTCGACACCACGGTACCTCCATACCTGGTCATACCATGCTGAAGGCGATTATTAACGCTGGCCACCACCCCGCCGGGCTCTTTTTTAACAGGGGGTGAATGGGTTGTACCAGGTATTGCAGTACCTGAGAGGCTGATGACCATTGGTTAGACCCTGGAGTCTACCATTAGCTGTATTGCGTAGCTCCGCCCTGAAGGAGGGGTATAAGAGATGGTGTCGTCCCAGCAGCCTTCACTTTCTGTATCGAAGCTGCTGGGGAAAAGGTTCTAGCAGATTAAAGCCTTCAGTTATGGAATCACTTTGTCTTGAGTGTAATTGATTGCACATCAATCTCATCCCTCCTTGTCCTTGTAACCTCCTCAAATTTTATACCCCTCCAAGATGTCTGCATTCTTCCCTACAGCTTCTTCCCTACTGCCATCAGACTTTTGAATGGACCTACCTCGTATTAAGTTGATACACCTTGCTATAACTATAACATTATATTCTGCAGTCTCTCCTTCCTTCCCTATGTACGGTATGCATTGTTTGTACAGCATGCAAGAAACAGTACTTTTCACTGTATACTAATACATGTGACAATAATAAATTAAATCAAATCAAACCAAATCAAATACCTTCAATTCTGACCTCCAACACATCTTCGATTTTAACCGTGCAGCCAATGGTAGCCATACCTTCAGATGTTTAGGCCTTAAGCTCTGGGATTTTCCCTTCCTAAGATTCTCAGGTTTTCTATCACTCTCTTCCTTCAAGGCATGCCTTAAAACCTATCTTTGGTCAAGCTTTGGTTACCTGCTCTAATACTTTATGTGGCTTTGTATCGCTCATGTGAAGCACCTTGGGATGGTTTACTACAGGACAGTAAAGCAGTTTTTGCAAGTTCTGGCTGACAAAGTCTTGAGGCAAGGGCCAAGGCACAGAAGACATGGCCGCCAATGTTGAAGCAATGAAAATCAAAGATATGCAGGAGGCCAGAATTGGGCGGGAGTGCTGAGATCTCAGAGGGTTGTAGGGCCAGGGAAGGTTACAGAGATAGGGAGAGATGAGGACATGGAGGGATTTGAGTCAACCAGAAAGCTTGATGAGGGGACTTACTGGAATATGCATTTAGTTGTGTCAAAGATTTTTGAATTACAATCTTGCTGCATATTCTGGGAACCCAAAAGAAATGAATTTTGGAAGAGTTTGATTTTTCACAGGTAAAACCTATTCTTTTCGACCTAATACAAAACAAAAATCGGAAATTGATATTGGAAATTGAACGGGGGCTATAATTGCTGAGATAGAATTTTTCTTTAAAGGAGATGTGCGGGTTAGGTGAATTGGCCAATGATAAATTGCCCTTAATGTCCAAATTGCCCTTGGTGTTGGGTGGAGGTGTTGAGTTTGGGTAGGGTGCTCTTTCCAAGAGCCTGTGCAGACTCAAAGGGCCGAATGGCCTCCTTCTGCACTGTAAATTCAATGATAATCTATGATTAATCTAGGACAAAGGTTCGGCACAACATCGTGGGCCGAAGGGCCTGTTCTGTGCTGTATTTTCTATGTTCTATGTTCTATGAATGATGGAAGAAATGGCCAAAATCTCAATGAGAAGGTCACTGTTGACAGCTCCAAGTATCGTTCCTGTTTGCAAGTAAATTGAGTTGTCAGTGATCATTTAGATGTTGATCTGAATGAATTTGATCAAGATACATTTACCTTAAAGAAAAGGTTAAAAAGTAAGCTTCAACACATCTTTCCATACGTTGTTATCTATAGCATAGCAGTGGGATAAGCTAATTTTATTTGAGCAATACGTTTGTAATAAGCAATATATTTTTATTTAACCGCTTCATTGTTCACAGGGGTGGGAGGGGGAGTGAATTTTAACCTTACTTGCCCACCAGTTCTAACTGGCTGGGTGATGTGCCCACTGAGGTGCCCAGCTGGCACCTTCAATTTTAACCTGCCTTTCTGATTGGTAACAAAGGCCCTCACCTGAAGCCAATGGAGTCTTCCTTTGAGTATGTAAGGCAGCGCCCAAAGAGGTGCTGGATTCTCCGATCGCCCATCCACATGTTTCTCGGTGGCGCGCAGTTTGCTGCTGGCTGGATTCTATCTTCCCACTGCTTGTCAATGGGAATTCCCATTAATGTCACCCCACACCACCGGGAAACCCGCGGGAGGGGGTGCACTGCCAGTGGGAAAAGAGAATATTCCGGCCGAGAATTCTCACAACAGAAGCCACATAAGGTTGATTGATTTTTAAATGGAATTACAACATCCAAACGGACCATTCAGCCTGGCCTTTGCCCGTACTTCACCTCATTTTATCAGTGTAATCCTTCTATTCAATTCTCCCTCAGATGCTTATCTAACTTCCACTTAAATGCATCTATGCTAATCACCTGAACTGTTTCATGTGATAGCAAGTTCCACATTCTAACCACCGTCTGGATAAAGAGGTTTGTTCTGAATTCCTTAGTTGATTTATTAATGACCATCTCACATTTCTTACTCCTTGTTTGAAACAGCCCACGCATGAAAACATGGGGCTAAAATTCTCCAGTATCGGCACGATGTCCACCGACTGGCACCCAAAATGGCGCAAATCAGTCAGGCATCGCGCCGCCCCAAAGGTGCGGAATGCTCCGCATCTTGGGGGGCCGAGCCCCAACCTTAAGGGGCTAGGCCCGCGCCGTATGAATTTTCGCCCCGCCAGCTGGCGGAAAAGGCCTTTGGTGCCCCGCCAGCTGGCGCGGAAATTACATCTCCGGGCGGCGCATGCGCAGGAGCGTTAGCGGCCACTGACAGCATTCCCGTGCATGCACAGTGGAGGGAGTCTCTTCCGCCTCCGCCATGGTGGAGACCGTGGCGAAGGCGGAAGGGAAAGAGTGCCCCCACGGCACAGGCCCGCCCGTGGATCGGTGGGCCCCAATCGCGGGCCAGGCCACCGTGGGGGCACCCCCCGGGGCCAGATCGCCCATCGCCCCCCCAGGACCCCGGAGCCCGCCCGCGCCGCGTTGTCCCGCCGGTAAGGTAGGTGGTTTAATCTATGCCGGCGGGACAGGCATTTTAGCGGCGGGACTTCGGCCCATCTGGGCCGGAGAATCGCGGGGGGGGGGCCCGCCAACTGGCGTGGCGCGATTCCCGCCCCCGCCGAATATCCGGTGCCAGAAAATTCGGCAACCGGCGGGGGCGGGATTCACGCCAGACCCCGGCAATTCTCCGACCCGGCGGGGGGTTGGAGAATCTCGCCCATGTTCTCTAGCAAGCCCCTTCATTATTTTAAAGACCTCCATTAAATCATTTCTCAGGCTTCTCTTATCTTGAGAAAACTGCCCCAGTCTATTGAGGTATTTTGGATATGTCAGGTATGGCTCAGTCTGACTCAGAAGGTTGTGGATTTAAGTGTCACTTCATAGAGTTGAGCACAGAAATATAGGCTGACACTGCAATGCAGTGCGGAGGGAGTGCCGCATTCTTGGAGGTGCTCTCGTTGGGATGCCTTGATGCTGTTAAAGGTGTTATGTGAATGCAAGTGTTTTTTTCTTCTGATAGCTAAAATCTCTCCGCTGGTATCCTGCGCCTCTATATTTTTACCTTAAAATGAAGAGCGGAAACTGAGGCTTTATATTTCCTTTGCAGGATCAGCGAGCGCAAGTATGGGGAGGGCAAGAAGTCCTCTATTTTTTTAGTGCTTAAAGTGCCATCTTTTATTTACTTATTTATTTGACAGATTTCCAGAGGAGTTAGGTTTACGTTAATAGAGAGAAAGTAAAAGTTTTAAAATGCAACTTTGCTGTATTCAATGGTTCACACTGAACACCATCAAAATTAAATGGCGAGGAGATAGTATCACATGAGTATTTACAAGATAGAAGCTGAATTCAGCCTAATGTGTCTGATGCAGGAGCCTCCTCCCACCTTATTTCATCTCACTCGAACATTGTGATATCGGTGAATTTTTAGTTTGTTTCTCGCAGGGCCAAAAGGGACAAAAATTTAAGACAATTTTAAAATACGTTTTAAATCTTAAAATGTCACAAATTACACAATTATTTGTCTATCCAAATGCAAACCTGATGCAGCCATTGAAATTGAATCCACATAGCAACTAAATAACTTTGTTGTTAAATCACAAAACCCTGAGATGAGTACAGCACTCTCTCTGGAACATTTACAGTTCCTCTTGCCATCTCTGCCTGAACATGTCGTTCATAACAGTCTGGCAGGCCTAGATAATGATTTCACAGAATGCATACAGCAAAATGTGTCCTGTCAAGTACTTTAACCACGATAGTGATCGAACTTGACATATTTTTCTGTATTTGTACAGAATTATATGTGCAGTGCCCTGGACAAGTGCTTAGTTTGGCTTACTATTATTATGATTCAGGGAACGATCAAAAACCAGAAAAAGCTGGAAAGCTTGGGTGAGAGATTGTCTTGCCCTCGATTAGGCTGACAAAGCGGCATGGTTGCACAGTGGTTAGCACTGTTGCTTCACAGCTTCAGAGTCCCAGGTTCGATTCCTGGCTTGGGTCACTGTCTGTGCGGAGTCTGCACGTTCTCTCCGTGGCTGCGTGGGTTTCCACCAGGTGCTCCGGTTTCCTCCCACAAGTCCCGAAAGACGTGCTGTTAGGTAATTTAGACATTCTGAATTTCCCCTCTGTGTACCCAAACAGGCACCGGAATGTGGCGACTAGGGGCTTTTCACAGTAACTTCATTCCAGTGTTAATGTGAGCGTACTTGTGACAATAAAGATTCTCATTAAATTATTAAAAATTGTGCTCCAGGGATTAGAGTTCATCTTGCGGAAGATCACCTGCCCAAAAGGTTAACTCTAAGTCTAGTAAAGAAAAGGAAGTAAAGTCGCCATAGTCTCTGATGACCACAAGGCTACTTTCCCCTTTGAGGGGAAGAGCTGACTGGTGGTGATCTAACCTGAGTATCACCACACCTCAGGCGAGGGCAAGATTGAGAAGGCGGGCCCTTCATGAATAACCGCAGCCGTAACGAGAATTGAACCTGCGCTGCATCTGTGTCTATCTCCACAGAAGCTGCCTGGCCTGCTGAGTATTTCCAACATTTTTCTGATTTGATTTATAAAGCACATTAGTTTAACTATTTTATCCTCTTGTGTAACCCTTTCTATTGCAACACCACCAGTAGCCATGCCTTCAGCCATCTCACTCCTACACTCTGGAGTTTCATCCCCAAATCCCACCAACTCGACAAATCCATCACTCCTTTAAGGTCCTTCTTAAAATATATCTCATTCACCATCCAGTTGGTCACCCCTCCTTTGGTCAGCAGCTATTTTTGATTACGTACTTCAAGTCATTTTCCCGTGTTAAAGGTGCTCCATGAATGGCCACAGATTCTGTCCAATTTTTCCAAAAAGTATTTTGAATGTTCTTTCCTGTTTTTTTACAAATATTCTGGGTTCTATGGAGGTTGCTGATATGAGTAATATCATTTGCTTTTGGTTTTCTAAAGCTGTTTCCTATAAGGTTAGGGGGTATATGTTAATATCATGGCAATTACAGTGATAAGGTGAAGTGACACAGGTGATAGGTATTAAGTGTCTTTGAGCACAGGTAAATAGAGGATCACCTGGTGTTGAGACGGGCAGGGAACGAGGAGGACCTCCCAGTAAGTCTGCTCCTGGGCCTAGCCAAGTTGGCCGTTAACAGAACAAGGTTGCAGGCAGGTGAAGTATGTGGCTACATTCGCGGATGGGTGGCCTTAGAGAGGGAGGATGCAGAAAAGGTAACGTCGCCATAGTCCCAGATGACCATAGGCTGCTTTCTTCTTTGAGGGGGGAGAGCTGACTGATGGTGATTTAACCTGAGGGTCACCACACCTCAGGCAAGGGGCAAGGTTGAGAAGGCACGGCCTTCAGGAATAACCTCATTACAGTGTCCACCGGCCCACTGTAGGCCTTCCGTAACCATTGGGCACCAGGGGGACTGGGGTGTGTAATTGAATGATATTTTAGTTTGATTAGTTAAGTTTCCTTTGATGTTTAGATTTTTGTTACAGTGACCCACCAGCAGTTGCCATTCCCCATCAGTTTTGTTTAATGGATTGATTTTTGGTTTTGTTCAAATGAGTATAAATGGAGGATAGCTGGGACACTGGGTGGGTGAGAGGAGAGCTTTGAGACTGCACAAGTCAATAAACTCGGAGTAGAATTTTCCCTAAAAATGACTAAGTGCTATCTCGGGCGGGAAAACCGATGAGAATCCTGCCGGCTGTTCAGGTGCAATTCCCATTGCAATATACCCACACTTTGTCATTTATTTGGCGCTTGAGGAGATTCCCACTAGAAAAGAGATATGTTGGACCTAAAGACGCCAACCAGGCTGGCTCCTCAGGGATCGCCCCAATCTCCAGACAACCCTACAGCCCCCTTCCCCCTACTGATTGGTGTTACAACATCCTGGGCTAGTGCACAAGCAATTCCAGCCCCGCTTCACCCAGAACCACAACACAATTGAATTAACCAATAATTCTTAGAAAAATACCAAACGTCTTTGGCCTTCGGGTGCCCAATAATTACAGTCACCCGGCTTGTAAATTTAAACACAATTACTTTTTATTTATAACAAGAATTATAATTAAATATGCAGCAAATACAACTGGTTAATTCTGCGAATTTGGGATCTTGCTACATGTTAGTTACCAATAATGACATAGCGATTTCTCTAAGATCTCTCTAAGATTTGAGATTGTTGATTCAAACAAATCTTCACCCTTAGGTGCGCGAGCCTGCAAGGATCTACACCTAATTCAGAGGATTTATAGTGCGAATTCATCTCAACCACTGACTCAAGACAACATTCAAGGGATTCTGGATCACTTTCCAGATGTTTTCGAAGGCATGGGTACTCTTCCCTACCTTTACAAAGTTCAATTAATCAAGAGAGAAGAAATTACTAGCTAATGCTAGAATCTTTTCCAAATTGGATGCCTCCACAGGATTTTGGCAAATGCAACTTGATGAATTCAGTAGAAAGTTAAATACTTTCAACGCGCCTTTTGGTGGGTTCTGTTTTAACAGGATGCCTTGTGGGATTATCTCTGCATCTGAAATTTTTCATCGTGTGATGGAGCAGATTACTGAAGGTATTGAAGGTGTACGTGTATATGTGGATGATATAATCATTTGGTCATCTACAAGAGAAGAACATAACTCAAGATTATTACAAGTATTTTGAAGAGTACATAAGTTTGGTTTGAAATTGAATAGAACCAAATGTAGTTTTGGTATCTCGCCTCTGAAGTTCCTCAGCGACCAGATTACAAAACATGGTGTGAGACCTGACAACGACAAGATTGCTGCCATACAACAAATGAAAGTCCCAGAGGACAAAAAGGCCGTTTTACGATTTTTAGGTGTTATGAATTTTCTAGGAAAATTAATTCCCAACCTCTCGTCCCGAACTACTGCTCTCAGAAATCTCTCAGAAATCTCATCAAGATGTCTACCACGTTTGAATGGACTGACGCTCATCAAAAGGAATGGCTCGATTTAAAGTCTCAACTGACGACTGCACCTCTTCTTTCGTTCTTTGACCTGGTCAGAGAGACAAAAATTTTGACTGATGCGAATCAGAGCAGAATAGGAGCAGTTCTGTTGCAAAAGGATGACAACTCGTCATGGTTACCTGTTGCCTATGCTTCCAGAGCAATGACGCCAACTGAACAATGGTGTGCACAAATAGAGACGGAATGCTTGGGTTGCTGACAGGTATTTTAAAGTTTCGTGATAATGTTTTTGGTCTTCCTACCTGTATGTTGAAACTGACCACAGACCACTTGTACATATCATACAAAAGGATCTAAATGCTATGATGCCAAGATTACAGAGGATCTTGATGAAGCTTCGTAGATACGACTTCAACCTCATCTATACTCCAGGCAAGGACTTGATAATAGCTGACGCTCTATCACGTTCAATCAATTCAGAAGAAGAACCTCATGAATTCATACAACACCTTGTGCACCTTCGAGCTGTAACTCTTCCTGTTTCAGATGTGAAACTGAACCACATTCGTGAAGAAACCAAGAAGGATTCAATGCTTCAAAGAGTCATAGACCATCTAAACAATGGTTGGCCCAAAGAGCATTGTTCCAAGTTCAGGAATATTCAAGCAGATTTAACAGTCGTGGATGGGTTGTTACTTCGACTTGATCGGATAGTAATACCTTTGACTCTCCGACCCATGATTCTTAACCAGAAAAATGAAGGTCACCTTGGCATTGAAAAATGCAAGAGAAGAGCAAGACAAGCTGTGTATTGGCCGGGTATCAACCGAGACATCACTGATATAATACTTGGATCCAAAACATGTCAGAAATTTCAACCTGCACAATGCAAGGAAAAACTACAACAACATGCATTGGAGACATCTCTATGGTCGAAAGTAGGGATTGATTTGTTTCACTGCAACGGTCATGATTATGTGTTAATCATAGACTACTATTCGAATTATCCGGAAGTCATCAAGTTATCAGATTTCACATCCCGAACTGTTATTAAAGCGACGAAGGAAACTTTTGCCAGACATGGTATTCCAACCACTGTCATATCTGTCAATGGGCCGTGCTTCGATAGTCATGAATGGGCTGAATTCTCTTGAGAATACAACTTCGCTCACATCACTTCAAGTCCGCACTACCCTCAATCAAATGGGAAAATGGAGAAAGGAGTTCATATCATCAAACAACGTCTTTACAAAGCTTTGGACTCACATGCAGACATGAATCCAGCACTGTTTACCTATAGAGCAACTCCGCTTTCCCCGGGTCTATCACCAGCACAAATGTTGATGAACAGAAAATTAAGGACTATTCTACCATCCATTTCACTACCCAATCCAGATCATCTATGCATAATACAAAAGATGAAACATCAACGAGAAAAACAATGGATGTATTATGATCAACATGCTAATACACTGGATTCACTGCTTCCAGATGACACAGTCAGGATCAAAATTCCTGATGGAGGTTGGTCTGCTCCTGCAAAGGTTATTCGACAAGCAGCACCACGCTCCTATGTCATTCAAACAGCTGAAGGAACAATAGTTTGATGTAATCGCTGAGCTCTATTGAAACTCAAACAAAGCAATAACATCTTTCCAGATCTACAACTCCATGAAAGGTTTTTCAATGACACAATGACAACTTTGAAAGTTCATGAAGATTCACAGAGGACAGTAAAAACTTCTGAGTCTCCTGTTTGTGGTTTAAGAAGGTCAACCAGGAAAAGCAGGAAATCGGACAGACTTGATTTGTGAATTGTTCCTGTTGAACATTTTTCGTTATTGATTTTTCATGAAAGTCATCTTCATATCATGTATTGTACAATTATTATCCATTCTTTATTTCTTTGTAAACAGAAAAGAAATGTCTAAAAAAACGGGATGTAATGATATGTAGATAGACAAGTTAATGAAGGGTTAATTATTACATCTTAGTGTAATTCAAACACTAGAGGGCACCACCAGTTCTCAGTATAAATATCAGACCTCAGGGAATGCTGGGTAGTTAGCAAAGGAGAAAGCCTGAGAACAGGACGAGGAGTAGTTTAGATTAGAGAGAGTTGACACGAGGATATCATTTGTGAATACTAGATTATTGATTACTGCTAGACAGATTCAATGTTACTTTATTATTAGTTATAGCTCAGTAGTGTGTGCAAACTTCATTTAATTAATCATTATCCAGTAAATTAGTTTTGTTTCATTCTAATGATTGATGGTTTCTTTGTCATCAACTCAACGGACTATTCTGGATCAAAAGACAAAGAACAACGACATATTACCACCAAAGGTAATATAACAATCAGAATGTACAGCAAAAAGAGTTTGTAGAGTTGGGGCCAAGCTGCAGAAAAATTCATAAAAGAAGACACTGAACTTGAACTCAAACGAGCAAAATTTTCCCGGTTAGGGATGGGGGGCAAGATTCCGTGGGACGGGATGTGGTGGGTGTGTGGTTAAAGCCCCGAAAATTGCTAATGGTTTAGAAATCCCGCCCACTTCTAGTTTTTACTGGGGAACGTTTGGAGACAGGTTGGAAAGACCCATTGTGCTGTCAGGTAAGTCATTCAAATAGTTGAGTAGTCAATTTGTTGTGGATTTAACCCTGAATCCTGGCAGTCCTTGGTTGTGTGCAGTTCTCAGTGAGGAGCCATTATTCACTGAAACTCACAGGCTTGAAAACCTTTAAGCAGAGAAACTGCATAGCTGCTGGTTAGCCTATATGAAAGGTTTGTGCTCACAGCACTTGTTCGATGAGCTTGATTTCACTGCTTCACAGGGTATTTCCAACATGTTGGAAGTCATTTCACCCACCTTGGACTTTGCTCACATTTATTCGAGCTTCTTCGCCATCAGCATTCTCTGTAGCACGTGTGCAACCTATGCAGCTATAGCATAAATATCTCATGAGGTACAACAGGAACAGCCACATCGTTAACAGCTGGAGCAGCAGGAGTAAGAACAGCAGCTGCCTTCTCCACAGCCACTAACCACTCCATGAGGCAGAGGGGATAGATACAGAGCACTACTTTGAAGGAGGTGGTATCCCCAGCACAGGGTATGAGGTAAAGTAAAGTTGTCATAGTCCCAGATGACCATAAGCTTCTTCCCCCCCTGAGGGGAGAGCTGATTGGTGGTGATTTAACCTGAGGATCAGCACACCTTAGGCAAGGAGCAAGGTTGAGAAGGTGGGGCCTTCATGAATAACCTCAGCTGGTACGGGGATTCTTAGTCTTGTTCTGCATCAGGAATCAGCTGTCCAGCCATACAGTCAGAGGATCAGCATCTTCTATGTGACAGGGTTTTTAAAAAATCATTTAGGTGATGTGGGCCTCGCTGGTTAGGCCAGCATTTATTGTCCATCTGTGATTACACTTCAGAAGATGCTGGTGAACTGCCTTCTTGAACTGCTGCAGTCCCTGAGGTGTAGGTACACCCGCAGTGCTGTTAGGAAGGGAGTTCCAAGATTTTGACCCAGTGACAGTGAAGGAATGGCGATATAGTCCCAAGTCAGGGAGGTGAGTGACTTGGAGGGAATTCACCAGGTGGTGGGGTTCCCAGGTATCTGCTGCTCTTGTCCTTCTAGAGCAGGGTTTTGAAAACTTTTTTGTCCAGGACCCATTTTTACCAACTGGCCATCCTTCAGGACCCACGCCAGCCAATCATCATGACCCACACCCGTCGAACTTCACGCCCTACCATTTTTTTTAACCTTTAATGTGACAGGTGAGCCTGATTGGTCCGCAGGATCTCATTTGTTTTGTCATTCAATGTTACATTTCTGCTAAGGATTTCAGCTGATGATTGAAGTTCTCATTGCAGCATTGAAAAAAATCAAGAAATTTGTCCTCGATTTCGCCATGCTTAGTCTTGAAATGCCTTTGACGTTTTGAGGGTTTTAATCCTTTGTTTCCCAGTGATTCTCTACATATAACACACACAAACTTTGCATCCTGATTTGCATTGGCACAATTAATAAACCCATACCTCAAGAAATCATCTTTACACTGCTTTGTTCCTGATTTCAGCTTCTTACTGGGTTGTTCACCAGAGGCCCTGGCTCACACCAGCACTGCTGGCAGCTACAAAATGGAGGAATCTCTCTCGCGCCCGGAGCATGTGATGTCAGCTCTCTGTCGTCGCTTTTGGAGAGAAGACTCCATCGATCCTGTAAAAGAATCTGCTCCTGGGTCAGCACGTTGACTTCAGGATGTTAAGTAATGGGTTAAGAGACATTCCAATTAGTTGTCTTATTTATGTTAAGTATTCAATAATTGACACTGATATGAAAAGGAGCTTCAGGTGGCCTTTGTGTCAGGTGATGTGATGGTAGAGTTTTGTGCAGAGTCTGTTGAAGTAAATTAAAGACGTTTGTGGAAAAGGAGCAGAACCTTTGACTCTTTATACAACAGCAGCAAAACGTCTAACAAATGGTAGCAAAGGATAGTTGCTGTGCAAATGTGAAGGGTTGATGGATACAACTTTTCCAGACCAAGCCAAGGAGCGATTGAGAAGAAAAAACAAAACAAAGATATATGGCTGAACCTAGGATAAAGATGGCTAGATATGACTACCCCCCCTCCCACCCATCCCCCCCCCCCACTTATTTTCTGAAAGGGTTCGTACGACCAATGGAGAAGTGCAGTAGTTATGTGGACTAAGGTAACTGCCTTGGAAAAGAGAAAACAAGATATGGCATTGGCTCTTTCTCTACCTTATGACAGTAAAATCCAGAGCAAAGTGTTTTCTGAGATGGTATTGGAAGAGTTAGACTCAGAAGAAGGTCTGCAGATTCTATTACATTATATGGATAAGATTTATAAGAAGGATGACTTGTTAAGTGCGTATGAAGCATGGTCGGATTTTTATAGGTTCCAAAAAATAGAGGGTATCTCCATGGAAGACTATATAATGGAATTTCGCAGGCTATATCAAAGGCTGCAGAAACACAACCTGGAATTTCCACAGTCTGTGTTGGCCTTTAAATTACTTGACTGTGCTAGAGTGAGCAACATGGATAGGCTTCTGGTTTTGACAGGAGTTCAGTTTGTGGGTAAGGATACCTTATTCGATCAGATGACAGAAGCTTTAAAAAAGTTTCTGGGGAAACATTCGATTCCGATGGCTCTGATGACCCAAATTGGTCAGCCTGCAATAAAGCAGAATATGGAAGATACACTACTAACAGGATGGCGAAATCGTACAGCGACGAACAGGTTCCAAGACTATAGAAAGAGATCGGGACCCGGAAATTATGAAGACAGAAACCCAGTTAAAACCTACAATAGGAAGATGAACCCCAGAAATGCATGGGGCATGTTAAATCAATGTTTTTGATGTGACTCTCAATACCATTATGCTTTCAACTGTCCAACATGTTATAATAGAGTGTTTAAAGCGACACATGACATGGAAGAGTCAGAAGAGGAAAAAGATAGTGACCAGAAAGAAGGCATTGTCTTATTAACAAGCAGTTTTACGCTGGTAATGAGGGTGTTGGTTGCAGAATCCTTCAATTGTGCTGTATTGGACAGTGGCTGCACATCTACTGTGTGTGGAATTGACTGGTTAAAATGATACCTGGATTCCTTGAATGCTGAAAATCGTAACAAGGTTAAGGAATTTGAAAGTTCCACAAGTTTCAGTTTTGGGGATGATAATACTCTGAAGTCGCTGAAAAGAGTGGAGATCCCTTGCAATATTGCCGGAGTGAATCATTTCATTAGCATGGATGTTGTATCAAGTGAGATACCTTTGCTTCTGAGCAGACCGTCGATGAAGAAAGCACACATGAAACTGGATATGGAACAGGATAAGGCAACAGTTTTTGGAAAGACGGTGAACTTACAATTTACACACTCGGGACACTATTGTATTCCATTATGTCAAATAATATTTCAAGTAGAGTTGATAAGGATGTGTTAATGGCAGTTGAAAATGGGACTTTAGCTGATAAAAAGCTTGTGTATTAATATTGCATAGGCAATTTGAGCATCCGTCTCCTCGGAGGCTGAAAAATTTATGAAAGGATGCAGGGATAAGGGATGAAGACTAGACTAAGCTACTAGAACAGGTTAGTGCTCACTGTGAAGTTTGTAGGAAGTACAGAAGGACACCAGCACGACCGATAGTATCCCTACCTTTGGCCAAGGATTTTAACAACATTGTGGTCATGGGCCTCAAGATCTGGGATAAAGCCAATATATTTATTTTGCATTTTGTAGATTTAGCAACCAGATTTAGTCAATCAGCGATTGTACGAAGTAAAGAAAAGAGAGTAATTCTGGATCAAATCGTGGACAAATGGATAGGGACAGGAATGGGCCCACCGGCAAAATTCCTTACGGACAATGGGGGAGAATTTGCTAATGATGAGTTTAGGGATGTGTGTGCAAACGTGAATATCACAGTTCTGAATATAGCTGCAGAAAGCCCATGTAGTAATGGTGAGTGTGAAAGAAACCATGCGGTAATAGATGACGAGCTCTGGAAAATTTTGGCAGATAGACCAAACTGCAAGCTGAATTCAGCTTTAGCATGCGTGGTACATGCAAAGAATTCATTGCAGATGGTTGGGGGCTATAGTCCCTATCAGTTAGTGTTTGGTAGAAATCCTAAAATTCCATCCATTTTGGATGACCAGCCTCCAGCTTAGGACGGGACTACAATTAGCTCTGCCTCTGCTGAGCATTTAAATGCATTACATAGCATTAGAAAAGCTTTTTTGGAAGCAGAAGTCTCTGAAAGAATTCGCAGAGCTTTGCGGCATTAGGTACGGCCATCAAATACCGTTTTTCAGCAAGGAGACATAGTATACAATAAGAGAGACAATTTTAATGAATGGAAAGGCCCAGGGAAGATCACAGGCATAGATGACAAAACAGTTATTTTGCAACATGGCAATCAAACTGTTAGGGTTCTTTCATCAAGAATAATGGGTACAGATTACAAATTTTAAAATTTAGACAGAACAGACAGACATGACAAGGAACCAGGGTCATCTGGTATGCATGTGTTACAGAACTATGAGGACCAGTTAACTGATATAGACAGGGTTTCTGTAAGGAACTCAACACTTCTGATGATTTAGAACAGGCCATTTTTCCGAAAGGACAACTGCCAAAATTTGGTACAAAAGTGACATACTTGCCTGAAGGGTTTAGTCAATGGCAGGATGCAACTGTTATTAGTAGAGCAGGGAAGGCCACTGGAAAGTAGAAACATTGGTTGAATGTACAGCATTCAGGGGAAGGAGTCAAGACAATGGATTGGGAACACAAAGTTCAAAAATGGAGGGCACACAAACGAGTGCCAGTTCAGATAGTACATCAGATAGTGAACAGGTCCACAGGAAAAGGTTGAGAACTATTGAAAGGACACCCCACACAGAAGGGAAAGATCAAGCAGTAGCAGTACAGAACGAGATACCAGGCGGGAGAGGGGACATAGTTTATCAAAGTCTCGGAACATGAGTAAGACTACAAATACTAATAGGAGTAGAAGCCCACATGTACATGAAATTTTGATGGCTTCCAATAAGTTAGATGAAAAAGTTATCAAAGATGCCAAACAGCAAGAACTGCATAGTTGGAGTGAATTTGGGGTATACACGGAAGTACCGGATAGGGGACAAAGAGCTCTATCCCACAGATAGATATGCATGGCAAGGGTTCTTCTGGATGGAACCTATAAGGCAAAGGCCAGGCTTGTGGCGAGGGGATTTGAAGAAAACTTAGAAGATCAGGATTTAAGGGTAGATTCACCTATGGCAGGAAAGATTATTTAAAAAATTTTCCTGGCTCTATTAGCCACAAGAGGCAGCTAATACAGAAGGGGTACTCTGGAAGTTGAACAAATGTGTACATGGATTAAATGATGCATCTAGAGTCTGGTATTTTTCGGTAAGGTCAGTTTTGTTAAAGTTAGGCTATTGCCAGTTGAAAGCATATCCGGCAATGTTTTACTGGCACTATTAAGGAAATCTTTCTGGCATCTTTATGATGCATGTCAATGATTTTTATGGGGTGGGACTAGTGATTTTGAAGCCATTGTAATCTCTGGTTTGAGGAAAGAATTCAGGGTTGGAAGTCAGGCTTCTGGTGCATTTAAATATTTTTTTGTTTTAAAAAATATTTAGAGTACCCAATTCATTTTTTCCAATTTAAGGGGCAATTTAGCGTGGCCAATCCACCTAGCCTGCATATTTTTGGGTTGTGGGGGCAAAACCCACACAAACATGGGGTGAATGCGCAAACTCCATACAGACAGTGACCCAGACCCGGGATCGAACCTGGGACCACTGCGCCGCAAGGCAGCAGGGCTAACCCACTGCGCCACCTTGCTGTCCTCGGTGCATTTAAATATATTGGACTGGAAATCGGACAGACTAAGTTAGGGGCAACTTTAATTCAGCAATCTTATTTGGAAAGCATCAGCCCAATAGCAATTAGCCATGGCCGGGTTTCACAAAAAGACGCAATGGTTTCAAAGATGGAAAAAGAGCAACTGCAAAGTTTAATTGGGCAACTGAATTGGTTAGGTAGACAGACTAGACCGAACGTGAGTTTTGATGGCTTAGAGTTGAATACAAAAATGAATGATCCCAAATAGGAAGACATAATAAGAGCAAATAAAGCTTTGGTCAAATTAAAAATGCAGGAGTGTGTTTTGAGGTTCCCGGTTTTAGGTGACCTTAGGCACTTGAAACTCATAGTTTATTATGATGCGTCCTATGCAAATTTATGTGATGGGGTTTCAAGCGCAGGAGGTTTTATAATTTTCCTTTTGGGGCACAATGGTAAATGTTGCCCTCTTGTGTGGGAAACAAAGAAAATAAGGAGTGTGGTCAAAAGCACTTTGGCTGATGAGATGTTAAGCCTGTAGTGGCGGTGGATATGGCCTTTTATATATCTCAGATATTGACAGAAATTTGGGGATTAGGGGATTTGGGTAATATACCTATTGACTGTCACATTGACAATAAATCCCTGTGGGAAAATGTGCACTCTACAAAAAGTGTCAATGAAAAGAGGTTACGGATAGACATTGCAAGTTTGAAGCAGATGTTGGACAGAGGGGAAATAACAAAAATTAAATGGGTTGACAGTAACTATCAATTGTCAGACTGCTTTACAAAAAGAGGGGCTAGCTCACAGAAACTTTCCAAAAATGAAAAAGAAAATGAAGGGGGGAAATTGTGTGTGTTTTTGAGTTTCTTGTAATTTTGTTTTCACCTAATTATTTTTTTTCCTCCAAGGAAGGGGAGACTGTTAAGTAATGGGTGAAGGGACATTCCAAATAGTTGTCTCATTTATGTTAAGTATCCAATGATTGACACTGATATGTAAAGGGGCTTCAGGTGTCCTTTGTGTCAGGTCATATGATGTTAGAGTTTTGTGCAGAGTCTGTTGAAGTAAATTAAAGGTGTTGGCGGAAAAGGAGCAGAACCTTTGACTCTTTATACAGCAGTAGCTAAACATCTAACACAGGAGGGGGAGGTCTGCCTCGCTGAGCTCCAGGTTTGCGCACTGCTGAGGGTTCAAGCATACGCAGGATGGCCGGAATGCTGAAAGCCGGTTGAGCTCTTTTTCCCGTGATCGGGAATGCCGCGCCCAATAGCCCCGTGACCCTCTCGACACCCACCCTCGACCCCCCCCTTGCGGATCGTGATTCTCACTTTGAAAATGACTGTTCTAGATGGTAGTGGTTGTAATGAAATGTATAGTATAAGTGTAGTAAAGGGTTAATAACAGAGACTACGTGTAACTCAACACTAGTTGGCATTACTAAGTGATTGTATATAAAATTGCATCTCTAGGAATTCTGGGAGAAGATGATGAGAAGCTGATGAGAAAGCTGAGGGAGATTTTACTGTAGAGATATAGCACAAAGTTGAGTTATAGTGTAGTTTAAGAGAGAGAATATTGATTACTGTACTACAGATTCAGTATTATTATTTTATTATCTGTTACTTAGTAAAGTCTGCGAACCTAACCAAGTTTTAGTTGCGTAAAATAGATTTGTTTTGATTTAAACTTCTTACCTTTATATTCTTTGTCAACACTACGTATCTGGCTATCTTGGAGAACAATATGTTATCAGTAGTGGTAATATAACAGTAGTCGTGTGTTTGGAAGGTGCTGCCTAAGGAACCTTGGTGAGTTACTGCAGTGCATCTTGTAGATGGTACACACAGCTGCCACTGTTCGTCGGTGGTGGAGGGTTTGAATGTTCGTGGAAGGGAGAGCAATCAAGTGGGCTGTTTTGTTGTGGATGGTGTCAAGCTTCTTGAGTGTTATTGGAGCTGCATTCATCCAGGCAAGTGGAGAGTATTCCATTACACTCCTGAATTGTGCCTTGCAGATGGTGGACAGGTTTTGAGGGGGTCAGGTGGTGAGTTACTCGCCGTAGGATTCTTAGCCTTTGACCTGCTCTGGTAGCCTCAGTATTAAAAAGGCTAGTCCAGAACAGGTTCTGATCAACAGTAACCCCCAGGATGTTGTACCATGTGAGAGTACCTTTAAGAAATGGGTGTTTATAAATGGGTGTGTATATAAATATCTGTAGTGAGAGTACCTTTAAGAAATGGGTGTTTATTACTGCAGTGATGTCAGAGAGTGGGTGGAGCTGGGCTGTCTGTCAACTTTTTACTTTCGTTTTTGAGCAAACTGCAGGGTGTGTTTTAGTTTCGTTTTCAGTGTTGGAGCTGAAGCCAGACCAAGCAGGTGTACTGCTGTTCTCTCTGCCATCAAAAGACTATTTCTTGATCATTTGGTGAATTCAGAATTATAAATGTTCTCAGTAGTGAATGTAAACCTAATGTGCTTCTGTTGAAAGGTGTTTCTTCTGTCTTCTGGATGTTGTTTGGGAATTTATTAAGGATTACTTAGTGTTGTATTCTTTGGGGGTTGTATTTGAATTAATGGTTGCTAAGATGTTCACTGTATGTTTTAAAAAGGTTAACTTGAGTTCATAGAATAAACATTGTTTTGCTTTTAAAAAATACTTTTCCATTTCTGCTGTACCATACCTGTAGAGTGGGCGGTGTGCTCCCCATACCACAATCTATTAAAAGTTGTGGGTCAGGGGAACTCCATGATACACTTTGGGGTTCTCTAAACCCTGGCCCATAACAGTTGATTACGGGGGATTCAGCAATAGCGATGCTATTGAATATCAAGGTGGTTAGATCCTCTCTTCTAGATGATGTTAATTGTTTGGCACTTGTGTGGCGCAAATGTAACTTGCCACTTGTCAGCCCAAGTCTAGATATTGTCCAGGTCGTGCTGCATTTGGACATGATCTGTGGACCCGCGAATAGTGCTGAACATTGTGCAGTCATCCGCAAACATCCTCACTTCTGGCCTTATGATGGAAGGAAGATCGTTAATTAGGGCGGCATGGTTGCACAATGGTTAGCACTGTTCCTTCACAGCACCAGGGTCCCAGATTCGATTCCCGGCTTGGGTCACTGTCTGTGCGGGTTTGTACATTCTCCTCGTGTCTGCGTGGGTTTCCTCCGGTGCTCCGGTTTCCTCACACACGTCCCGAAAGACTGGTAATTTGGACATTCTGAATTCTCCCTCTAAGTACCGAACAGCACCAGAGTGTAGTGACTAGGGGCTTTTCACAGTAACTTCATTGCAGTGTTAATGTAAGCCTATTTGTGACAATAATAAAGAAAATTATTATATGATGCCTCCCAAGCTGCCCATTGGGTTTGAAATACACAGTAACAGATCATCCGCGTAGAATGATACCCTGTGCACGACCCCCACCCCACTCAATCCTTCTCCAGTCCCTCGACGCTCTAAGCCAGTGGCTCTATCACTAAGGCAAAAAGCAACGGGGAGAGTGGGCACCCTGCCTCGTCCCACGATGTCGCCTAAATACCCCAAATTCACTCGGTTCGTCCGCATGCTCGAGACCGGTGCTTTATATAACAGCCGGACCCAGTCCACAAACCCCTGCCCGAACCCAAAACGCCCCAGCACCTTCAACAAATACGGCCACTCCATCCAATCAAATGCCTTCTCCGTGTCCATCACCACTGCTACCTCCATCTCCTGCCCCTCCGGAGGCATCATTATGACAATGAATAGCTTTCTCACATTCGCTGACAAGTGCCTCCCCTTCACAAAACCCGTTTGATCTTCGCATATCACCCCTGGGACACAGTCCCCAATTCGCGATGCCAACACCAGTGACTTGACATCCACATTTAATAGTGATATCGGACAGTACGACCCACACTGCTCCGAATCCTTATCCTTCTTTAAAGTCAGAGAAATGGAAGCTTGCGACAATGTAAAGGGGAGATTCCCCCCCCTCTCCCTCGCTTCGTTATACACCCTCACCAGCAGTAGCCCCTAGGTCCGCCCCATACCTTTTATAACACTCTACTGGGAACCCGCCTGGATCGGGGTCTTCCCTGCAGGCATTGTCCCCCTACGGTCCATGACCTGGCCGGGGGTTGGGGGGGAAGGGGTGAGGAGTGAGGGGGATATGCTGGCCCTCCCTCTCAGGACGCTCCCCAGTTTGGGTGCCACTCTGACAGTCCTCCTGTCCTGGAGTGGGTTCCTCCCCGTTTCATGATTGCGACCAGACTAAGTGGGCTGGATTCTCCATCCCGCCGCGTCAGATTTCTGGTTCAGCACGCCGGTGGGATACTCCGTTTCGCCGGCTGGTCAATGGCGTTTCCCATTGTGGGGCAGCCCCATGCCGTCGGGAAACCCCCGGGCTGCCGGCAAAACGGAGCATCCCTCCAACGGAGAATCCAGCCCAATTTCTTTCGTTCTTGGCCCTACAATATTCTGTTGGCCTCTTGAGGGCGATACTGGTGCTGGTGGTCGGGGATCTCCTTTGTCCTGGAGCTGGCAGATGGAATTATGAAAGCTTGGACTCTTCCTCTAGGCCCTTGTTCTTGTTCCCTTTTTACTGAGTATTAAGGTTTGGTGGTGCCCGGTCCTCTCTTTGTCTTTGTTTTTGGCATTTTACCATCTTGAAGGTACAGGATGGCTGCCTGTTTCGGTCTGGATCTGAAGAGTTTAAATTGCGTTGTGAGTTAGTCGATCCCTTAGCACTGGGATTCTCAGCTTGTTGTTTTCCTCTCCTGTCATTTTGTTTTAAAGCTGTGTAGCCATCTGGGATGGCCTCGTCCCGATTACAAAATGGACACTTGCAAAGACTGCAGGGAAAATTGGACAATACTAAGAAACAAGCTGGTGCAAGCTCTGTCTGTTGATTAGAACCTTAAACGCTCAGACACGACAGAAACTACCAAACGATTTACATACTAATGAGCCATCTCCGGGGACAAAAGGGAAACATTTCGATACGCAATGTTAGGACAGACTCCCCGGCGCCAGAAGAAGCTAAGACAAAGCAGACTGACAGTCACCAGCACACGCCCAGCGATCAGTGAACCACCCCTCTTTTGGAGGAAAATCGATACCGATGATTAGGAAAGACCCAATTAGTTGAGGCCAAGTTCAAGGCCCGCCCAAAAGCGCGTGAAGCCCTTTTCAGTATAAGAGGTATCACCCAAGGGAGAATCTTCCTCCTTTGGCTTTGGCTCTCACCGAAGAGAGAGATCTGCCTAGCTGCTACACCAGACCAAGTAAGTTCCAAGTCAACGCACGCTACGAGATAGACGCTCCTAGGTGCTACCCTGTAACAGCTCAACCCAGCAGCCTCAGAACCGAGCAACGGCCATTGTTCCTCTGACTGAGTGGGCACCCAAAGCTAAGTATAGGCTTAGTAATAGGGTAGTTTAGTTTGTAGATTTTATGCATGAGTAGATTTGACTGTGTGTAAATAAATGAGCATTGCTTTTGAACTTACTAACTGGTGTATCGAGTCATTGATCAGTATTCTGTCTGAGCCTTGTGGCGGTGTCGAAAGATACCTGGCGACTCTTGAGCAAACGTGATTAAATAGAGCCAAATTAAGAGCCAACCAAAAGTTAGCAACATTTACTGGTGACTCCGCTCGGACTTGATTTAGAAGTGGCCTAACCACTCTGAGAGAACCCAAAATTTGAAAAGAGAATCCAATTGGAAACAGAAAAAACCACAAGCGTCAAAACAGTACTGATCAAGCCTCTGAGATTCGGAAGTGTGTTAATGCATGCGTACTAACAGGGACATAAGGTAAACCTGAGAGATTTAGTTGCGTAAAACTGTCGGGAGTTTTGTAGGCTGGAAATTAGCGTAAGCCCTACCCGTGTTTACATCACCGCTTTATCACCCCCTGTTCCAAATTCGTTAGAGATCCTAGTAGAGAGAATGGAAATGAAGGCCTTTTGAACCCCCAGGAATTCAAAGTCGCAGCGACCACCAGTGGAGTAGGACAGTGTCCCGTTTGGGAAGAAGTGATCAGGAAATATCTCAAAGGGAAAAGATGGCCCCTTTGGAGTGAATTCGGTGATAATGAGGAAACAGGTCCCGGGAGTATTGGACATACTTGGTGGGAGAACCTGTCAGAGATACACAAGAAGAGCTTAGGGAAAGCTCGCAAGCTGAAGGCATTCGTGTCCTGTTTGGCACAATTGCAAGGCACAGAGGAGGTTGTTAGGACGCTCCGTAGAGAGATAGAGGAGAGAGACAGAACCAGTGAGGTAGACGTGAGTGAGGTAGAGAAAGAGAATCGAGATCTGAAAGAGCAGTTAGCAGCAAGGGACAGAGAGGTGGATGATGCCAAGAGGGCACATCAGTCTTGTCTCGCGCATTTGAACAGCTTTCAGACACAATACGATAAGGCCTACCAGGACACGCAACGTGCGGTCTTGGTAAGACAAGAAACAGAACAGCAAGTTGAGAAATTACAGAAGCAGTGCAATGATTTAAAAGCAGCCCTACAAACACTCCATACTTCCACAACGGAACAAAGGCAGAGCTCCGTAGACCACGCAAAGTGCCGGAAGCAAATTGCAAAATTGCAATCTCTGCTGTCCGTGCAAAATGGCTTTCAGAGTACATTCGGATCCCAATTAGATCAAGAAGACGGCCCCGATTGGCAGGAATTGAACGAGACTGCCCATAGATACGTACATGGGACATGTACGCAGGAAAAACCCCAGAAAAGGAAAGCGCCCCAACCCCCAACCGAACAGGCAGAACACACCCCCATAAATCCTGTGACCACACACCGCAGGGCCGCAGGAGAAGGGGAAGCAGACTTCCTTTACACAACCCCGTTAACCGTGACCCAATTACGGGACGCGTGTGGAAAAATTACACCGTTCCTTCCCACTTCAGACACCCACCAATTTTTCGCGCAAGTCAAACAGCAGGCTACCATGTACGGCCTGGACGAAAAGGAGCAAGTAAAGCTCACAGTTTTAAGCCTTGAATCTTCAGTCGTAGCAGCCCTTCCCGACCCACAGAATGTAGGAGGAGGCACACTCCAAGAGATGCACACAACAATCTTTGATGCGATCGGCTTTAACAGAGGAGACCCTGTAGAAGGCCTAAACAAGTGTAGGCAAAAGAAAACAGAGCACCCCACAGCGTTTGCTGGACATTTGTGGATTCACTTTACCGCAGTTTTTGGAGAATTAGCCCGCGCTCATTTGTCCCCAGATAATATGGTCAAATGGACCCGAATTCTAGTCTCCCACGCCACAGAAGCAGGATGAAAAGCTTGCGCAAATTATGACCCCTCAGATGAGGCCCACAATGAAAAATGGGTTTTGAAGAGATTGTCCCGGGCTTGGGAGAAATCAATTGCAGGCAAAACTGCATTTATAACACCCGATGAAAAGCAGGTAGAAATGAACCCAGTTAAAGCACACCAGAACCCCGCTTGGGTAAATGAGGGCAAGAACAGCCAACCCCAGCCCAAAGCTCAGGAATGTTATAATTGTGGACAGCTAGGACACTTTGCACGAGAGTGCAATGCCCCGCAGAAGCAGCAGAGAAACCAACAGATAGGCACCCTAAACAAGAATAGGGCAAAGCCGATCCATAGCATTAGCGCTCGTTCAGAGAATGCAGACATGAACGGCACCGACTGACAGTGTTCGGGCTCCCCAACTTGGGTCTGCGACACCCTTTGGGACAAGTCCGGTAAACCGGTAGTAGCAGGCAAAGTTCAGGGACAACCCATGGAATTTCTTTGGGACACAGGAGGGTCCTGCACCACACTCAATTCCTCCACAATGTTCCAGGGAAACACGTGGCCCACAACAGACACCATTACACTCAGCGGTTTTACAGGCCATTTACAAAAGGGACACATCACAGCCCCTATAGCAATACAGATAGGGAACATCGCAACCAAGCACCTCGTAGTTTTAGTTGATCTGCCCCAGACAGCAGAACATATCCTTGGGATCGACTTCATGAGCTCCCATAACCTCTCTTTTGATCCAGTGAACAAGTGTGTGTGGAAAATGGGAAAGGCAGCACGAGCCCCCGCCACGCTCACAGTAGGAGAATACGTAAATAGGATTAGCTCAGTAGGAGACTTCTGGTTCAACCCTTGAGCCATTAGTGCAGACAAACAAGTTCGGGCAGTCCTGCAGGAACATAAAGCAGCATTTGCACATCACAAGCACGACTGTGGCAGTTTAACTGGCTTTGTGAACGTTACAGGTCCCGACCCTAAACCCCAGAATCAGTAAGGATTTCCCCAGGAAGCAGCGGGAGAAATCTCCAAAGTAATAGAGTTTGTTGGATCAAGGCGTACTCAGATCAGTAGCCTCCACAAACAACGCACCGATTTGGCCCGTCAGGAAACCGGATGGATCATGGCGACTGACCATTGATTACCGGGAACTGAACAAAGTAACCCCAGCAGCAGCCCCCACCGTAGCCACGAGTCCTGAGACCATGCTCAAACAGGGACTCCAGTCAAATTTTTTTTCGGTTTTGGACATTAGTAATGGCTTCTGGTCCATTCCATTGGCTAAAGCGTGCCAGTACAAATTCGCCTTTACATTCCAAGGGCAACATTACACGTGGACGTGCCTTCCACAAGGCTTCCACAACTCCCCCTCCATTTTCCACCGACAGCTGGCAAATGGATTAGCAAAATTTCCCCGTCCCGATTGTCTGGTCCAGTACGTAGATGACTTGTTACTACAGACAGACACAAAGGGAGAGCACATTTTGCTTCTTGCTGAACTCCTAGCACTCCGAAAAGAAATTGGTTGTAAAGTCAACCCCAAGAAGGCCCAGATCCTGAAAGAAAAAGTGATTTACTTGGCAACAGTTATCACTCATGGTAAACGCGAGATCGAGCACAAGAGAATTGATTCGATCGTCAAATTGCCCCTTCCCCACAATGTCTCAGCCCTCTGTTCATTTTTAGGACTAGTTGGTTACTACCGAAACCATATTGATGGTTTCGCCACTAAAGCAGCGCCCCTTTCCGAACTTCTCAAGAAGCAGGCACCTTGGAAATGGCTTCCACAGCATACAGATGCTGTGGATGCTTTAAAAAGAGCCCTCAGCACAGCCCCCGCACTACAGGTCCCAGATTCACGTTCCCCGTACGCTATTGAGGTAGCAAGCACCGACCGAACTCTTTCGGCCGTGCTCCTCCAGGAACGCCACGACCAGTAGCATACGCCTCACGCATGTTAGGCCCCGTAGAGCAAGGATTTTCTGCCTGTGAAAGGCACCTGCTCGCAGTTTTTTGGGCAGTACAATACTTCGCCTACATTACAGGACACAACCCCATCACCATCCTCACCGAACACCACACACGACGGTGTGATTTTAAAGGGAGGCATTTATATAGTTCCCAGCCAGGACAGGAACCAAATCATTTCTCAATTCCATGACAATCATGGACACCAAGTAATTGAACCCACCCTAGCCCACCTCAGACTGCTTTGCTGGTGGCCTGATTTAAAAATCGATGTCACACACTACGTAGAGAATTGTTTAATCTGTGCCCAGAACAATCCGGACAGATATGCGAAAAAGGCTCAACTTAGCCATACCCGCCCCGTTAATGGCCCCTGGACAAATCTCCAGATAGATTATACAGGACCCCTACCCCCGTGCAGAAATAGTTACAAGTATGTGTTGGTGGTCATAGACACCTTCACAAAATGGGTGGAAGCATTTCCATCACGAACTAATACGGCCAAGACGATGGCTAAAATATTAACACACCACATCTTTACAAGATGGGGACTCCCCCGCAGTATAGAGTCCGATCAAGGCTCCCATTTCACCGGATGTGTAATGAAAAACGTCCTCACGGTTTTCGGCATTAGACAAAAGTTCCATATCGCATACCACCCCCAGTCAAGTGGTATTGTAGAACGAATGAATAGGACATTGAAAGCCACCCTCAGGAAAATGGTACAGCAGAATAATAGCACCTGGGATTCAGCACTCCCATTTGCTTTGATGTTTTTAAGAAACACAGTATCTACGTCCACAGGTTACACCCCCCACACCCTCATGACCGGACGCCCCATGAAAGGCACTGAGTATTTACTAGGACTGGATTTGGCCAGCCCCGCAGTTACAGCCCTCACACATGAAAATGCGGTTACACAACTAGTACAGAACATAAAGGCAGCCCAACTCGCCGCAGCAGTGAGACTTGGAACCAGGAAGAAACAGAGCAAGGCCTGTTTCGACAAAACAGTACACGCCACTGAGTTTACAGTAGGGCAACAAGTTATGCTTTCCCTTTACAACCCCAGTTCATGGGGTTGTGGGCTGTGTGTCTGTGGGGTGTACTACCTGTTTTCCTGAGGGGGGGGTTGGGGAATAAATGGGCCTGTGTTCTGTTTAGTGGTGATGATGTCACATTTGTGAGGGGTGCCTGCATACTGCAGATTATCGTCAAGGAATGTGTGGGTTTTGGTTCTCTTTACCGTGATGTCCCGTCCCTGTAAAAGAAGGGTCCAACGGGCTGCGTGGATTTGGCTGACTGTGCCACCTTTAAATCGGCTGTCTAACAATAGCTGTGTCCATAAGACCATAAGACATAGGAGCGGAAGTAAGGCCATTCGGCCCATCGAGTCCACTCCACCATTCAATCATGGCTGATTTCAACTCCATTTACCCGCTCTCTCGCCATATCCCTTAATTCCTCGAGAAATCAAGAATTTATCAACTTCTGTCTTAAAGACACTCAACGTCCTGGCCTCCACCGCCCTCTGTGGCAATGAATTCCACAGACCCACCACTTTCTGGCTGAAGAAATTTCTCCTCATCTCTGTTCTAAAGTGACTCCCTTTTATTCTAAGGCTGTGCCCCCGGGTCCTAGTCTCCCCTGCTAATGGAAACAACTTCCCTACATCCACCCTATCTAAGCCATACATTATCTTGTAAGTTTCTATTAGATCTCCCCTCAACCTCCTAAACTCCAATGAATATAATCCCAGGATCCTCAGACATTCATCGTATGTTAGGCCTACCATTCCTGGGATCATCCGTGTGAATCTCCGCTGGACCCGCTCCAGTGCCAGTATGTCCTTCCTGAGGTGTGGGGTCCAAAATTGCTCACAGTATTCTAAATGGGGCCTAAATAATGCTTTATAAAGCTTCAGAAGTACAACCCTGCTTTTATATTCCAAGCCTCTTGAGATGGATGACAACATTGCATTTGCTTTCTTAATTACGGACTCAACCTGTAAGTTTACTTTTAGAGAATCCTGGACTAGGACTCCCAAGTCCCTTTGCACTTCAGCATTATGAATTTTGTCACCGTTTAGAAAATAGTCCATGCCTCTATTCTTTTTTCCAAAGTGCAAGACCTCGCACTTGCCCACGTTGAATTTCATCAGCCATTTCCTGGACCACTCTCCTAAACTGTCTAAATCTTTCTGCAGCCTCCCCACCTTCTCCATACTACCTGCCCCTCCACCTATCTTTGTATCATCGGCAAACTTAGCCAGAATGCCCCCAGTCCCGTCATCTAGATCGTTAATATATAAAGAGAACAGCTGTGGCCCCAACACCGAACCCTGTGGGACACCACTCGTCACCGGTTGCCATTCCGAAAAAGAACCTTTTATCCCAACTCTCTGCCTTCTGCCTGACAGCCAATCGTCAATCCATGTTAGTACCTTGCCTCGAATACCATGGGCCCTTATTTTACTCAGCAGTCTCCCGTGAGGCACCTTATCAAAGGCCTTTTGGAAGTCACGATAGATAACATCCATTGGCTCTCCTTGGTCTAACCTATTTGTTATCTCTTCAAAGAACTCTAACAGGTTTGTCAGGCACGACCTCCCCTTACTAAATCCAAGCTGACTTGTCCTAATCTGACCCTGCACTTCCAAGAATTTAGAAATCTCATCCTTAACAATGGATTCTAGAATCTTGCCAACAACCGAGGTTAGGCTAATTGGCCTATAATTTTCCATCTTTTTCCTTGTTCCCTTCTTGAACAGGGGGGTTACAACAGCGATTTTCCAATCCTCTGGGACTTTCCCTGACTCCAGTGACTTTTGAAAGATCATAACTAACGCCTCCACTATTTCTTCAGCTATCTCCTTTAGAACGCCCTAGCGAAGGCAGGCTCCAGGCATGGTTATTTCTGGAACCCCCCCAAAAGCACCCCAGTACACGCAGTTCAGGTCTCACAGACCAACATTCAGGATTTAGCGAAGGCCCAGAAAGAAGACGAGAAACTCAGGGAAGTTTTAACGGGAACCTTCCCAGCCCCGTACGACAAGTTTAGAAACGCAGGGCGGGATTCTCCGACCCCCCGCTGGGTCGGAGAATCGCTGGGGGGGCGGCATAAATCCCGCTCCCGCTGCCCGCCGAATTCTCCGAAGGGTGAAAAGTTGGCGGGGCGACAATCGTACCTCCCGCCTCGGAGAATGGCAGGGGCGGACGCGAGACAATGGACTTCGGGGCTGCCCATATTCTCCTGGCCGGATGGGCCGAAGTCACATCGGCGTAAATCAAAACACCTTTTTAACAGCGTCAACCAGTGCTGATGGTTGACGCCGTCCAGCGTGGAGACAGGTCACGACCTGGGGGGGTGGCCGCAGGAGAGGTCCACGTCGGATGACGCCATCGCCAATGGCGTCACGCCGCTCCTAGCCCATTTGGGACCGGAGAATTTGCGTTGTTTGGGGGGGCCCGACTCCGGAGTGATACGCGCCGTTTTTGGCGCTGGGTCCCAGATAGCGCGCCAGTTTTCGGAGAATCCTGCCCGCGATCACCACACACAACGGTGTGATTTTAAAGGGAGGCATTTATATAGTTCCCAGCCAGGACAGGAACCAAATCATTTCTCAATTCCATGACAATCATGGACACCAAGTAATTGAACCCACCCTAGCCCACCTCAGACTGCTTTGCTGGTGGCCTGGTTTAAAAATCGATGTCACACACTACGTAGAGAATTGTTTAATCTGTGCCCAGAACAATCCGGACAGATATGCGAAAAAGGCTCAACTTAGCCATACCCGCCCCGTTAATGGACCCTGGACAAATCTCCAGATAGATTATACAGGACCCCGACCCCCGTGCAGAAATGGTTACCAGTATGTGGTCATAGACACCTTCACAAAATGGGTGGAAGCATTTCCATCACGAACTAATACGGCCAAGACGACGGCTAAAATATTAACACACCACATCTTTACAAGCTGGGGCCTCCCACGCAGTATAGAGTCCGATCAAGGCTCCCATTTCACCGGATGTGTAATGAAAAACGTCCTCACGATTTTCGGCATTAGACAAAAGTTCCATATCGCATATCACCCCCAGTCAAGTGGTATTGTAGAACGAATGAATAGGCCACTGAAAGCCACCCTCAGGAAAATGGTACAGCAGAATAATAACACCTGGGATTCAGTACTCCCATTTGCTTTGATGTTTTTAAGAAACACAGTATCTACATCCACAGGATACATCCCCCACACCCTCATGACCGGACGCCCCATGAGAGGCACTGAGTATTTACTAGGACTGGATTTGGCCAGCCCCGCAGTTACAGCCCTCACGCATGAAAACGCAGTCACACAACTAGTTCAGAACATAAAGGCAGCCCAACTCGCCGCAGCAGTGAGACTTGGAACCAGGAAGAAACAGAGCAAGGCCTGTTTCGACAAAACAGTACACGCCACTGAGTTTACAGTAGGGCAACAAGTTATGCTTTCCCTTTACAACCCCAGTTCATTCCTCTCCCCAAAATTTTCCAGACCGTACTCCATTTCGGACAAAGTCAGCCCCTCAGTATACAAAATAACCTATCCCAATGGCAAGTCTGCGTGGTTTCATATAAACCAACTCAAGGCTTACGGCTCACAGAATAACCACACACACCACATCCTGCTCACAGCAGCAGACGATCGTGCCCCGCCCACAGATGATGTATTCCTATCCTCTCCCAACCACTCCAGCCCGCCCTCAGACATGACTTCAACTCCGCCCCCAGAGGCACGACTCCGTCTCTCCCTTCCCTCAACCAGCAGCGACAGCGACAGTGATAGCGATCACAATGATGACAGCCACAGTACACCATGTTACGACTACACCCCTGCACCAGGCCCCACTCCCAATGAATCTGAGCATGATTCTACCGACCCATTCAAGATCACTCATATCAAAGCCCCTGACCCAGACCCACCGCCCGACGATTACGGATTGAAGCATAGTAGCTCCAACCTCGACACACAATTCTGGCACCGAGACAATTCGTTCAGGCTCATCCGGAATGATGAGATGGACCCCAATTCGCCCCAAGCAGCTTTAGCACGGTTACTGCAGACAAGAGTTTGGCAGCCGGGAGAAGATGATGACTTAGAGTCTGACTCCCACCAAACAAATCTCTTTGTGACCCTGTTCACTATTGAGCAGTGAGGTGTCCAGATGATGCAGAAAAAAGGAACCGATGGAAAGATACGGTGTTCTTTCTGATGGAACCTGCACCATATTTGTTGAATGTTTGTTCGTTAATGTTATCGTTAAGTGTTGTGTGTAAACTCGAAAAGTTTTTTCACGGCCCCACGTCACCACCCCCTTTGATGGCCAATGGCTGTTAGAGGATCTAGTTTGTCCCCAGAAACTTGTTAATGGAACAAGTTTGTCCCAGACAATAGTTCAGAGGAACTAGTTTGCCGACAGAACCTTGTTTAAGGTACAAGTTTGTCCCAGACAATAGTTCAGAGGAACTAGTCTGTCGACAGAACCCGACTCATAGTTGCTCTCCTAATTCGAGAGGCAGCCCCCCACGCCGACCATATTCTTACCCGTTCATGCCGGTTGCTCAGGCAGTGGAGAAACGGCATTGGTCCCCGCCCTGCCTGAGGACCCCCCTCTGGTCAGCTACGCTCGGGTAGAGCACATACGGCATTGATCACCGTCCTACCGGGGATTCCACCCATTTCTTACCCGCCGCGGCCCATACGCACCCCATTTTCGCTTGTTACATTCAAAATTCTTTTGTTTGGTTTTGGCAACCCTTAGGTTGCGTCCCTATGCTATTTGCATCCTCAAACACTGGGATGGTAAATCACACAGGCTGCAAGACAGCTCGCAGTACGGCAGTATTTTCATAGAATCATAGAATTTACAGAGCAGAAGGAGGCCATTCGGCCCATCGAGTCTGCACCGGCTCTTGGAAAGAATACCCTACCCAAGGTCAACACCTCCACCCTATCTCCATAACCCAGTAACCCTACCCAACACTAAGGGCAATTTTGGACACTAAGGGCAATTTATCATGGCCAATCCACCTAACCTGCACACCTTTGGACTGTGGGAGGAAACCGGAGCACCCGGAGGAAACCCACGCACACACGGGGAGGATGTGCAGACTCCGCACAGACAGTGACCCTAGACAGAATCGAACCTGGGACCCTGGAGCTGTGAAGCAATTGTGCTATCCACAATGCTACCGTGCTGCCCACTTTCATTGATGTCTTGTCCAAATATTTGTTTTTTTTTAAAAATGAGGGAGTCATAGATGCTGACCAATTATAAAGGGAAATTGGCAGTAAAGGACAGACAGACAGACATACGAGATCTTAAGCAAGATAATAACAGAAATTATGCTTGTGTTCACAGAACTCCAGAAACCCAGGAACCACAGAGGAAGACAAAGAAGTCCGACAAAGATGAAGACAGCCTTCGTGTTCACATGGATCTTAGTGGGATCCCTTCAGTTGCGCGCGGACGCTACCCCCCTGACCCCTACCACACAAACCATAAATGACTCTCACCCCTGTAATGCACGGAACCCCGAGATAACTATCCCAGCGGCAGCTAGCAATACCCCGACCTGGTATGATAAGTTTATCACCTGGTACTCACTCTCATATGTAGTCGAAACACTCTTAGTGCTGGCGATACTTTGCAGTGTAGTGCAAACGTTTAGAGTCAGGAAATGGCGAAACAGAGCATATCGCTCTCGCACTTCGGTGTACAGATTTAAGTCCCCCATTTTCGGATTTCACCAGACCCCTGACCCCATTGGGACAGATTAAAGAGCATCCATTTTGTTTAATGTATTCTATGGAATAAAGAGATGTAAACCTCTGTGTCTGGCTGCCAGGCCAGAGAAATTTGTGTGCTGCTATTTTGTACAGTTTAAGATGTATAGATTATTTTTGGATTGTTTGTATTTTTGGATTGTTTAAATGAGGATAGTTTATTGAGAATAGTTAGAGGTTCCAGTTTTGTTATTTTTCTGTAATGCATGTATTAATGTCATAGCGCCCCGTAGAATTTTTTGATAATGTATGTATTTAAATGGTTTAGGTAAGATTGTGTTGCATAGGATAAGACAGTGTAGAGCCTAAGCATGGGTTCCCTGGGGATCAGAGGATGAAGACGGCATGGTAATGTGATCCTTCATGCTTCACGTTGAGCATCACAAGGAGGGAGTGTAGCCATCTGGGATGGCCACATCCCGATTACAAAATGGACACTTGCAAAGACTGCAGGGAAAATTGGACAATGCTAAGAAACAAGCAGGTGCAAGCTCTGTCTGTTGATTAGAACCTTAAACGCTCAGACAGGACAGAAACTACCAAACGATTTACATACTAATGAGCCATCTCCGGGGACGAAAGGAAAACATTTAGATACACAATGTTAGGACAGACTCCCCGGCGCCAGAAGAAGCTAAGACAAAGCAGACTGACAGTCACCAGGACACGCCCAGTGATCAGGGAACCACCCCTCTATTGGAAAAGATGATTGGGAAAGACCCAATTAATTCAGGCCAAGTTCAAGGCCCGCCCAAAAGTGCGCGAAGCCCTTTGCAGTATAAGAGGTTTCACCCAAGGGAGAATCTTTCTCCTTTGGCTTTGGCTCTCACCGAAGAGAGAGACCAGCCCAGCAGCTACAGCAGACCAAGTAAGTCCCAAGTCAACGCACGCTACGAGATAGACGCTCCTAGTTGCTACCCTGTAAACAGCTCAACCCAGCAGCCTCAGAACCGAGCAATGGCCATTGTTCCTCTGACTGAGTGGGCGCCCAAAGCTAAGTAGGCTTAGTAATAGTGGTAGTTTAGTTTGTAGGGTTTATGCATGAGTAGATTTGACTGTGTGTAAATAAATGAGCATTGCTTTTGAACTTACTAACTGGTGTGTCGAGTCATTGATCAGTATTCGGTTCTGAACCTTGTGGCGGTGTCGAAAGATACCTGGCGACTCTTGAGCAAACGTGATTAAATAGAGCCAAATTAAGAGCCAACCAAAAGTTAGCAACAGCTGTGGGTGAGATGTGGGTCTATAACGTTCCCTGTATCCTGTTTGGATGCAGTCAGATCATTTATCCGTGGAAGGAACATGTCGACGATTTTATCCCTTATTCAATCGGTCTTGTTTGTTCCCAATTATGTGATGACTATTGTTTTGTGCTGTACCTGATGTACATTGATACCTATAGCTATCTTCCACTTTTGTTTGGTTGTTGAAAATTTTTTGGAAAAAATGGAAAATCACAATAGCTAGACATTTTTTAAAAAGCGCCATCAAGGGTCTACTTGTGCCTTGTACAGTATGGCACTGCAGAGAGGACTGGAGGTGCAGGAAGAGGAAGGCCCATACTACTTTACATCCTTGGACAGGGAAGATGAGAAGCCAATTGTGGCCATGGTACCTGCAGTTGTTCAGATCACTGCCCAATACGCCTGTGATGCTCTTGTAAAGACATGGTTCAGATAACCTGGTGCATGAGGCTCTGAGGCAGACCAAAAATGCTAACCCCCACCCTCCCCACCACCACCCCGCTGTTTCCAGCAGACAGAAATCCTTCATAACTTCATCATCCAACCTGCTCATACCATTCTTCAGAGGGCCTATTCAGAATTGAGAATACAAGTAGAGGCCAGGATAATGAATAATTTACATAAAATGTTTGTTTCATTGATATCGGCATAAACATAATGCATTAATGTTGTTATACACACTCTCCTGCAGCTATTCGGTATTCCTCCATCGGCTTCCTATCATAGAATTCAGACAGTGGCGAAGGAGGCAATTCGGCCCATTGAGTCTGCAATGACCCTTTGAAAGACCACCCTACCTAGGCCCTCACCCTATTTCTAGAACCCTACCCTAAGTGGCAATTTAGCATAGCCAATCCACCTAGCCTGCACGTATCACTACATGGTTCTCCCCCTGTGACTCCAGTAGAGCTGGAAGGCAGACTGCTCTTCCCCTGCTCTATACAGATGCCCATGGAGGGGGGGCATCCACTGGCTTTTGGTGCCCTTGAGGTAAAACAATCGCCTCAACCCCCCTCCAAACCAATATGTTCAAACGGTCTGGAGGCAGGAATTGTGCATCCATCCATCTGGACCCCTATCCTCTGTGGCCATTTGAAAATTCAGTGCCAGGCCTCTGGGTCACCCCCATCTCCAATGTTTACTCCTGTGGGCTGTAATGAGGGGAAACAACAGAGTTATGAATGTGAGGAATGTATAGTGTTGGAGGGTGATTGTGAGGGGTGTGTGTGAGTCAGCAATAATGTGAGGGACTGCACACGTTGGCTATTCAGATGGGGAAGCGAGGAGTTGTTTGGAGAGAGAGGAATGAATGGAGCTGTAAGGTGTGTTGTTTAGAGTATTGCTGCATATGCTATTAAAGCTACTGTGGAGCATCAGTCAATTGCAAGCATCCTCATGCTTGCTGCTCACTACCCTGGCCACATCTGTTTGATCTCTCCCTCTGTCTCTACAGGGAATCAACACAACCCTTCTGTCCCTCACCACCTCAAGCCTGACCTCCAGGGAAGAATCAGAGAACCGAGGAACCAGTCCTCCTATGTCTTCCTGCTGTGTTCTTTCTGCTTTCACGAGGAACATTGGGTGAAGCCAATCTGACCCCTGCATCAGTCCCATGACAGGTTCTGTTGCTGGGTGCTGTTTGGCATCATGCTTGTGCCATTGGTCGAGAAGCCTGGAAACAGAATAACTGAGTGAAGCAGCCATGGAAAAGCTGACAAAATGGGTTTATAATCTGCTGCTGACCTTACACTGTGGGTTTGTCTGTTTCAATAACATTTCGCCCAATGTAACGGGTGACGGGGTGTTGGGCAACGATGAATGGGCAAGTATGAGGCAGGACATGAGAGGATTGTGGGTTACTATTGTGGGGAGAGTGTGTCGTAAAGCAGAGGGAAGACAAAAGAAAGGCATTGGGAAATAGCTTTAACTATGCCTCAAGTATTCAAACCTTGTTACATGCATAATACCTTACCCTTGGCCTCAATTTTCCATGCCTGTGATAGGGATAAGAAGTGGAAACCCTGGCTGATTTCCCTCACTAATCCAAAGGAAATAAAGTTAAATATAGCATCCCCCAACATGAACTGAAGCGGGCTAATTCAACTGTGAACGGGGATCACATTTTTGACCTTCCTGGGCTGCCTGACTCAGTTTATTTGCATATATACAACCAAAGGCCTCGTTTTGAGGTTACAAGTATTGAATTAGATCATTCCTTTGATAGGGCCATGTGGTTAAATATTACAAGATCAAGTTTCCAGTTATACGTGCCGACTCTTGTTGGCAATCCTAGGTAGTGAGAGAGTGGAAGGGGGAGGGGTGGGATGGGGAAATGGGCTGAAACCCTCGAAGGAACCTAGCACTGTAATCAAAAGAATCTATAAAATGTTTAGAGAACTGCTGCCCTTATTTTAACCAACACCCAAGGCCAGGATTTTCCAGCGCTGACACCAGTGGGCATCATTGTGGGCACGAAGGGCATTAAGAGAGCCGTTTGACTTTTGACAACTCTCCAAATTTTTCTGTCCTGTCTGTGTCGCTGCCACCAGTATTGAAATCGGAAAATCCCGCCCGGGGTCTCAGTCACCCATCATCACTCGCTGACCTGCATTGATTCTTGAGCCTGTAACACCTTAATTATAAAAAGGGGCTGGTTTAGCACAGGGCTAAATCGTTGGCTTTGAAAGCAGACCAAGCATGCCAGCAGCACGGTTCAATTCCTGTACCAGCCTCCCCGAACAGGCGCCGGAATGTGGCGACTAGGGGCTTTTCACAGTAACTTCATTTGAAGCCTACTTGTGACAATGAGCGATTTTCATTTCATTTTTCATTTCATCTTATCCTCCTGTTCAAATCCCTCACCCTAACCTCCTCTCCCTTGAGAACATGCAGAGAACTCTGCATTTTTCCAACCCTGGCCTCTTGTGCATTCTCCACTTCCTTTGTCCCACCATTGGCAGCTATACCCTCAGCTGTCTAGGCCCGGCGCCCTGGCAACGCAGCTCCACTTATCTCTCCTCCCATCACCTTCCTTAAAGGCCACTTTGACCATGTCTTTGGCCATTTGTCCGAACATATCTCTCTTTGGCACTGTCAATTTTTGGTTTAATTAAATTAACAGCACTTATTATATAACACCTTTGATGGTAGTCCAATAGTCAAACATCCCAAGACACTTCATAGGAGAAATTACCAAACAAAATTTGACACAGGGCCCTACCCCCTTGAAGAACCTTGGGATTTTTTCATCTTTAAATGAATTATATTAAAACAAGTTCATTGTTGTTGTTGGAAAAGAACTGATTGCTTAAAAAGAAGTTAACAGACTGGAGCTTCAAACGGGAGAAACATGAGCCGCCGAGCTTGGAGCCTTATCACAGTAGATGGGCTGAAGGCCGAGCCGGGCCAAAATGTTAATACATCCAGGTCAGTCTTGTGAATGAAAACAGTTGCCCGTAGCAGACGATAGGCCAATGGTTCAGGGTACCCATGGAAACAACAAAAGGAGGCTCAGATGTGGCAAGGAGCAAGCAGCCCAAGGATTGTGAATAGTCATAAGTTTGATTTCTTAATGTTTGAAAATAATGTAAGTCTGAAGAAATATATATAGAAACTTATAACAATTCTTACCAGTACGAACACACCTCCTGTGTGGAACATCATACTTTACGGGCAGCACGGTAACATAAGTGATTAGCACTGTGGCTTCACAGCTCCAGGGTCCCAGGTTCGATTCCCTGCGGAGTCTGCACGTTCTCCCCGTGTCTGTGTGGGTTTCCTCCGGGTGCTCTGGTTTCCTCCCACAGTCCAAAGACGTGCAGGTTAGGTGGATTGGCCATGATGAATTGCCCTTAGTGTCCAAAAAAGGTTAGGAGAGGTTATTGGGTTATGGGTGTCGTGTTATTCACCCTGGGGTAACACGGACTGCAACTGGATGCAGTTGTACTTAAAAGTAGACTCCAAACTTTGGTGTTAATTCAATACGCTTTATTGAACTTGCTGAGCAGTGCACACAGTTCGCTGTGGGTTGACACTTGACTACTCTGAGTGTGCTAACTATAACTAACTAGACCAGACTAGCTCTGAGCCACGTGTAGAAGGTGCTAACTGATATATACACCCTGACTGTCACTACAGTTGTCACCAGTGGAAAGAGGCAGAGTGCTGATGCCTTGTGTATTTTATAGTGGGAAACCCCCCTCTGGTGTTTTGCCTGGTGATTGGTTGTGTTCTGTCCTGTGCGTTGATTGGCTGTACTGAGTGTCTGTCACTGCCTGTCTGTATCACATTATGTGCATGAGCGCATATCATGACACCCAGCCTTTTAAAAAAAAAAAAAAATTGTTGTTTGCTTGGAGCATATGCGACTGTATTTACATGTAAAACTATTTACATTAAATGGCGAGTGGATGAATATATACATGAGAGGTGTCTAGCGTGCAGATACAGAACAAAATTTACCAGATAAATGTCTAAAAGTCCAATCTTTGGGGCTTACGTCTGATCCTTGTCGACCGCCTGAGAGGTAGAGGTGGGGACGACGGCGCCTGGACAGGCGGGATTGCTGCCAGATTGGTGGCCTTGTGGTGCGAAGTGGCCGGAGGAGGCATAACAACATCTGGAAAAGTAAGATTTGGTGGTCGGCAGGCAAGTTTGCGTAGTGCCCTTCTTTTGCGCCTGACAATGGAGCCATCAGCCATACGACCTACAAACGATCTGGGAGCAGCCTGTCGAACAACAACAGCTGGAGCTGACCAGCCTCCATCAGGTAGCTTGATCCGAACAGCATCTTCTGGAGATAACACAGGCAAATCGGTAGCATGAGCATCGTACGTCAGCTTTTGCCGGTTCCTGAGTTGCTGCACCTTTTGCAGCACTGGGAGGTGATCCAGGTCTGGTAAGTGTATGGCCGGAACAGTCGTCCGCGGGTCTCTATTCATGAGGAGTTGAGCCGGAGACACACCGGTGGACAGAGGGGTTGCCCTGTACGCCCGCAGCGCAAGGTTGAAATCAGAAGCAGAGTCCGCAGCCTTGCAGAGCAGTTGCTTCACTATATGGACCCCTTTCTCAACCTTCCCATTGGACTGCGGGTAGTGTGGGCTTGCGGTAATGTGGTTGAATTGGTACAACTTGGCGAAATTGGACCACTCTTGGCTGTGGAAGCAGGGACCATTGTCACTCATGACAGTGAGTGGAATACCATGCCTGGCAAATGTCTCCTTGCAGGCCTTGATGACTATCCTTGATGTGAGGTCTGACAGCTTCACAACTTCCATTTAATTTGAGAAGTAATCTATGATGAGCACATAGTCACGCCCATTGGCGTGTAAAAGGTCGATTCCCACCTTGGACCACGGAGAGGTCACGATCTTGTGTTGCTGGAGTATTTCATTTGCCTGAGCAGGCTGGAAACGCTGGCAGGTCGCACAATTGAAGACCATGTTGGATATGTCCTGGCTGATCCCAGGCCAATAGACAGCCTGCCGGGCCCTGCGCCGACACTTTTCGACACCTAGGTGTCCCTCGGGGATTTGTTTGAGCACTAAGCTCTGCAGGCTGCGAGGAATAACGATACGATCTAGCTTGAGGAGGATTCCCTCGACGACTGTCAGGTCATCCTTTATATTAAAGAACTGAGGGCATTGCCCTTTTTGCCAGCCATTTGCGAGGTGGTGCATTACACGCTGCAGAAGAGGGTCCTTGGCAGTCTCTTCACGAATGCTGATCACTCTTTCATCTGAAGCAGGGAGGTTGCTGGCACACAGTTGCACCTGTACCTCAATTTGGCGGAAGAAGTCAACCTGTTCACAGGGCGAGGTGATGGAGCGGGACACAGCATCCGCAATTATCAGCTTCTTGCCTGGTGTGTATACTAACTCAAAATCGTACCTTCGGAGTCAAAGGAGATTGCGCTGAAGCCTGTGCGTCATGTCATTCAAGTCCTTATGAATGATATGGACCAAGGGTCTGTGGTCAGTCTCCACTGTGAAGGTTGGTAGACCGTAGACGTAGTCATGGAACTTTACAATGTCGGTTAGGAGGCCCAGGCACTCTTTTTCTATCTGGGCATACCTCTGTTCAGTAGAAGTCATGGCCCTTGACACATAAGCAACTGGAGCCCAGGACAAGGAGTCATCCTTCTGGAGGAGCACCGCATCAATGCTGCCCTGGCTTGCATCCGTGGAGATTTTTGTTTCCCTGTCCGGTCAAAAAACGCTATTACCAGAGCAGTGGTGAGCTTTGCCTTTAGCTCGAGCCTCTCTGCTTGATGTGTGGGTAGCCACTGGAATGCAGTGGACTTCTTCACCAGATGCCTGAGAGCCGTGGTGTGCGAGGCCAGGTTAGGAATGAATTTTCCCAAGAAGTTCACCATACCGAGGAAGCGTAGCACCGCCTTTTTGTCTTCCGGGGTCTTCATAGCGTTAATGGCCTTTGACTTTGCGGAATCTGGTCGCACACCCTGCTGGGATATTTGGCCGCCCAAGAACTTGATGGATGACATGCCAAAGGAGCACTTGGCCTTGTTCAGCTTGAGGCTGTTTGCATGGACACGTCGAAAGACTTGTTTGAGACAAGATATGTGTTCTCCGGGGTCGTGGACCATATGATTACATCATCTACATAGACACGCACACCCTCAATGTCCTCCATCATCTGCTCCATGATCCTGTGGAAGATTTCAGAGGCTGAAACAATGCCGAATGGCAGGCGGTTAAAACAGTACCTGCCAAATGGTGTGTTGAACGTGCAGAGTTTCCTGCTGGACTCGTCCAGTTGTATCTGCCAGAAACACGCGATGCATCTGGCTTCATGAAGAATTTGGCATGTGCCATCTCACTGGTCAGTTCCTCCCGCTTCGGGATCGGGTAGTGTTCCCGCATTATGTTCCGGTTAAGATATTTAGGGTCTCTGTATATCCGCAACTCTCCTGAGGGCTTCTTCACACAGACCATCGAGCTGACCCAATCTTATGCCCTGGTCTTGGAGCTCCTGTAGCTGTGCCTTTAAATGTTCCTTCAGAGGAGCCGGTACCCGGCGTGGTGCATGGATTACAGGCGTGGCATCAGGCCTGAGTAAGATCTTGTAGCAATAAGGCAGAGTACCCATTTCAGTAAACACATCCAGGTATTGTGCAAGGATGTCATCAATGTCAGCCTGAAGATTCACACTGGAAGAAGACATGGCATGGACTCGCTGTACGAGGTTGAGTAGCTTGCATGCATGGGCACCAAGCAAGGATGCCTTATCAGGCTTGACGATTTCGAATCGCAGTGTGACATTGATGGTCTTGTTGGAGACAAATAAATGGCAAGATCCTAGTGCAGTTATGGTATTGCCATTATAATCGAGGAGCTGGCAGGCTGGCGGAAGAATTCTTGGTTGCTTTTAATGCGGTCAAAATCGGCTTGAGAGATGAGATTGGCTGAAACATCAGTGTCCAGCTTGAACTGTATGCTGCATTGATTTACTTGTATGACAGCAGGTCATTCGTCCGCGGAATCCACATTGAGGATAGATAGGCATCTTGCTGAATTTGAGGAGACATACTCACATGTAGTGATGATGCCCACACGATATGGGGACTCCAGGCAGTCGTCCTCTGGATCCGTAGTGCTACCAGGATCAGAATCCAGTAAACCTTGCTGCACACATCGGACGCGCTTGCGTTGGAAATGGGATCGCTGGCCTTGACCGGTGGTGCAGACCTGCGCAAGGCTGCATAATGTTCAGGCTTCCCACAATTTAAACATTGCCTGCCTTTTACAGGGCATTGCCGCTTTAAGTGGGCGGTGCCGCAGTTCGAGCACGTCATGACTTTGACGTTGTTACGCTCCGTGCGCCGTCGCACATGTGCAGTGCAGTCAGCCGACATTCGCACCTGCGCAGTTTGGTCTTCGGCCGCTTCGTTCTCCCGTTCGTGTTGCACATGCGTGGGGCCCTGGGAAAAGCGCGCGAAGTGGCCGCTTCATCGATACTGAGGCGCTGCATCTGGGCGACGGCCTGTACACTCTCTGCCTCGTGGGAGGCAAGTCGTTCCTGCTCTGCCGATTTGAAATGGGAGTACCAACTTCTCACCTGTTCATGTACTTTACACGTCTCGATTGCGACTGGCAGGGTCATGTGTTTAATTTTGAGAAGTTGCTCCCGCAAAGAATCGGAGTGCACCCCAAACACGATCTGATCCCTGATGATGGAATCAGCGTTGTCACAATAATTGCAGGACCGCGCTAATATACGGAGATGAGATGAGTTAGAAAGGTTCATCCTTACCCTGGAAAACATAGTGTTCAAAGCTCTCATTTGTTTCGACTTCACAGTGACTGGCGAACTTCATTGAATTTGGTCTTGTCCTCGCCGTCGGTAAAAGTAAGCGAGCTGAAAATCTGGATGGCTTGGTCCCCCACAGTTGATAGGAGCAGCGTGGTTTTTCTGGCATCAGACGCATCCTCGAGGCCTGAGGCCTCAATGTAGAGAAGGAACCTCTGCTTGAAGACCCGCCAGTTGGCGCCGAGATTGCCGGAGATCCAGAGCTGTGGAGGGGCCTGGATCTTCTCCATGCAGCTGGAAGGCACTTGCTGGTCGTCACGGAATCACTCGAGGTAAACCACTAAGATAAAGTAGACTACTGGTACCATATTGTGTTATTCACCCTGGGGAAACACGGACTGCAACTGGATGCAGTTGTACTTGAAAGTAAACACCACACTTTGATGTTAGTTCAATACGCTTTATTGAACTTGCTGAGCAGTGCACACCGTTCACTGTGGGTTTGACTCTCTACTAATCTAAGTGTGCTAACTATAACTAACTAGACCAGACTAACTCTGAGTCACGTGTAGAAGATGCTAACTGATATATACACCCTGACTGTCACTACAGTTGTCACCAGTGGAAAGAGGCAGAGTGCTGATGCCTCGTGTGTTTTATAGTGGGAAACGCCCCTCTAGCATTCTGCCTGGTGATTGGTTGTGTTCTGTCCTGTGTGTTGATTGGCTGTACTGAGTGTCTGTCACTGCCTGTCTGTATCTCATTATGTGCATGAGTGCATATCATGACAATGCGGAAAGGGTGGAAATGAGGGCTTAAGTGGGTCGGTGCAGACTCGATGGGCCGGATGGCCTACTTCTGCACTGTATGTTCTATGGTCTATGTTCTGTGATAAGTCTCTGATTTTCCTTGCTCTGATTTATTTTCAAGGGGCTGGTATTGGCGTGATAGGCTGAATGGCCTCCTTGATACCGCAGGATTCTATGGACATGGTAATCTCAACCTTGAAAGAATCAGACATGCCTGTAGCCAGATCAGACACGACAATGAGCCTTGAGAGCAGGTTTTTCGGGGGGGGGGGGTTGCGGTTGATGACATATACTGCCCATGCAGTGAATGTAATATTCAAAGTATTGTTTGTGGTTCAATCTTTGCAACACACAAGCTGTGAGTTACATATGAGTGACACGGAGGCACAGTGGTTAGCACTGCTGCCTCACAGCAACAAGGACCAGGGTTCAATTCCGGCCTCGGTGACTGTCTTTGTGCAGTTTGTACTTTCTCCCCATGTCTGCGTAGGTTTTCTCCGGGTGCTCCGGTTTTCTCCCACAGCCGAAAGATGTGCAGGTTAGGTGGATTGGGAAAGCGAAATTTCCCCTTAATGTCCAAAAGGTTAGGTGGGGTTACTGGGTTACGAGATAGGGTGGAGGCGTGTGCCTAGGTAGGGTGCTCTTTCCAAGGGCTGGTGCAGACCTGATGGGCCAAATGGCCTCCTTCTGCACTGTAGGGATTCCATATTATAAATATATTCATTCAAAAGTACAATAATGATAATTTATATTTCTTTGGCATCGTTAATGCAATAAAATCAGAAGGCATTTTACAGGAGCATTAGAAAACAGTATAAGGAGATGTGAACACAGAGGTAGGTTTAAAACTTGCCTTAAAGGAGGAAAGCAGCGAGGTAGAGATGCAGAGAGCTGCTGGGAGGGAATTTGAGAGCTTAGTGCCGAGGGAGGCAAAGGCACAGCGTCAAACGGTAGGAAATCAGAGTTGCTCAAAAGTCCAAAAGCAGAGGCGGAGGCAGCAGAGCTTTAGATGACCTCCAGTTTACAGAGGGTAGAATGTGGGGGATCAGCCAGGAGTGCAGAGTTCAGAGGTGACAAAGACATGGATGAGGATTTCAGCAGTAGATGAGCTGTGACAGGGGTGAAGTGAGGTAACGTTACTGAAGTGGAAATAGGCAGTCTAAGTGATGGGGTGAGTGGAGGTCAAAAACTCATCTTGGGACCAAGGTTGCAAATGGGCAGGCTTAATCCCAAATGGTTGCCAGGAGAGAGATTGAAGCTCGGGAGCAGAGTTTGGAGCAGGGACCGAAATTAATATTTAATTGGAGGAATTTGCTGCTTATCCAGCACTGAATGTCGGATAATCAGTCTGATAGCTTAGCAATTGTTGGGGAGTGGAGAGAGGTGGTGGTAATGTGGAGCTGGGTGTAGTCAGCGCGCATGTGAAAACACTGTGCTTTCGGAATGATGTCAAAAGTAGCTCATTTAGTGTCCAGCTCCACATTGTCCCAAAGTTAAGCTGTTGGCTTTACTCTTAATTTCTACTGTTCCTTCATGAGTGAAATCAAATATAAACCCATTTCAATGCACAGAATATTTTCCTGTTGCCTTTGAGCTTTAATTTCTAAAACACTTTGGTAAACGTGTTGGAGCAAGGCAAGAATTAGTTTCTGGAACAGGACCAATGTCCATATTTGGCATTGCTGGTGGTGTAGCAAACTGTAATTAGAAACCTACACAGGGCAGCTTTTAGCATCGCAAAACAACATTCTTCATTATTGCCTTTAGATTTAGACTGAAAATGACATTAGCAGCTCCTGGAACATTTATTCTGTGCTGCGTGATGTTATTTTGTGCCAAACACTCCGACATGGAAGCAGCGAGGATCCTGGCTGTCCCCGCAGATTGGAGCCACTGGCTCCTGATGAAAACCCTGCTCTTGGAGCTGGTGGAGAGGAAGCATGAGGTGACGGTGCTGAGGAGCAGCGATTCCACGAGTGTCGAAGAAACCTCTGAAGATTTTGCCCTCGAAACAATCCCCATTGCCTCAGGTCAGAGTCGGAAAATGCTTTCTGAAAGCGTTCAAAACTTTATCTTCAGTTCGGCCTATGCTGGGACTGGTTTCCTATCCAGCATCTCAGCTACATGGGGGCTATTCCTCTTATTTTCCCGCACTTCTGACGCAATGATTCCGCCCATCAAGGCGATGTTCACGGATCCTGCACTCCTACAGCGACTAAAAGCTGAAGGTTTCGATGTGGTTTTGGCTGATCCATATAATGCAGCTGGTGGCATGTTGGCGCATTTCCTTGACATCCCAATAGTGCTTTTTGGCAGATGGGCAACCACTGGAGATCTCCACTTTAATGTAGCTCCATCCCCACTTTCCTATGTGCCTGTGCTAAATTCGTACTTGACAGACAGAATGATGTTTTTAGACAGATTGAAGAATGTTTTTGTATATGGTCTGACTGATTTCATGAGCAGGTTCTACATAAGCCCACGGTACAATGAACTATGTCGGCGTTATCTCCAAAGCGACATTACAATGGAAGAGCTTTACCGAAAGGCCGATATCTATCTAATGAAGGTTGACTGCATCTTTGAATTCCCGAGGCCAATCATGCCAAACCTGGTCTACATCGGGGGGTTTCAGTGCAGACCGGGCACGCCCCTGTCTCCGGATCTGCAGCAGTTCATGGACAGCTCTGGGGAGGATGGGGTTGTGATCTTCTCCTTGGGGAGTATTGTAGGGATGCTTCCGCCAGCATTGGCCTCGGAAGTGGCAGCAGGACTGGCGCAGCTCCCTCAGAAGGTAATCTGGCGATATATCGGCAAGGCGCCCTCAACATTGGGAAACAACACCAAAACAATAAAATGGCTTCCTCAAAATGACCTTCTGAGTCATCCAAAGACAAAAGCTTTCATCACTCACGGTGGTGAAAATGGGGTTTATGAGGCCATCTATCACGGTGTCCCCGTGGTTGGTATCCCAATCTTTGGCGATCAGTATGATAATATTATGCGCCTCAAAGCCCGGGGAGCTGCAGTCATGTTGGAATTGGCTCATTTGAAGAGGAATGTTATGTACCAGGCTGTGAAGACGGTCATAGAAAACCCTTCTTACCGAGAGAACATGAAGCGTATGTCTGCCTTACACAGAGACGTGCCACTGGCTCCAGTAGAACTTGCTGTTTTCTGGATTGAATATACGATAAAGCACAGAGGGGCTGCTCATTTGAGAGCTGTAGGCAATGAGTTACCTTTTTATCAGTACTACTTAATGGATGTAATTGCCATCATTATAACTGTATTGGGGCTTTTCCTTTACCTTGGCTATAAAATGGTAAAAGCATTGCTTGGCAAAATCTGCTTGGGTAGGAAAAAGAAAAAGGACTAGATGATTAACATCAAAGGAAAGATTTTAGGGGCGGCACAGTGGTGCAGTGGTTAGCACTGCTGTCTCACGGCGGCGAGGTCCCAGGTTCGATCCCGGCCCCGGGTCATTGTCCGTGTGGAGTTTGCGCATTCTCCCCGTGTCTGCGTGGGTTTCACCTCCACAACCCAAAGATGTGCAGGGCAGGTGGATTGACAATGCTACATTTACCCTTAATTGGAAAAAAATTGGGTACTTTAAATTAAAAAAAGATTTCAGGCAGGATTACCCCCCCCCCCCGCCCCATAGCATATTCTGCGAAAGCAGAGGCGGCCACCATTAACTAGCGGAGGGATCATCCGGTCCCATCGCTGTCAATGTGGCCTCCCAATGTTTTCACTCTCCGCTGCCAGGGAACACACGGTGGAGGATCAGCGTAGGTGGGGCCGGGAGATCCTGCTGGTGGGAACGGTCAGTAAATCCTGCCCTTTAAGCTAGAGAAGCACTCCAATTTCAAACTCTTATTTACCCCACTTTCTCGAACCAGTTCTCATTAACTAGCTGCTCCATATTGTGTGCCATAATCCTATCACCCAGCCTCACACTTAGTTGTGTAGGTGAGTGGTCCTAAATATGGCTAGAGTTGTTCTTACAATGTCATTAATGATAGTCCCAGTCCGTGTGGAGTTTGCACATTCTCCCCGTGTTTGGTGGGTTTCGCCCCCATAACCCAAAGATGTGCAGGCTAGGTGGATTGGACATGTTAAATTGCCCCTTAATTGGAAAAAATGAATTGGGTACTCTAAAAAAAATTTAAATTAATGATAATCCTGCTGAACTCTGCAAAAAAAACCTCAATGCTAAGAATTCATCGGATGTGTTCAGCGGTGAAGAAAACAAAATCTCTCACAATAGGGTTTTCATTCTAATTGGCAATGACTAGACGGAAAAAAGGTTTGTCAAGGATGATTGAAGGACTATGAAGAGAACTTGCATAAACTAGTCTTGTATATTCTCGAGTATATAAGGTTACGGGGTGACATAACTAAGGCATTTAGAAATGATTAAAGAAGTTGCTGGGGTAAATAGAGAAAGACCACATCCTCTGCTGTGACAGTCCACATCAAGGGGCTCTAACCTTAACATTAGAGCAAGGCAACTCAGGAGGTTTGATAGAGGTGTTCAAAAGCTTTAGGCGCTGGAAACAGTAGTTAGGGAGAAACTGTTCTCTCAGAAAAGGATCAATAACGGAAGGGCACAGATTTAAAGTGATTTGCAAAAGAAGCAAATGTGATGTGAGAAAAAGCTTTTTCCAGAGAGCGAGTGGTTGGGTTATGGAATGCCCTGCCTGGAGACAAGTCCAATCAAGGCACTCAAGAGGGAGTTAGAATATTATTTGAATAAAAACAACGTGCAGGGGAAAAGGCAGGGGCAATGGCACTCAGTCAGAATACTGATTTGGTGAGCCGGTGCAGGCACGATGGGCCGAATGGCCTCCTTCTGCAGCAGAACAATTCTGTGATGCGTAAGTGTAGTGATCCAGGAGACATGAAGATAAAGGTTAAAGAAACTTTATTTGAACTCAAAAGTAAAGGCCCACCCGTGGGACACAACATGAGTGTCCCAGCCCAGGACTCACAGGAACTCAGTCCAGGACCAACGGGAACTCCCAGTCCGGGGCTCACAGGAACTCAGTCCGGGACTAACGGGAACTCCCAATCCGGGGCTCACAGGAACTCAGTCCGGGACTAACGGGAACTCCCAGTCCGGGAGTAACGGGAACTCCCAGTCCGGGACTAACGGGAACACCCAGTCTGGGAGTAACAGGAACAATTTCAAAACAGAGTGGTCAGGTTTAGTGAGGTAACGGTGTTCAAGGTGATGAAATGGATTTTGGAAAGACACTGCTTTGATCCAACCGAATGGCAGAACAGATTCAAGGGAAGAATGGTCTACCCCTGACCTTTCTCGTAATTTTGAGCAACAAAATGAAAAGAGTCTCCATAAGCAACACTAGGGGACCTGGGGCGGGATTCTCCGACCCCCCGCCGGGTCGGAGAATCGCCGGGGGCTGGAGTGAATCCCGCCCCCGCCGTGTCCCGAAGTCTCTGCCACCAGAGATTCGGCCGGGGTGGGAATCACGCCGCGCAGGTCAGCGGGCCCACCCCCGCCGATTCTCCGGCCCGCAATGGGCCAAAGTCCCGCTGCTGGAATGCCTGTCCCGCCAGCGTGGATTAAACCACCTTTTGAACGGCGGGACAAGGCGGCGCGGGCAGGCTCCGGGGTCCTGGGGGGGGGGTGGCGCGGGGCGATCTGGTCCCGGGGGGTGCCCCCACGATGGCCTGGCCCGCGATCGGGGCCCACCGATCCATGGGCGGGCCTGTGCCGTGTGGACACTCTTTTTCTTCCGCCTTCGCCATGGTCTTCACTATGGCAGAGGCGGAAGAGACCCCCTTCCCTGCGCATGCACGGGGATGACGTCAGCAGCCGCTGACGCTCCCGCGCATGCGTCGCCCGACGAAGACCTTTCGGCCCCGGCTGGCGTGGCGCTAAGGCCTTTCCCGCCAGCCGGTGGACCGCAAACCACTCCGCCGTGGGCCTAGCCCCTCAAGGTAAGGGCTTGGCCCCTAAAGGTGCGGAGACTTACGCACCTTTGGGGCAGCCCTACGTCGGAGTGGTTCTGCCACTCCATTACGCCGGAACCCCCCGCCCGCCGGGTAGGGGTGAATCCCGCCCCTGATCTTTATCCAAAACATTTTATCACCAATAGTACCTAGCTTGATTTTGTTATTCAACATTAAGATGCTATTCACTTCATTGTCCAAACTTCATCAATAGCTCCAGCGGATTAATTTAAAAATAAACTGTTCATGATTTCATTTCCTTGATAACGTGACAAGAACTTAAATCTTTTAACATAACTGGAACCAATTGTTCATCTAACCAAATTTAGGTCTCTTGTACTTCCTTAGACAGAAAGAATTCCTTGTCAAGGAGTTAAGGTAAGGGATTGAGGATTTGTTTGCCGTTCTTTGACTAATATTCCTTTCCAGGATCACTGGGTCCTCAGTTTCCCTATGTTTATTAGGCACTCAGAGAAAAATAATCATTTCTGGAGGCACTGTGAATTTGGGATCAACGTTTGAAGTTAATTTCAAATTCACTGTCATTTTAAGAATTTTATAAGCCAGCTAAGCACAATTGAGCACATTGAACTGTTTTTAAAATATTAAATACTGAAATGTTTGTACAGTTTTACAGTTGTGTTTGCTATATACTGATCAGTTAGCTCCCATAAACTGCATATTCTACATTGAACATCCAACATTTTCTACTTTACTCCAGTTGCCATGCCTGAAAAGTTCTTTCTGATCTGTAAAACATTTTGGGACACCCTGAGGTCCTAAACCACCTGCGTGTTAAGGGAATGAACGAGTGTGGCTGTTGCCAGGCAACGTAGGTGTGATCTGTCATGATATGCAGACATGCAGATAATGATATACAGACAGGCACAGACAGGCAGCTAATGAACACCAAGAACAGGACATGATCAATAAGCAGACAGGACACTCAGGGGTGGTATCTCACTATAAAAGGCACGAGGGACTTACATTCCGAGTCTTTCCACTGATGAACATCTACAGAGTGAGTCAGGATGTATGTACAGTATCACACCTCCAGCACATGACTAAGAGCTATTCTGGTTCAGTTAGACAGAGTAACCACACTTAGGTTAGCAGAGACTCGAACTCATGGAGAACTGTGCTAACTGTGCTACTGGTTCAATAAATCAGATTGAACTAACTTCAAGGTCTGGAGTATCTTTTGGTTAAAGATGCATCCAGTTGCAGCCTGTGTACATCCCAGAGTACATAACACATCATGCTACCAGGAGACTGCTTAATCTAGGTGGTTTACCTCAGTCCGTTCCGTGATGACCAGCAAATGTATCCCGGCACCATGGAGAAGATTCAGGCTCCTCAGCAGCTCAGGACCTCCGGCAATCTCAGTGCCAACTGGCGGACATTCAAGCAAAAGTTTCTGCTGTACATTGAAGCTTCAGACCTCGTGGGCGCGTCTGATGCAAGGAAGATCGCGCTTCTCCTCTCAACAGTGGGTGATCAAGCCATCAAACTCTTCAACTCTTTTCTCTTCACCGAAGGCCAGGACAAGACAAAGTTTCAGACCATCCTGGACAAGTTTGACAGTCACTGTGAAGTGGACACCAATGAACTCTTCAAGCGCTACACATTCAAACAGCGTCTACAAGGTAAAGATGAATCTTTCAACTCCTTCTTAACTAACCTCTGCCTGCTAGCGGTGTCCTGCAACTTTGGTGATATTGCTGACTCCATGATTAGAGACCAAATCGTTTTTGGAGTTCACTCTGAACCTCTGAGAGAGCAGCTACTGAAAATCAAGCATATGACCCTGCCAGTCGCGATTGAAACATGCACAGTGCATGAGCACGCCAAAAGCATGCCCAGTACAAATCGGCTGAAAATGAGAAGCTTGCCTCCCACGAGGCAGAGAGCGTGTAGGCCATCTCCCGGAAGTAGCGCCTCAGCATTGATGAAAGCGACCATTTTGCGTGCTTTTTCCGGGGCCCCACCCATGCACGATGCAAATGGGATAACGAAGCAGCCGACACCTGCACTGCGCATGTGCGACGACGCACGGTGCGTCAGGACGGCGATGTCATGACATGCACGAACTGCAGCAACGCCCACTTAAAGAAACACTGCCCTGCAAGAGGCAGGCAATGTTTAAACTGTGGGAAGGCTTGTGCAGGTCTGCAGCACCAGTCAGGGGCCAGCGCTCCCAATTCCGATGACGGCGGAAACAGAGTGTGCAATAATGATTACAGGATTCTGATCCTGGCAGCACACGGATCCAGAGGAAGAATGCCTGGACTCCACCTACCGAGTGGGCATCATTACCAAATGTGAATATGCCACATCCAACTCATCACAAAGTCAATCCTTCCTCGCTGTGGATTCTGCGGACGAATGGCGTGCGGTGATGCAGGTCAACCACTGCTCCATCCAGTTCAAGCTGGACACAGGTGCTTCTGCCAACCTCCTCTCACAGGCAGATTTCAAATGCATCACAAAGCCCCCCAAGGTCCTTCCAGCAGCCTGCAGGCTCCTGGACTTCAACGGAAATGCCATCACGGCACTGGGATCCTGCCATCTCCTCGTCTCCAACCGGAGCACCCATGCACAGTTATGTTTTGAAATTGTCAAGCCAGACAGGGCATCCCTACTTGGCGCGCATGCCTGCAAGCAGCTGAACCTCGTGCAGCGGGTTTACACAACGACATCCTCCAATGTGGATCTTCAGGCCGGCATTGACGACATCCTCGCTCAGTATCTGGATGTGTTCGACGGGATGGGCACGCTGCTATATCGATACAAGATTCTGCTACGACCTGATGCCAAGCCAGTGGTCCACGCACCACGCCGTGTCCCGGCTCCACTGAGGGAGCGCCTGAAGACACAGCTCAAGGATCTTCAGCAACAGGGCATCATTTCCAAGGTAACCGAACCGACTGACTGGGTCAGCTCGATGGTATGTGTTAGAAAGCCTTCGGGAGACCTGCGCATCTGCATTGATCCCAAGGATCTCAATAAGAATATAATGCGTGAACACTACCCCATCCCGAAGCGGGAGGAACTCACCAGTGAGATGGCACACGCACGTTTTTCACCAAGTTAGATGCGTCACATGGATTTTGGCAAATCCTGCTGGATGAGTCCAGCAGAAGGCTCTGCACCTTCAACACACCGTTTGGCAGATACTGCTATAATCGCATGCCGTTTGGCATTGTCTCGGCATCGGAGATCTCCCATCGCATCATGGAGTAGATGATGGAGGGCATTGAAGGGGTTCGTGTGTACATGGACAACATCATCATATGGTCCACGACCCCTGAAGAGCATGTTTCCCGTCTCCAGCAGATATTCCGCCATGTCCATGCCAATGGCCTGCAGCTGAACAGGTCCAAATGTTGCTTTGGCATGTCGACACTCAAGTTCCTGGGTGACCAGATCCCTCAGCAGGGCCTGCGCCCGGACACAGACAAGGTCATGGCCATCAAAGTCATGAAGGTCCTGAAGACAAAAAGGCGCTGTTGCGCTTCCTGGGCATGGTCAATTTTCTGGACAAGTTCATTCCAAACCTGGCCTCACACACCACGGCCCTACGAAACCTGGTGAAAAAGCCCACTGCCTTTGAGTGGAAGGCAGCACATCAGGCAGAGGGGTTGGAGCTGAAAGCCAAGCTCATCCCTGCACCTGTCTTGGCATTTTTCGACCCAGACAGGGAGATGAAGATCTCGACAGTTGCAAGCCAGGATGGCATCGGTGCGGTGCTGCTTCAATGCGATGACTCCTGGGCACCGGTAGCCTACGCCCAGCGAAACAAGGTATGCGCATATAGAGAAGGAATGCCTGGGTCTTCTCACTGGCATTCTCAAGTTTCACGACTATGTCTACAGCCTGCCGACATTCACTGTCGAGACGGATCACTGGCCCCTGGTCCACATTATCCACAAGGACCTGAACGACATGACGCCTCGGTTGCAGCGCATCCTCCTCAAACTGAGAAGGTACGACTTTGACTGAGTGTACACACCTGGCAAGGAGCTCATCATCACAGATGCATTGTCCCGCTCCATCATATTGCCTAGTGAACCGCTCGAAATCATCCGGCAGATTGAATCACAGGTGCAGCTGTGTGCTAGCACCCTCCTGGCGTCTGATGAGAAGGTGGTTCGTATCCACGAGGAGACAGCCAAAGACCCCCTCTTGCAGCATGTCATGCACCACCTCGCCAATGGCTGGCAGAAAGGGCAGTGCCCTCAATTTTACAATGTAAAGGACGACCTGACGGTGATTGATGGTATCCTCCTCAAGCTGGACCGGATTGTCATTCCACTCAGCCTCCAGAGCTTGGTGCTCTGCCAAATCCATGAGGGACACCTGGGCGTCGAGAAGTGCAGACGCAGAGCCAGGCAGGCTGACTACTGGCCCGGTATTAGCCAGGACATCTCGAACATGGTCCTCAACTGTGCGACCTGTCAACGCTTCCAGCCAGCGCAGAGCAAGGAGACGCTCCAGCAGCATGAAATCGAGAACTCCCCGTGGTCCAAAGTTGGCATCGACCTCTTTTGTGCGAATGGTCGTCACTACGTGTTGATTATTGACTATTTTTCCAATTACCCTGAAGTCGTGAAGCTCTCAGTCCTCACATCTCGGACTGTCATCAAGGCCTGTAAGGAGACCTTCTCCAGGCATGGTATCCCACTCACTGTCATGAGTGACAATGGCCTGAGCTTCAACAGCCACGAGTGGTCTATGTTTGCCAAGTCATACCATTTCAAACATGTCACTTCCAGCCCACACTATCCGCAGTCCAATGGGAAGGTTGAAAAAGGGGTGCACATTGCGAAACAGCTCATCTGCAAGGCTGCGGATTCTGCTTCTGACATCTACCTCGCGCTGCTTGCGTACAGGGCGACCCCACTGTCCACTGGCATGTCGTCGGCTCAACTCCTGATGAACAGGGACCTGCGGATGACACTTCCAGCCATACACTTGCCCGACCTGGATCACCTCCCGGTGCTGCAGAAGGTGCAGCAGCTCCGAAACCAGCAAAAGCAGGGCTATGATGCTCATGCCACCGATTTGCCCATGTTATCCCCGGCAGACACTGTCAGGTTCAAGATATCGAATGGTGGCTGGTCTGCTCCAGCTGTCGTCGTTCGACAGGCTGCGCCCCGCTCGTATGTTGTATGTATGGCTGATGGTTCTGTTGTGCGATGAAACAGATGGGCACAGCGCAAAGTTGCCTGCCCGCAACCGCTTTCTTCTCCGTTTCCGTCCGTTGTTTTGCCACCTCCTGATACCTCGAACTACGAGGCCACCAGTCAGGCTTCCATCCCCGCCTGTCAAGGCACCGTCGTCCCCACCACCACCTCTCCGGCGGTCGACAAGGATCAGACGCAAGCCACAGAGACTGGACTTATGAACATTTGTTTTGTTTGCTATGTTCTGTTTTCTCACATTAGACAGCTGTCTTCACATATAAATATGTTCACATATGCCACCGCTTGTAAGTATGTTAATGTATGCCACCACATGTAAGTACGTTCCCATGTGCCAACAAAACATTTTTAAAAAGGGGAGATGTCATGATATGCAGACATGCACATAATGATATACAGACAGGCACAGACTGGCAGTGAATGAACACAGAGAACAGGACATGACCAATGAGCAGGCAGGACACTCAGGGGTGGTATCTCGCTATAAAAGGCACGAGGCACTCACACTCCGCCTCTTTCCACTGATGAACATCTACAGAGTGAGTCAGGGTGTATGTACAGTATCACACCTCCAGCACGTGGCTAAGAGCTAGTCTGGTTCAGTCAGATAGAGTAACCACACTTAGGTTAGCAGAGAGTCGAACTCATAGAGAACTGTGCTAACTGTGCTACTGGTTCAATAAATCAGATTGAACTAACTTCAAGGTCTGGAGTATCTTTTGGTTAAAGCTGCATCCAGTTGCAGCCTGTGTTATCCCACAGTACATAGCACAACATGATCTACTGTACCTTGTGTCCTGGGGAAGCCAGCATTGTAGCTGAAGTCGAGTGCCATCTCGCCCTACTTTGCTGGATCTCTATGGAAACAGGGGAGGTAAGAGCTTCCTGCTACGACGCAGTGGACTGCAAATCGAGATATGTCACTGATGTCACCTGCTGCAGATTTGGGACAAGCCCACAGAACAAAGACCTTCAAGGCCACAGCCAGGGCTCACTAGGCCCGATAGTGCCAGGCGCCAGTTCTGGCTGCAACCATTGACGTGGCTCAGTGATGGCCTCCTTTGTGAACCTTTGGTGAAACCCTGGTGAAGGCGCTGTGGACATTGTTCCTCAATGAGGTTGGTAATGAGGGAAGAGCACTTTGTATGCCAGTGATGGGCAACCTAGGCTAGTGAGTGGCTGCTTGAATGGCCCTCCTTCATCTCAGTGGGGTGCGAGATTGAAATCAGGCTTGTTCACTAACCATGGCCCATTTTAAGTACATTTAATACACATTGAATATTTCATAACGGGTGTGGTAGTATGCATTAGGGGTCATGTGGGACTGTGAAGCCGTGATGTCATTGGCTGACAGATCCCGGGTCCTGGTTGGCTGTTGACCTCTAGCTCCGCCCCGAAGGCGGAGTATAAGAACCAGGAGTTCTCCCCCACAGGCCAGTCTGTTACTGAACTGCGGGGAACAAGTCACGCTTAATAAAGCCTCATCGACTTCATCTCTATTCGTCTCTCGTGAGTCTTTGTGCGCTACAATTTATTAAGCGTGACTTGTTCCCCGCAGCTCAGTGACAGTTTTTAAACACTGGCAGACTTGTTTCGAAGCATACCTCCGAACGGCCCCCGGCCGGGTCACAGAAGACCAGAAACTACAGGTCCTGCACTCGAGGGTAAGCCCGGAAATTTTCCCTCTCATAGAAGACGCAGAGGATTTGCAGACGGCGTTCGCAGCACTAAAAAGCATCTATGTTCGCCCAGTGAACCAGATCTACGCACACTACCAACTCGCAACGAGACGGCAAAGTCCCGGAGAATCGCTAGACGGATTCTACGCCGCGCTGCTAATTTTGGGACGGGCCTGCAGCTGCCCGCCGGTAAACACGATTGAACACACGGACATGTTAATTCGCGATGCGTTTGTGGCTGGTATGAACTCTCCCCAAATCCGCCAAAGACTTCTAGAAAAAGAGTCGCTAGGACTCTCAGAGGCACGGGCCCTTGCAGCCTCACTAGATGTGGCCGCGCGAAACGCCCGCGCGGATGGCCCCGACCGCGCGGCAGCCCCTTGGGCTCCGTGGACCCCCGTCGCGACAAACCCCACCCCCACCCCACAGGCTTGCGCGGTTCAGCCGCCAAGTCGTCCCGGGGGAGCCCGCTGCTATTTCTGCGGCCAGGCGAAACACCCCCGGCAGCGCTGCCCGGCCCGCGCAGCGATTTGCAAGAGCTGCGGGAAAAAGGGCCATTTCGCGGCTGTGTGCCGGTCCCGGGAGGTCGCCGCTGTCCCCGGAGAAGAAGGAGTCCTGCGCGTTTCTAACGCTCCCCAACCCCCCCAGCGCCCCATGTGCGACCCGCAGGCGCAGCCCTTTTGGGTCCCGGCCACCGCTGTCCCCGGAGAACAAGGAGTCTTGCGCATTTCTAACGCTCCCCAACCCCCCCAGCACCCCATGTGCGACCCGCAGGCGCAGCCCTTTTGGGTCCCTGCCACCGCTGTCCCCGGAGAACAAGGGGTCCTGCGAGTTTCTAACGCTCCCCAGCCCCCCCAGCGCCCCATGTGCGACCCGCAGGCGCCGCCATTTTGGGTCCCGGCCACCACGAGGGGAGGAGGGGCGCCGCCATCTTGGGACCCCCCAGCCCTGTGCGACGCATGGGGGCGGCCATTTTGTCCACCCCCGCCGCCATCTTGTGACCCCCCAGCCATGTGCGATGCATGGGAGCGGCCATTTTGTTCACCCCCGCCGCCATCTTGGATGGCAACAATGGACCCCAGCATCGACGGCTCCACGGGGTTCGAAGAAGACGCTGAAGCACTACGACCACGTCTGGCCTCAATGACGCTGGACCAAGCACGGCCCCGGACGCTCCAGACGACGACAACAACGGTGCTGATCAACGGGCACGAGACACCATGCCTGGTCGACTCTGGGAGCACAGAAAGCTTCATCCACCCTGACACGGTAAGACGCTGTTTTTTGACCATCTGTCCCAGTGCGCAAAAGATTTCCCTAGCTGCAGGATCCCACTCCGTACAGATCAAAGGCTTCTGCATAGTGACCCTAACGGTGCAAGGGAGAGAGTTTAAAAACTACAGGCTCTACGTCCTTCCCCAACTCTGCGCGCCCACATTACTGGGATTAGACTTCCAGTGCAATCTGCAGAGCCTAACTTTCAAATTTGGCGGCCCAATACCCCCACTCACTATCTGCGGCCTCGCAACCCTCAAGGTTGAGCCCCCATCCTTGTTTGCAAACCTCACCCCGGATTGCAAACCCGTCGCCACTAGGAGCAGACGGTACAGCGCCCAGGACCGGACATTCATTCGGTCCGAAGTCCAGCGGCTACTGAAGGAAGGCATAATCCAGGCCAGCAATAGTCCCTGGAGAGCACAGGTGGTAGTAGTAAAGACAGGGGAGAAGCAAAGGATGGTCATAGACTATAGCCAGACCATCAACAGGTACACACAGCTAGATGCGTACCCTCTCCCCCGCATATCCGACATGGTCAATCGGATTGCCCAATATAAGGTCTTCTCCACCGTGGACCTCAAGTCCGCCTACCATCAGCTCCCCATCCGCCCAAGTGACCGCAAGTACACAGCCTTCGAGGCAGACGGGCGATTATACCACTTCCTAAGGGTCCCATTTGGCGTCACAAACGGGGTCTCGGTCTTCCAACGAGAGATGGACCGAATGGTTAATCAACACGGGTTGCAGGCCACGTTCCCGTATCTCGACAATGTAACTATCTGCGGCCACGATCAGCAGGACCACGTCGCCAACCTCCAAAAATTCCTCCTGACCGCTAAAGCCTTGAACCTCACATACAACGAGGACAAGTGCGTTTTTAGCACAAACCGGCTAGCCATCTTGGGATATGTAGTGCGCAATGGGATAATAGGCCCCGACCCCGAACGTATGCGCCCCCTCATGGAATTTCCCCTCCCTCACTGCTCAAAAGCCCTAAAACGCTGCCTGGGGTTCTTTTCATATTACGCCCAGTGGGTCCCCCAGTACGCAGACAAGGCCCGCCCCCTAATACAGACCACGACCTTCCCTCTGTCGACAGAGGCTTGCCAGGCCTTCAGCCGCATCAAAGCGGATATCGCAAAGGCCACGATGCGCTGCATCGACGAGTCCCTCCCCTTCCAGGTCGAGAGCGACGCCTCCGATGTAGCTCTAGCGGCCACCCTTAACCAAGCGGGCAGACCCGTGGCCTTTTTCTCCCGAACCCTCCACGCCTCAGAAATCCGCCACTCCTCAGTGGAAAAGGAAGCCCAAGCCATAGTGGAAGCTGTGCGACATTGGAGGCATTACCTGGCCGGCAGGAGATTCACTCTCCTCACGGACCAACGGTCGGTAGCCTTCATGTTCGATAATGCACAGAGGGGCAAAATTAAAAATGACAAGATCTTAAGGTGGAGGATCGAACTCTCCACCTTCAACTATGAGATCCTGTACCGTCCCGGAAAGCTGAACGAGCCGTCCGATGCCCTATCCCGCGGCACATGTGCCAACGCACAAATTAACCGTCTCCAAACCCTCCACGAGGACCCCTGCCACCCAGGGGTCACTCGGTTCTACCATTTTATAAAGTCCCGCAACCTCCCCTACTCCGTGGAGGAGGTCTGTACAGTCACAAGGAACTGCCACATCTGCGCAGAGTGCAAACCGCATTTTTTCAGGCCGGATAGTGCGCACCTGATCAAGGCCTCCCGTCCCTTTGAACGCCTCAGTCTGGATTTCAAAGGGCCCCTCCCCTCCACCGACCGGAACACGTACTTCCTGAACGTGGTGGACGAGTACTCCCGTTTCCCCTTCGCCATCCCCTGCCCTGACATGACAGCGGCCACAGTCATTAAAGCCCTTAACACCATATTCACACTGTTCGGTTGCCCCGCATACGTCCATAGCGACAGGGGGTCCTCCTTCATGAGTGACGAGCTGCGCCAGTTCCTGCTCAGCAAGGGTATAGCCTCGAGCAGGACGACCAGCTACAAACCCCGGGGGAACGGGCAAGTAGAGAGGGAGAACGGCATGGTCTGGAAGACCGTCGTACTGGCCCTACGGTCCAGGGATCTCCCAGTTTCACGGTGGCAGGAGGTCCTCCCGGACACCCTCCACTCCATCCGGTCGCTACTGTGTACCACTACTAACCAAACGCCTCATGAGCGCCTCCTTGTCTTCCCCAGGAAGTCCTCCTCTGGAACGTCGCTGCCGACCTGGCTGGCGGCCCCAGGACCCATCTTGCTCCAGAAACATGTGCGGGCGCACAAGTCGGACCCGTTGGTCGAGAGGGTTCACCTCCTCCACGCGAACCCGCAGTACGCCTACGTGGAGTACCCCGACGGCCGACAGGACACGGTCTCCCTGCGAGATCTGGCGCCCGCCGGCAACACGCACACCCCCCCCCCGACACCAATCACCCCCTCCCTGCCACCGGCGCACCCTGCGACAGCCCCCTTCCCGGGAGGATCGGTCCTCCTCCCAGGTCCGACCAGAAGTGAAGCTGAAGCAGAAACCGTAAAGCTCCCGGAGGCGACAACACTGGAACAAGCACCACCACCACCGGGGCTGAGGCGATCGACAAGGACGACCAGACCACACGACCGACTTGTGGCATCGGTGTAACACTAGAATGTTGTGGACTTTAACGAGAATTTTCCCCCTTTTCCCTCTTACGAATACTGTAAATAGTTCAAAACAAAAAAAAAACCCTGTACATACTGTGATGACATGCAAAAGCTTTTCCTCCCAGGACCAGCCTTGTAAACCCCTACCACCATGCGAAGCACCACCCCGCCGGGTTTATTTTTAACAAGGAGTGAATGTGGTAGTATGCATTAGGGGTCATGTGGGACTGTGAAGCCGTGATGTCATTGGCTGACAGATCCCGGGTCCTGCTTGGCTGTTGACCTCTAGCTCCGCCCTGAAGGCGGAATATAAGAACCAGGAGTTCTCCCCCGCAGGCCAGTCTGTTACTGAACTGTGGGGAACAAGTCACGCTTAATAAAGCCTCATCGACTTCATCTCTATTCGTCTCTCGTGAGTCTTTGTGCGCTACAACGGGTAATAAAAAATCCTTACTCATTCATAACTTCATAGAACTGTCATAAACTTCAAATGGTATGAAGCATAGTCACACCTTGATTGGGCATAGAGTGTGCACGGTTCTCACAGTCAATGTTGTGAGCAGTCAGCATTCACCTCACTTCACTTGCCCTTGTTTTATATGTGTAACACTTCAGTCATAGCAATTAGAGAAAAAGCTACACGGACGGAAACAAGTGGAATGTGGCAACCCTGCGTGTGGGCAGTGGTCAACAAAACATCTCGTGGGCCGCACTCAGAACCTAATTGGCTGCATATGGCCCCCGGGCCGCAGGTTTCCCACCACTGCTGTATACCCACAGTGGGTGGTACTTCCTCTACCTCCTCCTTCACTCTCTTGTAGCCGTTGCTCGTGCTCCCTACAACTCTCTTGCTGCTCCCTCTCATCCTTCAGCTCAGAAGGTTGCCATCAGACATCACCCATTCCTGCAGACAAACTATCCATGTCACTGGACAAGTACATCATGAGCCACGCCACCGGCTTAGGAAAGCCAAATCCAGTCACTGGTTCTGCAAGAAGTACAACACCTTAGGCTAAATGTCAATATTTAAAATACTTTTTGATGTGTCTGGAGTAGCTCAGTCCAATAGATGACACAAAAAGTAGCAAGGCAAGTGGTGAGGATGACACAAAGAGTTTTTATAGAGGAAAATCGATAGGTTAGGTGAGTGGACAAAAACTTGGCAGATGGAATATGATTTAGGAAAATGTGAAGTTATGCACTTTGTCCTGAATAAGAAAGGAGCTGAATAGTATTTAAATGGAGAAAGATTGCAGAAAGCACAGAGAGATTTGGGGGGGTCCTCGTGCATACATCACGAAATTGGAGGGATTCTGCATACCCTAGATCAATCTAGTGAACCTTCTCTGGACTGCCTCCAAGGCAAGTATATCTTCCTTAGGTAAGGGGACCAGAACCGATATGACTGAGGTTGAGTAGGTTGGGCCTGTACTCACTGGAGTTTAGAAGAATGAGAGGCGACCTTGTTGAGACATATAGGATTCTCAGGGGCTTGACAGGGTTGACGTTGAGAGGTTGTTTCCCCTTGTGGGAGAGTCTAGGATCGGAGGGCGTAATTTCAGAGTAAGGGACACCCGTTTAGGACGGATGATGGGGAATTTCTTCACTCAGAGTACAGTGAATCGATGGAATTCTTTATTGTAGAGAGGTATAATGGTTAGGTGGTTAAGTATGTTCAAGGCTGAGATAGACAGATAGTTAATCAGTAAGGAAGTCAAAGGTTATGAGGGTAAAACAGGAAAGTGGAATTGAAGATTATATCAGATCAGTCATGATCTCATTGATTGGCGGAGCAGATTCGGTGGGTCGAGTGGCCTAATTCTGCTCCTATGTCTTATTGCCTTTGGGTGTCATAATCCAGCTGGAAATGTGCTTGTGCTCACTGTCTGTCATGCTGGGGGTTCAGAGTCTGAATAAAGGGTGTGGCCAGGTCAATAGAGTTCAACTTTAATCTCTGGAGTCTTATGTGTCACACACATTCCCTGGGGGTAGAGAAGGGACACACCACCTTCCTTCTCCCATCCTACAGATTTTATGTTAAACTGTGAGGAATGAACATTTAAACAGAGAGAGAAGGTGCTGGAATCCACAGGTCAGGCTGAGTCCGTGCAGAGAAACCAGCTTTCAGCTTGAGATGAACTTTTGGCCACAGATGCTGTCTGACCTGGGGGCGACACAGTGGCACAGTGGTTAGCACTGTTGCTTCACAGCTCCAGGATCCCAGGTTCGATTCCAGGCTTGGGTGACTGTCTATGTGGAGTTTGTACTTTCCCCGGGTGTCTGCATGGGTTTCGTCTGGGTGCTCCGGTTTCCCCACACAGTCCAAAGATGTACAGCTTAGGTGGATTGGCCGTGATCAATTGCCCCTTAGTGTCCAACAGGTTAGGTGGGGTTGCTGGGTTACGGGTGGAGGTGTGGGCTTAAGTTGGGTGCTCTTTCCAAGGGCCGGTGCAGACCCGATGGGCCGAATGGCCTCCTTTTGCACTGTATATTCTATGATGACCTGCTGAGTATTCCCAGTACTTTTTGCTTTTATTTCAGATTTCCGGCACTGCAATATTTGCTTTTGTAAGGAAAGTACACTTACTGTGTTGCAAGTGACTACACTTCAGAATAGTCAGTATTTTTGTTCTGAAGTGCTAGGGGCTGTTGCAAGGCCGTGTGAAAGATGATCTGAAATTCAAGTCTTTCTTTACTTACCATGGATTGAGTTAAAATTACCAGGGTGACCAACTCTTATGAAATAAAATAAGGGATTCTTTGATCATGGGCCAATGACGGCGGGAGGGCATGCTGGTGATCGTGAGAGTTGGGGGGGGGGGTTGGGCTTTAACAATATTCCACTCATTGAGAGAATGACGTTGGATTCAAACTTGCCACCAACCCAGATTAGTTGCTCTTCGTTGCCTCACATGCCACCTTGTGGCCGCTGGCAGGAGTGCAGTTCAGCTACGTAAACCAACCAGGTAGCTGCAAGATGAAACTCCAGACAGTTTTCCAGATCGCTGATCAGAGTTTTAGAAATACGGGGCAGATGCCACACCTGGAAGAAAAAATACAGAACACGGGACAACCAGCAGAATTATGAGACAATCCCGTCAAAGATGAGATAAGAGACGGCACGGTGGCCCAGTGGTTAGACCTACTGTCTCGTAGCTCCAGGGCCCCTGGTTCAATTCCGGCCTTGGGTGACAGTCTGTGTGGAGTTTGCACTTTCTCCCCCTGGCCGCGTGGGTTTCCTCCGGGTGCTCTGGTTTCCTCCCACAGTCCAAAGATGTGCTGGTTAGGTGGATTGGCCACTTTAAATTGCCCCTTAGGTTGGGTTACGGGGCTAGGGTGGAGGTGTGGGCTTAAGTAGGGTGCTCTTCCCAAGGACCGATGCAGACTCAATGGGCCAAATGCCTCCTCTGCACTGTAAATTCTATGATTCTATGAATTAGTCGACCTGCAAATAACAGTAAATCATTGTATGGAAATGAGGCAAAACAAATTTAAATTATTTGTAGATATTTGAGCAGAGGGTAACCCCCGGGGGGCCTGTCTCGGTCGGGGTGTCCAGCCATCGGTGACGGGGGGGGGGGTGCGGAGCTGAGGGTGTGTGTGGAGCTGGGGGGGGTGCCCCCCCATTGGTGGGGGGGGGGGGAAAGATAGGTGTATCAGTGTCAGCGGGTCCACCATGCCACCTGTTCCCATGTGTTCCCGTTCCGGGGACAACCCTAGCTCCAGCCTGAATGTCCCACCAACCACCCATAACTCCCACTGACCGCGGAAACCTCGGACCACATGGCTGAAGGCTATTGCTAATTGGGAATTGGAAATCGTAGTTAAGTGAGCAGTTTACAGCTCCCATGTGGATTCCCATGTGGAAGTTATTGCCTAGCATCTCAATCAGACTGTGATGCCTGAACACTGCGGAAGGCAATATCACGGGCAGTGAACTATATACACTCCGCCATTCCTGGGTTGCCCCAGGTTCAAGGGGGAATAGATGCAACACATGTTGCCTTGCTCTCGCTGGGCTGTATGGGAGTGCCCTACATCAACAGAAAGGGGTTCCACTCCCTGAACATCCAGCTTATGTGGAGCTGCGAGTCGGAGCGGAGATTTTAAAAGATCGCGGCCTAGTTTAGGGAGCCATTCGGAGGTGGAGGAGCAGTCTCTGTCAGGGAGAGAACCTGAGAACATCTAAGACACTCAGAAGGTAAGAAGGTAAGCAAGTGATTTTTACTCATTTTTACTTTTATACCTTTTTCAAATTGTGTGTGTCGGGGGGCAACTGAAGTGACATCACAGAAAAGCTGTGGCCTGAGTGGCTGGTTGGGAATCTACACTAAATTAAAAAAATTAAGCATTGGTAACTAATTAAACATAATTACTTAATTATAATTTAGAGGGGTATCTAAGCCAGAGATCGGAGAGTACTATATTTAGCTTTCGCATTTCTATTAGAAATCTACTGCAAGGAAACAGATAGTTAACAGTAACTTTGAAAAAATTTTAAAAATATATTTTTTTTAAAAAAAAATTTAATTTTAATTTTAATTAATTGATGCAATGTCAGTTAGAGGGGTGCAGTGCTCTGACTGTGAGATGTGGCAGGTCCGGGAGGCTTCCAGCGTCCCGGATGGCTTCATCTGCAGAAAGTGCACCCAACTGGAGCTCCTCACAGACTGCATGGTTCGGTTGGAGCAGCAATTGGATGCACTTAGGAGCATGCAGGTGGCGGAAAGCGTCATAGATCGCAGTTATGTAAATGTGGTCACACCCAAGGTGCAGGCAGAGAAATGGGTGACCACCAGAAAGGGCAGGCAGTCAGTGCAGGAATCCCCTGTGGTTGTCCCCCTCTCGAACAGGTATACCCCTTTGGATACTGTCGGGGGGGATAGCCTATCAGGGGAAAACAGCAGCAGCCAGAGCAGTGGCACCACGGCTGGCTCTGATGTTCAGAAGGGAGGGTCAAAGCGCAGAAGAGGAATAGTAATAGGGGACTCTATAGTCAGGGGCACAGATAGGCGCTTCTCTGGACGTGAAAGAGACTCCAGGATGGTATGTTGCCTCCCTGGTGCCAGGGTCCAGGATGTCTCCGAACGGGTAGAGGGCATCCTGAAGGGGGAGGGCAAACAGGCAGAGGTCGTTGTACATATTGGTACTAACGACATAGGCAGGAAGGGGCATGAGGTCCTGCAGCAGGAGTTCAGGGAGCTAGGCAGAAAGTTAAAAGACAGGACCTCGAGGGTTGTAATCTCGGGATTACTCCCTGTGCCACGTGCCAGTGAGGCTAGAAATAGGAAGATAGAGCAGCTAAACACGTGGCTAAACATCTGGTGTAGGAGGGAGGGTTTCCATTATCTGGACCACTGGGAGCTCTTCCGGGGCAGGTGTGACCTATATAAGAAGGACGGGTTGCATCTAAACCGGAGAGGCATAAATATCCTGGCCGCGAGGTTTGCTAGTGTCACACGGGAGGGTTTAAACTAGTATGGCAGGGGGGTGGGCATGGGAGCAGGGCCTGATGGCATCTACCCCAGAATATGAAGGAGGCTGGAGAGGAAATTGCTGCGGCCTTGACAGAAATCTTTGGATTCTCACTGTCTTCAGGGGATGTCCCGGAGGACTGGAGAATAGCCAATGTTGTTCCTCTGTTTAAGAAGGGTAGCAAGGATAATCCCGGGAACTACAGGCTGGTGAGCCTTACTTCAGTGGTAGGGAAATTACTGGAGAGAATTCTTCGAGACAGGATCTACTCCCATTTGGAAGCAAATGGACGTATTAGTGAGAGGCAGCATGGTTTTGTGAAGGGGAGGTCGTGTCTCACTAACTTGATAGAGTTTTTCGAGGAGGTCACTAAGATGATTGATGCAGGTAGGGCAGTGGATGTTGTCTATATGGACTTCAGTAAGGCCTTTGACAAGGTCCCTCATGGTAGACTAGTACAAAAGGTGAAGTCACACGGGATCAGGGGTGAGCTGGCAAGGTGGATACAGAACTGGCTAGGTCATAGAAGGCAGAGAGTAGCAATGGAAGGATGCTTTTCTAATTGGAGGGCTGTGACCAGTGGTGTTCCACAGGGATCAGTGCTGGGACCTTTGCTCTTTGTAGTATATATAAATGATTTGGAGGAAAATGTAACTGGTCTGATTAGTAAGTTTGCAGACGACACAAAGGTTGGTGGAATTGCGGATAGCGATGAGGACTGTCAGAGGATACAGCAGGATTTTGATTGTTTGGAGACTTGGGCGGAGAGATGGCAGATGGAGTTTAATCCAGACAAATGTGAGGTAATGCATTTTGGAAGGTCTAATGCAGGTAGGGAATATACAGTGAATGGTAGAACCCTCAAGAGTATTGAAAGTCAAAGAGATCTAGGAGTACAGGTCCACAGGTCATTGAAAGGGGCAACACAGGTGGAGAAGGTAGTCAAGAAGGCATACGGCATGCTTGCCTTCATTGGCCGGGGCATTGAGTATAAGAATTGGCAAGTCATGTTGCAGCTGTATAGAATCTTAGTTAGGCCACACTTGGAGTATAGTGTTCAATTCTGGTCGCCACACTACCAGAAGGATGTGGAGGCTTTAGAGAGGGTGCAGAAGAGATTTACCAGAATGTTGCCTGGTATGGAGGGCATTAGCTATGAGGAGCGGTTGAATAAACTCGGTTTGTTCTCACTGGAACGAAGGAGGTTGAGGGGAGACCTGATAGAGGTCTACAAAATTATGAGGGGCATAGACAGAGTGGATAGTCAGAGGCTTTTCCCCAGGGTAGAGGGGTCAATTACTAGGGGGCATAGGTTTAAGGTGAGAGGGGCAAGGTTTAGAGTAGATGTACGAGGCAAGTTTTTTATGCAGTGGGTAGTGGGTGCCTGGAACTCGCTACCGGAGGAGGTGGTGGAAGCAGGGACGATAGTGACATTTAAGGGGCATCTTGACAAATACATGAATAGGATGGGAATAGAGGGATACGGACCCAGGAAGTGTAGAAGATTGTAGTGTAGTCGGGCAGCATGGTCGGCACGGGCTTGGAGGGCCGAAGGGCCTGTTCCTGCGCTGTACTTTTCTTTGTTCTTTGTTCTTTGCCTGACCACCACATGACGATCATGCACATGTGTGCAAGCTTCCCAGGGCGTGTGCACAACAGCTACATCCTAGGGCAGCCAGACATGGCCAGCCTCTTCAAGGACCACCCAAGGATGGCCGGTTGGCTATGATAGATAAGGGTTACACGCTGAGAACCTGACTAATGACGTCAGTACGGAGGCCGGTGACCGATGTGGAGACGCGATACAATGAGGCCCATGTGGTCACCCGGATTGCCATTGAGCAGTGCATCAGACTCCTCAAAATGCGGTTCCGATGCCTTGACCGCACAGGTGGTGCACTGCAGTACACTCTCTGGAGGATCACCCGCTTTGTGGTGATCAGCTGTGGCCTCCACAACCTGGCACAGAAGCGTGGCAAGGTTCTGAAGGTGGAGAAGGAGTAACATGTGGCCACCTCCGAGGAGGAGGAGGATGAGAAGGCGCCAGACCAGGAAGGGTTGGAGGACGAGCCTGGGGAGGACTCACGGCAGCAGCGAGTGTCCGGCAAGCCTGAAGGGTCAGGGAGGCCCGCTTCACGTAAGATGTGTCCTCGTCCATCATTGCACCCCGAGCAGGCGCCTGAATGTGGCGATTAGGGGCTTTTCACAGCAACTTCATTGAAGCCTAATTGCGACAATAAGCGATTATTATTATTGTTACCCTCTCCTTCCCCTCTTCAAGGCTAACCCCGCATTGTGGAAGTGCTAGAGACATCATGGCTGGGATTCTCCGAGCCTGCACTGGGTGGGAGAATCGCCGTTGACGCCGGAAATTCCCGCCACGCCGCTCTGATGTCGGGACGCGATTCTCCGGCAACCAGAGAATCGCCGCCAGTCGCGTGCACGCGGTCGACGCGGCGCCGGTTGGGGGCCGTTGAAAGAGGCCTCCGCGGCGATTCTCCGTGGGGGCCTCTTTTCCTGGCCGAGTTCCCGCTGAGTCCAGCCAGCACGGTTCACAAATGGTACCACCCGGCGGGAGCTCGGACCCATGGCCGTGGTGGCCATCCTGGTGGTGGGGTGGGGGGAATAGACTCCACGGTGAGGCCTCCACGACGGCCAGGCCTGCGATCGGGGGCTAACGATCGGCAGGCGTTTGCGATCTGGGAGGGGCCTACCTTTTTCCGCACGGGCCCACTTTGTCGCTACACCATGTTTGGCAGCGCCGGCGCGGAAACGGCCACCACGCGCATGAGCAGACCCGCGCCGGCAGTGCAGGTCCGCCGGTGGGCCACTGAATCGCTGGGCCAAGAGGCCCGTTGACATGGCAGTTCCTGCTTGCTACCACACTTAAGCCCGGTGTTTACGCCGACGTCAACACTTAGCCAGGATTTTGGAGAATCCCGGCCCATATTTCTGGAGTGCAACTTTTTTAATGCTGTACATATGTGTTCCCAATTGCCGCAAACCCCCGATGGTGCTGCCCATCTTCCCCACCTTTCCAAACTCCTCCTCCCTCATCGTGCCCCTCCTTCCCGTTCTCTCATCGTACCCTCCCCCCTTAGCCATAACGCCCCCCCCCACCCTCCTCTCAGTGATCCTCGACCTGCTTAGCCTTCCATGTGCTACCGCTGCACCTAGGTATGTCCTCAGGATGTATGTCAAGGCTGGAGGCAGCTTGCTGCTGACCATGTCATGTGGCCTTCCATGCCCTGGTTGGCATCCTCTGGGAGCCCTGTGGCCGGAGCGCCCAGCCCACTTGCCAGCAGCACATGCCCCACCGTGCCACCCTGTTTAGGTGCTGACTCTGAGACGTTTTGTTGTCAGGCGGGATGAGTCTCAGGGGAGCAATGTCCACCTGAAACTTGGACATTATCCGTAGCATCTCAGCTATGCCCACCTGAGATTGGGACATGCCTCGCAGCACCTCATCAAGATCCAAGTGGGACTGGGACATGTCCCCCAGCGATTGGGACATGCTGTTGAAGTGTTCAGCCATGGCCGTCACCAACTGAGCCATGCTTTGGGCACCTCCACTGATGCTGCTGATGTCATGTACCAGGCTCTCCACTGTGGTCGCCACCCTAGTGTTGGCCTCTATGCCAGCGCCATCTCCTGTGCCTGTAGACTCTGGGACTTCTCCAATCGGCTACGGACCTGCTGGAGTATCGCCGACATTCATCTCTGAATATCACGGCTGCATCACCCCTGGGTGAACCTGGTCCAGAGGCTCAGCATCAGACATCCGATTGCTGTCTCACCTGGGGGTCCCTGCCTCCACCTGATGTGCATGGCGCTCAGCCATGGCCGTCACTGACTGAGCCACGCTTTGGACACCTCCAGTCATGCTGCCACATCCTCCCAGGAGGCACTGGCTGCCCCGTGGCTGCCCCTCCGAGATCCTCGCGGGAACAGGGCATTCTGTTTGGTCTGGACCACGTCCAACAATCTGGCCAGGTTGGCATCCCCAAATCCTGGGTGGCATGGCTGCAAGCTGCGTCGGGTTGATTGTGCAGGATTGGTTTGAGTGCTGCTCTCCCTTGTTAGCTGGAGGGCTGGCAAATCAGCCGGCGGGACAGTCATTTGCGGCGTGAAGCCGGTGGGGCCTTGTTAAGTGGACCAATAAACGTTTTATAGCGGTGACGGTCTTGCCGGGCCAAGCGCCGGGAAGCTCGTGGCAGTTCCTGCTCGCTACCACACTTAGAAACTTTTCCATGAGTATGGGGAGAAGTGGCACAAGCTGGCAGGCCAACGTCAGAGGGAGGTGGCGGCGAGGGAAATTGTCCAGGTGCGGGATAGGGCAGGGAAATTGGTGCTGGCCCCGGACAAAATCAACAGGGTGTTTGAGGAGTTCTATGAAAATTTGTATAGGTCGGAGCCACCGGGGGATGCGGGAATTCCTGGACGGTCTGGAGTACCCGAGGTTGGGGGAGGAGGATTGGGCCATATTAGAGGGATCAGTAGGGGTACTGGAGATAAAGGAGGCAATTGGGAGGGTGCAGTTGGGGAAGGTGGCAGGACCAGATGCATTTCCAGTGGAGTATTATAAGAATTTTAAAGACAGGTTGGCGCCGCTGATGGTGGGGATGTTTGAGGAGGCGCTAGGGAAGGGGGTGCTGCCACAGACTTTGGGGCGGGCCTCAATTTCCTTGTTGCTGAAGAAGGATAAGGACTCGATGGAGGGTGAGTCCTACAGGCCGATATTTGTATCGGTTGTTGTATAGAGCATAGAGGGTGAGCGTCCACACAAACAATGTGAGTTCAGGGTAGGGTGGAACATAGGCGCCCGGATACTCCAACCCTGCACCGGGTTGGAGTATCCCCGAGGGGGAGGCGCGAATCCCGCCCTGCCGCCCCGACCCTGGCATCCCTATTCTCTGGCGATGTTTTTCGGGCGGTGGTGGTATTTCCGTCACACCGGTGGGGGGCCATTGACAGTGCCCCCCCCCCCCGGCGATTCTCCGGGCCCCGATGAGCCGAGTGGCTGACAAGTTTTGCCCAGTGCCGCCGGCGTGGTTTACTCACCTCACACTTGGCGGGACCTGACAGGTAAGTGTGCTGGGGCCATCCTTGGGGGGGGGGGGGGGGGGGGGTGCACGGCGACCTGGCCCGCAATCGGAGCCTACTGATCTGCGGGCGGGCAGGTTCCATGGGGGCCTTCTTACCTCCATGCCGGGCCCCTGTAGGGCTCCGCCATATTGCCCGGTGGCCGGCGCGGAGAAGGGAACCCCCGCACATGCGCGGAAATACGCCGGCCGTTCCGCGCATGCGCGAACTCGCACCGGATATTCAGCGCCAGCAACACCCGCGGCAACGACTCTGGCATCAACCTAGCCCCCTAGAAAGGGGAGAATTCCTCACTTTCGGGGGCCGTTGACGCCGGAGTGGTTGGCACTGGTTTTCACACCGGCGTGGGCACATAGCCCCATTATTGGAGAATCCCGCCCAGGGTGTCTCTGTATGTGGGTAATCTATTACTGTTTGTGCCAGAGCTGAATGCGTCGATGGGGCGGATATTGGAGTTTCTCCGAATGTTTGGGTCTTTTTCGGGGTATAAATTAAACCTGGAAAAAAGTAAATACTTGGTGGTGTCCCAGCCGGGGGTCGCGGCGAGAATGGGGTGATGCCATTCCGCAGGTAACCCCCTTTAGATATCTGGGGGTGCAGGTGGTGTGGGTCTTGTGGGAGGGGGGGGGGGCTCCGTAGGTACAATCTTACTAGCTTGGTGGGAAGGGTGAAGGCAGACATGGCAAGGTGGGATAGTCTCCCTCTGTCACTGACAGGTCGGGCGCAGGCGATTAAAGTGAATGTGCTGTCGCTATTTTTGTTGATATTTCAGTACCTGCTGATCTTTTTGCCGAAGGCATTTTTTAAGGAGGCGGATAAGTTGATCACCTTGTTTATTGTGGGGGGGGAGGTAGCCAGGGTTAGGAAGATACTTTTACAGAGAGGAAGGCAGGCAGGGGGGTTAGGCCCCCCCAAATCTATTATACTATTATTGGGCGGCAAATGCCGAAAAGGTGAGGAGTTGTGTTGAATGGAGGGAGACCCAGTGGGTTAGAACGGAGGAGAGCCTGTGCAGGAGGTCGGGGCTGAGGGCATTGGCAACTGCGCCGCTCCCAATGGCCCGGGGGAATCAGGGTATTAAAAGACCTGTTCTTGCGAGGCTTGAGGAGTTGGGGGAGAAATATGGACTGGGGCAAGGGGAAGTATTTAGATACCTGCAGCTCGGGAATTTGCCAGGAAGGAAGTTCAGAGCTTCCCAAATGCGCCGGCCCCACATTGTTGGAAGAGGCATGAATGGCAGGGGGAATGGAGAAGGGGGTGATGTCGGCGACCTATGGGAGGAATTTGGGGGATAAGGTATCCTTGGAGGGGATTAAAGCCAAGTGGGAGGAAGAGTTGGGGGAGGCTATGGAAGAGGGTCTGTGGTGTGAGGTGCTCCGGAGGGTGAACGCCTCAACCTCATGCACGAGGTTGGAGCTGATACAGCTGAAGGTCGGGTATAGGGCGCACCTCATGAGTGTCATGATATTCAAACACACACATCATGATAGACACACCAACAGACAAATCAGAACACACACCACCACAACCAATCACAGAAAGATATAAAAGCACAAACACGACACCTGGTGGTCAGTATTAGCTGGAGAGGAGGATCAGGACAGACCTGCTACACGACACACTCAGGGAGACAGCACGTGCAGAGTATCCAGAACGAACTGTATTGTAAGAGTTAAAATAAAATAGAGTTGTACCACATACAACTGTGTTGGCTCATCTGTGCACCAGAGCACCCAACACCACATGGTACAGGAGTGGATCGATACCTGCCGGCATACCTCAGTGTACACAGACAACCAGCAGTGCCCAGGCAAAATGATAGAGCTCCCGGTTCCGCAGCCGCTCCAGTGCTACGGCGATCTCCGCGAAAACTGGCGGCGATTCCGGCAAGTGTTCGAATTGTTCCTGGTGGCAGCTGAACTCCAAGACCTGGATGATAGCGAAAAAATTGAATTTCTCCTCACCATCGCCGGTGCAAGGGCAAGAGAAATATTCACAAGGTTCAGGTTCTTCAGGAGGCAGCAAAGGTACGATTACCAGGCAGTCCTGGACAAATTCTCCAAGTACTGTGAAGAAAACGCAATCCAATCGGCAAGTAAAGGTAAGAAAAGCGGCAGTACTCACCTCGTGGCTGGGATCCCGGAGCCCGAATTCCCAGAGGCCGAAATCCCGGGCCTGAGAGAGGGCTGGGTCGAGGTCGGCGGCCATCTTGCTAAAGGTATCCGGCTAGCACAGTTGCGCGAGCAGTGCGCAGAACCGGAAGTTTCGTTTGCGCATGCGCGAGATGCTGCGCATGCGCAGTCAAGAAAACGGCCATCGGTAAAGGAACAGCGATCTGAGCATGCGCAGTCGCTTCCTACGTGCTACATACCGAGCGTCAGGATGTCAGAGGCCCCAGACCGCACCAATTTAAAGGGGAAACGTCCCAAATCCAATTTAAAAGGGAAACGTCCCAAATCAAAAAAACAAAAATCTGTTAAAGCTGTAAAACAACCTTCCCTCACCTGGAATGACAGCACATTGCCGCAAATTGACCCAGGAGATGAATTTGACCTCCGAAGAACCCTCCGACAAGCAGTTACCTACGCACAAGCCGATGATTCCGACCTCGAATACTTCGATGACGATCTTTACAGTGTTTCCGGACCTCGCGAGCCCAATGATAGCTCTGTGGTCCTATACGACTATGACTCGGACGAACCTTTCGTGTTGCACATTGGCGGCCCCCACATTGAATCCGACGCAGATGCGGATTCATTTTTTGGATTTGATTATCTTCAATCCAGCAGATATGATGTCCCAACTTATCAGTACCGGATGATGCTGCAGCCTGACATTAACAGACAGGGAGCGGTGCAAGCACACGGAGAGCGCCCTGCTGCCACACAGAGCGTGGTCCACGTCCCGCTCAACGTTCCCGACTCTATGAAAGAAGACATGCAAGACTCCAGAGCGCAATCCTCGCATGAACCAGAAGTGACTCCAGTGTCACAAGCCTCCACAGCAAGCTCGTGGACAGACTCCACAATTGCAGAAACGCAAGACTCCAGAGCGCAGTCCTTGCACGAACAAGAAGTGACTCCAGTGTCACAAGCCTCCACAGAGAGCTCGTGGACAGCCTCCACGATAGAAGCAACGCAAGACTCCAGAGCGCAGTCCTTGCATGAACAAGAAGTGACTCCAGAGTCACAAGCCTCCACAGGGAGCTCGTGGACAGCCTCCACGATAGAAGCAACGCAAGACTCCAGAGCGCAGTCCTTGCACGAACAAGAAGTGACTCCAGTGTCACAAGCCTCCACAGAGAGCTCGTGGACAGCCTCCACGATAGAAGCAACGCAAGACTCCAATGTGCGGTCCTTGCAGGAACAAGACCATGAGGGTCTAGCAACCTCTCCTGACCAACCAGCGGCAGACGATGCAAGTCTGCCATGCTCACGTGAACAGCAAGAAGGCTATAACAGCCTACCATGCTCCACTACAAAGCAGCATGACCATGACGGTCTCTCATGCTACAATGAAGGGCACAGCGCTGAAGACTGTTCAAGCCCAACTGAAGACAAGCCAAAGGAATCGCCTCTTCCAAGCCCGAAGAAAAAAGGTTTATGCGCTGATCTTCAGGATCATTATAGCCGAACAGAGATTAATAATGCTGCACGGTCACAGAAGGATGCTGAGGATTTGCTAAACAAATTAATTGAATGTTTAACTTGCAAGGAGCAGACTGAGAATTGCCAGTGTTTTAGTACGGATCGAAAAAATGGACAAGACATTGATCCTCAGGTAATGGAAATAACACAACCTGAATCATATCTACAGCAGGGACAAATGTCTCCCTTCAACACAACGCCGCAAAGTCCCAACTTCGGAGACCAGCAGTTAGTCAGTAATGACTCTTCAAACCTCCTATATTCGAGACCATACATATGGGAGAATTTGGGGGTAATAAACAAGGTTCTGCAATGTCTGGGGGAAGATTTAAAATTCCAAAGAAGAAAAGCCCAAATGAAGGACAACGGCAAGACAATGACAGTCCACCGACATGGTGTGCACCACCAGATGAAAACTCTGACAATTTACCCAACCCTAGTGAACAGCAAGCTGCTAATGAGGATCTATCCACGGGATGTGAGACGAGTGACGACAGCATCCCACTTCCCATGCAAAAGGTGCAAGGTGACAGACCTCGCCTCGTGCGTACCGAGGCACTCGACGATCACGGTGGGACCACTGACGACTGCGGTGGCGGCGCACCGCTTCCACCCTCGATGGCACGAGCCTCTCCACTGGTTGGTGCATTCCTGCATGTTCCGACTCCAGAAGTGCAGCTTCAAGGAATCTCGGCTGCCTCCAGTGAACCTGTTGGGACTCCGGACGGGGAGCATCGACGGAAGGCAGACCGGACTCCAGATGGGGAGCAGCCAAGCGCCGACTCTGACTCGCGCACTCCAGACCTTGCTCCGGATGGGCGGTGTCGCGGCCTCGGTGATGGCACGCTCAGGGTGACGGCGGATGCCATGGCGACAGGGAATGGATCGCGTGGCAGTCCCACTGGGTCGGCAGTGGTGACCAGCACCGGCGGTCCAAGACGGACACACCAATTCGCGCCATCGCCAGACGTTGCTGCGAGCAACAATTCTCTCTCCAAGGCGACATGCTTCGACGTTTCTCTGCGGAGTCGCCCTTCCGGCACAGCAGGTGGCCGGAACCAGCGTGCACGGTATCGGCCAACTTCCACATCTGGCACAGTCATCGCCTTGCATGATATTAGTGATGGTGCTACTTCGATGGCAACGACCCATCGGCTACAAGATGCCGTCCACCACAAACATAAAAAGAAAAAAGACTCCACCTTGTTCCTGGCATGCAGGGCGGATGGATTGGTGCGTAGGCGCAATCAGCGAGCTTTGCGCCGCCTTCTACGCTCGCAACTGAACCGTACGCACACGCCGGATCCTCCAGTGGTTCCCAAGGATGACTTCGTGGAGATGCCATGGATCATGCCCCTTCCATCGCCACCAGAACCAAACCACAGCCAAGGCAACACTAACAAAGATGTTGAATGTTATATTTGCACGAATGAAAAACCAAGCACTGCACGAAGTACAACAAATGGAAAAGTAGAGACTTCGGCAACAGCATCACCTCCAACAGTCCAAGGTGAACCAGTGTGAACCCAAATCTCCACAGCTGAACCGGCTTGAGGACCAGCCTATTCTTGAGGCGGTCACCCATTAGACTGGACTTATAACGCTGTTCATACGTTCAAAAAGTCAAACACTTCTGTATTATAACCTGTTGTTGTTTATCGTTCCAGATATCGTCTGACCAGACCACTGTTCAAGTTTTTTTTTTTTCTCGCATTCATGTTTTGTTATGGTACAACCTTGTTAGTGTGACGCACAGAACATCGCCCCATGTAAATAGTTACGTCATATACACACGCTGTACACAACACACGCACACACTCTTAGATGCACTCACGACACGATTATATTTATAACCACGTAGGCACATATCTTTGTAAAAAGGGGGGATGTCATGATATTCAAACACACACATCATGATAGACACACCAACAGACAAATCAGAACACACACCACCACAACCAATCACAGAAAGATATAAAAGCACAAACACGACACCTGGTGGTCAGTATTAGCTGGAGAGGAGGACCAGGACAGACCTGCTACACGACACACTCAGGGAGAGAGCACGTGCAGAGTATCCAGAACGAACTGTATTATAAGAGTTAAAATAAAATAGAGTTGTACCACATACAACTGTGTTGGCTCATCTGTGCACCAGAGCACCCAACACCACAATGAGGGCGAGGATGGGCTGACTCTTTGAAGGGGTGGAGGATGTGTGTGAGCATTGCGGGAGCTCACAGCCATTTTGTCAGCTGCTGTAGGAGGCCACACTTCAGATACTAATAAAGCCTCAGTTTGAATTCAACTTCGTCTCCAGCCAAATTGATCGTGCCTCAATTTATTAGTATCTGATTCAGAAGATGGACCTCCAGATTAAACCAGATCGACTGCAGCTGGATCCACACGCAAGCGACGCCAGAAAGGACTTTCAGCACTGGCCAGCTTGTTTTGAAGCGTATATCAACCCGGCGCCGACCCCTGTTCCAGAGGCTCAGAAGATTCAAATCTTGTACTCCAGACTCAACTCTAAAATCCAGGATGCGCCCAATTACGCTGACGCTATGACTCGACTCAAAGAGAGTTATGAGCAGAAGACGAACACGCTCTTCGCCAGACACGCGCTCGCAACGCGTACTCAACTACCTGGTGAGTCAATCGAGGACTTCTGGAGTGCCCTGATCCCACTAGATCGGGACTGTGACTGCCAGGACGTTACAGCTAAAGAGCACTCAGATCTCCTTATGAGGGACGCTTTTGTAACTGGGATTGGGTCCGATGTTATCAGGCAGCGGCTCCTAGTGGTTTACGACCTCGCAGAGACTAAACCACTAGCGCTTTCCATGACGGTCGCCCTGCGCAATGTACAGTCCGATGCCCCCAACCGCGCCGCCCACTCCTCCTACGCTTCATGGGCCCCACAGGCAGCCACCCCAGCGGGGGCGCTACCCACCCAGTACGCCTGCGCTACGCGCCAGCCAGTGATCTCCGGGGGACCCCGATGCTATTTTTGCGGCCAACAAAGACACCCCCGCCAACGTTGCCCGGCCCGCGCTGCCCTTTGTAAGGCCTGCGGGAAGAAGGGCCACTACACAGCGGTGTGCCAGGCCCGCTCAGCGGCAACGGTCCCCCCCACCCCGGTCACAGACAATGGGCGCCGCTATCCTCCCCTCCTCCCCAGGCCATGTGCGAGCAATGGGCGCTGCCATCTTCTCCCCCGCACAACACGTGCGTTTCATGGGCGCCGCCATCTTGCTCCACCCCCGCAACGTGCGTCCCATGGGCGCCGCCATTTTGTGACCACCAGGACCTCCGGGCGGTGCCATCTTGTCCACCCCGCAGCACTCGGAGACCAATGGTGTTTCAGGACCCCGACGCAGCGGCCGCCTCACTACCCGACGATCAACCACGACTTGTATCCATGGTTATCGACCAGTCCAGACCACACACTCTGACCAACGCATCCACCAGCGTGAAACTCAATGGCCACGTGACCTCCTGCCTACTGGACTCCGGGAGCACTGAGAGCTTTGTACATCGAAATACGGTAAGACGCTGCTCCCTTAAGGTACACCCTACCAATCAAAGTATCTCCCTGGCCTCCGGATCCCATCACGTAGCGATCCGGGGGTACTGCACGGTCACGCTCACAGTCCAAGGCGTAGAGTTCCACGGTTTTCGCCTCTACGTCCTCCCTAACTTTTGCGCTGCACTTATCCTTGGCCTGGATTTTCAGTGCAACCTTCAGAGCCTGACCCTTAAATTCGGCGGACCCTTACCACCCCTCACTGTGTGCGGCCTCGCGACCCTAAAGGTCGATCCTCCTTCCCTCTTCGCCAATCTAACTCCAGATTGCAAACCCGTCGCCACCAGGAGCACCTAGGATAAGGCCTTCATCAGGTCCGAGGTCCAGGAGTTGCTTCAGGAGGGAGTCATCGAGGCCAGCAACAGCCCCTGGAGAGCCCAAGTGGTAGTGGTTAAGTCTGGGGAGAAAAATCGAATGGTCGTGGACTACAGCCAGACCATCAACAGGTGCACGCAGCTCGACGCGTACCCCCTCCCACGCATATCTGACATGGTTAACCAGATTGCACAGTACCGGGTCTTCTCAACTGTGGACCTGAAATCCGCTTACCCATCCAGCTCCCCATCCGTAAATCGGACCGCCCATACACCGCCTTCGAGGCAGACGGCCAGCTATATCACTTCCTTAGGGTCCCCTTCGGCGTCACCAATGGGGTTTCGGTCTTCCAAAGGGAGATGGACCGACTGGTCGACCGGTACGGCTTGCGGGCCACGATTCCGTACCTAGACAATGTGACCATCTGCGGCCATGATCAGCAGGACCACAACGCCAACCACGCTAAATTTCTCCGCACCGCCACTCTCCTCAACCTCACGTATAACAAGGAGAAGTGTGTGTTCCGTACAAACCGCTTAGCCATCCTCGGCTACGTGGTCCAGAACGGAGTTCTGGGGCCCGATCCCGACCGCATGTGCCCCCTCATGGAGTTTCCCCTCCCCCACTGCCCCAAGGCCCTCAAACGCTGCCTGGGGTTCTTCTCGTATTGCGCTCAGTGGGTCCCAAACTATGCGGACAAGGCCCGCCCACTCATACAGTCCACTCATTTCCCCCTGACGGCAGAGGCCTAACAGGCCTTTGCCCGGATCAGAGCTGATATTGCCAAAGCTGAAATGCACGCTGTAGACGAAACACTTCCTTTCCAAGTAGAAAGCGATGCATCGGACGTCGCCTTTGCCGCCACCCTCAACCAGGCAGGCAGGCCCGTTGCATTCTTTTCCCGCACCCTCCATGCCTCCGCAATTCAGCACACATCCGTCGAAAAGGAGGCCCAGGCTATCATTGAGGCTGTGTGATATTGGAGGCATTACCTGGCCGGCAGGAGATTCACTCTCCTCACTGACCAATGGTCGGTAGCCTTCATGTTCAACAACACGCAGCGGGGCAAGATCAAAAATGATAAAATCTTGCGGTGTAGAATCGAGCTCTCCACCTATAACTACGAGATTAAGTATCGCCCTGGCAAAATCAATGAGCCCCCAGACGCCCTATCCCGAGGTACATGTGCCAGCGTACAGGTAGACCGACTCCAGATCCTGCACGACAGCCTTTGTCACCCAGGGGTCACTCGGTTGTACCAGTTCATGAAGGCACGAAATTTGCCCTACTCCGTCGAGGAAGTAAGGACGATCACCAAGGACTGCCAGGTTGTGCGGAGTGCAAGCCGCAATTCTACCGGCCGGACTGCGCGCACCTGGTGAAGGCCTCCCGCCCCTTTGAACGCCTCAGCGTGGATTTCAAAGGCCCCCTCCCCTCCTCCGACCGACACACGTATTTCCTCAGTGTGATCGATGAATACTCACGTTTTCCCTTCGCCATCCCACGCCCCCACATGACGTCTGCCACCGTCATTAAAGCCCTTAATTCTATCTTCACTCTGTTCGGCTTCCCCGCCTACATCCACAGTGACAGGGGATCCTCATTCATGAGTGATGAGCTACGCCAGTTCCTGCTCAACAGGAGTATCGCCTCCAGCAGAACGACGAGCTACAACCCCCAGGGAAACGGACAGGTAGAAAGGGAGAATGGGATGGAATGGAGGGCTGTCCAGCTGGCTCTACGGTCCAGAAATCTCCCGGCCTCCCGCTGGCAAGTGGTCCTCCCTGATGCACTACATTCCATTCGCTCATTACTTTGCACTGCTACTAACAGCACACCACATGAACATCTTTTTGCCTTCCCCAGGAAGTCGACATCCGGGGTATCACTCCCAACTTGGCTCACAGCTCCGGGAACCGTGCTTCTCCGTAAATATGTGCGGCTCCACAAGGCGGACCCGTTGGTGGAAAGGGTGCACCTACTCCACGCAAACCCACAGTACGCCTACGTGGCGTTTCCCGCCAGCCGCCAGGATACCGTCTCCCTCAGGGACCTGGTACCAGCAAGTTCCGCCCCGACACCACCCCCGTTGCCCCTGGCGCCACCCTCCCCTCCCCCGCCGCCCCCATCACCCCCCCTAGGACTGTCCGTCCTCCCCCTGCCCACCCCTGTTGATGAAGAGGATTTTGGCACACTCCCGGGGCCAACTTCGACCACGACAGCACCAACATGGCCGGCTCCACTTCGTCGATCCAAGAGGACGATCAAGGCGCCGGAGCGGCTGAACCTCTGACCGGCCCACCGGATGACCGGAGACATTTTTTTTTCACTGTTCAGTAAATATTAAAGATTGCGAATTGTACATAGTTATCCACCAACCCCGCCGGACTCAATTTTAACAGGGGGTGAATGTGGTAAACCACTGTGTTCCTATATTAAGGGTTGTACGGTAGAACCTGCACTCCAGGTTCACCTGGACCCCTGCATGCTAGCTCCGCCCAGGAGCCGGGTTATAAATATGCGTGGCCTTCAGCTCGCAGTCATTTCATCAGCTGCTGTAGGAGGCCACACTTCAGATACTAATAAAGCCTCAGTTTGAATTCAACTTTGGCTCCAGCCAAATTGATCATGCCTCATGGGATGACCGTTAATTCTCTTTTGGTCTTTTTCTTTTGTTGTAATTGGAATGTATGGGTGATGTTTGGGTTTGTATGTTGAAGGGGATGCTGGTTGGGGGATTGGTACTGTATTTGTTATTGTTGGTTATCTTTTGTTGTGCATTTGATGAAAATGTGGAAAATGAGGAGAATAAAAAAAGAAACTTAGCGATTAAATGGCACACATAGTCTACCTCAGTGATATAAGGTCAGATGACAACAGAGCTTGGGGAGAAATAGTTCTATGTAGAGCCTTGTGCTAAGCCTGTACTGTACATAGTTAGTGTGATGTTCCATAAATAGTGAAGACCACCAACAGTCTTGCCTTCAGCAGTTTCTGTCAATGCAGATGCTGGACAATACCATTTAAGACCAGGAGATTACAGAGATGATAACGGAGAGTTCTCTCTGCTTGTGAATGCGGAGAAAATGTCTGAGTGCCAGGAATTTCAATTGGTGAAAACCATAGGCCCAGATATTCCAGTCTATGAAACATGCATGTACGGCCCAGATGTGAGTCGGGATTCCATAGGCATCCCGACGTGCTGACCTCTGTGAGAAATACCCAGGATGTTTTGACTTAATTTGGTCAATCCCCCTGCTCCCCGGGACCCTCTTCTGAGTGAGAGTCAGAGGTTTTGGATAGTTCTGACTCACTTAACTGGATAATTACCCAGGAAATGTGAGGCAGAAAAACCCTAACTCCTGGGTACAGAACTGACCCCGAATTGCGGATCACCACACCTCAGGTGAGGGACAAGGTTGAGAAGGTGGGGCCTTGATGCATAACCTCAGCTGGTACGGGAATTGAATCCACGCTGCTGGCCATGCGTTGCATCACAAACCAGCTATCTAGCCAGGTGAGCTAAATCGGCTCTCAGGAGGTTTGAAGCCACTGTGAATTGACCTCATTCCACATTCTGTTACACCGTGAGGTAAGTGCATTGTCGTGTTAGGTCCACTGGTCTAACACTGGCTGCAACTGGATGCAGCTTAGATCAGAAAGATACTCCAGACCTTGAAGTTAGTTCAATCAGGTTTATTGAACTAATAGCACAGTGAGCACAGTTCTCCGTGAGTTCGACTCTCTGCTAACTTCAGTGTGGTTACTCTGTCTGACTGAACCCGACTAGCTCTTAGCCACGTGGTGGAGGTGTGAGATTGTAACAACACCCTTGACTGACTCTCTAGATGTTCATCAGTGGAAAGAGGCGGAGTGTGAGTGCCTCGTGTCTTTTATAGTCAGATCCCACCCCTGAGTGCCCTGCCTGCTTATTGGTCATGTCCTGTTCTCTGTGTCCATCAGCTGCTTGTCTGTATATCATTATGTGTGTGTCTGCATGTCATGACAGCTCATAGATGAAGTAAGAACAAAGAATCGTTGTTTGGAAAAGAGATACCATCAAAAATAATTACTGATGTACCGTCAATTACCACGAGACAAGAATGGTGAAACAATCGAGGCTTTATTGCACAAGATGTTGTGCCTCCTGCAGCTGGAACCAGAATGGGAGCAGCGCAGGAGAGCATACACTTTTATACTCCGCCTGCTGGGCGGAGCCAGCAGGCAGGGATTTACCGTAGTACCTGTAATAGTGTAGCAGTACCGTAATACATGCAATGTGTTACTAGTGGTGTTTACCACTACTTGGAACTATGATGTTGTTGCCATTACAGAGACCTGGTTGAGGGAAGGGCAGGATTGGCAGCTAAACGTTCCAGGATTTAGATGTTTCAGGCGGGATAGAGAGGGATGTAAAAGGGGAGGTGGAGTTGCGCTACTTGTTCGGGAGAATATCACAGCTATACTGCGAGAGGACACCTCAGAGGGCAGTGAGGCTATATGGGTAGAGATCAGGAATAAGAAGGGTGCAGTCACAATGTTGGGGGTATACTACAGGCCTCCCAACAGCCAGCGGGAGATAGAGGAGCAGATAGGTAGACAGATTTTGGAAAAGAGTAAAAACAACAGGGTTGTGGTGATGGGAGACTTCAACTTCCCCAATATTGACTGGGACTCACTTAGTGCCAGGGGCTTAGACGGGGCGGAGTTTGTAAGGAGCATCCAGGAGGGCTTCTTAAAACAATATGTAAACAGTCCAACTAGGGAAGGGGCGGTAATGGACCTGGTATTGGGGAATGAGCCCGGCCAGGTGGTAGATGTTTCAGTAGGGGAGCATTTCGGTAACAGTGACCACAATTCAGTAAGTTTTAAAGTACTGGTGGACAAGGATAGAGTGGGCCGAGGATGAATGTGCTAAATTGGGGGAAGGCTAATTATAACAATATTAGGCGGGAACTGAAGAACATAGATTGGGGGCGGATGTTTGAGGGCAAATCAACATCTGACATGTGGGAGGCTTTCAAGTGTCAGTTGAAAGGAATACAGGACCGGCATGTTCCTTTGAGGAAGAAAGATAAATACGGCAATTTTCGGGAACCTTGGATGACGAGTGATATTGTAGGCCTCGTCAAAAAGAAAAAGGAGGCATTTGTCAGGGCTAAAAGGCTGGGAACAGACGAAGCCTGTGTGGCATATAAGGAAAGTAGGAAGGAACTTAAGCAAGGAGTCAGGAGGGCTAGAAGGGGTCACGAAAAGTCATTAGCAAATAGGGTTAAGGAAAATCAGAAGGCTTTTTACACGTACATAAAAAGCAAGAGGGTAGCCAGGGAAAGGGTTGGCCCACTGAAGGATAGGCAAGGGAATCTATGTGTGGAGCCAGAGGAAATGGGCGAGGTACTAAATGAATACTTTGCATCAGTATTCACCAAAGAGAAGGAATTGGTAGATGTTGAGTCTGGAGAAGGGGGTGTAGATAGCCTGGGTCACATTGTGATCCAAAAATACGAGGTGTTGGGTGTCTTAAAAAATATTAAGGTAGATAAGTCCCCAGGGCCTGATGGGATCTACCCCAGAATACTGAAGGAGGCTGGAGAGGAAATTGCTGAGGCCTTGACAGAAATCTTTGGATCCTCGCTGTCTTCAGGGGATGTCCCGGAGGACTGGAGAATAGCCAATGTTGTTCCTCTGTTTAAGAAGGGTAGCAAGGATAATCCCGTGAGCCTTACGTCAGTGGTAGGGAAATTACTGGAGAGAATTCTTAGAGACAGGATCTACTCCCATTTGGACGCAAATGGACGTATTAGTGAGAGGCAGCACGGTTTTGTGAAGGGGAGGTCGTGTCTCACTAACTTGATAGAGTTTTTCGAGGAGGTCACTAAGATGATTGATGCAGGTAGGGCAGTAGATGTTGTCTATATGGACTTCAGTAAGGCCTTTGACAAGGTCCCTCATGGTAGACGAGTACAAAAGGTGAAGTCACACGGGATCAGGGGTGAACTGGCAAGGTGGATACAGAACTGGCTAGGCCATAGAAGGCAGAGGGTAGCAATGGAGGGATGCTTTTCTAATTGGATGGCTGTGACCAGTGGTGTTCCACAGGGATCAGTGCTGGGACCTTTGCTCTTTGTAGTATATATAAATGATTTGGAGGAAAATGTAACTGGTCTGATTAGTAAGTTTGCAGACGACACAAAGGTTGGTGGAATTGCGGATAGCGATGAGGACTGTCTGAGGATACAGCAGGATTTAGATTGTCTGGAGACTTGGGTGGAGAGATGGCAGATGGAGTTTAATCCGGACAAATGTGAGGTAATGCATTTTGGAAGGTCTAATGCAGGTAGGGAATATACAGTGAATGGTAGAACCCTCAAGAGTATTGAAAGTCAAAGAGATCTAGGAGTACAGGTCCACAGGTCATTGAAAGGGGCAACACAGGTGGAGAAGGTAGTCAAGAAGGCATACGGCATGCTTGCCTTCATTGGCCGGGGCATTGAGTTAAGAATTGGCAAGTCATGTTGCAGCTGTATAGAACCTTAGTTAGGCCACACTTGGAGTATAGTGTTCAATTCTGGTCGCCACACTACCAGAAGGATGTGGAGGCTTTAGAGAGGGTGCAGAAGAGATTTACCAGAATGTTGCCTGGTATGGAGGGCATAAGCTATGAGGAGCGGTTGAATAAACTCGGTTTGTTCTCACTGGAACGAAGGAGGTTGAGGGGCGACCTGATAGAGGTATACAAAATTATGAGGGGCATAGACAGAGTGGATAGTCAGAGGCTTTTCCCCAGGGTAGAGGGGTCAATTACTAAGGGGGATAGGTTTAAGGTGAGAGGGGCAAGGTTTAGAGTAGATGTACGAGGCAAGTTTTTTATGCAGTGGGTAGTGGGTACCTGGAACTCGCTACCGGAGGAGGTAGTGGAAGCAGGGACGATAGGGACATTTAAGGGGCATCTTGACAAATATATGAATAGGGTGGGAATAGAAGGATATGGACCCAGGAAGTGTAGAAGATTGTAGTTTAGTTGGGCAGTATGGTCGGCATGGGCTTGGAGGGCCGAAGGGCCTGTTCCTGTGCTGTACATTTCTTTGTTCTTTGTTGTTCTTTACCACATTCACCACCTGTTTAAAAAAAGAGTCCGGCGGGGGTGAAGAACAGCATTACAGATTGAGTCTGTCAGGGGCTCTGACCCTCCTTTGCGATCGCCTCAGTCCTGGTAGTGATGTGGGCGCCGACGTGGTCACCTGCGACTCCGGGAGCGTGTTGTCCACTGCTTCGTCGCCCCTTAGTGGATCCAGTGAGGGGACAGATCCTGCTGGGGTAGGGCCTGCGGTGAGGTTCGTTGGTGGGAGGGTGGGTGGCACAGGGGTGAATGAGGCAACCGGGGGGGAGGAAGGAGCGGTATCAGGTCGGGTGTTGTGGGTGGGGACCCAGTCGGTGCCAGGTCCCGGAGGGAGACTGTGTCTTGGCGCCCGTCGGGGTGTGCCACATAGGCTTACTGCGGGTTGGCATGGAGGAGGTGGACTTTCTCAACCAAGGGATCCGATTTATGGTTCCGCACATGCTTCCGGAGGAGTCCGGGTCCAGGAACTGTCAGCCATGTCGGGAGCGAGACCCCGGAGGTGGACTTCCTAGGGAAGGCAAACACACGCTCGTGAGGGGTTTCATTAGTAGCGGTGCACAGGAGTGGCCGGATGGAGTGGAGCGCGTTGGGGAGGACCTCCTGCCAGTAGGAGGCCGGGAGATTTCTAGACCGAAGGGCAGCAGGACGGCCTTCCAGACCGTCCCGTTCTCCCTCTCCACCTGCCTGTTTCCCCGGGGGTTGTAGCTGGTCGTCCTGCTCGAGGTGATGCCCTTGCTGAGCAGGAACTGACGCAGCTCATCACTCATGAAGGAGGATCCCCGATCGCTGTGGATGTAGGTGGGGAAACCAAACAGAGTGAAGATGCTGTGCAAGGCATTGATGACCGTGGAAGAAGTCATGCCGGGACATGGGATGGCGAAAGGGAACCAGGAGTACTCATCAATTATGCTGAGGAAGTACACGTTGCGGTCGGTGGAGAGAAGGGGCCCTTTGAAGTCCATGCTGAGGCACTCGAAGGGGCAGGAGGCCTTCACCAGGTGCGCTCTATCTGGCCGGTAGAAGTGCAGCTTGCACTCTGCGCAGACTTGGCAGTCTCGGGTTATGGTCCTGACCTCCTCAATGGAGTAGGGCACGTTGCGGGCCTTGACAAAATGGAAGAACCGGGTGACCCCCCGGGTGGCAGAGGTCATTATGGAGAGCCCGGAGTCGGTCCACTTGTGCGCTGGCTCATGTACTGCAGGATAGAGCATCAGGGGGCTCATTGAGCTTCCCCGGGCGATACAAGATCTCATAGTTATAGGTGGAGAGCTCGATCCTCCACCTCAAGATCTTGTCATTTTTGATCTTACCCCGCTGTGTATTATTAAACATGAAGGCAACCGACCGTTGGTCAGTGAGGAGAGCGAATCTCCCGCCGGCCAGGTAATGCCTCCAATGTTGCCCAGCTTCCACAATGGCTTGGGCCTCCTTTTCGACAGAGGAGTGCCGAATTTCGGAGGCATGGAGGGTGCGGGAAAAGAAAGCCATGGGTCTGCCCGCCTGGTTGAGGGTGGCGACCAGAGCTATGTCTGATGCATCGCTCTCCAACTGAAAGGGGAGGGTCTTGTCAACTGCGTGCATCATGGCCTTAGCGATGTCCGCCTTGATGTGGTTGAAGGTCTGGCGGGCCTCAGCCATCAGGGGAAAAGCTGTGGACGTGATGAGTGGGCGGGCCTTGTCCGCATAATTTGGGACCCACTGGGCGTAATACGAGAAAAACCCCAGGCATCGTTTCAGGGTCTTGGGGCAGTGGGGGGGGAGAGAGTTCAAGGATGGCTAAGCGGTTGGTGCGGAACACGCATTTTTCCTTATTGTACGTGAGATTAAGGAGTTTGGTGGTATGGAGGAATGTTTGGAGGTTTGCGTCGTGGTCCTGCTGATCGTGCCCGCAGATGATGACGTTATCTGGGTACGGGAAGGTGGCCCGCAGCCCGTACTGGTCAATCATTCGGTTCATCTCTCGCTGGAAGACCGATACCCCATTAGTGATGCCAAAGGGAACTCTGAGGAAATGATAGAGGCGGCCATCTGCTTCAAACGCAGTGTATTGGCGGTCCTCCGGGCGGATGGGGAGCTGGTGGTAGGTGGACTTCAAGTCTTCTGTGGAGAAGACTCGATACTGTGCAATCTGACTGACCGTGTCAGGTATGCGTGGGAGAGGGCACGCATCGAGATGAATGTACCGGTTGATGGTCTGACTGTAGTCAATGACCATCCTGTGCTTCTCCCCAGTCTTCACTACCACCACTTGAGCTGTCCAGGGGCAGTTACTGGCCTCAATGATCCCCTCGCGCAGAAGCCGTTGGACCTCCAACTTGATAAAGGTCCTGTCCTGCGCACTGTACCATCTGCTCCTATTGGCAACGGGCTTGCAGTCCGGGGTGAGGGTGGATCAACCTTAAGGGTCGTGAGGCCGCAGATGGTGAGGGGGGGGGCAGGGGTCCACCGAATTTCAAAGAAAAGCTTTAGAGGTGGCATTGAAAATCCAGGCCGAGTAACAGGGCAGCGCAGAGGTGGGGGAGGCCGTGGAGCCTGAGGTTGCTGAACTCTACGCCCTGAACGGCGAGGGTCGCGACACAGTACCTCCGGATTTCCACGGAATGGGATCCGGAGGCCAGGGAGATTTTCTGGGAGACAAGGAGTACCGGGAGGGAGCAGCGCATTACCGTAGCAGAGTGGATGAAACTCTCTGTGCTCCAGGAGTCAAGAGGCCGGTCGTCTCGTGCCCGTTGATCTTCACCGTTGTCGTAGCGGTCGCGAGGTTGCGGGGTCGAGACTGATCCAGGGTGATGGAGGCGAGCTGCGGAAGATGTTGGGAGGTCCCGGGCTGATCAGCGGTGGCGGAGGTATCAGCGGACAGCAAACGGCCAGACGAGCAGGGGTCCGGAGGCGCGGTCCAAAATGACACCGAAGACGGCAGCGCCCACGAGGCGCACATGGCGGGCGGCATCGAAGATGGCGGCGCCCAAAGGCCGCACGTGGCTTGTGATGGGGAAGCTGGCAGCACCCGCGGGCCGCACATGGCTTGTGGTGAAGATGGCGGCGCCCCTGGATCACACGTGGGGGAGTAGCAATGCCGGGCCTGGAAACAGCGGCGACCGACCGGGCCTGGCAAACGGCAACAAAATGGCCCTTCTTCCCGCACCCGTTGCAGGTTGCGCTCCGCGCCAGGCAGTGCTGCCTGGGATGTTTGCTCTGGCCGCAAAAATAACTACTTGGGTCCCCTGGAGTTTGCTGGCAGCCACGCGGCGCAGGCTTGCGGTGAGCTCAAGTCGGCAGCTGGTGGGGCCCACGATGCCCACGAGGATGCCGCGCGGCCGGGGGTGTCGACCTCCAGATTACGGGAGGCCACTACTAGTGAATTAGCAAGCTGCCTAGTCTCTGCAAGATCTAGCATACCCCCTTCCAATAGTCGCTGGCGAACGTACGTACACTTCATGCCCATGACGTAAGTACCCTGATTAATAGTTCGGTGTGTTGGACTGCCGAAACTGCCTGGCAGTCACAGTTCCTGCCGAGAATCTGTAGGGCCCGCAAGAAATCGTCCAGAGAAAATGAATGTGTTGCCGCAATTTCTGTTTATTTTTCAATGCCTACCGATTTTCCTGCCAAAGTCTTTTCTCAGGGAGATTGAGGGAATGATTACCTTGTTCATATGGGAAGGGAAGATGGCCAGAGTGAGAAAGGTGCTGCTACAAAGGAGAAGGCAGGCAGGGGGTTTGGGTCTCCCGAACCTGATGTACTACTACTGGGCGACGAATGTGGAAAAGGTGCGGAGCTGGGTCAGAGGGGTTGATTCTCAGTGGGTCAGAATGGAGGAGAGTTTGTGCAGGGGGTCGGGGCTGAAAGCACTAGCAACAGCGCCGCTCCCGTTAGCTCCGGGGAAATACTCAGGGAGTCCGGTAATAATAGCCACATTGAGAATTTGGAGGCAGTTTCGCCAACACTTCGGGTTGGGGGCAGGGTCGAGGGAAATGCCGATTCGGGGGAACCACAGATTTGAGCCAGGGAGGTGGGATGGAAATTTTCAGAAATGGGAAGAGAAGGGGATTAAGACGCTAAAAGATTTGTTTCTTCGGGGTTGGTTTGCAGGATTGAGGGAGCTGGAAGCGAAGTATGGGCTGGAGCAGGGAAAAGTGTTTAGGTACATGCAGGTTCGGGATTTTGCCAGGAAGGAGATACTAGAGGAACCGGCCTCCACATTGCTGGAGGAGGTGTTGACGACAAGGGGACTGGAGAAGGGGGCAGTGTCAGCGGTGTACGGAGCTATTCTGGAAGAGGATAAGGCACCACTGGAAGGGATCAAAGCAAAGTGGGAGGAAGAGCTGGGAGAGGTTATGTGAGGTGCTCCAGAGACTGAATGCCTCCACCTCATGTGCGAGGTTGGGGCTGATACAGCTGAAGGTGGTATATAGAGCGCACCTCACGAGGGCGAGGATGAGCCGATTTTTTGAAGGAGTAGAGGATGTGTGTGAGCGTTGCGGGGGGGCTCGCGCTAATCACGTTCATATGTTTTGGTCCTGTCCAAAGCTAGGGGAGTACTGGAAGGTGGTTTTTAGGGTAATTTCCAAGGTGGTGCGCGTGAAACTGGACCCGGGTCCCCGGGAGGCCGTATTCTGGGTGTCGGACCAGCCAGGGGTGGAAACGGGTGCGGAGGCAGATATCATAGCCTTCGCCTCGTTGATCGCCCGAAGGCGGATCCTGGTGGGATGGAGAGCAGCCTCTCCACCCTGTGCCCTGTCGTGGTGGGGGGACCTGTTGCAATCTTGACCCTTGAGAAGGTTAAGTTTGAACTGAGGGGAAGCTCGGAGGGGTTCTACAAGTCATGGGCACTATTTATTATGCACTTTCAAGAACTGGATAATATCGAACATTAGTTGGGGGGGGGGGATGGGTGGTGTAGCCACCTGGGTTGGCCACTTCCCGACTTAAAATGGAGAACCGCAAAGACTGAAGGGAAATTCAGCCAACACAGGCAAAGACTAGCAAATACAGAAATCATGTGTATTGAAACCTGTAAAAAACCAGACAGCTCTGAAACCAGCAGCCATCTGCATAATAATGAGCAATTCCAAGGCACAATTTGTTAACCTTGCTACCTAAAGGGAAAGCAGCAAATGTATGATGTGGAATGATATGTATCCTCAAGAATGGAAAATCTGAAAAAAACAACAGACACTATTAGCTTCATGTGAAAGGCCATTGGCATAGGTTTGTCTCTCCACAGCTGTACAGAACCTTAGGTAGGCCACACTTGGAGTATAGTGTTCAATTCTGGTTGCCACGCTACCAGAAGGATGTGTAGGCTCTAGAGAGGGTGCAGAAGAGATTTACCAGAATGTTGCCTGGTATGGAGGGCATTAGCTATGAGGAGCGGTTGAATAAACTCGGTTTGTTCTCACTGGAACGAAAGAGGTTGAGGGGCGACCTGATAGAGGTCTACAAAATTATGAGGGGCATAGACAGAGTAGATAGTCAGAGACTTTTTCCCAGGGTAGAGGGTTCAATTACTAGGGGGCATAGGTTTAAGGTGCGAGGGGCAAGGTTTAGAGGAGATGTACGAGACAAGAGTTTTACACAGAGGGTAGTGGGAGCCTGGAACTCGCTGCCGGAGGAGGTGGTGGAAGCAGGGACGATAGTGACGTTCAAGGATCATCTTGACAAATATATGAATAGGATGGGAATCGAGGGATACGGACCCCGGAAGTGTAGAAGATTTTAGTTTAGACGGGAAGCATGGTCAGGGCAGGCTTGGAGGGCCGAAGGGCCTGTTCCTATGCTGTACTTTTCTTTATTCTTTGTTCACAGATGCTGCCTTGATCTGCTGAATGTTTCCATAATTTTCTGGGGGGGGGTTTTACTTCTGGGAGCATTGGCTGATCGATTGCGTGATCATATGTCCATAAGGCTGTGTAAAAGCCCTCATGGGGAAGTTAGACTTTTAATTCTGATGATCCGTAATTGGCTGGATTTTTAACCACCTATCGCGGCATCCCCCTCCCCCACCCCTTCCACTCCCGCAGAAGTGGGCAGGTTGGCAGGGTCAACATAAAATCAGATAGCATGGCAGGGGTGCCTTGCCAACACGTATATGCCGCCACTGGAATTTTACCAACAGCAGAGAAGGTGGAACAGCCACACATCCTTGGGTCAATTAAAGCCCTTAAGTGGTCAATTAATGGACACTCCTGGGCCCCGTCCTGCCACTGCTGGTATTTTACTAGCGATCGTGGTGTAGCCCTGGTGGTCGAGCTATGGATGGAGGGTCCCTCCTGTTCCAGCAGGCCCCCTCTCCAATGAACATTGCCCACAAACCTGTACACAACAGCCCTCCCTCCCAATTTCCCTTCAACTCCAGTCTCCCCTCTGCCCTCCCGATCGTAAACCCCCTACTCCCCTCACCATGAGCTGCCCAACTGGCCTCGGCAGTTCACCCACCCTGCCCTGAACTCACTTCACTATTCTGGACCAATGACAATCCATTTTGGGGACTGTCTGAAGTACCAGAAGTGGCCACTGCTTCCAGGTGGCACTGCTGAGACTGGAGCGTTGTCGGCCATCCAAATGGCCAGCAGCTATCGAAGGTGTGACTTCTTCCCAAACCAGCCAATTAAAGGTCAGGACTTCCCAGGTACGCAGGGTTGACGTGACCACTGCCTCTGAATAGAATTCTGCCATTGATAGGAAACGTTCTCTCGTTTTCTGCCTCCACTGATGCTGCCTCAACTATTACCAGCATTTATAGTTTTTATTTTTGAATTTTAGTTTGTTCATCTCTTTAAAAATATATAGGAAAAAAATCCTCAAATCAGCAATCACAATAGGTGCTTGTGAATAACAAGAGTAAAAGAGTTTGCATTGCTCCTGATATCAATGGATGCTGTCTCAGTCCTGTGGCAAGTAAATGGGCAGAGGGAGCGACAGGTTGAAGTTACTGAGAACTGTACAGATTTTTAAGACAGTAGGCAAAAATTAAAGAAATCTTTTAGGACTTCTACAGCAATCTGCACTTATTTTCTCTATTCCGGTTTCAAATTATTTATAATTTTTCTCAAATTTTGATCATTGATGTTTCCTACTGGACCCATCTTTATACTGATGTAAAATATCATGTGGAAGGTCACTTGCACTCTCCTCTAAGGAAGAGTTATATTGAGATAAGGGGCTGGATTCTCCGCCGGCGTGGTGCTCCGTTTTGCCGGCAGCCCGAGGGTTTTCCGACGGCGTGGGGCTGCCCCACAGTGGGAAACCCCATTGACCAGTTGGCATAACGGAGCATCCCGCCGGCGGGGTGAAACAGAAATGTGGCACGGCTGGGCGGAGAATCCAGAGGGCGGAATTCTTCCATTCTGGCCCAGGGTGGGTTTGGTGGTGGGCGGGAGGGAGAATCCAGTGTTCAGCTCCGATGGTAAATCTATAATATGAACTAGGAAGCAAGTCTTCACTTCTCTGACTCCAAGTTTATCGTGTTCAGTAATCACTTATCCACAACAAAACAGTGCCACCTGTATCCCCTTTATATTGGTGCAGTCCATTAAACAATATGTGCAATCTATGAAACAATTAAAACCCCAATTCGAATTTAAGTACTCAGGAACATTAGCACTCTCCTAACATTCAGCGGGCGGCAAAATGTATAACCAGTTTGCAATTCTCCCAATGGTGGGTTAATGGCGGGTCGATTTTCCTGCTGGGTCATGGTGTGAACGCCATTTCCATTCACTTGCATTTCATGAATGTTCAATAAAATAGCTGCTCACTTGGATCTCACCAGGCCTTCCAATCTTGTGTCATGTCAGCGGGAAATTAAATCGACCACAAACCTGTTTGAAAAATAGTGGTGTGCACAAGATGGCCCTCCGTTCGATCAAAACTTTGAGTTGAATGCAACATACATAGTCTACCTGCCATAACGTACATTGCTCCTGATGTGTTGAATGTCCTGTTCTCCAACTCCATGCTAAGCTGGTCTTGATAGGCTGCAGAGCTGCAGGATTCATGGGCCCCACATCGTTTCATCGACTCGGATCAGTGCTGTGTCCGAGGTTGGCGGGTACAGGAGTCTTCTGCACCCGGCGCCACACACCATTGTCTGTTTAGACAGCATGGTGCTGCAGGAACCATCCAACCTCCAATCCAACAGACTGAAGGGTGACCAGGGTGGGTGCAAAGTGGGGGGGTGGGGGGGGTGGCGGTAGCTAACGAAGAAAAATGGGGCAATGCGGAAAGAGGGCTGTGCAAAGGCGGGGACGGGAGAAAGGGAAAAGGGTCACCCTGGCAGGCAGGGGGCTGAGCTTGTTCGTGCAGGAAATAAGCCTAAGTGCAGCCTCGGCGGGCGTTCCGCGCCATGGCCCGAAAAATAAGCAGAGTCCCGTTTAACAGTTCTCGGTGCTGCAGGAAACTGGGAAACACCCCACTAAACATGCCCAAAGCTGGACCCTCACAAGACTGCATGAAACATTGACAAACACAGGCGTCAAAGAGATACCGCATTGATTAATTGAAGAGGATGCACACAGACTCCAGGATATGGGTTGAGGGCTTGTTCAGGATGGTTTGTACAGCACCCGGGAGTCGGGGATGGAGTGATTTGGAGGATCACTGTTATCCTCTTGGGAAAGGGGAACTAACTATATCAAGTAAATATTTATGGGCTGCCAGGCAGGAGTCAGAGAGTGCAGGCATTCCTCCTGTGAAATGCAAAGGAGTCACAGCAGTCCAGGAGCTATGTGATCCTCAGCGTCTGAAGTCAGAGATAGTTGACAGTGTAAGGATGTAGCAGACATGCCGCAGGAACAAGGGCTATGTGCTCCACAGGAAAAGAGCACAGTTTGGTGTACAGGACAGCCCTTCGGTCACTGTCCCTGGGCTTGGCTACCTCTGTACCGGGCTGCTAAGGGTATAATCACTGGGGGAATATGTAGCCTGTCGATAGGGAAGACATAATTCGGGATGGCAGGTGTGGGGGGGTAGGAGGTATGTGGTGTGTGAAGCCCTCATTGGGGAGGGGGGGTGTCCCTCTGGACATAACAGTGCACACAGCCTCCAGATGGGAAGGGTAGATGTCTATTTGGGGCACATGAACCTCGCAGTTGATGGGCTCCTGGGGGAGTGTGGGAATGTCTACCACCACAACTGGATCCAGTATCAGTGGGCGAGGCTGGAGAATAAGTAACAGGTGGCATTCCTACCTGCACATTGTGAGGCTCCACGTAAATTGGAGGCATGCAGACAGTGGGGGAGGGAGGGCCGAACTCAGTCCTGTCGTAAAGGTGAAGCTCCACCATCTTGAAGTCCAGAACAATGGCATCATGAAAAACTGAAAGGAAGATCGGTTCTGTCTGGGAGGGATGTGAGGCAGTGTGGGAGGACTGCTTAGCTGGACTCTGAGGCGTGTTCTTGGGATGCATACGCACTTGTTGGCGCCACTACAGTTGGCAGGATCCAGGTCAATTACGCAGGACAGGGACCTCATTGCCCAGGAAGCAACAGAAGGCACTCATTTTATTCTGCGCTGTTAAATGGATAAACAGAACTCAATAGCCTCATGTCAAAGTCAACATGTGTCGGCCTCGACAGAAAGAAGGTAGGAATGCAGCTTTGAAGGCAGTAGTGAAAGGGATATATATGCTTCATTTCTGCCATTCCACCAGTGAAGAGGAGTCACAGGTTCACAATGAATACCATTCATCAATGGCCAGACGGACTCCTCTCATTGACCATGAGCAACTGAAAGGTCATAATTATACCAATTCAAAGAATGGAGTGCAGAGCTACTTTGGTTTAATCATTTCATTCACAACTCATCGCCTCCCAGAGGGCTCCAGATGTCACATCTCAGGAATGCAATGTTGCTCACCTCTTTGGGAACCTGACAAGACTGCATGAAACATTGACAAACACAGGGGTCAAAGAGATACCGCATTGATTCATCGAAGGGGATGCACACAGACTCCAGGATATGGGTTGAAGGCTTGTTCGGGATGGTTTGTACCAGCACTCGGGAGTCTGGATGGAGTGATTTGGAGGGTCACTGTTATCCTCTTGGGAAAGTGGAACTATATCAAGTTTGTCATAATATACACCACTATATCATGGTGCAGACACACACTGATGGACACACAGTGGGACCAATCAACATTCACAACACCACAGCCAAGTGAGAGCACACGCACTATAAAGACAGGGCGCATCAGAGTTCCCGCTCATTCGAGCTGCAGCTAGCTAGGACAGAGCTCACAGCCTGCAGCACAGACATTCACCATGTGCTGAGTGCATCAACTGGTTAGGACAAGGCAAAGGTCTTTAGTTAAAGCTAGTATCGTATTAACCCACAGTCTGAGTACGTTTAAACAGTTAATGGTTCAATAAAATAGTGTTGCACTATTTCAAGTCTTATGTGATCCAGAACACCCAGCACATCAAAGTTCATATTTAAGGGCTGCCAGGCAGGAGTCAGAGAGTGCAGGCATTCCTCCTGTGAAATGCAAAGAAGTCACAGCAGTCCAGGTGCTATGTGATCCTCAGCGTCTGAAGTCAGAGATAGTTGACAGTGCAAGGATGCAGCTGATATGCCGCAGGAACAAGGACTATGTGCTCCACAGGAAAAGAGCACAGTTTGGTGTACAGGACTTAGTCTCAGGAGTAAGGTAGCATTAAACACAACACAATCTGTTGTGTTATGCTTCTTCGTGTAGCATAAGCTGCTTCCTTGATGTATGCTTTGACAAAGGAAGGTCCATACTTTGTAATGAGTTCAATATGTTTATTGAACTATTAGCACAGTTCTTAAATGAGCTTGACTCTCCTGCTAATCTAACTGTAGTAACTCAGTCTAACCAAAACAGTCTGCTCTAAGCCACATGCTGGGTGTGATGCTTCTGATCAACCCTGATGTACTCTCTAGATGTCTGTCTGTGGAAAGAGACAGAGCATGTGTGCCCTGTCCTTTTATATGGGTTGTGTAATGCCCCCTTGTGGTAATACCACCTCTGGGTGTCTTGACTGCTCATAGGTTGTGTCCTATTCTAAGTGTTCATTAGCTGCATGTTTGCGTATCATGACAACTCCGGTGCTCCCTCTAGTGTTTACTTAGTTGTCGTGTATTTACATTAACCCCCTGTGTATGTACAGTGATGCATGTCACCACACAATCAAGGCACACAAAGCTGTGCAGCCCCACATCTCCCATCGGTCTGTCAATCACAGCGTCCTTTTCTGCACCCCTTAACCATTGTTATCTGTAATGATGTATGTTCACAGACTGTGTTAGAACACAAAAGGTATTTTAAAATAGTTTATCGTTTCTCCCCATATCCCCAGGACCTTGGAAAGAGGGGGGCTATCCAATGAACACCTTTCAGATGTGGTACCAATCAAGTTATAACAAATCCCACCAGCCTCCGTTTCTTACCCTCACTAATGCCACCAATATGGGAAGACCACTGGGAATAATATGTTCAGTAAGGAATGTGGTTAAAGAGATATTTGTAGGTGCTAGTCAATGTGAGCACAAATTTGTGGTGGCCAACATATCCGAGGTCTATCCCGTATATACGTCTCCTCAGTTTTATGGGTGTACACTGGACGTCCCCTACGCTAACGGGACAGGTACCTTCAAGTACTCCTTGATGGCTGAAGGGTTTGATGTGGACAAACTCACTTCATACAATGGGACATACTTTATTTGTGGCCACAAGGCATATCCCTGGCTGCCAGAGAATTGGACGGGATCCTGTTATCTGGGGTATGTAGTCCCCTTTATACACCACCTCACCAATTTAGGCGACCATTACCAAATGATGAAGCGACAAAAGAGAGCAATAACCGAAACGCAACGATACTTTGGGATCCTGCTTCCCCCTATCGGGGTAGCTCTTGCAATGAAGGAAATAAGGAAGAGAGCAAAAATCCTGGAGGAGGTAGCAAACGACACCACTGAAGCATTGACTGAGATAAATAATGAAATGGTGGCAATAAGAACCGTGGCCCTATGAAACCGAATGGCCCTCGATTACCTCCTTGCAAACAAAGGTGGGACTTGTGCTGTGATCGGTTCGGAATGTTGCACCTACATCCCCGATAGTTCAGAGAATATCACCCACCTCGTGGATCATATCCGCAAAGAGGTTAAGAAACTGCATGAAATATCAAGAGATGGGTGGTTAGATTGGTTGTTTGCCGGATCATGGGGGTCTTACCTGGTGCATGGATTAATAATCCTGGTAGTTGTAATACTTGTAATTATTATGCTTAGCTTCCTAATGAAATGCTTGTGTAAAAGTGTCAGTGCAGCAATAATTTCCCAACAGTTAATGCAGCAACATGAAGTGAGCCTTGAAGAGTTAATGGATGTGAAAGAAAGTGCTGAGAAACATAAGAAAATGATAGAAGTACAGATAGAATGGGAGAGACTGAGACGAGTAGCTATGGATTAGAAGTTATCATGAAATGATAACGGGGGGGAATGAGAATTTGGCTCAAGATAGAATAGAATTTTATGGGAAAATAAAATGTCAGATAAAGCTTTGTGTGCTGGAATGTCAAGACAGGCTTTTGTAGCAAGCTGTAATCACTTCTGCTTTCGCACCAGACAAATTGCAGTAACGGCCTTGGGAATGGATGTATTAACTTTAAAGATAACTAGAGCTGAGACTGAAAGCCAGGGGGGCTGTTCTCAGAAATGAAACAGTGTCAAAATGTATATAAACTGCTGTTGGATGTATTAACTTCAGCTTGTAACTCTCCGAGATACAGTGGTTTAGCTCCGGCCGAGAATAAACATATGTTAACGAAACTCGATGTTCGATTGGTCATTTCATCCGGACTGAAGGAAAACGAAAATTCACAAGTGGAGATCAAATTGGTATACAAGATGATAAATGGTACGGATAAAGCAGATGTGGAGCGGATGTTTCCTCTTCTGGAGCATTCTAAAATGAGAGATCATAGTCTTAGGATAAGAGGTAGCAAATTTAAAACAGAATTAAGGAGAAACTACTCCCAAAGAGTTGTGAATCTGCGGAATTCGCTACCTCAGAGTGCAGTGGATGCTGGGACAGTGAGTAAATTTAAGGAGGAGTTAGGCAGATTTTTAATTGGTAATGGGTTGAAGGGTTATGGAGAATGGGCAGGTCGGTGGCGTTAAGGCCAGGGTGCGATCAGTCATGATCGAATGGCAGAGCAGTCCCGATGGGCCAAATGGCCTACTTCTGCTCCTATATCTTATGAACGCATCACCGCATAAAGGAGGTGACCCATGCCCTTTACAGGAAGGCCCATCATTACTTCAGGTTTTCTCTGCACGAGGATAGCCAGGCTTAAAGATTCACTTACTTTAGAACTATCTCAGGCTTCCTAAGAGTACAGGCTGCAATAGACTGTACCCATGCGGCTATATGGGCTCCCTGGCCGCTCTCCCTAATGTTTATAAACCACAAGGGCTACTGTTCTAACAACTAGTGTGTGGCCAGAGCAAGCGCATCCTGCACATGTGATGTGTTACCCTGGCAGTTGCCATGACTCCTACATCCTGTCACTCTCAGGTACCTGGAATTATTGAGGGGCCAGAATGTCTGCAAGGTTGGTTGCTGGGAGATAAGGGCTGCCCACTTAAATACTGGCTCATGACTCTGGTGCGTTGCCCTCAGAGGCGAGCCAGGAAAGGTACAACACTGCTCACACCTCCACACGCTCCATCATAAGAACTTGTGAAGATGCGATTCAGTAGCCTGGAGCGCTCAGGTGCCTCTCTGCAATAGGCACCGGGGAAGGTTTGTACATTATCGCAGTTTGCTGTACCCTTCACAAACCAGCTGTGTAGAGAGGTGAGGCTCTGCCAGAGGGTGAACGGGAGGAGGATGAGAATGTCTTGGAAGGTGAAGGTGTGGAGGTGCAGGATGTCCAGGGGGCTGCTCAGGGAGCGTGCTGATGCCATGGAGGAGGGAAGACATGGAGGATGTGCCCGTGATACTTTAATAGCTGACAGGTTCCAGGAGAATTAAAATTCAGTTGGATCATCTGGAAACATCTCCATCCCTCCAAGCCATTTCCTGTTTTTTCAGGGGATAGCCGCAACATCGTTGAGAAATGGAAATGAAATGAAAATCGCTTATTGTCCCAAGTAGGCTTCAAATGAAGTTACTGTGAAGCCCCAAGTCGCCACATTCCGGCGCCTGTTCGGGGGCTGGTACGAGAGTAAACCTTTTTAAAATTTGTTCATGGGTGTCACAGGTTGTGGTAGCCAGCGTTTATTACCCTAATTGCCCTTGAGGGGGCAGTTAAGAATCAACACATTGCTGTGGGTCTGGAGTAAAATCAAAATGCTTTCAGTTGACCAGAACGTTCACATACCTATGTCAATAAGTGCAATTTATTTAGTGACAGTACACTCGTGCACCAGAGGTGACATCAACATTTTTTAACTTTCCAAACTCTACCGCTGAACCTGGGTGCAGCCGCGACATCCACAGAAGAGATGAATGCAGCTGCTGACTGCTACGTCCTGATGCCTGGGATTATTTTAGCAGATGATCTCTGGTGGCCCGATTCCTGGAGGACCCAGGCCCTCAGCGGCTTACACTGCCGGAATTGGTGCGGGCACAGGCAGAGGGGACTCTGAGCGGCTGCACACCCTTGGGGTGTCCCAGGTGGAGGCCCCCAGAGTGTCTGCTTGATGCTTATCCTCCCTGTGGGTGCAAGAGGGCCCCGGCCTGAATCCAACAGGAAATGGGGCAATTGGAGGGAGGTCAATGTCCAACGTCACCGACATCCTGACGCTGCCCACCAGAGTGTGTGCCGATGGAGTGCAGGACCGAGCGCAAATCTGGCAAGATCTGCTGGACAAAGGTCACCATGGTGCTCACCAACCTTCCCATGGTGACCTCACAGCGCTTGTATTGGAGCCACGACATCAGACACAATGCGAACGGACTCCTCCATCAGCGCTCTATTCCGCTGAGTGACTGTTGAATCTCTGTCTGATGTTCCACTGCCTCCCTTTGCATCTCCACCAGTGAGCAGGCAACTGCTTCCAAAGGCCCATCGACTGACTGGGACTGAGCAGGTGGCTGGGCCCCAGCAGCCCTCCGAGTGCCAGAGACCTGGGCTGTTCCTGCTTCCAATTGCTGCGGGGACATGTCAATGAAATATTCTCCAGAAAGTGACCCCGAGTCTATACTTGAGCTATCCCCCACTGCGCTGTTGGAGGTGCGGGTGAGCGCTGGCATGGTTCTTTGTGAGCCCCCTCATCCTCTGACCTGCTCTGGGGGATCAGCTGCTTGGACGGCCTTGATTTGCTGATGCCTGCGTGAAATAAATGACAGTTTCAGTGGATGACTTTAAACTATTTCAGAGTACATTTCACTCACTCAGATTGTCAGGATTTGATGAAATGATGGAACTGTGATCCGGTTGTTCGGAGAGGTGATTCTCTGCATCATCACAGGAGCGATCCCTGTCCCGTTTCCTCCCACTGTCCAAAGATGTGCAGTTTAGGTCGATTGGCCATGCTAATTTGCTCCTCAGTATCCAAAGATGTTCAGGTTAGGTGGGATTATGGGGAGGTGGGGGGTGGGGGGTTGGGGGGGGGGGGGCGGCGCAGGGGTGAGTGGGCAGAGAGCCGGTGCATACTCGATGGGCCGAATGGCTTCCTTCTGAACTGTAGGAATTTTATGGTTCTATTCTATTCTATTTCTGCCATCGCTACCCTCGGTCTGGGCTCACTCTCCCTTGTTGTGTGCCAGCTTGGTCCGTTTGAAGACAAAATAATGGTATGTGGTCAGAGGGGTTGGGGCAGAGGTTTGGTGAAATACGTGTCCCTGTCTGTGCTGAACCCTCCCCAGAAGAGCCAGAGGACGGAGTTTGAGGATGGTGATGACGTGAAAGTATCTATGAGAGAATGAATGTTGACATGTATCTCCCATGACTGAATGCGTGAGATCCGTGGAGAGAGTAGCTGCTTGAGTACATGGTGTCATGCTGAGAGTTTGATACTGGAGTGGAGCTGAGAGAGAACTTGGCGGAGCGACTGAGATCATTCACCCCTTCCTGAACTGCGTGATGCCTCTGGCGCGGTTGCCAGCCATGTTGACCTCATGGGAGACAGCCCTCCAATCTGGGGAGGTGAGGTTGTCATGCTTCCTCGTGCCATCCCTGGGTTGGAGGACATACCTCTGTACCTGGGCTCCTCAAATCAAGGCTCCGAGGGCATGGTGCTTGAATCGGGGTGCAGACATCTTCTTGAGGCTGCTAGACTTTTGCCCCTGGGCTTCTGACGTTCTGCACAGCCACATGGAAACAAGTGGGCTGGAGTGAGTGATATGTATGTGGTGGACTGGCATTTAAATATGGTGCCCGGAACTTCGAACCTACCAGCTGATGAATCGCCAGGTGATTTGGGGAGGCACTGACTCGTAGTTAATTAATGTGGCGGCAAGCATGGAATAGGGCGCGATTTTACTCCATTCCGGCCAGCGGGAACAGCACCACTGGAACCGCCTGCCTCAGCACTTAGACAAAAAACTGGAGAATGTTGCTCTCTATGATTGCCTTGCCCTTTACTGGTCCCGTATCTTCGAACACACTTGGCGTTTAACTAAAAGCACCTCTGAACTGTGAGACTTCCATTCTATCCTCCACATCAATCTACTTCTTCTGATCACTTTCTCCCCCATAACAATTACCCCTCTCATTTCTAGGTTTAGTATCGCCTCTTGGTAACAAAAATTGAACATTCTGGGCCAGATTATCGCAGAGTCCACAAATGTTTTTCTTGCTCTAACTGGGAATACCTGATGATCTGGGTGTGGTAAACCACTGTTGCGCCTCTATTAGGTGATGTATGGTAGGACCTGTACTACAGGTACGTTGGTAGTGCCTGCCTGCTGGCTCCGCCCAGTAAGCGGAGTATAAATATGTGTGTCCTCCATGCTGCAGCAATTTCGCCAGCTGCTGTGGGAGGCCACACATCTTAGAGCAATAAAGCCTCAGTTGTACCCAATTCAAGTCTTTGTGCAATTGATCGTGCATCAATTTATTGCTCTAAGATTTTCAAAAGATGGACCTCCATATCAAACCGGATCGCTTGTAGCTGGATCCGCATTCAAGCAACGCCAAAAAGGACTTTCAACACTGGCTAGCTTGCTTCGAGGGGTACATCAACTTGGCATAAAGTCTTTGTGCAATTGATCGTGCATCACTGGGATTCTCGATTGGAATTCTCAACTTCTTCTCAACACCTCCGTTCCTCGGCTATTTGTGATTGCTCATGTTCAACTAACTTTCCAGAGTGTGGCTTCTCTTGCCACAGCTACATATTTATTTTCTCTTTCTCTTTAAATCACCTCTGGCCTCCTTTTTGCCTTGGCTCCCAAAATGGCTCTCATTGCCAGTGACCCTTCTCTATCTCTAGGTTTCTTTACTCTTTCTTCTAATTTATGTTTTCCCTCCTTCAACTGAATACAATTTTCCTTTAACTGATTAGGAACTTGAGCAGCCATTCTTCTGATGTAGCCAATTTTTCCTTTTAGTCCTGACCGTATTTGACTATGAATGAGAGAAAGAACTACAGTCAGGCATAATTCTGAATATTTTTCCTACCATTTGGGCAATTTCCTATCTAGATATTTTTATCTTCTATTTTATTCGGACCATACAAGGTTTCAATCTCCTGCCTATTACAATCCTACTTTTGTAGATTTAGTTGGGGCCTTTTATGTCTCTAACTGTAAGAATTCCCTGATTCTCTTCCCACTGTTTCACAATCCTATCGAATTGCAATTTGACCGTGAGTCGGTGCCTCATAACATCAAAGCCCTCTGTTGGTGCCAATACCGTTAAGGCTTTAATTTCACTTGTACTACTTGGCCCAAAGTTAACCTCATTACTTGTCCTGACCCTGAGACAATAATCACAGAAATTGGTATTAAAATTTCAAAGCATTTCATTCCATTGGCAAACAACAACAGGCAATATTTCAAGACAATAGGGTTTTCTATCCGGGGTGATCAGACCATTGTTCTGGGAGAGCTTGGAAGTGTAGATCAAAGTGGTTCTCCTTGTTCTCATCTTCTCATCAGTATATCTCAACACTTAACTGGTTAGCTACTGCACTGATATAGTTTGCTTGTTTCAGTTTAGAGAAACTCATTTTGCCACCTGATACTACTGGGAGTGAGTCTGGTTGATACCTCATAATGAACATTTTTTTTGTCACTCTTTGCTTTTTGAGAATTTGTTTGTTTTCTCATTTTGCCAGTTTTGCACATTCCTATTTCATGCTTGGAGCCATGGGTGTCATTAGCAAGGCCAGTATTTAATGCACGTCCCTGGTTGTCCTTGAGAAGCTGGTGGTGAGTCGCCTTTTAGAACTGCCGGGGTTAGTGTGGTGATGGTGTTTCCACGCGCTGTTAGAGGGAGTTCCAGAATTTTCATCCAGACGTGATGATATGTGATTGGAGGGGTACTTGGAGATGATAGTGTACCCATTCACCTGCTGCCCTTGCCCTTGGTGGCCGAGGTTGTGAGTCACTCCAGTGCATCCTATAGATGGGACGCACTAGCCAGGGTGCAGCAGTGAAGGGAGTTCATGTTTAAGGTCGTGGAGGATATCGGAATCAAGCGGGTTGCTTTGTCTTCGATAGTGTCAAGCTTCTTGACTGGTTAGCTGCACACATCAGGCAAGTGAGGGTATTGCACCACACTCCTGATCTATGCCTTAAAGGTGGTGAGGGGCTGCATGGTGGCACAGTGGTTAGCACTGCTGCCTCACAGCCCCAGGGACCTGGGTTCAATTCCGGTCAGTGTGGCGTTTGTACGTTCTCCCCGTGTCTGCCTGGGTTTCCTCTGGGTGCTCCGGTTTCCTCCCACAGTTCAAAGATGTGCTGGTTAGGGGGATTGGCCATGCTAAAATTGCCTCTAGTGTCCAAAGATGTGCAGGTTAGGAGGATTGGCCATGCTAAAATTGCTTCTAGTGTCCAAAGATGTGCAGGTTAGGAGGATTGGCCATGCTAAAATTGCTTCTAGTGTCCAAAGATGTGCAGGTTAGGTGGGGTTACAGGGATAGGGGGAGGGGGAGTGGGCCAAGGTAGGGTACTCTTTCAGAGGGTCATTGCATAATTGATGGGCTGTATGGCCTCCTTCTGCACTGTAGGGATTATGACTCGATTTTGTGGAGTCAGGAGGTGAGTCACTCACTGTGGAATACTCACTGTTTGACCTGACCTTTAAATCACGCAATTTATGTGGTTACTTTAGTCCGGTCACTGGTTAATGGTGACTCCCAGGATGTTAACGATGGGAAATATGGTGATGATAATGCCGTGCTTCTAACATTCCAACTATTGTGATCTTTGCATTTATTTTAAATTTCCTGATAAGTTTACCTTTTAGCAACAAACATTTGTTTGTCCAGTTAATGTTGAAGCAGTGACCAACTCATCGCAAACAGTTTTAGCAGGGGACACAATTCAACATGGATTGCAGGAGATGGTATCTTGTTCTGGAGAATTAAGGATTATGGGTTATATAACCAATTGCTACAGGATTAATGACATTTATCTGGTAACAGCAAGTGGAGATTTCTTGTTTCGCCATTGAAAACATCCACACACCTCTGATCCAGACTGCTGATAATGTCTGGGGCCAAGCACTTGAGAAATAATAGCCTTGAAAGGTTTAGAGTGGGCTTTTCTGCTCCCACTGGGATTGTGCGGTCCTGCTGAAATTCAGTGGACGTTTGGCTGGGCTGCTGAATCTCCCGCAGCGGGTCCCACCACAAGGCCAGAAACTCCTGGCCTCAGTAAATTTAATTCAAATGGAAATGAGAAACATTACTGTGCAAACTTTTCACTTTTTCCTGCAACACACTCAGTACCGGAGCAGTTCCTCGCTCCTGGTCTGTACTGTCCCTGTGGATTGAACACAAACTCAATATGAAAACTCTGCTATTGGACTTCATGGATAATAGTGCCGAGGAATTGATGAAGTTGCCCAAGATTTTGCCATTGTAAGTGCCCAGATCCATCTGACCCAAACAGGTAATAATAAAAACTGAGTGTAAAGGGTATCTGTAGACTGAGCTTCTAGACTGTTGCCACATTTTCTGTCTAATACCTTCACAATCCTTTGAGTGCTGCTTAAGTTGAACTCGATCTCTGCTCTTCTTTAAGCATTTCTGGTGCCTACTCATCATCAGTACTGCCATTGCAATAATCTGGAATGGTTGTTAAGAACTGGGTTTGCGGATGCTCCCACTGCGAAGACCAATACGTTTGAGAAGCTAATATATATTGCAACTTCTTAAAACACTTGTTTGATAGAACTAGGAAACATGGTACTTATCTGCATTCACTTCTTTCACTGAACGTCATACAATCTGAATTAATAGTTATTTACTATTGTACCCCAATGAAATTGGATTTGCATACTGATGTGTTGGGTGTTCTGGATCACATGCAGGTCACCAACACTTGAAATAGTGCAACACTATTTTATTGAATCATTAACTGTTTAAACATACTCAGACTGTGGGTTAATACGATACTAGCTTTAACTAAAGACTAACCTTGTCCTAACCAGTCGATGCACTCAGCACATGGTGAATGTCTGTGTTACAGGCTGTGAGCTCTGTCCTCTTAGCTAGCTGCAACTCGAATGAGCGGGAACTCTGATGCCCCCTGTCGTTATAGTGCGTGTGCTCTCACTGGTGATTGGCTGCGGTGTTGTGTGTGTTGATTGGTCCCACTGTGTGTCCATCAGTGTGTGTCTGCACCATGATATACTGGTGTATATTATGACATCCCATTTTATAAAAAATGTACCTGCATGGCAATAAATAGTGTGTGGTGAATTTTCCTGACTACGTGTGTGCAAAATATTTACAGGACTATGTACATAAAACTGAGCTATTTACATGGGAAGGTGCCTGGTGCAGAAAAACAGCGTGTCACAAGAATAACGAGATGAACACTATATACAAGCCACTTGAACAATTAAACGGAAGAACAGAACAAATCAGAAAGTCCACAAGTCCACAAAGTTCACAAATTAAGTCTCTGAGGTGGGCGACGAATTCTGGTTGACTGCCTCAAGGGTGGGTCGGGAGCCGCCGGCTGAGGAGCAGGCGGGTCTGCGTCAGAGTGAGGAGAATGCAGAGTGACCGGGATCTCTGCATAGTCCAGGTCAGGGTCAACAGGAGGTCGTGGCACTGGCAGAGGATCACGTAGCGAGTGTGGAACGAGACGAAGGGCATGTCGATTGCGGCGCAGAATGGAGCCATCCGGTAGACAAACCAGGAACAAGCGGGACGCCACCTGCCGAAGAACCACAGAGGTTGCAGACCAGCCACCATCTGGAAGATGGATGCAGACGTTGTCATCTGGAGCCAGAACAGGGAGATCAGCTGCACGGGAGTCATGAGCCATCTTGTGCTGTGCATGTGACAGCTGCATTCGTTGAAGGATCGGAACGTGGTCGAGGTCTGGGTGCGACCCATGAGCAGCTGGGCTGGTGATAGGCCAGTGGACAGTGGGGCCGAACGATAGGCCAGCAGAGCGAGGTAGAAATCGGACCCAGCATCGGCCGCCTATGTGGATGCCCTTCTCCGCTTTGCAGTTGGATTGGGGGTACAGGGGACTGGGTGTCACATGCACAAAGTTGTACCTCCTGGCAAAGTTGGACCATTCCTGGCTTGCGAAGCAGGGGCCATTGTCCGACATCACAGTGAGTGGGATGCCGTGTCGAGCAAGGGTGTCCTTACAGGCACGGATGACTGCAGACAATGTGACGTCGTGTAAACGTACCACCTCCGGGTAGTTTGAAAAGTAGTCTATAATCAGGACATAGTCCCTGCCCAGCGCGTAGAACAGGTCGATGCCCACTTTGGTCCAAGGGGACATGACCAACTCATGGGGCTGTAGGGTCTCACGTGGTTGGGCCGGCTGGAAGCGCTGACAAGTGGGGCAGTTGAGCACTGTGTTGGTGATGTCGTCATTGATGCCTGATCAGTACACTGCCTCTCGGGCCCGTCGGCAGCACTTTTCCACGCCAAGATGGTCCTCATGTAGCTGTTCCAGAATGAGCTGGCGCATGCTATGCGGGATGACAATGCGGTCCAGTTTCAGGAAAACACCATCAACTACCGCCAGATCATCTCTGATGTTATAGAACTGCGGGCATTGGCCCTTGAGTCACCCGTCTGTTAGGTGGCGCATGACACGCTGTAGCAAAGGGTCAGCCGCTGTCTCGCGGCGAATTTGGACGAGGCGTTCATCTGTGGCAGGTAGATTGGAGGCCACCTTGTCCGCATCCGGCCACACACCCAACTGGGAGATGTGGTCCCTCAGGAACTTGAGTTCCGTCTGGCCAAACGAGCATTTGGCTCTGTTGAGGCATCGGCCCTGCTCACGTATGCGTTTGAACACGCGCTGGAGGCGACTGACATGCTCCTGCGGGGTGGTGGACCAAATGATTATGTCGTTGACATCGACGCAAGCACCTTCAATGCCTTCCATCATTTGTTCCGTGATCCTGTGGAACACTTCTGAAGTCGATATGATCCCAAACGGCATCCTGTTGTAACAATATCTGCCAAAGAGGGTATTAAAGGTACACAGTTTCCTGCTGGATTTGTCGAGCTGGATTTGCCAGAATCCTTTCGAGGCGTCGAGTTTGGTGAAGAGCTTGGCGCGAGCCATCTCACATGTGAGCTCTTCGCGCTTGGGAATTGGATAATGCTCCCTCATGATATTGCGATTCAGATCCTTGGGATCAATGCAAATTCTCTGCTCTCCGGAAGGCTTTTTTTACACACACCGTGGAACTGACCCAGTCGGTTGGTTCCGTAACTCTGGAGATCACTCCTTGGTCCTGGAGGTCCTGCAGCTGCTGCTTGAGGCGGTCCTTGAGGGGTGCTGGGACCCTGCGAGGTACGTGCACCACAGGCATAGCGTTCTGTTTGAGTAGAATCTTGTAAGTATATGGGAGCGTGCCCATGCCTTCGAAGACGTCGCGGTGCTGGTTGATGATGGCATCGAGTTGCGCCCTGAAGCCAGCGTCCTGGAAGGCAGACGTATCATCAGAAGAGAGAGAGTGAACTCTCTAAACGAGGTGCAACAGCTTGCATGCCTGTGCACCAAGCAGGGAGTCCTTCGAGGAGCCCACAATCTCGAAAGGAAGGATGGCTTTGCGTGACCTGTGCGTCACTTGAAGTTGGCACGAGCCGCTAGCAGGAATGATGTTGCCAGTATAATCCAATAGCTGGCAGGCTGATGGAAGGATGGCTGGTTTGTCACGAAAGCTTTGGAAATCAGACCTCGCCATGAGATTGGCGGAGGCACCAGTGTCCAGGCGGAATCGTATTTGGGACCGGTTGACCATCAGGGTGGCACACCACTCATCGTCTGGATCGATGCTGTATACCGACAGCGGCTGGTGTCTTTGCTTCGGGGACAGCCTGTTTTTCGTTACGACACTGACTCGAAAAGGCGCCTTCGAGTCCTCGGTGTCACTGCTGTGTGGGAGGTCCGCATCGGGCTCGGTGACCCTGGGTTGAATTGTCCGAATATTCCTGCGAGGCTGGCTGAAGTGATATGAATTGGCAGGCTGTGTGTCCATCAGTGTGTGTCTGCACCATGATATACTGGTGTATATTATGACACATACAGCTTGTCTATCATTTGTCCTACTTTGCAATTCGCCAATGGTTTTCCCTTGAAATAGTGAACAATATTCAAGTTCAAAAGGTAAGAAAACTATCGTCATTCCATTCATGTCTATCTTCCACTTAATGCAATGCACATAATGGACCAAGGCTCCTAACATGTTTTGGACTTGTTCTGTCAATAATCTAAATAACGGGGCTAGAAAGGGTTTAATTAGTAGACTGGATTGCAGAGACTACACAGGTATTCCCTCGACGTCACTCTGGTGGGGTGGGCCCTGATAGAGCTGGCACCCGGATCCACAGAGATACAGGTGCATCTTTAAACCAATCAGAAATGAGGGGGCAGTGCCAGGACATGTCCCTTTCCCCTTGGGGGCTATACTTAACTTTGTGCCCCCAGTGAAATCCCCTTGGTTATTCTCGTTTTGCCAAACCTGTTCTAAAACTTGCCAACATGTTGTCACGTCAGCGACATATGAATATCTAGTGAGGGGGGGGATCACGTGGCGGGGAGGCCCATTAATAATATTAAAATTTACTAGAATACATTTAAATGAGGATCCTGCCCTTTGTGGCCGTGGAACTCATGACATCACCGGAGAGGAGTGGGGAAAATCAGGAAATGCAATCTCTCCGCAGAGAATCGCATTTCCTGAGTCTCTCCGGATTTTCCTTCCGAGTTGCTGTTCTCTCTGGCGGCGATCGCGAGATGAAAATCTCTACCACCTTGTTGATTTATTCTTCCTTTTCTTTAATAGTGGTGAACCCACTGAGGTTTGCTCGAAGTTTAATTTAAGAGCCTACATTTGCAGACCTATAGGATACGATTCACCCAAATAATATCGAAGGGCATGATTTAACCAAATTTGTTTAAGTGAGCAGGAATAACCGGGTGTTTCACGAGGCCTGACCCGGCGAGGCCGTCACCGGTATCTAACTTTAGTTAGGGCGCCGCAAATGACTGTCCAGCCGGCTGATTCCCGGGACAGCGGCCATCAGCTCCCCGCTAATGGAGAGCAGCACTTAACCCGATCCCACAGAACAAACCCCAGACAGCACGCAGCCATGCCATCGCGCAGCCCAGCTCTACAATTCAGAGATGCCAATCTGGCCAGACTGATGGGCGTGGTTGAGTACAGATGGGATACCCTGGGCGTCATTCTCCGACCCCCCGCCGGGTCGGAGAATGGCCGTTGGCCGCCGTGAATCCCGCCCCCGCCCCCGCCGAAGTCTCCGAAGGGAGAAAAGTCGGCGGGGCGTTAATGGCGCCGCTGCCGCGGAGAATGTCACGGGTCTGCGCAAGGCAGCCGATTTTCGGCCTGCCGATATTCTCCCTTCCGGATGGGCCGAAGTCCCGTCGACGTGATGACCGTTCACGTCGACGTGAATCAAACCTCCTTTTCATCGGCGTGACCCGGTGCTCCAGGCTCACGCCGACCAGCGTGGAGGTGAGTGACGGCCTGGGGGGTTGGCTCTGGGCAGGCAATGGCGTGGCCGCAGTCTGATTGCGTGAGGAGAGGTGTGTCTCGGCTTGTGTGTGTGTGCGGCGGGGGGGGGGGGGGGGGGGGGTGGTTAGAGTAGGCTGGGCTCCGGGGGAGTGCCGGGAGGGGGTCCGTGCCGGGGTGGAGGTTGGGGGTTGTGGAGGGGGTCCGTGCCGGGGTGGAGGTTGGGGGGGGGTCCGTGCTGGGGTGGAGGTTGGGGGTTGGGGAGGGGGTCCGTGCCGGGGTGGAGGTTGGGGGGGGGGTCCGTGCTGGGGTGGAGGTTGGGGGTTGGGGAGGGGGTCCGTGCCGGGGTGGAGGTTGGGGAGGGGGTCCGTGCCGGGGTGGAGGTTGGGGAGGGGGTCCGTGCCGGGGTGGAGGTTGGGGAGGGGGTCCGTGCCGGGGTGGAGGTTGGGGAGGGGGTCCGTGCCGGGGTGGAGGTTGGGGAGGGGGTCCGTGCCGGGGTGGAGGTTGGGGAGGGGGTCCGTGCCGGGGTGGAGGTTGGGGAGGGGGTCCGTGCCGGGGTGGAGGTTGGGGGGGGGGTCCGTGCTGGGGTGGAGGTTGGGGGTTGGGGAGGGGGTCCGTGCCGGGGTGGAGGTTGGGGGGGGGTCCGTGCTGGGATGGAGGTTGGGGGTTGGGGAGGGGGTCCGTGCCGGGGTGGAGGTTGGGGGGGGGGGTCCGTGCTGGGGTGGAGGTTGGGGGTTGGGGAGGGGGTCCGTGCCGGGGTGGAGGTTGGGGAGGGGGTCCGTGCCGGGGTGGAGGTTGGGGGGGGGGTCCGTGCTGGGGTGGAGGTTGGGGGTTGGGGAGGGGGTCCGTGCCGGGGTGGAGGTTAGGGGTTGGGGAGGGGGTCCGTGCCGGGGTGGAGGTTGGGGGGGGGGTCTGTGCTGGGGTGGAGGTTGGGGGGGGGGTCCGTGCCGGGGTGGAGGTTGGGGAGGGGGTCCGTGCCGGGGTGGAGGTTGGGGAGGGGGTCTGTGCCGGGGTGGAGGTTGGGGAGGGGGTCCGTGCCGGGGTGGAGGTTGGGGGGGGGGGTCCGTGCTGGGGTGGATGTTGGGGGTTGGGGAGGGGGTACGTGCCGGGGTGGAGGTTGGGGGGGGTCCGTGCTGGGGTGGAGGTTGGGGGTTGGGGAGGGGGTCCGTGCCGGGGTGGAGGTTGGGGAGGGGGTCCGTGCCGGGGTGGAGGTTGGGGGGGGGTCCGTGCTGGGGTGGAGGTTGGGGAGGGGGTCCGTGCCGGGGTGGAGGTTGGGGGTTGGGGAGGGGGTCCGTGCCGGGGTGGAGGTTGGGGGGGGGTCCGTGCTGGGGTGGGTGTTGGGGAGGGGGTCCGTGCCGGGGTGGAGGTTGGGGGGGGGGGGGGGTCCGTGCCGGGGTGGGTGATGGGAGGGCAAATGAGTTGGTCCACCTGGCCAGGTGCCAGCCTCCAACAGTTGGACCCATGCGGTCCATGCCACCTGGCTGGGGGGAGGAGGGGATATGGGCAATGATGACATGTCGTCGTTCCCCTCCCCCCCACCAGGCCGTCATGTTTTCAGACCATCCAGCGATGTTGGCCGCCGTGGTGACAGCCGCTCATGTCTATGTTGCCCTGGATGAGGAGGAGGAGGAGGAGGAGGAGGAGGAGCGTGCCAGAGAGGCGGCGCAGGCTGCCGCAGAGGGGCAGGCGGCAGCCGCCCAGGCTGGAGGGACACCTGACCGACAGGACGAGGAGGGGGAGGAGGACGTCGTGGCCCCACGGCAACGGAGGCACCCGAGGGCGCCCCGTGTGTACCGGCCCCGGCAGTCATACCAGGACCTCACGGACCGGGAATGCAGGAGGAGACTCGGATGAGCCGGGAAACCGTGGCACACATCTGCCACTGCTGGCACACCTGTCACCGCGTGGCACTGGCGGGGGACACCCTCTCCCCGTGTCCGTCAAGGTTACGGTGGCCCTGAACTTTTATGCAACGGGGTCATTCCAGGCACCGAGTGGGGACCTGTCCGGCATATCGCAGACATCGGTGCATCGGTGCATCCGGGCAGTGACAGATGCCCTTTATGCCATGGCGCACCGCTACATCCGCTTCCCCGTGGACCGGGCCAGCCAAGATGCCCGGGCCGTGGGCTTCTCTGCCATTGCCGGGTTCCCCATGGTCCAGGGCGCGATCGATGGGATGCACGTCGCCGTGCGGCCACCTGCAGATAACAGGGCCGTGTTCACTAATAGGAAGGGGACCTATTCGATGAACGTACAGGTGGTCTGCGACCACCGCATGATGATCCTGCACGTCTGCGCCCGTCACCCAGGCAGTGTACACGACTCATTCGTGTTGTCGCGGTCATCCATCCCCGGCATGTACGAGGGACGCCATCCCCGGCTGAGGGGCTGGTTGCTGGGCGACAGGGGCTACCCATTGCGATCGTGGCTGATGACGCCTATACGGAGGCCACGCAATGAGGCGGAGAACCGCTACAATGATGCCCATGTAGCGACAAGGGGAGTGATCGAGAGGTGCTTTGGCGTGCTGAAGATGCGTTTCAGGTGCCTGGACCTCTCTGGGGGCGCCTTCCAGTATCGGTCAGATAGGGTCGGCCGCATCATTGTGGTGTGCTGCGTCCTGCACAACATAGCCCAGCAGAGGGGCGATGTGCCGCAGGCAGAGGAGGGCGGAGTGGAGGAGCAGCAGGAGAGGCCCAGTCCTCCCCAGATGAGGGGGATGGGGGCAATGGTCAGGGCAGATGGGGTAGACACAGACGGGTGGCTGTCCACCGTTACCGGCTGGCCCAGCGGGCACGGGACAGACTGATAGACGCCCGCTTCACTGACTAGATGGGCGTGGGAATCGGGTAGTATGGCCACAGACCGCACACCATGACAACAGCCGACCACCCACACCCCCCACCCATCCACCCACCCAGCACCCTCACCCCCCTCCCCAACCCCACACACCCCACCCGCATGCACACCACCCCCCCACTCCCAATTGCCGATCCACCGGCGGCACAACGGGCCGGGCTCACCCAGTTGCGGGTGGACGCGTGTCTATCGCAGGCCATGGAGAATGATGACAACCCGCCTCCGATGAGCTCCTGGCTCTACATCGTTGGACTATGTCTGACCCATGGCCACAGTACCACCATCCACCCGGACCATCCCTGCATGCGGCTGTGACACTGCAGCGCACGGTCCCGTCCTCTGCCCGGGGATGTTGATGGCGGCCCAGGGGGAAGGGGGCAGACTCACCTGGGGCTGAGGTAAGACCACCCCTCACACACACACTTGCGCTCAACGTACATGACACCCCCGCACACTTTGGACAGAGCACAAAGGCAGCTTCGGTAGGTGTAACATTGACTTTAATAACCAAAGGAGTTCATGCACGTGCCCTAGCGCCTAAAACTCATCTGTGCCCTGCACCCGTGCCAACTTACTCAGTGTCTAATTGTTTGGCCTTACGGGCCCTTTGACTACGTCTACGTGGTTCCCCAGACGGTACAGCAGAACTGGAGGTGGACTCCTGTGATTCCTGCCCTCTGACACTGGATCCCTTTGGCGGCCGTTTCCTGGGGCGTCCTGGCCTAGATGGGCCAGGCTGCGGCCCGGGCGACTGGGATGGCGAGCTGCCAGCCTGTCCTGCCCGTTGCCCACCCGATGCACCTGGGACGGAAGGGGGGGAGTCCAAGGTGTCGCGGTGTACCGGGACCTCCCCTACAGAGGGAGCCGGGACGGACCACACCACCTCCTCCTCCCTCGGGGTGCCCGATGGCCCCCAGGCCTCTACATGGGTGGGGGATGCGAACGGACTGGCCATCCGACGCGCCCCCGGCATCTGGCGCTGCCAGTCCTGGAGGCCCGTGCTGGTATCGACAGGGGTCTGCAGGTTTGCAGCCATGGAGCCCAGGGGGTTGTCGAACCCTGTCTGCGACAGTGCGACGCCAGCTCGCACATGGCCACTGGCGCCGATGCCCTCAGCGATGGCCTGCTGAGACTGGGCCATGGCCTGCAGAGACTGGGCCATGGCCTGCAGAGACTGGGCTATGGCCTGCTGAGACTGGGCCATGGCCTGCTGAGACTGGGCTATGGCGTTGAGCGCCTCTGCCATCTGGCGCTGGCACTGGCTCATGGCCTCCTGTGAGAGGGCAGCCATTTCCTGGGCCACAGACGCCGCCTGCACGGAAGGCCCCAGGCCTCGCAAACCGTTCCCCATGTCTGACACCGTCGCACCCATTGCCTCCACCGCGGACGCCACCCGTGCGGTGTCAGCCTGGGTGGCACGCATGACCGGGACCACTCCCAGCTCCTGGACGCGGGTGGACTCCTCCACCTGCGACCGCAGCCGCCGCAAGCCACCCGTCACCCTATTCGCTCGTCTCCGTGTCGGTGGTTGCATCGGATCTATGTGTGGGTGTGGTAACTGCAGGAACCCGGGATCCATCTGGGCGGCAGATGTTCGCTTGGCCTGGGCTGCCCTCCGACCGCCCGGTCCCTCTGCTGCTCCTACCTCCACCTGCTGTACCGGGACGGCTGTGTTGTGCGCACCAGTGAGTGTACCAGACGCCTCATCACTAAAGTGCCCAACCGTGGTGAGTGTTTCTGCGATGGTGGAGGGTGTTGGTGACAGCAGTGGCGTTGTGTCGTGCTCTTCGTCCCACTCTGAGTCCATGGCACTTTGGGGTGGGGGTTCGTCTCCACCCATCCACTCTGAGTCACTGTCCGGTATTTCGTCTTCCCGGGTAGGGGTGTCCTGGGTAGTGCTGTCCCGGGTAGTGCTGTCCCGGGTAGTGCTGTCCCGGGTAGTGGTGTCCCGGGTAGGGGTGTCCTGGGTAGTGGTGTCCCGGGTAGGGGTGTCCTGGATAGTGGTGTCCTGGGTAGTGGTGTCCTGGCTCGGATGTGACGGGGGCCTGTGGCTGCCCCCCTCATCGCTGGGTGGTCGCTCCCGCACGTGACGGGGGTGTCGTCTCCCTGTTGCTCCAGGTCTCTCCGTCTCCCGTGGTCTCCGAGGGGCATCCTGCGGGCGTCGCATGCTGGAGGGTTCGGGTCTCTCCGTCTCCCGTGGTCTCCGAGGGGCATCCTGCGGGCGTCGCATGCTGGAGGGTTCGGGTCTCTCCGTCTCCCGTGGTCTCCGAGGGGCATCCTGCGGGCGTCGCATGCTGGAGGGTTCGGGTCTCTCCGTCTCCCGTGGTCTCCGAGGGGCATCCTGCGGGCGTCGCATGCTGGAGGGTTCGGGTCTCTCCGTCTCCCGTGGTCTCCGAGGGGCATCCTGCGGGCGGTCTGCATCTGCGGGGATGGGTGCCTGGACGTTTGGTCCTGTGATACACAATGAAGCATGCATGGTTAGACATCAGGCAGTGATCAGGTGATACGGGAGAGGGGGATATAGGGGAGGGGGGATATGGGGACGGGCTGTTGGTGGCTCACTTGCTCGTGGGGCCCCGACCTCTGCATCAGCAACCTCCCGGTCCTCAGGTCCGCCAGCCAGTTCCAGGGCCCTTTCCTCGTGTACGGTCAGTGGCCTCTCATCAGCGGGCCCTCCTCCAGTCCTCACATGCTCCCTATTGTTGTGTGCGCGCTTCTCCTGGGGGGGGGGGGGGGGTGGTGGCAGCGGTAAAAGGCAACAGTGTTAGGCAGGTATATGAATGCACGCCATCGGTGCGCGTGCATTGCAGATTAGGGTTTATTTTTTTTTTTTTTTTATTTTCTTTTTTTTTTTTTCTTTTTTTTTTAAGGTTTTTTTTTTTATAAGGTTAGGGCTGGATTCACTTGGGGATATGGGGGATATGGGGGGAGGGGGGGATATGGGGGAGGGGGGATATGGGGGATATGGGGAGGGGGGATATGGGGGAGGGGGGAATATGGGGGATATGGTGGAGGGGGGATATGGGGGATATGGGGGAGGGGGGATATGGGGGATATGGGGGAGGGGGATATGGGGGAGGGGGGATATGGGGGATATGGGGGAGGGGGGATATGTGGGAGGGGGGATATGGGGAGGGGGGATATGGGGAATATGGGGGAGGGGGGATATGGGGGAGGGGGGAATATGGGGGATATGGGGGAGGGGGATATGGGGGAGGGGGGATATGGGGGAGGGGGGAATATGGGGGATATGGGGGAGGGGGGAATATGGGGGATATGGGGGAGGGGGGATATGGGGGATATGGGGGAGGGGGGGATATGGGGGATATGGGGGAGGGGGGATATGGGGGAGGGGGGGATATGGGGAATATGGAGGAGGGGGGATATGGGGGATGGGGGAATATGGGGGATATGGGGGAGGGGGGATATGGGGGATATGGGGGAGGGGGGATATGGGGAGGGGGAATATGGGGGAGGGGGGATATGGGGGATATGGGGAGGGGGGATATGGGGGAGGGGGGAATATGGGGGATATGGGGGAGGGGGATATGGGGGAGGGGGGGATATGGGGGAGGGGGGATATGGGGGAGGGGGGATATGGGGGATATGGGGAGGGGGGATATGGGGAGGGGGGATATGGGGGATATGGGGGAGGGGGGATATGGGGGAGGGGAGGGATATGGGGGAGGGGGGGATATGGGGGAGGGGGATATGGGGGATATGGGGGATATGGGGGAGGGGGGATATGGGGGAGGGGGGGATATGGGGAGGGGGGGATTTGGGGGAGAGGGGATATGGGGGACGCTCACCCTGCCTGCTCTGACGAGGTCGTTCACCTTCTTGTGGCACTGGGTGCCTGTCCGTGGTGTTAGGGCCACAGCGGTGACGGCCTCTGCCACCTCCCTCCACAGACGCCGGCTGTGGCGTGGGGCAACTCTGCGGCCGTGCCCGGGATACAGGGCGTCCCTCCTCTGCTCCACCGCATCCAGGAGCGCCTCCACATCGCATGACTCGAACCTCGGGGCTGAGCGACGGCCAGCCATCAAGTCGGGTGTTGCGGTCGGCTGTTCCGGTCAGGTGGGGGGGAGCTGCGCGGCCTTATGAGCCGTCACGCCGTGCAGCGCGTATGACGCTGCACGGCGTGAACCACTGCGCAAGCGCGGATCCCGTTACGTCGCTGCTAGCCCATTTCGGGCCGCAGACTATCGGCACATTTTTATGACGTGACGCAAGTGGGATTTGCGCCGTTTTTTGCGCCGATCGGCGGAGTTTCCGCCGATAACGGAGAATTTCGCCCCCTGTTCTTCCAAGAGTGTCAAAGGGTCAGCCACAGGTTAGCCAGTGGTGCCTCGGAGGCAGTGGCAGCAGCAGTCACCGACATCAAGTTTGGCCTGCGCTGCGGAGGTCAGGATCTACCAACCCCTACCCAGATGCCACACAAGTCTCCGCACCAGCCCTGGAATGATCCTGAGATTCAGGGCTGCGGTGACCTTGATAGCCACCAGGGGCGGGTATCCTCCTCCTCTACGTGGTGCCAAGCCCGCAAGGATGTGGCACAGGTGTCGCACCATTTCTTTGTTGAGGCGGAGTCTCCTGCGGCACATGCTGTCCGCCATCTGTTCAAAGGACCAGCGATGCCTGTACACCTTGGGCGGTCATCGGCCTCCCCCTCAGGGTCCCTCCCTGGCTTGATGAGCGGCCAGGACCTCAGGGTGTGGGGCAGGGCTCATGGGCCTCCACTTCGAGTGTCTGTCGACGCTGCTGCCACCACCTTCTCCAGCGTCTGGCCACATGGACTGCCAACGCCACTGCGAAGGCAGATTCCGCGGGGTACACGATATCATCCATAATAATCTGTGAGGAATTGGAGAGGGTTTGAGACTGGCAATCAGCCATGGCTTCCACCCTGGTACCCTCGGATCCCCCAGGCTTCCTCTACCCTCACATCCCCTGCCAGCCCTCAGGGTGCCATCCAACATGCCCTGCACACTCACCCCTGGCCGCAGCAGTGGCCCCTAGGCACCAGTCCCCAGATCCTATACCCCAGATACCTGCTGGAAACACTACCTGGACCGGCAGCTGCTTCCCTCCCCAGTTCGCACACGAACCCTCTGGTTATGGGGATGTCTCCAGTGCTGAGACCCAGCTCTGGGGTGTTCTAATGTTGCCTGCTGCCTCTGTGGTGTTGATGCCTTCAGAGTTCAGGACTAGTGTCTAGGCCTCACGGCCTGATTGGGATGCTAGGCAGTAACAACCGCCTACTTCATGCCAAGTGGACCCATGGGAATCCACTTGGGAATATTTTGTTTATTAAACAGTCAACAGTAGCAAAGATTTGAAAATCAAATACGTGACATTCCACACATCACACTAACCATTAAACAACAGGAGAAGGTTCGATATTCTATCACAGCATCGCGCCCGGCTCACAGGAGAGGCCCAAATCAGGGGGGCATACCCATGAAAGGGGGGGTGGGGGGGGGGTATGAAAGAAGGCGCGGCACGTTAGCACAGTGGTTAGCACTGTTGCTTCACAGCTCCAGGGTCCCAGGTTCGATTCCCGGCTTGGGTCACTGTCTGTCGGAGTCTGCATGTTCTCCCCATGTCTGCGTGGGTTTCCTCCGGGTGCTCCGGTTTCCTCCCACAAGTCCCAAAAGATGTGCTGTTAGGTAATTTTGATGTTCTGGGTTCTCCCTCTGTACCTGAACAGGTGCTGAAATGTGTCATCTAGGGGATTTTCACAGTAACTTCAATGCAGTGTTAATGTAAGCCTACTTGTGACAATAATAAAGATTATTATCATTATTATTAGATAATAATCTAATAATATTCATTAGATTAATAAGTATCATTTATGGCGGGTTTGGCAGAAGGCATCAAAGAGACATGTCGGGACAGGGTCGGCTGTGTGGGCTGCTCGAGGGCAGTCCTGGGACTGCTGGCCTCTCTATAGTTTTTCTTATTTCCCGACGACTTTTTGGGTGAGATCCAGACTGGTATTTACCCACACAATCGTTTTTTGGGGTCTTGGGGAGTTTCTCCCTGGTCCAGCCCACACGTTGAAATATTTTCAGCCGTGGGGAACTGAACTCCCTGGTGAGAGCGGCTCCTGAGAGATCCCGCCACCATTTTAAAAGGGTGCCCCGATCCTCAAATGAGCTTGATGGTCTCCCACACCTCCCATCCATGGGCAACGCCATTCCCCCTACAGATATGGGCATTACCCCCCCCCCCCAAGTGAAGAAACCCCACCATGCAGTTGCTGAGTGCCTACTGGTGCCCCCCCCCCTTTTCAGGCCCCCCCCAACCTCGCTTTCAGCACTCCCCCTTCATCCCCCAACCATTTATGAGGCCCCTTCATACCCCCCTTCCCCCACCCTTCATACTCGCCCTTCATATCCACCTCACCCCATCCTTTCAAGGCCATGACCCCCTCCTACCCGATTTGGGACTCTCCCGTGAGCTGGGCGCGATGCTGTGATAGAATCACGTCCTTATACTCTTCAGCCCACCACAGTGTGGGGAGGGTGAGCTTTCATTTCTCTTGCCCCTTAACCCTGTGATTCCCTCCCTAAATCACTTTGTGTCTCTTCCTCTCACCTTTAAACTGCTTCTTAAAACATCCATTTGACTAATCTTCCAATCCAGCCATCTCCTCATGTGGCTCAGCGTCAATTTTTGCTGATTAATATTCGGCTGAAGCACTTCGGGATGTGCATTCTGTTTAAAGTAAATCCTGTTTCGGTAGTTCACCTGAATTTCTTTCTGAAATTTGTTTTCCTCTCAAGAGGTAAGTCACTGGATCTTCCTCAGATAGTGGATGCCGAGTTTTTGAATGTTTTTAAGGCGGAGCTGGATAGATTCTTATTTAATGAGAGGGTGAAAGGTTATCGGGGTAGTCAGGAATGTGGGGATGAGATTACAATCAGGTCAGCCATGATCTTATTGAATGGTGGAGCAGGCTCGAGGGGCCGAATGGCCTCCTCCTGCTCCTAATTTTTATGTCCGTATTGTAATGATGCATATTCACAGACTTCATTAGAAACACAAAAGATATTTATTAATAAGAAAAACTATAGAGAGGCCAGCAGCCCAGGACCACCCTCGAGCAGCCCACCCAGCCCCGACATGTCTCTTTGATGCCTTCTGCCTAAGAGAGGACTCCACCCCCTGGAGTGATTTCCCATTCTTTGTCCCAATTAGTCCCCTAAGCCAGGTGACCCTCTTCTTCTGTGTTGCCCTTAAAGGGACAATCCCCACAAATCACCACACGTATGTTCTTTTATCCCCCAACCTAACTAAAATACATCCTTATCTTTCAGCCTGTAGTTGATCTGAAGGCCATACACTCTTTATTGATGCTTTTTGATCTGCTGTGGCTTCCAAGTGTTATACTGTTTAATTTCAACATTCCATTTTTGTCTTTCCCCTTTAGGCTGCAGTATTCCCTGTAATTGAATTAAATTGGCATGTCAGGGCAAGTACAGAAATCTAATATTCTAATGCATGTTTACTCTACCCTTATAACACTCTCCATGGGAAATAAACATTTGGCACATTCGAGCAAAGGTTGAGCAAAATACATTAAATGCAAAATTTAAAAACTGCAAAATGATTTCACAACCTTAAAGCAAAGACTGTGTAATCCAACAGTTTGATGAGGATGTGTAGCAATGTTTTATTAAAATTAACCCCCAAAATACCAGAGTAAACCTATGTCTGCTCTCAAAAATATATGAAGTGAAGGCGACTTACCTCATAGCTGACTGGGTTAATAATAGTCGAGTCAACCTTGTAGGAAAGAAAGAAAGAAAGATTTAGGGTGGTATTTTCCGACCCCGCCCAACGGCAGGATTGTCCAGTCCTGTAAGTTTATAAGCAAATTTATAAAGCACCTTTCAAAGGCTGGGATTTTCTGGCCTTCTGCAGTTGGTTTTCAGATGGAGGCTGCCAGAGGGATCTTCCAGTCCTGTCAGTGGCAATGGCCATTTGCGTTCCTTGCTGGCCACGCCGCTTGGGAACCTGCTGCAGGTGCGCAAGGTGGGACGCGGCGTGTGGAGTTTCATAAGGCTCGGGGAATTCGTAGTAAGTAAAATTAAACAACATTTATTTCACAACATCTGCATGAGTACTGGTACAACCTCACCAGGTACTCTCTCCTGTCAGTCAGTTCCAGATTGGCCGACCTTTTATGCAAGTACGGGTAAGCTACCCCGCTCCTAGTGGGGGAGCTCGCACTCCCCAAGGAAAATGGGGAAAACAGTCATCCATCAACTCACTGTATCCCCTGTGCTGGTTGTTACCGGGGAGGTGGTGGGAGGGGGCTTGCCATCAGCAGGATTGGAAAATCCTGGTTTAGGGCTGGTTTAGCACAGTGGGCTAAACAGCTGGCTTGTAAAGGAAACAAGGCCAGCAGCGCGGGTTCAATTCCCGTATTAGGCTCCCCGAACAGGCGCCGAAATATGGCGACGAGAGGTTTTCACAGTAACCTCATTTGAAGCCTACTTGTGACAATAAGCAATTTTCATTTCATTTCAAAATCCTTCCAACAGGACGAGCCAGAAAATCCCATCCAAAACCTCCGCATGTCCCAAAGCACTTTATTGCCAATGAAGCACTGTTGAGTTATAGTCACTGTTTCAACATAGGGAAAAGACTTACTCAGCTAATGTAGAATTAATTCATCTTATCCAGAGTGGCAATTAAACTGCAAATTGGTGTCAGTACACCTAGATGTAGACTTACATGGATATATATACATATAAGATAGGAGTAGGAGGAGGCCTTTTGGCCCTTCAAGGCTGCTCCGCCATTTATCACAATCATGGCAGATCATCTAACTCAATAGGCTTATCCTGCTTTCTCCCCATCGCCTTTGATCCCATTCTCCCCAAGTGCTATATCTAGCTGCCTCATGAATATATTTAATGTTTTAGCATCAACTACTTCCTGTGGTAATGAATTCCACAGGCTCACCGTTCTATGGGTGAATAAATGTCTCCTCATCTCTGTCCGAAATGGTTTACCCTGAATCCTCAGGCTGTGACCCCCTGGTTCTCGACACACCCACCATTGGGAACATCGTCCCTGCATCTACCCTGTCTAGTCCTGTTAGAATTTTATAAGTCTCTATGAGATCCCCCCTCATTCTTCTGAACTCCAGCAAGAACAATCCCAACCTAGTCAATCTCTCCTCCTATGACGGTCCCGCCATCCCTGGAATCAGTCTGGTAAACCTTTGTTGCACTCCCTCGAGAGCAAGAACATCCTTCCTCAGAAAAGGAGATCAAAACTGCACACAATATTCTGGGTGTGGCCTCACCGAGGCCCTGTATAATTGCAGCAACACATCCCTGCTTCTGTACTCGAAATGTCTCTCAATGAAGGCCAACATACCATTAGCCTTCTTTACCGCCTGCTGCACCTGCATGCTTACCTTCAACGACTGGTGCACAAGGACACCCAGGTCCCGCTGCACACTCCCCTCTCGCAATTTACAACCATTCAGGTAGTAATCTGCCTTCCTGTTTTTGCTTCCAAAGTGAATAACCTCACACTTAATCAAATTATGCTGCATCTGCTATTGATTTGCCCACTCGCCCAACCTTTCCAGATCATGCTGTAGGATCCCTGTATCCTCGTCACAGTTCACCCTTCCACCCAACTTGGTATCATCTGCAAACTTTGAGATATTACATTTTGTTCCCTCATCCAAATCATTAATATATAGGGGGCGATTCTCCAAAATGGAGACCAAGTGTTCGCGCCGTCGTGAACACCATCGCGTTTCACGATGGCGTGAAACGGGCCCGGGTACGACCGATTCAGTCCCCCACAGGGGGCCAGCACGGCACTGGAGCGGTTCACGCCGCTCCAGCCTCCCTTCCCGGCGCCAAATGAGCGCCGCGCCAATCCGCGCATGCGCAGTTGGGCCGCGCCAACCTGCGCATGCGCGGGGGACTTCTTCAGTGCGCCGGCCCCGACTCAACATGGCGTCGGTGTACAGGGGCCGGCTGCGCAACAAAGTAGGCTGGGGGGGGGGGGGAAGAGGCCGGCCCGCCGATCGGTGGGCCCTGATCGCGGGTCAGACCCCATCGGAGGTCCCCCTCGGTGAAGGATCGCTTTTACCCGCCCCACAGGCAGAGTTCCCGCCGGCAGCGACCAGGGGTGAACGGCACCGGCAGGACTCTGTCGTATCCGCGTGGCCGCTCGCCCATCCGGGCCGGAGAATCGGCGGCCATGCCGATTCCAGCAGCCCACGGCCGGCGCTGTGTCAAACGCGCCGCCGCAAATGGCACCGATTCTCCGCACCTCGGAGAATCGCGTGCCGGCGTCGGGGCATCATGGCGCAGTCGCGGCGATTCTCCGGCCCGGCGCGGGGCTCGGAGAATCGTCCCATATTGTGAATAGCTGGAGTCCAGCTAAAATTTGAAAAGGACCCATTAATTCCTATTCTTTGTTTCCTCGCTGCCAACCAGTTTTATATCCACCTCAATACACTTCCCCCAATCCCATGCGCTTTAATTTTGCACAATAATCTCTTATGCGGGACTTTGTTAAACACCTTCTGAAAGTCCAAATATACCACATCCACTGGCTCCCCCTTGTCAACTGTACTGGTTACATCTTCAACGAATACCAACAGATTCGTCAAGCATGATTTCCCCTTCATAAATCCATGGTGACTCTGACTGATCCTGTCACTGCTTTCTAAATGTTCTGCTATAAAGTCTTTGATAATGGATTCAAGAATTTTCTCCACTACCGATGTTAGGCTTACTGGTCTATAATTCCCTGCTTTCTCTCTACCTCCCTTTTTGAATATCGGAGTGACGTGAGCTACCCTCCAATCTGCAGGGACAGTTCCAGAGTCTATGGAATCCCGGAAGATGACCACCAATGCATCCACTATTTCCAGAGTCACCTCCTTAAGCACTCTGGGATGCAGATTCTCAGGCCCTGCGGATTTATTCGCCTTCAATCCCATCAATTTTCCCAGCACCATTTCTCTACCACTGTTGATCTCCATCAGTTCTTCCCTCTATTAAACCTTCATTCTCCAACATTTCTGGTATCTGATTTGTTGTGTCCCCTTTTGTGAAAGCAAAACCAAAGTATGTATTCAATTGCTCAGCATTTCTTTGTCCCTTATTATGCATTCCCCTGTTTCTGTCTGTAGGGGGCCTACATTTGTCTTTACCAATCTCTATCTCTTCACATATCTATAGAAACTCTTAGTGTCAGTCTTTATGTTCCCTACAAGCTTACTTTCGTACTATATTTTGCGTATTCTTAATCAATCCTTTCGTCCTTCTTTGCTGATTTCTAAACTGCTCCCAACCCTCAGACCTATTATTTTTCTTGGCCAATCTGTATGCTTCTTCCTTGGATCGGAAACTATTTCTAATTTCCTTTATAAACCATGGATTGGCCCTCTTACCCATTTTGCTTTTGTGAATTAGCTGTGCTTCTGATTGCTTCCCTGCTCCCTTTTTTGGCAAGTATGATTGTGCTTAGGCATCATATAGGATATATAGCACAGAAACATTGGGCGGAGATGTTGGGTGAGGAGAAGGTGAAGTTGAGCTGTCATGTATTCCACCATCAAAAACTTTTTGACATTTACTGTGAGGTCTTATAAAAGAAGCATAACCACTTGGCCCGAGGTTACAGGCGGAATGACGGTGCCTATGGAGCCACACCCGAGTACATCAGCCACTTGAAGAGATGAGAGAGAAAATCAGAGAGGCGAGATGGTGTGACTAGAATCTGGCAAGAATACGCCTAGGGCAGCAACAGCAGAATTATTTCACTGGACTTGTCTGGAGACAGACAACCTTAACCATTCTCTGTAACCGATGACAAGAAGGTTTGGTGTGCAGGTAGGGTTAAAATGGAAAGTGCGTCCTGCCCTCCAGCTTCACTCATGGTGTTCATCGTTTTAATTAGCAGCCTAGCAACCCGCCAGCCAATCCGGGAGCTCCAGCCGATCATCAGGCCCTCATTAACATTCCATTTGCCGATGATCCAACCTATATGGGACGAAGGTTGGTTTGGAGGGGCTGAAAGACTGGCAGCATAGAAGGGGAACGCCCATCTCACTTATGTCCTGGCAGATATCTAATTCCAAAACCACAGCCCCTAGGGTCAGTGGCAGGGCAAATTAGCAGGTTAAAGTTGCACTCGCACTCCCACCCCCTCAAAAGGGTTCGCAGATTTTCTGGACTTATACGTAAGTTGTGGTTTAACATTTTCCCCCCATTTTCAGCAGTTGAATTAACCAAATGTATGGGCCTTCTGTTCCATGTATAGCTAAGGGGCGCGATTCAGCGAACGCATTGCGCCCTGAATAGCGGGAGAAAGCAAAATCGAGATTCGCACCAAACAGTTTTGCGATTCACCCGACCCGCACCCAATGGCAAATTCTAGATCACGCCCACAAATGTCGAGAATATCATTGACTCTCATTTGCATTCATTTCAATCTCATTCACGAAATAAAAGTTGAATGCAGCAAACTCCCGGGAATTACCAGTCTCCCCAAAAACGTGAAGCTGGCACAATGACTACTGAGGGAAACTGAGGAGCTGAGTAGCCATTTCCATTTTTCGGCATGCAGCTCAAGGGCCCCAGAGCTGCTGCCCCAATGTTTGCGGGAGGAGGAACCCGAGGTGTGTGGCTCTGCGCTGTTGGAAGGTTCGGGTGATAGCTGTGACACCTCGCCGGTAGTCTCCTCGGAGCTCTCCTTGAGGTGGTCTCTTATCATAGAATTTACAGTGCAGAAGGAGGCCATTTGGCCCATCGAGTCTGCACCGGCTCTTGGAAAGAGCACCCTACCCAAGGTCAACACCTCCACCCTATCCCCATAACCCAGTAACCCCACCCAACACTAAGGGCAATTTTGGACACTAAGGGCAATTTATCATGTCCAATCCACCTAACCTGCACATCCTTGGACTGTGGGAGGAAACCGGAGCACCCGGAGGAAACCCACGCACACACGGGGAGGATGTGCAGACTCCGCACAGACAGTGACCCAAGCCGGAATTGAACCTGGGACCCTGGAGCTGTGAAGCAATTGTGCTATCCACAATGCTACCGTGCTGCCCCCTCTTGGGTGATGGGGTGGAGGGGTGTGAATCAGGGGCTCCGGATGACCCGGCCTTACCTGATGGTGATCCTGCGAGACAATGGACATGTGGTCAATGAGAGGGAAGGATCATTTTGTCTGACATGAACTACTCACTTGAGAAAGGTCATTTTGCGAAGGTCAATGAATCCTCATCTCTCTGGCACAGGCCAACCTTGCTTCGGTGACTGCTCTCTCCTCGGGCAACACCGCAATTTCCAGGGGCCTGTCCCTCATGGGGAGTGAAGGCTCCCCCTGCCTTGGCCATTATTACGGGCTATCTTCTCCTGCGGGGGCAAAGTGAGCCGCACACATGGTGGGTTGGGAGGTCTATGGCAGGTGGCATGTGTGGGCAGCACACCTGGACTTGCAGGGGTTGTGCTGGTGGACACCAAGGGGTTCTGAGGAACAAGCTTGAAGATCAGGTGTGGGGCGCATGTGAGGTGTCAGCCAGCCGACTGGGGGAAAGGAGGGTTTTGGGGGGAATTTGAGAGATGGATGGTGGAATAGATGCCAGGAGAGAGGTGGTAATTTACCCTTGCAGCTCGGTGGAGGTTATTGGTTTTCTTCTGGCATTGGAAGGTGGTCCTTCTTGTCATGCTACCCGAACTGACAGCCACTGCCACTGCCTCCCAGGCAGCATTGCTGACCCTGCTGCTTGTCCTGCAATCCCTCGGTGGAACAGGGTGGTTCGCCTCTCATCCACAGCATTGAGAGGCCTTGTGAGGTCGACATCCCCAAAGAGGGGAGCAGGTCTGTGCGTTGCTATGCTTGTGTGTTGACTGAGAGCGAGTGGTGAGGGCGCATTTAAAAGCACCTCCACCTTGTTAGCGGCGAGAAGCTGAGGCACGAGTTGGACGAATCAGCTGGCGAGGGTGCCAGTAAGGTTGAGAAACATGTGGGGCTCATTTTTGACTCTAGGTGCTCTTGAATACCGGCCACAATCTCACCAACATGGCTGCCACGAAACACCCCGCCGAATGCGCCCAAAACCGGACTTTGACATTTTTCAGTGGAATTGGCTCAAGATATTTTGCAGCATTCTGGGGTTGCCAACCCTCCAGGATTGGCCAGGAGTCTCCAGGAATTTAAGATCAATCTCCAGGCCACTGCTGTGTGCAACCCTGGAGAACAAAATCATTGGGACATTAAAAAAAGATGATTTATTTTTAATTTTCTTTGAACATTTCTCTTTATCAGATATAAAAATATTGGAAGTGGGGGAGGAGAAAAGGGTGTTTGTCTAACTGTTGCACACTGTCCAGTTGAGTAATGATTCCATTTGCTTTCCAATTGGTGAAGGAAGACATGGTACATAACAAGCATTGACGTGTTGGCCGACTAATGGCTGGAGCATGGAGGCAAGCCATGTCATCAAACCTCCAGGAATACATTTAGTCACAGTTGGCAACCCTAGTCCAGAACGCAGAAAGTCAGACAATGGACTTCTATTCCAAAGTGTTTGTGGAAAGACGTGCTTGTTAGATGAACTGGACATTCTGAATTGCCCCTCTGTGTACCCGAACAGGCGCCAGAGTGTGGCGACTAGGGGATTTTCACAGTAACTTCATTGCAGTGTTAATGTAAGCCTACTGGTGTCACTAATAAAGATTATTATTATTTAAAAAATACATTGCATCATTAAGATGTAGCACCACCATCAGAAGCATGTTATCCTGGCAAAGTAATACGCACACTCCTTCTGCTTCTCTCTGTTAAGGAGGATGATAATGAAATCTCCTCTCCAGGCGTACAGAGCCTCTGTGACCACCTTCTCCCTAACACAGTGATGGAGTGGCAAATTTCAAGATGTCTGCTGCACCAGCCTGGAAGGATCTACTGGAGTAGACATTCAGGACCACAGTCACCTTGACCATCACCAGGTTAAGCTTGCTCAACTCTGAGTGTGCAGGTCTGGTTTCGAGACGTGACACTTTTCTGTAACCATTTCTTTGTTGAATCACAGCCTCCTGGCTTAGCTGTATGGAGGGGACGTTCACCCTGAAGATGAGAGGTGGGTAATATTGCGTCATGGGTTGGTTTGTTGTCTCAATGATGAGATCTCGAGGCATGTATGTTGAAACATGAACCATTTATTGTTAATCTTCAACTATGTACAGATCCCAGTTACTTGCATGCACTGTGCTGCGGTCTCCATACAGGCTGCTTCCATAAGACCATAAGACATAGGAGCGGAAGTAAGGCCATTCGGTCCATCGAGTCCACTCCACCATTCAATCATGGCTGATTTCAACTCCATTTACCCGCTCTCTCTCCATAGCCCTTAATTCCTCGAGAAATCAAGAACTTATCAACTTCTGTCTTAAAGACACTCAACGACCCGGCCTCCACCACCCTCTGTGGCAATGAATTCCACAGACCCACCACTCTCTGGCTGAAGAAATTTCTCCTCATCTCTGTTCTAAAGTGACTCCCTTTTATTCTAAGGCTGTGCCCCCGGGTCCTAGTCTCCTCTGCTAATGGAAACAACTTCCCTACGTCCACCCTATCTAAGCCATTCATTATCTTGTAAGTTTCTATTAGATCTCCCCTCAACCTCCTAAACTCCAATGAATATAATCCCAGGATCCTCAGACGTTCATCGTATGTTAGGCCTACCATTCCTGGGATCATCCGTGTGAATCTCCGCTGGACCCGCTCCAGTGCCAGTATGTCCTTCCTGAGGTGTGGGGCCCAAAATTGCTCACAGTATTCTAAATGGGGCCTAACTAGTGCTTTATAAAGCTTCAGAAGTACATCCCTGCTTTTATATTCCAAGCCTCTTGAGATAAATGACAACATTGCATTTGCTTTCTTAATTGTGGACTCAACCTGCAAGTTTACCTTTAGAGAATCCTGCTTCGAGAGTGTTCTCTCGGGCCTATTGCCATGTGACTCTATACATCATACTGTGGGCGGTGTTATTAACCTTTGCTCTGCCGAGAAACTTTACATTACAATGGCATGCAGGCACGCACAACACCATACAACAGTTAAGGCCCCCTGCTAAGGACCTTCCTCCTCCTTCCTTCATGAACAGCACGTCTTCTCTACTGCATCTACTCCACCTCTCTCTAATACTCAGCCATAGGGAGGCAACAACTACTGCTCATGACTGGGAGCAAGTGGTGCATTCAGCAGCCTTGTAGTAGCAACCAGCACCTTCCCCACATCCTCTACCAATTTTATGGACTATTTCAAATGCCCAGATAGAACATAGAACATACAGTGCAGAAGGAGGCCATTTGGCCCATCGAGTCTGCACCGACCCACTTAAGCCCTCACTTCCACCCTATCCCCGTAACCCAATAACCCCTCCTAACCTATTTGGACACTAAGGGCAATTTAGCATGACCAATCCACCTAACCTGCACGTCTTTGGTCTGTGGGAGGAAACTGGAGCACCCGGAGGAAACCCACGCAGACACAGGGAGAATGTGCAGACTCCGCACAGACAGTGACCCAGGAGGGAATCGAACCTGGGACCCTGGCGCTGTGAAGCCACAGTGCTATCCACTTGTGCTACCGTGCTGCACAAAGACCTTCCACAAGTTCTGCAAGAGCCAATAGAAAGTAGTAAGCACTGACTTACAAGTTGAATGACGATATCTTATCGAAAGCACTGATAGGTGGGGGCCATGTGCTCTTGAACGCAAGTTCTTCTGTAAGTAAGGACGTCCCACTTTGAGATTGAGCATTGGCTAGAGTGGAGGGGTTGAAAATGGCAGGTCGTTTTGCCAAATCAGCATTAGACACTGACTGACATCACTGCTCAGCATATGTTCCGTTTATGGTCGTAATGCCTGTTTCAATGCCTTCCACTAATATGATTGGCTGCTCATTCACTGAGCAAAGGAGGAATCTGGAGCCAGTCTTTCTTCAACAGGTTTAACGTAGGTTTATACACAAAACCCAGAAAGCTCAGCCACAGACCCCCTTTTCCTCTCCCCACAGTTGGAGACCTGTTTTCGTATATACTACAGAAAAATACCCATACCTTTCCCCGGTTAGTAACAGCTGCACTCACTTGGTGCTAGAGCAACCAATTCACTGTGACAGGATTGCAACATTAACATCAACAACATGGCGTTGGCCATCAACTGCGTCATAAGCGGTGGAGAGCGGTGCGGAAGCCATTGTTCGCTCCAGCACCAGACCTACTGGAGCTATAAAACTGAATTTTTGAGCATTAATCCTTATTATTTACCAGCCTTGAATATGTTTCTGTGAATTGTTTCTGTGTTTATGCCCAGCTGTGACATCTAAATTGTATTAAATGTTGCTCACCTAGTTTTCCTGGCAGCTGTTCATTGATCTTATCGACATTATCTTTTGTACTTCACAGCCAAGACTGGCTTTTGCTGCAAATATCTCTCCACCTCAGTTGTGCAATAACACGTTTTTCTATTCCTAGGAATTAAGTGGGTTCTCCAGAGTGTCAAGAAAATCATTTTGAATATTGTTTATGTATGCAGTACAGAAGGGCCCCATCAAATAGAACTGAATAGAGAAGGGCCGAAATTCCCTGGCTGTTGCGATTCACTTTTCCCGCCGGCAGCATACCCCTGCCAGCAGGTTCCCGACGGCGAGGGGTGGCTTCAATGGATAATTCTATTGACAAGCGGCGAGAGTGTAGAATCCCACCACCAGCCTTGGAGGACCGGAGAATCCAGCACCTGGTTTAGAGTTATTTTTAATGATGGAGTAAAAAGCCAAGGTATAATACCATTGTTCATTTAGTCACCTTTATTCACTGTTTATAATCATATTTTGCCTTTTTAAACATAAATTTATGTTTTCATGTCAAACAACTTACAAAAGATAACTATCCAAACCCCTCCCTGTGAATCTGAGCAATGATAATGCAGACATCTTCACACATTTTAAAGAAAAACTAGGCAGTGATAGGAGTTAGGCCTGAGGCTGTGCGCCGGGCTGGACATTACTTGAAATTTGACTTGTAGACCACATACAGATAAATCAGGAACAGATTTGAGGAAATTCTCTGTACTTCCAATGACAATCCAAAGCCGGTACCTAAATTTCTGATGTGATTCATGACCGGCAGGGTGATTTCGCTAAAATATGTCAAAGCTCGATCAAAGGGGGTTGTTACAAACAAATCCATTCTGTCTGTAACCATCATTAATGTCCCTTAGTTGATTCTGAAGCCAGAAATTCTGATTCTTTTCCATTTAACATGCCAGATGGGGGCGAATCGCAGTTTATTAGAGGTAATACATTGTGATTCCCATCACAGCGACACAGGTGGAAAGCAGGGCACTGGAGCTCTTGACTGAAGTTGAAGCACTCACTTTGGCAACTGAAATAAAGAAACACATTCTAAATAATCACCCCCTACTGCATCCTTCAATCTTTTTCAAGCCAGAATTATATTTAGTGTAAAGCAATAGCCGGGATTTTCCACCCCTGTTTTCAGTGGGTGGGAAAACTGGCGGTGTGTGGAAAATCCAACGAGAATCCCCAAATGGCTTTTATGCCAACAGGATTTCCCATTCAGATTGTCCGCACCCCATGCCGATGACGTAATGAGGTTCCCTCCATGAAAGGTCGTAAACCCCATTGCCATATATTTAAAATCATTAATGGGGTTTCCCGCTGTATTAGAACCATAGAAAAGATACAGCACAGAAGGGGGGCATTCAGCCCATCTTGTCCATGCCGGCCCAAAGACTCCCAGGTGTTCTTTCTGCACATGGCCCATAGCCCTGCAGCTTACAGAATTAAGGTGCAGATCCAGGTACCTTTCAAAAGTGTTTAGAGTCCCTGGCTCCACTGCCAACTCAGGCAGCGAATTCCAGACACCCACCACCCTCTGCATAAAAAAGATTTTCCTCTTGTCCCCTCTAATCCTTCTGCCATTTAGCTTGAATTTATGACTCCTGGTTTTTGAACTCTCTGCTAAGGGAAACTACTCTATCTCTACCCCTCACAATTTTGTATACCTCAATCATGTCACCTTCAGCCTCTTCTGTTCCACGGAAAACAACCCCATCCTCTCCAATCTCCCCTCGTAGCTACAATTCTCCAGCCCTGGTAAATTCAAGTAGATCTTCTCTGAACTCTCTCCAGAGCAATTACACTCTTCTTGTAATGTTGTGACCAGAACTGAGCACTATACTCCAGTTGTGGCCTCACCAGTCTTATACAGTTCCATCATTACATCGCTACCTTTGCATTCTATATCTCTGCCAATGAAGGAGAGCATTCCATGGGCACAATCATCTGGTCTCGTTACACTCATGCTCGAGCGTAACAGGGCTGGTGAATAGCAGGAGAGGCCAATAAAGGGAACTGCGCCAGGCACCAGTTTGCGATGCAACTGGCCCGCTCCAATAGGCGAATTCGGAATCTCGCCGTAGCTTGGCGAGAAACCAATTATCACCACTGAAGCCCTTTTTCCATACAATTAACGAGGGCCACCCATCATCCAACTGTCTCCCATCATTCACCGGCCTCCCCAGCAAGTAGTCATGCTGGCGCCGATTAGTACTTCTTTAGGAAAACGGGAAACTGACGGAAGGGCTGCTATAGGGAGCCGAGGAGGTGAGTAGCCATCTTTGCTCATAGACAAAGAGCCCGGGGGCGCTGGGCTTTCTGCCCCTGAGCTCGATGGGGGACCCTCAGTTGAGGGTGGGGGGGACCCTCCGCAGGGGTGCACAGCCATGGGAGGGAGGGGGACGCTGGGGCAGGGGTGCAGCAGGTGGGAAACCTCTCTCTGCACCTCCATGCCAATCCCTGGATTGTGTGTACCCATTCCGGGGGCAACCCTTGTCCCTGCACCGCCATGGGAGGGGGAGGATGCTGGGGGGGGCGCAACAGGGGGGCGACCTCTCTCTGCACCTCCATGCCAATCCCTGGCTTGTGTGTACCCATTCCGGGGGCAATGCTTGTCCCTGCCCGTCTGCCCCCGGACAATAACCCCCACCGGCTGACGAGGCCTCCGGCCGTGCAGCTGAAGGCTATTGCCAATAGGGAATTGGCAATCATGGTTAACTGAGCACTTCACACAAAAGTGTAATCCTGTGTGTGGGCGAGCCATGTAGTATGCAGGAGTCATTGCCTGGCTTCCCAAACAGACCGTGGTGCCTGGACATTATACCTGAACACTGAGGGAGGCAATATCACACATGCAGCAGCCACCATCCCAACACCCAAGGAATGGGGCACAGCTCCAGCGACATGTCCACGGCCGGAGGGTGGGTGAGTGCCCAGGAGAGAGGGTCAGCACGCGGTCTGGGTGGTGTCTTGAGTAGGTACAGGGTCTGGGGCCTAGTGAGGGGAGCCCGCTGAGGCCAGTGGTATTTGGAAATGCCATTCCGAGTAGGGTGGTGGGAGAGTAATCAATGGGGGAATGGAGGGCCCTGGGGTGTCAGTCTAACACCCTCTGCCAATGCCGTACAGATATTGAATGCTGTGGCAAGGATGTTGGATGCAGAGGTTACCCTAGTGATGCTGGGTCTACGCAATGTGGCCAGACACCGGAGAAGGCGGCAGCAGCAGCATCTGCAGATGTTCAAGGTGAAGGACCATGTGCCGGATCCCGTCCCACATCCTGAGGACCCGGCCCATCAAGCCAGAGAGGGACCCAGAGGGCTCAGGGTGTACAGGCGTCGCTGGTCAATCGAACAAATGACGGACAGCATGTGCCGCAGGAGTCTATGCATCAACAAGGAGATAGTGCAATACCTGTGCCTTATCCTCGCGGACTTGGCACCACGTGGAGGAGGAGGACACCCGCTCCTGGTGGCCATCAAGGTCACTGCAGCCCTAACCGTTTATGCCACGGGATCATTCCAGAGCTCGAGTGGGGACCTGTGTGGTATCACACAGGCCACATCCCACAGGTGCATTCGACAGGTCACGAATGCCCGAGTGGAAAACCACACTGTTTTTGACAGTCCCAACAGAATGCCTGGGCAGCAGGTTTCTCCACACTCGCCGGGATGCCCCAGGTCCAGGGAGTCATAAACGCCACGCATGTTGCCCTGCGCTCACCGGGCCATCTGGGGGTGCCCTACGTTAACCAAAGAGGGTTCCACTCCCTCAACATACACCTCGTGTGCGATCACCAGATGCAGATAGTGCATGTGTGTGCCCTCTTCCCGGGGGGCGTGCACAATAGCTACATCCTGGGGCAGTCAGTCATCCTTGCACTCTTCGAGGAGCACCCCAGGATGAGGCTGCCTCTTGGGGGATAAGGGATGTCCGCTGAGGACCTGGCTAATGACACCAGTACGGAAGCCGGAGACTGAAGCGGAGACCCGGTACAACGAGGCCCATGCAGCCATCCGGGCTGTAATTGAGTAGTGCATCGGACTCCTCAAGATGTGGTTTCAATGCCTTGACCGCTCCAGAGGTGCCCTCCAGTATACCACCCGGAGGGTCGCCCGCTTTGTTGTGGTCTGGTGTGTCCTCCACAACCTCGCACAGCAGCGGGGTTACGAGCTGGAGGTCGGTGATGAGGAACATGTGGCCACCTCTGAGGAGGAGGGGGCCTGGATCGAGGATGATGAGGATACGCCGGACCAGCAGGGGACGGAGGATGAGGCTGGGGAGGAATCTGAGGCCCAGCCGGAGGCTGCAGGACAGGCGGCGGCGGTGAGGGACCTGCAAGCGCGGAGTTCCAAGGAGGCCCTCATACTGGCCTGATTCATCTAGGACATGGCCTGGTCCATCGTCGCATTTTTAATTACCCACCACTCCCATTTCCCACCCTCCCAGGGTATGTGTCACATCACTCCAGGGTGCTGGGACAGTGTCGGCACTGTCAGCGGGTCACTGTCGAGGGCAGGGGGGTGATGATAACCTGCAAAGAGCTGGGCGCTGGTGCTCCTCAATCTATGCCATAATCTGACCCCTACCTGTGTGCTGAGTGCTCGCTCACACCCATCACCTGCACGTGGTGATGCATTGTGGAAGAAAGTGACAGAGGCTGCCTACTGGTTGTGCACAAGGGTGTTTAGTGTTCAATATATGCCCCACTCTCCTGATGGTGCAGCTCCCCCACCCCCTCATCCTTTATCTACCCCGTTCCCCCCACCCCCGGTGCCCTCCATGATTCTCGCTGTGCTTTGCCCTCCTAGCTCTACCACTAGGTCAATTTGTGTCCCCAGGAAGCACATCAGAGCTGGAGGCAGCCAGCTGCCTACCTCGTCCCAGGCAGCATTGTCTGTCCTGCGGCTCACCCTCCGGGACCCTTGGGGGAACAGGACATCCTCCTGGCCTCCACCACATCCAGGAGCCTCCCCATGTCATCATCCCCGAATCTTGGAGCCGATCTCCTCGGCGCTATTGTTGTGAGCTGGCTGGGGTTGGCTGAGCAAGTGCAGCTTAAATGCTGCTCGACATTGTTACCAGGGAGCTGGCGAGTCCCGGCGAATCAGCTGGCGAGCCGGCATTCGGGGCAAGAAGCATGCGAAGCCGCGTTAAGTGGACCAATTAACGTTGAATAGTGTTGCCGGCCTTACTGGGCTTAGCGCCAGTAAACTAGTGGCAATTCATGCTCATTACAGCACTTGGAAATTTCTCCGGAGTATCGCGTCACATATTTCTTCTTTGCAACCTTATCTACCTGCTACCTTTAGGGAGCTGTGTATTTGCACACCAAGATCTTTCACTTAGACCATAAGACAATAAGATATGGGAGCAGAATTAGCCCATTTAGTCCATCAAGTTTGTTCTGCCATTTGACAGTGACTGATATGTTCCTAATTGCCATTCTCCTGCCGAAGACCATAAGATATAGGAACAGAATTAGGTCATTTGGCCCATCGAGTCTGCTCCACCATTCAGTCATGGCTGATATGTTTCTCATCCCCATTCTCCTGCCTTCTCCCCGTAACTCCTGATCCCCTTATTAATCAAGAACCTATCTATCTCTGTCTTAAAGACACTCAATGACTTGGCCTCCACAGACTTCTGTGGCAAAGAGTTCCACAGATTCACCATCTACTGGCTGAAGAAATTCCTCCTCATCTCTGTTTTAAAGGAGCATCCCTTTAGTCTGAGGCTGTGTCCTCTGGTTCTAGTTTCTCCTGTTAGTGGAATATTCCTCTCCACATCCACTCTATCTAGGCCTCTCAGTATTCTGTAAGTTTCAATAAGATCCCCCCCCACTCATTCTTCTAAACTCCATCGAGTACAGACCCAGAGTCATCAACTGCTCCTCATATGACAAGTCCTTCATACCGGCCAGCACAGTAGCATAGTGGTTAGCACAATTGCTTCACAGCTCCAGGGTCCCAGGTTCGATTCCCGGCTTGGGTCACTGTCTGTGCGGAGTCTGCGCGTTCTCCCTGTGTGTGCGTGGGTTTCCTCTGGGTGCTCCGGTTTCCTCCCACAGTCCAAAGATGTGCAGGTTAGGTGGATTGGCCATGCTAAATTGCCCTTAGTGTCCAAAATTGCCCTTTGTGTTGGGTGGCGTTACTGGGTTATGCGGATAGGGTGGAGGTGTAGGCTTGGGTAGGGTGCTCTTTCGAAGAGCCGGTGCAGATTCGATGGGCCGAATGGCCTCCTTCTGCACTGTAAATTCTATGATTCTGGGGATCATTCTTGTGAACCTCCTCTGAACTCTCTCCAAGGCTAACACATCCTTTCTTAGATACGGGGCCCAAAACTGCTCACAATATTCTGAATAAGGTCTGACCAGATCCTTACACAGCCTCAGAAGCACATCCCTGGTCTTGTATTATAGGCCTCCCAACATGAATGCTAACATTGTATTTGCCTTCTTAACTGCCAACTGAACCTGCATGTTAACCTTAAGAGAATCCTGAACTAGGATTTATAAGTCCTTTTGTGCTTCTGATTTCCGAAACTTTTTCCCATTTAGAAAATAGTCTATGTCTCTATTCCTCCTACCAAAGTGCATAACCTCACATTTTCCACATTGTATTCCATCTGCCATTTCTTTGCCAACTCTCCCAGCCTGTCCACGTCCTTCTGCAGCCTCCCTGCTTCCTCAACACTACCTGTCCCTCTACATTATCTTTGTATCATCTGCAAAATTAGCAACAATGCCCTCAGTTCTTTCTTCCAGGTCATTAATGTATCGTGAATAGCTGTGGTCCAAACACTGACCCCTGTAGAACACCATTAGTCACCAGCTGCCATCCTGAAAAAGACCCCTTTATCCCCATTCTCTGCCTTCTGCTAGTCAGCCAATCCTCTATCCATGCCAGCACCTTGCCCCTAGCACACGGGCTCTTATCTTATTTAGCCTCCTGTATGGCACCTTGTCAAAGGCCTTATACATCATGTCCACTGGTTCTCCTTTGTATAACTTCCTCATTACCTCCTCAAAGAATTCTAACAGATTTGTCAGACATTAGCTCCCTTGACGAACCTGTGCTAACTCAGCCCTATTTTACCATGCACTTCTAGGTACTCCGCAATCTCATCTTTAATAATAGACATTATAATCTTACCAAAATTCAAAGTCAGGCTAACCGGTCTATAATTTCCTGTCTTTTGCCTCCTTCCCTTTTTTAACAGGGGTGTTACATTAGTCATTTCCCAATCCTCTGGAACCCTCTCTGCCTCCAGTAATTCCTGAAAGATTACCACCAATACCTCTACAATCTCCTCAGCTATCTCCTTCAGAACCCTGGCCCAGGTGCTTTACCCACCTTCCGACATTTCAGCTTTCCCAGCACATGGTAGCTTCACAGCTCCAGGGTCCCAGGTTCGATTCCCGGCTTGGGTCACTGTCTGTGCGGAGTCTGCACATTCTCCCCGTGGGTTTCCTCCGGGTGCTCCGGTTTCCTCCCACAGTCCAAAGATGTGCGGGTTAGGTGGATTGGCCATGCTAAATTGCCCATATCGTCCAAAATTGCCCTTAGTGTAGGGTGGGGTTACTGGGTTATGGGGATAGGGTGGAGGTGTGGACCTTGGGTAGGGTGCTCTTTCCAAGAGCCGGTGCAGACTCGATGGGCCGAATGGCCTCCTTCTGCACTGTAAATTCTATGATAATTCTATGATAAAGAGCACCCTAATCTGTAAGGAGCCGTTGCTCATTCAGAGCCCACCCCGCCAGCATGATGTTGTGGTCTTTGCATTTTTTGCATTTTTGGAAATTACATAGCGGGTGCGATCTACCCAAATGGGAACAGTCCCATAATGAGACGTTTAGCCGGGTGTTTCCCAGCATTCGGAGCACCGAGAAACCCCACGCTATAGAACGGGACTCTGTTGCAATTCGGTCAGAAACGGGGCCTTAGCGGGAAACTCTCTGATGAGGTTGCACTTAGACAGGTTTCCTGCACTACCCGCAATCCCATGCACTTTAACTTTACATAGTAATCTGTTATGTGAGACCTTGTCGAAAGCCTTCTGAAAGTCTAAATAAACCACATCCACCGATTCTCCTTGGTCAACTCTACTAGTTGCATCAAATAATTCCAGTAGATCTGTCAAGTATGATTTTCCTTTCATAAATCCATGCTGACTTGGTCTGATTACACCACTGTGTTCCAAATGCTGTGCAATGAAATCCTTGATAATGGACTGCAGCAACTTCCCTACTAATGACATTAGGCTCACTGATTTATAGTTCTTTGTGATGCACAATCAATTACTACAAAGACGTGTGGCCTCCTGTAGCTGCTACCAGAATGGGAGCAGCTCCGGTGAGCACACACATTTATATGCCGCCTACTGTGCGGAGCCAGCAGGCAGGGATTCACCTATGTACCTCTAGTACAGGAGTCTTACTGTACTACATCTAATATACATCTAATACAATAAGTAGTGACTACCACACCTTGGGCAGGATTCTCCGAAATGGAGGCAGAGTGTTTGCGCCGTTGTGAAGGCCATCGAGGTTCACGACGGCGCGAAACGGCCCCTATCCCGACCGATTCAGGGCCCGATAATGGGCTAGGAGGGGCGCCGCGTCATTTACGCACGCCAGGCCTTGGCGCCGCGTCAAGGCGGCGCCGCATACATGACGCGGCCGGCGCCGCATAACTGGCATCACCCGCGCATGCGTGGTTGCCGTCCTCTCCAAGTCCGCCCCGCAAGAAGATGTCTGACGGATCTTGCGGGGGTGCGGAAAAAACGAGGTCCTCCTTCAGAGAGGCCAGCCCGACGATCGGTGGGCACCAATCGCGGGCCAGACCCCATTTGGGACCCCCCCCCCGGTGCAGGATCCCCCCTCCCCCCCCTCCCCCGCAGGCCGCCCACCCAGCGTTCCCGCGCTGTTCCCGCAGGCAGCGACCAGGTGTGGACAGCGCCGGGGGGGAACCCGCCATTTTGGGCAGGCCGCTCGGCCCATCCGGCACTGAGAATCGCGGGGGTACCGGTGAATCGCCATTTTGGCTGTCTTGGGCGATTCACTGGACCGCACCGCGCAGAACGCGATTGTGCCGATCTGGCCGCTTCCGCGAATCGCGGGATGGCGTCGGACCGGCGTGGCGGGAAAATTTGGCAACCCAGGCGATTCTCCAAACCGGCGCGGGAGCGGAGAATCACGGCCCTTGTTTTCTCTTTACCTCCCTTTCAGAATAGCAGGTTATATTAACTACCTTCCAATCGGCACGAACCATTCCAGAGTCCAACAAATTTTGGAAAATAACCATCAATGGATCTACTACTTCTGGGGTCACTTCCGTAGCTATTGTGGGATGAAGATTCTCAAGCCCTGGAGATTTATCCCCCTTCCATCCGATGTGGCCACAGTTTCTACTCTTGCGTCAAATAGGAATAATCAACTTTTGAGTTCATCTATTTGACGGGAAAGGTTGACAAGCCAGCTAGTGCGCTGCCCTCCACTTTTCCTACCCAAGACAACACTTTGGAAAAAAATGAGAAAATTCCGTCCAGTATCTTTCAGAAACACCACGTTGCACTAAAAAGCAGCATGTTCACTTTTCAAACTGTGATTTTCTTTTACCCTTTATTTCCTTAAATGCTTCTAGTTATCCAAAATATTTCCTTAAATGCTTTTTGTGTACAATTCTACATCATTATTGATGACTGTATGGGATTGTGACACTGTGCAGGTTAACCATTTCTTTGGGTGCAATCTAACCGAATGGGAACTTTGTCCCGCTTGGACCACCCAGAAACACCATGCTGTCGAGTGGCCATATGGGTAGATTGGGGGCCTCAGTGGGGAACACATGGCCGAGACTGCACTTATCCTGTTTCTGCACTGAGGAGCTCTGCTCGCCGGAACTCCACGACGTGCTGATCTCTTGACCCCCCAATGTAACCTCAACCCCCCCCCCACAAGCCCCAATTCATCGATAATGATCACCAAGGTGAGGGGGTTAGCTATCATGCCCTTTATGTAAGTATGTAATATATATATGTCTTTTCCTCTTTATTCTCAATGATAGAACAACTTTTAAATAAACAATGTCTTCTTTACTCCCATGATATCAACCAATCCTAGGCACTGCCCAATGTCCTTGGTGTGGAGAACAAAAGATGTAAAATTCCACTTACGGTACTTGAGGGAAAAGATTCCAAGTTTAGCTGGTAATATTCCTCCTTGGAGTCCAATTCCCAGACTCATAACCTCATCCATTGTGTGTGAGTTAACCCAACACTGCACTATTTCTTGATTTTCATTTTCTTTTAGGGTTTTAAGGTTTCCTCCAAGAAGTTCACGTACGCTCAGAGCTGAGAGTTTCTGAAAGCGATAAAATGGGAGTAATGTAAGATGGTCAGTATCTTTTTTCTTTGATCAATCTTACCCTGGAGATTACACGTTGAATCACGCGGTCTGTCACTTATAGAATCATAGGATTTACAGTGCGGAATGAGGCCATTCGGCCCATCGAGTCTGCACCGGCCCTTGGAAAGAGCACCCCACTTAAGCCCACGCCTCCACCCTATCCCCATAACCCAGTAACCCCACCTAACCCTTTTGAACACTAAGGGCAATTTAGCATGGCCAATCCACCTAATCTGCACATCTTTGGACTGTGGGAGGAAACCGGAGCACCCGGAGGAAACCCACACAGACACGGGAGAACGTGCAGACTCCGCACAGACAGTGACCCAAGCCGGGAATCGAACCTAGGACCCAAAGCTGTGAAGCAACTGTGCTAACCACTGTGCTACCGTGCTGCCCTACACTTGTGGGGTGTGGTACCTCTTTGACTAAAATGAAATATAGGAGCCTTTTACTTAATTATGAATCTTCTGGAGCTGAGGATGAAGCTGGCGAAGTACATGAAGGTGAAAGGAATGAAACGTTTCACTGATAGGATGAGATGGTCATGTGAGGCTGTGTGAAGATAAATACCAGCACAGACCAGCTTATTTCTATGCTGTGAATTTAATGTTGTCCTATTGAATTCACTCACAGAACAAAAAGCACACTTAAAGTTAGCAACGATTAGTCAAAGATAACCAAGTTTATATCTGTTCCTTGGACACTATGCTCACTTTTGTGCCAATAGAAAGCTCGAGGGGGACCTGAGAGAAAGGCCTCAGGCAATAGCACAGATGGATATTGGGATCATATTTAATTTTATTTAAGTTTGGTGTATTCCTTAACAATATATAATGGCGACTTCTGGTTGCGGCAGGAATGAGCTAGCCGCACGTTTCGGCGGCTCCAGCTCCGACGGAACTTCGGGCTCTTTTAAGAGCCCCAACGGGGACTTTGCCGGCCGAAAAACCCGGTGCGAGGTGCGTGGGAAGGGAGTCCCCCCGAACGACAGAGGGAAAAACCGGCGGCGGCGGCTGCAGCCCGAAGAATCTTCATCCACAAGGTCAGAGGGAGTGGAGAACAAAATGGCGGCGGAGAAATCGCAGGCGACATGGGGGCCTGAGCAGGACGAGGTTGTGAGACGGTGCGTGGATCTGCTGAAGAAGGAGGTAATGACCCCGATGTTACAGGCAATTGAGGGGCTTAAGGAGACTTTAAAGACCCAGGAGACTGAGCTTCGCGTGGTGGAGCAGAAGGTGTCAGGTATTGAGGACGAGGTCCTGGGCCTGGCGGTTAAGACTCAGACGCACGAGGCACTTCATAAAAAGTGTGCTGACAGGATTGAGGCCCTTGAAAATGGAGCGCGAAGGAAGAACCTTAGGATACTAGGTCTCCCGGAGGGTGTGGAAGGAGTGGACTGTGGAGCGTACGCAAGTAAGGTGCTGAGCTCACTGATGGGTGCTGAGGCCCCTGCGGGCCCCATGGAGGTGGAGTGGGCAAATCGGATCCCGGCGAGAAGACCAAAAGCGGGAGAACCACCGAGGGCGATAATCGTGCGATTCTACCGCCTTAAAGACAGAGAAGAGGTCCTGAGATGGGCTAAAAAGGTGCGGAGTAGCAGATGGGAGAATGCTGTGGTAAGGATCTACCAGGATTGGAGTGCGGAGTGGCGAGAAGGAGGGCGAGCTTCAACCGAGCCAAAGAGGTTTTGCACAAAAGGAAGGTGAAGTTTGGGATGCTGCAGCCGGCAAGACTATGGGTCACGCATCAGGAGAGACACTATTATTTCGAGACGGCGGAGGAAGCATGGTCCTTCATCAATGAAGAGAAACTGGACCGGAACTGAGGGACTGATGCTGCAGGGAACTGTTATGGTTGTTATTTTTGTTTTTGTTAATGTGATGGTGAAAGTTAATCGAGAAGTAAACAGGGAAGGGGGGGGACACTGGGGAAATGTGGGCGCCGGTGAGGGGGGAAAGGCGGGACATAGTCGGAGAATGGGGAAGGAGAGGGGGAGGGGAAAGGGAGCTGCGCCATAAGAGGCGGGTCAGGTAAAGGGATGTTCCCGCGCCAGAAAGAATAAGGCGGGAAAACAGGCGCAAGGCGGATGGAAGATCCCTCACACCGGGGGGGTCGAGGAGCGAGCAGGAGTAGCCGGGGTCAGTTGAAGTTAGCTGACTTACGGAAGTGATATGGGGGGAGCAATCAAGCCAGATAGGGATCTAACGGGGGGGGGGGACAACAACTGGGTTGCTGCTGCGGAAATCCAAAAGGTAATGGCTACAGAGTGCGTGGTCAGGGGCGGAATGCGACGCTGGGGGAGCGAGCGGGAGCGCGGAGGCGGGATATGGGACTGGCCTGGAGAAGGTAATGGCTAGTCGACACGTGAGGGGGGCAGGTAGCCCCCCAGTGAGGTGGAACGTGAGAGGCCTGAATGGACCGATAAAAAGGGCCCGAGCGCTCGCGCATTTGAAAGGACTAAGGGCAGACGTGGTTATGCTCCAAGAGACGCACCTAAAGGTGGCGGACCAGGTTAGGCTAAGGAAAGGATGGGTGGGACAGGTGTTCCACTCAGGACTGGACGCAAAGAACAGAGGGGTGGCCATTTTTGTGGGGAAATGGGTAGCATTTGAAGCAAAGAACATCGTAGCAGATAGTGGAGGTAGATATGTAATGGTGAGTGGTAGGCTGGAGGGAATGGAGGTTGTGTTGGTTAATGTGTATGCCCCAAATTGGGATGATGCGGGGTTTATGAGACGGATGCTGGGGCGTATTCCGGACCTGGAGGCAGGAAATTTGATTTTAGGAGGGGACTTCAATACGGTACTGGACCCGGGGCTAAATAGATCCAGCTCAAGGACTGGAAGAAGGCCGGCAGCGGCCAAGGTACTTAAGGGGTTTATGGACCAAATGGGGGGAGTGGATCCATGGCGATTTCTTAGACCCAGGGCTAGGGAGTATTCCTTCTTCTCCCACGTCCATAAAGTGTACTCCCGAATAGATTTTTTTGTTTTAGGAAGGTCGTTGATCTCTAGGGTGGAAGATGCTGAATACTCAGCCATAGCGGTTTCGGACCATGCCCCGCATTGGGTGGACCTGGAAGTAGGAGAGGACAGAGCAGAGAACACTCTGGCGATTAGATGTGGGACTGATGGTGGATGAGGGAGTGTGTGCAAGAGTGAGGGGGTGTATTGAGAGATACCTGGAGGTCAATGACGACGGCGAGGTCCCTGTGTGAGTGGTCTGGGAAGCACTAAAAGCGGTGGTCAGAGGAGAGCTGATTTCTATTGGGGCCCACAAAAGGAAAACAGAGGCCAAGGAAAGGGATAGATTACTGGGGGAGATTTTAAGGGTGGACAGGGAATTTGCAGAGACCCCGGAGGAGGAGCTGTACAGGGAGAGGAGACGACTCCAGACCGAGTTTGACCTTCTGACCACCAGAAAGGCGGAGGTACTGTGGAGGAAGGCACAGGGGAGGAGGTATGAATATGGGGAAAAGGCTAGTCGCCTGCTGGCGCACCAACTGCGAAAGAGGGCAGCAGCGAGGGAGATAGGAGGAATTAGGGATGAAAGGGGAGACACTGTGCGAAGGGCAGGAAAGATAAATGAGGTGTTTAAGACCTTTTATGAGGAACTGTATAGGTCTCAGCCCCCAGAGGGAGAGGAGGGGATGCGGCAGTTCCTGGACCAATTGAGGTTCCCGAAAGTGGAGGAGCAGGCGGTGGCAGGCCTGGGGGCGCCAATTGAGGTGGACGAGGTTATTAAGGGGGAATTGGGAAGCATGCAAGCAGGGAAGGCCCCGGGGCCGGACGGGTTCCCGGTGGAATTCTACAGAAAATATGTGGACTTGTTGGCCCCGTTGTTGGCGAAGACGTTCAATGAGGCCAGGGAAGGGGAGACTCTACCCCCGACGATGTCGGAGGCGACGATATCGCTAATTTTGAAGAGGGACAAAGATCCGTTGCAGTGTGGGTCCTATAGACCTATTTCACTATTGAACGTGGACGCCAAATTACTAGCAAAGGTGCTGGCATCGAGGATAGAGGACTGTGTCCCGGGGGTGGTGCACGAAAACCAGACAGGGTTCGTAAAAGGGAGACAATTGAATGTTAACGTGCGATGACTATTAGGGGTGATAATGATGCCCTCAGTGGAGGGGGAGGCAGAGATAGTGGCGGCAATGGACGCAGAGAAGGCATTTGATAGGGTGGAGTGGGAGTATTTATGGGAAGTGTTAAGGAGGTTTGGGTTTGGGAACGGGTTTATTCGCTGGGTTAGACTACTTTATGGGGCACCAACGGCAAGCGTAGTTACAGGTCGACATAGATCGGAGTATTTCCGATTATATAGGGGAACAAGACAGGGATGCCCGCTGTCTCCATTGTTGTTTGCATTGGCAATTGAACCTCTGGCCATGGCGTTGAGAGACTCCAGGAAATGGAGAGGGGTGACTAGAGGGGGAGAAGAACACCGAGTCTCGTTATACGCGGATGACCTATTGTCATACGTGTCGGACCCAGCGGGGGGGATGATAGAGGTTATGCGAATTTTGAGGAGGTTCGGGGAATTTTCGGGGTATAGGTTAAACATGGGGAAGAGTGAATTATATGTGATACATCCAGGGGACCAGAGTAGAGAGATAGAAGGCTTACCGCTAAGGAAAGTGGAAAGAAACTTCCGATACTTGGGGATTCAGATCGCTAGGAGCTGGGGAACCTTGCACAGACTTAATCTGACACGGCTGGTAGAACAAATGGAGGAGGACTTTAAGAGGTGGGACATGCAGCCTTTATCGCTGGCGGGCAGGGTGCAAGCAATTAAGATGATGGTCCTCCCGAGGTTCTTATTTGTATTTCAATGTCTCCCTATTTTAATCACCAGGACCTTTTTTAATAAAATAGATAGGAGCATTACGAGCTTTGTGTGGGCAGGGAAAGTTCCGAGAGTAAGGAGGGGGTTCCTTCAGCGCAGTAGGGACAGAGGAGGACTGGCACTACCGAACTTGGGAGATTACTATTGGGCCGCCAATGTGGCAATGATACGTAGATGGATGATGGAGGGTGAGGGAGCGGCGTGGAAAAGGCTGGAGAGAAGGTCCTGTAAAGGGACGAGTCTAGAGGCGCTGGTGACGGCACCGCTACCGCTCTCACCGAAAAAGTACACCACGAACCCGGTGGTGGCGGCAACACTGAACATATGGGGACAGTGGAGGCGACAGAGAGGGGTGCGGGGAGCCCTGGTGGGGTCCCCTATCAGGAACAACCATAGGTTCGCCCCAGGAAGAATGGATGGAGGATTTCAGAGCTGGTACTAGTTGGGAATTAGGAAGGTGGGAGATTTATTCATAGATGGGACTTTTGCGAGCTTGGGAGCACTGGAGGAAAAGTATAAGTTACCCTGGGGGAATTTCTTGAGATATATGCAGGTGAGGGCGTTTACTAGACAACAGGTGAGGGAATTTCCGCGGCTCCCGACACAGGGGATACAGGACAGGGTGCTTTCAGGGGTGTGGGTTGGAGAGGGCAAGGTGTCAGAGATTTACAGAGAGATGAGGGAAGAGGGGGAGGAGTCGGTGGGCGAACTAAAAGGAAAGTGGGAAGAAGAACTAGGGAGGAGATAGAGGAGGGTGTGTGGGCTGATGCCCTGAGCAGGGTAAACTCCTCTTCCTCATGCGCCAGGCTTAGCCTGATTCAATTTAAGGTGCTACATAGAGCACACATAACGGGGGCAAGATTGAGCAGGTTCTTTGGAGTGGAGAACAGATGTGGGAGGTGTGGCGGGAGCCCGGCAAACCATGGACATATGTTTTGGGCGTGCCCGGCACTGGTAGGATATTGGGAGGGAGTGACGGGAGTGATCTCGCAGGTGGTGAATGCCCGGGTCAAACCAAGCTGAGGGTTAGCTCTATTTGGAGTTGCGGAAGAGCCGGGAGTGCAGGAGGCGAAAGAGGCCGATGTCGTGGCCTTTGCGTCCCTCGTAGCCCGGCGCAGGATCCTACTCATGTGGAAGGAGGCGAAACCCCCCGGACTGGAGGCCTGGGTAAACGATATGGCGGGGTTTATTAAACTGGAGCAGATAAAGTTTGCCCTGAGAGGATCGGCTCAAGGGTTCACCAGGCGGTGGCAGCCATTTCTCGACTACCTAGGGGAACATTAGAGGGAAGACAGATGACCAGCAGCAGCAACCCGGGGGGGGGGGGGGGGGGGGGAGGGGGGGAGGAGGTTTAGTTGAGTATAGGTCAATAGAGTATGAGGTTTTGTTACTTGTGTATTATTATTATTATTATTATTATTGTTAAAAAGTTAAACATTTCTGTTTTGTTATTGTTATCGTTTCGTTTGTTTTGTAAGCGGGAAAAATGTTGCTCAGGGAAAAAAGAATTTCAATAAAATATATTTGTTTTAAAAAAAAACAATATATAATGGCAGTGAACATATTGCTTGATGAATTACATGTACATTGTGAAGTGTTGGGTACTCTGAGACACAGACGAACCAACACGGTTGCGAATGGTACAACACAGTTTTATTTCATTTAACTATTGACATAGTAAACTCCGGTTCTCAGCACATGGTGACTGTCTGAGTGGCTGGCAATGAGGTCTGTGCCCTGAGCCGTCTCCTGCTGGACTGCCCAGGAAGTGTCGTGTTCCTTGTTTTGTACTGTGTATGCTCTTGTCTGTGATTGGCTGTCGTGTTGTGTGTGCTAATTGGTCCGTTGATCTGTCCATCATTATGTATGTATGTATGTGCTGTGATGTTCACTTGAATATCATGACATCCTCCCTTTTTTACAAGATTATGTGCCTACGTGGTTATAAATAGAGATGTGTACTGAGTGCAGCTAAATGTGTGTGTGTGTAATATTTACAGCATGTACATGGGGCTTAACTATATACAAGGGGCGATGTCGGGTGTGACATAATAACGAGGTTGTACCATAAGAAAGAACGGAGAAATGTGGAACGATAAAACGAATTCCTGTAACGATAAGAACATAAACATGTTAATACAGTGGTTGCATGAGTTCAACGTGTAAACGGTCTCATAAGTCCAGTCTAGTAGGTGGGCGACAAATTCGGGTTGACCGCCTCAAGGGTAGGTCTGGAACCACCGGCTGAGGTGCGGGCCTGGCCACGGGCGATGACGGAAGGGGCATGGTAGCAGGCAGCTCCACAAAGTCGAAATCAGGAACAACAGGAGGACACGGTGTCAGTGTAAGGTCTCGTAGCGAGCGTGGAAGTAGGCGAAGAGCCCGGCGATTGCGCCTTCGAACGGATCCATCAGGCATGCGTACCAGGAACAAGCGGGGAGCCACGCGTTGGAGAACTTCGGCAGGTGGTGACCAGCCACATTCTGGTAGGTGGATGCGGACGTCGTCTCCAGGGGCCAGGGCGGGAAGATCAGTTGCCCATGTGTCATATGACCTCTTCTGGCGACTGCGCTGCAGTTGCATCCAGTGCAGTACCGGATCATGGTCTATTGTGGGTGCCAGGATGGAAGGCACAGTGGTCCTGAGGGCGCGACCCATCAGCAGCTGGGCTGGTGAGAGACCAGTGGCTAGTGGGTCCGAGCGATAGGCCAGCAGGGCGAGGCAGAGATCCGATCCGGCAGCAGCAGCCTTACAGAGGAGCCGCCTGACAATGTGAACGCCCTTCTCCGCCTTTCCATTGGACTGGGGGTGCAGAGGGCTAGACGTCACGTGTGTAAAGCCACACGAGGCAGCAAACAATGACCATTCCTGGCTGGCAAAACAGGGCCCATTGTCTGAGATGACAGTCATCGGAATGCCGTGGCGAGTGAAGGTGTCTTTGCAGGCCCTTATGACAGCAGACGACGTCAAATCGTGCAGGCGTATGACTTCAGGGTAGTTGGAGAAGTAGTCAACGATGATGACATAGTCCCTGCCGAGCGCGTGAAATAGGTCCACACCCACCTTCGCCCAGGGGGACGTCACCAGCTCATGGGGCAGAAGCGTTTCAGGAGGTTGCGCCGGCTGAAACCTTTGGCAGGTGGGACAGTTGAGCACCATGTTGGCAATATCGTCACTGATGCCCGGCCAGTATACCGCCTCTCGGGCCCTCCGTCTGCACTTCTCGACCCCCAGGTGGCCTTCGTGTAGTTGGTCGAGAACCAGCTTGTGCATGCTGTGTGGAATCACAATCCGGTCCAGCTTCAGAAGGACACCATCAATGACGGCCAGGTTGTCTCGGACATTGTAGAACTGCGGGCACTGCCCTTTGAGCCACCCTCCCGTCATGTGGCGCATCACACGTTGTAGAAGGGGGTCAGCCGCAGTCTCTCGGCGAATACGGGCCAGACAGGAGTCGTCAGCTGGCAGATTTGCCGATGTGAAGGCCACCTACACCTCGACCTGACATACGAACCCCTCCGAATCTGGCAGCATGCTCACTGCTCTGGATAGGGCATCCGCAATGATGAGTTCCTTCCCTGGGGTGTAGACCAGTTGGAAGTCATGCCTCCTGAGTTTAAGTAGGATGCGCTGGAGGCGAGGGGTCATCTCGTTCAGGTCCTTGTTTATGATGTTGACCCGGGGGTGGTGGTCAGTTTCAACAGTGAACCGGGGAAGACCATACACATAATCATGGAACTTGTCTAAACCGGTTAGCAAGCCCAGGCACTCATTTTCGATCTGCGCGTAGCGCTGCTCTGTGGGGGTCATGGCCCGCGATGCATAGGCAACTGGGGCCCATGACGCCGTGTCATCCCTCTGCAGGAGCACTGCCCCAATGCCGGACTGGCTGGCATCAGTCGAGATTTTGGTGGCACGAGACGTGTCAAAAAACGCCAATACCGGTGCAGTGGTGAGTTTGAGTTTGAGCTCCTCCCATTCCAGCTGGTGTGTGTGTTGCCACTGGAACTCTGTGGACTTTTTGACGAGGTGGCGCACAGCTGTCGTGTGGGAGACAAGGTTGGGAATGAACTTCCCCAGGAAGTTGACCATGCCAAGGAAGCGTAGCACTGCTTTCTTGTCTGCCGGCTGCGGCATGGCTGTGATGGCGCTCACCTTGTCTGCATCCGGACGGACCCCTGACCGGGAAATATGGTCCCCCAGGAACTTCAGCTCGGTTTGGCCAAAGGAACACTTGGCTCGGTTGAGGCGCAGGCCGTTTTCCCGTATGCTGGCAAAAACGCGTTGGAGACGATATATGTGCTCCTGTGGTGTGGTGGACGAGATGATGACGTCATCCACGTATATGCGCACCCCTTCGATGCCTTCCATCATCTGCTCCATGATCCTATGAAAGACCTTGGATGCCGAGATGATGCCAAATGGCATCCAGTTGTAGCAGAACCTGCCGAAAGGGGTATTGAAGGTGCACAGCTTTCGGCTGGATGGATCGAATTGGATCTGCCAAAACTCCTTAGAGGCATCCAGTTTCGTAAATATTTTCGTCTGGGCCATTTCGCTCGTGATCTCCTCCCGTTTGGGTATGGGATAATGTTCCCTCATGATATTGTTATTGAGGTCTGTTGGGTCAATACATATCCGGAGCTCGCCGGAGGGCTTCTTGACACACACCATGGAGCTGACCCATGGCGTGGGCTCCGTGACCCTGGATAGGACCCCTTTGTCCTGGAGATCTTGCAGCTGCTGCTTGAGGCGGTCTTTGGGTGGCGCAAGGACTCTGTGAGGTGTGTGAATGACCGGGATGGCGTCTGGTTTGAGGCGAATTCAGTAGGTGTATGGCAGTGTTCCCATGCCCTCGAATGCCTCCTGGTTGTGGGCGAGGAGTGATTGGAGCTGTGCGTTGAACTCTGCATCCGGGAAGTCAGACGTGCCGTCTGGAGAGAGTGAGTGGACCCGTTGCACAAGGTGGAGAGCCTTGCATGCCTGTGCGCCTAGCAGGGAGTCCTTCGATGAGCCGACTATCTCGAACGAGAGTGTGGCCGTGTGTGTGTTGTGTGTCACCTGGAGCTGGCAGGATCCCATAGCCGGGATAACGTTCCCGTTGTAGTCGACCATCCTGCACCGGGACGGCCGGATTGGTGGTCTGACCTTCATGGCGTAGAAGGCTGACCATGCTATGAGGTTGGCGGAGGCGGCAGTGTCCAGGCGGAAAGTGATCGGCGATCGGTTGACCGTCAGGATGGCACACCATTCATCACCCAGATTGATCGTGTTGACTCGGTTCCCATCAATGACCGCAACCCAGAAGGCGTCTCGGTCATCTGTGTCACCGGTCTGGATGTCGTCTGGGCCCGATTCGTAATGGGGAGGCTGAATGGTCCGCACGTCCCTGCGAGGTTGTCGGAGATGTGGAAGATCGACAGGTTGAGCTGCTCGACAGCAAGCAGCGTAGTGGCCCACCTTGCCACAGCGTAGGCATTGTCGGGTTCTTGCGGGACATTGCCCTTTTAAATGTGCAGCTCCAGAATTGCCGCACGTCGTGACGTCATGGTGTTCGTTGCGCCACTGCGCATGCGCAGTTCGGTCTTGCGTCGAGCGTGTCTGCGCATCACGTCCCTCAGTGTTGCTGTAGGTTTTGGCGCGCACAAGCGCGGGAGGCCTCGAAAAGCGCGCGAAACGGCTGCCCTCGACCGGGCCGCGGGCCGGGAGGAACTCGATCGCCTGGACCCGTTCGGCCTCATGGGGCACCTGGCTCGCCAATCCGGTCGTGTAGGACCCCCTCCGCGCCGATTCGGTCGCCTGAAATTGGGCATAGCGGCTAGTCGCGTTCTCGTGCAGGACACAGGCTTCGATTGCAGAGGCTAAGGTTAGGCCTTTTATTTTTAAAAGCTGCTGGCGTAGGGTGCCCGAGGCGACCCAAAAACAATCTGGTCCCGGATCATGGACTCTGAGGTGGTGTCGTAACCGCAGGACTGCGCGAGTATGCGGAGATGCGTCAGGAATGACTGAAAGAGCTCATTCTTACCTTGTAGGCGCTGCTGGAAGACATACCTCTCAAAGCTCTCGTTGACTTCGACGTTCAAGTGTTGGTCGAGATTGAGGAGGACCGTCTTGTATTTAGATTTGTTCTCGCCTTCTGCGAACACCAGGGAGTTGTAGACATGGATGGCGTGCTGACCTGCGGTGGTGAGGAGGATGGCGATCGCTCTTTTGTCCGAGGCGCTCTCTTTTTCGTTGGCTTCCAGAAAGAGTTCGAAACGCCGTTTGAACAACATCCAATTTACGCCAAGGTTCCCAGCGACTTGCAACGGCTGCGGTGTGCTGACAGTGTCCATGGCGCAGGATGGCAGATTTGTGGGTAGGTATTAATTCACTTCTGGTACCATGAAGTGCTGGGTACTCTGAGACACAGACGAACCAACGCGGTTGCGAATGGTACAACGTAGTTTTATTTCATTTAACTGTTGACATAGTAAACTCTGGTACTCAGCACATGGTGACTGTCTGAGTGGCTGGCAATGAGGTCTGTGCCCTGAGCCGTCTCCTGCTGGACTGCCCAGGAAGTGTCGTGTTCCTTGTTTTGTACTGTGTATGCTCTTGCCTGTGATTGGCTGTTGTGTTGTGTGTGCTAATTGGTCCGTTGATCTGTCCATCATTATGTATGTATGTATGTGCTGTGATGTTTACTTGAATATCATGACACATTGGAACAGAAATAGGCCATTCAGCCCCTCAGCTTGTTCCATCATTTAATGAGCACAGTAAGAAGTCTTACAACACCAGGTTAAAGTCCAACAGGTTTGTTTCGCCACCCCAGTCCAATGCCGGCATCTCCACATCATCATTCGATGAGATCTTGAGTAATTTCAATTCTAATTCCACTCCCTTGTCTTGGCTCCACATGTATTGATACCCTGGGCTAGCAAATATCTATCGATCATTTGATTTCAAATTATTAATTGAATTAGCATCTGTTGCTTTTTGCTGGAGAGTATTCCACACTCCTGGAACTTTTTCTGTGGAGAAGTGTTTCATAATTTCTCGCTTGAGTTGCCCAGCTCTGATTTTAATGTAATGTCTCTTTGTTCTAGACTCGCCCACCAATGGAAAATGTTTCTACCTACCCTATCAGTTAGAAATTCCAACCATTTCAATCAAATCACCCCTTCCCTTCTATATTAAAGAGAATACAAGCCTAGTTCATGTTATATCTCCTCATAATCTAATCCCTGAAGCTCTGGTGAATCTACGCGGTGACCACAATATTATCTATTCTACAATGGAAGACCAAATGCAGATATTGACTGCTCTGTGACACACCTCCATTCAGTCCGCAAGCATGCCTCTGAGTGTCCAGTCACCTGTCAATTCAATTCTCTCCCTTCCTTCTACTCTGACCTTTCCGTCCTTGGCCTGTTAGAGTTCCAATGGAACTCATGCTCAGCGACTATATGAACCCGCTTATCATAAATTGAAACTAATTTAAATATGCTTAAACAGCTTAACGCCATTGCTTTTGGAGCATCAGATGTTCCCTCCCCACCCCATCAGCATAACGGCACATCAACAAGAATCGCTAAAGGAGTCCAAAAACAGGAACCAGTCGCGATCACCATGCTAGGGGCTTGAAATTGGGTGTAGCCCCTAGGTGGCGAGGAACGTGGCTGGGCAGTGCCTTGGCACAGTCTCCTGGCACCCTCAGTGCCAGCCTGGCAGTGCCAACCTGCCACTGTCAGGTGTGGGATGGAGGTGTGGAGTCAGAGGTTTGTGCCGGGACAGGACCTTTAGAGACCCCCATTGGGGTAGGGGGCATATTCTCATTATGTTGGGATGCCACTGATTCATGCAAGGGGGAAAGGTTGAAGCCCCCTGCTGACAATAGTATGGAGCCTTTACTTTCAGGGCGCCCTCCTCTGCCTTTTTTTTGGACAATATGTCTGAAGATCTGTAGAGAAAACCTGGCTAACACACCAGTTTTCAGTCAGAACCTGACACTTTACCATTCTGGGGGAAAATTCCACCCATTGAGTTCAATGATTTTAGGTCATAATAAAGTTAGCAAATAATTAGGAGGGCAATGGAACGTTGCCCACTATTACAAGGGAGATGGACTGTAAAAGTAGTCAGGCCTTGCTACAGCTTTACAGAGCATTGGTGAGACCACACATAGGGTATTGTGTACAGCTTTGATGACCTTATTTTAGGAGGGATATACTTGTAGTTCAGAGAAGGTTCATTAGGCTGATTTCTGGGATTAAAGCATTCTCTTATGAGGAAACAGGTTGGGCCTATACTCATTGGAGTTGAGAAGAATGAGAGGTAAACCTATTGAAACATCACGGGCGGGATTCTCCGAGCCCCGCCGGTCGGGGGCCGTTGGAAAGGCCCCCCCCCCCCCCCCCCCGATGATTCTGCGGCTCGCGATGGGCCGAGTGGCTGCCCATTTTCAGCCGGTTCCGCCGGCGTATGTTAAGATAGGTACTTACCGGCGGGACCTGGGTCCGTGGGTGGCCTCCGGGGTCCTCGGGGGGGGTGCGGGGGGTTCTGGCCCCGGGGGGTGTCCCCATGGTGGCCTGGTCCGCGATTGGAGCCCACCGATCTGCGGACGAGCCTGTGCCGTGGGGGCACTCTATTCCTCCGCGCCGGCCGGTGTAACGGTCCGCGATGGCCGACGTGGAGATGAACCCGCCCTGCGCATGCTCTGGGATGATGCCAGCACACGCTGGTGTTCCCGCGCATGCGCGAACCCATGGCAGCCGGCGGGGGCCCTTCGGTGCCCGGTTGGCGTAGCGCCAAGCCCCTTCCGCGCCGGCGCGGCGCAAACCACTCTGGCACCAGCCTCGCCCCTGAAGGTGCGGAGGATTCCGCAGCTTCGGGGCAGCCCAACGCCGGAGGTGTTCACGCCACTCCTTCGCGCCGGAATTGCCCGCCCCGCCAGTTTCTGAAGAATCCCACCCAAGATTCTGAAGGGGCTTAACTGGGTGGATGCTGAAATAATGTTCCCCTACATGGGGAATGGAGAATTAGGGGGACACAGTTTAAATTAAGGGGTCTCCCATTTAAGACTGAGATAAGGAGATGTTTCTTCTCTTCGAGGATTGTTAATCTTTGGTATTCTCTTCCCAAGCAAGCAGTGGAGGCTGGTTCATTGAATATATTTAAGGCTAAATTAGACAGTTTATTAATTCATAAGGGGGTCAAGGGTTATGTGGGGATGGTTATTTGGCTGGAAAGTGGAAATGAGGCTACAATCAGCTCAGACTTGATCTAATGAAATGCAGGTTTGATGGGCCAAATGGCATATTCCTGTTCCAATTTCTTATGATTGTGATCTTGTGACCAAGCCACATCAGGCGATATTAGGTCAGATGGCCTTAAGCTTGGTGTCAAGAGTTCACCGCACTCTGTCAACGTTTATTTTGTGATTTCTCTTAAGAGTTTCACCTGAAAATAGGTGAGTGTTATGCTACTCTACCTTATTGGATACTTTATAGACGTTTGCAGAAGAAAGTGAGTGTTTGGCCATCAACGACTTGCTTAGGGTCACCTGGGACCTATAGGAGGAATGGAAGGAGGGAGGTGAGGCCATGCAGAGCAGCAGCAGCTGAGGTAGGTGGTTAAGGGGGGGGGGGCGGGGGGCGGGGGGGGGGTGTGTGGTGTGGGGGGACGCTGGAAGAAAGGGTGGACACTGCAGGTCCCTCCTCCACCAGGATCTCCAGTGGCACCCCTGAAAACCTGGGAGCTCCCTAACTTGCTCCCTGAGCAATTCTGATATGTGCCACCATGATAACCAGTATGCGCTGTGGGCGGGAATAGCCAGAACATCCCAGCCCATCTTTTCAGTGGAAGAGGGTGCATGATATCCACTTGTACTGCTGGACAGAAAGTGTGGTGAATCCGCAAGTGAGTGCTAAACCTGCAGGTGGCTGATTTAACATACTCAGGCAAAATCAAATGACAGTAACAGCAATCAGTCCCTAAGTTTGGTGTTAAAATAAGACTTTTCAAACTGACTCATTTTATCGGTTAACTTCATTAAGCATCAATTTAACCCTTGCACCAAAATAATCTCTTAATGTTTAAAATAAATGCAGCAACTGCCTCTATACTAAATACTTAAACTAATTATTTGATATATTTATTCATAGCCATAAGAAAATTATTTAAGTTTAGTATTTTGTATTGTAACGTTTGACATATGCACTGTGGGACTCCAGGGGCGGGATTCTCCAATAATGGGGCTATGTCCCCACTCCAACGTCAAAACGCATAAGTTTCACTCTGGATTGCTTGAAGAAAGTCCAGAGTGATTCTCTTACCTGGAGGGGGTTAGCAGAGCCTCGAAGTACTCCACGCAGCTCAGCCTGCCTACACGGGGCCCTGCACTTCCGGTCAGGAAGTGGGCAGCTGTCCAGCGCAACATGGCGGGCTCACAACGCAGAGCAGCCCCGACAATATAGCCCCCCCCCCCCCGGATCGAGTGCGCCCACGGATTGGTGGCCCCTGATTGCTAGCCTGGCCGTCCCTGAGGACCCTCCCCCCCCCCCCCCCCCCCGGTGAAGGACCCCCCCCATCCTCCGCCGGGCCGGCAGCGGACTGAGTTTTGCCCGACAGGCAAAACGTGGTTCGAACTACACCGTCAGGAACTGGGCCAATTTTCTTTGGTGAAATGCGGTGGGGAGGGGGGGGGGGGGGTGGCTGTAGCCATCTAAGATGGCCACCTGCAAAGGACCATGGGAATTATGACCAACCCAGGACTCATACAGATACAGAGCCTCTGAGTATCTGAAACACAGGTAACCAGACCTGATCAAAACCCCCGCTCGTTTGCATTTTAATGGCCCATTTTCCCAGGACAATAGAACTCCAATTAAGCAACCGGTACAGCCACAGACTGATTGGCATCACCCGCCCAGCCACCAAGGCACCCGCCCCTTTATTGTCCGAAATCGAAGACAGTGATCAGAACCCTGTCGAACTATTGGGTCCAAGGTTAAGGACCGCCCCAAAGAGTGTGAAATCCCAGAGGGATAAAAGAGAGCACAGCCATATGTTCTGTCTCTTTTGGATCTGGCCTGTGCCAACCCAATCGTAGCAGGAACAGCCAGCTAAGTTCAAGACCAACGGTCGCTACCTGATGGTTGAGCCCAACAAAGACAGGGTCACTTTCCTCGAGCCAGCCAAGTGAAATCCAGTTAAAGGCCTTATCCATTTGCACAGTGCCGGTCGCCCTGAAGTTAAGTATAGGTTATTGTAGCTGATAGGTGTAGTTTAACTCGTAGTAGATATTGTGTTTGCATGTCAAGATAACTCTTGTGTATGTAAATAAACCATCTTTTGAACTAACTAACTGACTGTGTGGTCATTTGATCGATATAAGGGAAGGCTTGTGGTTCACTAAGATAAATAGAAATACCCACAGTATTGACGACGCTGTTGGGACCGGAAAACACCAACGTTGTTGGCAACAGGGCCTCTGTCAATGGCCCCCTACCCGGACCGCACATGCGATTCGTGGCGATTCTATGGGGACCGGAGAATTGCGGGAGCGGCGTCGCAATGGTTTTCAGCGTCAACACCCATTCTACGACCCTGCGCCGATCGCGATTTCAGTGTGGAGGCTCGGAGAATCCCGCCCCAGATGTTACAAGAGAGATTCATTGAGACTAAGAGGTGGAATTTTCCATGGCTTCAGGACTGTGCCCAAATGATAGTCCCAAGCCTGCAATTACTCGCATCTTGTCCGAAGGAGTTATTTTCCCCGTAATGGGCTCTCAATGTTAACGGTTCAATTAGAGGGCTAGTAGCTCTGGGCCCTCTGCACTCACAACAGATCAGTGACTGCAAGGGCACCTCAACACGGTGGTGTCCTTGGAGGCAGGTATTTAGTGTTAAAATTATTCGGGGAACAACCCTTGCAGCAGGGGGGAAACCTCCTTCAGATGCATCAATTGGGCTGTGGGTGGGGTCTTTTCTGCCCACAGACCACCATCTTTTGAGGTATGAAGCCTCCAGTTCCAATGACCCCCCCCCCCCTCCAGCCTGCCACAGTGATGCCATCTCCATGGAGACAATGGACTCTACAGGGGGAAGGAAATGATCGCAAAATGCTAGCGTGCCCGCAAAATTGGATCTAACTGGATCCATAATCAGCTGAATTGGCAGCCCCCCTCCTTCACCCACGGGAAGCACCTCCAGTGGTCAGAATGCCCCTGCGCTCCATTTCTTCAGCCCTCTCGCCTTCAAGCCCGCCACCACAAGGGCTGGAAAGTTCACCCCTGAAGATTTGGCCGACTATTTCAATGTCGCTGGAAACTAGACTGAAGGGTTCATCATTTTATGTCTCATTAAACAATCCAAAAGATAACACTGTGGATAGAACAATAACATAGGACATCAGGAAAAACTTTCCATTGACACCTACTTCTACTTCAGAAGGATTGAGTCCCTTGAATGTCTCAAAATCCATGTTAACCCTTCTGGCAGCTAAACGCTGTAGATCTGCTGCCCGGGCACCACCTGTAGGAAAGGAAAGAGACTTTTAGTTTAGGGTTCCTACACAAGTCTTTTAAAATGAACCAGGTTAGGACAGGGACAAAGGCTGGAATATCTCATCCCTTCACATTGGAAAATGCCTTCGTTCGTAAACAATATCCTCAAAGATTAAGCTGTTCAACAACCCATCAAACCAATTTGTAAGATTACTTACCAACATACGGCCTGGTGAGGTTATAATAAGCATTGGGATCACCAGCTTGATCCTGGAATGCTACTTTTGCGATCCCAAAAATAATGTCTTTCCGTGCCTGAGTACATGTGGAAATATCAAGTGGCTTGGCTTTCCTGCAACAGAATGGTTGTGATGTTATATTTTGGTTAACATTAACGCTTTTTAAGGACTTTGATAGTTTGTCTCCATCAAAAAGGTCACAATTTCCCGCACCTTTCTTCTGAAAGAGGAGGCCTATCCACCTTACCATTAAGTGTGTGCCTTGCGTCAGTGGCAACACTCCAAACTCAAAGCCAAAAAGATTCAAGCAGCACTCTGGGACATGAGTAGATATTGTAGACTTCTGTGTAGTACTGAGGGAGTACACATTTTGCAGAATCCTGAGAAATACGGGTCTAGGCTGCAGGCTTGACGATGGGAGGCATTTTCTCAGAAATAGGCAGAATGGCGCAGCGGGTAGGAAAAATAGCAAGGATGCCGTCAACCCCAAAGGCAGCTTCCCCTGCCATATTGTCCGCCACACCAGCAGAAAAAAGAAGGGGCGGGTCCCACGATATCTCACTGGCAGTGTGGGCCAGGATTGAGACTGCCCCGCCAGTAACTTTGGTTGTAAAAGATCAGGGCACCATTTGAAAGGCTGCCCCGATACAAAGAAAATTAAAATTGAATTCCCCCCTCCCCCTACCACACCCTTCCCCCTACCAGGCAGCGCCAGGGGGTAGTGTCCGGGCATGACCCTCTCCCTCCGAGTCAGGCACTCATCTGAACTCCTCCGGCAGGTTCTGCTCACCAGGTGCACGCTGTGGGAAACCTGTTGTGATTCACATCAGAGCGACCTCATGTTGACGTGAATGGACAATCTAACGGGGGGGGGGGGGGGGCGTGGGGGGGGGGGATTTATCAGGCATAAAGGCCTGATAATCATATTTAAATGCATTCAAATGGGGTTCAACATCGAGTTTCTTGTTATGTCAGTGGCAAGCCACGGGGGCAATCGCAATGGAAAATCCCGCCGGCATAAACGGCGGTTGGGATTCCCGTGGGATAACCCGCTCCCGCGCTGATCTGGCCCCTGAAAATGAGAGCGCAAAATGCTCCCCAATGAAAGAGGGCATTGTGGATCCAGACAGCCTGAATTGGATCTGCCAAAATGCATCACCTCACATTTGTCCGGGTTAAATTCCACCTGCCATTTCTCCGCCCAATTTTGCAGCCTATCTATTTCAAAACATTTCCATATAACAGCAATGGCAAGTGTAGCACACTGACCTCTGTATAAAAAGGTTGTAGGTTCAAGTCCTACTCTGGGGACCAGAGCACAAAATCCTGACTGTTTTTCTGTGCATTATTAAGGGAGTGCTACATTGCCAGAGGCACACTGACTTTTGGATGAGATGTTAAAACAATTTGAAACGTGCTCAACAACAAATGTCAACTTTGGACATAAAAGTTTCCATGCCACTATTCAACACAGCAGAGATATTCTCCAAGTGTCCTGGCTAATATTTGTCCCTTGACCAATATCACTAAAGCTTAGTTGTTGGTGATTATCTCTTTCTTTTGGTGGGAGCTTGCTATGTAAAATGTGACTGCTCTATTTCCCTATAGAAAAGCAGAAAATAGAGCAGGAGGAGGCCATTCGGAATTCAAGCCATTCATATTACAACAGTGACTGCACTTCAAAAATAGTTAAATAGTTCATTAGTTGTAAAGCATCTAGGGACATCTGAGGTGGTGAAAGTTGTCATCTAACTGCAAATTCTTTCTTTGTTGGCACCATTTATCACAAATGTCTTTTTTTTACCTGTTCGGAACAACAAGTCTGATGGTCTCCAGGTTCTACGGCAAGTCGTGGCCAAAGTTGACTTTTGTTATCCAGCACTTTTCAAATTCAGTGTAAGATGTTTCAATTTTTATTTTTACTGGGCAGGCTCATCATTCAAAGCCAAATCTTTAACCCAAGAATACCTGGGTGCTAAAATGATGCAGCTTCGAGAATGTAACACTCACCTGAATTCGGTGGGAGGAATGGTTTTAAGCCTCACTTCAGTGGCCGTACATAGCGTGGCGCCACCAATCGCGTTTAATGCAGTTGCATTTAATACCCCAGGCCCTTTCAGATAGTGCGACTTCAATATATTAATCTGAAACCAGAAAAGCACAATCGCTGGAGTTCTGCTCACAGGCGGAATTTGGTCTTAGAATTTGGCACAGATTTGAGGTGATTAGCAAGAGGTGACAGGAAGGAAAAAGTGGTTCCCGTGCAACGGATAGGTAGTATTTGGGCTGATAGGGCAGTGAATACAGATTCAATAGCAACCTTTAAAGGGGAATTGGGCAAATGCTTTCTGGGGAAAGAACGAGGGGGAGTGGGCAGCACGGTAGCCTTGTGGATAGCACAATTGCTTCACAGCTCCAGGGTCCCAGGTTCGATTCCGGCTTGGGTCACTGTCTGTGCGGAGTCTGCACATCCTCCCCGTGTGTGCGTGGGTTTCCTCCGGGTGCTCCGGTTTCCTCCCACAGTCCAAAGATGTGCAGGTTAGGTGGATTGGCCATAATAAATTGCCCTTAGTGTCCAAAATTGCCCTTAGTGTTGGGTGGGGTTACTGGGTTATGGGGATAGGGTGGCGGTGTTGACCTTGGGTAGGGTGCTCTTTCCAAGAGCCGGTGCAGACTCGATGGGCCGAATGGCCTCCTTCTGTACTGTAAATAAATTCTAATTCTAAATTCTATTCTAATTCTAAAAAGAGCCAGCATCAACTTGATGAGCTGAATGTTCTCCTTCTTGCCCTTGGATTCAATGATTTTATTGTTGAGGGACACCAAGACATGTAGATCAGCCTTGATCTAAAGGCTGAACTGGCCCAAGGGACTAAAGGGCCTATTCCTATGACACTAAAACTTTTCAGCCTCCTCATAGAGAATATGGAATATTACTGCAGCTCCTTACCGCCTCAGCAGTTCCACTGTTCTCTATGGCAGCTGCAACAACATCTGGATCGATTATTTTCCACTGGCTGATATCTTCAATGGTGTACACAGTGATGATTAATCCCAACTTTTTAATCTCTTCTTGAGGCAGTCCACCGGGGTATATCTGTGTCAGAAAGATTAAAAATCAAGGCAGTCATCAAGGTATATTTGGAACCAAAGCATCTCAGGTTCAGCTTTGCTCTGTGTCAAATCAGCTTTCAGATGTGGGGTTTGAGTGCCAGTGGCCAGAGTGAATGCTACAGTGTGAGAAGCTGGAAACAATATCGCCCGAGGCCCTGCTCTTCATTGTGATCTAGCGACTCCTGCCGGAAAGGGTACAGCTGTGGTTAGTGGGTGAAGAAAAGACCGGACTTCACTTTAATGCCCCTGAATGCCTGAGAGTTTGTGGCATGATGGCTATGAGGAGAAGGGTGGGGCAGAAAGGAACAGTTGCAAGGTGAGGTATATGGAACCCAGCGAGTCTGAGGAGATGGCAGGAGTGTGAGTAATCGGTGATAGGATCAGAAGAAAACCACGGAGAGAGACACATCTTCCTCAACTCCAGTGTCAAATGCAGCCTAGGTGACTCTTACCCCTTGCACACCGAAACACAGAGCCCACCATCTCCTATCAGAAAGGAAAGGATAAGTGAGGGAGCAATGAAAAAGATAGAGAGAGAGAGAAGTGAATGAGAGAGATGAAAGCTCAGACAGAAAACCAGCAATATGTAGAAGGAAGAACTTGCATTTTTATGGGACCTTTTAACATCGCTGTCTTCCAAATGTTTTTATGAACAGAGAACAATAGATACATAGGCCTGATCGACCATTCCACTAGATCATGTTCAACTCTATCCACCCAACTTTGATAATTAACCATTTTTATCCTTGCCTAACAAAAGTATTTTGGAACTGTAATTGGTGTTGGGAAATGCAGTTGTCTATTTTCACTTCATCAGCAAAGCATCACAGGGATTTTGCTTGAACTTGTTCTACCTGTTTGAAGCCCTGGGGGCTTTAGACTGTGGTTATCTTTGTGCAGCACATGGAAATTAGCATCATGTCTAGCTGTGTGACCATATTAGGATTTAGTTGTTAGAACAATACTCGAGTTGGCAGTGTAATGAAGCATTAGCAATCAGTATTGATGAAAAAAAGTCATTTTGTCAAAGCTTTTCTTCTTGCACTCGTCAGCACAATCACAAGAATACCAATGTCAGGGGAGTTTATAAGTTTCTGTTGTATGAGAAGAGAGTGCTTACTGGTTGGCAAGTGGACTCTGATTGGGAGAGGCATTGCCATGGAGAATGCACCAGTTAATGGTGACTGACAGTTAAACGCCAAGCATTGTTTGAAATTTTAGACCAGGCAGCTTCACTAATTGGTCAAGGTATTGTCCTGAGGAATGAACCAGTGAATGGCTATCACTTATTTTGTTTAACTGAAACAGACACAATGTGTGTACATGTTCTTTCTGTCTGTGAAGAACAGGGCCCTGTTTATTAGTATTTGCAACTTCCAGCACATGCAAATATGCCACATTGTGAGCCCAACAGACAATCTTAAATTGTTTGTCAGCCTTATTTTTAGTACACTGCAGACTATCTCGCAAATGTTGTCCAGTCATGGAATCACGTCTAATGTTGGACATTGTGTTTTGAGTTTTGCGAGCACAGGCCTGTTGGGTATGGTTTGTACCTTGCCCATTGCAAACAGCGGAATGGACATGCTGTTTGATATGACCCGCCATTCTTTGGGAATATGGGGCTGGTTTAGCACAGGGCTAAAGAGCTGGCTTTTAAAGCAGACCAAGGCAGACCAGCAGCACGATTCAATTCCCGTACCAGCCTCCCGAACAGGCGCCGGAATGTGGCGACTAGGGGCTTTTCACAGTAACTTCATTTGAAGCCTACTTGTGATAATAAGCGATTTTCATTTCATTTTATTTCATATATCTCACCAAGGTTGCTTAATTCCAGATTGTTGCTGGGCGAGGGATGAAGTCTCTAGCTAGGGAACAAAGTTTGAAAGTGGAAGTTTCAATAGCCCCAGTCCACTGGTGGAAATGTGGTAATGGAAGGCCTAAATCTTAAGTTTTCTAACGGATACCCAACCCCATCCCAATTGGGGCATCACCATGTACATGTTCACGGTGGGCACATTGTGCCTGTAAAGGGCATACATTGGCAAACGCCCATGATGACAGGGCAGCAGCATACTGGTTCAATGTAGCAAAGGAGATCCAGGGAATGGCATTTTGGAATAAAACTGCACAACTCTTTGCTGTCCCTGCAAGGTAATGATCGCCTCAGGGGTCAATTACCCTTTCCTTTGGCATTTTGGGGTATTTGGAAGGCCCTTAATGGAATAAATGCCAAAGGTGAATTTAACTGGGGCAATTAGGTAGCATTTCTGGGCATTGCGGAGAGCATCTTGCTTTGTCATGGCAGTGGTTGGAAGATCGATGTTCTCCCCTCCCCTCGTGTAACTTCCTGACCTCCTCTCAATGGTTTGGAATCCTTCTGGGTATTGTGCTCAGCCACATCTTCCCACACTCCCTTCCGCAGCGATGCCAGAGAATTTTGTAGGGTCGAAAACATTTAGAACTTTAGAGACTCTATGAAAAAAATCAGCCATCAATTTTCTCCTCTGCCTGTGGTGCCATTAATTTGATCCTAAATTCACATTGTAATAGGTACAACCAAAAATCGACATTGGAAATATGACAATCATTTAGAATAACGCTTGACGTGGTAGGAGTGAGTTAGGTGCAAGGGTGGAGCTGAAAAAAAGCAAGAGAATGTAATTATTCTGTTCCAAAGTGTCAAAATCTTTTCTTCTGTGAAATGAGGCGTCTCCATCCCTGAGCCTTACCTCTCCCAGTTTTCTTTTAATAACAAGTAATTGCTGTGTGTTAAAGGCTAAATTTCCCAGTTCACTGAGGTTCGCAGCCAGCACACTATTGTTCAAACAGGCTTCCAAATCGGTGGCAGAATACATTGAAGGCAGCAAAAAATTATCGGTCTTGTCTGGTGTGATGAAGGCCAATGTGCAAGCTGTGAATGTAAAGGGAATGAAATGTGAGAGATATCATTACATCTTAATTTTCTAATCAACAAAGTTTTATTCTATTATTCCGTTCCATAGATGGTACAGAGTTGATACTTGTCTTCTTGGCACCCTCATCAATGAGTCTCATATGAATAGGGTGGGCACAGATGACACACATTTAGACAGAGGCATTCTGGGGTCCCATGTCTTCAGCTGCTAAGCCTTAGCTGGATTCAAGTAGGTTGGTGAGGTTAAAACTAAGGCACAGCAGCTTTCTTTGCTGGGAAGAGTTTATTGACTTGGTCCACAGTCAAAACTTGTCCAACACACCAATGTCCCAGCTATCCCCTTTCATAGGTGTGCAATACCTATCACCCTGTTTAGCAATGTGATTGCCATTAAACCTTAACAACGTGATTAATAAGACATTGATGCTAAGTCCCTAAGCTCTGGAATTCCCTTTTTAAACCTTTCTATCTCTCTACTCCTTTTGGTCACCTATTCTAATATCTCCCTATATGACTTGGTATCAAATTTTGTTTGATGACACTTCTCTGAAGCGTCTTGGGATGTTTTGGGGTGTGACATAAATGGCAGTTGTCGCTAAAAAGAGCAGGAGCATTATAAGGGTGGGTGCATAGAAGCCCCATAGCAGGAATTGTTGAATTTGGGAATTTTGTGGCATTCTGGAACCGGACAAGATTGTGCAGCTGTCCTTGCACTTTACTTACACCATTCTGTCATCTGTCAGAAGCTTGGACTTGCCCCATTGTTTTTCTCATTGATTTGAGCAGGTTTCGCCTTATCTTTGGACGTGTTCTACTGCCGCTGTGGCTACGGCACTTCAAACAGGGCGTTTCCCACAGTGAGCCTGGCCAGGGGTCAAAAAGGTAGCACCGTACTCATAAGCAGCAGGTGCAAAAACACATGTGTTTAAATGAAGCATTGCAAGATACTGATTGTCTGTGCATTTTGCATTTTGAGTGTGGCGGAGAACATGTACAGGCATGAGTGATGAACGGTTTCAGGTTCAACTGTGAAACTTCTCTTTTTGTACAGGGTGAGATTGCACAGTCATGGAAGTATGGGAGTGGTGCAGGAGAGGGCTGTGATTATTACTTCTTAACTGCTCCCAAATAAGCCATATGCAGAAGTGCGAGCATTGTGACACCATAAAGAACAGCTGGGGTATTGTTCACTGTTCTGGGCACCGCTCTATAGGAAGGATGTGAACACATTGGAGAGAGAAGAAGAGGTTTCCAAGAATAGTTCCAGGGATGAGAAACTTTAGTTATGAGGATAGGTGGGAGAGGTCGGGATTGTTCTCCTTGCTGAGAATAAGGCTAAGAAGGGATTTGATGGAGGTGTTCAAATTCATGAGGGGACTGCACAGAGGAGATGGGGAGAAACTGTTCCTGCTCAGAAAAGGATCAAAAACGAGCGGGAACAGATTTAAGGTGGTTTGCAAATGTGAGAAAAAGCTTTTACCAGACAGCGTGTGTCCTGTCCATAGAAATCAGGGAAAATCTAATACGGCCAAAGCCACTTGGCTCCTGACCCAACCACAGCCTTAGCCAAGCAGGAACAAAAGAACTAGGCCGCTGGGTCGGAGAATCGGCGGTGACGTGGGAAATACCCGCTATGCCACTCCGAAGGCAGGACGCGATTTTCCGGCGACCGGAGAATCGGCGGCAAGCACGCCCGCACAGTCGATGCGGCGCCGGCCGAATTCCCACCGAGTCCCGCTGGCGAGGTTCCAACCTGGCACCACCGGGCGGGAGCTTGGACCCGTGGCCGTGGTGGCCATCCTGTTGGGGGGGGGGGGGGAACTGACTCCAGGGGGTCCTCCACGCCGTCCTGGCCTGCGATCTGGAGGGGGCCTACCGCCTTCCGTGCGGGTCCGCTGTAGGTCTGCGCCATGGTGCATGGCGCCGGCGCGGATACGGCACCACGCACATGCACCGGCGCAGAGACGGGCGTCGCGCGCATGCGTGGACCCGCGCTGACAGTGCAGGGCCACCTTTCGGCGCCGAGCAACGCGTAGCACTCTGGCGCCATGCTGGCCCCCTGAGGACCGCTGAATCACTGGGCCAGGGGGTCCATTGACGCTGGTGTCCACCACTCCGGTGTTTACGACGGCGTCAACACTTGGCCGGGATTTCGGAGAATCCCGGCCCTGAACTCAAGAGGTGAGGTGAAGTGAGAGCGATTGCTCTTGACGCCACAGTAGCATTTGACTGAGTGTGGTATCAAGGAGCCCTAGGAAAACTGGAGTCAGGATAAATCGCTCCACTGGTTGTATTCATACCTGTCACAAAAGAAGATGGTTGTGGGATGGGAGGTCAATTGTCTCAGCTCCAGGATATCACTGCAGGAGTTCCTCAGGCAAAAGTCCTACATTTGACCACTTTCAACTGCTTCATCAATATCTTTTCCTCCATCATAAGGTCAGAAGTTTGGATGTTCGCTGATGCTTATACAATGTTCAGTAACATTTGCAACTGTACAGATACTAAAGTCTTCCGAATTCATGTATAGCAATACCTGGACAATATTCAGACTTGAGTGAGAAGTGGAAAGTAACATTTGTCCGACACAAGTGTCAGGCAATGACCATCTCCAACAAGAGAGAATCTAACCATCTCCCTTGACATTCAATAGCATTACCATCGCTGAATCCCCCACTATCAACATGCTGGGGGTTGCCATTGACCAGGAGCTGCATTGGGCCAGCCATAAAAATACTGTGGCTACAACAGCTGGCCAGAGGCTGGGAATTCTGTGGTATCTCACTTCCTGACTTTGCAAAACCTGCCCAATATCTACAAGGCTCAAGTCAAGAGCGTGATGGAATGCTCTCCACTTGCCTGGATGAGTGCAGCTCCAATAACAGCAAAGAAACTTGACACCATCCAGAACAAAGCATCCCACTTGACTGGCACCGAATTCACAACCTTCAACATTCAATCTCTTCACCACCAATACACAGTAGCAGTTGTGTGTACCATCTACAAGATGCACAGCAGGAACTCACCAAGACTCCTTTGACAGCACATTCCAAACCCACACTACCATCTAGAGGACAAGAGCAGCAGGCACATGCGAACCCCACCATCTGCCAGTTCCCCTCCAAGTCACTCACCATCCTGAATTGGAAATATATCGTCGTTCCTTCACGATTGCTGGATCAAAATCCTGGAATTCCCTCCTGTTATAACCTGCCTACTGACGATTGGCTGGGGACTAATGATTATCCCACAATCCTATGGGAGTATGAACTTCCCCAATGAGGGGGGCGGAGAAGCTCCTGCTATAAATAAGCTGGCCAGTCCAGGAACCAGGAGGAAGGAGAAGGTAGCAAGGGAAGTTACTGCTACTGTTATGTATATATTGTTATAGTAAATAAACTTTATTATTTTGTATCCTTAAAACTCGTGCTGGATTCTTCGGGGCCTTTACAAAACTGGCGACGAAGGTAAAAGTGAATAGCTGTCTACACTGCTGAAGCCACCTCCCTGGATTTTTGTTGGATACAGGTTGGAAGTTGTTTTCTATTATACCATGCCTCTGTACGGACGTTTGGATGTTTTTGATGCTGCGCTGGAAAGCTGGAACCAGTACACGCAACGGATGCGTTACTATTTCCGGGCAAACAATATCACTGAAAACGAGCGCCAGGTGGTCATATTGCTCACCGCCTGCGGACCGCATACGTTTGGGGTGATTAGGAGCCTTACGTACCCAGCTGCGCCGGACACCAAAACGTTTGACGAACTTGTGAATATAGTGGGGCAACACTTTAACCCAACCCTGTCCACGATAGTCCAGCGTTACCGGTTTAATACCGCTGAGAGGACCCCTGGAGAATCCCTTGCCGATTTTTTATCCAGGCTACGCGGGATTGCGGAGTACTGTGACTATGGTGAGACCTTGTCAGAAATGTTACGCGACCGTTTGGTTTGCGGTATTAACAATGCGGCCACCCAGAGAAAGTTGTTAGCGGAGCCAACGTTGACTTTTCAACAGGCAATACAAATAGTCTTGTCCCGAGAGAGCGCAGAGCGAGGAGTACAGGAGCTACAGGGAATGGAAGTGCATGCCTTGGGGCGAAACCCTTTCCGCCCAAAAACGTCCCCCCGCACTCCTGCGGTACCTTGGGCGAGGCAACGACCAGACCGACGCCAGTGGCCATCGGACATTCCTCCCCGAAGGGAGCCTTCTCCAGAGCCAATGGATGAGGAGCCATGTCCGTGTCAGACTTGTAGGCGCCAACCCCGTCGCGGACGCCAGAGGCGCCGTCGTTCCGACCGAAACTGGGACCAGCCCAGGGGCCGTAACTGGGACCAGCCCAGAGGCCGTACCTTCCATGTGGATGAACCTGCGGCGACCACTCCTGAGGACGTGGAGACGGAGGACGACTGCCTGCAGCTGCATTGTGTGGCAGCTCCCCGTGTGGCCCCCATTAAGGTGACAGTACGGGTCAATGGCCACCCGCTGGAGATGGAGTTGGATACTGGCGCAGCGGTCTCCGTGATCGCCCAGAGGACATTCGACCGCATCAAGCAGGGTATACAGACCCTTACACTAACTGACTCACAGGCCAGGTTGGCCACCTACACGGGGGAACCACTGGACATTGCAGGAACTACAATGACCCCTGTTGTCTATGGACGCCAGGAGGGGCGTTTCCCACTTATCGTAGTGCGTGGCCATGGGCCCAGCCTGTTGGGTCGGGACTGGTTGCGCCATTTGCGGTTGCAATGGCAGCACATCCTCCAAACAGTTTCTGGAGGGTTGACTGAGGTACTAGGACGATACCCAGAGGTATTCCAGCCTGGTCTGGGGAAAATAAAAGGGGCCGTAGCCCGTATCCAAGTTGAACCAGGAGCCACACCGCGCTATTTCCGGGCGCGCCCAGTGCCTTACGCTTTGCTCGAGAAGGTAGAAGGGGAGCTCACTCGTTTGGAGAGTTTGGGTATTATCAGGCCTGTCCGTTTTGCTGACTGGGCAGCACCAATGTGCCAGTAATGAAGCCAGATGCCACAGTTCGCTTGTGTGGCGACTATAAACTTACAGTGAATACAGTTTCCCGACTCGACCGATACCCAATGCCTCGCATAGAGGATCTCTACGCGAAACTTGCAGGCGGACTCTCATTCACAAAATTAGATATGAGTCCCGCCTACCTGCAGTTGGAGCTGGACCCTGCCTCCCGACCATATGTAACAATTAACACACACCGGGGCCTGTATGAATATACACGGTTGCCCTTTGGAGTATCCTCTGCCTGCGCAATTTTTCAACGTGTTATGGAGGGCATTTTGAGAGGTTTACCACGTGTGGCTGTCTACCTAGATGACGTGTTGATTACAGGGACGTCGGAGCAAGAGCATTTGGAAAATCTGGAGGCTGTCCTTAAACGCCTTTCGGAGGCTGGAGTCCGTTTATGTCACACAAAGTGCGTATTTCAGGCAAAAGAAGTAGTCTACCTAGGTTATCGGGTGGACTGCGAGGGTCTGCACCCCGTCGCAGAGAAGGTGCGTGCAATTCAACATGCCCCCACCCCGACTGACACTTCGCATCTTCGTTCTTTTCTCGGTCTCGTAAACTATTACGGGAAGTTCCTCCCCAATCTGGCAACTACGCTGGCCCCCTTACACCTGCTGCTAAAGAAAAATCACACCTGGGTTTGGGGTCAGCCGCAAGAAACCACTTTCCGGCGGGTAAAGCAACAATTGTCGTCGTCTGGGTTACTAACCCACTATGATCCGGGAAAGCCTTTGCTCGTCACATGTGATGCATCCCCGTATGGTATTGGGGCTGTCCTGTCCCACAAGATGGAGAACGGGGCCGAGCGACCGATAGCTTTCGCCTCCCGCACATTGACTGCAGCGGAGAAGAAGTACGCGCAGATCGAGAAGGAGGGCCTGGCAGTGGTTTTCGCGGTGAAACGCTTCCACCAGTATGTGTACGGCCGCCATTTCACTATCGTGACTGATCATAAGCCCCTGCTGGGACTCTTCAGAGAGGATAAGCCGATACCGCCCATTGCTTCTGCACGGATCCAGCGCTGGGCTTTGTTGCTTGCTGCATATGAGTATTCTCTGGAGCACAAACCAGGTATGCAGATAGCAAATGCCAACGCACTGAGCCGATTGCCTTTATCGACCGGCCCCATGTCGACCCCCACGACCGGTGAGGTGGTCGCAACCCTAAATTTTATGGACACCTTGCCTGTCACGGCATCACAGATCCGTGAGTGGACCCAGATGGAGCCAGTCCTGTCAAAGGTTCGGCACATAGTCCTGTATGGTGGGCAGCATAGACAGCTCCCAGGCGAGTTACGGGCATTTTCCTCCAAGCTGTCAGAGTTCAGCGTGGAAGACGGCATCCTCTTGTGGGGGACGCGTGTGGTTGTCCCGGAAAAAGGCCAGGAGCTGATATTATCAGACTTGCACAATGGGCATCCGGGCATGACCAAGACGAAAATGTTGGCCCGGAGTTATGTCTGGTGGCCAGGCCTCGACACCGACATTGAGAAAGTGGCCCAAAACTGCTCCATTTGCCAGGAGCATCAGAAGCTTCCGCCGGCCGCGCCCCTACATCACTGGGAATGGCCAGGGCGGCCTTGGGCACGCTTACATGCAGATTTCGCAGGCCCTTTTCAGGGATCCATGTTCCTTCTACTAATTGACGCCCAGTCCAAATGGCTGGAGGTGCATAAGATGCAGGGGACAACGTCCTGCGCAACAATTGAAAAAATGCGTTTATCATTTAGCACGCATGGCCTCCCCGAGGTGCTGGTCACGGATAATGGCACTCCATTCACGAGTGAGGAGTTTGCTAGGTTTACAAAGATGAACGGCATCCGCCATATCCGCACTGCCCCTTACCACCCGGCTTCAAATGGGTTGGCAGAGCGTGCAGTGCAAACATTCAAAAGAGGCCTAAAGAAGCAGTCTTCCGGATCAATGGACACGAGACTGGCTCGGTTTTTGTTTACGTACAGGACCACCCCCCATACAGTGACTGGGGTAGCTCCCGCAGAACTCCTAATGGGCCGGAGACTTCGCACCCGCCTTAGTATGGTCTTCCCGGACATTGGCGCAAAAGTACGCCGCACACAAGAACGGCAGGGACCAGGATTGTCTCAGCATCGTCTGATTCGGCAGTTTGCGCCCGGTGACCCAGTATTCGTGCGGAATTTTGCTGGTGGTGCCCAATGGGTTCCTGGGGTAATCTTTCGCCAAACGGGCCCTATATCGTACCAAGTGCAAGCCCAGGGTCGTCTCCAGCGAAAACATGTAGACCACGTCCGGTCCAGAAGATCATCCCCGCAAAAGATTCCCCGCCCCCAGAGCTCAGTTCAACAGCGGCAAAGACCAGAAACAAGGGAAGGTAGTCCTCCAAATCTTCCACTGGTGCCTCACTCAAAGCCTGCGCAGGTCATGACGGGACCGAATGGGGACAGAGACGCTGACATGACGGAGGCAGCAGACTCTGACTCCGAGATGGAGACACAGGATGAATCAGAGGCGGAATCCTCGGGTCCACAGGCCGTGGATGTACAACCGCGCCGTTCATCACGGAAGCGCCGGTCTCCGTCTTGTTATACGCCGCATGATCCAGCGCCGCGTGCAAATGGCGTCCGGCCTGCGGCCAAACGAGTTCGACGCCTCCCTTCGCCAGGGCCTACGGTGGATTCCTTGGACTTTGGGGGGGGAGGGATGTTATAACCTGCCTACTGACGATTGGCTGGGGACTAATGATTATCCCACAATCCTATGGGAGTATGAACTTCCCCAATGAGGGGGGCGGAGAAGCTCCTACTATAAATAAGCTGGCCAGTCCAGGAACCAGGAGGAAGGAGAAGGTAGCAAGGGAAGTTACTGCTATGTATATATTGTTATAGTAAATAAACTTTATTATTTTGTATCCTTAAATCTCGTGCTGGATTCTTCGGGGCCCTTACAAAACCCCCCTAATAGCACTGAGGGTATAACTACGCCACATGGTCTGCAACGGTTCCAGAATACTACTTGCCTTGCCAATGACACCCATGTCCCAATAACAAAAAAGAAGGAAACAAATAGAGAGAATTAAGTCCTGCTTTTTATTTTCTTTTACCTCCTTACACTTGCAGTGGAAGCTGAGGCACTAAGTATTTTGTGGTATAGAAATAAAATAATGTAGATGTTGAAATTCTGAAATTAAAACAGAAAATGCTGAAAATACTCAGCAGACCGGGTAGTATCTGTGGAGGGAGAAATAGAGTTAATGTTCCATGGGATGGGGCCCTCCTATGAGCCTATGGGGCCTGGTAAGGAGGGACCCTTCTGCCCACAACCTTGTAGAGAAACCTGCCAGGCTAGCTGCTTGGCATTGGCCTCTCCCACTGCTGGGGGCTGGTTTAGCACAGGGCTAAATAGCTGGCTTTCAAAGCAGACCAAGGCAGGCCAGCAGCACGGTTCAATTCCCGTACCAGCCTCCCCGAACAGGCACCGGAATGTGGCGACTGGCGGCTTTTCACAGTAACTTCATTTGAACCCTACTTGTGACAATAAGCGATTTTCATTTCATTTCATCTCATTTCAATCCTGGCAATGGTGAAATGAAGCCATCGAGTGGGAAGAAGAAGATTACAACAAATGATAATTAACAAGGTGCATTGCTTAAGATGTTTATTTAATATAAATTCAGATCCGTGAAGCTCTCTAATTTATTATTAAATTCTTGAGTTTGATTTCTCTCTTTTTAGTGAACAAACCTGATCCTTGGAGATGACTGATACCTTGAGAAGATTGACTTTCTGAACTGTACCAAATCTAAGTTAGGGGCAGCACGGTAGCATTGTGGATAGCACAATTGCTTCACAGCTCCAGGGTCCCAGGTTCGATTCCGGCTTGGGTCACTGTCTGTGCGGAGTCTGCACATCCTCCCCGCGTCTGCGTGGGTTTCCTCCGGGTGCTCCGGTTTCCTCCCACAGTCCAACGACGTGCAGGTTAGGTGGATTGGCTATGATAAATTGCCCTTAGTGTTGGATGAGGTTACTGGGTTATGGGGATAGGGTGGAGGTGTGGACCTTGGGTAGGGTGCTCTTTCCAAGAGCCGGTGCAGACTCGATGGGCCGAATGGCCTCCTTCTGCTCTGTAAATTCTATGGTAATCTATGATGATTAGACTTGAGAGCCTGTCTGAGGTAAAAACCTTCTGAGGGAAGATTCTCCGGGGCAGGATTTTAACAATCCCCTGCTTGTGAGTTTGCAGGCTGGGTGGTGCGCCCTCCCGCTCACCCCCGACCTGTCTGCAATTTTAGGCGGGTGCAGGCGGGGGCCAGGGGAGGCCTAAGGCAGCCCACCTGTCTTCAGCTTTTAGGCTGACATGAGTTCAAGGGTTCTGAAAAGTCTGACAGGGCTCCCTGGGTTCGTGGGGGGGGAGAACGGTGTCGTCGGTTGGGGGAAACCACCTTTTTGCAACAAACTCAGGGTATTTCCCCGAGGGGCCAGAAGTCAGGGCAAAGCCCAGGGAAAGCATAACCTGCGACACCATTGCAGTTTCCTCTCTGAAAATGGTTGTGGGGGGGAGCAGGAGGTAGAAGTAGAACACTTGCAGGTCTGATTCCTGAGAGAATTCCTCAGTTACAACAAACCTAAAATCAGGATGCGGTTTGATTGCAGCCTAACCATAGCTGTCACTTGTACCTTGTCCTGGTGTCTCTGATGGCAGAGTCCAGCCATGGCAGGGCTTTCACTGTCACCTTCCTCCAAACCCGGCAGCCACTCAGTGCCAAGAGCCAGGAGTAGAGGTGCACATCTCCTTTCCACATTGAGTGCTATCTAAGGTCAGCCCCCTGTGAGAGCTCCCTCCCCAAACCCCAGCCTCTCCGTCAAAGCAGAGAGGTGGGAATATTGAGGTTAGTATCAGAGTTAGGGTGGAAGTGTTTAATATGGCACATGTTTAGAAGACTAAAGGGCAACGTTTGTGAATGGTGACTGTGAGGTACGGGTGGGGAGCCAGGTGGCATTAGGCCAAGTGTCATTGTGAGTTTTGGCTGCTCAGATGGACATTCAAAGAGAGGAATGAATAGAGCAGCAAGATGTATTAACCCAAGGTGTGCGGTTCAGGAGAATGCTGGGCAGGTCAGAGTGCGGAGCCTGAGACCTGATGGCACGCATCTTTCCTTCTCTCCTGAGGCCCTGGATCCTCCTGGACGTGCAGAAAAAGGATTTAATGTAATGCCGAACCAGGACAAAAAGATTGCCATGGACAACTTTTAAGAGACGAGAGAAAAAACATACAAAAATGAAAAAAAAAAGCATTGATTCTGGTGTTGTGGCTTCTCTCTTTTCCACAAAATAATCGGAGGAGTCTCAGGCATAGAACAATCGTTTATTGACCAACGCATAGGGAGAGCCCAGCTCCAGAGATAGACCTACGGAGCTCACTCCACCAATGGAAAAAAATCAGGTCACATTTATACAGAGTATGGTTATATAGTGTTATGGGCCAGGGTTTAGAGAACCCCAAAGTGTATCATGGAGTTCACCTGACCCGCAACTTTTAATAGATTGTGGTATGGGGAGCACACAGCCCACTCTACAGGTGGGGGTAGAGCAGAAATGGAAAAGTATTTTTTTTAAAGCAAAACAATGTTTATTCTATTACCTCAAAGTTAACCTTTTTAAAACATACAGTGAACATCTTAGCAACTATCAATTCAAATACAATCCCCAAAGAATACAACACTAAGTAATCCTTAAGCTGTCCTTTTAACATCCATAAGACCTTTTTTTTAAACCTTTAAACAGAAGCACATCAGGTTAAAGTCACTACTGAGAGTAGTTATTAGTTTTAAATCACCAAAGGATCGATTTACAGTCTTTAGATTACAGAGGGAGAGACTAATACACCTTCTGGCTGTGACTGCAGCTATCCAGCTCTGAAAAATGAAACTAAAACACACCCTGCAGCAAACAGACTAAAACAAAAGTAAAAAGCTGACAGACAGCCCAGCTCCACCCACACTCTGACATCAATGATAAACACCCATTTCTAAAAGGTACATTTCTTAAACACCCATTTCTTAAAGGTACTCTCACACGACAATAGTCAAGAATATTGTTTACATTGTCTGTTTTAAATTTTACATTGAACAAGTTATGTATGTGCACCCAAGCAGAATGAGTGTTATCTACCCTTATCTCCCTTTCTTTTTTCTATGGATCCCTCCCTAACCTCCCTACTTGGTGCTCGACCTGATAGAGGTGGCTGGTCCCTATGTCGAGTTAGCAAAACATGTTTGTTAACCTTTATGCGGACTGCTGAACGTTGTGTCTTCAGAATGATGTGTTTAAGGTCACTGAAATTTGGTTTAACTGGAACATGTTGCTTGACCCTTATGCTGGCTGCTACAGAGGCTGCCACACCAGCTTTTAGCTGACATCTTTAAGAAAGTTGACCTTGATTGCTTTAGTATACTAGATTCAAAACTTTAAGAATAATTGCTAATTACCCGAATAGATTGTTGTTAATAAATCCTAATCATTTGCCTTCCCACAGCACTGGCAAATGTGAAAGTTACAAAAAGCAGCAAATGGTGAAAGGTAGGAGCTACCCAAAAAAATGAAAGTAAATTGCCAGAGATATGAGCATGAACACACAAAAAACCTCTTCAGTTATATCAGGAAAAAGTGGCACGTCAGAAACAATGTGAGGCCATGAATGAAAATATGCAACTGGCAGACTTGCTGAATAACTACTTTCTGTCATTACAGGACACTACTTACTTACAGGAGAGGAAGGATCAGCATGTCAAACGCCCCAGGGAATCCTAATGAATTGGACCAAGGACTCAACAACATTTAGATCAGCAAGATATCAGTAATGGAGATATTATTGGCTCTTAAGTGGGAGAAACTCCCAGGTACAGATGGTTTTCATCCCAGGATCTTAAAAGAATTGGGGAGAACACTGCATATGCCCAAACTATAGTCTTCCAAAGTTCTCTCAATTTGGAAAACCATTCCTTTATTTTGATGAATTGTGGATGTCACTCTGCTATTTAAGGAAGGTGATGGGGTGGCAGCAGAGAATTATAGATCAATTATCCTATAATATCTATTGATGGGAAATTATTGTTTTTTGATAAGAAAGCATAGGGTGACTGAACACCATGGCCATTTTCAGCTGATCAGAGAGAGTTCTAATTATTAGGTTCTTTACGTTGGAAACCACACCCTTTCTGTCTCAAACTCATCCTTTTCCAGGACCTTACACTACAAAACTCCCTAAGCATCTGAAAAGTATTTTAAAATTCGGCTTGATCTGAAAGCTCATTACTCCTTCACTTAATTTTCCCTTCTCCAACTCTTAGTGACCCTGCCTGCATCACGCGTATTGACCTTTATCCCTTTTATCTTGAGTTTTCAATAACAAGAAAACTCAGGGGAGCGTTTAACAAGTTCAGATTTTTCTCAGAGGGTGGGCCCTCATTTGCACTGCTATCCAGTTCAACAGTCAGAAATACTTAGGTCAATCGCTGGTTACGTACCAATAGCACGTCTGACTCTTTCTTTTGCCAGCATCTGGGGGCATCTTTCTGATCTTTCATTCAAAGATACATCCTGGACTTTTCCAGTAAAGGTCTGCAGAGTAGAGAATTATGGTTAACATTTTTAATAAGTTTCATTTTTCCCATTCCAATTCGCTTCCCGCACCTAGGGATGCGTTATGGCAGACTCTTGTCCTTTTCCATAACCAGTAATTCCGGTTGCTAGTTTGTCATAATGGGGCCTATAGTTTGAGGGGCATCACTCCCAATCAAGTGTGCCTGACAGGAGTCTCTCCTGCTCTTACCACCAGCCATTTATATGTTTGGAAGGATTTTGCAAGTTGATACTCAACCTGTTTTGTCACAATATGAACGCACCTTCCTTGGCCATCAAGTCCTAGCGTGGGACTCAAACCCAGACTCTGGCTCAGAGATAGGGTTACTACCCAGTGCGCAACAAGACCTCCTAGTTTCATTTGTAAAGCATGAATAATCAAATTTATAATCATTATAAAGAGTGTGCTCATAATTATTTATTTTCCTTTGTTTATTGGGTAGAATGTTTTTGATGGCAGGTCTTCCCACCGGAGGAGTTAACAGGGTGTACATTCCTGCTGATACTGGCTTCTCCACAGCCATTTAACGCTCCAAATAGTGATAATTGTCTGGGAGATGGGACTTCCGCCGCTCGGAGTCCTGCCTCCGAGAACTGCCAGCCAATTTGATTCACAGTTCTGCAGCTCCAACAGCACCAATAGCAGCAATGGCCTGGAATGGGACTAAAGGCAGTCCACAGATTAAAGTTAGGACCAGGTAAGTGTGGGTGGCTTTGTGGTGGGGTGGGATAATGAGGGCTGGGGATGTGGGTAGAGAGGGATGAAGTTTTGATGGAGAGGTCAGGTGGGGGAGTGGGAAGAAGGGAGCACCGAGAGGGCAGGACCTGAGGGGTGGGGAGGCACCAAATGTGGCACCCACCTGAAGCCTGAGTAGGGCGACCTTTTTTGGAGCCCACCCCCCCTCCACCCCACCCTGCTCCTAAACCCATCCCACCTGCCTCAAAATTGAGCCTGAGTGGAAAACTACCCTTATGTAGTCATTAATTGCCATTTAAGGACTTCAACTGGGGTAAGGAAGGCAGGCTGGCCTAACCCTTGCCTGTCCCAGGTTGGGGCAGGTGGGAAGGCCATTCGGAGAATTTTATGGTGGGGACTGTAGGGAGGGGAAGGGCCACCTCACTCCAGAAAACCAACCGATAGGGAGCATAAAATTCTACCCATTAATTGTGGGACATGGGCATTGCTAGCAAGCATGGCATTTAGAACCATTAATTGAGAAAGTGGTGGTGAGCCGACTTATTGAACCGCTGCAGTCCATGTGGTGAAAATACTTCCACAGTGCTGTTAGGGAGGGAGCTTTTGACCCAGTGTTTAAGGAATGATAGAAATATATGCCCAAGTTGGACTTGCAGCAGAACCTAGAGGTGATGGTGTTCCCATGACCCCTTGTCATTCTAGGTGGTGGAGATTGCAAGATTCTGTCAAAGAAGCCTTGATGAATCGCTTCAGTAGATCCTGTAAATAGTACAAACTACATCCACTGTGTGCCGGTGGTGGAAGAATGGATGTGTAAGGTGGGATGATGGGCTGCCTTGTCCTGGATAGGGTTCAGGTTGTCAAATGTTGATGCTGTAGTAATCATATAAATGATACATCACCGAGTAACATGGGATATAAAATGTCCTTCAGATTGAATTTGAGCCGTTCTGCAGTTTTCGTAGCTGCTCTGTGGTAGATTTTTCATGTCTAGTTCCCAGATGACGACACGGCGGCACAGTGGTTAGCACTTCCGCCTGACAGCTCCAGGGACCGGGTTCAATTCCGGCCTCGGTGACTGTCTGTGTGGAGTTTGCACTTTCTCCCCATGTGTGCGTGGGTTTCCTCCGGGTGCTCCGGTTTCCTCCCACAGTCCAAAGATGTGCTGGTGAGCTGGATTGGCCATGTTAAATTGCCCCTTCGTGAACAAAAGGGGTTACGGGGACCGGGTGAAAGTGGGCTTAAGTAGGGTACTCTTTCCAAGGGCCGGTGCAGACGTGATGGGCCGAATGGCCACCTTCTGCACTGTAAATTCTATGATTCTATGTAAAGCAGCAGCTGGCTGGAGAAGAAAATCAGGTGTTGAGGATCACACACCTGTAAGGAACTTTCATGGTTTTTTTTTACTTGCAGGAAGAAAACATAGGATTGGTTTCATTACTGCAATTCTCCCCATCCATTTCCCGACCCTATGCTGTGGCCGGCGTTGCTTTACACTCAAGCACTAAGAACAGCGCTCATTTGCCATATGAGTGAGATTTCCTATACAATATTGCCCCATCGTTTTAAAGAGACAAATGCTGCGATTGTTTTAAAACTCTCCTATTAGACTTATAGAGCGGGATTCTCCGCCGGCCGGCCGGTGCGGAGAAGAACCCTCCTGCACATGCGCTGGGATGACGCCAGCACACGCTGGTGCTTCTGCGCATGCGCCAACTCGCGCCGGCCGGCGGAGGCCCTTCGGCTGGTGCGGAGGGAAAGAGTGCCCCCACGGCACAGGCCCGCCCGCGGATCGGTGGGCCCCGATTGCGGGCCAGGCAACCGTGGGGGCACCCCCAGAGCCCGAACCCCCCGAGGACTCTGCAGGCCGTCCGTGGAGCCAGGTCCCGCCGGTAAGGACCTGTTGTGATTTACGCCGGCGGGACCTGCCGAAAACGGGTGGCCACTCGGCCCATCGCGGGCCAGAGAATCGCTGAGGGGGGCCGCTGCCAGCGGCTGCCGACCGGCGCGACGCGATTCCCGCCCCCGCCAAAACCCCGGCGCTGGATAATTCAGCAGCCGGCGGGGGCGGGATTCACGCCGCCCCCCCCCCCGGAGAGCCTCCAACCCGGCGGGGGGTCGGAGAATCCCGCCCTATAAGTCCGACATACATTAAATCATCCTTACCGGCTGAGGACTGGAAATGGTCACAAAGAAGCCTAGAATAAAACATCAACATAATGTGTTAAAACAAATCTATCTGATCTACAATTCACAGAATATTTCTTGGAATTTACAGTGCAGAAGGAGGCCATTCAGCCCATCGATTCTGCACCGGCCCTTACAAAGAGCACCCCACTCAAGCTCACGTATCTACCCACACCCCAGTAACCCCCACTTAACCTTTTTTTTCGACACTAAGGGCAATTTAGCATGGCCAATCCACCCAACCTGCACATCTTTGGACTGTGGGAGGAAACCGGAGCACCCGGAGGAAACCCACGCAGACACAGGACGAACGTGCAGATTCCGCACAGACAGTGACCCAAGGCGGGAATCGAACCTGGAACCCTGGAGCTGTGAGGCAACTGTGCTAACCACTACGCTACCGTGCTGCCCAAATTCAGCAATAAAAAGAAACACGTTGGTGCTCATGATTTTGAGAACTCAGACACTCCAACCAATATATTCGGAATTGTGTCAGCGCTCCTTGAAGTCAGATAAGAACGTAGACATGGGAGCGGAAGTAGGCCATTTGGCCCCTTGAGCCTGCTCCATTCAACAAGATCACAGCTGATATAGGTGTGGCCGTAATTTCACTTTCCTGTCTTCCCTCCATAACCCTCGACTTCCTTGTCTATCAAAACTCCAACTCCGCCTAGAATGCTGCTCTCTGGAGACGAGAATCCCACATCGAATAACACTCTGGTAGGGAAAACAAACCATATTATCTAATTCTTATACTGTAGTGGGATATTTGTTCAATGAAAAATAGTGATCTGTCTGTATCACCCTGTCCGTGACAACAAGACCCCTCCATCCCTCCTTGCTGAGGGACGAAGAAAACCCAAACGTTTCAGATCCATTAACGTTTTTAATTGTGTATAGTATTATTCTGGCTAAATCACATGCAATCTGTTGAACCTCAACTGACCTGTTGATAATTTCCTTTATAAATTTAATGTAGAAAATTCCCATTAAAGAACACTCTCTTCAGAGATATATCAAAATATATCTAGGCCTCACAATGTGGGCAGCATAGATATGAAGCAAAATAGACAGTCACAAATAAAATTGAAATCCATGCTCCCACTAATTTTCATATCTCAACTTGGTGGGACTGATTCATCTTGGTTTGAGGATTTATCCACCAACAAGGAAGCAGAGCTAAAAAAAAACAACCTTTTTTAAATGTCTAAGCCCATGAAATTGAAGCAGGATAAACCAACAAATAAAATGAATATAGACTCAAATAGGACTAAGATTCAAAAGATAGATTGCAACAGATGGGGCCTCAGGGCTGAATGTCTGACACCCTAACCTTACTGAGACTAGAGTTAGGTTGTGGCAGTACACAACAAGACATACTCCTGGCAGGATTGACTTACCAAAGGCGATTGTAACCATCATGAGCTTTGGGACAATTGTCCAATTGGGCGACACTGTTTTCTCCATCATTATTGGCCGTATGCTGTCCAAACACTTTTCTACAAAAAAGAAGCAACAGCCCTTATTGTTATTGTAAAGGAAGCGCTAATCAGACTGTGCTGATGTCTGATAGTATTACACTCCTTTTGATTTCTCTCCAAGAACATAAGAACTAGAAGGTCCTTCAGTCCCCCAAGTCTGCCTGTTGTGCCATTTTTACAGTGTATTTGTTCATGGGATGTGGGTGTCACTGGCAATGCCAGCATTTATTGCCTATCCCTAATTTCCTTCATAAAGCCGCCTCCTTGAACCGCTGCAGTCCATGTGGTGTAGATACACCCACAGTGATGTTAGGGAGGGAGTTCCAGGAATTTGACTCAACGACAGAGGAGGATCAGCAATATACATTATATATCCAAAACAGGATGGTGTACGGCATTAGAGGGGAACTTCTAGGAGGTGCTATTCCCATGCATCTGCTGCCCTTGTCCTTCGAGGAGATAGAGGTCATGGGTTTGGAATGTGTTGTCAAAGAAGCCTTGCTGAGTTTTTGCAGTGCATCTTGTGGATGATACATACTGCTGCCACTGTGCATCAGTGATGGAGGGAGTGGATGTTGAAGGTGTTGGATGGGGTGCTAATCATGTGGGCAGCATTGTCCTGGGTGATGTTGAGCTTCTTGAAAGTTGTTGGGACTGCACTCATCCAGACAGAATTCCCAGCCTCTCCCGTTCAATTAGACCATTGCTGATATGTGCCTTAACTGCATCTAACACTTAGTAGCCTTATTTACAAAAAATTACATTTTGAAGTTTTCAGTTGGTCCCCAGCCACAATAGCATTCTTGTGGGGGATGGGGGGAACAATTTCAGATTTCTTCTTATTTTTGTGTGAATAGGTGCTTCCTGGCATCATCCCTATATGACCTAGCTCAAATAAATGCTTCCCAATTCTATCATCAGAACAGTCTCCTTGCAATCTCAAGGATTAGCTCACTTATATGGCCCCTTAATCACAGCTTTAGCCGACATGCTGGCTGTATGCATTTTAAATCTGTTTTTTAAATAACATTACTGTAACAAATATGAAATATAAAAATTTCTTACATTCATCACACCTCCCCCCCTTAAATAAATGAACCAACAATATGAAAAGATACCTTCATTTTCCAAAGCCTTTTCCAAAGCTTTTCAACTTTAACTCATTATAAAACACTACAATGACATTATAAGATACATATCTCATCAACTTCACGTATGCAAATTTAAACATCAGTATAGTATATTTCAGTCTTTCTTTCCCAACTTTAAATGTTCCATTCATCTCACGTTTCACAGTTGTGATAAAACCTCTGCAATCACGATTGTCTTTGTGTTACATGTATAATTTTCAAGTTAAATAATTGTAGCAACAAACTCCATCTAAATAGTTTTGCACTGCAATCTTTAAATTTCTCCAGAAACTTCAACGGATTATGTTGCGTATGTTATGGGCCAGGGTTTAGAGAATCCCAAAGTGTATCATGGAGTTCACCTGACCCACGTCTTTTACTAGATTGTGGTATGGGGAGCACACGGCCCACTCTACAGGTGTGGTACAGCAGAAATGGAAAAATATTTTTTAAAGCAAAACAATGTTATTCTATGAACTCAGGTTAACCTTTTTAAAACATACAGTGAACATCGTAGCAACCATCAAATCAAATACAACCCCCAAAGAATACAACACCACGTAATCCTTAAACTTTCCTTTTAACATCCATAAGACATTTTTTAAAAAACTTTTAACAGAAGCACATCAGGTTTAAATGCACTACTGAATTCACCAAATGATCAAGAGATCACGGGGTTGGTTTAGCACAGTGGGCTAACAGTTGGCTTGTAAAGCAGAACAAGGCCAGCAGCGCGGGTTCAATTCCAGTACCAGCCTTCCCGAACAGGCGCCGGAATGTAGCGACTCGGGACTTTTCACTGTAACTTCATTTGATGCCTACTTGTGACATTAAGCAATTTTCTTTCTTTCCTCCTAGATAGTCTTTACATGGCAGATTGAACAACATTACACCTTCTCTGGCTGGCTGCAGCTCCAACACTGAAACAAAACCAAAAAACACAGACACATCCAAGCTTTTCTCAAAGTGAAACTAAAAGCTGACAGACAGCACAGCTCCACTCACACTCTGACATCACTGCAGTAATAAACACCCGTTTCTTAAAGGCAGTCTCACATGACACGTATGAATAACTGACTCTGAAGAATTGTTAACAATATAAATGTCAAAATGGTGCAACGTCAGCACCAAACTCAACATTTCTTTTTTGATGGCCGAATACCTCTTTTGATTAATATTTAGTTTTCAAGAAAAATAACCAACAGGTCTTTCTAGCTTTCATCATCTTCTTCTAATAGTACAGCACCAATGCCCAAATCATTCGCATCAATGGCACCTTAGATTTCTTGTCATAATTGGGTGTCGCCAAAACTGGTGCTGTCGTCAACACAGTTTTCAGATTATCAAATGCCTCCTGACATTCTGAAGTCCAATGAAATTTCTAGTTCCTTTTCAAAAGTTCAGTTAGTGGAGAAACCTGGGGTGGGATTCTCCGAACCCCCGCCGGGTCAGAGAATCACCGGTGGTCAGCGTGAATCCCGCTCCCAACGTGCTCTGAATTCTCCGGCCCCCCAAAAATCGCCCCGGCTTGAATTGCGCCGCCGCCTCGGAGAATGGCAGGGACCGGCGCAACTCAATGGGCCCCGGGGCCACCCGAATTCTCCGGCCCGTGATGGGCCGTAGTCCCGCCTGTTTTTTGCCAGTCCCGCCGGAGTAAATTGGAGTAGGTCCTTACCAGCGGGACCTGGCGGCGCGGGTGGCCTCCGGGGTTCTTGGGGGGCGCGGGGGGATCTGGACTCGGGAGGTGCCCCCATGGTGGCCTGGCCCACGATCGGGACCCACCGATCCGCGGGCGGGCCTGGGCCGTGGGGGCACTCTATTCCGCACCGGCGGCTGTAGCGGTCCGCCATTGCTGGTGCAAAACGAAGCCCTCTGCGCATGCGCGGGGATGATGCCAGCACACGCTGCCGCTCCCGCGCATGCGCCAACTCACGCCAGCCGGCGGCGGCCCTTCGGCGCCGGTTGGCATGGCGCCAAGCCCCTTTCCCGCCGGCCAGCGGGGCACAAACCTCTCCGGGGCGGTTTGGGGCGTCCCGACGCCGGAGTGGTTCAGCCACTCCTCGGCACCGGGACCCCCCGCCCCGCCAGGTAGGGGAGAATCCCGCCCCACATTGCTAACCTTTGGTACAAATTTTCTGAAGAAACCATTCATGTCCAGAAATCTCAAAACGTCGCTTATCACTGACGGTATTGGAATCTCTCCAAAATCTTTCATTTTCACGTTTTGTGGGGCCACCTGACCATGTCCAACATATGACTAAGAACATGACTTGTGTTTTCGCACGCTCATTTTTAGTCAAGTTTACCACCAAGCCAGCCTTTTGTAGCCAAACTAACAATTCCTTCAAATGCTCCTTCCATATTTGACTGATCACCGTAAGATCGCCTATGTACACTGCACAATTCCTTCGTCCAGAAATGACCTTATTGGAATATTGCTGCAGCATTCTTCATTCCAAATGGCATAACTTTAAACCAGTACAGCCTGGTGTTATTAAAGCCAAAACCTCCTTTGCCCTTTCCGATAAACATACTCGCCAATATCAACAAAGAACAAAGAAAATTAAAGCACAGGAACAGGCCCTTCGGCCCTTCAAGCCACACCAACCATGCTGCCCATCTGAACTAAAAACTACTACCCTTCCGGGGACCATATCCTTCTACTGTTTAGCACAGGGCTAAATCGCTGGCTTTGAAAGCAGATCAAGGCAGGCCAGCAGCACGGTTCAATTCCCGTAACAGCCTCCCCGAACAGGCGCCGGAATATGGCGACTAGGGGCTTTTCACAGTAGCTTCATTGAAGCCTACTTGTGACAATAAGCGATTTTCATTTCATTTCATGTATTTGTCAAGATGCCCCTTATACTGATTGAGTCTCCTTCCTCCTTTTCCTGTAGCCCTGAAATTTTCTTGTTCTCGGATACTGATCCAATTCTCATTTGAAGGTTTAATTGGATCCTTTAAGAAAGTCAATTTTGGCAATGGAATTTGCTTCCCCCACATTTTCAATGCAGGCTTCCAAACGAGGAATAGGATACCAATCTGACTTTGTTACTGCATTGACTTTCCTATAGTCCACACACAATTGTTACGTTCCATTTTATTCTGGTACGATCACGATAGTTCAGCTCCAATCACTGCAACTTATTTCAATGATATCATTCTTAAGCATGTTTTCAATCTCCTTTTGTACCTGTGCCAATCTTAGTGGATTTAGTCTATATGGATGTTGCTTAATTGGAACAGAACTTCCTACATGTACATCATGCATAATTACTCTTGTACTTCCTAATTTGTTCCTGCATACAGCTACATGTGATTGTAATAGCTCTTTCAGGTCACTCTGATCTTCCTCCAGAAGGTAACTCAGTAATTTATCCCAATTTCTTATTACTTCCTGATTGTCTCATCTAATTTGAGGAATGTCGAATTCAGAATCATCTGGTTTTATCTCTTCTCCCTGAGTTATAACGACTAAGACATCCTCATGCTTTCCTTCCCTATCAAAATACCCTTTGAACATATTAACATGACACACTCTGAGCTTTCTTTCTATCTAACATTCTTATCAAATAATTCACCTCACACAAGTTACTTTCAATTACATTCTCCCCATTAATAAAACCACGAGTTTTTGATTTCTTATCCGTCTCTTCATACATCACATACCGTTTCATCACATACTGTCATAATTTGAAATGCTTTTTAGTCAACTCACCAGCCCTACTTAATCACTCCCTAAAGCTTGACACATAGGGCAACAATGTAGTCTCAAAACGCTGACTCGCCAATTATCCTTAATTAATTGAAGTAGTCCTCTTACCTCGTGACCAAAAATCAATTCAAAAGGACTGGATTTAGTTAATTCATTAGGTGCATCCCGAATTGCAAATAGTACAAATGGAATTCCTTTATTCCAATCATCTGGATAATCCTGACTTTAAAGTCCCTGCAATTCTGGATTATACGCAATTGACTTAAATGATTGACCTTAAACTATCCATAATTTCCTTACATAACTTCGACATAAAATTGGACCCTTGACCTGATTGAATTTCTTTTGGTGGTCTGTATTTGATTTTTTTTAAATAGTTAACTTCTTTACAACCCTCTTAGCTGCAATATTTCAGAATGGAATGACCTCCAGAAATCTCAAAGACAAATTCATTATAGTCAACAAATACTGATTCCTATTTTTCATCTTAGGAACAGGTCCTACACAATCAATTACGCCGCGCCGGTCGGTGGCCATTGACAGCCCCCCCCGGAATCCGCCGCGCGGATCGGTGGGCCCCGATCGTGGGCCAGGCCACCATGGGGGCACCTCCCGAGTCCAGATCCCCCCGCGCCCCCCAAGAACCCCGGAGGCCACCCGCGCCGCCAGGTCCCGCTGGTAAGGACCTACTCCAATTTACTCCGGCGGGACTGGCAAAAAACAGGCGGGACTACGGCCCATCACGGGCCGGAGAATTCGGGTGGCCCCGGGGCCCATTGAGTTGCGCCGGTCCCTGCCATTCTCCGAGGCGGCGGCGCAATTCAAGCCGGGGCGATTTTGGGGGGCCGGAGAATTCAGAGCACGTTGGGAGCCCAAGTAAAAGATTCCTCAAAATCCTGAACGAGTATTAACGGTGTTGGTTTGATTACCACTTGAGGTTTTGCTATCACCTGACATGTGTGACATATACTACAAAATTCAACTACATCCTTATGCAGTCCAGACCAATAAACATTTTTTTGTCGTTTTGCTGGAGTTTCATTACTCCTAAATGCCCGTCTACTGGAGCCTCATGTATTACCTGCAAGACCTTCTTTCTATAGCCCAATGGCAATACAACTTGATGAACCTCTGCCCATTTCTCATCTGCCTGAATATATATTGGTCTCCATTTTCTCATTAATTCATTATTTCTAATGTAATAACACTGGTATACACTCAGACTCTCTTTCTGTGTATGCTTTCTGATACAACAGGTTTATCCTTCTATTGGAATTCTGCCAACTTTCATGAACTTTCATTCTCCACCTGCTTTTGTTCTTTATCAACAATCTGATCAAAGATTGTTTCTGAAACTGAACCTCAAACTCCCTCAGTGGAATTCTCTGTCAGCAGGATTTTCCGGTCCGCTGGCAGCGCACCCACAGCCGCTGGTTTCCCGGTGGTGTGAGATGGCCACAATGGGAAACCCCAATGGCCAGCCGTGGGAACGGAGTTACCCGCTACTGGTGGGGGCACGCCAGAAAACGTGGCTGGTGGACGGGAGAATCCCGCTCCCTATCTTTAATCTTTGATTTCTCCTCCACCTGTGGTTTTGGGATCTTTTAACCACACAATGTGGAAAGACCCCTGGTATGCTTCTTGCAACATCTCAGTAATTTGACTTTCCATCAGCTTTTCAACCACAGTAAGCATCACTCCCACCTGTGATCCAGCTATATCATTACCCAGGATAAACTGTATCTCTAAAAAAGGTAATTTCTCTTTTACTTCACCACCACTTCACCGCTTTTCACCGGCCTCTCTAACACTACCTTACATTTTTTTCTTGCATTATAAAAAAAAATTAAAGTACCTAATTCTTTTTTTCCAACTAAGGGGCAATTTGGCGTGGCCAAGCCACCTACTCTACACATCTTTTTGGGTCATTGGGGTGAGACCCATGCAGACATGGGGAGAATGTGCAAACTCCACATGGACAGTGACCCGGGCCGGGATCAAACCTGGTTCCTTGATGCCGTGAGGCAGCAGTGCTAACCACTGTGTCACCATGCTGCTCTTTAACATTCCCTTACATAATGGAATACTACTCACTTCACCTTTAATCCCGCGTAATACCACCTTTTCTGGCAACACTCCTTCCGAACTACATAACTCCTTATTTCTCACCATTGAAGATGGACATGCTCCTCTTTCCCAGAATATTTTAACATCCTTACTTACTCCATGTTGAACACATGAGTAAACCTTACCGTCACAAATAAAATCTTGAAACAGATCTGACACCTGCTTGTCAACCAACAGGCTGTACACTCTTTTACACCTTTCAGTTGCAACCATGATTTCTTCTGCCACTTTAATACACCCTACTGGCTTCTTCTCTTTTCAAGAGTCTGTCTCCCCAGTATTTTCTTAAACCACCAACACTGTGACTTTATTAAATTGAAAACATTTATGTTTTCTTATCTCCCTTCTATTCTCAAATGTTTCCTTTTTAACCTGAGGCAAAATCTCTTTAATATCTCCTTTGCCTTGACCATCTGTGGATTTCTCATTTTCCCAACATCTATCCTTCAAAGACTGAAAGTGATGTTGAAATCCAATTCAAAATAATCTGTCATTCCTGCTGCCTGTCAAGCAGTTTTGACCAATTGTTCTTCCACGAGTTCCCACTGCCACAGGAAGTGTATCTTTAAATTCCTCAATAATAAGAGCTTCATATGTTTGGTCTATTTTTAATGTTCTTTTATCCACCTATCAAAATTAATGGGCGGGATTCTCCCACAATTGGCAGGATGGCCCACCACCGGCGCCAAGACCAGCGCCAACCACTCCGGCGTCGGGCCAACCGGAAGTTGCGGAATCCTCCGCACTTCCAGGGGCTAGGCCGGCGCCGGAGGGGTTGCCGTGCACCAACCGGCGGCAAAGGGCCGCACGGGATGGCGCATGCGCAGAACCGCCAGAGTGGTTCCACGCATGCGCAGACCGGCCGCCGTGCTCCTGCACATGCACAGGGGGTTCTTCTCTGCGCCGGCCATGGCGGAGCCCTACAGAGGCCGGCGCGGAAGGAAGGAGTGCCCCCACGGCACAGGCCCGCCCGCAGATCGGTGGGCCCCGATCGCAGGCCAGGCCACCGTGGGGGCACACCCCCGGGGCTGGTCCCCCCGTGCCCCCCTGAGGACTCCACTAGACAGCCTACCGGCCAGGTCCCGTCGTGTGAGACCATATCCATTTAACGCCGGCGGGACTAGCCAGGAACTGACGGTGCTCGGCCCATCGGGGCCCGGAGAATTCCGGGGGGGGCTGTCAATGGCCACCGACCGGCGCGGCGTAATCCTCACCCCTGCCTGAAAACCGGCGCCGGAGAACATGGCAGCCAGCATCGGAGCGGCGGGGCGGGATTTGTGCCGCCCCCCCGGGGATTCTCCGACCCGGCGGGGGGTCGGAGAATCGCACCCATTTTGTTTGACTCTTTCAAATTAGCAGACATGCATCTTAACAACATTTAAAACAACATTTTAATAAAATATAAAATGTAACAATTGCTTACATTCATCACATAGGTTATATCAACTTATTCTGGTGTCCCTTGTCAGAAGAAATCTTTCTCTCTGTCTACCCTATCAATTTATTGAATCATCTTAAGCATCTCAGTTCTGTAAATTATCTAGTTATAGGCTTCTTTACGCAAGGAAATGCAGTCCTGTGCAATCTACACTTATAATTTAATCATTTAAAAAAATTATTGCTCCCTTGAATCAGAGCTGGACTCCCTTCCAAGGCCATTATCTCCTTCTTGAGATGCAGTGCCCAGAGTCAAACACAATGCTCCAGCTTTATATTGTAGTGACCTTTAGCTATAGTAAGGAGGTATAAGTAAAATTTTATGCGGTGACCACTGAGCTCTTGGATTAAGTTTGAAGTAATGGTTAGTTGACTCACCAGTAATCCTAACTGAAAGATATTTCAGTATAATTACAGAATATTTTACTCAACTGAAAATAAATTAGTTCTACAGGAATAAATTATCTTGAAATTTATCATAACATCTTTTGTTAGAAGCAGCAAGTCGGTATAGAATGCTACAGACTAATACCCAATAATCTCTCCAGTCCATCAATCTATTGCTCGGAAACACCAGGGGCGGGATTCTCCGAGCCCCGCGCCGGGCCGGAGAATCGCCGCAACCATGCCACGCCGCCCCGTCGCCGGCACGTGATTCTCCGAGGAGCGGAGAATCGGTGCAATTTGCGGCAGTGCATTCGCCGCAAGCCGCAATCCGTGGCCAGGCCGCCGATTCTCCAGCCTTGATGGACCGAACGGTCGCATGGAAACGGCAGAGTCCCACCGGCGCCGTTCACACCTGCTCGCAGCCGGCGGGAACTCTGCGCGTAGGGTCGGGGGGGGCGGCCTGTGGGGGAGAGGGAGGGGGCGCCTTCACTGGGGGGGGGGCTCCGATGGAGTCTGGCCCGCGATCGGGGCCCACCGATCGGCGGGCCGTCCTCTCCAGCCCCGGCCCTATTTTATTATGTGGCCGGCCCCTGAACCTCCACGCCATGTTGCGTCGGGGCCGGAGCGTTGAGGAAGCCCCCCACGCACGCGCGGGTTGGCGCGGCGCCCAGTTGGCGCCGGGAAGGGAGACTGGAGTGGCATGAACCGCTCCAGCGTCGTGCTGGCTTCCTGTGTAGGCCAGAATCGGTAGTGCCCACGCCCGTTTCGCACCGTTTCTCTGCCTCCATTTCGGAGAATCCCGCCCCAGTTGTCCAGAAATTTTGTGTACTGATCCAAAGCAGCATAAGGACTCGCCACATGACTGTTCAACACATTTTGCTGCACCAAATCAAGAAGGCTTAAGTTCAGTAAAGATAATGAATATTCAATACCTTCTTACGGTGGGGCACAGTATTTTTGAAAGTAAAATCATTTTTATTACAAATTTATAGGGCGGGTGTGTTTTGCTGAGGCCTCCTGCTATTTGCCGGCAATGGGATCTTCTGGTCCCGCCACTGTCAATGGGGTTTTCTGTTCTATGCACTCCTGCCACCGGGAATCCTGCAGCGGTCAGTGGGACCTGAAATTCCCACTGGTGAGAACAGCCCGAAAATTCCGGCCATAATGTCTCAACACCATTTTTCATTTCAGGTATATATTTAAATCTATTTTCTGGTTCACGCACTTGTGGTAACATCCTAACACCATTCTATAAACCAGAAAATTCCGAAATCCAGAAATGACTAGGTCGCAAGCTTTCCTGACTCAAAAGGTTACAGTGTAGTAAGACATATCCCTTAGTAAATAGCAACAAGAGTGAATTACCAATAAGATAACAAAGTAAAGTTGTTATACCAGTCTACAGTAAAGGAGCTCATTGAAACAAAAGTTATTGTTAATGGACAAGCATATTAAAATTCATCTATAAACCATTGTATTACGATTGTCACTCAGAAAGAGTAAGAAAGATATATTAAAAGATATGTTGCAATAGATATTTCTGTTACAATTGAGGTTTATATTTTTGGACTGTAACTTTAAATTTAGGAGGTGGCCATTTGATCTGTTTTGTGATCTACCTCACAGTTAGCGAGGGTGGTTTAATTGTTAGGAATCAAAGGAAGGCGTGGATTGTATTACTGAGAAGAAGCTGCAAATTATTTATGCTTGGAAACTATGGCAGCAGTTTTGAGTTTACCATGGGTAGACCCAAAATCGCAAAACGGTGTTAGGTATTGGGTTGTAAATAATTATGCTGTAATTGTCCATTTATTTCGAACATGAAAGGAAGCTGAGATTAAATGTAGCTAATTCACATTTTTACCTGGATGCAAGGTTAATGTGTTTCCAGATGTCATGGGGAAGAGGGCAAAGGAAGCCATTTTGAGATCAGGTTACAAGCTTCTCTATAATCAGTGAAGATCACAGACAAACAGCAGTGGGTGTGTGAGCACAGCAGTTGTTGTTGCACAGCTGCTGCACTGCAGTGCGACCTGGACTTTGCACTTTGAGACATCAGACCATAAGACGGTGCTCCTTCTCCCGGTTTACAAGCAGAAACTCAAGCGGGAGAATCCAGCTAAGAAGGTTGTGCAGTGCTGGTCCGAGGAAACAGAAGAGCACCTACGTGACTGTTTAGAGACAGTGGACTGGTCCATATTTAAGAATTCAGCGACCAACTTTAATGAGTGTGCCACCACCATCACAGACTTCATCAGAAAATGTGTGGACGACTGCGTGCCAAAGAAAACAGTACGTACGTTCCCCAACCGGAAACCATGGCTCAATCGCGAGATTGACTCCCTACTGAAGGACAGGTCTGAGGCTTTCAAGTCAGACGAATGCGACCTTACAAGAAATCCAGGCATGTCCTCCACAAAGCCATCCGAGATGCCAAGAGAGAATATCAGACCAAGCTAGAGTCACAGACATACACTCGGCGATTGTGGCAATGACTAAACAACATAACGGGCTACAAAGCGAAGCCGAGCAGTATCTCCGGCAGCAGCACACCCCTCCCCAATGAACTCAATGCATTTTATGCTCGGTTCGAGCAGAGAACCAACAATCCGTTGTTGAGTGCCCCAGCAGCTCATAACTCACTCATACCCACCGTCACAGCTTCCGAAGTCAGATCGGCCTTCCTGAAAGTGAACCCTCGGAAGGCGACGGGCCCGGATGGGATCCCTGGTTGTGCACTCAGAGCCTGCGCGGACCAGCTGGCAGATGTGTTGGCGGACATCTTTAACCTGTCCCTACTCCACTCCGAGGTCCCCACCTGCTTCAAGAAGACCACCATCATACCGGTGCCAAAGAAGAACCAGGCAACGTGCCTCAATGACTACCATCCGGTGGCTCTGACTTCAGTCGGAATGAAGTACTTCAAGAGGTTGGTCATGAAGTGCATCACCTCCATACTCCCAGAACGCCTTGATCAACTGCAAGTTGCATACCAACGCAACCAGTCCACAGCAGATGCCATTTCCCTGGCCCTACACTCATCCCTACAGCATCACGACAACAAGGACTCCTACATCAGACATCCTATTTATTGACTACAGCTCCACATTCAACAGCATAATCCCAGCCAAGCTCATATCAAAGTTCCAAAACCTAGGACTTGGCTCCCCACTCTGCAACTGGATCCTCGACTTTTTGACCCACAGACCACAATCAGTAAGAATAAACAACAACACCTCCTCCACAATAGTCCTCAACACCGGGTCCCTGCAAGACTGCGAACTTAGCCCCCTACTCTACTCCCTGTACACACACGACTGCTTGGCAAAATTTGGTTCCAACTCCATCTACAAGTTTGCTGACGATACGACCATAGTGGGCTGGATCTCGAATAACAATGAGTCAGAATACAGGAGGGTGATAGAGAAGCTAGTGGAGTGGTGAAGCAACAACAATCTCTCCCTCAATGCCAGCAAAACTAAAGAGTTGGTCATTGACTTCAGGAAGCAAAGTACTGTACACACCCCTGTCAGCATCAATGGGGGCGAGGTGGAGATGGTTAGCAGTTTCAAATTCCTAGGGGTACACATCTCCAACAATCTGTCCTGGTCCACCCACGTCGACACTACCACCAAGAAAGCACAACAGCACCTCTACTTCCTCAGGAAACGAAGGAAATTCAGCATGTCCACATTAACTCTTACCAACTTTTACAGATGCATCTATAAACTTTTACAGAAAGCATCCTATCTGGCTGCATCACAGCCTGGTATGGCAACTGCTCGGCCCAGGACCGCAAGAAACTTCAGAGAGTCGTGAACACAGCCCAGTCCATCGCACAAACCTGCCTCCCATCCATAGACTCCATCTACACTACCCACTGTCTGGGGAAAGCGGGCATCATAATCAAAGATCCCTCACACCCGGCTTACTCACTCTTCCAACTTCTTCCATCGGGCAGGAGATACAGAAGTCTGAGAACACGCACAAACAGATTCAAAAACAGTTTCTTCCCCGCTGTTACCAGACTCCTAAATGACCCTCTTATGGACTGACCTCATTAACACTACACCCTGTATGTTTCATCTGATGCCGGTGCTTATGTAGTTACATTGTATACCTTGTGTTGCCCTACTATGTATTTTCTTTTATTTCCTTTTCTTTCCATGTACTTAATGATCTGTTGAGCTGCTCGCAGAAAAATACTTTTCACTGTACCTCGGTACAATAAACAAATCCAATCCAATCCAACACATAAGAGCTCTAGAGAGGGTGACGGCGGGCGGGAGGCAGCCGCACATTGGAGGGCTCCCGTTCAGGAACGGCATTTTCGGTGTTTAACGCCCTGTCCCAGGTCAATGGAGGCGGAAAAAACAGGGAGAAGGCACAGTGAAGGGAAGTGTCGAAAATCAGTTTAAAAACTGCCGTGAAAAAAGCGGCTGAAAGTCCGTCGGGGAGTGGAAAGGTCACTGCGGGGACGGCAAAAAAAGTGGAGACTGGGGCACCAGGGGAGGCCGCATTGCCCACGGCTGAAGAAATGACTAAGGTGATGGCGGTGGAACTCGAAAGGCAGTTCACAAAACACATGGAGACGGTGAGGAAGCAGATGGGGGCGGTTTTGAAAGTGCTGGTGGAGGAGGCAATTGCCCCGGTGAGGGCGGCGGTATTGAGCGCAGTGGCGGAGGTGCGGGAGCAAGGCGAGGTGTTGAAGGAAGTGGAAGAGACATTATTGCAGCAAAGTGATCACCTTACCTCGATGGGGAAGGAGATGCGGAAGGTAATAGAGATCAACAAGGGTCTGCGAGCCAAAATGGACGACTTGGAAAACAGATCTAGGCGACAGAATCTGAGGATTGTGGGACTTCCCGAAGGAGTGGAAGGCCCGAGGCCGACTGAGTATTTTGCCACGATGTTGGTGTAGCTATTGGGGGAGGGGGATGATCCCTCCCGATATTAACTAGATCGGGCTCACCGGTCGTGGAGGCCTGTACCAAAGGATAATGAGCCGCTAAGAGTAGTAACTTTGTGTTTTCATAGGTACAGTGTGAAGGAGAAGGTCCTGTGATGGGCAATGCAGAAGCGGGTGGTGCAGTGGGCTGGAGCTGGTATACGCATATATCAGGACTTTATGGTGGAGCTGGCGAGGAGGCGGGCTGCCTTCAGCCAGGTGAAGAAGGCACTGTACATCAGTAAGGTGCAGTGTGGCATAGTATACCCAGCTAAGTTGAGGGTGACCGACAAATCCAAGGACTTTTATTTTGGGACGGTGGAAGCAGCGGAGGAGTTTGTGAAGGCAGAAGGACTGTGGCTGAGTTGAGAAATGGTCATGTACCGATGTAGCCTCATGTAACTGTATTTTTTCACTGCGTGCTGGTGTATGTGGTAAATGAGCCAACATTGTATATATTTGGACAAGGGAAGAGTTGGGACTTTCAGTTGCAATGATGGTTCTTTGGGGCTTTGGGTGTGTATGTGGGGTTTGTATGCTAAAGTGAATTTCTTGGTTTTCCTGGGACCGGGCAAGGGGGAAAGAGACCCGGGCGGGGGCCTCCACGCTGGCCGGTTTAAACCGACCAGTGAACGGGAGTGAGGTGGGGGGAGGGGCTGCGGCCATCGGAGCCTGGCAGAACGGGTTCCGATGAGTCTAGCCGGGGTGGAATGTTGGGGGGAAGGAACAGAGGTTGGAGGAAGGAGTTTTATAAGAGGAAATGGAGGGGAGGAGTAGGGGAGGGGGGGGGGGGGGGGGTTTACAATTCATGGGTGTCATTTACGGTACTCTTTCGGGGACTGGATGGCATTGAATGTTAGGGGGAGGGGAGCTGGGGTGGACTCTATAGGTCAATGGTGACCATAGGCGATTCCTGATTCCTTTTTCTTTTTTTTTTCCTTTGTTTTTCCCACCGTGGGAGGGTTTGTTTTATTTGATGCTTATATTGTCAGGTGGGGCGCTGTTTGGGGTGGTGGGAGGATGGGATCGTTGTTGTTGATAAGGGAATTGATTGACTTTGTATTTGTTACCGTTTACTGCTTGTTGGTGGGGTGTACATTCTGAAGAAAATGTGAAAATGGAGAATAAAAATATTTTACAAAAAAAAAGAGCGCTAGAGATATTCCACCAGCAATATCTTTGCTGCATTCTTCGGGTTCAATAGGAGGGCTGTTGAACAAACACTAGAATGCTTCTTGAAGCCAGCTCCACAAACATTCAAGCTAAACCCCCGCAAAATCAACTTTAATGGACTGTACACTCTGTCCGGATGGCCGGAAAAGCATCTCCTCTACCTAGTCCTGTTTTCCCAACGCCCAAATGGACAATATTCCAGCGGAAGGCAAAGAAAATGCTTCTGAAGCCCTCCTTCAGACCCAACGGCAGTGACTGGGAGGAGCTTGCTACAAATCATGCCGACAACTTGTCCATCAAGTTGCAACACATTTTGAGTCCAAAGTGTCTTCATGATGAGGCAAAATGGTGGCAGAGAAGGAAGGAAAAGGAAATAAACCCTGCACTCTAGATCCCAGTGTCTCATAGGATGAATCAAGGATGTCCTGCCCATGCATCCAAAAATATATGGTTCAAAAATCAGCTTGTTCAATCACATGAAGACAGACATGGCAGAAACACATGACCCTGAGTACAGGGCATCCTCAATTTGAGGGACAAAGGGGGATTATTGAGCGCTATGTTTCAGAACATTTATTACGAAAGTTATTTCATAGAATTTACAGAGCAGAAGGAGGCCATTCAGCCCATCGAGTCTGCACCGGCTCTTGGAAAGAGCACCCTACCCAAGGTCAACACCTCCACCCTATCCCCATAACCCAGTAACCCCACCCAACATTAAGGGCAATTTTGGACACTAAGGGCAATTTATCATGGCCAATCCATCTAACCTGCACATCATTGGACTGTGGGAGGAAACCGGAGTACCCGGAGGAAACCCACGCACACACGGGGAGGATGTGCAGACTCCGCACAGTCAGTGACCCAAGCCGGAATCGAACCTGGGACCCTGGAGCTGTGAAGCAATTGTGCTATCCACAATGCTACCGTGCTGCCCATGTTGTGGACCTTTTTAAAAGTATATGTGGTATAAACAGTACATAGTGCCAATATCGAGTGGTGCACTGTACTTTGTTGTTATAGCATCAGTCAGTGCAAATTTGTTTCCCTCACTTGCAAAATCTGCTGTAGCATTGTTCTCTTTTATTACTGTATTTCAAATGATCTACAAAATGAGTTTTGATTACAATGAGCACTGCACATTAGAGTTAGACATGTTCCCACCCTCAGTGTTCTCGAAGTTCACAAAAACAAGTCTCACGTTTGAACTCTTTTGGGTTCCAACTAATTAAACTAAATCAACAAATGGAGGGATAAATTAAAAGGGGCTGCTCCTTAAAGAAAAACAATGAAAAAAGACAACTTAAAAATGTAAACCAAAAGGTGTTTAAAAGGGTCAATAAAGCACCACTGACCCTCAGGTGCCCACTGGGCACCGAAGGCCTCGAAGGTGCCTGTGGACACCATATGCTCCTACTCCAGGGAAACCCGGCCATGAATGAAGCCGCGGAAGAGGGGCTGACCGTTGGGCTGGATGACCCCCTCAATCGCCCGCTGCCTGGACCAGTTAATGGCAAGTTTCGCCAGGCCCAGGAGCAGTTTCCTGAGGAGGTCTTCCTCCTTTCCCACCCCTCTCTGCACTGGGTGCCCGTAGATCAGGAACATGGGGCTGAAATGCAAACAAAACTGTAATAAAAGGTTTGTTAAGAAATTAAGAAGGGAGTCCAGCCAAAAACATTTAACGTATACATGGTCCATGGACTCCACAAAGCTGCATCTTGGGAGTCCATGAACCGGTGCTTTCGACAGTTGCATGGCACTGCTGCATGCAACACCCTCCGCCCTGGATCCCCAAGATTGAGGAGGAGGACCTCTCCGCAGAGGGACCTCCAGTGAGGACCTCCGCTGCCGGCAGCAACAAGATGTGCCAAGGCATGTCTGGGCGGTGGGCGAGGAGGTGAAAAGTGTGCAGCCCAAAAGGGAAACCCCTTTGTGCATTGCAAAAGGGCAAAGAGGGCAGCTAAGGTTGTGGGCCTCTGGCTTCCGAGCGAGAGTTCAGGGTTTGGGGCCAATGTGACATTCCGTCCAAGCAGGTATATGCTCAGACGGAAGTGCACCGCACACCTTTGATTCCTCAAGACCACAAGTGCCATCTGGTCCGAGCATGACCGTTTTGAGGCCATGGAAGGCATCGGCTGCGAGCAAAGGACACCCACTGCCGCACGACGTGCCAATTCACGGCGTGTCATCCAGCCCACTCCTCTGCCACCCAGCACATCCCCGACCATGGTCACCCCAGCAGCCATAGTCCTTCACTACACCAGCCACTCAAAATGGTACTGGTGGAGGTGCGCATTCCTGAGTAATGGCTCCCTGGTGACATTCCTGACAGGAGAGAGCTGCGCCGCAAGGTGACCATGTTCCAGACTTTAAGCAGGACCTGGTAAAAGATGAGCAGCGCCTGCAAGGAGTGATGAAGACCCCTCAGGCCTATAAACAGGAGCTGCACATCGTAGTTCAGGTCATGCATCTGGCGGAAGAAATACGTCACCAGGGTACACCATCGTGGAGGTGGATCAATGAGGAGGTATCGCTGCAGGGTCCAAATGTGGAAGGTCGCCACCTGGCTGGGTGCAAAGGCACACCTGACCACCCTCCCCAAGTGTGAGTCTCAGCACCGCAGCAGTGACTCAGAGCAGTCTTTTATCCCAGAGGAAGCGTATGAGCGTTCCCTGGAATTTTGCAACCACGTCAGGGGGAGAGGTCAAAATGGCCAGCAGGGACCAGAACATGGAGGCAATCATTTACTTTATGAAGAGAAAGTCACATCTTTGAGCACACCTTAATTCCTGAGGCTCTGGCACTCCTTAATTAAGGCTGTAATGGGCAAGTCTGAGCAAGTATCACACAATGTTATAAAGAAACAAGTGCATTCCACCTTACCATTAGAAAGAAGCATTCACAAGCTTTAATGAAAGTCCTCTTCAATTATGTACGGACAAACCGGAAGACATAACATTGAATACACTCAGGACAGAAACTATTAGCCTCTAATCTTCTAATTTCATTCAGACTTAGCTGACAATATCAGCACAAATCTACAAATTATCTTAACAGAATCTCATGGTTGCTCTGTGGGTAACTGGACCATCCAATTTAAAACTGGACCTCACAGAAGAGGAAGATGAAGGGCAGCACGGTGGCGCAGTGGTTAGCCCTGCTGCCTTACACCGCAGAGATCCCAGGTTCGATCCCAGCTCAGGGTCACTGCCCGTGTGGCGTTTGCACATTCTCCCCGTGTCTGCGTGGGTTTCGCCCCCACAACCCAAAGATGTGCAGAGTAGGTGGATTGGCCACGCTAAATTGCCCTTAATTGGAAAAAATTAATTGGATAATCTAAATTTATTTAAAAATAGAAGAGGAAGGTGAAATCAAACTAACATTTAGGTACATGATTTGCATCAGGTTTTGGCAAAAGGTCATTGGCGTGAAAAATACTTTGCAGAGATGTTGTCTGACCTGGGAGTGGTCCAGCCATCTTCAGTCTAACCAGAGGTTATTTCTGTTCTCCAGGGTGATCCTAGAGTAGTGAGTGGTATTGGCTGAGAAGAGAGAAGCCCCAAACTGCTTTATATGATCCATCCAGACCTACTGATGCACGACTATACCAATTATGTACCCAATACATTGAAGTAAGCACCGCTTGGAAATGAGAGAATGAGGTGAACTACTAGAGGCACTTACCAAAGTGAGAGAAAAAAGTGTTATATTGAAGGCAAGAGTGTGACAGGTTAAGGTGAGGAATTAGTTGAGCACATTACCATCTGCAGAAGTGATGGCAAATGGATGGCCAAGGATTAGGAAAATAGCAGCACCTGTAAACCAACTTTTTGCGACTCATGCACGAGGGACCTGGGTGTGCTAGTGCGTGAGTCACAAAAAGTTAGTTTACAGGTGCAACAGGTGATTAAGAAGGCGAATGGAGTTTTGTCTTTCATTGCTAGAGGGATGGAGTTTAAGACTAGGGAGGTTATGCTGCAATTGTATAAGGTGTTAGTGAGGCCACACCTCGAGTATTGCGTTCAGTTTTGGTCTCCTTACCTGAGAAAGGACGTACAGGCGCTGGATGGTGTGCAGAGGAGATTCACTAGGTTAATCCCAGATGTGAAGAGGTTGGATTACGAGGAGAGGTTGAGTAGACTGGGACTGTACTCGTTGGAATTTAGAAGGATGCGGGGTGGATTTTATAGAAACATATAAAATTATGAAGGGAATAGATAGGATAGATGCGGGGAGGCTGTTTCCACTGGCGGGTGAAAGCAGAACTAGGGGGCATAGCCTCAAAATAAGGGGAAGTAGATTTAGGACTGAGTTTAGGAGGAACTTCTTCACCCAAACGGGTGTGAATCTATGGAATTCCCTGCCCAGTGAAGCAGTTGAGGCTCCTTCATTAAATGTTTTCAAGATAAAGATAGATAATTTTTGGAAAAATAAAGGAATAAAAGGTAATGGTGTTTGTGCGGGAAAGTGGAGCTGAGTCCACAAAAGATCAGCCATGATCTCATTGAATGGCGGAGCAGGCTCGAAGGGCCAGATGGCCTACTCTTGCTCCTAGTTCTTATGTTCTTATGAAAGGAAAATTGTAAGTGATTTGGGAGGAGTTTATCTCTTGGCCCTTGGTGTGACGGTGAGGGAACCAGAGAATCCCGCTTCCAGCGAACAGTCGGAGAATTCCCGCCGGCATCTCTGACAGTGCAGCACTCCCTCAGTATTGCACTTAATGAAAGACGGGTAAAGTTACTGGGGCAGTATTTCCTCTGTCACTCTGGCCACTGTCCATCCTTATTAACTAAATGGAAAATGTAGCTTTACATGACCATTGTTATTAATAACGTATTAATAAATAATCTCTGACGGATGATAATCTGATTGGAGTTTTTAAACATTTCCATAACTCAGTTGATTTGTTTGCTGTTATAAATGCTTCATAAATTTCAAAAAGATAAATATTAACTGTGTTGAGTTCATTCCTTCACAAACTATTAATAGAGTTTTTTAGCAGTGGTTAGCACTGCTGCCTCGCGGTGCTGAGGATCCAGGTTCAATCCTGACTCCGGGTCACTGTCCGTGTGGAGTTTGCACATTCTCCCCGTGTTTGCGTGGGTTTCACCCCCACAACCCAAAGATGTGCAGGGTAGGTGGATTGACCACGCTAAATTGCCCCTTAATTGGAAAAAACAAATTGGGTAGTCTAAATTTATTTTTTTTAAATAGAGTTTGTTTATTCATTCATGGGATGTGGGTGTCACTGGCTAGGCCAGTATTTATTGCCCATCTCTAATTGCCTTTGCGAAGGTGGTGACAAATTGCCTTTTGAACCGTTGAGGTCCATGTGGTGTAGGTACGTCCGCAACAATGTTAGGGGTATATACTCATAATGCTATTGTTGCATTTATAAAGCACGGTTTATGATCCGAGGACATTCTAAATTCTTCACAACCAGTTAAACACCTTTGAGGTGTAGCCACTGTTATAATGTAAGATCCCTCCCTGCCCCAACCCTGCCCCTGGGGGGTTCTAGATTCTGGGGATGATCCAACACTGGCCAATTCATTCCAGTGGCCTTCCCCAATGGAGGCTCCCACCAGTTGCCCAGAGGGCAGGTGAGACCCCGTCATCAACATTAAATTCCATTTTGAGAGAAATAAACAGACAGGATTTGTTTCCATAAGGTATTTTAACTTCTACCTGCTGTTTGGCCAAGAGCAGGGAAACATTTGGAGCAATTCGACTAGATCACCCTACGAGTTTCTTTCTTTAATTCAACCTCACTTTTTTTTTTGCAACATAGTAAAAGTTTTATTATGAATACTTAATTAAAACCTGCAGTACTTTCTACTCACATTTTCACTGCACAAAGCTAGAATAAAAACACTTTATTGCTGGTAATAAAATGCGTGTTTCCTGGGGCTTACCTTTGAATTCTGTGTCCTCCAGTGCCTGTGGAACAAAGGGATAATGGGACTATAGCTACAAGACTGTTTCATAAGAAAATCAAGGTGTGGATATTCATAGTTACGCAATGGCTTTACTGAATTAACGTGGGAAATTTTGGAAGAAGTTGGATTTGTTTTTTTTCTATGTTTTGATGCCTCAATATGAATTTCACTTCATGCCAAAACCATTTTGAATGGGTGCAGCAGGGTGTGCCTGAATGGAGGGCAAGATCAAAACAGGGTCTGGACAGGCAGAATCATTTATCTGTGGATCAGTTAGCAATCTCACCTCAACATCCATGTTGACTCACCAATGCTGTACCGAGGGATCACTGCACTGTTGCTGGTGTGTCTGTTTTTGGATGAGATTGATCTCCCCATTGTCCTGGTCAACATTTAACCCGCAACCAATCACTTGCATAACAAATGATAATTACCACACCACCAGGGGCACTGCCCATGGGCCCCATCCATGGTCACAAACTCTGGCAGCAGTTGGCAGGTATGGGGGTTACCGGATGTCTCTTTTTTTTAAAGTAATTTGGGGGATATGGGGATTGCTGCCATTTATCACCATCCCCCAATTAGCCATGAAAAGGTGGAGAGCTCTTGAATATATCTGAATGGGGCTCGTTAGCTCATTTCAAAGAGAAGTTACGATCCAATCACATTGCTGTGGGTCTGGAATTACATGTAGGCCAGACCAGATAAGGACGGCAGATTTCCTTCCCTAAAGGACACGAGTGAACCAGATGGGTTTTTTTTAAACAACATTCCAATAGTTTCATAGTCACCATTGTTGATACTAAGCTTTAATTCCAGATTTAATTAATTAATTGAATTTAAATTTTCCAACTGCCGCAGTGGAATTTGAACTCAGATCACCAGAAAAAAAAAAGAAAGACTTGCGTTTGTAAAGCACCTTTCACAACCAAACTGCTTTACACGCCAGTGAAGCATTGGTCAAGTGCAATCACTGTTGTGATGTACTAAACACGACGGCAGTGGGAAAGGTTTGAGATAATCTGTTTTTGTGATGTTGACTGAGGGAAGATTATCAGCCAGAAGGACACAAAGGGCAATTACTTTGTTCTTCAATGAAATGGTGACATGGAATGTCTTACGACCATCTGAAAGGACAGACAGAGCTTCAATTTTGACATCACATCAAAAGAGAACAACTCTGAGAATGCGACTTACCCTCGGTGCAGCTTAGGTTTTTATGCTCATGCCCTGGAGTGAGATATAAACCCAAAACCTTCTATCTCAGAGGCACGAATGCTATCAACTGTGCCATGGCTGACACTTTAAGCTGAGATTTTCTCAACTTTAGAGTTATCCTGCCTCTGAATCCAAAATCAAGTCTTGAGCCCACACGGAGGGGTGGCAGGATACTGGGCAGCATTTTACCGAGGGCGACCCAATCAGAGGGTCAGCAGCGCCACCCATAGGTGTGGCCACTGCTGAGGCTGCAGGAAGAAGGGGCTGCCTCAGTGTTCAGCCACTCTCGAAGGCCATACATAGAAACATACATACATAGAAAATAGAAGCAGGAGAAGGCAAATCGGCCCTTCGAGCCTGCTCGGCCATTCATTATGATCATGATTGATCTATACCCTGATCCCGCCTTCCCCCCATATCCCTTGATCCCTTTAGTCCCAAGAGCTATTTCTAATTCCTTCTTGAAATTACACAATGCTTTAGCCTCAACTACTTTCTGTAGTAGTGAATTCAACAGGTTCACCACTCTCTGGGTGAAGACATTCTTCCTCACCTCATTTCTAAAAGGTTTATCCCTCATCTTCAAATTATGACCCCTAGTTCTGGACTCCCCCACCGTCGGGAACATTCTTTCTGAATCTACCCTGTCTAATCCTGATAGAATTTTATCAATTTCTATGAGATCCCCTGTCACTCTTCTAAACCCCAATGAATATAATCCTAAATGACTTAGTTTCTCCTCATAAGACAGTCCCACCATCGCGGGAACCAATCTGGTAAACCTTCGCTGCGAGTATTCAACCAGGGAGAGAGCGTGGAAGCTAGGAGTTACACCACCAAAGATAAATGGGTAGCAGCTATGAGCCTAGCAAACAAAGATCCAATTTCATACACGGTACAGAGGGATGATGAAAGAATTTGCTGACGTCATTCTGATTGGTTACTTGCTACACAAAGAAGGTTGCAGAATCTTCTGAAGAGATTCTACCTGTAGAAGATCTGGAGAGTTATACTTTGGAATGGAGATCAGAGACAGTGACAAGTTCAGATTCTGTTTCTGAGGACTTTTCAATGCTTATAATGACAGATACTGAAACAACTACTCAAGAGGTACCATCTACAAAAAGGAATGAGGTCACTTCTGTGGTCGCAAGCAACCAAGTTCAAGAACACTAAATTCTGCAAAAAAGGAACTGACATCAACTACAGAGTCTACCTTATTGAACTGTATATATGTGCAGAAATAATACATAAGGATATCTGCTGTATAAATTTTTTTAAAATGCTGCGGATGCTGGAATCTGAAACCTAAAATTGGAAAAAGAGTCCTCCCCCCGCTCTACAGATCCTTTCATGTGCCTCCAACATTCTGCCTCAAATTGGACACCCCCGCCGGGACAACTACCTGCCCTCGATCTTTTCATTGAGAACTGTTGATGGGACATTGGCCGTCTTAATTGTTCTACTCCCCTCACTCGTTCCAACCTCTCTTCTTCCGAACTTTCCACTCTTCACTCTGTCAGGTCCAACCCTGACTTTGTCATCAAACCTGCCGTCAATGTGGGTGCTGTTGTCGTCTGACGTACTGACCTCTACCTCGCAGAGGCTGAGCGCCAACTCTCAGATACTTCCTCCTACCTCCCCCTGGTCCATAACCAAACCACTGAATATCAAGCCATTATCTACAACACCGTTAGCGACCTCATTTCCTCCAGATGCCTTCCCCCTACGGCTTCCAACCTCATAATCTCCAAACACTGGACAGCTCACTTTTACCTGAGCTTTGACAAAGGGTCATCTGGACTTGAAACGTTAGCTCTTTTCTCTCCCTACAGATGCTGCCAGGCCTGCTGAAATTTTCCAGCATTTTCTCTGTTGTATAAATGTTAATTGTTGTCGTTACACGAATGAAGTAAAGAGGGAGGGTTGTTATGTATCTGCGAATACATTTCTGCTGGTTCAGCGTCACATGATATGTAGTGACGTCTGCAGAGTGCACGGGCTTTGAGCAGATGACTATCTTGATTGTATAAGCAACAGCCTTGATAAACCCTCTCATCGTGTTATACAAGAATCCAGAGTGAGGGCAACTCATTACCTTCTCTCTTTGCGGCAACAAAGAAATATAAAAGGGTGTATCCAAAAGGCTTTGGAACACGCAAAGACGTACGCAATCCCAGTGCGTGATCTACTGGCCATGTTGCGCAGGCGCAAAAACAAGCGGGCTAGTTAGATCGTGGGAGAGTCTGAGATCGGGAACCATGGCGGACAATCAGTTTCCGATCTAACCGGCCCACTCCCATTAGCAAGATCAGGACCCCGCTGCGGCGTGGCAGGAAACCAATAATCACCAATTAATACTAATCTCAGGACGGCACGGCGGCTCCGTGGTTAGCACTGCTGCCTAAGGCACCGAGGACCCGGGTTCGATCCCCGCCCCGGGTCACTGACTGTCAGTGTGGAGTTTGCACATTCTCCCCGTGTTTACGTGGGTTTCACACCCACAGCCCAAAGATGTGCAGGTTGTCATAATATACACCAGTATATCATGGTGAAGACACACACACTGATGGACACACAGCAAGACCAATCAACACACACAACACCGCAGCCAATCACCAGTTAGAGCACACTCACTATAAAGACAGGGGGCATCAGAGTTCCCGCTCATTCGGGATGCAGCCTCTCAGAAGGACAGAGCTTACAGCACAGATCTTCACCATGTGCTGAGTACATAGACTGGTTCGGACAGGCATAGGTCTTTAGTTTAATCTGACATCGTGTTAACCCACAGTGAAAGTATGTTCAACAGTTTCTAACTTAAGTGTTGGTGGCCTGTATGTGTTCCACGGATCCAGAGCACCCAACACATCACAGGTTAGGTGGATTGGCCATGTTAAATTGGCCCTTAATTGGAAAGAAATAATTGGGTACTCAAAATTTTTTTTAAAAGACCGATCTCCATCCCATTAATGTGAAGAACGCCCCCTATCGAACAGCATCCTGTGATCTCACTGCCTCCCCAGCGAGCAGTCACGCGGAGGCCATTTAGTACACCTATTTGAAAATGTGAAGCTAGCACAATTCCTGCTGTGGGGATCCGATGAGGTGATTAGCCATCTTCAGGCAGTCAGCTGGGGCAGCTCGGGGCCAGGGGGGTGGGGTGCGGGGGAGGGGGGGGGGGAGCCCCAGATGGGGGGGCAGGCTCGGTCGTTGGTGGGAAGGTGAGCCACCATCGTTCGGGAGTCGCCACTGGACAGTGGGGCGAGGGGGCCCAGCGCCCACCAGTCCACCATGGCCCCCCCGGGCGGAGGGAGCTCTAACTGCTGCCTGTCTGTCGCATCAAACGCCCCCAGAACAGAGCCCCGTCCGTGGTAATATGGTGAAGGTCACTTTAACCCCCGTTAACTGTGGCGGCTGCTGGCCGCACAGCTGAAGGCTATTGCTAATGGGGAATAGGCAACCCTAGGAATGTGAGCACTTCACAGCTACCAAGTGAACTCCCATGGGTAGTTGTGCCATGATGCAGGTGGTTGTTAGTGCCTAACATTTCAATCAGGCTGTGGGGTTGGACACATGTCTTAGGCTCCAGAGGCATCAACACCACAGAGGCATCAACCAACATTCGAACATCCAAGAGCTGGAAAATCCCCACAACCAGAGGGTGGGTGTTTGGACTAGAGTGGGAACCAGCGCTCAGTCAAGGAAACTTTTCCAGCGAGTGTCTGGGGTACAGGGTCTGGGGTCTGGTGCCCAGGGACCATTGCTGTGACCGGGGGTGCATGTGCAGGGCGTGTTCGATGACACCCTGAGGGATGGCGTTGGCAGTCCAGGCGGCCGGATGCTGGAGAAGGAGGCGGCAGCAGCGTCGACAGAGGCTCAAGATGGTGGCCCATGTGCAGAGCCCCATCCTCCGCACTGAGGACCCGGACGCCCATCAGACTGGGGAGGGACCCAGAGGGGGAGGCCAGCAACAGCCGAAGGTGTACAGGCATCACTGGTCCTTCAAACAGATAACGGTCCACATGTGCAGCAGGAGGCTCCACCTCAGCAAGGAGATGTTGCAGCAACTGTGCCACGTCCTCGTGAGGAGAACATAAAACATAAGAACATAAGACCTAGGAGCAGGAGTAGGCCACCTGGTCCCTCGAGCCTGCTCCGCCATTCAATGAGATCATGGCTGATCTTTTGTGGACTCAGCTCCACTTTCTGGCCCGAACACCATAACCCTTAATCCCTTTATTCTTCAAAAAACTATCTATCTTTATCTTAAAAACATTTAATGAAGGAGCTTCACTGGGCAAGGAATTCCATAGATTCACAACCTTTTGGGGGTGAAGAAGTTCCTCCTAAACTCAGTCCTAAATCTACTTCCCCTTATTTTGAGGCTATGCCCCCTAGTTCTGCTTTCACCCGCCAGTGGAAACAGCCTCCCCGCATCTATCCTATCTATTCCATTCAAAATTTTATATGTTTCTATAAGATCCCCCCTCATCCTTCTAAATTCCAATGAGTACAGTCCCAGTCTACTCAACCTCTCCTCGTAATCCAACCCCTTCAGCTCTGGGATTAACCTAGTGAATCTCCTCTGCACACCCTTCAGTGCCAGTATGTCCTTTCACAAGTAAGGAGACCAAAACTGAACACAATACTCCAGGTGTGGCCTCACTAACACCTTATACAATTGCAGCATAACCTCCCTAGTCTTAAACTCCATCCCTCCAGCAATGAAGGACAAAATTCCATTCGTCTTCTTAATCACCTGTTGCACCTGTAAACCAACTTTTTGCGACTCATGCACTGGCACACCCAGGTCTCTCTGCACAGCAAAATGTTTTAACATTTTATCATTTAAATAATAATCCATTTTGCTGTTATTCCTACCAAAATGGATAACCTCACATTTGTCAACATTGTATTCCATCTGCCAGACCCTAGCCCATTCACTTAACCTATCCAAATCCCTCTGCAGACTTCCGGTATCCTCTGCACCTTTTGCTTTACCACTCATCTTAGTGTCGTCTGCAAACTTGGACACATTGCCCTTGGTCCCCAACTCCAAATCAACTATGCAATGAGGAAGATTCCCACTCCCAGTAGCCGTCAAGGTCACCGCAACCCTGAACTTATAAGCCTCAGGGTCATTCCAGGGCTTGAGCGGGAACTTGTGCGACATATCCCAACCAACAGCCCACAAGTAATAATAATAATCTTTATTAGTGTCACAAGTAGGCTTACATTAACACTGCAAGGAAGTTACTGTGAAAATGCCCTAGTCACCACATTCTGGCGCCTGTTCGGGTACACAGAGGGGGAATTCAGAATGTCCAATTCACCTAACACCACGGGCGAAATTCTCCTACCCGCCCCGCCACATTTCTGCGCCGACCGGCCGGCGGGAGTCTCCGTAACACCGGCCGGTCAATGGGGTTTCCCATTGTGGGGCACCCCCACGCCGTCGGGAAACCCCCGAGCGCCGGCAGAACGGAGACTCCCGCCGGCGGAGAATGACGCCCCACGTCTTTCTTGACTTGTGGGAGAAAACTGGAGCACCCGGTGGAAACCCACACATACACTGGGAGAACGTGCAGGCTCCTGCATCGGTGAAGTCAGGGGTGCCCTGTTTGCCGGGGCAGCTGACTACAGACACTTTGACCTGGGCCCAGCAAGGTGCCCGAGCAGCAGGATTCTCCGCCATTGCTGGGATGCCTCCGGTCCAGGGGGTAACAGATGGCACACATGTCACCTTGCGCGCACTGGGCGGTCTGGTTGTACCCTTCATCAACAGGAAAGGTTTCCACTCCCTAAACGCCAAACTTATGTTTGACAGCTACATCCTGGGGCAGTCGGAGATCCCTGGCATTTTTGAGGGACACCCCAGGCTGACGGTTGGCTTTTGGAGGATAAGAGGTACCTACTTAGGCCGTGGCTAATGACGCCCAGTACAGAGACCGGTGACCGATATAATGAGGCCCATGTGGCCACCCGGTCTGTCATTGAGTGGTGCATCTGACAGCTTAAAATGTGGTTCCGATGCCTCGACCATTCTGGTGGTGCATTGCAGTATACCCCCTGGAGGGTCGCCCATGTTGCGGTGGTCTAGTGTGCCCTTCACAACCTGGCATTGCAGCGGGGCAATGTGCTGGAGGTGGAGGAGGAGGATCATGTGGCCACCTCCGAGAAGGAACTGTGTCAGGAAGGGCTGGAGATCAAGCTTGGGCGGACCTGTGGGAGCAGCGGAGGGTGGAGGATGGAGGACGGATGGCAGCGAGGGTCCAGCAGGCCCGGAAGAGTAGGGAGGCCTCATCCCCAACCGTTTCTCATAGGACGTGGCTTCGCCACCCACCTCGCTCCTTCCCACCATCGTCCCCCTGTACCCGTGACCCCCCCCCAACCATTCCCCCTTACCCCTCTGCCCCCTCGCCCCCCGAATTGCTCTGTTCCACCTTCTGAAGGTCTGTTACATAACTCCATGGTGATGGGCCTATGTCAGCACTGTCAGCGGGACATTACAAAAGGCAGGAGGGTGATGATAACCTGCTGTGAGCTGAGCTCTGGTGCACCTCAATCTGTGATGTGGAGATGCCGGCATTGGGCTGTGGGGAGCACAGTAAGAAGTCTTACAACACCAGGTTAAAGTCCAACAGATTTGTTTCAAATCACTAGTTTTCAGAGCACAGCTCCTTCCTCAGGTGAATGAAGAGGTGGGTTCCAGAAACATTTATATAGACAAAGTCAAAGATGCAAGACGCTACTTCGAATGCGCGTCTTTGCAGGTAATTAAGTCTACAGGTCCAGATGGAGCAACTGGAGAGAGGGATAACCACAGGTTAAAGAGGTGTGAATTGTCTCAAGCCAGGACAGTTGGTAGGATTTCGCAGGCCAGATGGTGGGGGGTGAATGTAATGCGACATGAATCCAAGGTCCCTGTTGAGGCCGTACTCACGTGTGTGGGACTTGGCTATAAGTTTCTGCTCGGCGATTTTGCATTGTCACGCCTTGGAGAACGCTTACCCGAAGATCAGAGGCTGACTGCCCTTGATCAGCCCTTGACTGCTGAAGTGTTCCCTGACTGTTAGGGAACATTCCTGCCTGGTGATTGTCGTGCAATGTCCTCAATCTATGCCATAGTCTGACTCCTGCCTGTCTACTGCGTGCACGCTGGCACTCATCACCTGCACGTGGTATGTCTTGGGGGGGTGGGGAGTAGGTCAGTAGCAGGGCCTGGCTGCTGGGGCTGGGGGGAGGGCCAAGGGCAACATGGGGGAGGGGGGTGCAGGATGGTCGCAGTGCGGTCTAACGTCACGGAGGCTTTGCATGCCTCGGGTGTAACATGTTTTAATGTTGTACAATCGAGACTCCATTTGCCTCTCGACCCCTTCCCTATGGTAGATAGTGCTGCCCCCCTCCCCATGGTGCCCTCTCAGCGATTCTCTGCTTAGCTCTCGTTGCTCTGCCGCTACATCTAGGTGTTTCCCCAGGATGCACATCAGAGGCGTGTCCTCTGTTTACCTCGCTCTGCGGCCTTTGATGCCACTGGAGTTGCCACTGGGTAGCACAAGTGGATAGCACTGTGGCTTCACAGCGCCAGGGTCCCAGGTTCGATTCCCTGCTGGGTCACTGTCTGTGCGGAGTCTGCACGTTCTCCCTGTGTCTGCGTGGGTTTCCTCCGGGTGCTCCGGTTTCCTCCTACAGTCCAAAGACGTGCACGTTAGGTGGATTGGCCATGATAAATTGTCCTTACTGACCAAAAAGGTTAGGAGGGATTATTGGGTTACGGGGATAGGGTGGAAGTGAGGGCTTAAGTGTGACGGTGCAAACTCGATGGGCCGAATGGCCTCCTTTTGCACTTTATGTTCTATGTTCCTGGGGCTGGAGGGCCCCATTTGACTTGGCAATGGCATGCTGACCCCAAGGCGCGCCGTTGTCAGCGGATGGTGGTCTCGGATGAGCTGGTGACCTCCATCGTCTCCCTGTAGAGCAGCTGAGGGTGGCCCTCCAGGGCTCCTTCCTCCCAATCGGTGCCCATAGGGCCCTGGGGGTCATCTCGGGATAGAGGGGCAGCTGGATTGACCTGCCAGGCTAGCAGCTCCCCAATGTCTGCATCAAGGTGTTGATGCCCTCAGCGATGCCCCTCGGTGGGCAGGCCATTCTCCGCAGCGCCTCGCCAATGTTCACCTGCATCTGGCACACTGCCCTCGGCAACCGGGACATACTCTGGAGCAGTGCAATTGTGTGGTGTTCGCCAGATTGTCACCCTGAAGCCTGTCCACGATGTTTGCCCACTGAGGTCTGTGTCTTTTTGCTGGTCGAGGGTGGCGATGAAAGCGTGGCGCTTCAATGGTGGCATCCTCGGAGCTTTCCTCCGAGGTGTTCTCATGGGCGGCGGTGGGGCTGCAGGGGGGGGGAGGGGGGGTGGCAGTGCCATCAGATGGAGATCCTGCGGGAGAATGGACATGTGGTAAGTGAGAGGGAAGGATCATCATCCTGGCATGAACAACTCATGTGTGACAGGTCCTCTGGGTTGGGACCGGTGGATAGTCACTTCTGCGGTGGTGGCTAATCTCTATATCAGTGGCCGATTTGTCCTCAGCCACCCCCACGATCTCCAGAGTTTGTACTTCATAGCGGGGGGGGGGGGGGGGGGGGGAGACCCGGAGGCCTGACACCCCGCCCGCCATCTTTCTGAACCTATCTCGTCTGTTGTGGGCCAACGTCTCCTGCAGGGACACGGAGGCGGCAATATGAGCCCAATGCTTCATGCATCGTTGAGGTGGGGGGAACATGGTGGGTGACAGGCGGGTGCACCACTGTTGGGCATGTATAGGGTGTGGTAATGAATGTCAGGGTCTGCTGGGCACCGTGGTATTATGCAGGCGGGTGGAGGGGGGGGGGGGGTGGGGGGGGGAGGTGCCAAGCATTGGGTTGTCAGGGGTGGGGGCCTCCAGGGGTCGAGGGGTAGCAGGCAGGACCGGTGCCAGGGGGCCAATGCCAACTCACCCATGCGGCCTGGTGGAAGTCGTTTAGCTTCTTGTGGCACTGGGTGGCGGTCCTCCTTGTCACACTCCCCACGCTGATGGCTGCTGCCACCACCTCTCCAGGCGGCACTGGTTGCCCTGTGACTGATTCGCCGAGCCCCTCAGGGGAACGGGGTGTCCCATCTGGACTCGTCCGCATCTATCAGTCTGGCCAGGTCAGCATCTCTGAATCGTGGGACTGGTCTGCGCGGTGGCATGACTGCGCGCTGTCTAAGGTTTGCTCTGCGGGGTCGGTTTAAGTGATGCTAACCCCCATTAGCGGAAAGCTGCTGGGCCCGATCCCGGGCAATCAGTTGGCGGGCCGGTCATTTGCAGCATGAAGCCCGTGGGACAGCATAAGCTGCTCTCATTAACATTAGATACCGGTGATGGCCTCGCTGTCGGGAAACACCCGACAATTCTTTCGCATTACCACACTTAGAATCATTTCTGTTCGATCGCTCCCCTGTCTCCAAAGACCATGTCATAATATACACCAGTATATCATGGTGCAGACACACACTGATGGACACACAGTGGCACCAATCAACATACACAACACCGCAGCCAATCACCAGTGAGAGCACACGCACTATAATGACAGGGGGCATCAGAGTTCCCGCTCATTTGAGTAGCAGCTAGCTAGGAGGACAGAGCTCACAGCCTGCAACACAGACATTCACCATGTGCTGAGTGCATCGACTGGTTAGGACAAGGCAAAGGTCTTTAGTTAAAGCTAGTATCGTATTAACCCACAGTCTGAGTATGTTTAAACAGTTAATGGTTCAATAAAATAGTGTTGCACTATTTCAAGTGTTGGTGACCTGTATGTGTTCCACGGATCCAGAGCACCCAACACAACAGACCATTGACTTGTAGCCTGACGGGATTCCTTTTTCCAGTTCCTGTTATTCTGCAAAAACAGTTTTTGTCTTGCACAGTCACAGGGCAACCAGTGCTGCCTGGGGAGGCGATGGCTGCAGCCGTCAGCGTGGGGAGTGTTTTGTCTTGCAAAGTCTCTGTGCCCTTAATGGCTGTGTTTCTTTATCCCATTGTGTTTTTATACCTGGAGCGAAATTCTCCGTAATCGGCGCGACGTCCGCCGACCGACGCCAGTCTGGCATCGCGCTGCCCTAAAGGTGCAGAATCCTCCGCATCTTGAGCGGCCGTGCCCTAACCTTGAGGGGCTAGGCCCGCACCGGACTGATTTCCGCCCCGCCAGCTGGCGGGAAAGGCCTTTGGTGCCCCGCCAGCTGGCGCGGAAATGACATTGCCAGGCGGCGCATGCGCGGGAGCATCAGCGGCCGCTCACGGCATCCCCGCGCATGCGCAGTGGAGGGGGTCTCTTCCGCCTCCGCCATGGTGGAGACCATGGCGAAGGCGGAAGGAAAAGAGTGCCCCCACGGCACAGGCCCGCCCGCGGATCGGTGGGCCCTGATCGCGGGCCAGGCCACCGTGGGGGCATCCCCCGGGGCCAGATCACTCCGCGCCCCCCCCCCAGCACCCCGGAGCCCGCCCGCGCCGCCTTGTCCCGCCGGTAAGAGAGGTGGTTTAATCCACGCCGGCGGGACAGGCATTCCAGCAGCGGGACTTCGGCCCGTCCGGGCCGGAGAATCGCCGGGGGGGGGGCCGCCAACCAGCGCGGCGAGAATCGCCGGGGGGGGGGGGGGGGGGGCCGCCAACCAGCGCGGCGCGATTCCCGCCCCTGCCGAATCTCCGGTGCTGGAGAATTCGGCTACCGGCGGGGGTGGGATTCACGCCAGCCCCTGGCGATTCTCTGACCCGGCGGGGGTTCGGAGAATCCCGCCCCTGTTGTGTTAGCTTTCACGGCTAATTAATAAATTGTAACACAATGCGGGGAGGAGTTACAATCTGTGCATTGCACAACCCATGCAACCAAACAGACAGGTGTGGATAGTGGGACATTAAAGTGCACTAAGCTATGTTGTTGGACCAGTCCCCCCTCTAATAAATCTTCAGATTCTGACTACCCTGAGATTTATGAACTTTTCTCAGTTGGCTAAATGACAAACGACGTGTTTCCATTCTTCTCAATGGGAGGTGGGGGATGGCTCTTTATTCCCAGCATTTGGAAAAGGTCACATTTTAACAAAAAAAATGAAATTCTTCAACCAGTTTTCCTCAGATTATAATTCACAATCTGAGGATGATTCCGTTTTCATTTATGGGTCAAAACAACAAGGGCAGGACTCTCCGTTGGCCGATGCCGAAATCGGGAAATGGGATTGGGTGGAGAATCGGTTCCAATTCTGAAATCACGGCGGGCGCCGATTTCAACCAAATCACAATTCTCCGTTGCCTCAACAGCGGCGTCAATGTGTACCGGAATGCACGTGCAATAAACACCACTTGTATATCGTTAGCAGGCCTGACCTGGTATTCTCCAGGGCCTCCGCAATTCTCCGCCTCCAATAGGCCGAGTTCCTGACGACGAGGTTCATTTATGCTTTTAAAAATCAAAAATTCATAAAAACCATGGGCCAAGGTGGATGGTCAGTGGCATCTGCAGCAAATAACTGCCCTGTAGGCCGCGGTAATGGCTGAGGGAGAGAGAGAGGAGGTAGGACCCGGAGAGACGCGACCATGGGCTGCCATGGCCGCGCTGACTGGGGTGGAAGGGCTAGGGGGGAGGGGGATGACGAGAAACGGGCTGGGTGGCCAGGTTACCCACTCCTGAGCTGGGGTGCCCAGGCATTGACCGCCATTGTGACCTTGGCCCATGGTTCTCCAGAGTGACAACGGCCATATGGGTGCCCCCATCACACCACCCCAGTCCCACCCTCCACCCAACCACCCCGCACCCCACCTTCTGCCATAATACCCCCGCCACCCAACCAGTCACCATCTGCCGGTGGGGCACCAGAGACCCACCCAGGACATCACCCAATGTAGCCCTTATGGGGACATTGGGTGGGGACCGCAGAGCGTACCGCTGGCAAGCCGACAGTACCCCTGGCGGCAGGAATGGGCACCAGGACCAGAGTCCCCATGGCACCGGGCCGATGGGAGCAGTGATGCTGGGATCATGGGGGGAGGGGGGTCATGCAGGGGCAGAGCCGGCAATGTCAACCGGGGCCACCATGTAGCCCATTGGACCTGTTGGACACGGGGGTATGTACCGTGCTAACACGTCAGCCTTTCACCCCCTACAGTCAATGGATATTGGAATTCAACCAGCAATGGTGGCCTTCCTGCTAGTTGCCGCAGCCCTGGGGGATGTTCTGCGGCTGTACGAGCTGGCGCTGCTCGAGGAGGAAGAAGCTGCAGCAGCGGAGTCTGCCCCAGAGGAACAGGTGGCAGACGTCCAAGATGGACAACTGGCCACCCAACAGGCTGAGGAGGAAGAGGAGGTGCCAAGGGGTCACCACTTGAGGCCTCCTGAGTACCGGCAGTGCCTGTCATTCAAAGACCTGTCGGTCTGGGCATGTAGGCAAAAGTCCGGTGTGGTGAACCACTGTAATAGGAGATGTAAGGTAGGACCTGCACTACAGGTTCGCCGGTAGCTCCTGCCGGCTGGCTCCGCCCACGGAGAACTGTATAAATATGCATGACCTCCAGTGCCCTGCCATTTCGCCAGCTGCAGCAGGAGGCCACGCATCTCACTGTAATAAAGCCACAGTTGTACCCAACTTTAGTCTTTGTGCAATTGATCGTGCATCATCCGGCTCAGCAGGGAGACGGTGCAAAATTTCTGCCAGGTGATGGCACACCTGGCACCACGTGGGTATGGGGGAGGACACATGCTCCTGGTGACTGTCAAGGTGACGGTTTCCCTGAACATTTACGCCAAGGAGTCCTTCCGGGATCTCACAGACCTCGATGCACAGGTGCATCCACGCTGTCATGGAGGCCCTATACGCCCAGTCGGCACAATACATCCATTTCAATGTGGACCGAGGCCTACCAGGATGCAGTGGGGTTGGCCGCCATCGCCAACATGCCGTGTGTCCACGGGGTGTTCAATGGATGACTATCGCCCTACGAACATCTGCCGCTCTACACAAACTGAAAGGGGTTCCACTCGATATGTGACCATCAGATGCGCATCGTACACGTCTGCGCCCAGTCCCCGGACAGTGTGCACAACGCCTTCATCCCGGCACACTGGACGATTCACGGCCTCTTCGAGATGCCCCCCTGGCTGGGGGATTGGCTCTTGGGTGACAGGTGTTATCCACTGCGATCATGGCTGATGACGCCTATCTGGAGGCCACGACAAACACCGAGACCCTCTACAACGACGCCCATGCCGCAACCAGGGGCGTGATCAACCGGTGCTTCGGCATCCTGAAGATGTGGTTTAGGTGCCTGGACCACTCTGGAGGGGCCCTCCAGTATGATGCTGAGAGGGTCACCCAAATCGTGGTGGCCTGCTGCATCCTCCACAACATTGTGCAGCAGAGCGGCGACGTGTTGGAGGAGGATGAACGGCAGGCTCCTCCAAGGAGGAGGATGCGGAGGAGGGCACAGACACCGCATCCCACCTCCACACCCGCACACTCCTGCCCCCCCCCCCAGCCACCACCGCCCCCCCCCCCTCCCCCACCTGTAACTCCCTCCGTGATACATACCTACCGCACTAGACGGTGCGAGCCCTGTGTTGGCAGTAACACCGGGACTGGCCCAAGTGATGGAGGATGATGCCAACCCACTCTGTGATGAGCTGTGGTGCTCCACATCATATGATAACATCTGGCTCCTGCCCACGGTAGCACCTTCCACCGTCCACCTGGGTGAACCCTGCATTCGAGCTAGCCATTCCATCACACGGTGTCATTGATTCCCTTGGGGTGATGGAGGTGGGGTCGGTCGAGAGGAGGAGGGGGTTGAGGGTGGAGAGCCCAGGTCCCCCCACCCCCTGCAACCCCTCTCTGGCCAGCCCAGACCAGCCAGCCCTCACACCCACCTGACAGAGCACCGAGGCAGTTTGTAACAGTGTTAACAGATGTTTAATGTACACAAATATTGACAGATTTGTCCGTAGCCTCTATAAATAAACTGTGCCACGCACCCATGCCAACCTAACTGGTGTCTGAATTTCTGGCCTTACAGGCCCCAACGCTACTTCTAGATGGATCCCCAGGTGGCCCGCCATTCATGCTCCTCCAACACGTCGCCCCTCTGCTGCGCGATGTTCTGGAGGATATAGCAGGATGCAGATGGTACAACAGGATTGGGGGAGGCCTACTGTGACTTCCGTCCTGCGACCTGGGTCCCTGTTGGCAGCCATCTTCAGGGGCTGCTGCTCGGGTGTCCCAGGTGGTGTAGTGCCGCCCTGTTCTGCCCGCTGCCCTTCAGATGCGCCAGGGGCAGGAGGTGGGGGGCAGTCCGAGGTGCTGCGGTGTTCCAGAACCTCCCCTGCGGGAGTCACCGGCACAGGCCCCATCACCTCCTCCTCCCTCGGTATGCCTGATGGCGCCTGGGCTACTCCATTGGACAGAGGTGCGAGCGGAGCTCTCCCATAAGACCATAAGACATAGAAGCAGAATTAGGCCACTCGGCCCATCGAGTCTGCTCTGCCATTCAATCGTGGCTGATATTTTCTCATTCCCATTCTCCTGCCTTCTCCGCATAGCCCCTGATCCCTTACTAATCAAGAACCTATCTATCTCTGTCTTAAAGACACTCAATGATTTGGCCTCCACAGCCTTCTGCGGTAAATAGTTCCACAGATTCGCCACCCTCTGGCTGAAGAAATTCCTCCTCATCTCTGTTTTAAAGTATCGTCCCTTTAGTCTGAGATGGTGTCCTCTGGTTCTAGTTTTTCCGACAAGTGGAAACATCCTCTCCATGACAACTGTATCCAGGCCTCGCAGTACCTTGTGTAACCACTTAAAATGGCTAACTCCTGATTTAAAATGGCGAACGGCAAGTGCTGATGGGAAAGTCAGCCAACAGGACAAAAACGAGCAGCTGCAGGTTGACTATGTATTTACCTCTGGAAAGGCCAGACAAGATCGATACCAGCAACCATCAGCATAACAAAACACCAGCCATCTGCATACTAATGAGCAATCCCCAGGAACAATGAGCAACATTTAGACACATAGACTCTTTGGCGCCAGCAGAAGCCTACACAAAAGGAGGTGAATGACCACCTCAAGACCGCCCATCGATCAGGGAACCGCTCCAGCATTGGAGAAAATCGAACAAAGCGATTGGGGCAAAGTCCAATCACTTGGAACCAGGTACAGGGTCCGCCCCGAAAGGCGGGAAGCCCCTGGGGACTATAAGAATTGAGCCCCAAGTTCAAGGCGCTCTCTCTTCCAGCTTGCTTAACTCTTCAACAGCCGCTCAAAAACTGTAAGTCTTACTTCAACGCTCGCTACGAGATAGGCGCTCCTAGCTACCAATCCGTACCAACTTCGAATCCCGCAGGCTCAGAACCCGAACGAAAGGCCATTTGTTTCCCTGACCTGGTGGGCCAGTTCCAAGTTAAGTATTAGCCTGTTAGCTGTAGAAGTAGCTTAGACGTAGAATTTGTACATGAGTAGCGATTACTGTGTATAATAAATGTGCTTTGATTTAAATCTTACTAAGCGGTGTATTGGATTATTGATCATTACTCGGACATGAACCACGTGGCGGTATCATAAAGATACCTGGCGACTCAAGAGCAAAGGTGATAAAACAGAGCAATTAAACTAAGGCAAAGTTAGCAACACTTGTAAGTTTCAATAAGATCCCCCCTTATCCTTCTAAACTCCAACAGACCCAGAGTCCTCAACCGTTCCTCATATGACAAGCTGTTCATTCCAGGGATCATTCTTGTGAACCTCCTCTGGACCCTTCCCAAGGCCAGCACATCCTTCCTTAGATACGGGGCCCAAAACTGCTCGCAATTCTCCAAATGGGGTCTGACCAGAGCCTTATAAAGCCTCAGAAGTACATCCCTGGTCTTGTATTCTAGCCCTCTCGACATGAATGCTAACATTGCATTTGCCTTCCTAACTGCCGACTGAACCTGCACGTTAACCTTAAGAGAATCCTGAACAAGGACTCCCAAGTCTCTTTGGGCTTCTGATTTCCTAAGTATTTCCCCATTTAGAAAATAGTCTATGCCTAAATTTCTCCTTCCAATGTGCATAACCACACACTTTTCCACATTGTATTTCATCTGCCACTTCATTGTCCACTCTCCTAGCTTGTCCAAATCCTTCTGCAGCTCCATTGCTTCCTCAATACTACCTGTCCCTCTACAGATCTTTGTATCATCTGCAAACATAGCAACAGTGCCTTCAGCTCCTTCTTCCAGATATTGTGAAAAGTTGTGATCCCAGCACAGACCCCTAAGGGTCATCCTGAAAAAGACCCCTTTATCCCCACTCTCTGCCTTCTGTCAGTCAGTGAATCCTCTATCCATGCCAGGATCTTACCTTAACACCATGGGCTCTTAACTTATTTAACAATCTCCTTCTGGCACCTTGTCAAAGGTCTTCTGGAAATCTATATAAATTACATCCACTGGTTCTCTTTTGTCTAACTTCCTTGTTATCTCCTCAAAGAACTCTAACAGATTTGTCAGACATGACCTCCCCTTGACGAAGCCGAGTTGACTCAGTCCTATTTTATCATGCACTTCCAAGTACTCCGCGATCTCATCTTTAATAACGGACTCTAAAATCTTAGCAATGACCAAAGTCAGATTAACCGGCCTATAATTTCCCGTTTTCTGCCTCCCTCCCTTCTTAAACAGCGGTGTTACATTAGCCACTTTCCAGTCCTCTGGGACCCTTCCTGCCTCCAGTGATTCCTGAAAGCTCCCCCGCCACCTGGCGGTACCAGTCCTGGAGGCCCCCTCTAATCTCGACCAAGGTCTGCAAGCTCGCGGCCATGGAACACAGGGAGTGGACTATCTCCCTCTGGGATTGAGACACCTCCTTCTGTGTCTGCACCACATCGGCCAGCACCTGGGCAATGCCGCCGACGTTCTCAGCCATGACCCACTGTGACTGAGCCACGCTCAGAGGTACCGCTGCAATTGCCAGGTGTCTCTCGCACATGGCTCCCTGTGAGAGGGCAGCCCTGTCCTAGGCCTTGGCCAGCACCTGAACAGAATACCCCAGGCGTTGGACATGCTGATCCACAGCCAAGGCCCACACCCTCAATGCCTCCACCAGGGACGCCACCCATGCAGTATTAGCCTGGGTGTCATGCATGGTTGGCACCACCTCCTGCTGCTGCATACAGTTGGACTCTTCCAACTGCGCTGCAGGTGCTGGATGCTCGCCGACACCCACTCATGTAGTCCCTGGCTCTGTGACCGCATCTCGATGGGACTGTCCGCTACAGAAGCCCAAACCCATCTGGACGGCAGCTCGTTCCTGGGATCAGCCCTCCCTCCGACCGTCCGCCCCCTTCGATGTTCCTACCTTCACCTGTTGCACCGGAGCAGCTGTGTGGTGCGCACCAGATAGTGTCTCAGGAGCCTCTCCACTAAATTACCCAGCTGAGGTGAGTGTCTCTGGGATGGTGGCGTGTGTTGGAGAGACAGCTGTGACTGGACGTCTGTGTCATCCCCGGACTCTGATCCTGCTGATATATCAAGTTTCAGTAAAGCCAAAATAAACAAAATACTGGGTCACTGTCCGTGTGGAGTTTGCACATTCGCCCCGTGTCTGCCTGGGTTTCCTCCCCACAACCCAAAGATGTGCAGGGCAGATGAATTGGCCACGCTAAATTGCCCCTTCATTGGAAAAAAATAATTGGGTACACTAAACTTACAAAAAAAAATGTTTAACAAAATAAACAAAATAAACAAAATACTGCGGATGCTGCAACCTGAAACAAAACAGAGAATGCTAGAAAACTCAGCAGTGCTGTAGGAAGAGGAACAGAGGTAACGGGCCAGTTTCTCCGAGTCTGAGGCTAAGTGCAGAGATCGGTGGCGTTTTACGTGGAAATTATCGGCGCCGCCGCCTCACCGATGCTGCGAATGGTGAGGGGCGAGCAAATGCACCACATAAAATGCCCGGCCTCCGCAAAATAAACGTCCAGAGAACTGCCAGGTCCATGGCAGCACATGCGCACGGCAACGACCTGCAGCGCTCGCACAGTACAACATGGCGCCAGTCGTGTGCGGACCCGACCTGCTAGATAGAACCCCACTGGACACCCCCTCGCCATCCTCCGCCACAAGTCCCTCCCAGCCCTCGCAGAAGCCCCCACCCCCCCGGCCAGCAGCACGGCTCCCGTGCGAGTGTGGCGTCACTGGACACAGTCTCAGCTGCCACACCAGGTTCCCGCACGGCTGAGACCACACTCCCCCGGCGCCGTAGTGAACTCAGCCCATCGGGGGAGGAGCAGCGGGGGAGGGCCTTCGGGTGACGTCCTGAGGCCGTCCCAACTTCCTTGTTACCTCCTCAAAGAACTCTGACAGATTTGTCAGACGTGACCTCCCTTTGATGAAGCCGTTCTGACTCAGTCCTATTTTATCATGCACTTCCAAGTACTCCGCGATCTCATCTTTAATAACGGACTCTAAAATCTTACAACGACCGAAGTCAGGCTAACCGGCCTCTTATTTCCCGTTTTCTGCCTCACTCCCATCTTAAACAGCAGTGTTACATTTGCCACTTTCCAGTCCTCTGGGACCCTTCCTGCCTCCAGTGATTCCTGAAAGCTCCCCTGTGGCTCGCCCACCACCTGGCGGTACCAGTCCTGGAGGCCCGCTCTAATCTCGACCAAGGTCTGCAAGCTCGCGGCCATGGAACACAGGGGAGTGGACTATCTCCCTCTGGGATTGAGCCACCTCCTTCTGTGTCTGTACCACATCAGCCAGCACCTGGGCAATGCCACCGACATTCTCAGCCATGACCCACTGTGACTGAGCCAAGCTCAGAAGTACCGCTGCAATTGCCAGGTGTCTCTCGCACATGGCTCCCTGTGAGAGGGCAGCTCTGTCCTAGGCCTCGGCCAGCACCTGAACAGAATACCCCAGGCGTTGGACATGCTGATCCACAGCTAAGGCCCATACCCTCAATGCCTCCACCAAGGATGCCACCCATGCAGTATTAGCCTGGGTGTCATGCATGGTTGGCACCACCTCCTGCTGCTGCATACAGTTGGACTCTTCCAACTGCACTGCAGGTGCTGGATGCTCACCGACACCCACTCATGTAGTCCCTGGCTCTGTGACCGCATCTCGATGGGACCGTCCGCTACAGAAGCCCAAACCCATCTGAACGGCAGCTAATTCCTGGGATCAGCCCTCCCTCCGACCGTCCGCCTCCTTCGATGTTCCTACCTTCACCTGTTGCACCGGAGCAGCTGTGTGGTGCGCACCAGATAGTGTCTCAGGAGCCTCTCCACTAAATTACCCAGCTGAGGTGAGTGTCTCTGGGATGGTGGCGTGTGTTGGAGAGACAGCTGTGACCGGACGTCTGTGTCATCCCCGGACTCTGATCCTGCTGATATATCAAGTTTCAGTAAAGCCGAAATAAACAAAATACTGGGTCACTGTCCGTGTGGAGTTTGCACATTCTCCCCGTGTCTGTGTGGGTTTCACCCCCACAACCCAAGATGTGCAGGGCAGATGGATTGGCCACGCTAAATTGCCCCTTAATTGGAAAAAATTAATTGCGTACACTAAAAAAAATTTTAAAGAAAAGAAAAAGAAAAAGAAACAAAACAGATCGGATGCTGCAATCTGAAACAAAACAGAGAATGCTAGAATACTCAGCTGTGATATAGAGAGAGGAACAGAGTTAACGGGCCAGTTTCTCTGATTCTGAGGCTAAGTGCGAAGATCCGTGACATTTTACGTGGAAAAAAATCCACGGCGCCCCCTAACCGATGCTGCGAATGGTGAGGGGCTAGCAGATGCGCCACGTAAAGCGCCCGGCATCCACAAAATAAACGGCCAGTGAATTGGCAGCTCCGTGGCCGCGCTTGCACACGGCGACAACCTGCAGCAGTCGCGCAGTACAACATGGCGCCAGCCGTGTGCGGACCCGACCTGCCAGATAGTGCTCCCCTGGACACCCCCTCACCAACCCCCGGCTCTCCCAGAAGCAACCCCCGCCAGCAGCACGACTCCGCTGGACACAGTCCGCAGCCGCCACACCGGGTTCCCGCACGACTGGGACCACATGTCCCCAGCTCCATCGTGGATTCAGCCCATGAGGGGTGGAGCATCGGGGGAGGGCCTTCAGGTGACATCCTGAGGCCGTCCCAACGGTAATGCCATTTCAGAGGGGGCAGAACATGCAAAACCTGTGTAAAACAGGTGCGTTCCCGAATCCATCGTACAAAGGGATTCTCTGCCCGATCGCCGATTATGAAATCGGTGTTGGGAAACAGAGAATCTCGCCCAACATTTCCAGTCTCTCTGAATCTTCATCAGAACTAAAGAGAGGGAAAATGTGTTGGTTCTTAACTGTAGTTGGGAGAGATTATAACTAGGTGTAGCAACCTTAAGAACAAGAGACAGACAGGCCAGCGTGGGAGGGGGTGGGAGGGAGGAAGGAAGGGCTGGAATTGAGACAAAAAAAGTGCATGGGATATTAAAAAATCAGGGTTAAGATATTTGATGCACGATCAATTGAACAAAGACTAGAGTTGGATACAACTGAGGCTTTATTGTTCTAAGATGTGTGGCCTCCCACAGCAGCTGGCAAAATGGCTGCTGAATGGAGGACATGCATATTTATACTCCGCCTACTGGACAGAGCCAGCAGGCAGGGGCTACCAGTGAACCTGTAGTACAGGTCCTACCTTACATCACCTAATAAAGGTGTAACAGTGGTTTACCACATTCACCCCCTGTTAAAATTGAGTTCGGCAGGGGATATACAGCAATTAATCTATATTTACAGTATTTGAGCAGGAAAAAAATGTCTTTTGAAGTCCGGCGGACCAGTTAGAGGTTTAACCGGTCCGGTGCCTTGAAGTTCCGCTGGGAGCGACGTACTGGTGGCGGCGATGTTGATGCTGGCCCGATGTTCGGTGGCTCCGGGAGTGTGCCGAAATCCTCTTCATTCTCGGGCGTGGGCAGGGGACGAACAGATGGCCCTGGTGGGGTTTATGCTGGGAGCGCTGGGGGAGGGGAGGGTGGCGCCGGGGCAGAGGGGTGTGTGTGTGTGGAACCCGCTGGTGCCAGGTCCCTGAGGGAGATAGTATCCTGGCAGCTGCAGGCATACTGGGGGTTTGCATGGAGCAATTGCACCCTCTCCACCAACGGGTTCGCCATGTGGAGTTTGACGTGCCTATGGAGTAGGACTGGTCCTGGAGCTGCGAGCCAAGTCAGGAGCGACACTCCGGATGTGGACTTCCTGGGGAAGGCAAAAAGACCTTCATGGGGTGTGTTGTTAGTAGCGGTGCACAGCAGTGACCGAATGGAGTGGAGTGCATCAAGGAGGACCTCCTGCCAGCGAGAGGCTGGGAGGTTCCTGGACCGTAGGGCCAGTTGGACGGCCCTCCATACCGTCCCGCCCTCCCTCTCTACCTGCCGTTTCCCCGGGGGTTATAGCTGGTCATCCTGCTGGAGACGATACCCCTGCTGAGCAGGAATTGACGCAGCTCATCACTCATGAATGAGGACCCCCTGTCACTGTGGATGTAGACGGGGAAACCGAACAGAGCGACGGTTTAGGGCTTTGATGACGGTGGCAGACGTCATATCTGGGCATGGGATGGCGAAGGGGAATCTGGAGTACTCGTCGACCACACTGAGAATATACGTGTTTCGGTCGGTGGAGGGGAGGGGCCCCTTGAAATCCACGCTGAGGCATTCAAAGGGGCGGGAGGCCTTCACCAGGCGCGCAATGTCCGGCCGGTAGAAGTGCGGCTTACACTCCGCACTGACCTGGCAGTCCCTGGTGATTGTCCGTACTTCCTCGATGGAGTAGGGCAGATTGCGAGCCTTGACAAAATAGTACAACCGTGTGACTTCCGGGTGACAAAGGCTGTCGTGCAGGGCCCGGAGTCGGTCTACTTGTGCGCTGGCACATGTACCTCGGGATAGGGCATCTGGGAGCTCGTTGAGTTTGCCGGGGCGATACAAAATCTCGTAATTATCGGTGGAGAGCTCGATCCTCCACCTCAAGATTTTATCGTTTTTGATCTTGCCCCGCTGTGTGTTATGGAACATGAAGGCTACCGACCGTTGGTCAGTGAGGAGGGTGAATCTCCTGCCAGCCAGGTAATGCCTCCAATGCCGCGCAGTCTCAACAATAGCTTGGGCCTCTTTTTCGACGGATGAGTGACAAATCTCTGAGGCATGAAGCGTGCGGGAGAAGAATGCCACGGGTCTGCCTGCCTGGTTGAGGGTGGCGGCTAGGGCGACGTCCGATTGCATCATCTCTACTTGAAAGGGCAGTGTCTCGTCTACTGTGTGCATCCCGGCCTTGGCAATATCGGCTCTGATAAGGGTGAAGGCCTGTTGTGCCTCGGCTGCCAGGGGAAAGTGTGTGGACTGTATGAGTGGGCGGGCCTTGTCCGCAAAGTTTGGGACCCACTGGGCGTAGTATGAGAAGAACCCCAGGCAGCGTTTAAGGGCCTTGGGGCAGTGGGGAAGAGGTAACTCCATGAGGGAATGCATGCGGTCGGGATCGGGCCCCAGAACTCCGTTCTGGACCACATAGCCAAGTATGGCTAAGCGGGTCGTGCTAAACATGCATTTCTCCTTGTTGTAGGTGAGGTTGAGGAGAGTGGTGGTGTGGAGAAACTTTGCAAGGTTGGCATCGTGGTCCTGCTGGTCATGGCCGCAGATGGTGACATTGTCTAGGTACGGGAAGGTGGCCCGTAAACTGTACCGGTCTACCATTCGGTCCATCTCCCTTTGGAAGACCGAGACCCCGTTAGTAACGCCGAAGGGAACCCTGAGGAAGTGATAGAGACGACCGTCCGCCACGAACGCAGTGTATGGACGGTCCGATTTACGAATGGGGAGTTGGTGCTAGGCGGATTTGAGGTCTACCGTTGAGAAGACCCGGTACTGTACAACCTGATTGACCATATCAGATATGCGTGGGAGGGGGTACACATCGAGCTGCGTGTACCGATTGATGGTCTGGCTGTAGTCCACGACCATTCTGTGTTTCTCCCCAGTTTTAACGACTACCACTTGGGCTCTCCAGGGGCTGTTGCTGGCCTCGATGATGCCTTCCCGAAGCAGCCGCTGGACCTCGGACCAGATGAAGGTCCTGTCCTGGGTGCTGTACCGTCTGCTCCTGGTGGCGACGGGTTTGCAATCTGGGGTTAGATTTGCAAAGAGAGAAGGCGGATCGACCTTTAGGGTCGCGAGGCCGCACACAGTGAGGGGTGGTAGGGGCTTGAGAGATTGCACTGGAAGTCCAGGACTAGTAGTAGAGCAGCTCAGAGGTTAGGGAGGACGTTGAGGCGGAAGCCACTGAATTCTACGCCCTGGACCGTGAGTGTGACCGTACAGTACCCCCAGATCATGATGGAATGGGATCCAGAGGCCAAGGTGATTCTTTGGTTGGCGGGGTGTACTGCGAGGGAGCAGCGCCTTACCGTATCTGGGTGTATGAAGCTTTCGGTGCTCCCGGGGTCCAGCAGGCAAGAGGTCACGTGGCCATTGATTTTCACGCTGGTCGATGCGGTGGCCAGGTTGTGCGGACGAGACTGGTCAATCGTCACTGAGGCGAGTCGTGGTCGGTCGTCGCTGGCGTCGGATGATGGGGAGCCTGGGGGGCCCAGGTGCTGGAATGCTGTCGGTGTCCATGTCCTGTGGGGGAGACAAGATGGCGGTGCCTGAAGATCCTGCGGGGTACAAAATGGCGGTGCCCATGGGCCACACGTTGCGGGGGTTGGACAAGCTGACGGCGCCCATGGGCCACACGTGGACTGAGGGGGAGAAGATGGCGGCGCCCACTGGCCGTGCGTGGTCTGGGGAGATGAAGATGGCGGCGCCCATTGTGTGTAGACTAGGGGGGTGGGGGCGATAGCGGCGACTGCGCGGGCCTGGCACACCGTGGTGAAGTGCCACTTTGTGCCGCAAGCCTTGCAAAGGGCCGCACGGGCCAGGCAGCGTTGGAAAGGGTGTTTCTGCTGGCCGCAGCAGTAACATCGGGGACCCCTGGGGTGCGCAGGCTGGCGCGTGGCGCAGGCGTACTGGCTGGGTAAGGCCCCCGCTGGGGCGGCCGTCTGTGGGGTCCACGATGCGTAGGAGGGGTGGGCCACACAGCTGGGGGGGTAGGTCTGAATGTTGCGCGAGGCAACTGTCATAGAGAGCGCTAGCTTCTTTGTCTCAGCTAGATTGAGCGTGGCCCCTTCTAACAGTCTTTGGCGTATGAAGTCCGACCCAATCCCCGTAACGAACGCGTCCCGCATAAGGAGGTTCGAATGTTCAGTGGCCGTAACGGCCTGACAGTCACAGTCCCGGACGAGTGGGATTAGGGCCCGCCAGAAGTCTTCTATGGACTCACCAGGGAGTTGAGAGTGAGTGGGGAGTTCGTGCCTGGCGAAGAGTGTGTTCGGTTTCTGTGCGTAGTTTTCTTTGGGAAGCGCATGGCTTTGGCGTAGTTCGGGGCATCCTGGATCAGCGGAAACACGTTGGAGCTCAACCTTGAGCACAGGATCTGTATCTTCTGAGCCTCCGGAACAGGGGTGGTCGCTGAGTTGATATACGCCTCGAAGCAAGCTAGCCAGTGATTAAAGTCCTTTTTGGCGTCGCTTGATTGCGGATCCAGCTGCAGGCGATCTGGCTTGATACGGAGGTCCATCTATTAGAAAATCTTAGAGCAATAAATTGATGCACGATCAATTGAACAAAGACTAGAGTTGGATACAACTGAGGCTTTATTGCTCTAAGATGTGTGGCCTCCCACAACAGCTGGCGCAATGCTGCTGAATGGAGGACACGCATATTTATACTCCACCTACTGGGCGGAGCCAGCAGGCAGGGGCTACCGGCGAACCTGTAGTACAGGTCCTACCTTACATCACCTAATAAAGGCGTAACAGTGGTTTACCACAATGTTGGAAAAAGTTCACAGTCTAAACAAAGTTGCTGAACTCAATGTTGACTCCTGAGGCTTGTAACGGGCCTAATCGGAAGGTGAGGTGCTGCTCCTCCAGTTTGGTTTGGGCTTCACTGGAGCACTGCAGCCGGCCAAGAATGGGCTTATGGGTGTGTGAGCAAGGTGCTGAGATAAAATGGCAAGTGACAGGAAGGTTGGGGTCATGGTTGCAGACTGAGCGAAGGTGTTCCGCAAAGTGGTCATTCAGTCTACGGTTAGTCCTCTCTGTCACTATGACTTGGGCAGCATCTTCTCCCTTGATGTACATCAACATATAAATAATGAACGTGGCCTTGACAGCATTATTTACATCCTGAGTGCAGTTGGAAAAAAGTATATTATTCCTATTTACATAATCATCTGTTGAAGAACAGACGTTCCTCACCTCAACAACATTGAGTATTTCCAGATTGTATACGGGTGAATGACCAGATTAATATCTGTGGTATTGATGGGTCTCTGACCAGGTATATTTACATTTTTATTGAAAATATATATTTTTCCATACAAGGCAACAAGTAAAATAAATCAATAGGTGCATCATGCAATAAATTTTATAAATACATTATGTAAGAAAGCGGTAAGATCAGGCATCAAATAATGTAAACAACCAATAATAATGCCACTGAATACTGCTCGATATCAAGAATATACAGGAGACTGCTTAATCCAGGCCAGAATTCGTCGGCCGTTTGCTGGCAGGGGAATTCTCTGGTCCCATCAGCAGGGCGCCCCTGCCTGCGGCGTGGGGTGTCTTCAATGGGAAATCACATTGACAGCGACAGGAACAGAGATCCCGTCACCAGCAAACGACCCGCCATCTCCCTCCGCCGGGAAACACGCGGCTGAGGGACCGGAGAATCTGTATCTTTTTCACCAAATTTTCTCATGTTCACTCTGATGTGTTGGGTGCTCTGGATCCGTGGAACACATACAGGCCACCAACACTTAAAATAGTGCAACACTATTTTATTAAGTTAGAAACTGTTGAACATACTTTCACTGTGGGTTAACACAATGTTAGATTAAACTAAAGACCTATGCCTGTCCGAACCAGTCTATGCACTCAGCACATGGTGAGGATTTGTACTGTAAGCTGTAAGCTCTGTCCTTGTAGGAGGCTGCATCCCGAATGAGTGGGAACTCTGATGCCCTCTGTCTTTATAGTAAATGTGCTCTAACTGGTGATTGGCTGCGGTGTTGTGTATGTTGATTGGTCTTGCTGTGTGTCCATCAGTGTGTGTATCTGCACCATGATATACTGGTGTATATTATGACACACTCTTGGAGGCTCTGACTCTGGCTGGAATATTGTGCCAGCAGCCTTTCCCCACTTGTTGTTCTTTATCCTGAATGAGGAGCTGGTTTAGCTCAGTTGACTGGCCAGCGGGTTTGTGATGTAGAGTCAGGCCAACAACGCGGGTTCATATTCCTGTACTGGCTGAGGTTACTCATGAAGGCCCCACCTTTGCAATCTTGCTCCTCTTCTGAGGTGTGGTGGTCCTCAGGTTAAATCACCACCAGTCAGCTCTCCTCCTCAAAGGGGAAAGCAGGCTATGGTCATCAGGGACTATGGCGACTTTACTTTATCAGTTAATGTCTGAGGAGGACACTGTTTTAAGTTGCTGAGGCAGAAAATGACACTGCTCGATTGTGAAGCATATCACAATTCAGGCTAAAGACGGCAACAAGCACTTCCCAATTGGGTAACAAGGCAAAGTTCGGAGGCAGGAACTCTAAATGCCTTTTCTATTCCAAATTACCAAGATAAACATTTGTGCCATAACTGCTGTTGCACTAAAAAAGCGAAGTTAGCACAGACCAACTCTGAGCTTCAGACTGTTTCAAGAGCAGTGCCCTTTACTTATGAGGCAGAGCACAAAATGTGACAATATTCAAACAACTTTTTGAGACATATAGATGAATGTATAAATCAAGAGTCTCAAAAACATTCTTACAACCAACAAATTCCCCTGGGCCTACAAAACCAGGTGAACTAGCAGATGCATGTATTGGTGGCTTGTCACGACAAAACTGTGACACCAGTCTCCACATTTGCACTGATGGCGACTCACTATACCACCTTACAGGACATCTGCATGTACAAAGATAAGTGTGCAAGATTGCTTCAGCTCCCCTTATTCAGAACATGTCAGAAAATTAGCTCAAGTTACCAGTTACAAGTCTATGCAATCAATTTGGAATTTTATTCACTCTGTAAGGATTCCATGAAAAAAAAACTTAATAAAGATTACAACACACGATTTGGTAAACAGTGCCCACTGTTCCTGGATCGTCATCATTCTTCTGAAAACCCAATCTAGTTGCTTTATGTTTTCCAACTGATCAGAACATGGTCTAGAATCTGGCTTGAAGTCAGTCCACAATGCATCATTATAAGCAGATTTCACTTTGCATCTGCTGAGCTTGTTAAATCTTCATTAATATCCAAAAGAGAATTCTGATGTTTTCCATTTAACAGAGTAGAAAGCACAAAGTGGCTGAATCGCAGTTTATGAAAGGTATTGCAAAGTGATTCCTATCACAGTGATGCAAATGGAAAGCAAGAGACTATAGCTGTTGACTGGAGCAGAACCTGGCACTGGAAAATAAAATGAAACAGAGAAAATCTTGTGAATAATTTTTGTCTGGGGTAAGCTTTAACCGTTTTCAATCCAGAATTGGTTTTAGTTTCGATACAACATTTTTCACAGTCATTTCACACGGAGGTGCAGAGTGTTTATTTTTCAAATTGTGATCTACTTTTACACATTACTTTGTTCATTTCTTCTAGCTATGCTCAATTAATGTTGTTGTCAGTTGGCTCTGTCCACCATTCTACCCGATTATATGTGATTGGAATGTTTGTAAGTCTGTGTAGATTAACCGCTATGTCAATATTGAGTTTGTATGTTTGCACACATATAGTAACCTCAGGATGGCATAGTTTTCAAATAAAATATCTCCTCCCATGGTAGTGTCAGCCAATTGTAGATATTAACCAATGTTCTTACAGATGTAAAAATCCACTTACATTCCTTAAAGGAAAAATTCCCAAGTCCAGCTGGTGATATTCCTCCTCGAAGGCCAATTCCCAGACTCATAACTTCTGCGACTGTGTGTGAGTTCACCCAACGCTGCACTATTTCATGATTTTCATTCTCTTTAAGAGAATTCAGGTTTATTCCAAGTAGTTCTCGTATGTTCTGAGCCGTGAGTTTCTGAACAAGATAAAATGAACACAATGCAATGTAAACGCTATCCTCACTCTTGTTTTCATGTTGTTCACAGAAACAGCCAATTGGCCTAAATGTTTTGTGTTGACCATTATCATCCACGCAAGTAAATAAACTTAATCACGTTTACCCGCCCTGTTCCCAGAGGCCATCAACCCATCTCCGTCAGCGACCTACCCAATCGAATCGTAAGTGTTCATGTAATCTCTGCGTCAATCTTTTCAGTACTTTTTATCTGCTAATAACACTATTCAGACGGATTTAACTCCAATCCTGATCTGACTCCCTACAATTTGGGGCAGCACGGTAGCATTGTGGATAGCACAATTGCTTCACAGCTCCAGGGTCCCAGGTTCGATTCTGGCTTGGGTCACTGTCTGTGCAGAGTCTGCACATCATCCCCGTGTGTGCGTGGGTTTCCTCCGGGTGCTCCGGTTTCCTCCCACAGTCCAAAGATGTGCAGGTTAGGTGGATTGGCCATGATAAATTGCCCTTAGTGTCCAAAATTGCCCTTAGTGTTGTGTTGGGTGGGGTTACTGGGTTATGGGGATGGGGTGGAGGTGTTGACCTTGGGAAGGGTGCTCTTTCCAAGAGCCGGTGCAGACTCGATGGGCCGAATGGCCTCCTTCTGCACTGTAAATTCTATGATAATCTATGAAATTAATTAAAACTGCGTGGCTCCAGCTGAATGGTTCTATAAGTTGTCTCTTTAAATAGAAATATTCACGGTGGAAAGGTTTTGAGCATTAACACAATTGGACAATAGTGAACTGGTTGTCTGTTGATGACCCTGCACCATTTCACTGGAAATGAATGACAGCTGAAAATCTATCATGAACTCAGTTGCTTAACAATAGGAAAGCAGTCTGAGTTTATCTAATCCCACTTTAAACCTGCTTGAAATACGATGAACTTCTTGTTATTCTCTTTTCTGCTCAGCTGAGAGAATAATGGCCGGGATTCTCCGACCCCGTACCGGGTCGGAGGATCGCTGGGGGGGGCAAGAGAATCATGCCTCGCCACCCCGACGCCTGCTCGCCGATTCTCCGGCTCCGATTCTCGGGCGCCCGCGGGATCACCGCCACGCCGGTCAGGGGCCGTTGAAAGCACCCCCCCCCCGGCGATTCTCCGGGTCCCGACGGGCCGAGTGGCAACCTAGTTCGGCCGAGTCCCGCTGGTGTGGGTCATGTCTGGTCCCACACGACGGGACCTGGATGTTCCATGTGCGGGGGCCCTCCTGGTGGGGGGGGGGGGGGGGGGGGGGGGAGATCCGACCCCGGGGGGGGGCCTCCACGGTGGCCTGGCCCGCGATCGGGGCCTACCGATCGGCGGGCAGGCTGGTTCCGTGGGGGCCTATGTTCCTCCGCCCCGGGCCCCTGTAGGGCTCCGCCATATTGCCCAGGGACCAGCGCGGAGACAGGAACCCACGCGCATGCACCGAATCACGCCAGCCGTGGCGCGCATGCGTAAACTCGCGCCGGCCTTAGCGCGCATGCGCGAACTCATGCCAGCCGTGCCGCGCCAGCTGGAGCTGCGGGGACCAATCCGGCGCCGACCTCACCCCTAGGAAGGGGAGCATACCTGATGATCGAGGACCATTGACGCTGGAGTGGTTGGCGCCGCTTTTCACGTCAGCATCAGAACTTGGCCGCGGGATTGGAGAATCCCGACCAGAGTAGTTGTGTGGTAATGGTGTGGTCCGTGGTGATTGATATGGAATGGATTGAATTAATGATTGTTTTTGGGCACTGTGGGCGGCACGGTGGCGCAGTCGTTAGCACTGCTGCTTCACGGCACCGAGGAACCAGGTTCAATCCCGGCCCAGGTCACTGTGTGGAGTTTGCACATTTTCCCCGTGTCTGCGAGGATCTCACCCCCACAACCAAAAGATGTGCAGGATAGGTGGATTGGCCACACTAAATTGCCCCTTAATTGGAAAAAAATGAATTGGCTACTTTAAATTTATTTTTAAATGTTTTTGGGCACTGTATCTAATGCTTGTTTTGTGCGTAATGCAATAAAACACTGAATGATGTTGCAATCCTCCATTGATACTTACTTCTACTTCCACTGGGTTGAGTCCGCTGAATGTCTGGAAGTCCATACTGATGTTACCAGCAGCTAAACTTCGTAAATCAGATGCTCGTGCACCACCTTTTAGAGAACAGAAAGAACCGTCAGATTAACCTGTGCATATATATATTTATCTGCATAACTACACATAATATAGAGTTAAAATGAAGATTTAATTTATTTGGTATTAGTAACAAGCTTTCCAAGGTAAAGATTATGATGAATTGAAAATTAAGATTCTCGAATAATTCTTCAAATAATCCTAAACTAATTTGTAAGGTTACTTACCAATATACGGCCTGGTGAGGTTATAATAAGCATTGGGATTACCAGCTTGATCCTGGAATGCTACTTTTGCGATCCCAAAAATGATGTCTTTCTTTGCCTGAGTACATGTGGAAATATCAAGTGGCTTGGCTTTCCTGCAACAGAATGGTGGTGATGTTATATTTTCTTTAACATTAAAACTTTTAGGGTTTTGCTGGTCTGTATTCAATGACTAGATGAGCAATCCAACTTTATTTTATTTAGACAGAAGACCTCTGTTTGCAAAATAGTCCATTGGGTCTTCTGAACGTTCGTTGGGTCATTGCTGAGGGGTTTAACTGGGGGTGATTGGATATTCTCTGGGCTCCACTGAAAGTGATGGCATCAAGTTGTTTTCTTCTTTTAGTCTTGACTTTCAAATCTAACGCCTGTGGACTAGCAGCTTGAACACGCAGTGTTCAATTGGCATAGTGCCGACCGCGATGAACGCTCCTCTAGTTTTGCTGCTCTGCCCAGTAGTCAGTAATCTCAAACTGTTCAACTGTTTTCTTCAGAAAGTACCTGCGTTTGAGATCCATACCAATTGTCTCTATACCATGCGCCACATTCATCTTTATAGACATGAGTGGGTGGAATGTTGGGCCGGATTCTCCGTCCCGCCGTGCCACATTCCAGTTTCACCCCGCCGGCGGGATGCTCCATTACGCCAACAGGTCAATGGGGTTTCTCATTGTGGGGCAGCCCCATGCCGTCGGGAAACCCCCGGGCTGCCGTAAAAATGGAGCACCCCGCTGGCAGAGAATCCAGCCCATTATATATGCAACTGAAAGAAACACAGTGGCGCAATGGTTAGCACTGCTGCCTCGCCGCGCCGAGGACCCGGGTTCTATCCCGGCCCCGGGTCACTGTCCATGTAGAGTTTACACATTGTCTGCGTGGGTCTCACCCCATACAGCCCAAAATAGGTAGGTGAATTGGCCACGTTAAATTGCCCCTTAATTGGAAAAAAAAGATTTGGGTACTCTAAATGAATTTTTTTAATGGAACTGAAAGAGTAGATTGGCTGGGTGACTAACACTCACTTTAGTTCACTGGGAAGAATGGTTCTAAGGTTCTCTTCACTCAGACTGCACAATGCTGGACCACCGATCACATCCAACACGCCAGCATTTAGTGACCCAGAGCCCCTCAGGTAATTTTCAATAATTGCATTGGTCTGAAATGGAAGGAAACAGCGAGCATTCACTTCATTAACTTTTGCTTAAAACACTGTAAAAACTCAGAATGTTTTCTAACAACATATTCACTTTTGAACTGCTTTATAAAATATGTGAGGGCCTAATAATTGAAATAGTGGAAATTACAAGATGATAAGGTGAATTTGCTAGAATCAAAACAGAAAACAACAAAGGATGAAAACAACAGAAGTTCCTTCAGACATTGACTGATCTGCTCGGTGTTTCCAGCACTCGCTGTGGTCACTGACATCAAAATAGGTTTTGTCAGAATCAGGCTAATGGTCGATTTGTTTCTCTAATAATTATTTTTCCTTTATTAAGTAACTTTTCTGTCACTAGCACCCAAGCATGATGTCATGGGAACGGGAAGCAACAATCAAAGGGGATTCCCATTCCCTCAGACAAATATTTAATGCAGAATATTTTACCAAGTCTTCTGAAGCAAATGAGTTACATCAACAAACAGCATTGAGCAATTGGATACAAGGCAAGCTCTTTAAGATAGTCATGCAGTCAGAGGTTTGCTGATAATCCGTACCGTGTTAAGATTTGGGCTGTTCCTCAAAACAAGTGCAAGGGTATCCAGCCTTGTTATGTTCCATGTGCTGATCTCCTCAGGGCCATACACAGTAATAATGAATCCCAACTGTTGTATCTGATCTTCCGGCAGTCCACTTGTGTAGATCTGTTCCAAAATATCAAAAATAAGAGTTAGATTAAACTACATTTTCAGTGTTGTCGCGGAGTGGTTACAGGACATTCTGGAGGGGGAGGTTTAACAGCCAGTGGTCATGGTGCACATTGGTACCAACAACATAGGCAAAATAAGGGATGAGTTCCTAAAAGCAGAATATAGGGAGTTAGGAAGTAAGCTGAAAAGTAGGACCTCAAAGGTAGTGATCTCAGGATAGTTTGATGGAGTAAGAGCCCCATGTAAAAGGAATGCCCAATAAGTATAAAACCAAGCAGCAGAAAAGTAATGATTCATCGTCAGACTCAGGAGCTTCGAAAGCATCATCTGCTGAGGCTCCTACTGTGCCCTTGGCTCCATTAACTGCTGGGATGATTACAGACAGAGCAATCAAAGGGGCCTATTCATGCGGCCCTGGAAAACCTGACCTGATGATAAAGGCGCAAAGTATGGTGCTAAAGGATGTGGAGGCAGAGTAACCAGATCATCACCCTGGGAGTGGAGATGGCACGGGTGCTAGTGACATTAAGTCATTAAAGGCGAAGGTCAACAATCTGGAGAATCGCTCCAGAGGGCAGAATTTGAGAGTAGTTGGGCTGCCGGAGGGTCTGGAAGGCCCGAACGCAATAAAATATATGCAGCTGTTTGGAAAGATGGTGGGGCAGGGTGGAATGTCTTCCCCTCCTGAGTTGGGTTGGGACCACATTTTGTTTGGGGTTGTGTAGGGGCACTTTGTTTGCCTTGTTGTTGTTTGCTAGTTGATTTGGGTGTGGTATTGATGGGAGATGGGTTGAGTGAGGAGGGGGGGTTGGGGTAGTTAGTTCTCTGACGGTAGCCATTACTTTTTCTTTGTTCTGTTTGGATGGGGGATTTGGTGGCCATCTTGTATGGGCCTGGTGTGGGTTCGATTTGAGTGGGTGCTGGTCTGCTCCCATGGTGGGAATGACTGTACCTGGGTCGGGGGAGGGGTGGTGCAGTAGCAGGGGTTAGGCGGTCCCCTGTTCAGCTGGTCACCTGGAATGTAAGGGGGTTGAATGGCCCAGTAACAGTTCCAAGTTGTTTGCGCACCTTAAGGGTTTGATTGCTGATGTGATGTTCTTGCAGGAGAGCCATTTGTGAATCAAGGATCAAATAAGGTTGCAGAAGGGCTTGGTGGGGCAAGTATTTCTTTTGGAATTTGATAGTAGGGTCGGAGGGGCTGAAGTTTTGGTGAATAAGAGAGTATTGTTCTCAGCGACAAAAAGTTTGGTGGATCCAAATGGGAGCTCCATGATTGTACGTGAGTTGTTGGGTGGGTACTCCATTTATTCACCGAACTGGGATGATACAGCTTTTGTCAACAAGTTGTTGGCTAGTTCAAGTACCGGCAGGTTAAGGACTTTGCGCGGATGGTCTGGAGGTGGGTTCCCTAGGTTGCCGGGATACACCCTGCTGGAGCGACTGCTGCTTCTGGATGTGGAAGGGGAGGGAAGAATTGGGGATATATACAAATGGCTGAGGGAGCAGGGAGGCAAGCGGGTGATGAAGATCAAGGAGAAATGAGAAGCGGAGTTGGGAGGGGAGATCAATTAGGGAGTATGGAGTGAGGCACTGCGTAGGGTAAATGGGACTTCCTCTTGTGCAAGGTTGAGCCTGATACAGTTTAAGGTGGTGCACAGGGTGCACATGACTCGGGTGAGAATGAGTGGGTTCTTTCAGGGGGTAGCAGATGAGTGTGAGAGGTGTGGGCGGGGGCCAATGAATCATGCGCACATGTTCTGGGGTTGAGAAAAATTGGGAAGATTCTGGGCGGGAGTGTTCAGGGTCTTCGCCAGGATAGTGGAGGAGGAGGTGGATCCGGACCCTTTGGCGGCAATATTTGGTGTTTCAGAGAAGCCGGAGCTCATGGAGAGGAGGAAGGCTAATGTCGTGGCCTTCACCTCTCTGATTGCACAGCGACAAATTTTACTGGAGCGGCAGTCGGCATCGCCACCAGGGGTGGTAGCGGCTTGGTTGGGTGACCTGTACGACTTCATGCGGTTGGAGAAGATAAAGTATGAGTTAAGGGGCTCAGCAGGGAAGTTTGAGAAAAGGTGGGGGATGTTTGTGACCATGTTTGAGGAGCTTTTCATCGCGGGAAGGTGGGGTTACTTTATCTGTGGACTGGACCTTACAATGGACAGATCGAGCCCTTTTCCAAAGGGCAGGCAGTGACTAGTTGGGTACCGCAGGGATTGGTGCCAGGACCCCAGCTTTTCACAATATATATTAATGTTTTAAGAGAATGAAACTAAATGTAATATCTCCAAATTTGTAGGTGATACAAAGCTAGATGAGAGCGTGGACTGTGAGGAGGATGCAGCGATGCTGCAGTGTGATTTGGACAAGCTGAGTGAGTGGGAAAATGCATGGCAGACGCAGTATAATATGAGATTATCCACTTTGGTAGCAAAAACTGGGAGGCAGATTATTATCTGAATAGCTATCAATTAAGAGAGCGGAATGTGCAATGAGACCTGGGTGTTCTGATACACAACATCCATGCAGGTACAGCAGACGGTAAAGAAGGCAAATGGTATGTTGGACTTTATAGCGAGAGGATTCGAGTACAGGAGCCGGGATGTCTTGCTGCAGTTATACAGGGCCTTGGTGAGGCCACACCTGGAATATTGTGTGCAGCTATGAGGCGCGATTCTCCGAACCCCCGCCGGGTCGGAGAATCGCCGGGGCTGGCGTGAATCTCGCCCCCGCCGTGTCCCGAATTCTCCGCTACCAGAGAATCGGCGGGGGGGGATAGCGCCGCACCGGTCGGCGGGCTCCCCCCAGCGATTCTCCGGCCTGCGATGGGCCGAAGTCCCGCCGCTGTCAACCCTCGCCAGCCGGCGTGGATTGAACCACCTACCTTACCAGCGGGAGCAGATGGCGCGGGCGGGCTCCGGGGTCCTGGGGGGGGGGGCGATCTGGCCTAGGGGGGTGCCCTGACGGTGGCCTGGCCCGCGATCGGGGCCCACCAATCGGCGGGCGGGCCTGTGCTGTGGGGGCACTCTTTTTCTTCCGCCTTTGCCATGGTCTTCACTATGGCGAAGGCGGAAGAGACCCCCTCCACTGTGCATGCGCGGGGATGCCATGAGCGCCCGCTGACGCTCCCGCGCATGCCTCGCCCGGGCGAAGTCCTTTCGGCGCCGGCTGGTGTGGCGCCAAAGGCCTTTCCCGCCAGCCAGCGGGGCGGAAATCACTCCGGCACGGGCCTAGCTCCTCAAGGTGAGGGCTTGGCCCCTAAAGGTGCAGAGAATTCCGCACCTTTGGGGCGGCCCGACGCCGGAGTGGTTCCCGACACTCCATTACGCGGATTCCCCCCCACCCCGCCGGGTAGGGGAGAATCCCGGCCATGGTCTTTTTATCTGAGGAAGGATGTTCTTGCTGTAGAGGGAGTGCACAGAAGTTTACCAGACGGATTCCTGGGATGGTGAGACTGATGTATGAGGGGAGATTGAGTCGGTTAGGAATACATTCGCTGGATTTCAGAAGAATGAGAGGGGTTCTCAAGGAATGCTACAAAATTATAACAGGACTAGACAGGGAAGATGGAGGAAGGATGTTCCCGATGGTGGGGGTGTCCAGAACCAGGGGCCTCATTCTCCGACCCCACGCCGGGTCGGAGAATGGCCGTTGACCACCGTGAATCCCGCTCCCGCCCCCGCCGAAGTCTCCGGTACCGGAGGTTGGGCGGGGGCGGGAATCGGGCCGCGCCGGTTGGTGGGACCCCCCGCTGGATTCTCCAGCCCGGATGGGCCGAAGTCCCACCCAGAAATTGCCTGTCCCGCCGGCGTAAATCAAACCTGGTATTTACCGGCGGGACCAGGCGGCGTGGGCAGGCTCCGGGGTCCTGGGGGGGCGCGGGCGATCTGACCCCGTGGGGTGCCCCCACGGTGGCCTGGCCCGCGATCGGGGCCCACCGATCCACGGGCGGGCCTGTGCCGTGGGGGCACTCTTTCCCTTCCGCCTCCACCACGGCCTCCACCATGGCGGAGGCGGAAGAGACTCTCCCCACTGCGCATGCGCGGGAAACTGACAGCGGCCGCTGACGCTCCCGCGCATGCGCCGGGAAACTGACAGCGGCCGCTGACGCTCCCGCGCATGCGCCGCATTTCCGTGCCAGCTGGCGGGGAAACAAACGCCATTTCCGTAAGCTGGCGGGGCGGAAATCCCTCCGGCGTCGGCCTAGCCCCTCAATGTTGGGGCTAGGCCGCCAAAGATGCGGAGCATTCCGCACCTTTGGGCCGGCGCGATGCCCGTCTGATTGGCGCTGTCTTTGGCGCCAGTCGGCGGACATCGCGCCGTTGGGGGAGAATTTTGCCCCAGGAGTCATAGTCTAAGGACTGAGATAAGGAGAAATTAATTGACCCAGAAAGCGGCGAGCCTGTGGAATTTGCTACCAAAGGAAGCAATTGAAGCCAAAACATATGTTTTCAAGAAAGAGTTAGACATAGCTCTTGGGGCTAAAGGGATCATAAGATATGGGGGAGAAAGTGGGAACAGGTTACTAAGTTGGATGATCAACCATGATCATAATGAATGGTGGAGCATGCTCGAAGGGCCGAATGGCCTCCACCTGCTCCTATTTTCTATGTTTCTGTGGTTCCAGGTGGTCAGTTGCTTTGGGTATGGGAAGTATTCAGCACAAAAAGCATATCCTCAAATCTTGCAGGCTTACCTCTCCCAGCTTCCTTTTCAGAATAAGAAGCTGGCCTGTGCTAAAAGCGATATGTCCCAGTTCAGTGAGGTTCGACACCAGCACACTATTGTTCAAACAGGCGTCTAACTGGTCAGCAGAATAAAATGCAGCCAATAATAAGTTGTTGGTAATTTCTCTTGTAATGAAGCCCTCGGTACAACCTGTGAATACAAAACACATTTGATGCACGTGAAGTCAGCAAGTATCATTTTATATTGGATATCACAATGCTGCCATGTGCATCTGCCAATCAGCACTTTGTTCAGTACATAGGGACCGACGAAGAAACAGAATGAGAAAAGGCCCATCACTCTCATCACATCCAATGTCTAATAATGTTATTCTGTGATGGGCATGTTAGTGTGGGTGCGTCCTGAAATCCGCAATTTTAAAACTCGAATAATTTGTGCAACAAATCAGATATCTAAGATCTGCAACAAACTGTCAAATGCATACCAAACATTGGCGAGGAGGATGGTTGCGAAATTTAACTTTACCAGCTAGAGAATGGATTCTTCATTGCCAGGAGATCCTCCCATTTCGCAGGAGTGAAGGATTTTCAAGTTCCAAGATCTATTACCTCACTGCAGGGAAAGACAGTCTAGATGTCGCAATTATGCACAAGAAGGCAGTGCTTGTAACTTGTCCCAGTACAGAAGGTCAGCCGGTGTTCAAGTAGCTCAGAGAAGGTATCTCTATGCTGGATACAGCAATGAGTGCTCTCGCAAAATACCTCAGGCCGTAGAAAAATATGATGATCAAATGATAAATATTTTGTCAGAGATTCCCGGGAATGGCATGTCCATCAAACAATATGTGGCAGCATTGTGGCAAAAGGCTTCTACATGTAAACTTGGTATGTCAATCAATGAACTAATTTGTGACCAATTGATTGAAAAGACTTGAATTTCATGAATTAGGGAACATCTCCTCATGCAGATTGATAACTTAACCCCTGGAAAAGGTCAGCTCGAGTGCAAAGGGTTGCGGACAAGGAGACCTCAGTTACCTCATCATCTGTGGAAATGCTCATCTGGTCAGAACTTCATGACGAGCTTGAGGGAGGAAGTACAACTCATGCTAAAAGTGGAAACATTTTGCAAAGGTGTGTGGGTCATCAAGAAGAAAGCATCATTGGTTTGCCACATAGAAGTATCTCTTCCTGACTGTGAGGTACAACATGTATATACTATTACAAAAGACAAAGAACCAGGTCATTTTAAGGAGTGCTGAGTTGAGATTGGGGGCATCTCTGTGTCATTTTTTTATTGATGTTGGCACTAATGTTCGTATGTTGAGTGACAAGCTATATCATCAGTATTTTTTGCAATTCTCTCTCACTCCTGTAACAGACACTTTTGCAAGCTTATGCTGATTCTATTGTTCCAAGTTGGATGGATCTTGGATAGACAAGAGAGTCGAGGATTATGGGGGGACAGACAGGAAAGTGGAATTGGTGTGACAACCCGATCAACCATAAACTTATCAAATGGTGGAGCAGGTTTGATGGGCTGAATGGCCTACTTATGCTCCTAAATCCTCTGTTCCTATATGCGCAAAAGACAATGCTGAAGCATTATCAACCATCTTCAGCCAGAAGTGTCAAGTGGATGATTAATCTTGGCCTCATCCTGAGGTCCCTAGGTCACAGATGCCAGTCTTCAGCCATTTTGATTCAGTCCACATGTTATCAATAAACGGATGAAAGCACTATATACTGCAAAGACTATGAGCCCTGACAATATTCTGGCAATAGTACTGAAGATTTGTGCTCCAGAACCTTCTGCACCGCTAACCAAGCCGTTCCAGCATAGTTACAGCACTGGCATCTACCCGGCAATGTGGAAAATTGCCCAGATGTGTCCTGTCCACAAAAAACAGGAGAAATCCAACTCAACCAAGTACTGCCCCATCCATCTACCCTCAAACATCGGCAAAGTAAGGGAAAGAGTCATCAATAGTGCTATCAATTGGGGCAGTACGGTGGCGCAGTGGTTATCACTGCTGCTTCACGGCGCCGAGGACCCAGGTTTGATCCCGGCCCCGGGTTACTGTCTGTGTGGAGTCTGCACATTCTCCCTATGTCTGCATGGGTCTCACCCCCACAACCCAAAATGATGTGCAGGGTAGGTTGGTTGGCCACACTAAATTGTCCCTTAATTGGGAAAAAATAATTGTGCACTCTAAATTAAAAAGAAATCATGCTATCAATTGGCACTAACTCACAGTAACCTGCTCACTGATGCTCAGTTTGAGTTACGCCAGGATCATTCAGCTCCTGACCTCATTACAGCCTTAGTACAAACAGGAACAACAGAGCTGAACTCAAGAGGTAAGGTTAGAGAGACTGTCCTTGACATTAAGGCAGCATTTGACCGAGTGTGGCATCGGGAAGATAATGTAGAATCGGGGAAAACACACCTCTGGTTGGAGTCATACCTAATAGAAATAAAGATGGCTGTAGTTGTTGGAGGGCAATCATCTCAGCTTCAGGATATCTCTGAATGAGTTCCTTAGAGTACTGTGCAAGGCTCAATCATCTTCATCTGCTTCATCAACGACTTCCCTTCCATCACAATGTCAGAATCATAGACTCATAGAACCATAGAATTTACAGTGCAGAAGGAGGCCATTTGGCCCATCGAGTCTGCACTGTCCCTTAGGAATAGGAAGGAGCACCCCACTTAAGCCCACACCTCCACCCTATTCCCGTAACCCAGCAACCCCACCCAACCTTGTTGACACGAAGGATAATTTATCATCGCCAATCCACCTAACCTGCACATCTTTGGACTGTGGGAGGAAACCGGAGTACCGGGAGGAAACCCATGCACACACGGGGAGAACTTGCAGACTCCGCCCAGATAGTGACCCAAGCCGGGACCCTGGAGCTGTGAAGCAACTGTGCTAACCACTGTGCTACAGTGCTGGCCAGAAGTGGGGATATTACTGATGACTGCACAATGCTCAGCACCATTTGTGACTCCTCAGGCACTGAAGCAGCCTGTGCCATATACAGCAAGACCTGGAGAAGGCTTGGGCAGGTAAGTGGGAAGTAAGATTCTTGTCACACAAGTGCCAGGCAATGACCATTTCTGACAAGAGAGAATCCAACCATCTCCCCTGACATTAATGGCATTACCATCGCTGAATTCCCCACTTCCACCATCCTGGGGATTACCATTGACCAGAAATTGAACTGGATGACCCATATAAATAATGTGGTTTTAAGAACAGGTCAGAGGCTGGGAATTCAGCATCGAGTAACTCACTGCCTCATTCCCCAAATCCTGGTCACCATCAGCATGACACAGGTCAGAGGCTTGATGGAATACTGTCCTCTTGCCTGGATGAGCAGTTCCAACAACACTCAAGAAACACAACACCATCCAGGAGAGAACAGCATGGACTAACCTGATTAATACTACACTCCTGTATGCTTCACCCGATGCCGGTGTCTGCGTGTTTACATTGTGGACCTTGAGTTGCCCTTTTATGTATTTTCTTTTTATTTTATTTTAATGTGCTAAATGATCTGTTTGAGCTGCTCGCAGAAAAATACTTTTCACTGTACCTCGGTACACGTCACAATAAACAAATCCAAACCACTCGCTCCCTCCGCCACAGACGCACAGTGGCAAAAGTGCTTACCGGCACGGTAGCACAGTGGTTAGCACCGTTGCTTCACAGCGCCTGGGTCCCAGGTTCGATTCCCTGCTTGGGTCACAGTCTGTGCGGAGTCTGCACGTTCTCCCAGTGTCTGCCGGAATGTGGCGACTAAGGGCTTTTCACAGTAACTTAATTGCAGTGTTAATGTAAGCATACTTGTGACAATAAAGATTATTATCACTGCAGCACCTTCGAAATCCGCGACCTCTCCCACAAAGAAGAACAAGGGCAGCAGATTCATAGGAACACCACCGCCTGCAATTTCCACTTCAAGCCAAACACCATCCTGACTCGGAGCTTTATCATCATTTCTGCCCTGTCATTGAATCAAGATCCTGGAAATCCCTTCCTAACTGCAGTGTGATCTCTGCATTGTTCTGAGATAACTCCGATATCTACGATAGACGGCAAACTGACGACTAGGACATTACCCTTCCCTACCAGCACATCCAGTCAGGTGTATATTAGTAAATACTATGCTTCACTGTGTGTTACTTACTAGTGTTGCTTCTCAAGCTTCTTTTAAATAACATTCTACTGGATCTCTGTGATTCGTTCTTACCGACAGCCTGTAGAGTGGGAAATAATAATATAACTGTGAATCTGTTTGTGATACAATTTAAATGAACAATGAAGTGAACAATTAACTCAAAAAAGTAGCCAATGGTGAATATTCAGCAAGTAGGTTATACACCACCAGTCAACAAGTGCAGCGGGATTCTCCGACCCCCCGCCGGGTCAGAGAATCCCTGGGGGGGTGGCGCGAATCCCGCCCTGCCACTCCGACGGTGGCTGCCATATTCGCCGGCGCCAGTTTTCAAGCGGCGGCGGGGTTCACGCCACGCTGGTCGGGGGGCACTTGGCAGCAGCACCCCCGGCAATTCTCCGGGCCCCGATGGGCCGAGCGGCCGCCCGTTTTTGGCCAGTCCCGCCGGCGTAGGTTAAATATGGAATCACACGGTGGGACCTGGCAGGTAAGTCGTCTGGGGCGGTCCTCGGGGGGCGCGGGGGGATCCGATTCCGGGAAGGGGCCCCACGGTGGCCTGGCCCACGATCGGGGCCCACCGATCTGCGGGGGGGCCTGTGTCATGGGGGCATTCCTTCCTTCCACGCCGGCCCCTGTTGGGCTCCGTCATGGCCGGCGCAGAGAAGACAACCCCCTGCGCATGCGCCAGAATACACCAGCCAGTCTGCACATGCGCAGAACCACGCCAGTAGTGCGGAGAATTCCGCACTTTCGGGGGCTTTTGACGCCGGAGTGGTTCGCGCCGGTTTTCCTGCCGGCATGGGGACTTAGTCCCGCGAAAGGAGAATCCCGCCCGTGGTATTAAATGGTTTTGATGTTTTAAGCCGGTTCTGTTGTTTCTATAAACACTCTGAGGGGAATGTTGTATTCGGCCCAATTTCAGGTGCAGCGATCGCAATGCACAATTCATCCACCCCTGGTTCCATTGAAGCACTCAGATTTTGTGCTGCCATTTAAATGACTTGGCATGCAACCCAGTGGACCATGCTACCGACTGGTTAAACTCTCAACAGGGGACCCAGTTACATGCCTGGTTAACATTGCGCTGCCAGCCTGGTTCTGGTTAGGTCAACGGACCAAATCCCAATTTTTGTTAGGATGTCGGACGAGAAACCCCAAACAATTTACAATTGTGAGGAAAGGATGCTTCACCCCAGGAGTGATGACTCTGACCAACAGATATCCTTTATGTTAAAATCAACTTTAATTAAAAACAAAATTAACTAAATAAAGAAATAGCTTTACAATTAACATGTAAACAGTTCTTAAATAATTGAACCCGGATTCTCAGCACTGTAGGCAGCAGTGCTAACCACTGTGCCACCGTGCCATGCAGAAGCAATGATTATCTCCCTTTTATGACTCCTTAATCACAGCTTTAGTAGACATACTGCCTGTATGGATATTAAACCAGTGTTTTTAATAACATTACTACAACAAATTTTAAAATATAATATATGACACTGTCCTGCTTTGATCATAATCACTTGTAGGCAGCCTATCCCTCTTAAAGAGGATCTGAACTCATTCAATAGAAGCTGCTGTGACTGTCTCTAGAGGCTAGGGTGGAAGATAAAATACAGCAAATATTTTCCAGCTGTGATGTAAGAGGCTGAGATGGAGCTGGAAAGGAGCTGGAAAGGAAGGATGTCAGATTTCCACAGAGGGGCCCGCAGGCTCTCAATGTCACCCTGAGAAGGGATTGGGAGTAAGTGGTCAGGAAAGTCAGTTCTCAGAATCTGGCCCTGAGCATATGGCTGCAGTGCCGGAAGGTGAAAACATACGTGGTCAAAGGCAGTTGTGCATCTTCAAAGAACAATTCCTAACCATTAGCACATTCCTCAATGCACCAAACTCCCTTCACTTCAGATATCACCCCCCCCCCCCCAACTCTCACACACCTTCCAATGTTGCCAGCTTTGCAACTGCCCCTCACTACTTCCACAGACTCCCAACTATTCAGTTTTGTCAGGCACATAACTGAAAGAATCAGAATAAAACCACCAAGGGACAGGCACACTTCCATCTCCAGAGCCCTCAGGAGGAGATGGTGCTCCTCATCATGAAGCTGGCTGTGACCAAGGCCATTGCAGTTGGTGTCAACATTGAGGATGATGGTAAGTTCCTGCCTTACGCACCTTCTTAAACCCCGCTTTGCACTCATCCTGCTATCCGGCATGAAGTGCAGGTTGCCAATGGTGAATCTCTTGCTTTCCATCCCCCCTCAGCCTCCCCCTCTGCTTTTAGATACCTAAGAACTGCTGCCTGGCCAACCAGCGCAGCCTCCGTGTCAATACTGAGAACAATGCTCGACCCCTGGTGAAGAAGCACCGTGAGTTTATCTGACACTGGCAACCACCAGCACAGTTTGGCACTGCACAAATTTGTGCCGATGAGTCAGATTTGTGGTGAGTCACTGGATACAAATAAGCCACACTGGCCATCAAAATTCAGGCCTGCCACAGAGTCTCTTGTAACTATCAAGGGGCAGGGAGGATTTGGCTCTGACATGTCTAGGGCTTTGAACAGGGCTTGGAGCTCACCCTTTTCAACATTGAAGTGATGGCTGACTCTAAGATGGCAGCTATGCATCTCCTGGTGATGCAACATCTGGACTGACATCTCAGCTTCCACCTCAACACAGGCAGAGGTCACCCAATGTCTCAGTGCTACATGGGAAGCCCAGTCTGAGGTCGTGAGAACCATATTTATTTCCATGCAAGTCCAGCTAGCTGCCATGCAGGCTCAGACTGCTGTCGTCATAGCTACAGGTACCCGTGCTCGAAGATGCCACCAGACTCTTACCACAATCCAGAAGTCTGTGCTCCAGCACATCACTGGGAGGTACTGCCCTGAGGGAGTGGCTCCATGGCGACTGGTACAGGGTATTGCAGTCCTCTGTCTGGAAGGCAGCCTTCATACTCCCAGCAATGCCACTCTGCCAGCGCCTTCGCCATGGGTTGTCAATCAGCCAGCCCAGAATGCTGCTACCCCTGTTGAGGTGGGGAAGTCTGGAGTCACACACGCCCACAAGGCCCAGATCTGCTTGAGGCCTTTCTCCAAGGCCATCTGGAGTCTCCTCCAGTGAAAGTCAGCAGCCTTCCACCAGCCGTGCTTTGGCCACTGGGCTAGGAGCACTAGGCCAGGCATGAGCATGTGTAACACAGGCACTGAGGGAATGCAATAAGTTCAGTTTTACATGCATGATTGGAAGTATTGTTGCATAAAGTTGTTATGGAATTTTTTTGTGGGGAGGTTGTGTTTACTTACCAGCTGAGTGTACAAAACGGTCAGAAAAAATCCTAGAAGAAAATATCAAAACAAAAATGTTAAAGGAAAGTCTCACAAATCATTTGTTAATAAAAACACACACACCACATGAATCAACCCGGTGGCTAATAGCTGATACGTTGACGAGTCGAAGAAGAAAAAACACTGGCCTGAATTTCCTAGTCTGTCATCATCCCCCTTCCCCCCAGCGGGATCTTCTAGTCTGGCCGATGGCGACCCATCCCCCCTATCCCCCACCGCGGCGTGTTCACCGTCAGCAGAGGTTGCGGAGCACGCAAAGCCCCGTAGGTCTCGGCGGGACCGGAAGGCCCTGTCACCGGCCAATGGTGGGACACCTCTGCCGGGGTGGGGTCGGGTGCAGTGGGGGAGCCAAGAAATCCCACCCGCTGATTCACATCCTCTAACCCAGCGACTGGCAATTGAATATTGAGAAGCACCGATGATGGGGATGGTCAGTGCATGGATCAAACTCCTCGTAAAAGGAGCGAAAACAAAAAATGCTGGATGAACTCGGCAAGTCTGGCAGCATCTGTGGGGAGAGAAACAGAGTCAACGTCATATGGACCCGAAACATTGGAGTGACTTCTCCGCCGATGGCATTCTCCATTCCGCCGGCGGTGTTGGGTGGCTACAATGGGAAATCCCATTGGCCTGGGGCGGGGACAGAGAATTCTGCTGCCAACGACGGCACCACCGCCGAGAAGCACGCGGCTGAGGAGGAGCAAAATTTACCCCATTAACTCTGTTTCTCTCTCCCCAGATGCTGCCAGACTTGCTGAGTTTATCCAACATTTACTGTTTTTATTTCAGATTTCCAGCATCCGCAGTATTTTATCCTGCGAAAGGAGAGTTATTTAGCTATATAAAAACTTGATATTACATGATGCGATGCCGTTACAATACTTAGAGTCAATCACTTGAAGCCACTGCAAAGCCACCTAAATGCTTCGCCAACCCCAAGTGCAAACAACTGGAGACTTGACTTTATATTTAGTATTTTACTCCTGCCAAATTTTCCACTGATGTTTTTCATAACCGGCACAAGTGAAAGAATCTTGGACCAGTGAACTCCTCAATGTGTTCAAGATCTCTGAGGTATTGAATTCCGCAAATTAAATTCCTCTGATGATAGGTTTGAATTACGATGCTTTTATTTGTGCCAGCAGTACCGAGTTCTAAGCGCAGGGTTTTGTGAGCCAGCTGAAAACTAAATTTAAAAACTGTCAGGACTCATTGAGCCCGGCTGCGGAGAAGGCCCTTCTCCACCAGGTTTCCAATCGGGGCTGATGGTTGTGGTAGTACCAGGTATTGCGGTACCTAAGAGGCTGATGACCATTGGTTAGACCCAGGAGTCTATCATTGGCTGTGCCACGTAGCTCCGCCCTGATAGGCAGAGTATAAGAGATGGTGCCGTCCCAGCAGCCTTCACTTTCTGTACCGAAGCTGCTGGGGAACAAGTTCTAGTAGATTAACTAGAACTTTCATCTACTAGATTTCATCTACTAGATTTAAGCTGGAAAGATGGATCTCCGAATCAAACCAGAGTGCCTTCAACTCAGCCCCCCCACGGAGAACTCGGCTGCAATATTTAAACACTGGCTGGCGTGCTTTAAAGGCTACCTCGAGACGGCCGGAGGCACCCCTTCAGAAGGACAGAAAATGCATCTCCTGCTCTCAAGGGTCAGCCCTGGGATCTACACCCTTATCGAGGAGGCAGAGAACTATGATGCCGCGCTTGAACTGTTGTAAGGACATTATATCCGCCCTGTAAATCAGGTCTACGTACGTCACCTGCTTGCTACGAGACGGCAAAGCCCCGGGGAATCGTTGGAAGATTTCCACCGGGCGCTACTGGTGCTGGGCCGAAACTGTGGCTGCCCGCATGTTTCGGGGAGCGAGCACACGGAACTTATAATCAGGGATGCTTTCGTAGCAGGTATGAGCTCCTCAGATATCCGCTGAAGACTCCTAGAAAGGGACACCCTGGGACTTAGATAGGCACGAGCCCTGGCAGGGTCCATGGACGTTGCCTACAAAACGCGCAGTCCTATGCGCCCGACCGCGCGGCGGCCCCCTGGCTGCGTGGCACCCCGCTGCGGCAGCCCCACAGACCTTCCCCCTGACCCCGCAAGCCTGCGCTATGAGATGGCCCGCAACGCCGCCGGGCCCCGCTGTTTCTCCTGCGGGCAGGCGAATCATCCCCGCCCGCGCTGCCCAGCCCGCACCGCCACCTGCAAAGGGTGCGGCAAGAAGGGCCACTTTGTGGGGGTCTGCCATGCCCGTGCCGTGGCCGCGGTCTCCAGCAACTCCGGACCGCCGCGCTAACCCCCACTTCAGGCCCCGATGGGCCAGCGCTCTCCGCCACCCCCCTATCCTAGGGCCACGTGCAACCCACGGGAGTGGCCATCTTGCCCCCCGGACACCACGCTGGACGGGTGGGCACCACCATTTTGTCCATCCCCGCTGCCATCTTGTTCATCCCCGGACACCATGTGCGACCCATGGGTGACGCCATCTTGGATGGGGCCTCTGGCCCCCAGCTCGGCCGACTACATGCTGCCCGATCTCACTGTCCAAGGCAGAAAATTCGACAATTTCCGCCTGTATGTCCTGCCGCACCTCTGCGCGTCTACCCTCCTAGGGCTGGACTTCCAATGCCACTTGCAAAGCCTGACCTTTAAATTCGGCGGCCCTATACCCCCCCCTTACTGTCTGCGGCCTCGCGACCCTTAAGGTCGACTCGCCTTCCCTGTTTGCGAACCTCACCCCGGATTGCAAACGCGTCGCCACCAGGAGCAGGCAGTACAGTGCCCAGGACCGGACCTTCATCAGGTCAGAGGTCCAAAGGCTGTTGGGGGAAGGGGTCATTGAAGCGAGCAACAGTCCCTGGAGAGCTCAAGTAGTGGTGGTGAAGACCGGGGAGAAACATAGGATGGTCATTGACTACAGCCAGACCATCAACAGGTTTATGCAGCTGGACATGTACCCTCTCCCCCGTATAGCCGACCTGGTAAACAGGATCGCACAATACAAGATCTTCTCCACGGTGGATCTCAAGTCCGCCTACCCCTCTGTAATAGTGACCGCAAGTACACTGCCTTCGAAGCAGATGGGCGGCTCTACCAATTTTTAAGGGTTCCCTTTGGTGTCACTAATGGGGTCTCGGTCTTCCAGCGAGAGATGGACCGAATGGTTGACCGGTACGGCTTACGCGCAACGTTCCCGTATCTGGTAACGTCACCATCTGCGGCCATGACCAGCAGGACCACGACACCAACCTCCGCAAATTTCTCCAGACCGCGAAAATCCTTAACCTGACATACAATAAGGATAAATGCGTGTTTAGCACCGAACGTCTAGCCATTTGAGGCTACGTAGTGCGAAATGGAGTTATAGGCCCCGACCCTGAGAGCATGCGCCCCCTTATGGAATTTCCCTTCCCTCACTGCCCCAAGGCCCTGAAGCGCTGCCTCGGGGTTTTCAGCTATTACGCGCAGTGGGTCCCCAACTACTCAGACAAAGCCCGACCCCTAATCCAGTCTACAACCTTCCCCCTGTCAACGGAGGCCCACCAGGCCTTCAGCTGCATCAAAGCAGACATTGCAAAGGCCACTATGCGCACCATCGACGAGTCTCTCCCCTTCCAGGTCGAGAGCGATGCGTCCGACGTAGCCACCCTCAACCAAACGGGCAGGCCCGTGGCTTTCTTCTCCCGTACCCTCCATGCTTCCGAAATTCGCCATTCCTCGGTCGAAAAAGAGGCACAAGCCATAGTAGAAGCTGTGCGACACTGGAGGCATTACCTGGCCGGCAGGACCAACGGTCGGTTGCCTTCATGTTCGATAATGCACAGCGGGGCAAGATTAAAAACGACAAGATCTTGCGGTGGAGGATAGAACTCTCCACCTTCAACTATGAGATCTTGTACCGTCCGGGGAAGCTAAACGAGCCTCCTGATGCCCTGTCCCACGGCACTTGTGCCACTGCACAAGTGGACCGCCTCCGAGCCCTCCACGAGGACCTCTGCCACCCGGGGGTCACTCGTTTCTTCCACTTCATCAAGACCCGCAACCTGCCCTACTCCATCGAGGAGGTCAGGACAGTCACCAGGGTCTGCCAAATCTGCGCAGAGTGCAAACCGCACTTCTACCGGCTAGAGAGGGCGCACCTGATAAAAGCTTCCCGTCCCTTTGAGCGCCTCAGCATGGATTTCAAAGGCCCCCTCCCCTCCACCAACTGCAACACGTATTTCCTGAACGTGATTGACGAGTACTCCCGGTTCCCATTCGCCATCCCCTGCCCAGACATGACCACAACCACCGTCATCAAGGCCCTCCAGGGTATCTTTACACTGTTCGGTTTCCCCGCGTACATACACAGTGATAGGGGGTCCTCCTTCATGAGCGAAGAACTGCGTCAATTCCTGCTCAACAGGGGCATTGCCTCAAGCAGGACGACCAGTTACAACCCCCGGGGAAACGGACAGGTGGAGAGGGAGAACGGAATGGTCTGGAAGACCGTTCTACTGGCCCTACGGTCTAGGAATCTCCCAGTCTCCCGCTGGCAAGAAGTCCTCCCGATGGCCCTCCACGCCATCCGGTCGCTGCTCTGTACAACCACAAATCAGACACCTCATGAACGTCTCCTTGTTTTCCCCAGGAAGTCCTCCTCCGGGACCTCGCTCCCAACCTGGCTAGTGACACCCGGACCCATCCTGCTTCGGAAGCACGTGCGGGCGCACAAGTCGGACCCGTTGGTCGAGAGGGTCCACCTGCTGCACGCTAACCCCCAGTACGCCTACGTGGCGTTCCCAGACGGCCGGCAAGATACAGTCTCCCTTCGGGACCTGGCGCCCGCCGGAACCCCACGCACTCCCAAACCATTACCCCCCCACACAGCAGTGGGAGGGATCAGTACTCCCGCCGCTCCTGCCTTGGCCCGCCCACCCACCGACGCCCCCTGCAGGCGCCCCCCCTCGTGTCAACCGTTTGCCCCAACAGCGCCGCCCAGGGGTGACGAAGCTGCCAGGGAGGCCGAAACCACGCTCCTGGAGTCGCAACCCCCGGGACCCCCACCAGAATCACCACCGAAGCCCAGATGCTCCAGAAGGACGACCAGGCCACCTGATCGACTGATTGCTTCACTGTGACTTTAACTGTTGTAAATATCCTCGACTGCACGGTACCTCCATACCTGGTCATACCATGTTAAAGGCGACTGTTACCACTGGCCACAACACCCGCCGGACTCTTTTTTAACAGGGGTTGAGTGTGGTAGGACCAGGTATTGCGGTACCTAAGAGGCTGATGACCATTGGGTTAGACCCAGGAGTCTACCATTGACTGTGTTACGTAGCTCCGCCCTGACAGGCAGAGTACAAGAAACGGTGCCATCCCAGCAGCCTTCACTTTCTGTACCGAAGCTGCTGGGGAACAAGTTCTAGTAGATTAAAGCCCTCAGTTATGAAATCACTTTGTCTTGAGTGTAATTGATCGCGCATCAATGGTCTGTCCAGCAGTTCTTTATTTTGGCCTGTAAGCGGCTGTAAATGGTCCTCTGCTCAGTGAAGCCAGTGTTACCAGCGCAATCTGAAAATGCCATTGCTTTTATTTCACTGGCTTTTCCCATTTGTAACCTGCATTCAGCTACAGATGGTTTCTGGAATTGAACAACAGTAAGCAGCCTTAACCTGGTGCAGTGCTGCAGTGAAGCCAGACTCAAGCTAGAGGAGCAGAGAATTCCTACAGTGCTAAAGTAGGCTATTCAGCCCATCGAGTCTGCACCCTACCTAGGCCCACTTCTCTGCCTTATCCTGCAACCCCATAATCCCACCTAACCTGCACATCTTTGGACTGTGAGAGGAACCTGGAGCACCCATGTAGACACGGGGAGAAAGGGCAAGCTCCGCACAGTTACCCAAGACCAAAATCAAGCCTGGGTCCCTGGCACTACGATGCAACAGTGCTAACCACTGTACCACCATGCCTCCCCTGCCGCAGCGTTTCAACTTCCGATATCACTCCCGGGACTCAATGTTGAGTTCTCATATATCTCAGAAAATGTACAATACAGAAGGAGGCCATTCGGCCCATCGACTCTGCACCGGCGCTTGGAAAGGGCACCCTACCCAAGCCCACACCTCCTCTCTATCCCCATAACCCAGTAACCCCACCTAACCCAACAGTTTTGGACACGAAGGGCAATTTAGCATGGCCAATCCATCTAACCTGCACAGCTTTGGACTGTGGGAGGAAACCGCAGCACCTGGAGGGAACCCACGCAAACACGGGGAGAACATGCAGACTACGCAGTGACCCAAGCTGGGCATCGAACCTGGGACCCTGGAGCTGTGAAGCAACTGTGCTAACCACTGTGCTACCGTGCTGCCCTACTCAACAACTTTAAAGTTTGACCTGTCTCCTCCACCTTAAACCCCCTTTTCTTTATTATTCCACACATGCATTGCCTCAATGCAAAACACCTCCCTCACTTCTCTCACCAAGACTCTTAAAGTTGTTACTTTTTGTTGCAGTTTCCACATTCTCCCTCCTTGCAGTTGTGACAAAGAGTCGAAGCACTCAAAACATTTCTCTGTTTCTCTGCTGGTAGATTCTGGCAGATCTGCAGAGTTTCCCCAGCGTCCTCTGTTCTTGTTTGAGCAATAGGATTGACTTACCAATGATGGTGACTGTCGTGAGCTTCGCTGAAATGGTACAGTCGAACAACGCTGCATTCTTCATCTTCGCTGGTCAGATGTGGCCCTTTCCAAACCAAAAAGAACTTAAGCTTTTCCTGTAAAAATAAAGAACGGGTCATAATTATTGTACCGGCAAGCAAGATGCAATATGCTTGGTTTTCACAGACCAAAATATATGGTTGAGAAGTGCATGGTGGCACAGTGGTTAGCTCTGCTGCCTCACGGCACCAGGCACCTGGGTTCAATTCCGGCCTTGGGTCACTGTCTGTGTGGAGTTGCACTTTCCCCCCCGTGTCTGCGTGGATTTCCTCCGACATTCAGATTTCTCCCACAGTCCAAAGATGTGCAGGTTAGGTGGAATGGCCTTGCTAAAATTGCTGCTTAATGTCCAAAGATGTGCGGATTAGGTGGGGTTGCTGGGATTGGGTTGAGGAATTGGCCTAGATGGGGTGCTCTTTCGGAGGGCAGCGCAGATGCAATGGCCTCCTTCTGTACTGTAGGGATTTTATGGATTCTGAGGTAGAGGATCCCAACTGAATGCAGTATTTTGTTTTTCTATTTCTGTTTCCTCTTAGTGCAGCATTAGAGTAGTCACAATACAAGGAAAGTTGTTGTCAATCTGAATTCTAACACCACTTGCAGCTTTGTTGGCCAATTTAACTTTCTAAAATCAATGGTAATTTCCGACTTTCTTCACTGAATACTCTTGGATGTAGATTTGTTTCTAAGTGATCAATCGTAATGGAATTGATTGGCTCTCACTTCCTCCTCATTCGCTGAGGTTTCGGCACTCAGTAGGTCAGGTTAATTTGATATAGGCCCAATCAGTTCCGTCACTGCGTACCAGGTGTCCTTTTCTGATGAATGGTTCATAACAATTCGACTCAAAACAATAACTGGAACTGAATAAAGAACAACATGACCCAGAAAGCTTGCTGCCAGTCAGCCTATTGTCCATCTTATTTTCTTTTAAACTTTACAAAGATAAAATCAAAACATGAAAATGGACAAAAGAACAGTCAACATCAGTGAGGCGACAGGACAAACTGGCATTTCAGGCCTGATTTAAGATACAAATGGGTAACTTGTGAATAAGTTAAAATCTCAACATTCGAGTGTCTATCTTTCATCTGATCTCATAAAGACTTAACATCCAAAATGAAACTTGTCATTTATCTGGGATTACTGTTCATTTGACGGTGAGGAAAAATGAGCCGGCTCCCCTTTTTACTCACCTCCCTTGATTGGCCACAACAAAGGTATGTTTAAAATTCTTTCCTCGTGATTTCCAAACCAAATGTATTTACATATTTTTTTTTGATAAATAATTTGATTGAGGCATTTTGGCATAGTAAACAACAACAATACAAAACAGTGTGCAAAGAACAATCAACATAGTGCAAAAACCAGCTCCCCGCCTAACTACCCCCCTAATCTACATTGCCCTAGCCCCCCATTTCCACCCCCCACCCCCCACTGCTGATGATTAATTTTCCGCGAAGAAGTCGATAAATGGTTGCCACCTCCGGACAAACCCTGACAGTGACCCTCTCAGAGCGAACTTAATTTTCTCCAGACCGAGAAAGCTCGCCATATCCGATAGCCAGGCCTCCGACATCGGGGGCTTTGAGTCCCTCCATGCCAGCAGAATTCGTCGCCGGTCTACCAGGGAAGCAAAGGCCAAAACATCAGCCTCTCTCTCCTCCTGGACTCCCGGGTCCACCAAAACCCCAGAAATTGCACCTCTGGACTCATCACCATCCTTGTTTTCAGTACCCGGGACATAATGTCTGCGAATCCCTGCCAGTACCCCCTGAGTTTTGGACATGCCCAGAACATGTGGACATGGTTCGCTGGTCCTCCCGAACATCTGGCGCACCTGTCCTCTAATCCAAAGAATTTATTCATCCGGGCCACTGTCATGTGGGCCCAGTGGACGACCTTAAATTGAATCAGGCTGAGCCTAGCGCATGTTGCGGTCGCGTTTACCCTGCTCAACGCATCCGCCCATAAGCCCTCTTCTATCTCACCTCTGAGCTCCTCTTCACACTTAAGCTTCAGCTTCTCGGTCTGAAACTCCTCTGCCCCCATAAGTTCTTTATATATATCTGAGACCCTCCCCGCCCCCACCCATCCACTAGACACAACCCTGTCCTGGATCCACCTAAGTGGCAGGCATGGGAAGGATGGAATCTCTATACATAGAAAGTACCTGAAATCATTCCCTCTCGCCAGCCCAAATTTCCCCTCTAGCGCCCTCATGCTCGGGAAGTGCCCTTCCAAGGACAGGTCCCCCATCCTCTCAATCCTTGCCCTCCGCCATGTTCGGAACCCACCATCCATATTCTCCAAGGCAAACCGGTGATTGTCGCAAATTGGGGACCAAAATGATGCTCTCACTCTCAGAATGTGTCAGAAAAAAGTTTCTGGGATTAAAGCAAAAGGGCTTTTGGATGCAAGACATGACAGCTTCCCCTCCCAGGAATACACAGAGAAATGTTCTAAAACTGACTCTGATGATCAATATAGGCAGTGGGAGAGGAAAAGAGCCACAATAGCATCACTCTTTCCCTCTCTCTCTCGCTGGAGGCAAGCGTGTTTTAGCGGAGACAGAAAGCAAGCAGGAAAACACAGGACACTCTCCTCAGTCACCCCTGCAGAGACAAGCATGTCATCCTGCCCTTTGGGATAAACCAACATGTGTCTCCAACAGACTGCCAAACTGCCAAAATCTGCTCCAGAGGTTTACCAAAAGTACATAAACAGCCACAGTGTCCCACCATATACACCTTATGGACAAGCCAATGACTGCTTTGTATATTTCTTTTAACTTCTATTTGGGCTCAACTTTTACTTCTGATCTGTGTGAATATGGGTTGCATTTGAAGTGGACCTTGAAAACTCTTCAGGTGTGAAATTCCATGCCCTCCCAAGACAGGTTTGTCAACATAATCCATGATGTGAATATGCCCGTGTTGGACTGGGGTGGGCACAGTAAGAAGTCTTACAACACCAGGTTAAAGTTCAACAGGTTTGTTTCAAAACACTAGCTTTCGGAGCACTGCTCCTTCCTCAGGTGAATGAAGAGGTATGTATATGTACCTCTTCATTCACCTGAGGAAGGAGCAGTGCTCCGAAAGCTAGTGATTTGAAACAAACCTGTTGAACATAATCCACATACAAATTTTCCAGAAAGTGGTCACTTTACAGTAGCAGCCCATCTTTTGATCAGTGTCTTTTCTCATATTTTTTACTAAAAGTACTATAGCTCAATATGCCGTAATTAGTTGAAGAAGTTGTAGGTGGCTCTCACTCCATCATCGTGTCCATTTTTACAATATTGGATCAAATATTTCAAACCAAAAATGAGAGTAAACATTTAATAATGTCAGCCATGATCTTATCAAAGGAGGGAGCAGATTTGAGGAGCAGAATGGACTACTCCTGCTCCTAATTTGTATGTTTGTGTCTTAAACATTGAGCACCCCATCATGCAGAACCCAACTGATGTCCCTGCCATTAAATTTAATGGAGGTAAAATCAGCCAGTTCCGTAAGCGGCATTGAAAGTCCCCACAGATCTTCGATTCGGTGCTTGGTAATGAGATACTTAAGGTCCAGATGATAAAGAGGAACATTCATCCCTTTATATACTGCATATCAACAACAGGCCAGTGCTTCAGACCACTCGCAGACAAGTGAAGTCCTGACATAAATAGTTTAACAATCATCGTAAACTCTTAAACTAGCTAAGGTATATTTTTCACAATGTTGTGTTGAGTATGTTTAACCCAGTACATGAAAAATAATAAAAATTCATTGTGCAGTTATTTTGCAAGCATGTTTTGCTGCAAATGACTATCTTTGGAGAAGTAGAAACAGACAGATGGAAATTAAGTTTCCAAACAGGCTGTGAAAATATACTTCAATCTCTGAAAGAAACATTACAAAACATTTCAAATTGTCAGAACAGGAAAATGCAATGATGTTCATAGCTCCTGCAGAGATCAAAATGCACTCTGAGATGCTTCAATTCAGTAATGAGAACATTACATACACGTCAATATTTTAATTGCATGAAGTATAATTCTATCTTCATTGGTCATGTTGCAATCTGCGTCATAGTGGTCTTTACCCATTGCACCTTGGCAGCAGCTGCCTCAAGCTTGAGTGCATCCCTCAGCACGTTGTCCTGGACCTTGGAATGTGCTATTCTGCAACACTCGGTTGAGGACAATTCTTTGCACTGGAAGATCAACATGTTTCGGGCAGATCGAAGAGTGTCTCTCATCGAGTTGATGATCCTCCAGTAGCAGTTGATGTTTGTCTCAGTGAGCGTCCATGGGAACCGCCCATAGAGCACAGAGTCCTGTTTCACAGAGCTGCTCGGGATGAAGCTCGACAAATGCCATTGCATCTCCCTCCAGATCGGTTTTGGAAAGGCACTTTCCCCAAGGAGGTGTGTGACCGTCTCTTCTCCCTGAAGCCACTTCAAGGACAGCACACAGGTGGCACAGAGGCTTCAGGCGTGCGTGAAGGATCTGACGGGGATCTTACCACCAGCCAAGCTTGATGCTTGTTTGAAAGATCTGGTAATAGGGCATTCTGCCAAATGATCTTGACAGTCTACTCAGGGAACCATCTGACAGGATCCACCATCTCCTTCCCCCTCAGGGCCTTGGCTGTTTGACGGACTTGTGTCAAAGTTGTTTTTCTGAATAAATCTTTCCATGAGGGACAGGTGATACGGCACAGTCCAACTACTTGGGGTGTTCCGCGGTAACGTGGCCAGACCCATCCTTCACAACACCAGAGACAGGCTAGAACTTCAGCACAAGGTGACACTTGATATTCCCATACCGAGAATCTACCCACAGCTTGACTCAGCAAAGATGGCCATCAGGATGAGGGCGACATTGAGTACATTCTTTCCTTATCTGGAGATTTGTACATGGTGTATCCTCAGACATGATCCAACGTACTCTGCACAGACCGTCAGTGGGAGGTATGTGCCAGTACACTGAGATACATATGAACCATCTGAAAGGTTTCAAACTTTAGTTCCACAAGTCATATCAAAGTCAATCTGAAAGCGAGATAATACTCCATCTGACACCAACGTGATGTGAAAATGTACTCCTTGATCTCAAAACATTTTCCCAAAGTAAATTCTGTGTTGACATTTAATAAAACGGTGTTAATTTTAAATGCATTGAAAATAAATCAATTCTTGAAAGCTTACCTTGTTTTGTGGGCAGCCTGCTGAGCACCAGACAGAGAAACAGAACACTGAGGGCTTATAACTGTAGCTACCCACTTTCTGCTTCTCTTTATAGTGGAATCCAGGTGTGGCTCATACGTCTTTACGAACATAACCTACGCCTTTGAACACATAAGAGACATGAGTGATATTCATATTGGCTTTTAAATGGGTGGTTCATGCTCTGAGGCTATTTGGTACAGCCAGAAAATGGAAGGCTATATAACTTCAATTTAAGGTAAATAAATGCCACATTCTATTCTCTGTAGTCACTTTATTTAGACATTTTTCTCTCCTTTAGTTCCCATAACAACTAACATCCACAATACCAAAGGCGCAGCTGACCTTCTGGCAGATATTCTTGCAACACCTCTAAAAACACTCCCTTTAGTTCTTCGAGTTTCCATTACAGCCAATTCACCGAGTTACGTCAACTCTGAGACACAGAAACAGGCCATTTGGATCCACAGGCCTACATAAGTACTTACGCACCACATGACCCACCTTCCACCTTTCTAGCCCCATCAACCTATCCTTCTATTCCTTTCTCCCTCGCCTCTTTGAGTAGCTTCCCTTAAACATGTCAGTGCGATTACCTCAGCCTTGTGACAGCAAGTTTTGAATTTTGTTGTGTAAAACAGCTTTTCTTGGACCCGTGCGCACGTGCGTGGTGGTTGCAAGGCTACGGGGCGGGGGGGGGGGGGGGGGGGCTGGGGGGGGGGGGGGGGGGATTTGAAAATAAGGATGAGAATTTTAAAGCTGAGGTCCTGTCTCCTGGCACATTTCACAAAATTGTCCCGGCATGACTTGGAAACATTTGAATGTGAGTTCCAGAGGAATGTCAAACACCGTGACAAATAGAAGGATGAGTTGTCTCGAATCATCCTTGGTCACAAAGAAGTGTAAGTAAATGTGGGTCCTTTTTCGGCAGATACTTTGATAGATAAAATAAAATAGCAGAGATATTATACAAGCGTCCTGTGCCTGTCTTCATAGTAGAAGACGCAAAGAACATACCGGAAATTATGCGGAAACCAGGGTTTCACTGAGTGTGAGGAACTTAAAGTAATTGATATTTGGAAAGCAAAAGTACTGGAGAGATTAATGGAGCTAAAGATTGGCACATATCTTGGACCTGGTGGCCCATATCCCAACATTTTTAAAAGAGGGGGCTGCAGGGACAGTATTTGTATCTGTTCCAAAATTCCTTAGAATCTATAATGGTCTCTGTGGATTGGAAGATGTTCTGTCCTTTGTTGTAGCGGCAAAGTGGAAAAATCATGTCGCGTTCATATAATAGTGCAGGGGGTTTATTCACAAGATGCTACTCACACAGGGTGCAATGGTGAGCTCCACAAAAGCCCGTGAAATGCTCCGATGACACCTTTGCATGGCACATGACATTGCACTAGCCAAGGGTGTTACTCTGATACATAACAGAAGATAGTTGTGGGCAGCACGCTGACACAGTGGTTAACACTGCTGCCTCACAACGCTGAGGACCCGGGTTTGATCCCGGCCCCAGGTCACTGCCCGTGCGGAGTTTGTACATTCGCCCCGTGTCTGCATGACTCTCACCCCCACAACCCAAAGATGTGCAGAGTAGGTGGATTGGCCACGCTAAATTGCCCCTTACTTGGAAAGAAAAAATTTGGTACTCTAAATTTGAAAAAATACAGAAGGTAGTTCATGAAACCTTGCCATTCAAGAGAAGAAGGAGAGAGAAAACAGGGAACAAAGGTCAGTTAGACTGAAGTCAGTAGAGGAGAAAATGCTAGAACCGATTATTAAAATTTTTATAGTAGAGCAGTTGAGAAATTAAAATATGATTAGGCAGAGTCAATGTGCTTTTACGAAAGGGAAAGTGCATTTGACAGATCCATTGAAATTTTGTTTTTGGGGGTGGAGCAACCAAAGAATCGATAGTCACCGACATTCTCCGAGGACATGGTACCTGAACTAACAGAAGATATTCAAAAAGGTTCCATACAAGGGGCACCTGCACAAGATAAGGGCTCATTGGTAATATATCAGCATGGATTGAGGACAGGTTAACAGACAGAAAAGACAGTAGGAATAAACAGGGCATTTCAGGATGCTAAGGTGTACCTATGGCGGAGTGCCACATAAATCCATGCTTGGGTTTCCGCCATTTTCAATCTGTATCAATGGCTTAGATGAGGGGACCAAGTGTAACGTATTCAAGATTGTTGACGACTCAAAGCTCGGAGGGAAAGTAAACAATGAAGATAATTCCAAGAGGCTGAAACGTGTTGACCAGCTATCTGATTGGGCAAGGAGATGATGGATGGAGTATGATATGAGAAAGTGTGTAATAATTCCTTATGGCAGGAAGAATGGAATTACAGAATTTTTTTTTTTTAAATGAGAGACTAGTTAAGTGGCATTCAGAGGGTTTTAGTGGAGTCCTTCTTTGTAACTCAAAATATTATCATAAAGTTACAGCAAGCAATTAAGAATGAAAATAGCCGTGGGATTATTTGTGGGAGGTGTTGAGGTGATTTGGTTTTGGAGAGGGGTATGTTAGATGGGTGCAGCTGTTGTATAGGGCCCCAGTGGCGAGCGTGGTCACGAATGGACGGGGATCTGCATATTTTCGGCTCCATAGAGGGACAAGGCAGGGATGCCCTCTGTCCCCATTATTGTTTGCACTGGCGATTGAGCCCCTGGCGATAGCGTTGAGGGGTTCCAAGAAGTGGAGGGGAGTACTTAGGGGAGGAGAAGAGCACCGGGTATCTTTGTATGCGGACGATTTGCTACTATACGTGGCGGACCCGGCGGAGGGGATGCCAGAAATAATGCGGATACTTGGGGAGTTTGGGGATTTTTCAGGGTATAAATTGAACATGGGGAAAAGTGAGTTGTTTGTGGTGCATCCAGGGGAGCAGAGTAGAGAAATAGAGGACCTACCGTTGAGGAAGGTAACAAGGGACTTTCGTTACCTGGGGATCCAGATAGCTAAGAATTGGGGCACATTGCATAGGTTAAATTTAACGCGGTTGGTGGAACAGATGGAGGAGGATTTCAAGAGATGGGATATGGTATCCCTGTCAATGGCAGGGAGGGTGCAGGCGGGTAAGATGGTGGTCCTCCCGAGATTCCTCTTTGTGTTTCAGTGCCTCCCGGTGGTGATCACGAAGGCTTTTTTTAAAAGGATTGAAAAGAGCATCATGGGTTTTGTGTGGGCCGGGAAGACCCCGAGAGTGAGGAAGGGATTCTTACAGCGTAGCACGGATAGGGGGGGGCTGGCACTACCGAGCCTAAGTGAGTATTATTGGGCCGCTAATATTTCAATGGTGAGTAAGTGGATGGGAGAGGAGGAGGGAGCGGCGTGGAAGAGATTAGAGAGGGCGTCCTGTAGGGGGACTAGCCTACAGGCTATGGTGACAGCCCCATTGCCGTTCTCACCGAGGAACTACACCACAAGCCCGGTGGTGGTGGCTACACTGAAGATTTGGGGACAGTGGAGACGGCATAGGGGAAAGACTGGAGCCTTGGGGGGGGTCCCCGATAAGAAACAACCATAGGTTTGCCCCGGGGGGAATGGATGGGGGATATGGAATGTGGCAAAGAGCAGGAATAACGCAACTGAAAGATCTGTTTGTGGATGGGAAGTTCGCGAGTCTGGGAGCGCTGACCGAGAAATATGGGTTGCCCCAAGGGAATGCATTCAGGTATATGCAACTGAGGGCTTTTGCGAGGCAACAGGTGAGGGAATTCCCGCAGCTCCCGACACAAGAGGTGCAGGACAGAGTGATCTCAAAGACATGGGTGGGGGATGGTAAGGTGTCAGATATATATAGGGAAATGAGGGACGAAGGGGAGACTATGGTAGATGAACTAAAAGGGAAATGGGAAGAAGAGCTGGGGGAGGAGATCGGGGAGGGGCTGTGGGCAGATGCCCTAAGCAGGGTAAACTCGTCGTCCTCGTGTGCCAAGCTAAGCCTGATTCAGTTTAAGGTATTACACAGGGCACATATGACTGGAGCACGGCTCAGTAAATTTTTTGGGGTGGAGGATAGGTGTGCGAGGTGCTCGAGAAGCCCAGCGAATCATACCCATATGTTTTGGTCATGCCCGGCACTACAGGGGTTTTGGATGGGGGTGACAAAGGTGCTTTCAAAAGTAGTAGGAGTCCGGGTCGAACCAAGCTGGGGGTTGGCTATATTTGGGGTTGCACAAGAGCCGGGAGTGCAGGAGGCGAGAGAGGCCGATGTTTTGGCCTTTGCGTCCCTAGTAGCCCGGCGCAGGATATTGCTAATGTGGAAAGAAGCCAAGCCCCCGGGGGTGGAGACCTGGATAAATGACATGGCGGGGTTTATAAAGCTAGAGCGGATTAAGTTCGTCCTAAGGGGGTCGGCTCAAGGGTTCACCAGGCGGTGGCAACCGTTCGTCGAATACCTCGCAGAAAGATAGACGGAATGGGAAAAAGAAGGCAGCAGCAGCAGCCCAGGATCGGGGGGGGGGGGGGGGGGGGGGGGAGGAACCAGAAGGACTCTCAGGGTTGTTAATATATACTGTATAGTATGTATAGGTCGTTGCTACAGATAATTATATATTGGACTGTTAAATTATATTTTTGGAGAGTGTTACTTGTGACAAGGCAGTTGCCAATTAGGGCTAGTTTTCATTTTTGTTATTTATTATTTATTCATTTTTTGTTTATAAAATAGGTCATTGTTATTTGTGTTGTTATAATATTGTGTAAAGGATGCACAACGCACAATGTTGGTTGACCAAAAATTTTCAATAAAATATTTAATTTTAAAAAAAGAATGAAAATAGCCTTATGAGGAGATTGGAATATAAGAGTCAGGAAATGTTGATGGAACTAGACAGGGATTTATTGCGACCACAGCCGGAGTACCCAAAAGGGTTAGGAGGAGTTATTGGGTGAGGGGGATAGGGTGGAAGTGAGGGCTTAAGTGGGTCGGTGCAGACTCGGTGGGCCAAATGGCCTCCTTCTGCACTGTATGTTCTATGATAAGGAGTCAGTCACTTAGGAGGAAATAAGAAGACATTGGTTCACTCAGAGGGTTGTGCATCTTTGGAATTGTCCACCCCAGAGGATTGTGGATGCTCAGTCAGTGAGTATGTTTAGGATTGAGATTCTTAGATTTTGAGCACTGCGGTATCAAGAGACATAGGGATAAAGGTAGAAAAGTGGAATAGATGTTGAGGTTCATATTCATTGGCCACATAATCAACTTCTACTTCTATTTTCTGTATTCATATTTAATATAAGAACAGTGATACTCAGCAGGGACTGAGTCTTCTACTTCTATTTTCTGTATTCATATTTAATATAAGAACAGTGATACTCAGCAGGGACTGAGTCACTGCAGGAGGTTAATAGTAAATTACATTACATACATAACAGGCTATAGTGTTGCAGTGTACTGAAATAGTTAGCCAAGGTTCAGGAGTTCAAAGCAAGTTGTAAAGTTCAGGTCAATAAATCTGCAAATTTGTGAGCTGGCATTTGGAAAAATCGCCATAAAAACCTAACCTATCTAGTTTGCCTTCAATGACGGGAACTTAAGGCCCCTACGGTGTCAGAGCTACAGTGTATCTGGCCCAGATTTTCAGCACAACAGGGATGCTCACTATCATGGTGAAAATAACAGAAATGGTCAAAATTACAAAGTCCTGCCCCAGAACTTGGTGTTTCCTATATTCATAGAGATGGCAGGAATGGAGTCAAGTCAGGCTGGAGTTCATGAATTGTGGAGGCAACTGATCATTTAAATCATCAGTTACCCCCACTGACGTGGGATCTTTGAACTCTAGCTGCGTGAATTCTGGAATACACAGATTGTTTGGTTAGTCTTTGGAGAGGTAAGGTATCCCTTGAGGTTAGGTGCTGGGATACATTTGGGAAATATGAGGCATCCTTTGGAATTGTTAAAATTACACATGATTCATGTTTTGCGCAGAAACTCATTAGAACTGTCAAGGAACTGTCCACTGTCAAAGCTGCCAAGGAAGTGTCAAAACTGTTTAAGAACTGTCCATGGATATGAGGGGAGTTGGAAAAGGGTGAAGCGTGAGGGTCGGCATGGACAGGGCATAGCAAGTGTGTGTGAGGGGTGTGAGCTGGAAGGATTTTTAAAACTGTTTGAATTTTAACATTTTCAGAGGCCAGAGGCATGCCTTGTGCCCAGCTCGCCCCTGCACCCAGAAACCTCCATATTTGTTCAGGGTTCCTGTCCTACTCCTATTTCAGCCTGCCCACAACCAACCCCAACCAAAAACCCGACCTGTGGAAAATTGGATTCACAGAACTGAGAACTCTCCCAACTCTGTGCACCCAACCCCAGGACAAAAGTCTGGGCCGTTGAGTCTACCCTAATTTTCAGTGAGTATTGCTGCTCTCTGAAGTGGCCAGCCATATGAACAATTGCTGCTCAAAATCTCATCAATCCCTAAGTAATCGATGTGATGTTCCCAGCATGTGTTACCTTTGGAGAGAAATTGGTTTCTGCCAAATATGAATTATACCGGTTTTCCATAATTACATCTTGGAGAACAGAACTTAGAATCCTCGCTCCTCGCCCCAACACTGAATATTTCCAAATAATTTCTGTGTGTTTGACCGGTATGACCAACTTCATGTACAATTCATTTGATTTTCAAAATTGAAAACCTAGAGATAACTTTCATCATTCCAGTGACAATCCAAAATTGTTCTTCAATTATTGTGTTTAACACTTGATCAGCACAGTGTGGAGAAAGCCGGTTTAAAACCAGTCCAAAGGGGATTGCTGCAAGCAGATATCAGTCTAAAAAGTGGTCAGTTTGTTAAACTTTCTTTAATATCCATCACTTGATATAGGAATCTCTGATTCTCTCCACTTAATATGGCAGAAAACACAGATGCATTGAATGGGGGTTTATCAAAGATATTGCAATGTGATTCCCATCGCAGTGATACAGATGGAAAGCAGGAGACTGGAGCTGTTGACTGGAGAAAACTGGCCACTGGAAAATAAAATGAAATAAAGAAACACGTTGTTAATAATTGTCCTGTGAATTAACCTTTTCTTAATGGATCTTACATGAATATCATTTCATACTGAACAGCTGCACTTTTCAAATTGTTCATTTTCTTTCTGACTACATTGTTCAATTCACCTGGTTATGCACAGTAACACGTTGTTAGTTGGTTTTGGTGCATCATTATGTCTCAATTGAAGTGCCTGTGACTCTGTGTAGATTAACTGAATTGTTAATATGAGTCTTTATAGAAGTATATATACATATCCAAGGATGGCAGGCTTTCTGATAAGCTATTTCTACTTTGCTACCATGGCGGTGTCAACTAATCCTAGATACTACCCAATGTTTTTATCGGTGTGGAGAAGAACAGATGTAAAAATCCACTTATGTTTCTGAAAGGAAAAGTTCCCAAGTTCAGCTGGTAGTATTCCTCCTTGGAAGGCCAATTCCCAGATTCATAACCTCCTCTACCATGTGTGAGTTAACCCAACGCCGCACTATTTCATGTTTGCCATTCACTGTAAGAGAATTCAGGTTTATTCCAAGTAGATCTCGTATGTTCTGAGTTTCTGAAAAATAAATTGGTTATATTGGAACAACAGGATTATGTTCATTTTTGGTTCCATGTAGTTATTTAATGATATGTCAGAAAGAGGGACACACTATTGAAGAAGTAACAAATATAGAAAAACATTTTTTTAAATACCAAGACAGGCCGCTCAATCCAAATGTGATGTGTTTTACAATCCATGCAAGTAACTAATCTAAATCACGTATTTACCAGCCCTGTTCGAGCTTCCTTCAACCCCATCTCCTTCATCTACCTATTCAATTTGATCCTGAGTGTTCACATGGTCTCTGCTTCAACCTGTTCAGTGTTTTATATCTGTTAATAACATTAGTCAGATGGATTTAACTCCAATCCTAGTCTGACTGCCTCCAATCAATCAGAACTGTGTACCTCTAGCTGAGTGGTTCTTTAAATAGAAATACCGTGGGTGAAATGGTCTCTTGAACATAATTGGGCAATAGTGAATCGGTGGTCTGTTGTTGACCCTGCACCATTTCACTGAAAATCTAACATGATATCATTTGCTTAATAACAGGCAAGCAGTCTGAGTTCATCTCGTCCAAGCCTACTTGTGACAATAAGCAATTATTATTATTATTATTATTAAACCTGCTTGAAATATGATGAACTTCTTGTTATTCTCTTTTCTATGGAGCTGAGGTTCTAGGTAAACTGTCATAAATATAGCAGTTGTGTGACAATGATGATGATTAATGTGCAGTGGATTGAATTAATGATTGTTTTTGGACACTGTATCTAATACCTGTTTTGTGCATAATGCAATAAAACACTGAATGATGCTGCAATCCTACATTGATACCTATTTCATACAAATTGCAATCATTAATTGTGTCTTTGAATAACTCATCAAATAATCATCAAACCAAATTGTAAGATTGCTTACTAACATGCGTCTTGAGTTGATTAAATTAAGCTTTGGGATCACCAACTTGATCTTGGAATGCTACTTTCACAAGTCCAAAAGTGTGGGATGATGCAGTGAGAAACCCCACACGCTCCAATAAAATGACCAGGGGCGTGATCTCCTGGTCACGCTGTGTCTGAAAATCAGTGCACTGTGGCACAACTTGGCCGTCAAATGCCGGGAGACCCCACTCCCAGAATCTACCCGCTCTCTACGCCTCATGAGATCTGACACGATCTTGCGAGACGTTGTGATGTGAATCCCGCCCATGGCGGAGGCAGAAGAGACTCTCCCCACTGCGCATGCGCGGGAAACTGTCGGCGGCCGCTGACGCTCCCGCGCATGCGCCGCATTTCCGCGCCAGCTGGCGGGGCAACAAACGCCATTTCCGCCAGCTGGCGGGGCAACAAACGCCATTTCCGCCAGCTGGCGGGGCGGAAATCCCTCCGGCGCCGGCCTAGCCCCTCAATGTTGGGGCTCGGCCCGCAAAGATGCGGAGCATTCCACACCGTTGGGCCGGCACAATGCCCGTCTGATTGCCGCGTTTTTGGCGCCAGTCGGCGGACATTGCGCCGTTGGGGGAGAATTTTGCCCCATATAATCCTGTCTTGGTGCAGTGCCGAGAGTAGCTGAGTCAGAGTTCCAGGTTCAAGTCCCACTTGATGGTCTAGGAAGGTGCTTTCATAACGTGGCCAAACAGGTTGATTGTCGATCTACAAATTCTTCCAACATGCCCCATGGGAGATGGTAAGAGTAGGAGAGGCGCCTGGGGCGAGATTCTCCGACCCTCCCGCCAGGTCGGAGAATCGCAGGGAGGCGGCGTGAATCCCGCCCCCGCCGGCCGCCAAATTCTCCGGCACCAAAAATTTGGCGGGGGCAGGAATCACACCGCGTCGGTCGGCCCCACCCCCCTGGTGATTCTCCGGCCCGTGATGGGCCGAAGTCCCGCTGCCGTCATGCCAGTCGCGCCGCCGTGAATCAAACCACCTACCTTATCGGCGGGACCGGCGGCGCAGGCGGGCTCCGGGGTCCTGGGGGTGCCCCCACAGTGGCCTGGCCCGCGATCGGGGTCCACCAATCCGCGGGCGTGCCTGTGCCATGGGGGCACTCTTTTCCCTCCGCCTCGGCCACAGTCTTCACCATGGCCGACGCGGAAGAGACACCCCCCCTGCGCATGGCGGGGATGACGTCAGCAGCAGCTGACGCTCCTCCGCATGCGCGGACTTCAGCCGGCTGGCGAAGTCCTTTCGGCCCCAGCTGGCGTGGCGCCAAAGGCCATGCCCGCCGGTCGACGGCACACCAACCACTCCGGCGCATGCCTAGCCCCTCACGGTGAGGGCTTGGCCCCTAAAGGTGCGGAGAAATCCGCACCTTTGGGGCGGCCCGATGCCGGAATTCACGCCACTCCATCCCGCCGGGACCCCCCGCCCCGCCGGGTAGGGGAGAATCCCGCCCCTGGTCAGCCATACCTGGGGCGTCATTCTCCGACCCCCCAGCGGGTCGGAGAATGGCCGTTGGCCGCCGTGAATCCCGCCCCCGCCGGTTGCCGAAGTCTCCGGTACCGGAGATTGGGCGGGGGCGGGAATAGGGCCGCGCCGGTTGGCGAGCCCCCCCGCTCAATTCTCCGGCCCGGATGGGCCGAAGTCCCGCCGAGAAATTGCCTGTCCCGCCGGTGTAAATTAAAGTAGGTATTTACTGGCGAGACAAGGTGGCGTGGGCGGGCTCCGGGGTCCTGGGGGGGCGCGGGCGATCTGACCCCGGGGGGTGCCCCCACGGTGGCCTGGCCCGCGATTCGGGCCCACCCATCCACAGGCGGGCCTGTGCCGTGGGGGCACTCTTTCCCTTCCGCCTCCGCACCGGCCTCCACCATGGTGGAGGCGGAAGAGACTCTCCCCACTGCGCATGCGCGGGAAACTGTCAGCGGCCGCTGACGCTCCCGCGCATGCGCCGCCCGACATGTCATTTCCGCGCCAGCTGGCGGGGCAACAAACGCCGTTTCCGCCAGCTGGCGGGGCGGAAATCCCTCCGGCGTCGGCCTAGCCCCTCAATGTCGGGGCTTGGCCGCCAAAGATGCGGAGCATTCCGCACCTTTGGGGCGGCGCGATGCCCGTCTGATTGGCGCCGTTTTGGGCGCCAGTCGGCGGACATCGCGCCGTTGGGGGAGAATTTCGCCCCTGTTACCGGAACAAAAACAGGCTACGGAAACAGATGCCAGCATGTGCTTGGCTGCCTTGTGTGTCTCCTAGTTCTATAATTCTGTCACATTGTCATATTTTATTAAAGGGCACAATGTGATTGGCTCAGTTCACCAGAATTATTCCACCTTTTGTTTTATAAATTTAGAGTACCCAATTGTTATATATATACATATATTTTTTTTTCCAATTAAGGACCAATTTAGCATAGCCAATCCATGACGGTCATTGGTAAGTCAATCCTCTTCTTCCACTCCAGAAATTGTTTGTAGCTGAATGCAGATTACAAATGTGAAAAGTCAGTAAAATGAACGCGATGTTGGCACTTGTATCAGCCTCTGAGCGGTGGCCGACAGTACAAATATACAACTGCCAAACAGACCCAAGAGCCCCGTTATCAACCTGGTGGAAAAGGGTCTTGACAGCAGCAGGAATGAGTCCTGACTCCTGGCAGTTTGTAAAATATTTGGTTTTCAGCATAAATCCTGTGCTTCGAACACGGAGCAAATAAAAGCATTGTAATTCCGAACTATCATCAGGACTATTTAATTTGTGGAATTCAATACCTCAGAGTGCTTGAACTTATTGAAGAGCTCACTGGTGCAAGATTTTCACCTTTCACAATGTTACAAAAAAAATCCATGGAAAATTTGGCAGGAGTAATGTACTAAATATAAAATGCTGCCATGCCTCCAATTGTCTTGCATTTGACGTTGCTAAAGCATTTACATGGTTTGGTAGTGGCTTCAATTGATTGAACTGCACATCTTTTCGGTCATGGGGGTGAAACCCACGCAAACATGGGGAGAATGTGCAAACTCCATACGGACAGTGACCCAGGGCCAGGATTTGAACCCGGTTCCTCAGCGCCGTAATCCCAGTGCTAACCACTGTGCCACCCTGCTGCCCTAGAAGTATTCCACCTTGAAAGATTGCGCAACTTTAACACTTCTGTGCTCGCTGAGGCAAACAATTGGCAGATGCTTTTTGATAAGAGGATAGTGCTCTGTTAAATTATGTTTTAAACATAAGGATGTGGGATGGAGGCTGTTTTTATATCATTGATGAGAGGCTACAGTGTGTCGGCAGAGTGTGACACTGGGCGCGATTCAGCGGACATAATATTGGGCGAGATTCTCCGACCCCCCGAAGGTCGGAGAATCGGCGTGGGCTGGTGTGAATCCCGCCCCCGCCGGTTGCCGAATTCTCCACCACCGAAGATTCGGCGGGGGCGGGAATCGCGCCGCGCCGGTTGGCGACCCCCCCCCCCCCCCCACGATTCTCCGGCCCTTTTGGCCCGAAGTCCCGCCGCTAAAATCCCTGTCCCGCCGGCGTAGATTAAACCACCCACCTTACCGGCGGGTCAAGGCGGTGCGGGCGGGCTCCGGGGTCCTGGGGGGGGCGCGGGGCGATCTGGCCCTGGGGGGTGCCCCCACGGTGGCCTGGCCCGCGATCGTGGCCCACCAATCCGCGGGCGGGCCTGTGCCCTGGGGGCACTCTTTCCCTTCCGCCTTCGCCACGGTCTCCACCATGGCGGAGGCGGAAGAGACTCCCTCCACTGCGCATGCGCAGGAATGCCGTCAGCGGCCGGTGACGCTCCCGCGCATGCACCGCCCGGAGATGTCATTTCCGCGCCAGCTGGCAGGGCACCAAAGGCCTTTACCGCCAGCTGGCGGGGCGGAAATTCGTCCGGCGCGGGCCTAGCCCCTTAAGGTTGGGGCTCGGCCCCCAAAGATGCAAAGCATTCCGCACCTTTGGGGCGGTGCGATGCCCGACTGATTTGCGCCGTTTTGGGCGCCAGTCGGTGGACATCGCGCCGTTTCCGGAGAATTTCGCCAATGAAGTCGGACGCATTTGAGTGCCGAAAATCACCCTGCTATCCAACGGCACTATTGTTCCCCATATCACTATTCATGGTTTAGCACAGGGCTAAATCGCTGGCTTTGTAAAGCAGACCAAGGCAGGCCAGCAGCACGGTTCAATTCCCGTACCAGCCTCCCCGAACAGGCGCCGGAATGTGGTGACTAGGGGCTTTTCACAGTAACTTCATTTGAAGCCTACTTGTGACAATAAGCGATTTTCATTTAATTTCACATACCAGGACACGGAGGTCACTTTCTCATGTTGTTTCACTGCCCTGTGCTGCACCTATCAAATTTCTGATTAATTATTATACAGTAAGTTTAATCAGACTAATTTAGATTACTGTTAACTTCTTAATTTATCACTGAATTATATTTATAATTGACCCAGGATGGTCAAGACAAAGATGTCAAATTTCTCTGAACAATTGAGCATTCAAAATGGTCAGAAAGAAACCTAAGAGGAAATACCAGAATGATCTGATAAAGGTCCTCAAAGTGAATTGTTGATTAAAATACCCACATATCTCAATGTGGTATCTGAGTTGCGCCAAGTCAAAGCGGAACTGATTCAGATCCACTAATCCTACCCACTGGCTTTGTAACATTGAGCACCACCAATGGTGGAGAAGGTTACTGAGTGGGTCAACCTCCTACTAAAGGAGAGTTGTTTAGTTATATAAATATACACAACAGTGCTATTGCAGTTCTCAGAGTCAATCAATTGAAGCCACTACCAAGCCATGTAAATGCTTTAGCAAACTTTGACTTTCCTGTAAAGAGGGAACAAGGGTCATGATTAGCATACAGACTGGTGAGGGACAATGCCCTCTTTCATCACAGACCAACAAAACATGGCTGAGAAGCGAGTGGTTCTCAGCTTTATCCCAGCATTTTGTGTTTCCTCTTATTTCAACTACCCAAAGGCTAGGAGAAAAGGTACTGCCAATCAGCAGCTTTGTTGATTCAGTCTCTCAATTAACTTTGCACAATTATCAGGTACTTCCTTTATTGAATAACTGTCTTACACAAAAACCTGTTTCTAAGTTTGCAATCATAACATGATACATTTTTTCTAGCTTACTTCCTCTCCCCAGTGGTTTTAACGCTCATTCGGTCAGGTAAGCTAGATAAGGACTAAACCAATTTTATATAAGTGTTACAGTTCAATTCAAGAAGAAAACCTGCCAATGTGAGATACAAATGAACAACATAACAGGGCAATCAACATCGGTGAGACGATGATCTTAAAATAAGCACTTTGACTGAACTTTTAATGGCAAAAGTTAGATAAACACCCTGGAGATTAAACTCCCCAAGGTCTCCTTCGACAGCACCTTCCAAAGCGTGACCATCATCATCTTGAAGGACAAGGGAATCAGATACATGGGAACCCCACCACCTGGATGTTGCCCTTCAAGTCACTCACCATCCTGACTTGAGAATATGTCACTGTTCATTCACTGTCGCTGGATCATTATCCTGGAAATTACTCTCTGATAGCATTGTTGGTGTACCTGCACTGGATGGACTGCGGCGGTTCAAGAAAGCAGCTCGGCCCCACCACCACACATGATGGGACACAACATCTCCCCCCCCCACCATGTGGCTCCCTAGAGAGCCCTCCCCTGGCACTGTCCCCAACACTCCCCTGGGCACAGGTTGACATGGCCAGGCTGGCACTGTGCCAACCTGGCAGTCCCAACCTGCGCCAAGGGGCAGTGCTGGGGGAGGGCTCTCTAGGGAACCCCTCTACCCCCAGGGGCTATACATACCTTTGCTCCTCCGGGTGGATCCTCTCGACTGATTCACATCTTCAGATAGCCGTTGTAAACCTCGCTGATGTGACGTCACATTGGCGAGGTTTACAACGTTCAGTGAGGGTGGGGCAGATATCATGAGGTGGAGGGAGGCTGGGTAATGACATTCAAATGTATTCATAAATATTAAAATTAGCTTCTCGCCCTTCGTGAGGGACGTGCAAAATCAGGAAATGTGATCTCTCCGTAGAGAATCGCCTTTCCCGATTCTACTCAGATTTTCCGCTCAAGTTGGCAATCCTACGGACCGCTAACATTGGCTCAAAATCCCCCTTTATATGAGTGGAGCATGTCGACCATTTGAAAAGTTTCAGAGGGCGAGATTGGTCATAGAACATACAGTGCAGAAGGAGGCCATTCGGCCTATCGAGTCTGCACCGACCCACTTAAGCCCTCATTTTCACCCTATTCCCATAACCCAATAACCCCTCCTACCCTTTTTTGGTTACTAAGGGCAATTTATCATGGTCAATCCACCTAACCTGCACGTATTTGGACTGTGGGAGGAAACCGGAGAACCCGGAGGAAACCCACGCAGACACGGGGAGAACATGCAGACTCCACGCAGACAGTGACCCAGCAGGGAATCGAACCTGGGACCCTGGCGCGGTGAAGCCACATGCTCATCACTTGTGCTATCGTGCTGACACCAGCAATGACAAAACAGGCTCAAAGTGAATCAGAAGCTTGGGGCGGGATTCTCCGCAATCGGCGCGATGTCCGCCGACCAGCGCCAAAAACGGCGCAAATCAGTCTGGCATCGCGCCGCCAAAGGTGCGGAATTCTCTGCATCGTGAGGGGCCGAGCCCTCACCTTGAGGGGCTAGGCCCGCGCCGGACTGATTTCCGCCCCGCTAGCTGGCGGGAAAGGCCTTTGGTGCCCCGCCAGCTGGCGGAAAAGGCCTTTGGTGCCCCGCCAGCCGGCGCGGAAATTACTTTGCCGTGCGGCTCATGCGCGGGAGCGTCAGCGGACGCTCATGGCATCCCCGCGCATGCGCAGTGGAGGGGGTCTCTTCCGCCTCCGCCATAGTGGAGACCATGGCGAAGGTGGAAGGAAAAGAGTGCCCCCTTGGCACAGGCCCGCCCGCGGATCGGTGGGCCCCGATCACGGGCCAGGCCACCGAGGGGGCACCCCCCGGGACCAGATCGCCCCGCGCCCCCCCCAGGACCCCGGAGCCCGCCCACACCGCCTAGTCCCGCCGGTAAGAGAGGTGGTTTGATTCTCGCCGGTGGGGCAGGCATTCCAGCAGCGGGACTTTGGCCCATCGCGGGCCGGAGAATCGCCGGGGGGGCCCGCCAACCGGCGCGATTCCCACCCCTGCCGAATATCCGGTGCCGGAGAATTCGGCAACTGGCAGGGGCGGGATTCACGCCAGCCCCCGCCGATTCTCCGACCCGGCGGGGGGGTCGGAGAATCCCGCCCCTGATCTCTTTTCCACTGAGTTTATGGAAGTGATTCAAATTAATTTTGAAGACCCGCCTCCTCGTCTCTTGATTGCATTGTCGCGGTTTGAAATTAAAAACCTTGACGATATTTTTCAAGTCAATTTTTTAAAAACTCATGCTAAGAACACCAGCTAGTGATTGACGACAAACCGGCGTCAGTCTGCTATCAAACACACCCACTCACAGTTTGGTTTCACAAATCTTCTTAAAGACTGCATGAAACTGCACTGCAAGGATCGATATAATATGAAAACTTCTCTATTCATCCAGAAACATTTTCACAAGTAAATTCTATATTTATCATTTGAATTCAAAATTGTTCATCTTAAATCAAATCCTGAAAACCTACCTCCTGTCAAGTGTGAAAGTTGCTAAGGAACACTGCAGCGAATGGATGACCAGGTCACTGAGCACATATAGCTGTAGCTATCCTCTTTATACTAAAATCCAGGTGTGGCGCCTCCATCTTTACTGATATAATCTACACTCTCAACGGCTTGAATACGTCAGTGATGCACAGATTGGTATCAAAAGGAATAGTTTATAGAATCATAGAATAGAATTTACAGTGCAGAAGGAGGCCATTCACCCAATCGAATCTGCATCAGTCCTTGGAAAGAGCCCCCTACTTAAACCCACACCTCCACCCTACCCCCCGTAACTGAGCAACCCACCTAACCTTTTTGGACACAAAGGGGAATTTAGCAACGCCAATCCACCTAACCTGCACATCTTTGGACTGTGCGAGGAAACCGGAGCACCCGAACGAAACCCATGCAGACATGGGGAGAATATGCAGACTCCGCACAGACAGTGACCCAAGCTGGGAATCGAACCTGGGACCCCGGAGCTGTGAAGCAACTGTGCTACCATGCCACCCTTTTTTATATCGAATTTGGTCATGGGTTGTTCCGCTGGTTAGCCCAGCATTTAGTACTGATGCACCATCAATTACGACGAAACGAGAGTAGAATGTAATTGAGGCTTTATTACACAGAGATGTGTAGCCTCCCACAGCTGCTGCCGAAATGGCTGCAGCTCGGAGAGCACACACATTTATACTCCGCCTCCTGGGCGGAGCCAGCAGGCAGGGATCTAACCCCGTACCTGTAGTACAGGGGCCTTACCGTAATACCCATATATACAATATAATACAACAGTGGTGACTACCACAAGTACCCATGCTTAATTGCCCAGAGAAGGTGGTAGAAAGCTGCCTTCTTAAACCGCTGCAGTCCATGGGGCAGCATGGTAGCATAGTGGTTAGCACTATGGCTTCACAGCACCAGGGTCCCAGGTTCGATTCCTGGTTTGGGTCACTGTCTATGCGGAGTCTGCACGTTCTCCCCGTGTCTGTGTGGGTTTCCTCCGGGTGCTCCGGTTTCCTCCCACAGTCCAAATATGTGCAGGTTAGGTGGATTGGCCATGCTAAATTGCCCTTAGATTAGATGGGGTTGTTGGGTTACGGGGATAGGTTGGTATTTTGGTCTTAAGTAGGGTGCTCTTGAGGAGAGCGGTCGTGGGCAACGGAGCTCCGACAGTCACGTCCCGTTCCCGGGGGAGAGACAAAAGAAAACACGCAAACCAGCCCAACTGCCCCTCCCCCCAACCCGCACACGGCAGGAGAAAACGGGGGCACCGAGCCAGCGGCGGGGATCGAGCCAGCGGCAGGGATCGACTCCCCCCCTCCCCCCCACACGGCAGGAGAGGCAGGAGAACGCGAGGACCAAGCCAGCGGCGGGATCCAACCCCCCCCCCCATCCCCGCCGCACGGCAGGAGAGGCAGGAGAACGCGGGGACCAAGCGAGGACCGAGCCAGCGGCGGGATCCGACCCCCCCCACCCCCATCCCCGCCGCACGGCAGGAGAGGAGAGACTGGAAGCCCAAGAGGTCACCATTAAGGAGCTGGAAAAAGCCGTGACTGACAAGAGTGACCGGATCACAGCCCGGGAGAAGGAGGTGGCGAGACTGGTCACAACACAGGGGAGCTTGAAGGGCAGAGTGGAAGATCAGGAAAACCGCTCGAGAAGGCAAAATGTAAGGATAGAGGGCCTTCCAGAGGGGATCAAGGGTAGAAACCCAACGGCATATGTGGCTGAGATTCTGGGTAACTTAGTGGGGAGGAAAACTTTCCGCTACCCACCAGAAGTGGACAAAGCTGCACCTCAGCAAAGGCTGACTTCCAGTTCCAGTTCCCCCCTGGCCCAAGGCAGGGGATCAACCGAGGGCAGTTATAGCTAAACTGCACCGGTACAAAGACAGGGAAACAATCTGCACTGTAAATTCTAAGATAATCCTGCACTGGGCCAGGCAAAATTGAACCTGCAAATGGGAAGGACACTTCATTAGAGTCTACGTGGACATTGGGGCAGACCTCGCCAGGAGATGGGCCGAATTCAATAGAGCAAAAGCAGGTCTTCACACAAGCAACGTGCGTTTTGGTATGCTGTTCCCAGTGAAACTCTGGGTCACATACCAAGAAAGGGAGGCAGGAGAACGCGAGGACCGAGCAAAGACCGAGCCAGCGGCAGAGACCGATTCATCCACCCAGGGGAGAAGGAGTTCTCCTTCTTCTCCCCAGTGCACAACGTATACACCAGAATTGACTTCTTTGTGGTGGTGAAAATGGTGATTCCGGTGATAGACAAAGTGGAATACTCCTCAATTGTGATATCCGACCACGCTCCCCACTACATGGACATGAGGCTGGAGACGGGCAGGGCCCAACGCCCCACATGGCGGTTTGACATTGCCCTACTAGCTGACAAGGCCTTCAACAAAACAATATCACAGGCCATAGCAGAGTACACAGAGAACAACCAAAACGGGGAGGTTCCACCTTCCACGTTCTGGGAAGCGCTCAAGGCCGTAGTAAGAGGACTGGAGGATAGCAAATGTGGTCCTTTTGTTCAAAAAGGGGAGCAGAGACAACCCCGGCAACTATAGACCGGTGAGCCTCACGTCTGTAGTGGGTAAAGTCTTGGAGGGGATTATAAGAGACAAGATTTATAATCATCTAGATAGGAATAATATGATCAGGGATAGTCAGCATGGCTTTGTGAAGGGTAGGTCATGCCTCACAAACCTTATTGAGTTCTTTGAGAAGGTGACTGAACAGGTAGACGAGGGTAGAGCAGTTGATGTGGTGTATATCGATTTCAGCAAAGCGTTTGATAAGGTTCCCCACGGTAGGCTAATGCAGAAAATATGGAGGCTGGGGATTGAGGGTGATTTAGAGATGTGGATCAGAAATTGGCTAGCTGAAAGAAGACAGAGGGTGGTGGTTGATGGGAAATGTTCAGAATGGAGTTCAGTTACAAGTGGAGTACCACAAGGATCTGTTCTGGGGCCGTTGCTGTTTGTAATTTATCAATGACCTAGAGGAAGGCGCAGAAGGGTGGGTGAGTAAATTTGCAGACGATACTAAAGTCGGTGGTGTTGTCGATAGTGTGGAAGTATGTAGCAGGTTACAAAGGGATATAGATAAGCTGCAGAGCTGGGCTGAGAGGTGGCAAATGGAGTTTAATGTAGAGAAGTGTGAGGTGATTCACTTTGGAAGGAATAACAGGAATGCGGAATATTTGGCTAATGGTAAAGTTCCTGGAAGTGTGGATGAGCAGAGGGATCTAGGTGTCCATGTACATAGATCCCTGAAAGTTGCCACCCAGGTTGATAGGGTTGTGAAGAAGGCCTATGGAGTGTTGGCCTTTATTGGTAGAGGGATTGAGTTCCGGAGTCAGGAGGTCATGTTGCAGCTGTACAGAACTCTGGTACGGCCGCATTTGGAGTATTGCGTACAGTTCTGGTCACCGCATTATAGGAAGGACGTGGAGGCTTTGGAGCGGGTGCAGAGGAGATTTACCAGGATGTTGCCTGGTATGGAGGGAAAATCTTATGAGGAAAGGCTGATGGACTTGAGGTTGTTTTCGTTGGAGAGAAGAAGGTTAAGAGGAGACTTAATAGAGGCATATAAAATGATCAGGGGGTTAGATAGGGTGGACAGTGAGAGCCTTCTCCTGCGGATGGAAATGGCTGGCACGAGGGGACATAGCTTTAAACTGAGGGGTAATAGATATAGGACAGAGGTCAGAGGTAGGTTCTTTACGCAAAGAGTAGTGAAGCCGTGGAATGCCCTACCTGCTACAGTAGTGAACTCGCCAACATTGAGGGCATTTAAAAGTTTATTGGATAAACATATGAATGATTATGGCATAGTGTAGGTTAGATGGCTTTTGTTTCGCTGCAACATCGTGGGCCGAAGGGCCTGTACTGCGCTGTATCGTTCTATGTTCTATGTAAGAGGGGAAATTATCACTTTCAAAGCTCGAAGAAATAGGGAGGAAAGGGCGGCTAGGCAGCAGCTGGTCGACTCCATACTGGAGGTAGACCGTATATACTCCAAGGCCCTGACCATCGAGCACCTGACGGAGAGGAAAGAGCTACAAAGGAACTTGGACCTGCTCTCCACCAGGAAAGCAGTGCACCAACTCCGCCAGGCACGTGGGACGCTATACGAACACGGAGACAAGGCCAGCCGCCTGTTGGCACACCAGCTGAGAAAGCAGGCAGCCACCTGGCAGGCAGCCACCTGGTGCACAAATCAGGGATACCAGAGGCACTTTAGAAACAGAAACAGAAAAGATTAACAAAACCTTCAAGGCCTTCGACCAAGGACTGTACACCTCAGAGCCCCCAATGGAGGAGTCTGGGATGAAACGGTTCCTTGATGGACTGGACATACCAGTCGTGGAGGAGGGCAGAAAACGGGGCCTGGAAGCACCACTAGCACTGGGAGAGATCATGGACAGCATTAGCTCCGTGCAGGCGGGGAAGGCGCCGGGACCAGACGGGTTTCCGGCGGACTTCTACAAAACATTTGCGACAGCACTGGCCCCGCACCTGCGGGAGATGTTCACAGACTTATTAGTGAGGGGCACACTGCCACCTACGCTAGCACAGGCCTCGATCCCGCTGATACCTAAGAAAGACAAAGACCCAATGGAATGTGGGTCATACAGACCCATCTCACTGCTGAACGCAGATGCCAAAATCCTAGCCAAAAGACTGCGTACCAGAGGTGGTCGCAGAGGACCAGACGGGTTTTGTCAAAGGTAGGCAGCTAACCTCGAACATCAGGCGCCTGCTAAACGTGATAATGACCCCATCCGGGGAGAGAACACCAGAGGTGATCGTCTCCCTAGATGCAGAAAAGGCCTTTGGCAGGGTCGAATGGAAATACCTCATAGAGGTACTGAAGCGGTTCGGGCTTGGAACAGGATTCACCCCCTGGGTAAAACTCCTAGACAACACTCCCATGGCAAGTGTACGGGCCAGCAACACCAACTCCCGATACTTCCAGCTGCACAGGGGCACCAGACAAGAATGCCCACTGTCCCCGCTGCTGTTCACTCTAGCGATCGAACCATTAGCAATTGCTCTCAGAGCAGCAAAAAGCTGGAGGGGGATCCGAAGGGGCGGCAGAGAACACAGAGTCTCACTCTATGCAGATGCCCTGCTCCTCTACATTTTGGACCCACAAAGTATCATGATATCCACATCAGCATATCATGGTGCAATCATACACACACTGATGGACAGGCAGTTGGACCAACCAGCACACACACAACATCGCAGCCAATCACCAGTGAGAGCACACGCACTATAAAACAGGGAACACCACAGTTCCCGCTCATTCTACCAGGAGATAGCTCAGAGCACAGAGCTCACAGCGTGCCACTCAGACATACACCATGTGCTGAGTGCTTCACTAAGATAGTGATAGGGCTGGGTCCACAGGTTAGCTGGTGAAGCGCATACCAAAGCCAGTAGTTAGTTGTTACCGTTGGTTAGACAATAAAACAGAGTTGTACCATCTACAGCCGTGTTGGATCATTTGTGCATCAGAACACCTAACACGACACAAAGCAGCATGGATGGAATCATCACGCTCCTGAAAGAGTTTAGCACTACAAACCCAACATGAGCAAAAGCTTCCCAGTACACTCACAAGGAGGGGGGCAGCACTAACGGGACTGCCGTTTAAACAAGCCCGACACAAATTCCGCTACCTGGTGGTCCAAATAGCCCATGACTGGAAAGAGATCCACAAATGGAACCTCACCAGTCTGACAGAGGAAGTAAAAAAGGACCTGCAAAGATGGAGCACACTCCCTCGCGGGGAGAGTCCAGTCAAAATGAACGTGCTGCCCAGGTACTTCTTCCTATTCAGATCCATCCCGATCTACATCCCCAAGGCCTTTTTCAAAGCACTAGACAAACTAATCATGGTGTTTGTATGAGGTGGTGGTGGTGGGGGGGGGGGGGGGGGGGGGGGGGCCTAGCCCTCCCAAACCTACAATTCTACCACTGGGCGGCGACAGCCAAGCGAATAAGGGGATGGACCAAGGAGCCAGAAGCCGAGTGGGTGCGTGCGGAAGAGGCCTCCTGAATGGGGACCTCCCTCCGGGCCCTCGCCACGGCGGCACTCCCATCCCCACCCAAAAAACACTCCAGCAGCCCGGTGGTGATAGCCACCCTCCAGTCCTGGAACCAACTACGGCAGCAATTTGGCCTGACCAAAATGTCGGACAAAGCTTCCATCTGCAACAACCATAGGTTCACGCCAGCGCTGACTGACGCCACCTTTAAAAAGTGGGGACAGGACAGAAGGACACTGACAGTCAGGGACCTATACACAGACAGCAGGATCGCAACAATGGACGAACTGGCAGAGAAATTCCAGCTAGCCAGGGGGAACGAGCTAAGGTACCTGCAACTCAAAAACTTCCTACGAAAGGAGACAAGAACTTACCCACAACCGCCACGACAGACATTACTGGAAGAGTGACTGGACACAAGCATCCTCGATAAAGGGAACTGTAGCGACATGTGTGACCGACTGGTAGAAAGGGCCGACACCGTACTGGACGCAACAAGAAAGAAATGGTAGGAAAACCTGGGGATTGAAATAGGGTGGGAACTCTGGAGCGAAGCACTGCATAGGGTCAACTCCACCTCCACGTGCGCAAGGCTCAGCCTGACGCAACTAAAAGTGGTACATAGAGCCCACTTAACAAGAACCCGTATGAGTCGGTTCTCCCCGGAGGTGGAGAATAGATGTGAACGGTGCCAAGGAGGCCCGGCCAACCACGCCCACATGTTCGGCTCTTACCCCAGACTTGCGGGGTACTGGACAGCCTTCTTCGAGGCAATGTCCAAAGTGGTGGGGATAGGGGTGGAGCCATGCACGAAAGTGGCAGTCTTCGGGGTATCAGACCAGCCAGATCTATTCCGGGGGAGGAGGGCGGACGCCCTTGCCTTTGCCTCCCTGACCGCCACCGTAGAATCCTGTTCGGCTGGCGGTCAGCAGCACCACCTAAAGCTGCAGACTGGCTGTCCGACCTCTCGGAATCTCTCCAAATGGAGAAAATCAAATTTGCCATCCGAGGGTCAGACGACGGCTTCCACAGAACGTGCGAGCCATTCACCCAATTGTTCTGGGACCTGTTTGTGGCCAACGAACAAGCAGAAGAATAGCCAGTTGCCAAGAAGCAGGGGAAAGTAGCCAAGGCGGGGGAGGGAGGGATAGACCGGGGGGGGGGATAATAGCAGCTAAACCTGAGAGAAAAGAAAGGCGAACCACAGGAGGGGGAGGGGGAAGAAGTGAGGGGATGGGGGCGAAGAGGGAGGAGACAGGGAACAATAGAGAGGAACCAGTGAGGTGGGGGGGGGGGGGGGCAGCAAGGGAATAACAGCCGGAAGGAGGGCACGGGAAACGATAACAAACATGGCATCTACAGGAGCAGAGAACAAGGAAAATCCGGGCGAAAGACGGGACGAACGGCTGAAGCGGAGATGATCGCGAGACGACAACGGCAGCGAAAACCGTCCGGGAGAGGCAAGCGACAACACCAACACCAGATCTATTCACGTATTGCCCTCTGTAATTGTTCTGTATTTGTTTCCCCGGCACCCAAATGTATATGTACCCCCCTCCTCCAGATTCCCCCCCACCCACAAACAGATGCCTACTTATGTGCTAAAAACAATATTGCCAATTGTACAGAGCTGCTGTTGCTGAGCTAGCGCATAATACCCTACCAGTTATTTTATTCTAACTTTTTTTGTTGTTGCTGTTTTGTTTTTTGTGCATGTTCCCTTCTCTTCTATGTATATATATATACATATGGCGAAAAAGTCACTGATAGGAGTAATCTATAGACCACCAAATAGTAACATTATGGTGGGGCAGGCAATAAACAAAGAAATAACAGATGCATGTAGAAATGGTATAGCAGTTATCATGGGGGATTTTAATCTACATGTCGATTGGTTTAACCAGGTCGGTCAAGGCAGCCTTGAGGAGGAGTTTATAGAATGTATCTGCGATAGTTTCCTAGAACAGTATGTAATGGAACCTACGAGGGAACAAGCGATCCTCGATCTGGTCCTGTGTAATGAGACAGGATTGATTCAGGATCTCATAGTTAGGGATCCTCTCGGAAGGAGCGATCACAATATGGTGGAATTTAAAATACAGATGGAGGGTGAGAAGGTAAAATCAAGCACTCGAGTTTTGTGCTTAAACAAAGGAGATTACAATGGGATGAGAGAAGAACTAGCTAAGGTAGACTGGGAGCAAAGACTTTATAGTGAAACAGTTGAGAAACAGTGGAGAACCTTCCAAGCGATTTTTCACAGTGGTCAGCAAAGGTTTATACCAACAAAAAGGAAGGGCGGTAAAAAGAGGGAAAATCGACCGTGGATATCTAAGGAAATAAGGGAGAGTATCAAATTGAAGGAAAAAACATACAAAGTAGCAAAGATCAGTGGGAGACTAGAGGACTGGGAAATCTTTAGGGGGCAACAGAAAGCTACTAAAAAAGCTATAAAGAAGAGTAAGATAGATTATGAGAGTAAACTTGCTCAGAATATAAAAACAGATAGTAAAAGTTTCTACAAATACATAACACAAAAAAGAGTGGCTAAGGTAAATATTGGTCCTTTAGAGGATGAGAAGGGAAATTTGGTAATGGGAGATGAGGAAATGGCTGAGGAACTGAACAGGTTTTTTGGGTCGGTCTTCACAGTGGAAGACACAAATAACATGCCAGTGACTGATGGAAATGAGGCTATGACAGGTGAGGACCTTAAGAGGATTGTTATCACCAAGGAAGTAGTGATGGGCAAGCTAATGGAGCTAAAGGTAGACAAGTCTCCTGGACCTGATGGAATGCATCCCAGAGTGCTAAAAGAGATGGCTAGGGAAATTGCAAATGCACTAGTGATAATTTACCAAAATTCACTAGACTCTGGGGTGGTCCCGGCGGATTGGAAATTAGCAAACGTGACACCACTGTTTAAAAAAGGAGGTAGGCAGAAAGTGGGTAATTATAGGCCAGTGAGCTTAACTTCGGTTGTAGTGAAGATGCTGGAATCTATCATCAAGGAAGAAATAGCGAGGCATCTGGATGGAAATTGTCCCATTGGACAGACGCAGCATGGGTTCATAAAGGGCAGGTCGTGCCTAACTATTTTAGTGGAATTTTTTGTGGACATTAACAGTGCGGTAGATAACGGGGAGCCAATGGATGTGGTATATCTGGATTTCCAGAAAGCCTTTGACAAGGTGCCACACAAAAGGTTGTTGCATAAGATAAAGATGCATGGCATTAAGGGGAAAGTAGTAGCATGGATAGAGGATTGGTTAATTAATAGAAAGCAAAGAATGGGGATTAATGGGTGTTTCTCTGGTTGGCAATCAGTAGCTAGTGGTGTCCCTCAGGGATCAGTGTTGGGCCCACAACTGTTCACAAGTTACATAGATGATTTGGAGTTGGGGACCAAGGGCAATGTGTCCAAGTTTGCAGATGACACTAAGATAAGTGGTAAAGCAAAAGGTGCAGAGGATACTGGAAGTCTGCAGAGGGATTTGGATAGGCTAAGTGAATGGGCTAGGGTCTGGCAGATGGAATGAGGTTATGTGAGGTTATCCATTTTGGTAGGAATAACAGCAAAAGGGATTATTATTTAAATGATAAAATATTAAAACATGCTGCTGTGCAGAGAGACCTGGGTGTGCTAATGCATGAGTCGCATAAAGTTGGTTATCAGGTGCAACAGGTGATTAAGAAGGCAAATGGAATTTTGTCCTTCATTGCTAGAGGGATGGAGTTTAAGACTAGGGAGGTTATGCTGCAATTGTATAAGGTGTTAGTGAGGCCACACCTGGAGTATTGTGTTCAGTTTTGGTCTCCTTACTTGAGAAAGGACGTACTGGCACTGGAGGGTGTGCAGAGGAGATTCACTAAGTTAATCCCAGAGCTGAAGGGGTTGGATTACGAGGAGAGGTTGAGTAGACTGGGACTGTACTCGTTGGAATTTAGAAGGATGAGGGGGGATCTTATAGAAACATATAAGATTATGAAGGGAATAGATAGGATAGATGCGGGCAGGTTGTTTCCACTGACGGGTGAAAGCAGAACTAGGGGGCATAGCCTCAAAATAAGGGGAAGTAGATTTAGGACTGAGTTTAGGAGGAACTTCTTCACCCAAAGGGTTGTGAATCTATGGAATTCCTTGCCCAGTGAAGCAGTAGAGGCTCATTCATTAAATGTTTTTAAGATAAAGATAGATAGTTTTTTGAAGAATAAAGGGATTAAGGGTTATGGTGTTCGGGCCGGAAAGTGGAGCTGAGTCCACAAAAGATCAGCCATGATCTCATTGAATGGTGGAGCAGGCTCGAGGGGCCAGATGGCCTACTCCTGCTCCTAGTTCTTATGTTCTTATGTTATGTATTCTATTTTGTGTACATAACGGTAAATATACTTTGTTCAAAAACCCAATAAAAAAAACATTTATTAAAAAAAAGTAGGATGTTCTTTCCAAGGGCCAGCACAGACTCGATGGGCCAAATAGCCTCCTTCCGCACTGTAAATTCAATGATTCTATGTAGTGTAGGTTTACCGACAGAGTTGTTAGGGAGGATGTACCAGCGTGTTGTGAAGTTATTTAGAGCCCAGAGTACATCAGATCCAATTCAAAGAACGTAAGCAAACATCCTTCGCACTCAATTTTCTCTCGTCACTCTCTCTTTTATTACTGATCTCGTTTGTTCTCTTGAAAGCTAAAATGCACCATGCCCAGGTGACATGTTCAGGCAGCTGACCTTTTACCAAAGTATTTTTGAAAACATGCACCAGCTCCTCAGTTAATTTGCCTGACCTCCGTTTCATTACAACAAGTTGACAGCACAGATACAGGGCATCCAGACCAACAGGTCCAAGCTGCACTAATATTTTACATTCTTCACCCCCAAATAACCCATTAATCTTGTTAATTATTTTTAAGGCATCTACCAAATCATCTCTCAGCATTCTTGTCTGGAGAAAAAAGCCCCAGACCTTTAAGTATTTTCTGATAGGAACACATTGGGGTTGATTCTCCCCCTGCATTGTGCCCAGCATACAACCCAGCACACCTCAGTGAACCAGGTTTGCATTTTGAAATGAGTATTTGAATATGCATTTCCAGGTTTTAGCCAGAGTCTCCTAGCTCACGGGATTCTCTCCCCCGCCGGAGCAGCATGAGGTTGGCAGGAATCACGGATGGTTCCCCCCATCAACGGAGGCCAGATGTAATGCCCACACCGGGGGGCTCAGAGGTCTTTGGAGCCACCGGGTGGTCGGGGACCAGGCAACGTAGTGCCCTGCAGCACTGCCAAGGTGAGGTGCCTAAGAAGGAGCTTGACCATGAAAGGGAGGTGGAATTGAGGGCGGAACATTAAGAGGGGCCTGAAGGGGACCTGAAGGGGGTGCATGGAGAACGGGCCTGAAGGGGGCACATGGGTGAGGTGGGGAACCTAAGAGAGAGGAATGGAGGGGGCGGGCCTGAACGTGGGGGAGCCTGAAAGGTGGAGGCCTTCGACGACCCTATAGTGGAGTGTCAATCATTTGAGGGAGGCGCCTGATGCCTGCAAATTGCGGTGGGTCTCTGCAGATGAGTAGAAGTGGGGAGTGGGGGCTGCTGTAGGGTTGTCTGGAGATTGAGGTGCTGTTTTTAAAGGGCACCCAATCTCTGACGAGCTGACCTGGCTGGTGTCTTTAGATCCTGCACACCTCTTTCCCGGTTGGAATCTCCCCATGCTCTGAAAAAATGACTATGTGTGGGAGAATTGTGATGGGAATCATGTTGAAACAGCTGATGGGATTCGCACCGATTTTCCCACCAAAATTACAGGTGAGTTAAAGTCCGATGAACGGCACATTTAGTAGGGTGTTTCTCAGCGGCTGAAGCACAGCGAAGCATCCTGAGGCACTTTGCCGCTTTTTGGGGTCTCGGGGAGTTTCTCCCTGCTGAGGCCACACAGAGTCATTTCCTGCTGTAGCTCGCCTGCAGGAAAGGCTCCTCATGGATCGCGGCACCATTTTGACTGGCTGCCCCAATCTTCCTCCTCCCTCCATTCAGGCCCAAACCCCCTCCATTTTTGACCCCCTCTCACCCTTTCACTACCTTGGTCAAGCCCCCGGAAACCCCCTCACCTCCCCTACTTGGCAAGCCTCACCCCCCTAGCAGTGCCACCCTGGGCACTTTGGCACTGCCGCCTTACACCTTGGCAGTGCTCCTGGAACCCTGACTGAGCCACCTGGGCAGCCAGGGTGTCAGTCTGGCAGTGCAAAGGTGCCTGGGTGCCAGAGAAGAGCCAGGGTACCACTCTGCCCTGTCCACGACCAGCTGGGGCATTCAATGGCCTGGTAGACCCCCCCCCCAGGTGCTGTTGCGACTGTTCCACAATTGTGTGGATCAGTGCTAAACGATACCCTGGAGAGGTCTCCCAGGTGCGGCCAGTGAGTCCCAGCCGTCGGGTAAATCCGGCGAATTTTTTTTTAAAAATTAATTTTGCAGGATGTGGGTGTCGCTGGTTAGGCCAGCATTTATTGCCCATCCCAAGATGCCCTTCAGATGGTGGTGGTGACTTGCCTTCTTGAACCGCTGCAGTCCTTGAGGTACAGGTACATCTGCTGTGCTGTTAGGGAGGGAGTTCCAGGATGTTGCCCCCAGCGACAGTGAAGGAACGATGATATATTTCCAAGTCAGGGTGGTGAGTGATTTAGCGGGGAACCTCCAGGTTCTCTGGGGTCAACGTAGGTCAACTGGTTGAGGTACCACTGTAGAGATGACTTCAGTTGGACCTGCTTCACTGGGAATCTCTCCTGTTACCAGCACATCATTTCCCACTGTATACTTGGTCTCACTGGGAGCAGCACTTTAGCTGCCATTGGCTGATCAGTCTCTTCACTCCTTGGGCACACAACAACACTACTGATGTACGATCAATTACACAAAGACGAGAGTAGGATGTAATCGAGGCTTTATTACACTGAGATGTGTGGCCTCCTACAGCAGCTGGTGAAATGGCTGCTGTACGGGGAGCACACATATTTATACTCCGCCTACTGGGTGGAACCAGCAGGCAGGGATCTACCCCCGTACCTGTAGTACAGGGGCCTTACCGTAAAGCACCTATATCAACATCCTATATATACAATATATACATCAGTGGTGACTACCACAACTATATGCTGGCACAATTGGATCAGGCAGTAACAGCCCCTGTCTCTGTAAGTGATCTATGTGTTTCTTCAAGATCTTGTCCTGTACTTTCACTTTACGGAACAGTGGCCCTTCTTGGCCACCACAACTCCCTGGACCCAACTCGGTCCACTTCCAAAGTATTTTACCAAAACCAGATCGTCTGTCTCAACTTTTCACTGTAACTTCATTGCAGTGTTAATTTAAGCCTACTTCTGACAAAGATAAAGATTCTAAATGCTCTTTTCAGATTTGCCGAATCACGGTTCCTTTTCTGTAAACTCTGCCTTGTCTCCAGCCTTCCTGACAAATGTGGGACTACCAGGCTCAACTTGGTTCTCAAACGTCGACCCATCAGCAGCTCAGCTGGAGCTGTGCCAGTCGTGGTATGTGGGGCGGTTCTGTAGGCTAACAGGAACTGTGCTGTCTTGATTGCTAGTGACGCAGGTGATTGTTTTTTCAGAACAGTCTTGAACGTTTGAACTGCACATTCAGCCAACCCATTTGATGAGGGGTGATATGGTGCAGTCAGAATATGCTCCATTCCATTAAATGTCATGAACTTCCGGAATTCCGCACTTGTGAATGATGTTCCATTATCCGAGACAAAGACTCTGGTACATGCGATGCATCACCATATGAGGTAGGGGCTCTGTTATCCCATACAGTGGAGGATGAGTCTGAGACCCCCTCTGGACACGTATCACGAACCCTAACAGACCACGGAAAGAGGATACTCCCAAATAGACAAAGAAAGCCTGGCTATATTCTATGGCATCATGAAGTTTCACCAATAAATTTAGAGGGGGGAGCATGGCTCATATCCAACTCTGTATATATCAAAACCCCAGCCACATTGGCATATAGATCCTGTATTTTAGGGATGCGGTACCTATCTAGTTTAGCAGCCTGACTTATCGTCAGCTTGTAATCTCCGCAGATACAAATTATCTTGCCTGGTTTGACTACCGGCATAATCAGTGCTGCCCACTCTGCAAGTTGTACCGACGTAATGACACTCGAGTCTTACAATTGTTTTACTTCTTTATCTATCTTCTCAACTAATGTGTAGAGCACAAATTTTGCTCTAACAAATCTGGGTGACTTCCGGGTCCACATGCATTTTTTGCTTGCAATCCATTGGACCTTTCCCAATTCCCCCTGGAACACACCTTCGTAGTTTTTTATGACTTCATGCAGGCCCACCACTTTCAATTCAAAAATTTCCAGCCAGTTCAAATTGATCTCTTGGAGCCAGTCACACTCCATTAACCTCAGTCCTTAGCCCGACAACAGTATCAACGGTAGCTGTGCAGACTGCTGTCTATACCTCACTGGGGTCATAGTCACCTGTACTATTTTTATGGCCTCTCCAGTATACATAGCCAGTATAGCTGCAGTCTTCTTCAACCTCAGGGGTTGAACCCCTTCTGGGAGATATTGATAGGTCTGCTCGCTCATGACAATAGCAAACGTCCCATGTTTACTTTCATCTTCAGTGGCTGGCTGTTCACTAACAACGTGACTGTGATGGGGATACCTTGCCCACTTTCCCGTTATTTAGTGACAAAATGTCCCATTCACTCGCTGGGCAATCCTCCATACTAAGCACTGGGGCAGGATTATTTACTCTGCTGGTAATGGCAGGCCCTACTTGTTTGTACACTTGTGCCTCAAATGTCCTTTTCTTCTACACACAAAGCAGTCTGCTTCTCTAAATCTACACGCACAGTAGCACAAGTGGATAGCACTGTGGCTTCACAGCGCCAGGGTCCCAGGTTCGATTCCCCGCTGGGTCATGGTCTGTGCGGAGTCTGCACGTTCTCCCCATGCCTGCATGTGTTTCCTCCGGATGCTCTGGTTTCCTCCCACAATCCAAAGAGATTAGGTGGATTGGCCATGATAAATTGCCCTCAGTGACCAAAAAGGTTAGGAGGGGTTATTGGGTTACGAGGATAGGGTGGAAGTGAGGGCTTAAGTGGGTCAGTGCAGACTCAATGGGCCGAATGACCTCCTTCTGAACTGTATGTTCTATGTACACATTTCTGGGGATTAAATTCCCCGCACCAATAGTGCTCTGTATTATTCCTAGGCTGTTGTTTAAATCTTCTATACTTTGCGGCTCTTGCAGCTTCTGTATTATTCTCTCTATTTAAACCAATGTCTTCATTCCTGGCGCCACTGCTGCTTGTATTTTCCTGCGATAACTTGTGGACCTCATCACTCAGTGCACTTTGGAGCTCCGAGGCAAACATCTCGGCGCTGTATATCGCGAACGCCATTTCTGACACCTTTTTAAAAGTTAACTCTGCTTCAGCGCACAATTTTCTCTGTATAGCTGTATTGTTTACACCATGTACCAATTGGTCCCTCACATGTCATTCGACACTGACCCACAATGCTCCGCGATTTGTCTTAGCCTTGCTACATAGGCTGCAAAGGTCTCCCCTGGGCTTCACCCCGTGGAATTAAATTTGTACCTTTGTAATATTACTGAGGGCTCAGGGTGGTAATGCCCCTTTGCTCACTTAATGAGCTCTACAAATGTCTTTGTGTCAGGAGCATCCAGGGACGTTAAACTTTGGATTAAGTTATACGCATGGGTCCCACATCCAATCAGCAATATTACTTTCTTATCCTCCCCCTCTATTTCATTAGCACGGAAAATATATTCCAAATGCTTCACATACTGTACCCAGTCTTCTGTAGCAGTGTCGAACGCTTCTAATTTTCTAAAGAGAGGCATGACTACTTCTGCCTCTTTTGAAGGCCGGATTTCATTGTTCTGCAACCCTTGCAGCTGAACTTTCTGTCAAAATTTTTTCTTTGTTGCAATCTGAGTCGCTGTTGTTTTCCTCATCGCCAATGTAGTAAATGCAATAACTGGTGACCACCAGTTAGCAAACTCACAATGACAGGTTTATTATAAATTCAAACTCCATACAGAGTGCTACAATCAATGTTTCATTCTCAACACTAGGATCACAACTGGCTGCAAAAGCCAGTGCTCTGCACCGATGACCCCTGCGCTCGCTCCCCATTGAACGATCGGGTCACATAGCCCTAATGATGTACACCACCTTAAAGGGCCATTAACACAAACTCTCCACAGTCCCACACACCCATCATATGAGTCATGAGGGAGCCTCCTGGACTGACAGGGATGCTCTACATCACCACCGAATGTTTTCCACCCCAGTTGTTAATAACATTTTTTTAAACTTGTTCATGGGATGTGGGTGTCGCTGGCTGGGCCAGCATTTCTTTCCCATCCCTGAGGGCATTTAAGAGTCAACCACATTGCTGTGAGTCTGGAGTCACATGTAGGCCAGACCAGGTAAGGACGGCAGATTTCTTTCCCTAAAGGGCATTGGCTAACCAGATGTGTCTTTACGACAATTGACATGGTTTCATGGTCATCATTAGACTTTTATTTCTAGATTTATTTTTATTGAATTCAAATTCCACCATCTGTTGCCATGGAGGGATTCAAACCCAGGTCCGAGACCATTACCCTGGGCCTCTGGATTACTAGTCCCGCAACAATACCACTACTCCACCACCTCTCCTATTTATTGAGAGTACAAACTTGGCATGGGGGTTTGTACAAATTTAAATTTCACTTCTAAATATTTCACATTACATTGATGTTTTACCTCATTTATGTATGCATCACCCTTATTTGTTGAGACTAACTTTGTCAGAGATGTAAATATACTGGCACCCCTCATGGTTGCACCAAGGCCCAGTAGAGGGGGCTGCACAAGGTGCAAAACATCAGGGGGAGGCCCATCTCAACTTGTAACTTTTGTCTTTGTCTTTGCTAACAGCAACGTCCCCCTTCATCCCAAGTGGCCAACTCACACTTTAATGTGTCTGCACACAAGAAAGGGATGGATTCTTTGCTCCAGGGAAAGTTTCCAGTGTTCAAGGTCCGAATGTCCTGGCTTGTGAACCCCAATCTGTGCAGCCATTTCTTTGGACAGACAGGTGTATCCCAAATAATTTAGTCCACCCTTCAATGCACACTCACCCTCCCATACAGGCACCAGCCCACCAAAGGACTCCAGGGGTCAACCTCACATCAAGACGACAGAGCAGGGAGTCTAGGAGGGGCAGTGGCTGCTGCAAAAGCGAGGTCCAGGGCATCTGGAGTGTTATTCAGGATAGTGAGGAAGCACATCTTGCCACCTTCACAGCAAACCAAACTTCTTCTTGGTGATATTAATCTCTAAACCTCTGAGGGGCAGAGAGTAAATGTGAGAGAGTGAGAGAGAGCAGGAGAGACAGAGGGGATGCTGAAGTTGGAGTGAGCTGGACACAAACTCACAGGCTGCTCATTGTGGGGACATATACACACACATACACGACTCCATCCTCAAAAACATATTCACACAACAGGCCGGAGAAATAGAGGAGGCAAACCCAGGTTGAAATGATACCTGCTTCTGATCCCCAGTTTTATATGAATTCTGCCGAGGCCAGTTTTAGAATGTATGTCACCAGCAGTGAATGCAAGGTCAGTGTTCGTTAAACCCAACTCCTTAGTTAAGCCCCAGGCTCCTCCACCTTCCCTGGTGACCAAGATTTGGGGCCTAATCTGTCTTACTGTGACTCTGCTTCTTAAACAAAAAGGCAAAAAAAGGTTTTTCCAGTTAGCTCTTCTGCTTGGCACTTTTGAATGGTAATTTTTATTAATTATTCATTTTTTAAATTATCAATTTATTGCTTTGAGATTGATTTTTTTTTTTGCTCATCAAGTTGCCTATGTTTTCTTTATATGTTAACATTTTTTTGAAATTCATGTTTAACAATGTGCCAAACCATCTCAGGCAGCTGCTGCTGGGTTTCTTGCTGAAGGGGAATGAAAGGCTCACAAGACGTCTGGTTAGGTTTTTTTAGGGCAGACAAAATGGGTTATTTTTCCGCAGTAGAAATGGTAAGTATTGGAAATGCTCAGCACACATGGCGGCATCTGCACAGAGAAAAGCAGTGGGCACTGATCCTTCATCAGAACTAATAATCTTTATTCGTGTCACAAGTAGGCTTACATTAACAGTGCAATGAAGTTACTGTGAAAATCCCATAGTGCAGATCATGGATCTGAAGCGTGACATGAGGCTGACATGCTAAAAACACATCACTGACTTAATCTCTGCATCTCAACCCACTGGCAGAAAGTCAAAGTTTTGCAGCCTACCTCATTCCATACTTACCTATGTTTCCTGCTCTCGTAGAATGTAAAATCTTCCTCCCTCCCCCCACTGTCTGTCTATTTTATCAAAAGCTGCCACAATTTTAAAGACTTCTATTAAGTCAGCCCATAGCCTTCCCTCAACAGCCTTCCATTATTAGGTAAGACTTCCATTTTCAAAAAGAAATTAAATGAAAAATGAAATGAAATGAAAATGAAATGAAATGAATGAAAATGAAAATTGCTTATTGTCACAAGTAGGCTTCAAATGAAGTTACTGTGAAAAGCCCCTAGTCGCCATATTCCGGCGCCTTTTCGGGGAGGCTGGTACGGGAATTGAACCACGCTGCTGGTCTGCCTTGGTCTGTTTTCAAAGCCAGCGATTTAGCCTTGTGCTAAACCAGCCCCAATGGAACCAGTTCATCCTTTCCTGATAGATATAACTTCAGAGTTCTGGCACCGTCTTTGTAAATCTTTCTTTGTGGCCTCTACAAAGCCTTTATGTCCTTTCAATAATAATAACAACCAGAATTGAACACAATATTCCAAGTCTAGGGTGGTGCAGTAGCGCAGTGGTTAGCACAGCTGTCTCACACGCCGAAGACCTGGGTTCGATCCCGGCACCGGGTCACTGTCCGTGTGGAGTTTGTACATTATCTGCGTGGGTCTCACCTCCACAACCTAAAGATGTGCATGGTAGGTGGATGAGCCACTCTAAATGACCCCTTAATTGAAAAATATTTTAAAATATTTCTAGTTTAACCAAGGTTCAAAGTTTAGTTTAACTTTTCTAATTTTCAGTTCCATCCCTCGTGAAGTGAACTCCAACATTGTTTGTAATGATTATGTCGCTACTTTCAGTGATATGTGGATATGTTCTCCCTGAACCTGTTGTTCCAGTCCCCTATTGTGAGACCCATTCACCAAGTGCTAAGTGACCTCTTTAGTTTTATTGCCAAAATGTAATGCATCATACTTACCTTTGTCAAAATTCATTTCCTAATTATGTGCCCATTCTGAAAGTGTATTTGAAATTGATTTTTTGCAGAGGGCCTGCAGTGAACATGGAATATATCCTACCCATCATTTAATGTTCAGCCTAAGATCATATATAAAAGTGCACAATAGCATAAAGGCTATAGTACTGAACTTGTTACCCAGGATTCGGTAATAGAAAACAAGTTGCAAAATTGAATTTAATAAATGAGTAAATGTGTCATCCAGCACTAGGAAAACTAATCATGACCATAAAGCCCCCTCTGGTTGATTAACATCCTTTCATTGAGGAAACCCTATCAACCTTACACGGTAACTCTGAGTCTATCACAGTGTGGTTGCCCTCTGAAATGCCCTCTGAAATGGCTCGTTGTACGAAGAATTCCTACTTGAAAACCAACCATCCCCCAAATATTTGTCAGCATTATCTACACCATGATAGAAACTTGTTTATGTATGATATAAATGATTCTTGTTCTTCACAAACACATCCTTAGGATCCTCTTGTCAGCATTGATCAATATGAGTGTCAGGATTAGCCAAGTTCATTGACAATTCGCATGTTTTTTCATTGAAAGTTTACAACACAATAAGGCAAAGAGTCAAAAATTAATTAATAAATGCATCATAAATACATTGAAAAACTGCAAGATGGGTGAGCAAATGGTGTAAGCATCTAATAAAAGTTATTTAAAAAATTACATAGTCTGCTTTCCCCTTGGAGGGGAAGAGCTGACTGGTGGTGATTTGACCTGAGGGTCACCACAGCTCAGGCAAGGTCAAGAAGGTGGGACCTTCATGAATAACTTCAGTCAGTACAGGAATTGAACCTGCTCTGTTAGCCTTGCTCTGCATCACAAGGCAGCTGTCTAGCCATCTGAGCAAAACCAGTAGACAGTCTCACTAGCTGACTGTGATATGTATTATAGCCCAGCTCAAATCCAAACTGGTAACTAGTATCTATCAGGGACAGGAACTGTTTTATCCCCCTCTCTATCCTAAATCACTGCAGCTAACCGTTGTACCATGAATGCTGTTGCACTGAGATTTGTAAAGTTAGCATGGACATTCAGTTCTGTACTGTTGACTGCTTCAAGACCTGGAGGGTTGGATTCTCCGTCCCGCCAGACCCATTCTGGCGCAGCGTGCCCCTGACTGCAGCTGCAGCGGGATCCTCCATCCCGGCAGCCGGACAATGGGGTTACTCATTGTGGCCAGCCCATGCCGCCCAGGGTCTTTGTAATATTAGACCATTGGGGAAAGCACCAAATTTAACAATATTAAGCAATTTTGTGATATAAAACACCTTTAATGAGTGTTCTCAAAGGATAATTTCATAGATGAAATTAAAAAATGAAAATGAAGATGAGATCACTGATTATATCACAATTTTATATGATGGAGAATAATCCCAAGTTTCCTTCATCATTGCAGAAAATTACACTGCGGCTAATTATCATTTGGCAAAGTATTGGGCAGGTGGGGCACACTCTACCCATTGGCATCTCAAAACTGGACAGGAGTCCTCCAACTGGCGAGGGATTCCTGTGATAAGTCAGATTCTCACCTGAACGGTGGTAAGCTTCAGTTCCGCACATGCAAAGGCTCGAAGAAAATGCCAGCCCATGGAACGGAAGTGGCAATTGGATGGTAAGTTCAGCCCATGATTTTCATGGGCTACCCAAAAATCAGGGACAGAAATCATGCCCCTTATTAGTTTTGCATGAATGATATTTGAGACTTAGCAGCACAAGTCCTAATGTTGTCCAGGTCTTGTTTGCAAGTGCAGACTGTTTCAGATCCATGGAGTGACAAGTAGGACTAAACACCGCTGAACACACCAATCCTGTTAACTCCAAAATTTGTCTAAAACTTGCCTTTTGCCTCAAGTAGGCTTATTCTTGAGACAGCAAAGCAACAACTCTCCCAATTCCTTCCACACCCCACTGGCACAGCTGTCACCATTTATAGGTGAACCAATTTTAACACAGTAATTGGCTTAACAATGTAATTGCTATACAATGTATAGAATTTCTGACACATTGACAAAACCAGTTTAATTTACAACATTGACATGGAAATGGATGACAACTCATTTCTATCATGACGTACTGCACTTAATGTCAACCTGAGTTGATAAAGTGCAATGTGTTTAAATGTGTTTCAAATATGATAAACTCCTTGTTACTCCCTTTTCTACTGAGAAAATAATGCTCCCTCTGCAATTTCTGTTTGCGAGAAAGTGTCACAAATAGGGCAGTTGTATAGCAATGGGGCTGGATTCTCTTTTAGAACCACAGATTTCCTACAGTGGAGAAGGAGGCCATTCAGCCTATCGAGTCTGCACCGACCCTCCAAAAGAGTACCTTATCTAGGCCCACTCCCCTGCTCTATTCCTGTAACCCCACTTAGCTTGCACATCTTTGGACACTAAGGGGCAATTTAGCATGGCCAATCCACCTAACCTGCACATCTTTTGACTGTGGGAGGAAACCGGAGCACCCGGAGGAAACCCACGCATATACAGGGAGAAAGTGAAAACTCCACACAGTCACCCAAGGTTGGAATTGAACCCAGGTCCCTGGCGCTATGAGGCAGCAGTGCTAAATATTGTGCCACTTTGCCACCGTGCCACCCACAGATCTGGAGACTAAGTGCTCCCATCAGCGGAGCCTCGTGACTGGTCTCCGCTGGCACTAGGAGAGGTGCCCAGGTCTGAGTCTCTCTCCATTTCCATGGTGATTTATGCATGGTGGAAAGCTTGCGGGATTCTGTCTGAATCCCGGTATCAGGTCGCCATTTTGAGAGGGTGGCCTGATACTGAGGTCTGACGAAGTAGATGAGAACGTGGGGGTGGATGCCTCTTTCAGCCCAGGCATACCAAGTGTAGGCGATGGGTGTGAGCGAGCACTCAGGCAGGAGTCAGACTATGGCATAGATTAAGGAGCACCGACACTTGCTGCCCACATATTCTTGGCCGCAGCAGGGGGCCATGGTCACCGGATGCCACACCCTGTACCCCAGACACCTGCATGTAACATTACCTGGACTGGGCACTGGTCCCCTCCCCACTGCACACACCCACCCTCTGGTCGCCAAAATGTCCCCAGTGCTGGGGCCCAACTGCTGGGTGTTGGGATCTCTGCTGCCACATCCGTTGTGTTGCCTCCCGCAGTGTTCAGGCACAGTGTCGAGGCACATGGGCTGATTGGAATGCTAGGCAATAACTCCCACATGCTACATGTCACACACACCTAACCACAAGAATCCACTTGCCAATTCCCAATTAGCAATAGCCTCCAGCCACGCAGCCAGAGGTCTCCGTCATCAGTGGGAGTTTGGGGTGATTGGTGGGCAGACAGACAGGGGCTGGCGTTTGCCTCTGGAATGGGAACACATGATCCAGAGGGTGGCATGGCAGACCAGCGGATGCTGAGAAACCCCCCCCCCCCTGCCCCGCCCCCCCAGGGCATGTGCGGGCAACCCCCATCGCTCTGCACGCCCCCCACCACCAATGGCAGGCGGTACACCCCGACTGAGACCAGCACCGCCCGCCCCGGCCCCCCCTACACTCCCCCCCTCCCATCCCCTCCCCCTCCCCCTCAGAGCACCAGGGCAGCAACTCCAAGTGTCCCCGGACTCATTGCCCTGGAGCGAGGCTGGCTATTCACCTCTTCAGGTCCCCACAGCAGCTATTCAGGCAGTTTCACATTTTTAAAAAGGAGTACCAATCAGAGCCTGCATGACCTCTTGTTGGGGAGGTCGTTAGTTAGATCACAAGTGGCTGTTAATTGTATGGAGATTAAAAGTGGTGATTATTGGATTCTCGCCACGTTACGGTGGGTTCCTGATTTCGCCAACGGGCGTGGGCCGGTTAGATTGTAAACCGATCGGCCCTGGCGCGGTTCTCCTTTTCGGCCTCTCCCTTGTTGTGCTCTTGCTTAAGCACAACGCGGCCATTAAATCGTGCCCTATGTATCCACTTTCTCAATTCTAAAGTTTAATATATGAAATACAAATGTGTGTTAACCCTCGCGAGGATCATGAGGAACCACTCCTTGATCTCCCTGTGGTGCTCGTGGAGTACAAGTTCCCATGGTAACGGGCTGAGGCCTGTCAAGCTGGGACTCATTGTCTAGCCTTTTAAATACCGTCCCAGACCGGGACTGGGAGCTCCTGTTAGTTCCGGGCTGGGAGACTCGTGTTGTGTGCCCCCAGGTGAGGCTTTACATTTGGTTTGAAATAAATTTGGTTTAACCTATATCTTCATATCTTCCGGATTACTACAATATGAATTCTACCTATTTATTCACCGTTCAAAGGTTCTCTTCACTCAGACTACACAATGTTGGATTACCAACCACATCCAATGCAATGGCATTGAGTGGTCTAGAGCTCTGCAGGTAATTTGCAATAATTGCATTGGTCTGAAAAGAAAGAAAACAGTGAGCATTCACTTGATTAAATTTTGCTTCAAACACTGTATCATTTTAGTGTGTTTTCTAATTACTCATTTATTTTTGAACCACTTTATAAAATATGCGAGGGCCTAACTATTGAAATAGAAGACTTGCCTCCGAGGATGATATTGTGGGGAGTAATCAGCATCAATCAGAAAAAATAGGTTCCTTTGCCCTCAAGGAAAATATTTGAAGTATCTGACGGAGAATGTGTTTACAGAAATTTTGGAAGCACAAGAGTTCCATTTTATTCAGGCTTGTGTCATTGTCCAACACATTGTCACACTTTGACATGATCACATGCTCTTTAAGAGAATCTCACAGCCTGCTGCTAATCCGTACCAAGTTAATATTTTGGCTATTCCGCAATACAATTGCAAGGGTACCCACTTTTGTTATGTTCTAAGTAGTGACTAGTGTAATACCACAAGGATCAGTGCTGGGCCTCAGCTATTTAAAATTAATATTGCACAAAAGATGTGTAGGTCAAGCGGGGTTACGGGGAGTGTGATGGTTCAACTCGATGGCCAAAATGGACCCCTTCTGCACTGGTGGTTCTATTCTAAAGAGAACAGTGAGGAGGGGTCATAGAGGCTGCAAAGGGACAAAGGCAGGTCAAAAGGGTGAGCAATAAGGTGGCAGATAGAGTATCATGTGGGACATGGTCAGTTATTCAATTGGATAGCAAGAAGAGGAAAACAAAATATTTCTTCAACAAAGTAAATCTTTTTGATGTTGATGATTGGAGACACTTGGGTGCACTTGCACAAGGAATGTAAAAAGTTAGCATGCTTGTACAGCAAGCAATAAGCAAGTGACATGTTGATCTTTATTGCAAGAAGTGTGAGGACAAAGGATGTCTTGTTCTAATTGTACAAGACATTGCAGAGACCATGCCTGGAGCACTGTGTGCATTTTTGGTTTCTCGATTCAATGCCTGGGCACGGGGGGGGTAGTGCTGCGTGGGGAGGGTGTTGAGTGGATGGTTCCATTTTCTTGGAAGAGGGAGGTGGGGAGTTCTGTGCTGGGGGTAGAGTTTTGTGACAGTGGGGAGGGGAGTTCCATGTTGGTAGGGGGAGAGGGGCGGGAGTCCCGTGATGGTGGTGAAGGGAGTTCCATGGTGGTGAGGAGGGAGATGCCATGATAGTAGGATGTAGGGTGTTCCATGATGGTTGGGGGGGAGAGTTCTGTGGTAGGGCGGTGGGAAATTCCTTGTTGGGGGTGGGGGGTTTCATGGTGAGGGGGAAGGTTTCTGTGATTGGGGGGGGGGGGGGTAGTTCTGTGATGAGGTGGGGAGTTCCGTGATGGGGTGGGGGTTCCGTGAAGGGGGTGGGGCGTTCCATGACAAGGAGGGTGGGAGTTCTCTGGTGAGGGGGAGAGTTCCGTGGTGAGGGGTGGGAGTTCCGTGGTGAGGGGTGGGGAGATTTAAGATGGGGGTGGAGAGTTCCGTGATGGGGTTCCGTGATGCAGGTGGGGGGGGTTCTGTGATGTAGGTGGGGAGTTCTGTGTTGTGGGTGGGGAGTTCTGTTGTGGGAGGGTGCGGGGAGTTCCATGGTGGGTCGGGTATGTGGAGCCAGGGTGTTTTTATTTTTATTCTTATACATCGATGTGCCATTTCTTTTAAAAGCCTAAGTTGATGGCGGGGGGGGCTTAATGAAAGCCCACCCATTCCCAGCATTACATTTTAAAGTCCGCCCCTTGCATTTTTTTGATCAGTTTAAATATGTGGTGGGAAAACCCACCAATGCCACTGGCGTGCTAGCCTCTGCTTTTCCCGCCAAATTAATAGCGGAATTCCATCCAATGGATGGGGTAAAAAGGATGTACTGTAAAGGCTGGCTGTGCTTTGAGTGGATAAGTCACCTGGTTCTGATGGCTTGCATTCCATGTCGCTCAAGGAGGTGGGGGGGAGGGGTGGTGGTGGAGATAATCATCCAATTTTCCCTTGATACAGGAACAGTGCCAAAGGTTTGGCGAGTGGCACATGTAATGCTTCAGTTCAAAAAGGTGCATAAGAACTTTCTTAGTAACTACAGACCGGTCAGTTCAACATCAGTGATGGGTAGAAACAATAATCTAGCAAGGACTTGAAGAGGTTCAAGTTAATTAAGGAGAGCCAGCACAAATTTGTAAAAGTCAGATCATGTTTAACTAATCTAATTGACTTTTCTGATGGTGGATCAGAGAATGTTGATGAAGGGAGTGTAGTGAATGTTGTCTATATGGAGTTAAGGAAGCGTTAGACAAAAGGCGCGATTTAATTGTCGCTTTGCACTTAAGCAAGAGCTCGATGAGGCCATTAATTCACGGCAAAGGCCAAAATGAGAACCGCGCTGGGTGCCTATCAGTATGCGATCTAACTAACCCACTCCCATTGGTGAAATCAGGATCCTGCCGTACCTTGGCGAGAATCCAATAATCACCACTTAAGGCTTATTTCCATACAATTAACGAGAACGGCCCCCTATTTAACGCCCCCCCCCAGTGATCTGACCGCCTCCACAACAAGTGGTCACACTGGCGCTGATTAGCACACCTTTTTAAAAACATGAAGCTGGCAGAAGGGCTGCTGTGGGCATTCGAGGAGGGGAACAGCCATCTTTGCTCCCAGGCAATGAGCCCAGGAGCTCTGAGATTGCTGCCCTGGTGCTCGGAGAGGGGGGGGGGGGGTGTCCCGGTCTGAGGCAAAGCCAGCCCCTGCCTGTCTGCCCCACCAACCACCCATAACCTCATTGACCCCAAATGCCTCTGGTCTCTGGTCGCACGGCTGAAGGCTATTGATAATTAGGAACTGGCAATCGTAGTTAAGTGAGCACTTCACACATCCCAAGTGGATTCCCATGGGTAGGCGTGCCATGTAGCAACTGACAGTTATTACCCAGCATCCCAGTCTGACCAATGGTGCAGACAGGCAGGGGCTGGGTTTGCCCTCAGAACGGGAACACCCCCCCCTCTCTCTGAAACCGTGACGCTTGGATACTGTGCCTGAACATTGTGGGAGGCAACACCATGGATGCAGCAGCCGAGATCTGAACACCCAGGGGCTGGGTCCCAGCACCGGGGACATTTCGGCGACCAGAGGACAGGTGTGTGCAGTGGGGAGCGGACCAGCGCCCAGTCCAGGTAATGTTGTGTGCGGTGTCTGGGATGCAGGCTATGGGGTCTGGTGACCAGGGGCCGGGGGTGTGTGAGCAGGGCGTGTCAATGGCAGAGGGCGGGTGGGTGGGGGTGGGGGTGGGGGGGGGGGGGGGGGGGGGGTGGGGGGGGGGGGGGGGACCAGGAATAGAGAGTCCTGGGCTGGAAGACATTGCTGCTTGTCAGTTCCACACCCTCCTCTAATCCTCACGTAGATTACAGGCGATGCATAATATCATGGACCCCGTTGCAGCTTCCCTCAGGGTGCAGCTGGCTGTTCAGGCAGCCAGACACCAGAGATGGCGGTGGCAGCAGCGTCGACAGAGGCCTGAGGCCCATGTTCAGGGCCCTGCCCCAGACACAGAGGACCCGGCCACCCATCAGGCCAGGGAGGGAAACAGAGGGGAGGCCGGCAACGGCCCAGGGTGTACAGGTGTCGCTGGTCTTTCAAACAGATGACGGACTGCATGTGCCATATGAGGCTCCGTCTCAACAAGGAGATGGTGTGGCACCTGTGCCATGTCCTCGCAGACATGGCATCACGTGGAAGAGAAATGTACCTGCTCTCGGTGGCCGTCAATGTCATCACAGCCCTGAGCATTTACACCTCAGGATCATTCCAGGGCTCGAGCAGGGGCTTATGCAGCATCTCACAAGCTACAGCCCACAAGTGTATCCGTGAGGTCACAAATGCTCTGTTCACCCGGGCAGAGAGCTATATAAACTTTGACATAGACCAGGCCCAACAGGATACCTGGGCAACAGGATTCTCGACCACCGCTGGGATACCCCAGGTCCCGAGGATAGTGGATGGTGTGCATGTCACCTTGTGCTCACCGGGCCGTCTGGGAGTGCCCGACATCAACAGGAAGGGCCTCCACTTCCTGAACGTCCAGTTCGTGTGAAGATCATGCACGTGTGTGCACACTTCTCAAGGAGTGTGCCTGACAGCACCATGCTGGAGCAATTAGACATCCCCGGCCTCTTCGAAGACCACCCAGGATGGCCTTTTGGCTCTTGGGTCATAAGGGATACCCACTGAGAACTTGGCTAATGACACCAGTACAGAGGCTGGTGACCAATACAGAAACCCGATACATGAGGCCCATAGATACATAGATACATAGAAGATAAGAGAAGGAGGAGACCTTTTGGTCCTTCGAGCCTGCCATTTATCACGATCATGGCTGATCATCCAACTCAATAGCTTAATCCTGCTTTCTCCCTATAGCCTTTGATCCCATTCTCACCAAGTGCTATATCTAGCCACCTCTTGAATATATTCAATGTTTTAGCATCACCAATTTCCTGTGGTAATGAATCCACAGGCTCACCACTCTTTGGGTGAAGAAATGTCTCCTCATCTCTGTCTGAAATGGTTTACCCTGAATCCTCAGGCTGTGACCCGTGGTTCTGGACACACCCACCATTGGGAACATCTTCCCTGCATCTACCCTGTCTAGTCCTGTTAGAATTTTATAAGTCTCTATGTGATCCCCCCTCATTCTTCTGAACTACAGCAAGAACAATCCTAACCTAGTCAATCTCTCCTCATATGACAGTCCCGCCATCCCTGGAATCAGTCTGGTAAACCTCTACTGCACTCCCTCAAGAGCAAGAACAACCTTCCTCAGAAAAGGAGATCAAAACTGCACACAATATTCTAGGTGTGGCCTCACCAAGGCCCTGTATAATTGCAGCAACACATCCCTGCTTCTGCACTCGAAACCTCTCGCAATGAAGGCCAACATATCATTAGCATGCTTACCTTCAGCGACTGGTGCACAAGGACACCCAGGTCCCGCTGCACACTCCCCTCTCAAAATTTACAACCATTCAGGTAGTAATCTGCCTTCCTGTTTTTGCTTCCAAAGTGAATAATCTCACACTTATCCAAATTATACTGCATCTCCCACTGATTTGCCCACTCGCCCAACCTGTCCAGATCATGCTGTAGGATCTCTACATCCTCGTCACAGATCACCCTCTCACCCAAGTTGGTATCATCTGCAAACTTGAGATGTTACATTTTATTCCTTCATCCAAATCATTAATATATATTGTGAATAGCTGGGGTTCCAGCACCGATCCCTGTGGTACCCCACTAGTTACTGCCTGCCAATTTGAAAAGAACCCATTAATTCCTACTCTTTGTTTCCTCGCTGCCAGCCAGTTTTCTATCCACCTCAATACACTTCCCCCAATCTCATGCGCTTTAATTTTGCACAATAATCTCTTATGCGGGACTTTGTCAAAGGCCTTCTGAAAGTCCAAGTATACCACATAGACTGGCTCCCCCTTGTCAACTGTATTGGTTACATCTTCAAAGAATTCTAACAGATTTGTCAAGCATGATTTCCCCTTCATAAATCCATGCTGACTCTGACTGATCCTGCCACTGCTTTCTAAATATTCTGCTATAAAGTCCTTGATAATAGATTCAAGAATTTCCCACATTACCAATGTTAGGCTTACTGACCTATAATTCCTTGTTTTCTCTCTACCTCCCTTTTTGAACATTGGAGTGACATTAGCTACCCTCCAATCTGCAGAGCCTGTTCCAGAGTCTACAGAATCCCGGAAGATGACCACCAATGCATCCACTATCTCCATTTCTCAACTAATATTGATCTTCCTCAGTTCTTCCCTCTCACTAAACCTTTCATTCTCCAACAAACCTTTCATTCTGGTATCTGATTTGTCCTCTTTTGTGAAGACAGAACCAAAGTACGTATTCAAATGCTCAGTCGTTTCTTTATCCCTATTATGCAGTCCCCTGTTTCTGTCTGAAGGGGGCCTACATTTGTCTTTACCAACCTCATTTTCTTCACATATCTATAGAAACTCTTAATGTCAGTCTTTATGTTCCCTGCAAGCTTCTTTCGTACTGTATTTTCCCCATTCTTAATCAAATCCCTTGGTCCTTCTTTGCTGAATTCTAAACTGCTCCCAATCCTCAGACCTATTATTTTTCTTGGCCAATCAGTATTCTTCTTCCTTGGATCCCCCATGCAGTTCCCCCTTGCGTTCCTCGAATGTTTGCCTTTGCCTATCCACTGTCATCACTTTAAGTAACTCTCCCCAATCTACCAATCTATCAAGGCCAACTCACACCTCATATCTTCACAGTTTCCTTTATTAAGATTCAGCACCCTAGTCTGCGAATCAACTTCTTCACTCTCCATCTTGATAAAAAATCCAACATGTTATGGTCGCTCATCCCCAAGGAGTCTCGAACAACCAGATTGGCAATGATTCTCTCCTCATTACACAGTACCCAATCTAAGATGGCCTGCTCTCTAGTTGGTTCCTCCACATATTGGTCAAGAAAACCATCCTGTACACACTCCAGGAATTCCTCCTCCATGGCATTGTGGCTAATTTGATTTGCCCAATCGATTGTTAGATGTTTTAGTTGCTGTGATATGAAGAGTCTAAAGTTCTGTTCCTTTTTCACAAACACACATTTATTTCATTCCAACAGCCTTTGCACAAAACCCTAACTATACATTACCTGTCAGAGGCCACCTGAAGCCCCTTTACATATCAGTCTCAATTAATGGATACTTAACATAAATGAGACAACTAATTGCAATGTCTCTTAACCCATTACTTAACAGTCTCCCCTTCCTTGGAGAACAAAAAAAATTAGGTGAAAACAAAATTTCAAGAAACTCAAAAGCCCACACATGATTTCCACCCCCCCTTTTTTTTTGTTTGGACGAGAAAGAAAAAAAAACAGTCACAGAAACAAGCGCCCTTCATTAACAATATCCAAAAGTTTCTGTGAACTCGCCCCTCTTTTCGTAAAACAGTCTGGCAGCTGATAGCTCCTGTGGACCCATTTAATTTTTGTTATTTCCCCTCTGTCCAACACCTGCTTCAAACTTGCGATGTCTATCTGTAACCTCTTTTCATTGACACTTTTTGTAGAGTGCACATTTTCCCACAGGGATTTATTGTCAATGTGGCAGTCAATAGGTATATTACCCAAATCCCCTAATCCCAAAATTTCTGTCAATATCATACTTATATAAAAGGCCATATCCACCGCCTCTACAAGGCTTAATGTCTCAGCAGCCAAAGTGCTTTTTACCACTCTCCTTATTTTCTTTGTTTCCCACACAAGCGGGCATTTACCATTGTTCCCTAAAAGGAAAATAATAAAACCTCCTGCGCTTGAAACCCCATCACATAAATTTGCGTAGGACACATCACTATAAACTATGAGTTTCAAGTGCCTAAGGTCACCTAAAACCGGGAACTTCAAAACACACTCCTGTATTTTTAGTTTGGCTTTATTTGCTCTTATTATGTCTTCCACTTTGGGATCATTCATTTTTGTACTCAACTCTAAGACATCAAAGCTCACGTCCGGTCTAGTCTGTCTACCTAACCAGTTCAGTTGCCTAATTAAACTTCGCATTTGCTCTTTTTCTATCTTTGAAACCATTGCATCTTTTTGTGAAACTCGGCCACAACTAATTGCTATTGGGCTGATGCTTTACAAATAAGATTGCTGACGTAAAATTGCCCCTAACTTAGTCTGTCCAATTTCCAGTCCAATATATTTAAATGCACCGGAAGCCTGACTTCCAACCCTGAATTCTTTCCTCAAACCAGAGATTACAATAGCTTCAAAATCACTAGTCCCACCCCACAAAAAATCATCGACATGCATCATAAAAATGCCAGAAAGATTTGCTTTATAGTGCCAGTAAAACATTAAAGGATCTGCTTTCAACTGGCAACAGCCTAACTTTAACAAAACTGACCTTACCGAAAAATACCAAACTCTAGATGCATCATTTAATCCATATACACATTTGTTCAACTTCCAGAGTACCCCTTCTGTGTTAGCTGCTTCTTTAGGAGGACGGAGAAAAATGTCTCTCTGGAGCTGATGCCCCTGCAAAAAGGCAGCATTTATATCTATAGATTTACATTCCCATGCCTTTGTGGCTAATACAGCCAAGGAGATCTTTAAAATAACCTTTCCTGCTGTAGGTGAATCTACCTTAAATCCTGATCTTCTAAGTTTTCTTCAAATCCCCTTGCCAGAAGCCTGGCCTTTGCCTTATAAGTTCCATCCGGAAGAACCTTTTCCGTGCAAATCCATCTGTGGGGTAGAGCTCTTTGTCCCCTATCCGGTACTTCTGTGTATACCCCAAATTCACTCCAACTATGCAATTCTTGCTGTTTAGCTTCTTTGATAACTTTTACATCTAATTTATTTGAAGCCACCAAAATTTCATGTGCATGTGGGCTTCTACTCCTATTAGTATTTGTAGTCTTACTCACGTTCTGAGATCTTGATAAACTACATCCCCTCTCCCGCCTGGTATCTCGTTCTGTACTGCTACTGCTTGATCTTACCCTTCTGCTGTGGGATGTCCTTTCAATAGTTCCCGACCTTTTCCTGCGGACCTGTTCACTATCCGATGTACTATCTGAACTGGCACTGCGTTTCTGTGCCCTCCATTTTTGAACTTTGTTTTCCCAATCCATTTGCTTGACTCCTTCCCCTGAATGCTATGCATTCAACCAATGTTTATACTTTCCAGTGGCCTTCCCTGCTCTACTAATAACAGTTGCATCCTTCCATTGACTAGATCCTTCAGGCAAGTCTGTCACTTTTGTACCAACTTTTGGCAGTTGCCCGTTCGGAAAAATGGCCTGTTTTAATTCACCAGAAGTGTTGTGTTCCTCCACAGAAACCCTGTCTATATCAGCTAGTTGGTCCTCATAGTTCTGTAACACATGCGTGCCAGATGACTCTGGTTTCTCGTTACGTCTGTCTGCTCTGGCTAAATTTGAAAATTTGTAATCTGCACCCATTATCCTTGATGAATGTACCTAACAGTTTGATTACCATGTTGCAAAATAATTGTTTTGCCATCTATGCCTATGATCTTCCTTGGGCCTTTCCATTCATTAGAATTGTCCCTCTTTTAGTATGCCATGCCTCCTTGCTGAAAAACAGCATCTGATGGCCGTACGTTATGTCTTAAAGCTCTGCGAATTCTTTCAGAGACTTCTGCTTCCAAAAAAGCTTTTCTTCTGCTATGTAATGCATTTAAATGTACTTAACATAAATGAGACAACTAATTGCAATGTCACTTAACCCATTACATAACATCGATGTGAAGATTAAAATCACCCATGATCACCGATATTCCCACATTACGTACATCTCTAATTTCATGTTTAATGCCATACCCAACATCACCAGTGCAGTTTAGGGGTCTATATATGACACCCACAAATGTTTTTTGCCCCTTAGTATTTCTCAACTCTACCCATACAGACGCCACATTTTCAGAGCTAATATCCTTTCTCACTATTGTGTTAATTTCTTCTTTAACCAGCAGTGTCACATCACCACTGTGGTGTTGGGTGCTCTGAGGTACAGACGAACCAACACGGTTGCGATTGGTACAACGCAGTTTTATTCCAACAAGTTATTTACACATCTGACTTGGTACTCAGCACGTGGTGACGTGTGAGTGTCTTGTTAATGAGGTCCTGGCCTTGTCCTGTCTCCAGATGGACTGACCAGGAGGTGTCGTGTTTCTTGTCTTACACTGTGTCTGCTCTTGTCTGTGATTGGCTGTCGTGTTATGTGTGCTAATTGGTCTGTTGGTCTGTCTATCATGATGTGTGTGTTGTGATGTGTGTTTGAATATCATGACATCCCCCCTTTTTTACAAGACTATGTGCCTACGTGGTTATAAATATAAATGTGTCCTGAGTGCAGCTAAAGGTGTGTGTGCATGATATTTACAGCATGTACATGTGGCGTAACTATATACAAGGGGCGCTGTCAGGTGTGACATGCTAATGAGGTTGTACCATAACAAAAGAAGAAGAACGTTGAAATTTGGACCGATCAAACGAGGCCTGGAACGATAAAACAGTGACATGTTACAATACAGTAGTTGCTAAAATTTGACATGTGAACAGTCTCATAAGTCCAGTCTAGTAGGTGGGCGACAAATTCGGGTTGACCGCCTCAAGGGTGGGTCGAGAACTACTGGCTGAGGTGCGAGCCTAGCCACGGGCGGCGACAGAAGGGGCATGGTATATGGCAGCTCCACGAAGTCACTATCAGGAACCAGTGGAGGACACGGTGTCTGTGTGTGGTTCCGTTGCAAGTGTGGAAGTAGGCGAAGGGCTCGGCGATTGCGCCTATGCACGGATCCATCCGGCATGCGTACCAGGAACGAGCGGGGAGCCACGCGTCGGAGAACTTCGGCAGGTGCTGACCAGCCACCGTCTGGTAGGTGAATGCGGACGTTGTCTCCAGGGGCCAGGGAGGGAAGATCAGTTGCCCTTGTGTCGTACGATCTCTTCTGGCGATCGCGCTGCAGTTGCATCCTATGCAGTACCGGAGCATGGTCTATTGTTGGTGCCAGGATGGAAGGCACAGTGGTTCTGAGGGGGCGACCCATCAGCAGCTGTGCTGGCGAGACACCCGTGGCTAGTGGGGCCAAGCGATAGGCCAGCAGGGCGTGGTAGAAGTCCGATCCGGCAGCAGCAGCCTTGCAGAGGAGCCGCTTGGCAATGTGAACGCCCTTCTCCGCCTTTCCATTGGACTGGGGATGCAGAGGGCTGGACGTCACGTGTGTGAAGCCATACGAGGCCGCAAAGGACGACCATTCATGGCTGGCAAAACAGGGCCCATTGTCCGACATGACAGTCATCGGAATGCCGTGGCGAGCAAAGGTGTCTTTGCAGGCCCTGATGACAGCAGACGACATCAGATCGTGCAGGCGTATGACTTCTGGGTAATTGGAGAAGTAGTCCACTATGATAACATAGTCCATGCCAAGCGCATGAAATAGGTCGACACCCACCTTCGCCCAGGGGGACGTCACCAGCTCATGGGGCAGAAGCGTCTCAGGAGGTTGCGCCGGCTGAAACCTTTGGCAGGTTGTACAGTTGAGCACCATGTTGGCAATATCGTCACTGATGCCCGGCCAGTATACCGCCTCTCGGGCCCTCCGTCTGCACTTCTCGACCCCCAAGTGGCCTTTGTGTATTTGATCGAGAACCAACTGGCGCATACTGTGCGGAATCACAATCCGGTCCAGCTTCAGAAGGATCCCATCAATGACGGCTAAGTCGTCTCGTACATTGTAGAACTGCGGGCACTGCCCTTTGAGCCATCCTCCCGTCATGAGGCGCATCACTCGCTGTAAAAGGGGGTTGGCCACTGTCTCTTGGCGGATGTGGGCCAGACTTGAGTCGTCAGCCGGCAGATTTGCCGCTGTCAAAGCCACCTGTGCCTCGACCTGACATACGAACCCCTCCGCATCTGGCTCATTGCTCTGGATAGGGCATCTGCCACAATGAGGTCCTTCCCTGGAGTGTAGACCAGTTGGAAGTCGTACTTCCTGAGTTTAAGTAGGATACGCTGGAGGCGAGGGGTCATCTCGTTCAGGTCCTTGTTTATTATGCTGACCAGGGGGCGGTGGTCAGTTTCAACCGTGAACCGTGGAAGACCATAGACGTAATCGTGGAACTTGTCTAAACCGGTTAGCAAGCCCAGGCATTCTTTTTCGATTTGCGCGTAGCGCTGCTCTGTGGGGGTCATGGCCCGCGAGGCATAGGCAACTGGGGCCCATGACGACGTGTAATCCCTCTGCAGGAGCACTGCTCCAATGCCGGATTGGCTGGCATCAGTTGAGATTTTGGTGGGACGAGACGTGTCAAAGAACGCCAACACTGGTGCCGTGGTGAGTTTGCGTTTGAGCTCCTCCCATTCCAGCTGGTGTGTGTGTTGCCACTGGAACTCTGTAGATTTTTTGACGAGGTGGCGCAGAGTCGTTGTGTGGGAGGCAAGGTTGGGAATGAATTTCCCAAGGAAGTTGACCATGCCAAGGAAGCGTAGGACAGCCTTCTTGTCGGCCGGCTGCGGCATGGCTGTGATGGCGCTCACCTTGTCTGCATCCGGACGGTCTCCTGACCGGGAGATATGGTCCCCCAGGAACTTCAATTCGGTCTGGCCAAAGGCGCACTTGGCTCGGTTGAGGCGCAGGCCGTTTTCTCGTATGCGGGCAAAAATGTGTTGGAGACGATGTATGTGCTCCTGCGGTGTGGTGGACCAGATGATGACATCGTCCACATATACGCACACCCCTTCGATGCCTTCCATCATCTGCTCCATGATTCTGTGGAAGACCTCGGATGCCGAGATGATGCCAAATGGCATCCGGTTGTAGCAGAATCTGCCGAAAGGGGTGTTGAAGGTACATAGCTTTCGGCTGGACGGGTCCAGTTGGATCTGCCAAAATCCTTTAGAAGCATCCAGTTTCCTGAATATCTTCACTTGGGCCATTTCACTGGTGATCTCCTCCCATTTGGGTATGGGATAATGTTCCCGCATAATGTTACTATTGAGGTCTTTGGGGTCTATACAGATGCGGAGCTCGTCAGAGGGCTTCTTTACACAGACCATGGAGCTGACCCATGACGTGGGCTCCGTGACCCTGGCTAGGACCCCTTGGTCCTGGAGATCCTGCAGCTGCAGCTTGAGGCGGTCTTTAAGTGGCGCAGGAACCCTGCGAGGTGCGTGAACGACCGGGATGGCGTCCGGTTTGAGGCGAATTCGGTAGGTGTATGGCAGTGTTCCCATGCCTTCGAATTCCTCCTGGTTGTGGGCGAGGAGCGATTGGAGCTGTGCGTTGAACTCTGCATCTGGGAAGTCAGACGTGCCGTCTGGAGAGAGAGAGAGAATTTGTTGCACAAGGTGGAGAGCCTTACATGCCTGTGCGCCCAGCAGGGAGTCCTTTGATGAGCCAACTATCTCGAACGAGGGTGTGGCCGTGTGTGTTTTGTGTGTCACCTGGAGCTGGCAGGATCCCATGGCCGGGATAACGTTCCCGTTGTAGTCGACCATCTTGCACCGGGATGGCTGGATTGGTGGTCTGACCTTCATGGCATAGAATGCTGACCATGCTATGAGGTTGGCGGAGGCGCCAGTGTCCAGGCGGAAAGTGATCGGCGATCGGTTGACCGTCAGGGTGGCATTCCATTCATCGGCCGGATTGATGGTGTTGACCCGGTTCACATCAATGACCGCAACCCGGAAGGCGTCTTGGTCATCTGTGTCGTCGGTTTGGATGTCGTGGTGTGGAGGCTGGATGGTCCGCACGTGTCTGCGAGGTTGTCGGAGATGTGGAAGATCCACAGGTTGAGCCGCTCGACAGTAGGCAGCGTAGTGGCGCATCTTGCCACAGCGTAGGCATTGTCGGGTTTTTGCAGGACATTGCCCTTTTAAATGTGCAGCTCCACAGTTGCCGCACGTCATGACGTCATGGCGTTCGTTACGCCACTGCGCATGCGCAGTTCGGTCTTGCGTCGGGCGCGCCTGCGCAGCACGTCCCTCAGTGTTGCCGTAGGTTTTGGTGCGCACAAACTCGGGAGGCCTCAAAAAGCAAGCGAAACGGCCGCCCTCGTCCGGGCCGCGGGCCGGGAGAAACTCGATTGCCTGGATGCGTTCGGCCTCGTGGGCGGCCTGGCTTGCCAATTCAATCGCTTGGGACCCCCTCCGTGCCGATTCGGTCGCCTGAAATTGGGCATAGCGGCTGGTCGCATTTTCATGCAGGACACAGGCTTCAACTGCAGATGCTAAGGTCAGGCCTTTAATTTTTAGAAGCTGCTGGCGTAGGCCACTGAAGGCAACGCCAAAAACGATCTGGTCCCGGATCATGGACTCTGAGGTGGTGCCGTAACCGCAGGACTGCGCGAGTATGCGGAGGTGCGTCAGGAGGGACTGAAAGAGCTCATCCTTACCTTGTAGGCGTTGCTGAAAGATATACCTCTCAAAGCTTTCATTGACCTCAACGTTGAAGTGCTGATCGAGCTTGAGGAGGACCGTGTCATATTTAGATTTGTTCTCGCCTTCCGCGAACACCAAGGAGTTGTATACATCGATGGCGTGCTGACCTACGGTAGTGAGGAGCATGGCAATCTTTGTTTCGTCTGAGGCGCCCTGTTTTTCGTTGGCTCGCATGAACAGTTCGAATCGCTGCTTGAAGAGCTTCCAATTGGTGCCCAGGTTCCCAGCGACTTGCAACGGCTGTGGTTTGTTGTGGGTGTCCATGACTCAGGATGGCAGATTTGCCAGTAAGTATCGATTCACCCTACTCCTGGTACCATGTGGTGTTGGGTGCTCTGAGGTACAGACGAACCAACACGGTTGCGATTGGTACAACGCAGTTTTATTCCAACTAGTTATTTACACATCAGACTTGGTACTCAGCACGTGGTGAGTGTGTGAGTGTCTTGTTAATGAGGTCCTGGCCTTGTCCTGTCTCCAGATGGACTGACCAGGAGGTGTTGGGTTTCTTGTCTTATACTGTGTCTGCTCTTGTCTGTGATTGGTGTTGCTCTTTTTAACCTTAGTCTATTTGCTCTGTTTAGGTCACCTTTGCTCATGAGTCGCCAGGTATCTTTATGATACCGCCACGTGGTTCAAGTTCAGGTTATGATTAATAACACAGCACACTGCTTAGTAAGGATTAAAACAACGATCATTTATTATATACAACAAGCAATATTAATACCCTAATACTACTTTCTATATAATAAACCTATCACTACTGGCCAATACTTAACTTAGGAAGAGCCCACCAGGTCAGGGAAACGAATGGCTTGTCCAAACAAATCTGGCCCGCGGGATTTAAAAGGCTGCTACAGGTCGGTGGCTAGGTGTCTCTACCGGATAGCGATCGTTGGATTCAAACTTACTATACACGGTGGCTGGTCTTGCGAAGGTCTCGAGCAGGCAAAGATGAGAGAGAGAGAGATCTGAACTTGGACCTTTACTTTTATAGGGCCCAGGGGCTTCCCGCCTCCCGGGGCGGCCCTTGACCCTGAGTCCCAAGTGATTCTGTCCCCAGTCTCTGGGGTTGATGTGTCCAATGGTGAGGCGATTCCTTGATCGGGGGGTGGTCGCTCACCTGTCTTTGTTTCGGCCACTGCAGGCGTTGAGAGGTCTGGCCCGGTATTCAATTGCTAATATGTTGCAATTGTTCCCGGGGATAGCCGATTTAACTGCGGATGTCTGAGTTGATTAGGTGTGAACAGTCCTGAATGAAACTGTGGATACCTGGGTTGATGGGCTGTTGATAGCCCTGAGTATCGATCTGGGCTACGTTCCCAGAGCTGAAGCTGCAAACCTGTCTGCAGCTGCCTGCTTGTGTCTTTTTGGCTGCTTTTCCCAGCAGTCTTTCGGGTTAGCCATTTTAAACTGGGTTTTGGCCAGATTAATCGAAACGCAGCTATTTTACATGGCTACATTCCCGCCTTGTGATCCTAACGCGAAGCGTGAAGGATCACATAAATTTTGTCCTCTTCGTTTCCTGACTGGGGGGGGGGGGCACCTCCCCCATGGCCACTACTCTGACCCTAGCTATGCACAAAAATTTACCTAAACAATTCTTGAGGGCGCTATGTCAGGCAGGGGCATGTATCTATAAAAAAAATAAACTGGGAATCTCTAATTTTACCTAAACACTCTATACTCCTAAACATTGCATTATCCTATCTTCCTAAAACATACAACAACAATCACAACATTTAATATACTCTTTCCTGGCTTGGCAGTCAAGCTCAAGATCATACATTTTTTTTTATGAAACGTTCCGTATATCTCTTTATTTACAGGAATAATGCACGTGAATACTCTTTATTCTTTATAGGTCGCGGGGGTCTGGGGTCTGGTCATAGCCGAATATCGGGGATCGGATCCGATATACCGGGGTTCGAGCGCGGTACGCTCTCCTTTTCCACTTGCGGAGGCGCATGGTCTGTACTGCACAACTGAGTATAGCCAATGCCAACAGTGCCTCAATGATGTATGATAGAGAGTACCAAGTTATGAGCTTGGCACACCAGGATAATGCAGCGTGGTTGGTGACTGGGCCCTCGGTACTACTGGGCAGTGAAGATTTAACGGCGCAACCAAAAGTCCATAATAAATATGTTGAGCACAAAGAAAGGAGTCCCCATGGCTGTCTTCTTTCTTTTCTTTTTCCTGTTTGCTGGTTTTCTCCGGACTTGGAGCTTCTGGAGTTCTGTAAGACAAGCGTAGTGTGTGTAAATACTTTGGTTTAATATCTGGTGTGTTAGTGTGTCTGTCCTTCTTGGAGCCAATTAAACCCTGATAATTGGTCACAGTATGTGACTCTCCCCCCATTTTATTTTCAAAACAAATGTTTGGATACAGCACACTTCCCAATGGTGGACCAGTACTAACTTTATCATCCAAATGTTCCAGGATGTAAATAGCATGTGGCAGCAACCCAAAGGTTGCCTAAATAAAATAAAACGGTTTTTGAAAGTAAAGTTCGAATGAGGTGCGTTTGGGCCGCGACGGGTACGATTTGGGTGGAGTCCCCGGGTAGGACGGCTACCAATACCGTATCTTCCCTACCTGAGCGTTTTTGACCAACGGGGGGGTCCCCAGGCAGGGCGGGTCTCACGCCATTTCTCCACTGCCTGAGCGACCAAAGAGCGGACAAAAATGTAGTCATCATGGTGGGGTTACTGTTCTGATTCTACCGTCCAATCAGAAGAGTAGCTACGATCGGGCGTCTGGTCTGGTGGGCCTCTGAGGCAAGTCCTCAGAGGTATCGGCCGAATGGGCGTGTGGCGGTGGTGTGTGTCTGAGGCAAGTCCTCAGAGGTATCGACAGAATGGGCGTGTGGCCGCGGTGGGTGCCAGCGGGAAAAATTAAAAGTTCAGGTGAATGGGTGTGGGGCGGTGAGAAAACTCTCCTGTAGGACGAACAACATTTAACAAACGGACAGACAACATAAAACATTTAACAAACAGACAGACAACGTAAAACATTCTGCAGGTTCCATCAGAAAGGACAACACTTTTCACCAAGTGTCTCCTTTAAATCATCATGTGGACACCTCAGTTCTCGGTCGCTACGGGCTCTGCCTTTTTCTTATCGAGAGTGCGTGTCGGTTGGGCACTCTGTGGTTTCTTAGGGCCTTTGCATTCCCTAGCAAAATGTCCCAATTGGCCGCAATTGTAGCACTCTTGCTGTTTGGCTCGGGGGCTGTTCTTTCCCTCGTTTACCCAGGCGGGGTTGTGAAGAGTGGTTCTTACTGCCTGCACATCTGCGGCAGCTTGGTTTTCCTCGGGTGTTCTAGTGGCTGATTTACCGTGAGCTGCTTGTTCCCAAACGCGGGACAACCTCTTGACCACCCACTTCTCATTATGAGCCTCCTCCGAGGGGTCATAATTGTTACAGGCATTCTGTCCTGCTTCCATGGCATGGGAGATAAGGGTGCGGGTCCACTTGGCCATATTGTTTCGGACAAATGGGCATGATCTACGTTGCCGAAAACGGCTTCAAAATGAATCCACAAGCGTCCTGCGAACACTGTGGGGTGTTCAGACTTTTTCTGTCTGCATTTATTCAGACCGTCTACGGGGTCGCCCCGGTTGTACTCGATCGCACCCAGGATCGCGGTATGCATTTCTGCAAGGCATTCTGTGGGTCGGGAAGGGCTGCTGCGACCGATGGGTCTAAGCTGAGGACCGTGAGCTTTACCTGCTCTTTCTCATCCAGGCCGTACATGGTCGCCTGGTGTTTGACGGTGGCAAAGAAATGGTGTGGGTCTGAAGCGGGGAGGAACGGTGTGATTTTGGCACACGCGTCCCGTAATTGGGTCACTGTGAGGGGGGTGGAATATAAGACTTCTGCCTCGTCTGCTGTGGCGGTGCGGTGGGTTGTTACAGGGTTCATGGGAGCCTGCATTATCTGTTGTGTGGGGGGGTGGGGGTGCTTTCCTCCTTTGGGGTTTTTTCTGCGCACATGCTCCCTGAACATATCTCTGCGTTGTCTCGTGCAATTCTTCCCAATCAGGGCCGTCTTCCTGTTCTAAACTTTCCCCAAAGGTTTCTTGAAATCCCTTTTGGACAGAAAGCAGTGCTTTCAAGTCTGCAATCTGCTTTCGGCACTCTGCATGGTCTAAAGTACTCTGCCTTTGTTCCGTTGTTGTGGCGTGGAGCGCTCTCAAGGCTGCCTTGAGATCACTGCACTGTTTCTGGAGCTTTTCTAACTGGTTTTCTGTTTCTTTCTTTATCAGGACTGCACGCTGCAGGTCCTGATAAGCCTTCTCATACTGTGACTGGAAACTACTCAAGTGCGCCAGACAAGATTGGTGACCCCGTTTGGCGTCAGCCACCTCTTCGTCTTTTGCTGCTAATTTCCCTTTCAATTCCTGGTTCTCTTTCTCAATTTCACATATATCGGTTTTACTTATCCGATGTATGCCTTCTATTTCCTTGCGGAGCGTCCTGAGGACCTCATCTGTGCCTCGCAATTGTGCCAGACAGGACACAATTGCCATCGGCTTGCGCGCTTTTGCTAAACTCTTTCTGTGAATCTCACTCAGGTTCTCCCACCAAGTATGCCCTATACTTCCAGGACCTGAGTCGTCGTTACTGCAGAAATCCTTCCACACGGGCCATCCTTTGCCCTGCAGAATTTTGCGGATTTCCACCTCCCAAACGGGACACAGTCCCGCTCCTACGCTGCTGACTGGTGCGACAGCAAAATTTTCGGGGTTCATGAGGCGCTGCATCGCTTGCATTGCCTGCATGGCTCTCTCTTATCTGCTCATTACGTTCAAATTTGGAACAGGGGGCTAAGGTGGTGTGGTAGATGCGGGTACGGCTTGCGCTAATTTCCAAAATACCAACTGGCGATAGTTTTGACGCAACAACAAAAAATCTATCAGTTTTGCCTTATAACCCTGTTAGTTACGCATGCATACACACACTTCCGAATTGTGAATTATTAACCAGAACCACTTGAACACTTGTGGGTTTTTTGTTTTGTTTCCGATTGGACTTCTAATTCAAAATGTTGGGGTACGGTCATTTATTATATACAACAAGCAATATTAATACCCTAATACTACTTTCTATATAATAAACCTCTGAGGACTGGCCAATACTTAACTTAGGAAGAGCCCACCAGGTCAGGGAAACAAATGGCTTGTCCAATCAAACCTGGCCCGCGGGATTCAAAAGGCTGCTACAGATCAGTGGCTAGGTGTCTCTACCGGATAGCAATCGTTGGATGCAAACTTACACTTGCCGGTGGCTGGTCTTGCGAAGGTCTCGAGCAGGCGAAGAGAGAGAGAGAGATCTGAACTTGGACCTTTACTTTTATAGGGCCCAGGGGCTTCCCGCCTCCCGGGGCGGCCCTTGACCCTGAGTCCCAAGTGATTGGATTCTGTCCCCAGTCTCTGGGGTCGATGTGTCCAATGGTGAGGCGATTCCTCGATCGGGGGGTGGTCGCTCACCTGTCTTTGTTTCGGCCACTGCAGGCGCCGACAGGTCTGGCCCGGTATTCAATTGCTAATATGTTGCAATTGTTCCCGGGGATAGCCGATTTAGCTGTGGATGTCTGAGTAGATTAGGTGTAAACAGTCCTGAATGAAACTGCGGATACCTGGGTTGATGGGCTGTTGATAGCCCTGAGTATCGGTCTGGGCTACGTTCCCAGAGCTGAAGCTGCAAACCTGTCTGCAGCTGCCTGCTTGTGTCTTTTTGGCTGCTTTTCCCAGCAGTCTTTCGGGTTAACCATTTTAAACTGGGTTTTGGCCAGATTAATCGGAACGCAGCCATTTTACGTGGCTACATTGGCTGTCGTGTTATGTGTGCTAATTGGTCTGTTGGTCTGTCTATCATGATGTGTGTGTTGTGATGTGTGTTTGAATATCATGACAACCACCTTTTCTTTTATGCCTGTCCTTCCTGAATACTGAGAACCCTGGGACATTCAGTTCCCATCCCTGGTCACCCTGCAGCCCTGTCTCCGTAATCCCAATTATATCATACCCATTTATATCTATCTGCGCGATTAGTTCATCCAATTTATTGCAAATGCTCTGTGCATTAAGGCGCAGAGTCTTTAACCTTGTCTTTTTCACATTGTTTGTCTTGCTCCCAATATTTTTCTCTTTTGCCCTGTTTGAATTTTGCCCTTGGTTTCTCCATCTATCACTTTTCTTATTTCCTTTTCTACCTTCTGGTTTTGTCCTTGTTCCCTCTTTCTCTGACTCCTTGCATAGGGTCCCATCCCCCTGGCATATTAGTTCAAACCCTTCCCAGGCTGCCATTGAGCGGTGCTCAAAATGCGGTTCCGATGGATGTCTCGACCGCTCCGGTAGTGCCCTCTAGTACACTCCCCGGATAGTTGCCCATTTGTGGTGGTCTGCCCTCCACAACCTGGCAGAGCAGAGGGGCAATGTGCTGAAGGTGGAGGAGGAGAAACATGCTACAAACCAAGTTAATGCTTCAGCAGACGAAAGTATGAAAAGTTGAAGTCACGGCACGATTCTATATTTAGTATAATCTTCATCTAAGATTTTCTGATATTTGTGTAACAGAGACATGTGAAAGTCTTGGTCCAATGAACTTTTCAATATATTCAAGAACACTGAGGAATCAAATTCCACAAAATAAATTGCTCTGATGATAGTTTTGAATTACAATGCTTTTAGCTGTACCGAGTTCTAATCACAGGATTTGTTCAGCAACTGAAAATTAAATATAAGAACTGCCAGGAGTCAGGACCCATTCTGGCTGCTCAGGAAACCTTTATCTAGCAGGTTTTTAACACAACAGGCAGTGTGTGCAGCAGTTGTCCATTTGGCCACACATTGATAACAGCTTAGGGAAGCTGGGAATCACAGTTGCAAGCTAAAAATGCATTGCTTTTGGTTGGGATTCTCTGGGCGAAATTCCCTGTTTCCCGATGCCGATTTCGTAACCGGTGATCAGGCAGAGAATTCCTTTTTACGAGGGAATTGGGGGCGGCACCTGTTTTTGCATGTTCCACGCCTTCCAAAATGGCATAATCACGGCACCCGCCGCACATCTTGGGCGGCCTCCTCCGATGCTCCCCCACCATGATGGGCCGAGTTTACGACAGCGCGGGGGATGTGTGGTCCCAGCCATGCGGGAACCCGGCGTGGCAGCTGCAGACTGTATCCAGCGCCGCCACAGTCGGGCGGGAGCCATGCTGCTGGCCACGGAGTCTTTGGCAAGGGCCGGGGGGACTGCTGGGGGATGTCCGGGTGGTGGCGAGGAGGTGTCCAGGGGGGCATTATTTGGCAGGTCGGTTCTGCGTACGGCTGGCGCCATGTTGTATGGCACGACCGCTGCAGGTCATCACCGTGCACATGCGCGGCCACGGACCCGGTAATTCTGCGGCCGTTTTAGTTCGTGGAGGTCAGACGTTTTACATAGAGGCCAGACATTTTACGTGGAGGTCAGACGTTTTATGTGGCGCAGCTGCTAACCCCTCACCGATCCTCTGACCGGTGAGGCGGTGCTGCCGATTTTTCCAACATAAAATGCCACGGATCCTCCGGACATTGCCTCAAAATCTGGCTCCATGTTTGAGAGATTGTGGGCTGGATTCTCCATCGGCGTGATCCTCCGTTGCACCGGCAATGCACTCACGCCCGCGGATTTCCTGATGGATTGGGGGTGCCCACAATGGGAAACCCCATTGGCGGGCTGGTGGACTGGAGGATCCCGCTGCCGGTGGGGATGCGCCACACCAGAAACGGGTGTGGTGAAATGGAGAATCCCACCCTGTGTTCTCCGCCAGAGCTGAATCACACTTGATTTACGCTCATTCTGGGAGCACAAATCATGAAGCAATTCCCAATCCTCACCCATTCAAATATATGCATGGCGGGGATTGCGAGTGATTCCCTAAGGAATCACACTATCGGGCTGCCATTTTGAGTTGGCAGCTGGGTCAATGCCCCCGCAATGCAATACAGCACAGTGGATAGTACAGTTGCTTCACAGCTCCAGTGTATCAGATTCCCAGGTTCAATTCCTAGCTTGGTCACTGTCTGTGTGGGGTCTGCACATTCTCCCCGTGTCTGCATGGGTTTCTTCCGGGTGCTCCGGTTTCCTCCCACAGTCCAAAGATGTGCAGGTCAGCTGGATTGGCCATGCTAAATTGCCCTTAGTGTCCAAAAAAAGGTTAGATGGGGTTACTGAGGTACAGGGATAGGGTGGAGGCGTGGGCTTAGGGGGAGTGATCTTTCCATGGGCCGGTGCAGACTTGATGAGCCGAATGTCCTCTTTCTGCACTATAAATTCTATGTCTATGTCAGCTGCAATACATTGCATTATCCAGTGATTGACAGTTTTATTACTTCAGAGACAGCTGCTTGGACAATTGTTGATTTATCTTTCCCTTCACACTTGAATGCATTTCCTTTTCCCTGCTTTGATGCTAACCACAATATTTATACACGCTTGCTATGATTGACAGCCTACACCACATCATAAGCAGCTAAGATCCGTTTTTCGGCCAAAGCCTGATTCTCTGCCGAATCCGGAAACCCACTACTGGTGGTGGGCAGCGACAAATCTACACCTTTATATTTGCGACTGACAGGATTAATCAAGCTCATGTACAATTTAGCTGCTTTTAATTGAAAATATAAATATAACTTTTTTATGACCCAATATAAATAAATAAATCCATCATATAATAATCACATGAAGCAGCTTAAAGATGGGAAACCAAATGATGTAAACATCCAATATTATCAACACTGGGTACTGCTTAACACAGAGCATATACAAGTAATCTGACTGCTTAAATCTAACATGAACCGTTGCATCATCACTACGATTCCACTGAGATGAGCAGAATTAGCATAGACATTCACGTTTTTACTGTTGACTGCTTCTCAGGCCTTTACATATTCGACCGTTGGGGAGGCACAACATTTTTTTAAAATACATTTAGAGTACCCAATTCATTTTTTCCAATTAAGGGGCAATTTAGCGTGGCCAATCCACCTACCCTGCACATCTTTGGGTTTTGGGGGCGAAACCCACGCAAACACAGGGAGAACGTGCACGGACAGTGACCAGAGCCGGGACCGAACCTGCATTAGTGACCTCGACGCTGTGAGGTAGCAGAGTTAACCACTATGCCACCGTGCTGCCCTCGGGGAGGCACAAAATTTAACAAAACTGCAATTTTGTAAGTTTTATATATACATACAAAAATCCTTAACATTTCAAAATTCAATCTTTACAAGATAACTTTACAGATCACTTACTGGGGAGAAACTTTATACAATAAATTAAATTGCCTATTTACATGATGCAACTTCCCATCAAAATTGGACAAAGTTGTGTACACAAAATAGCCAATTATCACTTGACCACGGCCAGGATTTTGCAGCCTGGTCGGATTTCACAGCCCCACCACGGCATGCAGCTCGCCATTTAAATTGCAATTTACTTTGACGGGACTGTAATATCCCACCGCACTGGGAGGGAGAGAGAGGGAGTGTGGGGGGGGGGGGGGGGGGGGGGGTGTAAAATTCTGCCCGGGTATTGGGTGGGCAGTGCACATTCCACCCAATGGTTTGCCGCCCTAAAGCTGGCGTAGGACCCAAATATGTTGATTTTAAATAAGGCTCTCCCCTGAAACTGGTGAGAATTATCTCGACAGAGAAAAGTCAATCTATTAATCAGGAGTGGGAACAGGATAATAAGTTCAGCCGCTCTCATTGCTCTGTTCTTGCCCAAGAGCAGGGACAGAAATCGTGTCCCTCATGTCTGTAGGCCCAATCCTCTTTGGCTTTTAGCTCCCATGAAATTGGTTTTGGTCAACCAACGGCTGCATCAATACCAGTCTCATTATAAAAACAGTTCAAGTTATGTACAGTGCCTATGAAAGAGAGTTGGAATTTTACTCTCATCTTTATTTGACAATGAGACAGAAATGAAAATTAAGAAAGAATGTGGTACAAGATTAGGTAAGCAACAAAATCAGAATTATTCTGCCTGCTATTTGATATCAATGTTCTAATGACAATCCAAAGTTGTCTCTGAATATTATACTTGATCAGCACAATGTCTAGATAGCTGGCTTAGAGTTAGACCAAAGTGTTTGGTCTAAGTAGGTTTCACTCCATGTGCTGAACTTGTTAAATCTTCTTTAAGATCCATTATTTGATACTCGACACTGGAATCTCTGATTCTCTCCACTTAATATGGCAGAAGGCACAGATGGGCTGATTGCAAAGTTATTGCAATGTGATTCCCATCACAGCGATGCAGATGGAAAGCAGGAGACTGTAGCTGTTGATTGGAGCTGAACCAGTCTCAGAAACTAAAATAAAGAAACACATTGTCAACAGTTTTCCTCTACAACATTCTTCGACCACCTTTCTTGAGTTGAAGAAGCGTTTCAACCTTTCAAACTGTGATTTTTTTGTTACAGCTTTATTTTGCTACATGCGCCTAAGTAAGCACAATTACATAGTGTTAGCTGGTCCTGTAAATCTGTCCATGCGATTATTTATGAGTGGAAGAGACTGTGACTGTGTAGATTGTTAGTTTTGAGCCTCCATATAAGTACATACATTAGCATCCTCAAGGACAGCACAACTTTCAAGTGAAATAATTCCACTTTGTGATGGTGTCCAACAATCCTAGATACTACCCAATCTTCTTATCGGTGTGGAGAATAACACATGTAAAAATCCACTTACATTCCTTAAAGAAAAAGTTCCCAAGTCCAGCTGGTGCTATTCCTCCTTGAAGTCCAATCCCCAGACTCATAACCTCCTTGACTGTGTGTGAGTTAACCCAATGCTGCACTATTTCATGGTTTCTATTCAGTCCAAGAGAATTCAGGTTTATTCCAAGTAGATCTCGTATGTTCTGAGCCGTGAGTTGCTGAAAAATAAATTGGTTATATTGTAACAACAGGATTATGCTCATTCTTTGTTCCATGTAGTTCTGTCATAATATGCAGCAAAGGAACGCACCATTTAAGAAATAACAAATATCGAAAAACATACAAAACAACACCAAGACAGGCCGCTCAACACAAATGTGTTGTCATTTACAGCTCCTGCAAGTAACTAATCTTGATCATGTATTTACCAGCCCTGTTCCAGATCCCTTCACCCCATCTCCTTCATCTACCTATTCAATTTGATCCGGATCCGGTGTTCACATGGTCTCTGCTTCAACCTGTTCAGTGTTTTATATCTGTCAATAACACTATTCAGATGGATTTAACTCCAATCTTAGTCTGACTCCCTCCAATCAATCAGAACTGTGTAGATCTAACTGAGTGGTTCTAGAAATTGTCTCTTTAAATAGAAATATTGAGAGTGAAATGGCCTCTTAAGCTTTAACATAATTGGGCAATAGTGAATCGGTGGTCTTGTTGACCCTGCACCATTTCACTGAAAATCTAACATGATATCATTTGCTTAATAGCAGGAAAGCAGTCTGAGTTTATCTAGTCCCACTTTAAACCTGCTTGAAATATGCTGCATTCTCCGTTTTGGAGACTAAGTCCACACGCCGGTGTGAAAACAGTGGTTATTTATGCTAGCAAAACCTGCATAAAATTGCCACTGATTCCCCGTTTTGCTGGACACTAGCAGGGCGGCAGCGTAGAGCTCACAGTGCTAGCTGCCGATACGGACCCAGCACTTCCAGTTCAGAGGCCGTGCATGCGCACGGTGGCGGCCTGCAGCAGCCACGCCGTGCTCCATGGCGGATTCAGCCCGCGGACCTGGATCGCCAAAGTAGTGCCCCCCCCATCGGCCGCTCGCGCGCCCCTGACCACCCGCCCACAGTGCCCCCAGCCCAGAATGTAGCCCCTGCCTGCCCGCCAATCGTCCCTCGCCTGACTGTGGTGGCCCCAGATTGAGACGCAGCCACCACGCTGAGTTCACGAACGGCCTGAGCACACGTAACCCAGACCGTTGAGAACTTGGCCGGTCGGAGCATCGTTGGGCGGGCCTCAGGCAATGTCCTGAGGCGGTGGATAATTTTCAGGGGGCGAAGAATTCAAAAACCGGCGTCACTCCCAATTGTGCCGCCAAAACGGATTCTCTGCCCCGTCGCCGAACACGATTTTGGCGTCGGGGAGCGGAGAATCCAGCCCATGAACGTCTCTTTTCTACACAGCTGAGGAAATAATGTTGCCCTAACAGTCTCTGTCTAGTTAAGCTATCATAAATATAATAGTTGTGTGGTAATGTTGTGGTCTGTGGTGATTGATATGGAGTGGATTGAATTAATGACTGTTTTTGGGCACTGCATTTAATATCTGTTTTGTGCGTAATGCAATAAAACACTGAATGATGTTGCAATCCTCCATTGATACTTACTTCTACTTCCACTGGGTTGAGTCTGCTGAATGTCTGGAAGTCCATACTGATGTTACCAGCAGCTAAACTTCGTAAATCAGATGCTCGTGCACCACCTTTTAGAGAACAGAAAGAACCGTCAGATTAACCTGTGCATATATATATTTATCTGCATAACTACACATAATATAGAGTTAAAATGAAGATTTAATTTATTTGGTATTCGTAATAAGCTTTCCAAGGTAAATATTGCAATGAATTGAAAGTGAAGGTCTGGAATAATTCTTCAGGGACTGGTTTAGCACAGGGCTAAATCGCTGGCTTTGAGAGCAGACCAAGGCAGGCCAGCAGCACGGTTCAATTCCCGTACCAGCCTCCCTGAACAGGCGCCAGAATGTGGCAACTAGGGGCTTTACACAGTAACTTCATTTGAAGCCTACTTGTGACAATAAGCGATTTTCATTTCATTTTTATTTCCAAATAATCCTTAATCAATTTGTAAGATTACTTACCAACATACGGCCTGGTGAGGTTATAATAAGCATTGGGATCACCAGCTCGATCCTGGAATGCTACTTTTGCGATCCCAAAAATGATGTCTTTCTTTGCCTGAGTGCATGTGGAAATATCAAGTGGCTTGGCTTTCCTGCAACAGAATGGTGACGATGTTATATTGTATATTTTTGGACTTAGAAATTTAGTGTTCATTGACAGGGTCAACATTTCACTTTCCGATAAACAGAATACTGCAACTGCTGAAAAGCTCAGATCAATACACCAAATGCTGGGGCTGCTCAGCGGGCCTGGCAGCATCGAGAGAGAGAGAAACAGGGATAATGTTTCGAGTCATGGCCTTGCACAACTTTAATTTGAAGCTGTTTGTCTCTCCACAGCTGATGCTAGATCTGCTGAGCATTGTGAAGCCTTGCTTCATCTAAATGGAAAACAAAGCCACAGTTTTCCGTGCCAGCATGTCATCGTGCTGTCAAGTAATATTCTGGTTGGCCCATTGTGCGTGAGAATTGGAAGCACAGCTACTGTCAATAAAAAAGACAATTTAACCCTTTGGGCTGGATTCGCCGGTCCGTCAGCCGTGTGTTCCTCGGCCGCGCGCCATTCGCTGCCAGCGTGATTTATCTTCCTGCCGCTTTCCAATGGGATTTCCCATTGTAACCACCCCACGCTGCCGGGAAACGTGCTGGCGGGGTGCACTGCCAGGGGGAAAGGAGAATCGAAAGGACCGGACAATCCGGCTTTTATATTTAAGCAGCAACCTCGATCCAGGGCGGATGAACTGTCACGACAAAATACCGCGCCCATTGGGGCTGTTTAGCACAGGGCTAAATCGCTGGCTTTGAAAGCAGACCAAGGTGGGCCAGCAGCACGGTTCAATTCCCGTACCAGCCTCCCCGAACAGGCGCCGGAATGTGGCGACTAGGGGCTTTTCACAGTAACTTAATTTGAAGCCTACTCGTGACAATAAGCGATTTTCATTTCATTTCATTGTTTTTAAACGTCAGCAGCTCTCTGAGACAGCTCAGCAGCGGATATCCCTCTGAGGCGAATTGCCAAACCACATCCTCCCTTTACTCAGCGTCCACCCTTTCCCGCTCTCCCCCAGCTGCACTGAGGCTCTCACTGCACGTGTTCCATGTTAGCTGCCTGTTAATAGGCCAGCTCGAGCAAAATCATGGGGTAGTGAATTCTCCACCTCCCCAGCCGAATGCTTCTCGGCGGCGAGCCATCACTGGCAGCTGGATTCTTCATTCCAGTGGCTTGCCAATTTTCCATTGCAGCCATCCCACGCCACTGGGAAACCCGTGGGCGGGGGTGCGCTGCCAGTGGAACGGAGAATCCCACCAATCCAGAGGGCCAATCGCAGCCTGGAAAGATGTTTAATGCCCACTTCCAGGCTCACTGAATACGCGTGTCCGACAGGTGAAAAATGCAGTCCAGGGCAATCTTCTAGACTTCTATAGGTTTGCTGAGTCGCTAGAATGTTATACATTTGAATAAAACAATAGGTTGGCAGAGTAGCTTCACATAATCTGACACTCACTTTAGTTCACTGGGAAGAATGGTTCGCAGGGTCTCTTCACTCAGACTACACAATGCTGGACCACCGATCACATCCAACACGCCAGCATTTAGTGACCCAGAGCCCCTCAGGTAATTTTCAATAATTACTTTGGTCTGAAATGGAAGAAAACAGTGAAGGCTCACTTCATTAACTTTTGCTCCGCACACAGTATGAACTGAGAAGGTTTCTCTAATGACCTATTCAAATTTTTTGTGCTACTTTATAAAATATGTGAAGGCACTGTTGAGAAAGGAGAAATGAGAACATGATACACTGAACTTGCTGGAAACCTGGAATCGAAATAGAAATGAATAAAGAGTGGAAGCAAGTTCCTTTAGATATTGACTGGCCTGCTCTGTATTTCCATCAAAATACGTTTTATCAGAATCTGGTTTTTGATGCATTTGATTCCCTAATTAAAATCTTTCAGCATCTCAGCACTGGTGCCCCCTATTTTGGATGATTTCAGTGACTGGCACCCAGGGATGGAATGGTGGGGAACAGGAATTGAGCATCGGAGAATTTCCCGCTCAAAGAACATTTTTAAACTATCTGATGGAGAATATTTGGAAGCAAAAGAGTTCCATCTACTCCTAGCTCTTGTCATCATTCATCGCAGCCCAAACCGCTTAGTGAATGGGTGTAAGCTCTTTATGAGAGTCATAGCACGCGATTCTACCACCGAGTTGCGCCCGTTGCATGAATCGCGGGAGAGGCCCGAACCGGACTTCGCACCAGGCATGAAACCTTGCGCAAGTCACCTGACCCGCAGCGACCAATGTGATCCAGATAATGATTTCTAAATGAGCCATTAGCCTCATTTAACTATACGTGGCCATCTTGATGCCACACTCACCTAGTGCCGAGAGTCACCGGCTATACCGGCAAAACCTCAACTGGACACCAATTAGTATGGCCTCCACAAGCGGAGACCAGTCGTGGTGGCCACTCAGGGGTTTCAGAGGTCATTGGAGCCCCCTTGGTTGTCGAGGACAGGATAGGACAGCACCCTGGCACCTGGGTGCCTAGTTGGCACTGTCAGGGTGTCAGGGGCATTGCCAAGGGCCTGGGCCTGAGGGGGGCCAAACCATGAAAGGGGACATGAAGGGGCCATGAAGGGTGGGGGAGGGAAGGGGGTGGTATGAAGGGTCCTCATAAAGGTTGGGGCGGTGAAGGGGAAGGTCCTGAGAGGGAGGTGTCAGAAAGTCGAGGTGGGGCGCCTGAAAAGGGAGGAGACCTCAGCGATCCAAGAGCCTCACTTGGATCGGCGGGGGAGGTTAATGCTTGTGTCAGTGGAGGATGGAATTGCCTGTGGGTGGGAGGGTATGGGAGACCTTCAAGGATCGGGGCACCCTTTCAAAAGAGCAGCCCGATCTCTGAGGAGCCGGTCTCGCCAACAGGTTAAGCTCCCTACTGCTGAAAATATTTCTAAGTGTGGGTTAAACTGATGAGGAGCTCCCCAAGACCCAACAAAATGACAAAATGTAGGTGAATACCGGTCTGGATCTCACCCTAAAAACTTACAGCAAACTCCCCGCCAAACCCACCCAAAATGGCACTTAGAAATGTTTTGGTTGGATCATTCCCATAGAGTCAGAAGCTTGCTGCTAATCCGTACCGTGTTAACATTTGCACTATTACTTAAAGCAAGTGCAAGGGTATCCAGCCTTGTTATGTTCCATGTGCTGATCTCCTCAGGGCCATACACAGTAATAATGAATCCCAACTGTTGTATCTGATCTTCCGGCAGTCCACTTGTGTAGATCTGTTCCAAAATATCAAAAATAAGAGTTAGATTAAAGTGCGCACCCAAATGACATCTTCAACAATTTGCTGTAACTGGTTCTGTTGTATGGTTGTGTAAGGGGATTTCTCTTTCTCTTGTCTCATATACAAGGGTGGAACTTCCCAAGACTTCACACTACCAAGTGGAGCTTTGTGGAAGTTCGGTCATTTTCTCCATTACCTCTATTCAAACCTTTCATTGCTTCTTTCTGATGCTCTCTGGAATACATCTCAAGGTAGAGACTCTGGCAGGTTAAAATTAAAAATTGTCCAGTTACCTTACATTGAAAGGGAAATAAACAGCAGCTTAGGTGTGTAACTGAATAAGCAATTGCAGCACGAAAGCTGCAATCTAATGTTGTTTAAGATGCACTAGGGCTTTCAAGACAGCTTTGTTTGGTACCCATTGATTATTAGCTCCACAAAGTGAGCTGCCAACAATGAATGGGATGGCTCCTGATGGTCAGTTCCTTTGGGCCCCGGAAACACTTGGCTGGAAAAACTTATCTTCAAATCTCGTAGGCTTACCTCTCCCAGCTTCCTTTTCAGAATAAGAAGCTGATTTTTGCTAAAAGCTATATGTCCCAGTTCAGTGAGGTTCGCCGCAAGCACACTATTGTTCAAACAGGCATCTAACTGGTCAGCAGGATAAAACGCAGCCAATAATGGGTCATTAGTCCTGTCATTTGTAATGAAGTTGTTGGTACAAGCTGTAAAAATAAAACACATTTTTTTGTGAGAATGGTGCAGACTCTAATTTTCTAAAGAGTGTTAGAAGGAACCGGATGTGACACCACAAAATGCATCTGAATCGTTAGCACATTGCAGGAAATTGAACCTTCTGATCCCATACAAGATGCTGGTCCGTGCTCTATCCAGAACAGAAGGAGAAACCAGAATGCGAAAAGGCCATTCTGTTCACCCCCCCCCCCCCCCCCCCCCCCCCGCCCCCCACCCCCTCCATTGTCCATAATTATCTTGTTATGGACAGACAATTTCAAATGTATCTTTGAATGCAGAGCTCAATAATGCTGATCACATCACTTACTTGGAGTGAATGAAGAAAAGGGAATATGAGTACGAAGGGAACCTGGAGGAAAAAAGTAGTATCTCTCTATCTATAATGTATTATTGGGACATTGGCCTGGAATTTCCAGTGGGTTCCTCCTGTTTCCTTGCTATACATTCAACAGAAATCCATGGAAATTAGTATCAGACAGTTTTTATTGAGTTAAATGTTTTACAGGGGACCCTTTGGATAATTGAACACAAGATAAAATGCAAGAAGAATGACTATAGACACTAGTCAGGACTGTGATGGGATACTCTCTACTTGCCTGGATGAGTGCAGCTCAAACAACACGCAAGAAGTTCGACACCATCCAGGTCAAATCAACCTGCTTGATTGGCACCCCTTCACAAATATTCACTCCCTCATCCACCGACAAACAGTGGCAGTTGTTTGCATCATCTACAAGATGCACTGCAGGAACTCACCAAGGCTTCTCAGGCGGCACATTCCAAACCCATGACTATGCCATCCTGACATGGGAATATATCGCCAGGGTGAAAATTCTGTGGGTGGACCTATGCCACAAGGACTGCGGTGGTTCAAGAATGGCAATATGGGATAAGCAATAAATGCTGGCCTAGCCAACAGGCCCACAAACCATAAATGGTGAAACGGCAGGCGGCTGGCTTTTTCTCCGTGTTCGTAGGAGGTGCCCCGTGTCTGGCGGAGTTGGTGTATGCCTTCCTGGTGGATAGCAGGTTAAAGTCCATTTAGAGATTTTTTTCCCTCTGCACGAGAGGCTCTACACTCGGGGCTTTGGAGTATCATCTGTCGACCTCCAGAATAGAGTCAATCAGTTGTTGCCTGGCCACCCTCTCTTCTCTGTCCCTGTGCACCTTATAGGCAATCATTTCTCCTCTAATCTCATCCTTCAGCGCCTCCCAGAACATGGAGAGACCTCCCTGTTCCGGCTCTTAGTAGTAGACTTGTCTATGGCCTGTGATGCTTTCAGACAGAAGACCTTATCGGCCAGCAGGGCCGTGTCCAACCTCAGTGGAGAGGCGTTGGGCACGACCCGCCTCCAACCTCACGTCCATGTAGTGTGGAGCGTGGTTGGAGATAACAATCACGGAGTATTCAGCTCTTACTATCCCTGGAAGCACCGATTTCTCCACAACAAAGAAGTTGATGTGGGTTTAGATCAGTGTACTTGTGAAAAAAATGAGAACTCCTTCTCAGCTGGATGCATGAACCTCATGGGTCCCAGCCCCGATCTGCTCCATAAATGTCCACAGTTCTCTAGCCTTGCCTGCCGTTTTCCCCATTTTGGGGGTCCTGTACACATTTTAAGTCTCCCCACCCCCATGATTAGTTTCTGGGTGTCTATGTTGGGGATTTCTGCCATGGTTTTTCTTTACAAATTCTATGTCATTCCAGTTGGGTGCATATACGTTAACCAGAACCACCGGTGCCCGTCCTGGGCACCGCTGACCATGATGTACCGTTCCCCTTGGTCCGTATCCGTCTTTGTCGCAGTAAACACCGCCCTCTAACTGAGCAGTATGGCTACCCCTCCAGCTCTTGTCCCGTAGCAGGAATGGTAAGTCTGTCCCACCGAGCCCTTCCTTACCCGTAGTGGGTCCTTCTCCCTCAGGTGTGCCTCTTGGAGGAAGACTATGTCAGCTTTCATACTTTTCAGGTGGGCAAAGACTCTGGATCTTTTCACTAGGCCGTTAAGTCCCCTGACGTTACACGTGACTATTCTGACCCTCCTGTGTGATCAGCCATATGTACCTTGTGGATGTGCCCCTGCACTCCAGGGTTTCCCTTTGTTCAGGGGCCATCCAATATGGCCACTGTCACCGTACTCACCGTAAGACCGGGCCCCTGTGCTGTGGCGTTTCACTATGTCCAGGGACCACCCAACATGGCCGCCAACTGTGTGTACGCCATGTGGATGAGCCCCTGCACTCTGGGGTTTCCCTTTGTTTATGGACCCTCCAAAGTGGCTGCTTGCGGTGCCATCTTCTTCCACATTTTCAAGAATGACCTGCTAAAGCCAATATATAGCCCACTCCCCTGCCATTTTGTTCCCCTTGTGGATTTGTTTCCCCCTCCTCTTGCTGCCCCCCATAGCCCCCCCATTCCCCCCTCCTGTTTACCCCTCTGTTGTCCCCGCCTTGCTGTTGTGCCCTCCTTTGCCAGGCACTCTCTCCCTGGTAGGAGATGCGCCGCAACCCCTCTCACTCATACCTCCTGGTGCTAGCTTTCCCTCTAGTGTGGTGGCTCCTCTCCTGGAGTCAATCTGACCCTCTCCTACACCCGCTATGTTGGGTTCTGCTCTGTCTCCTCCTCCCCCTCTCCTGCGCTCTGCTGCACTCGCCCCCTCCTTTCTTGGAACTGGTTTCCCTGTTCATAACGGGGCGATGCAGTCCCGCACAAATTGTTCATTGGTTTTTCTCTGCCTCCTCTGTGTCCTCCTTATCGCTGTCTCCCTTCTTGGCTGACTTGTCTGGTATTTTTGGATGAACTCGTCCGCATCTGCAGGGGCAGTGAAATAATGTTCCCTGCCCTGGTATGTTACCCAGAGCCAGGCTGGGTACAGCATCCCAAATTTGATATTGTTCCTGTACAGGGCTGAATTTGCCTTGTTAAATTCTGCCTGGCGCTTTGCCAGCTCTGCCCCAGTGTCCTGATAGACTCTGATTTTGTGTCCCTCCCAGCTGCAAGCCTTCGTTTGTCTGGCCCAATGAAGGATCCTTTCCCTGTCCTGGTACCTGTGCAGCTTGGCAATGACCGCTCTCGGCTGCTCCCCGTCTTAGGTTTCGGGCCCTGTCGACCTCTGGCAGCTTGGGGAAGCTGTCTCTCCCCATTAGGTTACCCACTAGGTATTGGGTCACGTAGTCGGTTGGATCCCTGCCCTCAATTCCTTCTGGAAGTCCCACTATTCCAATATTTTGTCGTCTCGACCAATTTTCTTGGTCCTGCACCTTTTCTTTGAGGTTCCCCTGGGTCGCCTCCAACCTCTTAATTTTGGCCTCCAGCGACACTTTGGTTGCTCTGGGCTGTTGAGGCTTTCTCCAGCTACTTTACCGTGCTCCCCGGGCCTCCAATCTCTTTCCCATACTGTTGAGGGTCATTTGCATGGTGGCCAGCACCTCCGCCACCTTGACTGCCGCCTTTATTTCAACCTTACTATCATCCTTCATCTCCTATAGTTCTCTGGTGAGGAAAGTCTTCCATCCATCACCTGGCAGTGCGGGGAGCTCATTTTTCGGGTCACTGGTCTCCCTCTCTCAGGAGTGGCTGGAGATACCTTGCTTCATGGGTCTGCTGATCCGTTTGCTCACCGCTCCCTTGCTGCCGTTTTTGGTGTCTCTGCGGCCTCTCAAACTGCTGCTTCCTGGCATCCTTGCTGTTTTTCGTATTGTTGAGGGTGAGTGAGGGTGAGGGTATGTTTTAATCCCAGTTTGTGGGCTCAATTCAGCTAAAAATGCCTATTATCCTTTCTTTAGGAGGAGAGCCACCTGATGTGTGACTCCTCAACACATCTCATCACCGGAAGTCAACATGGGCATCGATGAGGGTTTCAGCAGCTCTCAGAAGAACTGAGGCAGATGCAGAGTTAGGAAATGCATCAGAGATAGTTTGATTAATTCATACTATGCTTCATTGTTTCTTACTTACCAGTGGCACGTTTCACTCTTCTAAGCAACAGCTGGCTGGATTTTCGCCCCTTGTTCTCACCAAGAACCTGCAGGGTGGAATTTAATATTCTAACTGTCACAATTGTTCATGTGATACAGTTTAAATGAACAATTAATTCTTTAAAGATATAGCCTGTCATAAATACTTGTTGAATAAGTCATAGACAGGGTGTGAACATAAGATTAAAGACACCTTTGATGTTACCATATGGGCTATGCTGGTTTTATAAATACAACATGGTTATAAAAGTACCAAAACATAGATGTCAATGTCTTCATGTTCTCCCACTACCTCGCACTGCATTTAGCAAATTTCTCATTAGTTATTGTTAAGTAAATGTAATCAACCTGATTTTGAAATTTCTCTGAGCTCTCTGATCTGGCATGGAATTATGTTTTCAACAATTAGCAGTGACATGCCAGGAAGATGTCAAATTTCTCTTACCTGCTGAGCATTCACGGTGGTCAAAAAGAAACCTAAAAGGAAATAGCAGAATGATCTATTCAAGGTAAGTCCCACAAATTATTTGTTGATCAAAACATACACACTTCGTATCTTTACACTTAAGCATATGTCTGGTAGCTCATAAATTGGCTAATCACGGTTGTAAGGAATATTAAGGATCATGCCGTGAGATAACACACCAGATCGCAGCACTTCAATGAGGAAAGGTCATTGATTCAGAACACCTAGCCCTGTACATTGATGCTTGAATATTGAGCACCATCGAGGATGAAGGAGGGCACCGTCTGGACCATTGTCTTAAAAAAAACGAGCCTTTTTTGTAAAGCAATATTGCACAATGTTGTGCCATTGCAATACCCAGAGTGAATCACTTGAAACCACTACAAAGCCATGCAAATGCATCAGCAACCTCAAGAGCAAGAAATGGGAAAGTACAGCACAACTGTATATTTAGTACATTCCTCCTGTCAAATTTCAGTGATTTTATTTGCTAACAGACACAAGTCTTGCACCAGTCAACACTACAATATATTCAAAAACTCGGAGGCATTGAAGTCCACAAATTAAATTGCTCGGATAGTTTTAATTATGATGTTTTTATTTATGATGTGGAGATGCCGGCGTTGGACTGGGGTGAGCACAGTAAGAAGTCTTACAACACCAGGTTAAAGTCCAACAGGTGTGTTTCAAATCACTAGCTATGGGAGCACTGCTCCTTCCTCAGGTGAAATCTGGTGTTGTAAGACTTCTGACTGTTTTTATTTATGCCAGGGTACCGAGTCCTAAGCGCAGGGTTTGTACCATCTGAAAACCAGATACGAAATTGAGCCTGGCTACCCTTTTCTACCAGGTTTCCAACAGGGCGGTTGGTCTGTTTGGCAGCTGTGTATTTGGTCAGTAAGCGGCTGCTCAGGGAAGCTGGTACCACAAATGCAATCTAAAAAATGCCTGGCTTTTATTTTGCTGTTTTTTCCAATTCGTAACCTGTGTTTAGCAACCGACGGTTTCTGGAGTGGAAGAAGAGCATTGACTTACCAATGATGGTGACTGTTATGAGCTTCACTGAAAAGATGTAATTGGCTAATGCCGTATTCTTCATTATTACTGGTGCAATGTGACACTTCTCCAACCAAAAACAACTTTGACTTTCCTGTAAAGTGGGAACAAAGATGGTGAATATTCCCGAGATGAGTGAAAAGCAGTGTCCTCAGTATTGACAGACCAAGAAAACATATCACAGAAGCTGAATGCTTGCAGCATTTGCTGGTTTCTCTTGTGACTAGCTTGAGAAAAGGTGACAGTCCTGCACTCTCAGATCACTTGCAGCTTTCTTCGTCAAGCCTGCCATGTCCCAGTGAGTATTTTCTGCTTCATTGAATAATTTTTTTACACAAAGACTTGTTTCTAAGTTAACAAATATGATTAATTGCTTCTAACTTCCTTCCTCCCCCCACCCCTCAGTAGTTTTAACACTCACTTGGTCAGGCTAATTTGAAATGGAATCAACCAATTATTCATCTGACCTTTTATGAGGAAGGATTCAGGACTGTTTACAGTTCAACTTGAGGAGAAATGTAGAAACATAGAAACATAGAAGCAGGAGGAGGCCATTCAGCCCTTCGAGCCTGCTCTGCACTCATTATGATCATGGCTGATCATCAAATTCAATACCCTGATCCCGCCTTTTACAGTCAGTTTTTATGTTCCCTGCTAGTTTACTTACAAATTGTATTTTCCACTTCTTTATCTATCCCTTGGTCTGTCTTTGCTGAATTTTAAACTGTTCCCAATTCTCAGGTCTATTGCTTTTTCTTGATAATTGTTATGCCTCTTCTTTGAATCTAATACTATCTCTAATTTCCCATGTAAGCCATGGTTTGGCCACAGTTCCCTTTCTACTCTTGCGCCAGATAGGAATACACAACTTTTGGGAGTTCACCTATTCATTCCTTGAATGCCTGTCATTGCCTGTCCGCTGTCCTTCCTTTCAGTAATGTTTCCCAGTCCGTCATAGCCAACTTATGCCTCATACCATCATACTTACCTTTATTGGGGTTCAGGACCCTGGTCTCAGAATCAACTACCTTGCTATTCATCTTGATAAAGAACTCTACCATATTATGGTCACTCATCCCCAAATTTCTCTCACAACTAGATTGCCGACTAATCCTTTCTCATTGCACAATACCCAGTCCAAGACGGTCTGTTCCCTTGCTGGTTCCTCAATATTCTGGTCCAGAAAACCATCCGGCATACACTCCATAAATTCCTCCTCTATTGTACTGTGACTAATTTGAGTCACCCAATCTATATACAGACTAAAGTCACCCATAATCACAGATGTACCTTTATCACTCACATCACTGATTTCCTGTCTAATGCTATTCCCAACATCGCCACTTGGTGGTCTGTATACAACCCCAACAAATATTTTTTGCCCCTTGACATTTCTTAACTCGACCCAGACTGATTCCACATCGCCTGTCCTAATATCTTTCCTCAATATTGTATCAATATCTTCTTTAATCAACACTGCAACTCCACCACCTTTTCCTTCCTGTCTGTCCTTCCTAAATAAACCAAATAGCCCTCAATGTTTTGTTTCCATCCTTGGTCACCTTGGAGAGAACCTTCCAACGTGAGATACAATTGAAATGAAAACTACCTCAACTACATTGCAGGACAGTCAACATCTGTGAGGAGGTGATCTTAAAATAAAGTTTCCGATTGACCTCTTTACAGTGAAAGGTGGATAAACACCGTAAGTAATGCCTAGACTTTATAATCAAAACCTTTCCCCCATTCATGCAAGTCAACATCAAACCTGTTACATGGGCGTTGTACAGACCAATTATGCCTCAACAGTTCAAGCCACACATAATAGCACAAAGTTTCACTTTCTACTAAAATAAATACAGCAAATGCTGGAAAACCTGAACAGGTCTGGCAGCATTGGTGCAGAGAGAAACAGAGTTAATGTTTCAAGTCTGTATGACTCTTCAGAGCTAAAGTTAGGGAGAAATGTGGGGTGGGATTCTCCGTCCCACCGTACCCGTTTTCTGGTGCGGCATGCCCCACTGGCAGTGGGATCCTCCGTCCCACCAGCCGGCCAACGGGGTTTCCCATTGTGGGCAGCCCCACGCTGTGGGGAAATCCGCGGGCGTGCGTGCGCTGCCCGCGAAGTGGAGGATCCCGCCAACAGAGAATTAAGCCCGTGATGTTCAAGAGAATTGTACTGTGACTAATTTGAGTCACCCAATCTATATACAGACTAAAGTCACCCATAATCACAGATGTACCTTTATTACACGCGTCTCTGGTTTCTTGTCTCATGCTATTCCCAACATCACCACTGCGGTTTGGTGGTCTTTATACAACCCCAACAAATGTTTTTTGTCCCTTGATGTTTCTTAACTCGACCCAGACAGATTCCACAGCATCTGTACTAATATCTACACAACAATATCAAATCTGAGCAGGAGAGGCAAAATAGAAGGTCAGGGATAGATGACAGGTCAAGAGTTGTGCTAAACATGTTTTACCTAAGACATGAAAAAAAAAAGGATCATTGTGCCATCATTTTGCAAGCATGCGTTGCTGCAAATAACTATCTTTGGAGAGGTGGAAGCAGGCAGGTGGAGATTAAGTTTCCACTTGCTCCACACAGATGGCCACTGGGAGGTATGTGGCAGTACACTGGGATGCACATGAACCACCTGAAAAGTTTCAAAGTTTGGGTCTACTTGAGCGTCCTATAAATGCCAAACTTTTTTCCAAAGTCAATTCTGTTTTTATCGTTTTAACATAACATTGAGGGCAGCAGGGCAGCGCCGTGGCTAGCACGGCGCCGAGGTCCCAGGTTCTACCCTGGCTCTGGGTCACTGTCCGTGTGGAGTTTGCACATTCTCCCCATTTTTGCGTGGATTTTTCCCCCACAACCCAAAAGATGTGCAGGGTAGGTGGATTGGCCACGCTAAATTGCCCCTTAATTGGAAAAAATGAATTGGGTACTCTAAATTTAAAAAAAAAAGCATTGTTCATCTTAACTTCAGAGAAATTAAATCAAACCTTGAAAGCTTACCTCCTGTTTTGCGGGCAACCTGCTGAGCACCGGATAGAGAAACAGAACACTGAGAGCTTGTGACTGTAGCCACCCACTTTCTGCTTCTCTTTATAGTGAAATCCAGGTGTGGCTCCTACGTCTTTACGAACATAACCTACGCCTTTGAACACTCAAGAGACATCAGTGATATTCATATTGGAATCTAAAGGGGTGGTTCATGCTCTGAGGCTATTTGGTATTTTTAGTGTCCAAACTATAAAAGATGTCTAACAATTTCAATTCATGGCAAACATTTTTGACATTCTACTCTCTGTCGTTTCTCTCTTTGTTTTCATTACTGGTCTTCTCTTTAACCCCAAGTAAAAGTAACATGTACCACATCAGGTGCCATGTTTAGAAAGCTATCTTTCTCCCAGTTTCTGAAAACATTTATTCCCCTTCCTCAACTAATAGATCTTGCTTCCATTACAGTGGAACTACAATGTAGAAATGAACAAATTGAAGCAACTTTTGTGATGACAAGAATGCTCTACAAAAGCCTCTTCTCATTTTTCACCTCACCCTATCAGCATACACTATTTTTTCTCTCCCATGCAGTTATCTAACTTGCCTTTAAATGCATTGACATTATTTGCCTCAATTACTCATTACATTGCCAAATTCTACAGGCGGGTTTCTCCGTTTCCGCGACTAAGAGCTGGGGCCGGATTCTAAGTCCCCACGCCGGTGTGAAAACGATGGCGTTTACGCCAGGAAAACCGGCGCAAAACAGCCACCGATTCCCTGTTCCGGGGGGGGTGGGGGGGCTAGCAGCCAGGCAGCATAGAGATCCCAGCTTTAGCTGCCGACATGGCCCGGAGCATTGCTTCATGGCAGATGCAGCCAGTAGACCTGTACCGCAAAAATAGTCTCCCCTTTGGCCGCTCGCTCGCCCTGGACCAACCGCCCCACAGTGCTGCCAGCCTTGAATAAAGCCCCCTTGCCCGCAGATCGATCCTGTACCCCGGCCCGGGAGGAAGGCCGACAGGCGCCGCCGTTCGCCGTGCCTGGGCGCAGGTGGTATGCAGTGCAGGAAGAAAATCCATGACCTCTTCAGGGCGACCAGGGTGAGTAGGCAGCACTGTGCCCCTGGCACTAACCCCGCCCCCCCACACACCAGCAACCCAACCCCCCCCCCCCCCCCCCCCCCCCCCGGGGGACGGCCAAACCCGCACCCTGCTCCACATATCAGCCACCAGGTGCCCTGGCCACTGAGTCCACCATCTACCCAACCCCTGGGCTGCTTGCGACGGAACATCTAATGGCTGTGCTGTTTGTGCGTCCCCCCTCCGTCCCCCCGGGAGAAGGCCAGGCACAACCACCAGGAGCAGGAGAAGACTGCATGGGGCCCACCAGAACTGCAGCCCCTGACCATGCCCGAGAAGAGGGCACTGGACGTGGTCGGCGGCCTGGAGGAAAGGGAGGTCGCCGAGGCAGAGTTCAGCAGCGGGCGAGCAAGTGAGGCCCTGCTTAGTTGCGGATCCCCATGACACATGTGTGGACACCCCTCCCCCACACACACCTGCCTCACCACCACCCCCACCGCCCCCCCCCCCCCCCCCCCCCATGCCCCCCAGGTCCGCTGTCTAATCAAACATGCCGTCTTATGTCTTACAGGACCTGCCGGATATGGGGCCGGTCCATCCGGCGCCACATGCAGTCCCCTGCCCCCAGCCAGTGCCAGAGCCAGTGCCCCCCAGACAGCTGAGCATTGACCGGGAGAGCAGCCCGAACACCAGCCCTCTGCCTCAGACTCAATTCATTCTGGAGCTCGGGTCGCAGGAGGACACGGACTTTCCGTCACTGCTGTCTCTACCATCCAGGGGACTATCACCTCGGTTGATATTGGGCACATTAGTGAAGAGGCTCCTGGGACACTATCTGGTGCACACCACACATCGCATCTGGTACAGCAGGTGGAGATAGGAGCAGCCGAGCGGCCGGACGGTCAGAGGGCAGGCCAGCTCCAGGAACCACCTGCTGTCCAGACGGGTCCCGGGCTCCTGGAACGTCCAGTTCCAGCCTCAGTGCAGGTGCAGTCAGAGACCCAAGGACCACAAGAGGGGATGTCAGCAGGCATCCAGCACCTGCAGGCGTGGGTGGAAGAGTCCATCCACATGCAGGAGCAGGGGTTGGCTCCAGTCATGCGTGCCACCCAGGCCAATACCACAGACGGATGGCGTCCACGGTGGAGGCATTGGAGGCGGCGGTTTCGGCTATGGATCAGCGTGTCCAAGGCCTGGGGCATTCTGTGTATGCGGTAGCCGAGGCCCAGGACAGGACTGTCCTCTCACAGGCAGCCATGTGCCTGAGCCACCTGGACATTGCAGCCACACCAGGACCAATTCCACTACTGTTGAGGGGCTAGCACCGGCGCCATGTGGAACACATTTGTTTCTAATGGAAACGGTGCCGGATTCGCCGGTTCGCGTTGGCACCCAAAGGCTGACAAGCTGCAGCCGCATCAATTCTCCCCCCACACACACCATCTCAGCCAACAAGATGGCAGCGCGGAGAGCAGCCCTGAGGTTCACAGGCACCAAGCGGGAGAACGTCTTGGCGTGATGGAGGAGAGGCAGATGACCCTCTACACCAGCCGGGAAGAAGGCTGCCTACCACCGCCCTTCGAACTGCCTGGGCACAGGTGGCAGAGGCTGTGAGCGCCACCAGCAACACCGTCCGGGGGGGGGGGGGGGGGGGGGGGGGGGGGGGGGTATTGCAGGAAAAAACTGCACAACATCCTCAGGGCGGCCAAGGTGAGTAGGCAGCAGTGTGCCCCTGTTCTCCCCCCCCCCTTCCCTCACACCCTCTCCCACACACCTGTAACCGTACCTACCCCCTCCAGAGGGCGGCCGAGCCCCCACCCTGCAGCACATGTAAGCACCCATACCTGCTGCCATGGCTGGGTTCCCTGGCAACAGAGACCATCACCTGCCCACCCCCTGGTCTGCAAGCATCGGATTGTCTAACACTGTGAAGGCCGCATACAACTGCCGGAAGTGGGTAAAATCATGGCAACACCACCCTCACCATCCTCACCCCACAACACCACCACCCCCATGGCCACCCCAACCACCACAGCCCACGGTCTAATCATGCATCTTGTCTTGTGTCTTGCAAGACCTGCTGGAGATGGGGAGGGTCCATCTGGCGTCTCCCGCCCCCAGCCAGTGCCACAGCCGGAGACCCCCCGTGAGCCGAGTAACGATGGGAGCAGCTCGGACATCAGCCCTCCGCCCGAGACTCGGGTCAGTGGATGACACAGATTTCCGGTCACAGCTGTCACCAACATCCTCCACCATCCCAGAGACACTCTCCTCGGTTGGGAACTTTAGTGAAGAGGCTCCTGGGACACTATCTGGTGTGCACCACACAGCTGAACTGGTATAGCAGGTGGAGGTAGGAACTGCCAAGGGGCGCACGGTCGGAGGGCAGGCCGACCCGAGGAACTAGCTGCCATCCAGATGGTTCTTGGGTTTCTGGAACAGACAGTCCCATCGATTGTGGAGATGCAGTTGCAGAGTCAGGGGCTAGCATTGTGGGCGAGCATCCAGCACCTGCAGATGCAGTTGGAGGAGTCCAACCGCATTCAGGAGCAGGGGGTGGTTCCGGTCATGAGTGCCATCCAGGCCAACAACGCACGGGTGTTGTCTGCAGTGGAGGCATTGGGGGCGACAGTTTTGGGTATGGATCAGCATGTCCAAGGTCTCCCCCCGCCGACCGTCCCCACCACCGCCACCCCAGGGATCCGATGGGACCGTGTGACGGAATGGCCAGCTCGCATGCAGGGATCACCCAGATGGGCGGTGGAAAGTGCTACTGTGGGGATTGTCAAGCGATGCGGAGCACTAGAGCACATCATGGAGCAGCTTGGGGCAACTCGAACATGTCAGGAATCGTCGCGTGTGCCAGGATGAAGGTGTCGTGCACACTGCCCGGGTACTGGGCACAGACGTGTATGATGCACAGCTGATGGTCACGTATCAGCTACACGTTCATCGAGTGGAACCCCTTTCGGTTGTTGTAGAGCGACCTGTCAACAGCCGCCGCTCGTGGGGGACATGATGCAGCTCGTCGATCACCCCTGGACTTGGGGCATCCCGGCGGTGCCGACGAATCCTGCTGCCTGGGCACCCTGGTGGGCTCGGTCCACATTGAAGTTGATGTTTGATCCGCCTGGGCATATAGGGCCTCCATGACGGCGCAGATGCATCTGTGCACCGAGGTCTGTGAGATCCTGGACAGGTCCCCACTCAGTGCATGGGAGGACCCCGTCATGTAAATGTTCAGGGAGACCGTCACCTTAATAATAATAATAATAATAATAATTGTTATTGTCACAAGTAGGCTTACAGTAACACTGCATTGGAGCCACTGTGAAAAACCCCTTGGCGGCCACTAGGACAGGTGTCCTCTCCCATACCCCCGCAGTGCCAGATGTGCCATCATCTGGCAGATGTCGCACAGCCAGAGTCTTTGAAGGCATGCCCGGTCCGGCAGGTCCTCGAATGACAGGCGGTGCCGGTCCACACAAAGCCTCATGTGGCGCCTCTTCGGCACCTCCTCCACCTCGACCAGTTAGTCAGCCGACTCGCCAACCTGGGCGGTTACCACCTGTCCCTCTGCTACACGTACCGCTGCTGCCCGCTCCGCTGCTGCCCACTCTGCTGCTGCAGCTTCCTCCTCCTCCTCGAGCAGCGCCCGCTCGCACAGTCACAGGACATCCCCCAAGGCTGCGGCGACCAACAGGCTGCCAGCAGGACTGAGAATCTCGTCGTCTGCAAATGCTGGACAATTCCGATCGAATTTGCCACTTCGAAACAAAATGAGAAAATTCTAAAAAGAGCTAAATCATGTTTATGGTAATTAGTTTTGTGGTGTGGGCTGAGGATCATGGGACCTGGGCTGTCATTGCGCAAACGCCTATTATTCAGCCTCGAGGAAGCTTTCAGCACAATCTAGCGGATAGTTTTCTATGGATGTGATTTAATGGCCATGCTCCACTTAAGCGAGAGGGCGATGAGGCCGTTAGTTCACGGAGAGGTTGAAAACAAGAACTGTGCCATGCGCCGATTGATTTGCAATCTAACTGGCCTGCCCCTGTTGGCGAAATTAGGAACCCGCCGTAGCGTGGTGAATCCAATAATCATCACTTAAGGCCAATCTTCATACAATTAATGGGAAAGACCCCCTATCTAATGGCCTCCTGGTGACCTAAACCCCTTCCCAGCAAGTGGTCACGCGGGCGCCGATTAGTACACCTTTTTAAAAACATGAAGCTGGCATAATGGCTGCTGTGGGGATCCGAGGAGGTGAGTAGCCATCTTCCCTCCTGGCAATGAGCCCGGGGGCACTGCCATAGTGCCCGGGTTGGGGGGTGGGAGCCCCCGGGGGAAGGGAGGGGGGGTCTTGGTCGGGGTGTACTGCCATCAGTGTTGGGGGTGTGCAGAGTGGGGTGGGGGTGCCTGCCCATGGCCTGGGAAGGGGGAAGATGGGTTGTCTCAGTGCCCACGGGTCTGCCTTGTCACCCCCTGGATCATGTATCCATGTTCCGGGGGCAACCCCAGCTCCAGCCTGCCTGTCCCACCGAACATCCATAATTCCCATTGACCATGGAGGCCTCTGGCCGCACAGCTGAAGGCTATTGCTAATTGGGAATTAGCAATCGTAGTTAATGAGCACTTCACACATCCCAAGTGGATTCCCATGGGTGGGCCATGTAGCAAGTGGGAGTTATTGCCTAGCACTCCAATCAGAGTGTGATGCCTGGACACTGTGCCTGAACACTGCGGGAGGCAACACTGTGGACGCAGCAGCTATTATCTTAACAGCCAGGGGTTGGGCCATTGCATTGGTGCTCATCCCACATTGCGGAGAAACTTGCATTTTTCTGGAGTGCAATAATTTTTAATACATCTGTGTCCCCAACTGCCCAAATCCCCCAATGGTGCCGTCCCGTCTGCCCCACTCCTCCCAAACGATCGCCCCACCTCATCGCACCCTCCCCCTTTTCCACCCACCCTCTCATCGCACCGTCCCCCTTACCCCAACCCCCCCATGCTCTCTCAGTGATCCTCGACCTGCTTAGCCTAGGTGTGTCCCCAGGATGCACGTCAGAGGTGGAGGGAGCCTGCTGCCTACCACATCCCGTGGCCTTTGATGCCCCTGGCGGATGTCCTCTGGGAGCCCTGGGGCCAGAGAGCCCCGGCCCACCTGCCAGCGGCACATGCCCCACTATGCCATCCATTCCGGGTGCTGACTCTGAGTCATGCCATTGTCAGGGTGGTGGGTCTCGGGGGGGCAATGCCCATCTGAGACTGGGACATGCTCTGCAGCTCCTCATCAAGGTCCACATGGGACGGAGACATGCTGTCGAGGTGTTCAGCCATGGCCTTAGACGCCTCCACCCTTGCAGCTGGTGTCATGCACCAGGCTCTCCACTCTGGTCGCCACCCTAGCAGTGTTGGCCTCTGTCCCGGCGCCATCTCCTGCGCCTGTAGCCTCTGGGACTCATCCAATCGGCTAAGGACCTGCTGGAGTATCGCCCACATCCCCTTCTGAATATCACGGCCTCACCCTAGCGTCTGCATCATTTCCAGGTGAACCTGGTCTAGAGGCTCAGCATCTGAATGGGACCCAACTGGGTCCTGGGATCCAGCAGACCTGATGTACATCAGCACCTGTGAGGTGCTCACCAGCCAGTACCGCCTGGGAGGAAGTGGCAGCAGTCACCAGCTCGGGGAGCGCCACCTGGAGGACCGGCACAGTGCCATAAGAAGGTTAACAACCTCCACCGGGCTGCACAGGTGGGTTCGCATCCCCCCCCACCTCCTTCCCCTCCCCCCGCCCTCCGCCAGCACTGGCCCCATCCGCCACCCTCGGCTCCCCCCGAGCATGCGATCTGGCATCGCCCCCGCCCAGCACAGATCCATGCCCCGGCCCACATAGTCCAGCAGTGCCACCCACACCGGCCCCCTCCAAACTCACCCCCCTCCCACTGCAAACTCTCCTTCCCTCCCCATACTTCCCAAACCCCCATACTTCCCATCCTCCTCTCCTACTCCTCATTCCCTCATACACCCCATCTCCCCATACTCACCACCTCCTCTCCCCCTCAAACCCCACGATGAACGATGCGGGTGGCTCACTGCGCTCTCTCTCTGTCCCCGCAGGAGAAATTGGCACACAGCAGACAGGAAGGGTTCAGACGGGCAGCGGGGTGCTGGACATCAGAGTCTTTTCCTCCTACGAGGAACAGGCCCTGAAATTCACAGGGTGGCTGATGACAGATCTGTCACTGAAGTAGAGGTTGGCACACGAAACAGAGGTGAGGTTCCACCGCCCCACCCAAATGATCTGTCACACGTGAGTTGTTAATGCCATACAGACTGACCCATCCCTCCCACTGACCACATGTCCATTCTTCCGCAGAATCCTTATCCGACGGTGCCGGCCCATCTGGAGTGGCGTTTCTCCACCCCCCACCACCTCCCACGAGAACACCTTGTAGGGGAACTCCAAGGAGACCACCGTATTCGCAGCACAGCTGTTATCCCCACCCTCCACAAGCGCAGAGACACACACCTCAGTGAGTGACAGTAGTGGACAAATCTCTTTCATGGGCACATCCCCCTCAGACCCTGACCTTTGGTGGTGCCACCTGGCTACTCCGGCACTGACACCTAGGCAGTGCTCCTGCCAGCTTTGCAGTGCCACCTGGGCACTTTGGCAGTGACAGTGTCAAAATGCCAGCCTGCCAGTACCAAGGTGCCTGCATTCCAGGAGGAGAGCCAGGGGGCCAGTCTGCCCTAACCCTGACCATCCAGACGCCTCCGATGGCCCGGGAGACCCTCCTCCCCACCCCAGTGCCATTCCACCTGGTCCACGTTTGTGTGGACCACTACTGAACTAACCAACCCCTCCCCAAGCCCCCTACTCAACCCCACTGTGGTGAACCACGCGTGCAGCTGACGATGCCCTCCCTGTGTCCCCAGGAGAAGTTATCCCATAACCATCAGGCGAGGGCCCAGACTGGCGGCAGGATGCCGGACATCAGAATCCTCACTACCTTCGAGGAACGGGCCTGGAGGTTACGGGGTTGGCCAAGGACAGAGAGGTGAAGATCTACCGGTCCCCACCCAGATGGACTGTCACGTGAGTTATTAATGCCGTACAAAATGAGCCATTCCTCACACTGACTACATGTCCATTCTCCCGCAGGACCGCCAGGTGACGGCGCAGGCCCACCCAGGGTGGTTCTCCCCCAGCCTCCCATGAGAACACCTCAATGGGGAGTTCTGAAGATGCCAGCATAGATGTGTCACAATTGTCATCCCCAACCTCGACCAGCGCAGAGACGCACACCTCGGTGGGCAACGTTCGTGATCAGGCTTCTGGGGCACATCCTGATGAGCACTACACAGTTACAGATGCACATCAGGAACACCCAGGAGAGATAGCAGTCGGAGGTCTGCTGGCTCCCAGGACCCAGCTGGGTCCCGGTCAAATGCTGAGTCTCTGGAACAGGTTTACACGGAGTAATGCAGCTGTGATAATCAGAGGGCATGTCAGCGACACACCAGCAGGTCCAGAGTCGATTGGAGCAGTCCCAGAGGCTCTGGGCACAGGAGACGATGCCGGCAATGAGTGGCACCAAGGCCAACACTGCTAGGATGGCGATCGCAGTGGAGAGCCTGGTGCAGGTTGACAGCAGCCATGAGTAGAGGTGTCCAAGGCGTGGCTCAATCGGGGAGGGCCATGGCTGAGGGCCTCGGTAGACTATACGACTCGCTGGGGGACGTGGCCCAGTACCAGGCGGGCCTTGAGGCGCAGAGAGACATGTCCCAGTCTCAGATGGGCATGGTTGAGGCACTGCAAAGCTTTTTTCAGTCGCAGGTGGGCATTGCTGAGGTATGACATAGGATATGACATAGAATTTACAGTGCAGAAGGAGGCCATTCGGCCCATCGGGTCTGCATCGGCTCTTGGAAAGAGCATCTTACCTAAACCCACACCTCCACCCTATCCCCAGTAACCCAGTAACCCCACCTAACCTACGGGCAATTTATCATGGCCAATCCACCTAACCTGCACATCTTTGGACTGTGGGAGGAAACCGGAGCACCTGGAGGAAACCCACGCACACATGGGGAGGATGTGCAGACCTCCGCACAGTCAGCGGCCCAAGCTGGGAATCGAACTTGGGACCGTGGAGCTGTGAAGCAACCGTGCTAACCACTCGTGCTACCGTGCCGCCCCTGCAGGTACTGCAGAGCATGTCCCAGTCACCGAGGAGCATCGCCGAGGGTGTCGACACGATGGTGCAGACATTGGGGAGCCACCAGGGCTGGCAGTGCCAGAAGATGCAGGGGAAGCTGGGGCTCAATCCAGCCACCCCTCCACCCCGAGGTGAAGCCCAGGGCCCTATTGGCACCGACTGGAGGAGGGAGCGCTGGTTGCCAACCCGGAACGATCCTACGGAGTGGTGACGTTGTCCATCAGCTCCCACGGGTTCCACCCTCCGACGCGTCTCGCAGTAAGCACCCGGTATAGTATGGCACAGCTGTTGCTGTGCCACCAGTAAGTGCACCAGGTCCCTCCGGCCCCACAGCCCCCAGAGGACGCATGCCAGGGGCATCGAACGCCACAGGACAGTGTAAGCAGCTGGCTGGCTCCACCCCTGTTGTGCATCCTGGGGAAACACAAAGACGCAGCGGTAGAACAAGGACGGATAAGCATGTCGAGGATCACTGAGAGGGCATTGAGGAAGGCATGCAAGATGTAATGGGGAGTGTGTGCTTGTGTGGGGAAGGGGTGGAGGAGGGTGAGGGGGTGGTGGGGAGAGTGGGATGGCACTATCACCTCCTCGGCTCCCCACAGAAGCCCCTCCGCCAGGTTCACGTTTTTCAAAAGGAATACTAATTGGCGCTGGCGCGACCACTCGATGGGGAGGCTGCTGAATCACGGGAGGCCGTTGGATATGGGGTGGCGCCCGTTAATTGCATGGAAATAGTGCTTAAGTGGTGATTATTGTTTTCTCGCCACACGACAGCGGGATCCCGATCTCATCTGTGGGAGCAGGCCGGTTGCATTGCGAACGATTGGCACTCGCCGCGGTTCTCGTTTGTGGCCTCTCCCACTATTCACCGGCCTCGTCGCGCTGTTGCTCGAGTGCGACAAGGCCATTGAATTGCACCCTGCGGCATAGCAAGGAAAAGAGCGGGTTTCCAGATTCTGTAATTCAACATTATGCCCACTGTGCAGAGAATTCCAGGCCGTGAAGACGGCCATATCCCCGGCAGGAAGCAGGGAGCCCAGGCTAACCCAGTGGGAGACGATGGTGAGGATAGTGGATGTCCAGAATGTAGCATAGGGAACACGGCAGCAGTGCTACTAGAGGCTTCATGGTCTCACTCGGGTAACCAAGGTGAGTGGATGAACCGATATATCTCTCATCCACAACACCAAACTTGTCACTCTCTTCATTCTACTACACTTCTAACAGTCACTCAACAGCACGCCCTGACACTCGGAACCTAATAGCCTCATACCTGATAGTCAAATGCCCACCAACTCTGCCAGTCTCACACTCCCCTCTCACAAGCTAGGGTGCCTCTGGTTATTCTAACAATGGCTCAATTGGTGGTGCTCTTGTCTCTAAGTCACTTGGTTCAAGTCTCACTCCAGAGAATTGAGCCCAAAGTCAAGGCTGACACTTCAGTACAGCAGTGAGAGAGTGCTACACTGTTGGACGCGTTGTCCTTTTGGGTGAAACATTAAACCAGACTTGCGAAAGACCCCATGGCACTAATCAGAAGAAGGGCAGTGGAGTTATCACTGGTATCTTTACCAACAGACGGGAGAGGGTCCAGACGGACGGTGGGGTGCCGGACACAGGGTCCTCGCCCGCTGCGAGGAATGAGCCCTGGGGGTCATGCAGTTGGCCAAGTGTCAAGGTTGGCCTGCAGAGCTAAGTCTCCACCGGCCCTCAACCTGATGACCTGTCGCACGTGTGTTGTTCATGCAAGCATATTGAACCTTCCCTCCCAATGATCACATGTCCATTCTCCCACAGAATCTCCACCTGATGGTGCCGGCCCATCTGGGGTGCCCCCCACCCCACCTCCGCCTCCCATGAGAAAGCCTCGGGGGAGAGCTCCGCGAATGCCAACATAATTGCATCAAGGCTGTGATCCCCACCCTCCACCAGCACAGAGACAGACACCTCGGTGGGAAAAGGTAGTGGTCAGATTTCTGGGGCACAATCTGGGAGCACCACGCGGTTGCTGATGTACATCTGGTGGAGGCAGCAGTCGGAGATCGGATGCTGAGCCTCTGGACCAGGTTTACCCAGAGCTGATGCAGTCGATAGGGTGTGGCCATGTCAGCGATACTCCAGCAGGTCCATAGCTGATTGGAGGTGTCCCAAAGGCTGCTGACACTGGAAATGGTGCCAGCAATGCATGGCACCGAGGTCAACACTGTTAGGGTGGCGACTGTAGTGATCTGTACATCTGTACATACATCTGCACATACACCAGGGACTGCAGCACAGATGTGACAGCCACAGCATCACTAGAGGGAGCATCAGAGACGGGTATAAAGGGTCGAGCCCAAGGCAGGATCCGCCTCTTTTAGAAGCACAGAGCTAGTGAGCAGCAGCACACAGGGATAGCTTAGCATAGGCAGTTTTCCTTAGTTTCACTGAATATTCCTCTTGACTATTTTACATTTAGTTGAGCTCTGGAAGCAGAACGAACTCTTTGAATAAAGTGTTTGTGTTAACTGTAAGTCCACAGTTGTTATTCAGAACGAGAGAATAACATGGCAACCACAGTGGAAAGCCTGGTACATGGCATCAGCAACACAAGTGGAGCTTTCCAGGGCATGGCTCATAGTGATGGCCATGGCTGAGCACCTCAGCAGCATGTCTGAGTCACTGGGGTGGACTAGGTGGACTTGCTGAGGCGCTGCGGGCATGTCCCAGTCTCAGGTGGGCATCGCCGAGGCACTGCGGAGCTTGCTCCAGTCTCAGGTGGGCATTGCCGAGGTGCTGCGGGCATGCTCCAGTCTCAGGTGGGCATTGCCGAGGCACTGAGGAGCATGCCCCAGTCTCAGGTGGGCATTGCCGAGGCACTGCGGGCATGTCCCAGTCTCAGGTGGGCATTGCCAAGGCACTGCGGGCATGTCCCAGTCTCAGGTGGGCATTGCCGAGGCACTGCGGGCATGTCCCAGTCTCAGGTGGGCATTGCCGAGGCACTGCGGGCATGTCCCAGTCTCAGGTGGGCATTGCCGAGGCACTGCGGGCATGTCCCAGTCTCAGGTGGGCATTGCCGAGGCGCTGCGGGCATGCCCCAGTCTCAGGTGGGCATTGCCGAGGCACTGCGGGCATGTCCCAGTCTCAGGTGGGCATTGCCGAGGCACTGCGAGCATGTCCCAGTCTCAGGTGGGCATTGCCGAGGCACTGCGGGCATGTCCCAGTCTCAGGTGGGCATTGCCGAGGCACTGCGGGCATGTTCCAGTCTCAGGTGGGCATTGCCAAGAGGCTGCGGAGCATGTCCCAGTCTCAGGTGGGCATTGCCAAGAGGCTGCGGAGCATGTCCCAGTCTCAGGTGGGCATTGCCCAGAGGCTGCGGAGCATGTCCCAGTCTCAGGTGGGCAATATCGAGGCACTGCTGAGCATGCCCTAGTCTCAGGTGGGCATTGCCGAGGCGCTGTGGGCATGTCCCAGTCTCAGGTGGGCAATATCAAGGCACTGCTGAGCATGCCCTAGTCTCAGGTGGCATTGCCGAGGCGCTGTGGGCATGTCCCAGTCTCAGGTGGGCAATATCGAGGCACTGCTGAGCATGCCCTAGTCTCAGGTGGGCATTGCCGAGGCACTGCGGGCACGTCCCAGTCTCAGGTGGGCATTGCCGAGGCACTGCGGGCATGTCCCAGTCTCAGGTGGGCATTGCCGAGGCACTGCAGGCATGTCCCAGTCTCAGGTGGGCATTGCCGAGAGGCTGCGGAGCATGTCCCAGTCTCAGGTGGGCAATATCGAGGTACTGCTGAGCATGCCCTCGTCTCAGGTGGGCATTGCCGAGGCGCTGCGGAGCATGTCCCAGTCTCAGGTGGGCATTGCCCAGAGGCTGCGGAGCATGTCCCAGTCTCAGGTGGGCAATATCGAGGTACTGCTGAGCATGCCCTCGTCTCAGGTGGGCATTGCCGAGGCGCTGCGGGCATGTCCCAGTCTCAGGTGGGCAATATCGAGGCACTGCTGAGCATGTCCTAGTCTCAGGTGGGCATTGCCGAGGCTCTGCGGGCATGTCCCAGTCTCAGGTGGGCAATATCGAGGCACTGCTGAGCATGCCCTAGTCTCAGGTGGGCATTGCCGAGGTGCTGCGGAGCATGTCCCAGTCTCAGGTGGGCATTGCTGAGGCACTGCTGAGCATGCCCTAGTCTCAGGTGGGCATTGCCGAGGCACTGCGGAACTTGTCCCAGTGTCAGGTGGAACTTGCCGAGGCGCTGCGGAGCATGTCCCAGTCTCAGGTGGGCATTGCCGAGAGGCTGCGGAGCATGTCCCAGTCTCAGGTGGGCATTGCCGAGAGGCTGCGGAGCATGTCCCAGTCTCAGGTGGGCATTGCCAAGAGGCTGCGGGGCATGTCCCAGTCTCAGGTGGGCATTGCCGAGGCACAGGGGAGGGGTCCCCTCCACCTCCGCCATAGTGAAGACCATGGCGAAGGCGGAAGAAAAAGTGTGCCCCCACGGCACAGGCCCGCCCGCGGATCGATGGGCCCCGATCGCGGGCCAGGCCACCGTGGGGGCATCCCCCGGGGCCAGATCGCCCCGCACCCCGCCCCCCCCCCCCCCCCCCCCCGGAGCCCGGAGCCTGCCCGCACCACCTTGTCCCGCCGTTCAAAAGGAGGTTTAATCCATGCCGGCGTGCGAGGGTTGACAGCGGCGGAACTTCGGCCCATCGCGGGCTGGAGAATCGCCGGGGGTGGGCCCGCTGACCGGCGCGATTCCCGCCGCCCGGCGTGGCGCAATTCCCGCCGACCGGCGCGCCGCGATTCCCACCCCGCCGAATCTCTGGTGGCGGAGAATTCGGGACACGGCGGGGGCGGGATTCACGCCAGCCCCCGGCGATTCTCCAATCCGGTGGGTGGGTCGGAGAATCGCGCCCCAGGTGAGCCTTCACACAGTGAATATGAATAAGCAGAGCTTCGGGGTCCTCAAGCATGGAATAAGATGCCTCGATTGTCCAGGACATGCACTGTTGTACTCGCTCAAGAATTATCTTCAGATTTGTGATGATTTGCCACACGTTCTGCAATCTGGCAATCATGAGAAACCAGCCCTTACCACCAGCAATTGTACGCAGGGTTAGACCGCTATCCTTTACCACGCATCGAGGATCTGTTTACAACATTGACCGGTGGCTGTACATTTATGAAATTGTACATGTGCAACGCTTATCTACAGCTGAAACCCGATGAATCATCGTGACAATATTTAATGATCAATGCGCTCAAGGAACTCTATGAGTACACTCAGCTTCCGTTCAGAGTATCCTCCGTGTGTGCAGTGTTTCAGCCCATCATGGAGAATATCCTCCATGGATTGCCACCTGTTGCGGTTTACTTGGACAATGTGCTGGTCATGGGGACCACAGAGCAAGGACATTTGCAGGACCTTGAGGCGGCATTGAAATGGTTTTTGGAGTATGCGGTCCGCCTGTGTTTCACGTGAAGGAGGTGTTATATTTGGGGTATTGGGTGGACTAGGAAGGCCTACGCCCGGTGACTGAGAAGGTGAGAACCATCAAAATGGCCCCCGAACCACAAGACGCCACCGAACTTCACTTTTTTCTTGGACTGTTAAACACAATGGCCGATTTATTCCAAATTTGGCAACCATCTTGACCCCCTTTACTTGCTCCTCAAGGAGCACCAGCCAAGGGAATGCAGCAAGGCCCAGGATCAGGCATTTAGGAAGGAGAAACAGTCGGTTGTCCATTTTGGCCCTTCAAAACCATTATACATCACGTTCGATGTTTCACCGCACGGCATTGGGGCTGTCCTGTCTCATCGGATGAGCTATAGCTGTGAACGTACGATCGCCTTTGTCTCCCGGACAATGGCTGCGGCTGAGATAGAATATGCCCAAATAGAGAAGGAAGGCCTGGCGGTCATGTTTGGGGTTAAATGGTTTCATCAGTACGTCTATGGCCCCCATTTCTTTATCGTCACAGATCACATGCCATTCCTGGGCTTCTTCCGCGAAGTCAAGGCGAACTTGCCAATTGCATATGCGAGGATTCAACGCTGGGCCTTTCTTTTGGCCACTTATGAATATTCTTTCAAGCACGCCCCAGGGTCCTAGATTGCACATGCCGATGCGTTGCACCACCTTTCCCTGCCGACCAAATTCGTAAACTCCCCTGCAACGGTCCTGAATTTTATGCACTCCGTTCCCATCACTACGCATGTATTCGTGACTGGACACAGGCCGACCACGTCCTAGACAAGATGCTTCATCTGGTGCAATATGGTGGGCAGCATTGACAGCTGCCAGGGGAGTTGTAGTCTTTCTCCTCCAAGCTCTTGGAACTGACTGTGGAAGATGGTGTCCTCCTTTGGGGCATGAGGAGGGCAATCGTGTTGAAGGACCTTCACAACAGGCACCCCAAAGTGTCCAAAACAAAGTTGCTGGTGAGAAGCCAGGTATCGAGGCATCGACCCAACCATGCTCAACCTTTCAAGAGCACCAGAATTTCCCTGCGGCGGCACTCCTCCACCCTTGGGAGTGGCCAGGAGGCCCAAAGGCTCGCATGCACACCGACTTTGCCAGTCCAAAGGTGTTGATGTTTCTCGTCCTGGTGGACACCCACTTAAAGTGGTTGGAGGTCCTCAGAATGACGACGATCAAATTCCAGGCGACCATCAAGCGATTGCACATTTCCTTTACCACCCATGGAATCCCGGAGATACTCGTGACAGAAACGGGGCCTCTTTCATGAGCGAAGCGTTTGCCGTTTTTGTGAAAAACAATGGGGTTCACCATGTCCGGACTGCCCCTTACCATCCCGCATCGAATGGGTTGGCAGAGAGGGCTGTGCAAACGGTGAAATGGGAACTGAAGAAACAGATTTTGGGCTCGATGGACACTAGTTCTCACACAGGAACATGCCACACGCAGTAACTGGGGTGGCTCCACTGAGATGTTAACGGGTTGTAGGTTTCGTACACAACTGAGTTTGATTATTCCAGACATCGGCATGAAGGTGCGTGAAGATGTGCAAGGGAGTTATGCAATTCGCCGTTGACCTCTTCAACACTTCGAATCTGACGACGCGGTGTTCGTTCGTTACTTCAACAACGGGTCTCGCTGGCTCTCTGGGATTGTTATCCACCAAACAGAACCAAGTTCGGATCCAGCGGCAACTGATGTGAAGGCATTTTGATCACATTTGCTCCTGCAGGTTGCTCCATCGTGAGGTTCCTCGAAGGAAACCTTTCCTAGCTCCTTTGGCCCCATTGACAAACCAGCCTGCTGTAACGCCTCCAGTCTCTCTCGACGCCAACATGCCCGACGTTGTATCATAGATTTGGATATGGAGACACAGAAGTGTTCTCGGGCAGCGATCATCCATCTCCCGCCAATCATCCACCACGGTGCTCGTGCCACAGACAACGCCCACCAGAATGGCTTATGCCAACCGATCCGGTGATTCAGCTCAAAGTTACAACTCAGTCCTAAATCTGCATCCTTTTATTTTGAGACTAGGCCCCCTAGTTCTATTTTCACCCATCATTGGAAACAACCTCCCTGCTTCTATCTTAACTATTCCCTTCGTAATTTTATGTTTTCATAAGTTCTCACCTCACTCTTCTAAATTCCAATGAGTATAGTCCCAGCCTACTCAGCCTCTCTTCATGAGCCAACTTCTCAACTCCGGAACCAACCTAGTCAATCTCCTCTGCACCCCGTCCAGTGTCTCCTTCCTCAGGTAAGGAGGCCAAAACTGTATACAATGCTTCAGGTGTGGCCTCACCAGCACCCTATACAGCTGCAACATAATCTCCCTATTTTTAAACTCCATGCCTCTAACAATGCAGGACAAAATTTAATTTGCCTTCCTCATTACCTGCCGCACCGACAAATCAGCTTTTTGCGAATCATGCAACACAAATGGTAAACTTAGAAGTAGCAATGTATTAATATGCTCTTAGCACATGTCTTCCTCTTTGACCCTAATACGACCCACACCATGGGCTGGATTCTCTGTTTCTGAGGCTAAGTGCTGATGCCGGTGTGGGAACTGTGGTGTTTTACGACAGGAAAAACGGCGCAACAGCTGCACCAATTCAGCAGCTCAGAATGGGCTAACACCATCGGCACGTGGAACGCAACCGGTTCCATGCAAAACTGCGCCATATTCGCCGGGTCCGTGATTGGCACACATGAGGCTCACACGCCACAGCTGCTCTTAAAAAATCCATCCCCCCACACACACCGTCCCAATAAACAAGATGGCTGGAAGGAGAGCAGCGCCATGGTTCAGGGACGCTGAGCTGGACACCCTCCTGGACGTCGTAGAGGAGACTTTCCATCACTGCTATCTCCAACACCTTCCAGCATCCCAGAGACTATCACTTCAGTTGGACACATTAGTGAAGAGACTCCTGGGACACTACTGGTGCGCACCACACATCGCATCCGGTACAGCAGGTGGAGGTAT